>NC_137906.1:8600406-9800406 GCF_963455335.1 Martes martes
TTTAAAAAACATAAAAATAAAATAAAGGATGGCAGTCTACAGTGTAGAGTAGTAGCTAAAGCATGGATTAAAAACACTTATTTGTGGGGCACCTGGGTGGCTCAGTGGGTTAAGCCTCTGACTTCGGCTCAGGTCATGATCTCAGGGTCCTGGGATCGAGGCCTGCATCGGGCTCTCTGCTCAGCAGGGAGCCTGCTTCCCCCTCCCCTCTGCCTGCCTCTCTGCCTACTTATGATCTCGCTCTCTGTTAAATACATAAATAAAATCTTTTAAAAAAACCACTTATTTGCTATGTAATTTAGTTACATCATTTAGTTTCTCTGTATCTCTGTTTGTACATCTGTAAAATGAGGGTGATAGCACACTGCTCCATAGGGCTGCTGGGAGGATTAGAAGAACTAATAACACACTTAGCCTAGAGTCTGAACATGATAAGGGCTCAATAAATGTGAGCTATTATTATTGCCAGACAGTTCTTCCAAAAAGTTGCACAAATTACAGAGCACTCTATGCTAGGATACACTGTCACTAGAATTAATGTTGGATATTATCATTCTTTTAAATTAGTAATTCTCAGCCTTGGCTGTACATTGGAATCATGTGGAAAACCTTAAAAAATACTGATACCCTGGTCCCACTCCCAAAGATTCTAATTTAATTGGTCTTGGATGTGACCTTGGGCATTGAAAATTTTTTTTAATATTTTTAAATTTATTTGACGGACAGAGATCACAAGTAGTCAGAGAGGCAGGCAGGGAGAGAGGAGGAATCAGGCTCTCCTCGGAGGAGAGAGCCCAACATGGGGCTCGATCCCAGGACCCTGGGATCATGACCCGAGCCGAAGGCAGAGGACTTAACCCACTGAGCCACCCAGGCGCCCTGGGCATTGAAATTTTTGAGGCTTCCCAGATGATTCTGATGGACAGATAGGTGAATTATCACTGTTTTACTTCCTCTTTGATGAAAAAAAAAATCAATGGTGCTAGCACTTGAGGGGAGGGGGAATGAGGAGTAACTGCTTAATGGGCACTAGGTTTCCTTTTGGAGTGATGAAAATTTTTGGAGCCAGAGAGATGTGGTAGTTCTATAACATTGAATATACTAAATATCACAGAATCACTTACTTTAAAATGATTAATTTTGGTGTTAAGTGAATTTCATCCCAATAAGAAAATTAACAGAAAAATATTATGTCTTAATTTCTTTATTTACAATTATGGTTGAGAATTTAATTATATGTTTAGTAACCATTAGGATCATTTTTCTTTTATTCTTTTTCTTAGGCCTGTCTATTGCCTACTTTTCTGCTAGGATGTTCATTGTACTGTTTGTAGGAGTTCTTAGAATGTTAACCTTTGTCTGACACAGATTTTAAAATATTTCTCCAGTTTGCTTTTTGTCTTTTAATTTACTCATATGTTTTTTGATGTATACAAGTTAAATTTTTTTCTTGTAATTAAGCTGTCGGGTTTCTTATGATTTTGTCCTTTGGTGTCAGCCTTATAAACCACACCCCTCCCACACACACACATGCTAGAAAAAGAGCAAACTAAACCTAAAAAGAGCAGAAGGAAGGAAATAATAAAGATTAGAGTGGAGATAACCAAAGTTGAGAATACAAAAATAATAGAGAAGGGCGCCTGGGTGGCTCACTGGGTTGGGCCTCTGCTTTCGGCTCAGGTCATGATCTCAGGGTCTTGGGATCGAGCCCTGCATCAGGCTCTCTGCTTGGCAGGGAGCCTGCTCCCCCCCCCCCACTCTCTGCCTGCCTCTCTGCCTACTTGTGATCTCTCTCTCTCTGTCAAATAAATAAATAAATCTTTAAAAAAAAATAATAGAGAAAATCCATTAAGCCAAAAATTGGTTCCTTGAAAAGATCAACAAAATTGACAAATCTTTAGCCAGACTGTGAAAAAAAAGAAAGAAGGCTTAAATTAATAAAATCAGAAATGAAAGTGATAACATTACTACTGACTTTAGAGGGGGAAAATAAATCAAAAGAATATTCTGAACAGTTGCATGCCAATAAATTAAATAATCTAGATGAAATGGACAAATTCCTAAAAACACACAATGTACCAAAATTGACTCAAGAGGAAATAAAAAATCTGAATAGACCTGTAACAGGTTAGGATATTGAATCAGTAATCAAAGTCATCCCCAAAAAGAAAAGTCCAAAACCAGATGGCTTTACTGATGTTATCCAGTGAAAAGTTTTACCAAACATTTAAAGAACCTATTCTTCTCAAACTCTTTCAAAAAATTGGAAAGGAAGGAACACTTCCTAATTTATATTAGTCCTTATACCAAGGTCAGAAAAATACATTGCAAGGAAGGAAAACTGCAGACTACTATTCTTTATGGACACAGATGCAAAAATCTTAAAGTATTAGTGAACTAAATATATTGAAAAGATTATGCACATGACAAAGGGGGATTTATCCCAGGAATGCAAAGACGGTTCAACTTACAAAAGTTCAGTGATGTAATACACCACAGTAATAGAGAGAAGGAAAAAAAAATCCCCACACAATCACCTCCATTGATGCAAAAAAGGCACTTGATAAAATCCAACATCCTTTCATGCTAAAACAGGAAAATGATGCCTGATTTTACCTATTCAGCATTGTATTAGAAGTTCTAGCCAGAGCAACTAAGCAAGAAAAACAAAACACATCCAAATTGGAAATGAAGAAGTGAAACTATATTTATTTGCAGATGACATGATTGTGTGTGTGTGGAGAGAGAGAGAGAGAAATTCCAGAGAATCCACAAAAACAATATCAGCATTCATAAACCAATTCAGCAAAGTTGCAAGGTACAAAACACACAAAACCCCGTTGCATTTATATTCATGAACCATTTGCAATCTAAAAATGACATTTAAAAAACAATTCCATTTAGAATGCATAAAAAGAATAAAATACTTAGAAATAAAGTTAACCAAAGGGGTGTGAAACTTGTACACTGAAAACTACAAAAAAACTGCGGAAAGAAATTAAGGAAGATCTAAATAAATGGAAATACATCCAAATTCATGGTCTGGAAGACTTAATATTGTTAGGATGACAATATTATATCTGTCATACTACAGAGTGATTTACAGATTCAATGCAATCCTTATCAAAATTCCAAAGGCCTTTTTGCAGAAATGGAAATCACTTCTAAAATTCATAAATCGAGAGAATTGAAAACATAGGTCCGCACAAAAACTTACACACAAATGGTTGTAGCAGTACTACTGAAAAAGACCCGACATTTGCTTGTGGAAGTGGGCACTGGAAAAGTTGCAGCTTCAGAATTGTCAAGTGGCCAAAGAGGAAATCTAAAATGGAACAAAGCTGTAACGGGAGGTCTGGGAGGGTGTGGATTCTCACACATCCAGGGAGCTGAGGGAGCTGGAAAATGCTTAGATGAGTGCACTGTGGGATTCGTGTATTCCTATGTGACTGGGCTCAGCTGGGTGCAGTTTTCTGCATTACCTGGTATCCCCCTTGAACATCTCTCACTGACCCCTTAAAGCATTGATTTCCAGCAGTTTCCAGAAGGTAGGTTTACAGCAAGTTCTGTGGCTGTGACACAACAGTGACTTCTCTGCCATTCAGCAGGCCATGACTTGAGTCCTCTCCAAAAAGTCTGGAACTCAGCGCTAAGAGTGGTAGCTGCCTTTGTATCTACTATTCTTGCTAATCGTTGTCCTCTGGAATAATCCACTCGGACACTCTCAGATAGATACCCCTTTCCTACAGTGGGAATTTGTCATGCCAAACTCCTCCCATTTTAGAGTCGCAATATATCAATAAAACAACTACAATGAACACCAAATATGTTTTGTGAAAATGTAAAGTGAATGACAAAATGTAAAGTCTCTCACTGTTGGCTTTTGGATATGGTGAATTATTATCTAAAACAGTTGTGAAAAAAGTGAGACCTCCGATGTGTAAGTCAGACTTCATGCAAAGGCCTGGGGTGGGGGGTGGAGGGTTCTTGGCACCCCAGAATGGAATCTGCCTGCTTATAGGAGCTGTATTGGTTCCAAAGGACAGAAAGTGAGACTCAAGGATTCCAGGGGTTGAGAGGGGTGGGATGGCGGGGCTAGGACTTAGAAAGGTGGATTTTGAGAGACACGGGGCCTGGAAGAGTTTGTAGTATCAGACAGAACATGCATATATGCCACATACCAATAGCCACACACCCTTTCTTGGAAAGTTGCCAGAGTTAACCCCTTAACGTTAGGAAGGTCTATTATTGTTTTATGCTTTTATTTTATTGTTTTATGCTATACATGGGTCCGTGGTTTATACTGGACATTTGAGAGAAAAGTCTAGGCTGTCACGGATCCCTTCATGGGGTACAAGATTCTGACTGTGGGGTTGGTCTTTCTGGCTTGGGGCACCACGCTTGCCTCTGCTGCCTCTCATCATTGACTCTTGTGTTCTCTCATTGTGCAACCTAAGGTTTGGCTTGATGAATGCTTTAATCTGGGTGAGGGGACTGAGGGAAGCTCTCAGTGTCCTTACCTATGTCCCTGTGGGACTCCAGGGGCAGCCACTGCAGGGTGGGACATCGTCCTTAGGACGAGGGTGAGTGGTTGGGTATTAGGGTCTATTAGGGAATCCAAAACACAAATCCCTAAGAGATTGTTCAAAGAAAATCCCTATGGAGGGGGGGAAAAAAAGGCAATTCCCATGGTCCTCCACTCTCCTCACCCTTCAAAAGTGTTTGCTCTCTGTCCCACTGGAAAAGAAAGAGATTGAAATCTGTGGTGTCCAGTCCTGCTTTTTAGAAAAGAGGGGGGAAAAAGGCAGAGATTCAGAGGAAAAAAAAAAATCCCTGTCTGGAAAGAGAGTGGGTAATCGGCTGTGTCTTTTGGAAACATGGGTATGGCAAGAAGCTAAGAATATCTCTGAGAGGGGCGCCTGGGTGGTTCAGTCATTAAGCGTCTGCTCAGGTCATGATCCAGGGTCCTGGGATCGAGCCCGCATTGGGCTCCCTGCTCAGCAGGGAGCCTGCTTCTCCCTCTCCCGCTCCCCCTGCTTGTGTGTCGTCTCTCGCTGTGTCATTCTCTGTCAGATAAATAAAAAAATAAAATAAAATAAAAGGATATCTCTGAGAGAAGGCATTTCCCTGTTTGTCCATAAGTCAAAACTGAAGTTCTGGGGCTTAATGTAGCTACAGATGTATTTTGTTTGGACTGTTTAAACTCACGTTTAAAACCGTTGAATGGGTTGTTGGTAGTTAAACAGTAGGGGCTTTCAAATGAAAATAGGATTTCTGGTTCCATTTAAGTGGTTGATCTGGCAAGATTGGTCTTTATTTTAAAAGTATGAAGGAATTTGGCAGGGAAGCTCCAATTCCTTAATAATCTGGTCCAGGGAAAGTGTTGATTTCATTTCCAGAGTAACCTTTCATTGTGAGAAAGAGCGAGCCAGACTTCTTGGTGTAGCAGCCACAACTTTCCACCTTTTAAAAAAGCTGAACTATCACATGCATGGAAATATATAAATCATAAGTGCTCAACGAAATAAAAGATAACACACCTGTGTAATCATCACTCGGGTCAAGAAATAGACGTTACCAGGATCCCCAGAAAATTCCTGTTAGGTCTTTATGCCCATCACCACCACCCTCTCTTGTTTCCAAATATTAACACTATAGTTTATTTTTGCCTGATTTGACATTTTATAGAAATAGAAATACATTATATGTACTCTTTTATGCGTGTCTTCTTTTTTGGACTATTTTAAATGTTGCTTCTATAAATCTTCTTGTTCGTGTCTCCCGGTGTGGATATGCATGCCTTTCTGTTGGGTATATGCCAGCAAGCTAAATTGCTTTGTCCCAAGGTATACTATATGTTAAACTTGGTGCTTACTGCCAGACAGTTTTCCAAAGTGGTTTTCCTGATTTATTCTCTTGACAAAATAATAGGAGGCGTTCAGTCGCTTCGCATCCTCATGAATGTTGGTATTGTCTGTCTCTTAGTTTTAGCCTTTCTTTGAATATGTAGAGGTACGTCATTGTGGTTTTAATTTTCATTCGTTTCTTACTAATTCCGTTGAACATCTGTTCATATGTTTACTATCATTTGAATTTCCTCTACGGTGAAATTTTTGATTGGGTCATTTGTCTTTCTTATGAACTTGCAGGAATTCTCTTATAGATTTTGGATACAAGCCCCTTCAGCTCTACATCCTGCCTGCCTTTCACATGGATAGTGTCTTTTGATGAAAATGCCATTTTTTATTTCAAAATTTTGTTGTGATAAGAACACAGTGTGAGATCTACCTGCTTAACAATTTTTAAAATACACAACACAGGGGTGCCTGGGTGGCTCAGTTGGTTAAGCCTCTGCCTTCGGCTCAGGTCATGATCTTAGGGTCCTGGGATCGAGCCCTGCAGCGGTCTCTCTGCTCAGCGGGGAGCCTGCTTCACCCCCTCCCACTCTCTGCCTGTCTGTCTGCCTACTTGTGATCTCTGACAAATAAATAAAATAAAATAAAATACACAACACAGTATTAGAGGAACAATGTTGTACAGCAGATCTTTAGAACTTACTCATCTTGGTTAACTAAAACTTTATGCCCACTGCTTAGTAACACCCCGTTTCCGGTCTCCCTAGCTCCTGGCAAACACCATTCCATTCTTCAGTTCCATAAATTTGACTCTTTTAGATACCTCCTATAAGTAGAATCATTCAATATTTGTCTCCTGTGACTGGCTTCTCTCATGTAGTATAATGGCTTCAGGGTTTATCCATGCTGTGTCATATTGCAGAATTTCCTTCTTTTTTAGGCTAAATAATATTCCATTGTATATACATACCATGTTTTCTTTATCTTTTCATATGTCGATGGGTATTTCCACATCTTGACTCTTGTG
Source organism: Martes martes (assembly GCF_963455335.1). Classification (NCBI taxonomy): domain Eukaryota; kingdom Metazoa; phylum Chordata; class Mammalia; order Carnivora; family Mustelidae; genus Martes; species Martes martes. Next base: position 8,607,289 of record NC_137906.1, read on the forward strand.
AATAGTGCTACAATGATCACAGGAATGATATCTCTTCAAGATCTTGCTTTCAATTCTTTTGGGTAAATGCTCAGAAGTAGGATTGCTAGAGGTGCCTGGATGTCAGTTGGTTAAATGGCCAGCTTTGATTTCAGCTCAGGTCATGATCTCAGGGTCCTGGGATGGAGTCCCTGTGGGGCTCCATGCTCAGCAGGGAGTCTGCTTTAGGATTCTCTCTCTCTCTCTGTCTCCCCACCTGTTCATGCTCTCTCTCTCAAACTGATAAATAAATCTTAAAAAAAGAAGTATGATTGCTAGATCGTATTGTAGTTCTATTTTTAATTTTGGGGGGGCATCTACACTATATTTCACAGCAGCTACACCATTTTTCATTCTTGCCAACAGTGTTGCAAGTGTTCCAATTTCCCACATCCTCAACAACACTTGGTTTTGTTGGGGGTTTTTTGTTTTGTTTTTAATAATAGTCATCCTGGGGCACCTGGGTGGCTCAGTTGGTTAAGTGTCTGCCTTCAGCTCAGGTCGTGATCCGAGGGTCCTGGGATTGAACTCCACATCGGGCTCCCTGCTCGGCGGGAAGCCTGCTTCTCCCTCTCCCACTCCCCCTGCTTGTGTTCCCTCTCTCGCGGTGTCCCTCTCTGTCAAATAAATAAATAAAACCTTAAAAAAAAGTAGTCATCCTGACAAGTGTGAGGTCATATTGTGGTTTTGATTTTTCACTTTTCTCATGATAAGTGATGTTGAGCATCTTTTCATATACCTGTTGGCCATTTATATGTCTTTGGAGAAATGTCTGCTCGAGTCCTCAGCCCATTTTCTAACTGGGTGTTAGTTTCTTTGCTATTGAGTTGCTGGAGTTTCTTATGTATTTTGGAGCTTAAGTCCTTATCATAGTATGGTTTGCAAAAACTTTCTCCCTGTCTGTAGGTTGCCTTTTTTCACTCTGTTGATTGTTTGCTTTGCTATACAGAAGCTTTTTAGTTTGTATGTCTATTTGTGTTTTTGCCTGTGCTTTTGCCATCATATCCAAAAAATCAATTGCCCAGACTGGTATGAAAAAGCTATTTCCCTAAGTTTTCTTCTAGTAGTTTCATGATTTAATGTCTTACATTTAAGTCTTTAATCCATTTTGCATTAATTTTCTTTTTTTTAAAAGATTTTATTTGTTTATTTGACAGAGATCACAAGTAGGCAAGGGAGGCAGGCAGGGAGAGAGAGGAGGAAGCAGGCTCTCCGAGGAGCAGAGAGCCCGATGTGGGGCTCGATCCCAGGACCCTGGGATCATGACCTGAGCCGAAAGCAGAGGCCTTAACCCACTGAGCCACCCAGGTGCCCCTTGCATTAATTTTCTATATAGTATGGTGCCTCAGTGTTTTTCTTTTCTTTTCTTTTTTTTAATTTTATTTATTTGGGGTGCCTGTGTGGCTCAGTGGGTTAAAGCCTCTGCCTTTGGCTCAGGTCATGATCCCAGGGTCTTGGGATCGAGCTCCAAATTGGGCTCTCTGCTCAGCGGGGAGCCTGCTCCCCACCCCCACCGCCGCCTGCCTCTCTGCCTACTTATGATCTCTGTCTGACTCGTGATCTCTGTCTGACTCGTGATCTCTGTCTGTCAAATAAATAAATAAAATCTTTTTTTAAAAAGATTTTATTGGGGCGCCTGGGTGGCTCAGTGGGTTAAAGCCTCTGCCTTCGGCTCAGGTCATGATCCCAGGGTCCTGGGATCAAGCCCCGCATCGGCCTCTCTGCTCTGCAGGGAGCCTGCTTCCTCCTCTCTCTCTGCCTGCCTCTCTGCCTACTTGTGATGTCTGTTAAATAAATAAATAAAATCTTTAAAAAAAAAAAGATTTTATTTATTTATAAATAAAAAAAAGTTTTATTTATTTATTTGACACAGAGAGAGAGAGCACAAGTAGGCAGAGAGGCAGGCAGAGAGAGAGAGGGAAGCAGGCTCCCCACTGAGCAGAGAGCCCGACGCGGGGCTCGATCCCAGGATCCTGAGATCATGACTCGAGCCAAAGGCAAAGGCTTAACCCACTGAGCCATCCAGGCACCCCAGTGTTTTTCTTTTCTAAATGGAAATAAGAATAGTATAGTACTTCATGGATTTTGTAAAGGAGTAAATGAAATAATACACGTGAAGCACAAAGAAGAGTGTCTGGCATTTTATAAGTTATAAATGTCAGCTCTGTTCTGTTTTTCCTTTTTCCTTACTACCCCGTCCCCGTAGCCCCCATGCTGCCCTGGGATTCCAGACCCAAAGCCTTCTGGGATGTACGGCACTTGCTGTCCTAATCTCCCCACTCCTCCGCTCTTGACAGCATCCTGGGCTGCCTGACTGGCCACGGCCACACGTTGGGGGACTCCATGGTTTGGCAGTAGTGGAAGTACCTGGGAGACACCGTGTGCTATGGGTGGCTCTGGGGCGAGAGGGCAGGCCGTGAAGGAAAATGTGAACGAGGATGTTGAGAGACAAGGCTCCTGCTACGGTTTTTGGTAGAGAGGTGGGGCAGGATGCTAGGACTTTTACAAGGGCCAGTGAACAAAGGAGTCTGAGCTAGAAGAATGTAAGTATCACTGTTGAGTTGCCTTTCCAGTTTAGGTAACCAGATGTTATGTAATGAGCTCAAATGACAGTGTTAAAAAAAAGCCTTCAAATAATACGATTTCTGATCATACAAAAAGGTCCCCCTCACTTAGTTAATAAATAAAATCCCCATGTACTCTCTTTTAAGTAAAAGTAACGGAAACAACATAAAATTCAACATGAAATTCAAATTTTTGTCCCACACTCTCCCTCCATTTCTTCATCTCTAGAAGTCATATAGAATGTCTCAATATAGTATGTCTCAAGAAGGCTGTACCTTGTACAAAGTTACTACGGATCTCGAAAATATCTGGGGAGGAGGAAGGTAGAATAGAAAAGTTAGCCGTATGTTCAGTGATCATACCCTCTGTGAACTCAGTTGTAAAGCTACCAATAAGCCAATTGCAGCTCTGCCTTCGCATGTTTTTGAAGAATGTCCATCTAAGCATATTATCTCTGATCTCAGATGGGAAGCTCAGATACATTCCTTTCTTCCTACAAAGTTTAGAAATTTGCCGTACTGTCACTGTCAGTTACTGGACTAATTGGAGTTTCTCCTACATTTTACACAGCTTATGGAAATGTAATTGACAAACCATTAAGCACATACTTAAAAAGTGTGCGGTTTCAGGGCACCTAGGTGGCTCAGATGGTTGGGCGTCTGCCTTCGGCTTGGGTCGTGATCTCTGGGTCCTGGGCTCGAGTCCCAGCCGAGTGCCACCTCTGCAGGGAGTCTGCTTCTCCCTCTCCTTCTGCCTCTCCCCCTGTTCATGCTTTCGCTCTTTCTGTTTCAAATGAATATATATAATCTTTTTTAAAAAGTGTGTAGTCTTATGATATATATGTCCACCTGCAAAACAATCTTCACAAATCAGTTAATTCACATATCCACCCAGGAAAAGTTTCCTCAGGGCCCTTCCTAATCCTTTCCACTCCTCCACTCCCACTCCCCCCCTCAGGCAACCACACATTTTCTTTCTGTCTTTTCAGCTTAGCTTGCATTAGCTAGAACTACACAAATGTAACCATACAATATGTACTCTTTTTTTCTGTGTGGCTTCTTTTGATTAACATAGTAGTTGTGATGTTCGTCCACATTTCCGCACGTGGCAATAGTTCATTCCCTATTTACTGCTGTGTAATATTCCACTGTATGGCTAAACCATTCCTTGGCTATCCATTCATCTGTCAATAGACATTTGGATTGTTGTCAGTCTAGCTCTTACAAATAAAGCAGCTATGAATATTTGTGCACAAGTCTTTGTATGGATATATGTTTCATTTCCCCTGAATAAAATCTTAAAGTGGAATGGCTAGATCATATGGTAGGTATATGCTTAATTTTTTAAGAAACTGCCAAAACATTCTCTAAATTAGTTATACCATTTTATATTGCCGGCATCACTGGTTAGGACTTCTAGTTGCTCTGTATCCTTGCCAACCCTTGGAAGGGTCGGATATCTATCTATCTATCTATCTATCTACCTATCTGTTTATTTATTTGAGAGAGAGCAGGGGGAGAGAAGCAGCAGGAGGGAGAGAGAGAGAATCTTTTTTTTTTTTTAAGAGTTTTTATTTATTTATCTGATAGAGATTACAAATAGGCAGAGAGGCAGGCAGAGAGAGAGGAGGAAACAGGCTTCCCGCTGAGCAGAGAGCCCGATGCAGGACTCCATCCCAGGACCCTGAGATCATGACCTGAGCTGAAGGAGAGGCTTAACCCACTGAGCCACCCAGACGCCCCAAGAGTCAGATAGTTAACTGATGAGCCACCTAGGCGCCCCTGGAAGGATCAATCTTTTTGGAGTTGTAGCTGTACTAACAGATACGTAGCATTCATAATGGTCCACTCAAGCATCTTTTATGATGGCGGCTTTAAACATCCTAATTAGATAATTCTAACATCTCAGTACTCTTGATGTTGGCACCTGGTGACGCTCTTTTCTCATGCCAGTTGTGATTATCCTGGCTGTTGGTGTGATGAATGATTTTCTGTCATTTCCTGGACATTCTGGGTATTATGTTGTGAGACTCTGGTTCTTATTTTACCTTTGTTCTTTTTAGCAGGCAGTCACCTTGTTTAGGTGTGGTATGGAGACCTACGTGGGTGTATATTCTTGCCTTGGGGGCCCTCCTGATGCCAGCCTTGACCATGGAGCACCACTGGGTGAAGGTGGAAGTTCAGCTCCACACTTTGCCCTACTGACACCAGGGGCAACTAGCATTTCTTCGCTTCACCTCGTCTGCCGTGTTGCTTCCAGGTGGGAGTGGAAGCTCAGATCCCTCCTGGAGTCCATTTTATCTTCATCCATGTATATGTTACGTTGAATTCTTTACATACGACAAAGGACCAAGTAGATATCTTCCAAGTGGAAATATTCTTTGGAAACACCCAGTAGATGGAACAAGTAGAATGGATACCCTTTAGAGCAAATTAGTAAGCTAAAAGATTATTCTAGAATTCAGGTTCTCTCCCTCAACTCTATAGTGTTGTTCAGAATTCTCTTTACCCTGTTATAATTAGTAATTCTTTACATTAACTTTGCCTGTTCAGATTAAATCCTGTGTGTTTCTTTCTCCTCACTGGATTCTAACTGATACACTAGTAATTCCTGATGACTCAATTTTTGACATTCCTCTTTTTTGCATAATCAAAAGAACCCTTATCTAAAAAAGAAAAAAAAAATTTAAAAAGGGACGCCTGGGTGGCTCAGACGGTTAAGCGTCTGCCTTCGGCTCAGGTCATGGTCCCAGGGTCCTGGGATCAAGTCCCGCATGAGGCTCCCTGCTCAGCAGAGTCTGCTTCTCCCTCTCCCTCTGCCTCTCCCCTGCTTGTGCGCTCTCTCTCTCTCTCTCTCTGTCTCTCTCAAATGAATAAATAAAATATCTAAAAAAAAAAAAAAAGAAGAAAAAAATTTAAAAATAAAATAAAAAGAACCCTGCAATTTCAATGGCTTGATACAAAACTTTATTTTGAACTCATCTGAAGTCTAGTCAGTGTTTGGGAGCAACCTTCCATACTGCTGTCCTTTAAGCAGTGACTCTAGAATCAAGGTCCCTTTCACCCTAAGCCCCCACTGTCCCTCAGAGCCTCCCAGGGTCCCTACTGGATCCTCTGCATCTGGTCCACTGATAGATTGAGAGAAAGAGAGAGAAATAGAAGATTATATGGGCTGTTTAATGCCCAGGCAGGGAAGTGTTACACATCTTTGCTGCCCAAATTCCAATGTCCACAATCCACTCAGGGAATTTAGGAAACGAAGTCTTCAGGAAGAGAAAATGGGGAGGTGAGCAACTAGCTAGGTCCCTATTTTCCCAATGTATTTATATTAATTTTAGACTTATTGGTGAATTGTTTCTATTTTTGTAATTATCTAAGTTTCCCCCCTTGTTTCTCTCTTCTTTTCCTTCCTTCCTATTTTTCACACCCACTTGTTTTTCATCCATAAATAATTATTGAGAACCTCTGCTGTCCAGGCACGGTTCCAGGCTCTAGGAAGGTAGCAGTGACCAAAACGAGAAATCAAGATTCCTGTTTTGTTGCACGTGAACTCTAGTGGAAAGACCCAGAAACAAGTAACAAAATAAACACATACACATACAGTTCAAGACACTGGGAAGTTCTGTGAAAGAAAACAGCATAAAAGTACAAGATGGTGAAGAGGAGGAAGATGGTTAGATTAAAAAGTCAGAGAAGGGGGCGCTTTGGTGGTTCAGTGGGTTAAAGCCTCTGCCTTCGGCTCAGGTCATGATCCCAGGGTCCTGGGATCCAGCCCCACATCGGGCTCTCTGTTCAGCGGGGAGCCTGCTTCCTCCTCTCACTCTGCCTGCCTCTCTGCCTACTTGTGATCTCTCTCTGTCAAATAAATAAATAAATAAAATCTTAAAAAAAAAAAGTCAGAGAAGGTGCTTCTTGAACAGTTTCACTGGAGCCAAATCCAGAATGACAAGAAGGAGCCCCCTGTATGATTATTTTGGTGATCATCTCTGGCTCTGGCTCTGGCTCATTCAAAAAAGAGTTGCCTCTTTTTTGCAAGTAGGCCTGGGCAGCAGAATACACCTGGAGAAAAACATCCCATCCCGCTGACAGTTCTCACTTGAAATGCTAGACCATACACCTCAGGGGGGCCCTAGGGAAGCACAGTAATCACAGTGGTCCTCGAAATGTGGCCCCCAGATGGGCTGCAGCAGTATCAGCTGGGCGCTTGTTAGAAATGCAGCTCCTCAGTCCCAGCCCCAAACCCGCTGAGTCAGAAACTCTGGGGAGGAGCCCGTCTTTGTCCTCCCAGGTGCTGCTGATGTGCACGGAAGCCTGAGAGCCACTGCCCTCGTTCCACTGGGCCACTCCTAGGTGACTGCTTCCCCCGTGTCTCCTCTCTCCTGGAACCTTCCCCAGCCTCACCCTCAGCAGGTGACCTAACATCTTCTCTTGAACAAAACAAAGCAACTGGAGGCGAGGTTGCAGACTCTCCCACAACCACATCTCCTTACCTCCCGGAGACTGTACTAGCATTCTCCATCTTCCCACCTGTTTGTGTAAAGTTACCTCCCTGCTCTTATCTAGGACTGGTCCTTCCGCTTCTGCTCTGGTTCTCGTCCCCTCTTGCCTGTTCAAGGACATCATTCCACCAATTTCTCCTCCCTCCTAAATCACTTTCCCTCTCAACAGTGTCATTTCCATGATGTTCCTGTGGCATATACCTGTCTCTTTTTACTTTATTTTCGTATGCCTGAGTATTTGAGTCAATTTCAGAATCGTGATGTTCCACTCCCAAATATTTCAGTATAAATATTTTAAAAGGAGCGCCTGGGTGGCTCAGTCGGTTAAGTGTCTGCCTTCAGCTCAGGTCATGATTCCCCGCTTGGCAGAGAGCCTGCTTCTCCATTTCCCTCTGCCTGCCACTCCCCTTGCTTGTGCTCGCTTGTGCTCCCTCTCTGCCAAATAAATAAAATATCTTTAAAAATATTTTAGAAACTGAATTTTTTAAAAGATTTTATTTTTATTTATTTGACAGAGAGAGATCACAAGTAGACAGAGAACCAGGCAGAGAGAGAGAAAGGGAGGCAGGCTCCCTGCTGAGCAGAGAGCCCGATGCGGGACTCGATCCCAGGACCCTGAGATCATGATCTGAGCCGAAGGCAGCGGCTTAACCCACTGAGCCACCCAGGTGCCCCAGAAACAGAATATTTTTATACATAACCAAAATAAGATTATTACAGTGAACAGAATGAGTAATAATTCATTAAATCTAATACGCAGTTCAAAATCAAATTTCTTCCATGGCTCTTCAGGAATCCATACAATTGTTTTTTTCAAAGTCAAGATCTGTTCCAGAGCCTGGTCATTTATCCCTTGATTTCTTTCTTGACTCACAACCTCAAGATCAAGAGTCACATGCTCTACCAACTGAGCCAGCCAGGCGGCCCAATCCCTTGATTTCTTTAAACCCCAATCCCTTGATTTCTTTAAATCCAGGCTAGTCCTTCCTTTTCCTTATCCTTTTTAGTGGAAAAAGTCAGGGCCAGTTGTCCTGTCAAATGTCCCACCTTCTGGATATTTCTGATTGCTTCCTGGTGGTGACATTTAGTTAGTCCTCTATTTCTTGTGTTCCCTATAAAAATAAATCAAGAGTTAAAGACTTGATAGATTTAACTAAGGCATTTGCAAAGGGCTGTTGTAAATTCTTTTTGCAGTGCATTGGGGGATAGGCACAGTATCTGATTGCGTACCATCAATGACCATGACCATGAGTGACCACCGGATAAGGTTATATAAGCCTGATCTCTCCACAGCAGTTATGTTCCCCTTGGGAGCAGAAAGGAATCTAGTGGTTTCATTTTGGTCTTGTATGAATTCCAGAAATCCCCATTAACCATTCTCCTAATGATTTTTAACACTGCTGATAATGACTGCCTGCCTGTATGAATCATTGTAAACATGTTCAAAAGGGTGATTTTCTTTCTTTTGAAAATTTTTAGAGGGTGGGGATGGGCAGAGGGAGAAAGAGACTCTTAAGCAGGCTCCATGCTGCCCAGCGAAGAGCAAGACAGGGGCTTGATCTCACAGCGTGAGACCAAGACCTAAGCCAAAATCAAAAGTCAGATGCCTTCGGGCACCTGGGTGGCTCAGTGGCTTAAGCGGCTTAAGCCTCTGCCTTCGGCTTAGGTGATGATCCTAGAGTCCTGGGATCGAGCCCCACATCAGGCTCTCTGCTCAGCGGGGAGCCTGCCTCCTCTCTCTCTCTCTCTTTGCCTGCCTCTCTGCCTACTTGTGATCTGTCTGTCAAATAAATAAATAAAAATCTTAAAAAAAAAAAAAAGTCAGATGTCTAACCAATTGAGCCACCCAGGTAACCTACAAAAGAGTGATTTCCTTTTTCTTTTCTTAAGATTTTATTTATTTATTTCACAGAGAGACAGTGAGAGAGGGTACACGAGCAAGGGGAATGGGAGAGGGAGAAACAGGCTTCCTGCCAAGCAGAGAGCCCGATGCGGGGCTCGATCCCAGGACACTGGGATCACGACCTGAGCCGAAGACAGACATCCAATGACTGAGCCACCCAGGCGCCCCCATTAGGGTGATTTTCTAACTCCATTGTTCTTTCTACAGTTACAGCTGGAGTTTTATAAAAAATAATGCTTCCTCTCATTAACTGGAGCTAATAGGTTAGTTGAAAGATAGCGTCTCCTGGAAAGGCAAGAAAACGTTTAGCTGTTTCCCTTTAATGACCCATTTGCAAAGAAAAAGTGACTACCTTTTTTTAGTATCATTGTGGATATATAGATTTTTATCAATTTGGTGTGATTGGGCTAATTTTTTAATAAAATTATCATTTTCTCTAATTATTGCCCCTCATTCTTTTCTCTAATATTCAAATTTTCACAATTTCTGCCAAATTGATTCCTGTATCCTTTCTGACATATCTCCAACACTAGAAAGCATCCTTGATTTCTGGCACAAGGTATCCCAGGCTCACTCTGTACTATTTTGCTCCAGATCTAGAATTTGTTGATTCTCCAAGATTTCATGGAGTTAGAAGTGAATAGAGTGAAATTTTAGAAATGAATATGTGGTCACTGTGAGTGGTCACGATTATTGGGGTAACATTGTTTCTAGGGCACTTAACAGACAGAAGAGAATGCAGAGGGATGATAGTATCTATCATCACAGACAGACTAAAAATCACGAATTCATACTGATATTTCAAATTTATTTTAGAGTTAGTGGTTTATTTTCTTATTTGAGTTTATATTTGTTTTTTTTTTTAAGATTTCATTTATTTATTTGACAGACAGATCACAAGCAGGCAGAGAGGCAGGCAGGGAGAGGGGGGGAAGCAGGCTCCCTGTGGAGCAGAGAGCCCGATGCGGGGCTCGATCCCAGGACCCTGAGATCATGACCTGAACCGAAGGCAGAGGCTTAACCCACTGAGCCACCCAGGCACTCCTTGAGTTTATATTAGTATCTAATTTCTCTTACACTGAAAATCTAACAATACAAACACAATTACTTTCATGTACTGTTGGTGGGAATGTAAACTGGTACAGCCACTGTGGAAAACAGTATGGAGCGTCCTCAAAAAGTTAAAAATAGAACTGCCCTACCATCCAGCAGTCACACTACCGAGTATTTACCCAAAGAGTAGAAAAACACTAATCCAAAGTGATACATGCACTCCCATGTTCATTGCAGCATTGTTTTCAATAGCCAAGATATGGAAACAGCCCAAGTGTCCATTGATAGATGAATGGATGAAGAAGATGTGGCATTTATAGGGATGCCTGAGTGGCTCAGTCAGTTAAGCATCTGCCTTCAGCTCTGGTCATGATCCCTGTCCTGGGACGGAGCCCTGTTCTCCCTTTGCCTGCCTCTGCCCTCATACTTGCACGCACACGCTCTCTCCCTCTCTGACAAATAAATAAAATCTTAAAAAGAAAAAAGATGTGGTATTTATATGTACAATGGAATATTATTCAGCCATTAAAAGAATGAAATCTTGCTATTTGGAATGACATGGATGGAGCAAAATAGGTCAGAGAAAGACAAATACTATATGATTTCGCTTATGTGTGGAATTTAAGAAACAAATGAGCAAAGGGAAAAAAGAGAGAGAGACCAGCAAAAAACCAGATTCTTAATTACAGAAAACAAACTGATGGTTACCAGAGGGGACGGGGTGGGGAGATGGGAGAAATCGGTGGCAGGGATTAAGGAGCACACTTGCTGTGATGCACACCAGACGATATTTGGAATTGTTGGACCAATAGATTGTACACCTGAAACTAATATAACACTGCATGTTAATTAACTAGAATTAAAATAAAAACTTTAGGGGCACCTGGGTGGCTCAGTGGGTTAAACCTCTGCCTTCAGCTCAGGTCATGATCTCTGGGATTGAGCCCCACATCGGGCTCTCTGCTCCACAGGGAGCCTGCTTCCCCCCTGCCCCCTCTGCCTGCCTCTCTGCCTGCTTGTGATCTCTCTCTGTCAAATAAATTTTTAAAAAAATTAAAATAAAAACTTTAAAAAAACACACTTTCTTGCTGTATTCTATCATATTAGAAAAAGTAACTTCAAAGTAAGAATACCACTATTAAAAATAACAGTAGGGGCACCTGGGTGGCTCTGTGGGAAAAAGCCTCTGCCTTCAGCTCGGGTCATGATCCCAGGATCCTGGGATCGAGCCCCGCATCGGGCTCTCTGCTTAGTGGGGAGCCTGCTCCCTCCTCTCTCTCTCTCTCTGCCTGCCTCTCTGCCTACTTGTGATCTCTCTCTGTCAAATAAATAAATAAAAATCTTTTTGAAAAATAACAACAATAAGACCACTGAATGAGGTATGCCTGGGTGGCTCAGTTGGTTAAGCTGCTGCCTTCAGCTCAGGTCATGATCCCAGGGTCCTGGGATCGAGTCCCACCTCGGGTTCCTTGCTTGGCAGGGAGCCTGCTTCTCTTTCCGCCTCTGCCTGTCACTCTGCCTGCTCTCTCTCTCTCTCTGGCAAATAAATAAATAAGTAAAATCTTAAAAAAAAAAAACCAAAACCACTGAATGAAGTTAAAGATCTGTTTATAGATGACCAGGGTTGTATCGAAAGGACCCAGAAGCCAACCTGGAGAAGCTTCCACTGGACCAAAAAAATAAAATAAAAATAAAAAAGGACATTCGATTCAACAAGGACAAAAACTGCTGTACCAGACTGAAACACAACAGACGTGTTTAAATCCACGAACTTGTAATGTAACACTTTGGAGAATTCTAGGCAATCAAGTCATTATTTTAAAAACTGAAAAGTAAAGGAAAAGAATCAAGTTTTAATCCTGTCTTTCCATAACCAAATGGTTGGCAAGGAGAGGTTTCTCTCTACAACTGTACTCCCGCTGATAAATCCGGAAAGAATGATAACACTAGAATATCATTTCACAACTCCTTGTGAATTGATAGAACTAGTCCGTAATCATCAATAGCGGCTCATAGCATGAAAAAATAGAAACATCCAGACAATATTGTTTCTGAGGGAAGCAGAGTCATTACTTTTGAAGCTTTGTGGCCCCCCAAAAATGGAATCTGAATTTGATCAAGCCTCTAGATATAATAACTAGTTTACAGGAAATACAGAGGTTGAAAGAAAATGTTAAACAGTATTGACATGAAAAGCCGGACCATAGGAAACTCTACAGAAAAAACAATCTGGTTTCTTCAACAAATAATTGCAAATAAGGGGATGGGGCAAGTGGAGGAGAGGGGCAGGTAGACTGAAAAAGACGGAAGACACAGCCACCAGTCGCAAAGTGCGAACTTTCTATGATTTGAACCAACTGTAATACTCCTTTGTAAACTTCTTTTGTCCTTAGAATGCACCCCCCTAACCAAGTATAAAGAACTATGTTGTCAAGTCCCTTGAAATAAATTTGTTCTCTTTGTGGTTGTTAGCAATTTGATAATTATTTCGAGTTGTTCATTGTGTTCCCAAGGGCAGAGGCAGAGGCTGCACTTTTCAGTTAGTTTTTTTTTTTTAAAGATTTTATTTATTTATTTGACAGACAGATCACAAGTAGGCAGAGAGGCAGGCAGAGAGAGAGGAGGGAGCAGGCTCCGTGCTGAGCAGAGAGCCCGATGCGGGGCTCGATCCCAGGACCCTGGGATCATGACCTGAGCCGAAGGCAGAGGCTTCAACCTGCTGAGCCACCCAGGCGCCCCATTCTTTTTCTTTTTCTTTCTTTTTTTTTTAAAGATTTTATTTGTTTAAGGTGCCCCTAGATTTAAATTTTTAATAGGTATCGCATATATACGAATCAAAAGGCAAAACTGTACAGAAAATTATGCAAAGAGAAGCCTTGTTTCCATACCTGCCCTTCAAACTCCATTCCCTTTCCATCTGTAGACAATTATTTCATTTATTTATGCATCAGATACTTCTTTTTACAAATACAAGGATTTAAATGCATATGTATGCATGCACATATATAAAAATTGGTGTGCATAAATTTACTTAAAATTTTATTAGAAAATATAATAAAACAGAGGAAATGTGTAGAACAGTTCAACAAATAGTTACAAAATGATCATTCATATAACTCCCACCCAAAATGAGAAAGAGAACAAGACCCTCACTCCAGACCCTCTGACACCATGTCTCTCCCGAGTTGTAGCCCCTCCCCTTCTCCTGTTATGCTAGATGTACTCATTATTCTTTTATAATATTTTAATATAAGTTTTTCCAACTTATAAGGCATTCCCAAACAATACATGTGCATTTTTGCCTGATTTTCAGCTTCATGTAAAGAAAACATACACTATGAATTCATTTTGTCTGACTTCCTATGCTCAAATACAGTATTTAAGATTCTTCTGTATTCCTCATGTAATTGCAAACCATCCATTTCCACTGTCATACGATGTTTTGTTGTATGATTATATCACCCTATATTTTTACATTGTACCGTTGATGGGCTATTATGAAAAATGCTGTATTCTTGTGCCTGTGACTTTATAGCCTGCATGGACAGGTGCTTCTGTAGGGTGTCCCCTGCTGGTGGCTTTGCTGATCGGAGAGTAGATGTATCTTTTGACGAGCTGGAGTCTGCCAATTTTTCAAAAGTGGTTTTGCCTGTTTACTCTTTCACAAGCAGCTCTAGTTGTCCCACATGCTTGCCAGCATCTGATATTATCATTTTTAAATATTTGGCAAATTTTGTGGGTGTGTAATAGCGACTTGCGTGGTTTTCATTTGAATCTCTCTGGATTACTTATGAAAGAACATTAAAAAAGAAAAAAGAGGGGCGCCTGGGTGGCTCAGTGGGTTAAAGCCTCTGCCTTCGGCTCGGGTCGTGGTCCCGGAGTCCTGGGATCGAGTCCCGCATCGGGCTCTCTGCTCAGCAGGGAGCCTGCTTCTTCCTCTCTCTCTGCCTGCCTCTCTGCCTACTTGTGATCTCTATCTGTCAAATAAATAAATAAAATCTTTAAAAAAAAAAGGCATCAAATCCTTCAAAAAAAAAAAAGAGGGGGGCGCCTGGTTGGCTCAGTGGGTTAAGCCTCTGCCTTTGGCTCAGGTCATGATCTCAGAGTCCTGGGATTGAGCCCCGCATCAGGCTCTCTGCTCAGCGGGAAGCCTGCTTCCCCCTCTCTCTCTCTGCCTGCCTCTCTGCCTACTTGTGGTCTCTCTCTCTGTCAAATAAATAAATAAAATCTTAAAAAAAAAAAAGAAAAAAAAAGTGTGGGATGTTTGGATACCTGATGGACCTGGCATGCTGAATGAGAAGTCCGTCCGTTCCCTGTAGCTCTGCAGTGCGACTGCCTCATAAATCAGGTGTTGGTTTATCAGTTTGTTTTGGGGCTGTCTATTCTGTTCTGTCTGTACCAGCACCAATACCACCCAGTCTTCGTGACTGTAGTTCTGGAGTAATTCCGCATTTCTACAGGACAAAACCTACGCTTTTGTTCTTTAAAGGGGTCTGGACAGGTTTTTGGTTTTTTGTTTTTTGGGTTTTTTTTTGGCCTTTTGTGCTTCCATAGAAATCTTTTAACCAATTTATGAAATTGAAAAGAAAATTCCTGTGGGATTATGTTGTGATTATATTGAATAACTGATTATACTGAATTTGTAGTTCAGTTTGGTTTCAGCTGAGATACAATGAACATCTTTCCACTAGTACTATTTTTGTCATTGATTTCTGATGTAATTACATTGTGACCAGAGAATGTATGTCATATAATTTAGTCTTTTGAGATTTGAGGAGCCTTGCTTTTTGGCCCAGTATACAATCAATTTTTGTAAATGTTCCACATGCGGATTCTGCGATTAATAGTTCTATTGTCTACGTAGGACTGGTTGGTTTTTAAAAGTATTTTACTTATTTAGGGACGCCTAGGTGGCTTAGCTGGTTGAGCATCTGCCTTTGGCTCTGGTCATGATCTCGGGGTCCTGGATTGAGCCCTGCATTGGGCTTCCTGCTCAGTGGAGAGCCTGCTTCTCCCTCTCCCTCTGGCCCTCCTCCCCACTTGTAGTCTCTCTCTCTTTCTCAAATATTTAAGAGGGAGAACACACACACACACCAGTGCAAGTGAGCAGTGGTCATCGAACGCTCCTTCCTTTATGAAACCCTCTTTTCTCTCAGCTTCCGTACTATCCCATCCTTTGATTCAGACATGAGTGACCTAAAAAATAAGGTCCACACAAGAGTCCATCTTGGTGGAAAGAGTGACATCAGAGGTATGTGGCTGGCTGGCTGGCTGGCTGGCTTCCTTCCTTCCTTCCTGCATGGACAGATGTTTCTATAGGGTGTCCCCTGGTGGTGGCTTTGCTGATTCTTCCTTTCTTCCTTTCATGGCTTTCAAGAGTAGTGGTGGTTGCAAGGTCAGGCTCCTGACACAAACATCGCACCCTTGGGGGCGCCTGGGTGGCTTAGTCTGTTGTCTGCCTTCAGCTCGGGTCCTGCTCCTGGGGTCCTGGGATCAAGCCCTGCATTGGGCTCCCTGCTCAATGCAGAGCCTGCTTCTCCCTCTTCCTCTCTCCCTCCCCCCACTCGTGTTTGCGTGCTGGCACTCTTTCTGTCAAATAAATAAATAAAATCTTTTTTAAAATTTGGCATCCTTGGTGTAAACAACAGTGGGAATTTCTCCTACCACTTAGGCAGATGGTAGCAATGGTGGTGAACGCCTGAGCAGTCATGTTCAGAGCATGGTGTGGGGCATAATTCCTAGAAGCTTAGCATTCAAGCTTGCTTTTCAAGTCTCCCAGCAGTATTTGGGGTACCCAGAATCCTCCTATTAATACCCGTTATTCTTTACTCGGCTGAATGAACTCCTGTTTCTGGAAAGTAAGAGCTCTGATTAATCAGAGTAAGCGATCATACTGCCCCTGGTAACTGCCAATTACAGTTTCATGTGGTAAGGGGTGAGCTATGAGAGTATACAGGGTAGGCATGTGGCCCAGCCTTTGGGGCCTAGGGAGGAATTCCACAAAGGGAAGATACTTGAGGTGAGTTCTAAGAGGATTGTGAGTGGGGCGCCTGGGTGGCTCAGGCGTTAAGCGTCTGCCTTCAGCTCAGGTCACAATCGCAGGGTCCTGGGATCGAGCCCCACATCGGACTCCCTAGTCACTGGGAAGTCTGCTTCTCCTTCTCCCTCTCTCTGCCTGCCACTCCCCGTGCTTGTGTGCTTTCTATCTCTTTCAAATAAATAAAAAATAAAATCTTTTTTAAAAAAAAAAAAGATTTTAAAAAAAGAGGATTGTGAGTTAGCCAGGCACAGAGCATTCTAGGAGATTCTAGATCAAAGGGCATTCCAGGCTGGGAAACAGAGATGCCCAGGAATGATATAAATCACATGGCAACATTTTTGAGATGGGGACAGGGTGAGGGAAGAGGTGAGAGAGGAGAATTAAGCAAGAAGAAGATCCCCGAGGATTTGTATACTATGCCCAAAGTGGTTTCCTGGACTCGTAGCACGGCTTGAGCCCTTGCCTTGGAATGTATACCCTAGGAAAAGGTAGATGCTTGACACTTCCTGGCTGTGATTTTAGATGAGTACGTACTCTGTATTCAGCTCTCAACCTGGCCTGAAAATTCAGGAAAGAGCTAGCTGAAAGTGACCATAGCCCGTGATGGAAACCCCTGACCCAGAAAGAAACCAGCATGCTGGACCCCCACCTTGCAAACTCCTGAGAACGACTCCCCTCCCTATATCAGCTCTGACCCAACTCAGCCAAACTCCACTCCCTTAGAGACCTTGTTCTCTCAAGTTCTCCCCCAGACAAGCTTCCTCCCTCCCCATGTCTCCTACAGTTTAGTTAACAGAGCATTTTTCTCTAAAGCTGTATCTTACTGTTCTTTTTTTTTTTTTGTATCTTACTGTTCTATATGAATAGATGTTTTTGTGATTTGTCCCACAGAGCTGGCCACGTGGACCGCACGTACACAGGCAGGCTAAGGAATATTGTTTGTGAGACTTATGCCATGTGAATGACCTTGGGAACCTGATGGTTTGAGATATATCATCTGGCCTCCAGATCAGAACTGGTCCTTCTGTTCTGGACGCCAAGAGCTACAAATCTTGTCTCACATCCCCTCCTGCTCCAGGCTGGGCTGGACCCCCGGAATGGAATCCAAGAGGGGAGGCAGACGCACATAACCCAGGCTCCTTGAAAATACAGAAAAATGATAACATGGAAATGCAGCTCGCTCCAAACTGCACATAGGCCAACAAATGTTTAATTTCAAACCCCATTATGTGCCCTATAAATACGGCCCTTTTGGGGATGGCCAGTTGGAAGCCTCACCTGACGGGAGGGCACCCCATCCAGGCCTCTCCATCGGAACCGCAGCCTGGCTGTTTCCACGGGGTTCCCCCAGCTGATGAGGTTGGATGTTGTAAGTACCTGATCTGATGTAACGTAGCCTTATTTTCATTTATTGCCTACTGTTAACCTTCATCTGTATGTAGATTCCTTTCCTCTTCGGTGTCTATCAGGTTTCTATGATAATAATACAGTTTTCTTTCCTTTTTGGAACTGAAACACGGCTGTTGTGAATCTTTTGTTCAGAACGCTTCACTTTACTGGGAAAGAAAACATTTTTTTTTAAAGATTTTTATTTATTTATTGAGAGAGAGAGAGATCACAAGAGGCAGGCAGAGAGAGGGGGGAAGCAGGCTCCCTGCTGAGCAGAGAACCCGATGCGGGGCTCGATCCCAGGACCCTGAGATCATGACCTGAGCCGAAGGCAGAGGCTTAACTCACTGAGCCACCCCGGCGCCCCAAGAAAACATTTTATATCCCTTCGTGTTGGCCTTGCTGCCAGAAAACGCGAAGATGATTGCTCACACGGAGCAGTTTCCAAGCAACAAATTCACTTACTGGTTGGTCTGCCTCTGCCATCAGACACACAATTGTCTCCCAGCTCCAAACTTACCCTTCCATGCTCGACTTTGGGAGTCTCGGGCTGGGACCCCACAAACATCTCTGCTCTACCTGCTGGTTGCCTCTTAGGACCTTCTAGTAGAAGATACCAGAGGGAGAGGGCAAGGTTTCAGGAAAGAGAGGGGGATTTGCTATTCCCGTCTGCTTCTTACGGGATCGCTGCTTGTGTCCCGTTCGAGTGAGCATCAGCTGCCCTCCCCATGCTGACAGCACCTGGTCCTTGCACAGAGGCTGATGCAGTGGTGCTTTTCCCACCACTTTCAGGATGAGTTGATCAGTGCCCTTCTACAGAGTGTTATCTCCATGGACTCCCATGTTTCTAAAGTTTCATCATTCTAACAACCTCTCCCGGCTCCCTCAGTCCCAAGGGTGGTGGCTGTTTCCTGCGGTTGGAATCCACACTACACAGTGTTCTCATTCTGCTTCTCCGGTTACCTCTGCACGACTCTGTGTACCTGGTTAATGATTCATTATATTAAATTCTGTGGGTGATCTGGTGGGATTTCTGTCTCCTTACCGGACCCTGAACCCGAATACTTTCCTCTCTGCTTCTTGAGTTTTCCTTTTTGTAAAGCAATCTTTCTTATTTTGTCTGGTCCAATAATTCGTATTATGTATTTTGGAAATAGAATCAAAATAATATTCTCCTATATAAACTGTGGATTTCAGAGTTTCTCTTTCCCCCCAACCTCCCAGGCATTTCCTATAGCCGCAGCATTGGGAACCCCTCTCCCAGTGTGAGCCCCTTTTTCTCCTCTTAGTGCTTGAGGGCTACCTAGAAGACAACAAAAATTCACCCTCAGGAAAAAAGCGCTCAGTCTTTAAGCAAGGCCATCATCCTCTGAACATTCCCCACATCTGCTTAGGTATGGGAGTCAAGCCCGGTTTCTCTTTAGAAAGGACACATACATGGCCCTCTCCCCAGGGTGTTGCTCTGTTCTACAGATGTCAGTAGAAAACGCCTTCTAGTGAGTGGGAAGAGGAAGTCATTATGCTTTGTCTGGGGGTTTGGACCATAGTGTTCTACAGTGGTTAAGCTCCTCTTGCCTGCAGACGTATGCCCACATTTCTTCTTTGCTGTTGCATTTTCAGACTCTGAGGTTATTCTGCTGCAAAGCGTGGCTCTTTTTCCTATGACAGTGGTCGTCTCTGCACACTGGACTTTATTCTGGGTGCCTGACTGGCTCCATCATCCGCATGTTTGGAGATGTTGTACTTCGGAAATATTCAAAGCACTGGCATGATGTTACCCTGTGAGTTGCTATGAAGAGAGGAGACAAGACTTTGGGGACTTTGTAGAGGAAGGAAAGAAAGAGTAAGAAGCGCTGGGAGGTATCCTGAGATGAGGTAAGCGGGCTTGTGCTTCAGAAAGGAAATGTGAGCAAAGGAGGTAGACACATGGGCAGACTCAGGTTGAGGGAACAGGGAATCCGGGCTACTTGTCAAGCATGATTTGCCCAAATCATGATCTGGGCAAATTACTGTCTTTAATGTTGTATGGAATACAAAGAAAGGCACAAGATAGGGTGCCTGGTTTTGAGAAAGTGATATATAGAACTAGAACATTGGGTAATGCCCACAGAAGGGGCATGTGAGGCAGCGCCAAGTGGTCAAGAAGACAGGAGACTCTGGTAAGGCTTCAGGGTGGAGAAAGTCAACAGTTTCAATACCGCTGGGAAACTTGAGAAAGCTAATGGAGAAAGAGACCTCGGAGATGGCAGTTAGCACTGGCAACCCTGTGGAGAACTGGAAACAGGTTCATGGTTGGGACGGGGGGTGGTGAGATGGACCTTTTATTTCTAGAAGATTGGAGTGTCTCTAGGATAGGATACCAGATGTCCACCCCTGAAAGCCAGTAGCCAATATATCCAACTGTACAAAGACAAGGATAATGTCTAAGCCATCTTGGAGTGTGGTGCTACACTAGGAAGCCCATAGCTGACCCTGTGGTCCTGTAACCTACCTCATGGTTTCCCTGCAAGCCCATTCTCATTCGTGAACTGAGTGAAAGGGGAAAGGGAGGTGGCATTGGGTGGCAGGGGACCACCGTGGTTCTTATTTCTCTTTTTGTTCCTATCGACCGTTGCCTGATGCACGGCAGTCATCTAGATGGTCCTGAATACAGTGCTGGCTGGGGAACCATGCCTGCTGATTGCCACCCAAATTTCAAAAGTATGTTCAAGTCTAGGTACAGTAGTGACTTACTCGTCCACTAGCTGAACAAGCTTCTCTGACATGACTTTGCGGGCATCCCTTTGGGGATTGAATTATGACATCGACTTGACTCGTCCCTGGGCAACATTTATAATTAGGTAGATTGATTCCTCCTCTTGGTCTGCCCTAGCTGAACGTGTCTGCCTAGGTCCCAGAGCTGTGTTGGGGAGAATATGGAGCCTACAACCTAGTCCCAGGAGTGAAAAGGAGCAACCGAGGGGTAGGATGTCTGGAATTTCTAAGGGAGGGTGGTCTGGATTCCTAGGTCTCCCAACAGCCCCAACAAGTAAGTGCAGAAGAGGACATAGCTCCTTCCTAAAGGAGAAGCTGGAAGGGGAGGAATCAGAGAGGAGGCAGCAGTTGCTTTATGAAGCTGGGAAAGAGATACCTGGCTCCGTCCCAAGTGAAATTCTCTTATTAGTATTTGCCTAGATATGATAAGATGTTGAATAAACATGATGTGGTAATAATCGGGAAGCAGATGCCCGACAGCGTAGGATGACTGCATTTATTACAGCAGAGCCAGTAGCTCTTAAATTTTTTTCAATTTTTAGAAAGATTTTATTTTTAAACATTTTAAAAAAGATTTTATTTGTTTATTTATTTGAGAGAGAGAGAGAGGGAGAGAGCGTGCTCACAAGGAGAGGAGGGGCAGAGGGAGAGGGAGAAGCAGACTCCCCCGCTCAGCAGGGAGCCTGACATGGGCCTTGATGCCAGACCCCAGGATCATGACCTGAGCCAAAGGCAGACGTCTAACCGACTGAGCCACCCAGGCGCCCAGTTTTTAGATTTTTAAGGAAGTCTGTCTAGTGTTATAGGTGCAAGAAAGCAGGGCTGGAGTTTCTAGGTACTTGATGGAAGTGAGTAGGTGAGTAGAACTTGGGGCCAAATCCCCGCATTTCAAGAAAAGAGGTGGAATGGGAATGTTATCTGGAGTTTGCCAATAGCCATTGGGGAACCGAATCTCTTCCCCCTGCCTCCCATCGTCATTAGGGCAGAAGCTAAAAATCTACCCAGGTGTCCCAGGTTGCTAATACTATTCTTGCTGTCATTATCGTTCCACATTTTTATGGAGCCTCATAATTTTTTTCTTTTTTAAAGAGAGAGAGAGAGCAGAGGGGAAGGGCAGAGGGAGAGGGAGAGAGAGAGAATCCCAAGCTCAGCACAGAGCCTGAGGTGGGGCTTGATCTCACGACCCTGAGATAATGACCTGGGCCAAAATCCAGAGTCGGATGCTCAACTAACCGAGCCAGCCAGGCACCTCTGGGACCTCATGATTTTAATTGCACTTGCATGTTGTATATTTACTTGGTTTCCACATAGGCATTGTTGGAAACCATAATATAGAAAATTATAATGGCATTGGTAACACCACTTACTGGCTTTATTGCTTTGGCCCAGGCCTTTTTGCTGTTCTGGATTAGAGAACAGGCAGAAATTAATGCAGATGGTTGGGGTGCCTGAGTGGGTCAGTCAGTTAAGCATGTACCTCTTGATTTCAGCTCAGGTCTTGATCTCAGGGTGGTGTGTTAAAGCCCTGTGTATGTATCCATGTATTATGAATGAATGAATGAATGAATAAGAAATGAATGCAGAAGGCCAAGAGGAGTCTCGGTTTATCCGCAGCTTGGTGGTCCCCCATCCTCCCCAACAGTCAGGTTGCCCCTGCGTCTGGCAGAATGAGCTCTTTGCCATTCCCGGGATTTATGCTGGACAGCGGAAGGCCTGGTTCTCAAGCTCCAGGCCAGGTTTCCAGTGGAGGTATCTCCTTTGGGCTGTAGACTGCTTGAAAGAACCCCCAAGCCTGTGTGCCCTATAGAAGTAGTCCTCTGGGCCCTCCCTTGGCTTTGCTTCTGGGCCACCAGGTCCTTCTTTAGCCCCTGCCTCAAGTCCTCAGTCTTCTCCTACTTAAACATGTCACCGAGGCAGTACTTAAGGGTATGCCTGTCTTTGCCCTCACTTAATCCCAAGAAAACTTGGGATTTAGCCTCAATGGAGGAGGAAGAGAATTCCTCCCCAAAAGTACACTTTTTGTTTCCACAGTTAAACAGTGATTATATAGGGGCACGTGGGTAGCTCAGTCCGTTGAACATCCGACACTCGACGTCAGCTCAGGTCATGATTTCAGAGTCATGAGATTGAGCCCTGCACCGGGCTGGGCGAGCCTGCTTGAGATTCTGTCTTTCCCTCTCCTTCTGTCCCTCCCCCAGTGCTCTCTCTCGGAAAAAAAAAAAAGTGATCATATAAATAACACATACTTTTTATTTGAATTTGAACAACAGATGGAAATATAGAGAAGAAAATAAAAGACCCCTGAAATCTCATTACCTTGAGATAACTAATTATTTGGTAACCATCCTTTCAAGAACCTCTTTATGCATTCAGGCATACATGTGTATAGTTTTACATGAATGGGACCATATTACACATACTTTGTGTGTGTGAGTGCGTGCATGCACACACGTTTTAAGTCACAGATTTTTTTTCTCTCTCCCAATCTCTTCTTCCTAAATGAACACCCTGTCTCCCTGTTTCTGTCCTACATATGATCAATATTATTATCTGCTGTGTGCCCTTCTATATTCTTCATATCCTATTACTATCATACAGATATATATGTATGTTTACATATCTATGCTTATATAATATGTATATATTTTATAAATAATTAGATAGGTTTTTTCCCCCTTGGTTTTGAAATGTGATATCCTTTAATCCGTACTTTCTTTCATCATGTTTTCTTTTTCTTGCTAGTTGGTATTCAGTTGTAGGAACATATCAAAACGTGCTTATCTAATCTTCCACTGGTGGATATTTCTGTTTTCTTTTTCCATTTGGGAATATGAGGAATAAGGCTGCTATGAACATTCCGATGTGGTTTTTTGTGGGCATAAATAAAGTTGCTGGGTCGTAACTGGTCCAAGGGTGTGCTGGAACTTCTCCACCGGACACCTGAACTTGGGCAGAAGCCTTCTCGTCCACAGTCATTGTCATTATTGGTCTTCTTTGTAGGGGAGACCGTAGAAAACTCTTACTTCGCCATGTCCATAATGACACTCCTTCTGATTTTACGCTTTTATCTCTCTAGGCTCTTGATCACGTACCAGATGTCTAGTAAACCACTCCAGGTTCCCACAGACCTGTTCATCCGACAGTTCAAGTGGCACATGACCATGATTGTGGGATCAGTTGTTGCAATTTGTGTAAGTCTATTTCCTTCCATTCGTCTCTGTCCCTAAAGCTTGAACCAGTTCCTGTCTATCTAGGAGAAGGAGGCTGAGGGAAGCTCTCCATTTTGTCATTCCTTTTTCCCTCTTTCTGATCCAGAAACAGAAGTGACATAGAGGGACAAGCTCTTAGAAAAACAATGAGCAGGGCGCCTGGGTGGCTCAGTGGGTTAAAGCCTCTGCCTTCGGCTCAGGTCATGATCCCAGGGTCCTGGGATCGAGCCCTGCATCAGCCTCTCTCCTCAGCGGGGAGCCTGCTTCCCCCTCTCTCTCTGCCTGCCTCTCTGCCTACTTGCGATCTCTCTCTGTCAAATAAATAAATAAAATCTAATATATATATGTATATATATATTTTTAAAAAGATAAGAAAAACAATGAGCAAATTATATCAGGGAGGGGTAGCTGTAATGGAGTCCAAAACATTAGCCCCAAAAGCAGTTTGTCTGAGGGGAGGATGGAAACTTGAGCTGTCCGTCCTTTCTCTTTCCCCAAGGTGCTGTATTTCTACTCCAGCTCACCTGGCTCCTTTCTAGTTCTTAAAACTGAGATAGCGTCCATACCTTGTCTCTAAGGATACCTTGCTCTGCCTCTCTACCTTTGTGCATATGTGGCAGTTTTCTTTTCCCCTTGGTTCTGCTGAAAAATAGTTGAATTCTTCAAAAAGAATCTTTACCAGGAATAAATAGAGGGAAAAGTAAAAGAAACCTTAAAGATATACATCTATGTATTTACAAAGAACAAATTGTTTATCTGTGTATTTATTTATTTAAAGATTAAAGATTTTTATTTCTTTATTTGACAGAGAGACCACAAGTAGGCAGAGAGGCAGGCAGAGGGAGAGGGAGAAGCAGGCTCCCTGCTGAGCAGGGAACCCGATGCAGAGCTCGATCCCAGGACCCTGGGATCATGCCCTGAGGTGAAGGCAGGTGCTTAACCCACTGAGCCACCCAGGAGACCCACAAATCATTTATGTTACGCTAGATAACAGTTGTCTTCAAGCTGAGTTGCTTCCGCAGCTCCTTTTTCTGGGCATCGGTTCAAAGTTTTTGTCATTTAGCCTGGGATGAGTTTATGTTGTTGCTATGACTAGTTCTGGTGAAACTGAGAATCTCTTCTTTTTTTTTTTTAAGATTTTTATTATTTATTCAACAGAGAGATAAAGAGCACAAGTAGGCAGAGAGGCAGGCAGAAGGAGAGGGAGGAGCAGGCTCTCCGCTGAGCAGGGAGCCTGATGCAGGGCTCGATCCCAGGACGCTGGGATCGTGACCTGAGCAGAAGGCGGCGACTTAACCGACTGAGCCACCCATGCGCCCCTGAAAATCTCTTCTTGAACATCCTTTCTTGTTTTAGGTTATCAGAGAACAGGAGATGATAATTCAGTAGAGAAGTGCCATCTTAGGATAGAGTATATATTTTTAGGGATATGATCCTGAAAGAGGAAAAGATTACTCCAAGAGATGGCATTTCCTCATATCACTATAGAGCAATAAACCCCTTGGGGTCTACGGAGGAGGGCAGTCGAGAAGGGTAGTTGCTGGGCAAGAGCAGGAGAAGGTGGGGAAATTGGTTTCATACAGGGAAATCAGGCAAGTAAGTCAATGCACTGGGGATAATGAGAAACCATTTTCTCATTGTTGAAGGAGTTATAGATAATGGAAAAGGGAAGACTAGAATAGACCCTGAGGTGCTGGACTGGAATTGAAGGGATAAACGGAGTTATTTTATAACATTAAAAAGGAGCGGGGCACCTGGGTGGCTCAGTGGGTTAAAGCCTCTGCCTTCGGCTCAAGTCATGGTCTCAGGTCTCCTGCCTCTCTGCCTCCTTGTGATCTCTCTCTCTTTCTGTCAAATTAAAAAAAAAAAAAAAAAAAAAGGAGCAGTTCACCAACCCATCAAGAGGACATAACAGACCTAACCGTTTATGCACCTAATAGCAGAGTTTCCATATATATGAAGTAAAAACTTACAGAACTTCGAATAAAAATAGACAGATTCACAATTAGAAATTTCAGCATCCCTTCATCCATAATTGAAAGTACAAGTCATCTACAATGTTGACTCTCCACTCCATTAACCTGTTATGAGTGGTGGCTTTTCAATGTAGGGTGATTGGGCCTGCTGGGACACTGAAGAGGTGATATCTAGTGTAGGAAGGGACTGTCAGTTATCTATGAAACACCTTTTTCTAAGAACAGAACCTCTAAACCAGGACTTTTTTGTTTTTCTAGAGAAAAACAAAACTCAGAAAAACAAAATTCAGACTGCAACCTGCTTAGATCCCTACCGAGGCCATGGGCAAGGTGCTAGCAATGTCACGTGATTCTATAAATTTTACAGTAGTAAAATATTTTGACCTCCATCTGTTAAGGTCATGTACCTATTACAACTTCCTCCATGTCGGGTGATATTGGAAGGGTTGATCACAGGCATTTTCTTAGAGCCTGTTAAGAGAAATTTGAGTGGAGGAACATTTAGTTTTGATATAATGTGGTTTGCAGTCATTCTTGGGTATAGCTAAGTTGTAGCTAATTGTCTCGGTATAGGAATGGCTTCCAGGAATACTTCTCCCCACACTGTGCCAACCCAGCATCACGACACAAAGAAGCAGCCAGAAATCCTATCATGTTATGAATGCTTCCTATGACACCCAGCACCAAATTGGAGGTACTGGAGGAGAAACAAAATCTGAAACAGCATATTGCAAGATGGCCGACACACCTCCAGACACTGAATCCACATCGCAGGTGGAAATAAAATAGGGGTGACCCCAGCTTTATTGGTGAGTGACAGCTGTCTCAGATACTTCTCCTCAGACCTCTCCTTGTCTCTTATTAGCCAGAACTGAGAAACTCTCAAGAAGACTGGGGAAATGTAGGAGCGCCCGGGTGGCTCAGACAGTTAGGCATCTGCCTTCGGCTTGGGTCATGGTCCCAGAAGTCCGGGGTGTCAAGCCCCACATTGGGCTCCTTTCTCAATGGGGAGCCTGCTCCTCTCCACTCCTGCTCTCTCTCACTATCTGTCTCTCTCTCTCAAATAAAATCTTAAAAAAAAAAAAAGAAGCTTGCATTGCATTTAAAAAAGAAGGGGAAGTGTGGAATGTGACTGTTGTGACCGGCTCAAGCCAGTAATAATACCCCACGTGATAATAATGTAGCACATTTGGCGATATTATGTCCCAAACAAAAATGGGGTATTGGATAGGCAACCAACAGTGTCTGTCACAAACACCCTCCCCAAGTCTAGACCTAGGGAAACCTGCCTGCAGGAGAGCCCAGATCTGCACAAGAGACACACTCCTACAGCATCACTGTCTCACATACACATGCCCTGAGAGTTTAGAATGAAGGAATAACGAGAACAAGGAAGAAGGGTCTCCAGGGCCAACGGGACTCCCAGACTACCACGGCGCCAAAACCACACCCACCAAAGTTAGAAAATGATAGCAAAATCCCACCACTCTGAGCAGTGAGACCAAGAAGCAATGTTCCCAGAGCCTAACACAATTCAACGTCTGGTTTTGGCAAAGAACAAAGCTGAGTTTCAGAGGTAGCTGAAGGCAAGTCAGTAGGCAAAGAAGAGAAAAGCTTCTTGGTTTTGGCCTCACCAGAGGCTGGTCTGCACTGGTCATCTGAAGTCCACCCCCTATGAACTTAAATTCTGCTGGGACATTTCCCACACTGAGGGTGACTGTCCTGTGCATATTCTAGCAGGAGGGGAAAAACCATGTCTGCCCGTTTCTTCCTCTTCCAGACAGTAGAGTGTGGGACATTCCCTTCCTTCTGAAAAATGTGGAAATGCATAATAGCAAAACCTTCATCATCAGATCTTACTGGAAGGACTCGTCTTCCCCAGATCATGTGTGTTTGAAACATCTCAATTTCCTGTTCTCCTGATATCCAACTGCTGTGTAAGGTGTGGGTTCTGTAAATGACCAACCTTGAGAAATACAGCAAAACCCACAGACATATGGTTTTAAACACGAGTTAGTATCTGCATACGTGTTTGGTGGTGACTGAGACACCAGCTTTGGTTCAGAAGCAGCATGAGGTAGGGCAGGTAGGAGAACTAGGTCTGGTGGACTGACGATGCCTTCCCAGCAGAAGGGTGAAGAGACACGAACCACTGACAGGTTCTTCTTTCTCTACCCACAGATCTTGTACATCAGAGTTTCCTGGCGTGACAGCACCGGTCCTCTGCCCCCACGGCCCCACCCAGCCTGCAAGTCTTCTGTGTCTCTCCTCCAGGAGCTCTCGGACCTGACCCATCTTCTGCACTGGCCTCCTACCCCAGGAGATGGGGGGAACCTTTTGTCCTCTACCAGTCCCCAGACCTCCACTTACCACCTGAGGGGACCTTCCCAGGCCAGCTACACCCTGGGTGGCTACCTGGAGGCCATTCTTGTCGCCAGAGACCACCAGGGCAGGCCCAAGACCCACGGTGGGGATCTGTTTCGGGCACAGCTCCTGGGTCCCTACCTGAAGGCAGGAGTCCCTGGAGATATCCAGGATCTGGAGAACGGCACCTACCTGTTGACCTTTCCCCTGCTCTGGGCTGGACAGGTCCAGGTGCAAGTGCGGCTGATCCACTCCAGCGAGGCCGTTGGGGTCCTGCGGGGAATCTGGAGAGACCAGTGGGCCACGGTCGATTTCACGGGCTATTTTCGAGGACCCACAGGACATGAAGAAATTGCGACTTGCAATGTGAACCCCCTGCTCACTGGGGAGGAAGAGTCCACCTGTCACTATAGGGATGAAGATACTGGTGAGCTCTGGTTCTGTGCTCGGCCCCCCACCCTGCCCTGCGACTCACTGGTGGGCCATTCAAGTGGTCATTATTGGAATGTGACCACACCGCGCGAGGAGGCCCTGCTGGCATGGTAAGAAACCCAGCATCATCTGCGATCTCTGCCCCCCACCCCCAAACCCTGGTCCCTGTGGTTTTTCTGCCCCAGCTGCTACCTTTATTCATCTGTTCCCTTCATTGAACATGTTTCCTGCTGTGGGCCACGTCTCCTACTAAGTGCTGGCTACTTATGCAACGGTTGGCCTCCCTGCCCTCTACAAATTTTCAGTGAGGAGACTCATGGCTTTTGAAAACGCACAGTGTGATGGGTACTTAAGTGTAGCATACACAGAGTGGTGCGATGGCACGGACAAGGGGCCCCCCACCTGGTAGGTCGGGCAGGTGGCAACTTAGCTAAGCTTCAAGGAGAACCAGGGACCTCTGGCAAAAGAAAAGCATTCCAGGCCTCGCTGCTCTTCTGCTGGCCCTTGGAAGGAGAGACGTGGGGCTGAAACCACCAGCATATGTGGTCAGGGAGTATGGAGGATGGATGTGAGCTCCCTGAGTGAGAGGGGAGCAGAGCCTGCAGCCTGGAAGCTGGGAAGGGCTGAGAACTGTCCTCAGTCTTGGGGGAGCAAGCCTTCCTGGGGGGGACAGAGAATGGGAGGGAGGGGAGACGTGGCAAGCGGCCTGGCTCACCGTGAGCCTTACTGTCCCCGAGATCTAAGGCGTGGTGGGGACAGAGAGATCCCAAGGAGGAGAGGGGTATTTTGAGAGACCCCAAGAAAGACAGAGGCATTATTTAAGGCCGGAGACGTGGGCGTCTGGTCCCCAGCAGGAGGCAGGGGTGCGGGGACACCCTCACTGAGTGAGGGGAGAGAAGAGCCAGAGGTGTTTGCGGGGAGGGCTGGCAGCTGGGATGTGTGCTGCTCCGGGGCCCCAGGGAGCACGGAAGTTCTCACAGACTGCCATGAGGACGGGAGGAGGTGAGCCAAGCTGGAGACGCCCGAGCTGCCAGGGTGCCTGCTGGCCCCACAAGATGCTCGTCTCTGGCAGGCTCTCGGGAGCTCAGACTGGGGAGTTCCCACTAACACTGACTTCCTGGCATGAGAATTTAGTGCCAAGAAACCTTGGTCTTTCCAGACCAATTCTTACGCTCCCTTTGGTCAGAAAAGGAGAACCACACATCCTTTTTGCATTGGTCGATTAAGAGTAACCCTAAGATGAAATTACAGGAGCCGCCTCGGGATGGCGCTCGGGGTACAGCTCAGGAGTCTCCGGAGTGAGAGTGTGTGGGTTCTGACACCGGCCCCACCTGCTCCGACTTGCCAGCTTCTCTCTGTGTGATCTCTGGGAAGTCACTTAACCTCTCTGTTCTCTCATCCGTAGAGGGGAATAATAATAGTACTTCCCTCAGAGACTTGTGGTAAAGAACAAATAAATGAATGTGTGTAAAGTGCTTAGGACAGGGACAGCATATAGCGGCTCTGATGGCTCTCACAATCGTGTCCCAAGTATTTTGCTGCTGTCGAGTGGCCCCTGCTCTATCGGACATTGTCCAAAGGCCTGGAGGTCCTGGGGATGGGAGAGCAGGGCGGAAGTGGCCCCATCCCGTGCGAGCCACAGTGTGCTGACAGAAGACGGGCGTTAAAGAGACAACCACACATGTACACATGTGGCACATGTGTAGTTGACATGCATTTGCAGCCCCAAGATCAGGTGTTTTCTTTTTTTTTTTTTTTTTTTAATTTTTTTATTTTAATAAACATATAATGTATTTTTATCCCCAGGGGTACAGGTCTGTGAATCGTCTGGTTTACACATTTCACAGCACTCATCATAGCCCATACCCTCCCCAATGTCCATTTCCCCACCACCCTCTCCCGTCCCCCTTCCCCCCCGCAACCCTCAGTCTGTTTCTTGAGATTGAGTCTTTTATGGTTTGTCTTCCTCCCAATCCCATCTTTTCATTTTTTCTTTTCCTACCTCCCCCCAAACCCCCCCACCTTGCATCTCCACTTCCTCATATCAAAGAGATCATATGATAGTTATATTTCTCCGATTGACTTATTTCGCTAAGCATGATACCCTCTAGTTCCATCCACGTCGTCGCAAATGGCAAGATTTCATGTCTTTTGATGGCTGCATAGTATTCCATTGTGTATATATACCACATCTTCTTTATCCATTCATCTGTTGATGGACATCTAGGCGCTTTCCACAGTTTGGCTATTGTGGACATTGCTGCTATAAACATTCGGGTGCATGTGCCCCTTCGGAGCACCACGTTTGTATCTTTAGGATATATACCCAGGAGTGCAATTGCTGGGTCGTAGGGTAGCTCTATTTTCAGTTTTTTGAGGAACCTCCACACTGTTTTCCAGAGTGGTTGCACCAGCTTGCATTCCCACCAACAGTGTAGGAGGGTTCCCCTCTCTCCGCATCCTCGCCAGCATCTGTCATTTCTTGACTTGTTAATTTTAGCCATTCTGACTGGTGTGAGGTGGTATCTCATTGTGGTTTTGATTTGTATTTCCCTGATGCCAAGTGATGTGGAGCATTTTTTCATGTGTCTGTTGGCCATCTGGATGTCTTCCTTGCAGAAATGTCTTTTCATGTCCTCTGCCCATTTCTTGACTGGATTATTTGTTCTTTGGGTATTGAGTTTGATAAGCTCTTTATAGATTTTGGATACGAGCCCTTTATCTGATATGTCGTTTGCAAATATCTTCTCCCATTCTGTCAGTTGTCTTTTGGTTTTGTTCACTGTTTCTTTTGCTGTGCAAAAGCTTTTGATCTTGATGAAATCCCAATAGTTCATTTTTGCCCTTGCTTCTGTTGCCTTTGGCGATGTTCCTAGGAAGAAGTTGCTGCGGTGGAGGTCAAAGAGGTTGCTGCCTGCATTGTCCTCAAGGATTTTGATAGATTCCTTTCGCACATTGAGGTCCTTCATCCACTTTGAGTCTATTTTCGTGTGTGGTGTAAGGAAATAGTCCAATTTCATTTTTCTGCATGTGGCTGTCCAATTTTCCCAGCACCATTTGTTGAAGAGGCTGTCTTTTTTCCATTGGATATTCTTTCCTGCTTTGTCAAAGATTAGTTGACCATAGAGTTGAGGGTCTATTTCTGGGCTCTCTATTCTGTTCCATTGATCTATATGTCTGTTTTTGTGCCAGTACCATACTGTCTTGATGATGACAGCTTTGTAATAGGCTTGAAGTCTGGAATTGTGATACCACCGACTTTGGCTTTCTTTTTCAATATTCCTTTGGCTATTCGAGGTCTTTTCTGGTTCCATATAAATTTTAGGATTATTTGTTCTATTTCTTTAAAAAAAATGGATGGGATTTTGATAGGGATTGCATTAAATGTGTAGATTGCTTTAGGTAGAATAGACATTTTCACAATATTTGTTCTTCCAATCCATGAGCATGGAATATTTTTCCATTTCTTTGTGTCTTCCTCAATTTCTTTCATGAGTACTTTATAGTTTTCTGAGTATAGATTCTTTGCCTCTTTGGTTAGATTTATTCCTAGGTATCTTATGGTTTTGGGTACGATTGTAAATGGGACCGACTCCTCAATTTCTCTTTCTTCTGTCTTGTTGTTAGTGTAAAGAAATGCGACTGATTTCTGTGCATTGACTTTATATCCTGACACTTTACTGAATTCCTGTATAAGTTCTAGCAGTTTTGGAGTGGAGCCTTTTGGGTTTTCCACATATAGTATCATATCATCTGCAAAGAGTGATAGTTTGACTTCTTCTTTGTCGATTTGGATGCCTTTAATTTCTTTTTGTTGTCTGATTGCTGAGGCTAGGACTTCTAGTACTATATTGAACAGCAGTGGTGATAACGGACATCCCTGCCGTGTTCCTGACCTTAGCGGAAAAGCTTTCAGTTTTTCTCCATTGAGAATGATATTTGCGGTGGGTTTTTCATAGATGGCTTTGATAATATTGAGGTATGTGCCTTCTATCCCTACACTTTGAAGAGTTTTAATCAGGAAGGGATGCTGCACTTTGTCAAACGCTTTTTCAGCATCTATTGAGAGTATCATATGGTTCTTACTCTTTCTTTTATTAATGTATTGTATCACATTGATGGATTTGCGGATGTTGAACCAACCTTGCAGCCCTGGAATAAATCCCACTTGGTCGTGGTGAATAATCCTTTTAACGTACTGTTGGATCCTATTGGCCAGTATTTTGGTGAGAATTTTCGCATCTGTGTTCATCAAGGATATTGGTCTGTAATTCTCTTTTTTGGTGGGATCCTTGTCTGGTTTTGGGATCAAGGTGATGCTGGCCTCATAGAATGAGTTTGGAAGTTTTCCTTCCATTTCTATTTTTTGGAACAGTTTCAGGAGAATAGGAATTAATTCTTCTTTAAATGTTTGGTAGAATTCCCCTGGGAAGCCGTCTGGTCCTGGACTTTTGTTTGTTTGGAGATTTTTGATGACTGTTTCAATCTCCTTACTGGTTATGGGTCTGTTCAGGTTATCTATTTCTTCCTGGTTCAGTTGTGGTAGTTTATACATCTCTAGAAATGTATCCATTTCTTCCAGGTTGTCAAATTTGTTGCCATAGAGTTGCTCGTAGTATGTTCTTATAATTGTTTGTATTTCTTTGGTGTTGGTTGTGATCTCTCCTCTTTCATTCATGATTTTATTTATTTGCGTCCTTTCTCTTTTCTTTTTGATAAGTCTGGCCAGGGGCTTATCAATCTTATTAATTCTTTCAAAGAACCAGCTCCTAGTTTTGTTGATTTGTTCTATTGTTTTTTTAGTTTCTATTTCATTGATTTCTGCTCTGATCTTTATGATTTCTCTTCTCCTGCTGGGTTTAGGCTTTCTTTGTTGTTCTCTCTCCAGCTCCTTTAGGTGTAGGGTTAGGTTGTGTATTTGAGACCTTTCTTGTTTCTTGAGAAAGGCTTGCACTGCTATATATTTTCCTCTCAGGACTGCCTTTGTTGTGTCCCACAGATTTTGAACTGTTGTGTTTTCATTATCATTTGTTTCCATGAATTTTTTCAATTCTTCTTTAATTTCCTGGTTGACCCATTCATTTTTTAGAAGGATGCTGTTTAGTCTCCATGTATTTGCGTTCTTTCCAAATTTCCTCTTGTGATTGAGTTCGAGCTTCAGAGCATTGTGGTCTGAAAATATGCAGGGAATGATCTCGATCTTTTGGTACCGATTGAGACCTGATTTATGACCCAGGATGTGGTCTATTCTGGAGAATGTTCCATGTGCACTAGAGAAGAATGTATATTCTGTTGCTTTGGGATGGAATGTTCTGAATAGATCTGTGATGTCCATCTGGTCCAGTGTGTCATTTAAGGCCTTTATTTCCTTGTTGATCTTTTGCTTAGATGATCTGTCCATTTCAGTGAGGGGAGTGTTAAAGTCCCCTGCTATTATTGTATTACTGTCGATGTATTTCTTTGATTTTGTTACTAATTGGTTTATATAGTTGGCTGCTCCCATGTTAGGGGCATAGATATTTAAGATTGTTAGATCTTCTTGTTGGACAGACCCTTTGAGTATGATATAGTGTCCTTCCTCATCTCTTATTATAGTCTTTGGCTTAAAATCTAATTGATCTGATATAAGGATTGCCACCCCAGCTTTCTTCTGATGTCCATTAGCATGGTACATTGTTTTCCACCCCCTCACTTTAAATCTGGAGGTGTCTTCGGGTCTAAAATGAGTTTCTTGTAGGCAGCATATTGATGGGTTTTGTTTTTTTATCCATTCTGATACCCTGTGTCTTTTGATTGGGGCATTTAGCCCGTTAACATTCAGGGTAACTATTGAGAGATATGAATTTAGTGCCATTGTATTGCCTGTAAGGTGATTGTTACTGTATATTGTTTCTGTTTCTTTCTGATCTACTACTTTTAGGGTCTCTCTTTGCTTAGAGGACCCCTTTCAATATTTCCTGTAGAGCTGGTTTGGTGTTTGCAAATTCTTTCAGCTTTTGTTTGTCCTGGAAGCTCTTTATCTCTCCTTCTATTTTCAATGATAGCCTAGCCGGATATAGTATTCTTGGCTGCATGTTTTTCTCGTTTAGTGCTCTGAATATATCATGCCAGTTCTTTCTGGCCTGCCAGGTCTCTGTGGATAGGTCCGCTGCCAATCTAATGTTTTTACCCTTGTATGTTACAGACTTCTTTTCCCGGGCTGCTTTCAGGATTTTCTCTTTGTCGCTAAGACTTGTAAATTTTACTATCAGGTGACGAGGTGTGGACCTATTTTTATTGATTTTGAGGGGCGTTCTTAGCATCTCCTGGATTTTGATGTTTGTTCCCTTTGCCATATTAGGGAAATTCTCTCCAATAATTGTCTCCAATATACCTTCTGCTCCCCTCTCTCTTTCTTCTTCTTCTGGAATCCCAATTATTCTAATGTTGTGTCGTCTTATGGTGTCACTTATCTCTCGAATCCTCTCCTCATGTTCCAGTAGTTGTTTGTCTCTCTTTTGCTCAGCTTCTTTATTCTCTGTCATTTGGTCTTCTATGTCACTAATTCTTTCTTCTGCCTCATTTATCCTGGCAGTGAGAGCTTCCATTTTTGATTGCACCTCATGAATAGCTTTTTTGATTTCAACTTGGTTAGATTTTAGTTCTTTTATTTCTCCAGAAAGGGCTTTTATCTCTCCGGAGAGGGTTTCTCTAATATCTTCTATGCCTTTTTCGAGCCCGGCTAGAACCTTGAGAATTGTCATTCTGAACTCTAGATCTGTCATGCTACCTATGTCTGTATTGATTAGGTCTCCAGCCTTCGGTACGGCCTCTTGTTCTTTTTTTTGAGGTGAGTTTTTCCGCCTTGTCATTTTGTCCAGGTAGGATTTGCTTTCTCCTGCTGTGGAATTCCGCTGTTCTTGGTGACTGAAGTTGGTTTTGGATCGGTTTCTTGTTGATCTTCTGGGGGAGGGGCCTGTTGTTGTGATTCTCAAGTGTCCTTGCCGCAGGCGGAATTGCACCGCCCTTGCCAGGGGCCGGGCTAAGGAATCCGCTCGGGTTTGCTTTCAGGAGCTTTTGTTCCCTGAGCGCTTTCCGTAGAGTTCCGGAGGACAGGAATGAAGATGGCGGCCGCCCAGTCTCTGGCCCGGAGGAGCCAAGAGCTTGGGGTTCCGCTCCTCAGTGCGCTCTCAGAGCAAAGCGCCCAATAGCCCCGCCTCCCTGGCTTGCGGTCGCGCCTCGAGGAAAGCAGTCAATTGTTGGAGCTGGAGAAAAGCGCCGGGTCGCTTTTGTCTCCGTGGTCTCCGGCCGCGCTCCGAGCCCACCCGGCCTGCGACCGGCACAAGGTAACCCTGGGCTTAGAGCTCACTCCTCGGCTTTGTCGCTATAGCCGGCTTCCCCGCTCTAATAACTGCGAGCTCTGCGGCACTCAGACACCCCCAGTCCTTCTGTGACCCCGCGGGTCCTGGGGTTATGCTGACCCCGCCTGGGTTTCCCCCCAGTTTAGCCTCTGGAGCGATGTCTCCCACTGGAGCCGACTTTTAAAAGTCCCGATTTTGTGCTCCGTCGCTCCGCCGCTTGCCGGGTGCCGGCCCCTCCCCCCGGGGTCTATCTTCCCGTCGCTTTGGATTCACTTCTCCGCAGGTCCTACCTTTCAGAAAGTGATCGATTTTCTGTTTCTGGGATTGTTGCTCTTCTTCTCTTCGATTTCCCGTTGGATTTGTAGGTGTTCACAATGGTTAGATAAGCTATCTAGCTGATCTCCTGCTACCCGATGTCGTCTCAGCCTGCTACTTCTCCGCCATCTTGACTCCTCCCCTCAAGATCAGGTGTTTTCTTTACATCAACTTTAATCCCATCTGAGGACGCCTGCAGCTGGGCTGGTGGCAAGAGCTCCCTCTCCTAAGGTCCTGCAAAGAAACTGACACCTTGGCCAACTGGGATCCTTCCTTGGTCCTCTGGTCACCCCAAGGTGCCCACTGTCCAAACTTGTGTAACCTTGGGGTCTGCTGGGGAGGGCAGCCAACCTCACCTGGGTCCCGCTTGGGACCCTCCTTCACCTGCTTCCTGAAGCTGTCACCCCTAGAGGGCGCTAGAGCCCGGCCATTCAAGGAAGGCCCTACACGGGCATTTTTCTAGATTGTAGGAATAGTCTCATCGCTTTCTCCCCAGAAGCAAATTGCTCTCTCCTCCTCAGACACAGCCCTTCGGGCAGTCCGTTCCCTCACTCAGCAAGTGGAAGCTGAGCACGTCCGCCTGCGCGGGCCTGCCGGAGGCACTGGGAAGGCTGCACGGGCCTGCTGGAGGCACTGGGAAGGCAGCCACAGGTACCCTGCTCCCGTAGAGCTTCCTTACGACAGGAGGGAGGGTCAGAAACCGTGAACATGGCAATACCTAAGTAGCGTATAGAATGTTAGAAGGAGATACGGGGGCCACCTGGGTGGCTCAGTGGGTTAAGCAGCTGCCTTCGGCTCAGGTCATGATCCTGGAGTTCCGGGATCGAGTCCCGCATCGGGCTCCCAGCAGTCTGCTTCTCCTTCTGACTTTCTCTCGCGCGCTCTCTCTCAAATAAATACATAAATAAAATCTTAAAAAAAAAAAAAAAAGGAGATACAGGCTAGGGAAAATTTAAAATACACAGCAGGTGAGGATTAGGAGTATGGTGGGTTGTATGGTTAGGAGTATGGTTGCAACGTTAAATAGGGGGTCAGGGTAGACTTCATTAAGAAGGTGACATCTGAGCAAAGACTTAAAGGGGATGAGAGAGTTGACCCAGGATATACCTGAGAGAAGAGGTTCAAGGCAGAGGAAATGCCGTGGTGTGCCTGGTGTGTCTGAGGAACAGCAAGGAAGTCTAATAGCTGAGATGGGGCAGAGGACAGGGAGGTGGCAGGTGAAACCAGTAGCATCAAGGGAAGGACATGGCATGACCAGGAAGGGCTCTGTAAGCACAGTAATTTGGGGTGTAAGTGAAAAGGAAGTCACTTGCAGGATTTTGAGCAGAAGACGGGCACCCCGATCACATTTTTAAAGGGTCTCTCCGACCGTCGTTTTGAGGATGGATTGCAGGTTAAGGGAGAATCAGGGAGATTGAAAGGTGGGAGGGCTTTGCTTCAGGTTGCGATAGTTAAGATGTCTAAAGTGATTGATTTCTGGGTATATTCTAAAGGCAGTACCTATAGCATGTCCTGAGAGAACATGGAATGTGCCAAAAAGTGAGAGCTCACAGATGAGTGTGGGGTCTGGGGCCTGCTTGCGTGGAAGGACAGTTGTCATCACCTGGAGTGAGAAAGTGGCAGGTGGGGTGTCGGGGGTTGGAGAGGGGGAGTTTGGCCACGTGTATTAGACACCAAGTGGGGATTGTCGAGCAAATGGCTAGACTCACAAA
Organism: Martes martes; assembly: GCF_963455335.1. NCBI lineage: Eukaryota > Metazoa > Chordata > Mammalia > Carnivora > Mustelidae > Martes > Martes martes. The sequence continues at coordinate 8,644,857 of NC_137906.1, forward strand.
CCTGGAATTTGGCAGAGAAGACTGGGCTGGAGATTTTGGCTGAGTGAGACCACCAAGGTAGGGAGTGTGATCTGGAAAGAGGAGCCAAGGGCTGTGGCGGGAGCCTGGGGAGAAGGGGCTCACACAAGGGGCTACTTACTAGGGGAGGGAGGGGTCCCAGGGACCAGGGAGCCACTGCTGGTTTGATGGTGGTCAGGGAGAATCCAGCAGGAGGGGGCTCAGTGAGACCGCGAGGAGAGTCAGCACTTCTTGCAAAACGCTCCAAGCCTATGAATCATGGTTTTTTTTTTTTGTTGTTGTTGTTTTTAAGAGAGAGAGAAAGAGTGCACAAGAAAGCTCCCTGTGTGGTGGAGAGGGAGCAGTAATCTTAAGCAGGCTCCACCACACTCAGTGCAGAGCCCAAATCGGGGCTCAGTCTCATGACCCTGAGATCATGACCTGAGCTGAAATCAAGAGTTGGATACTTAACGCATTGAGCCACCCAGGCGCCTCGAATCATGCTTTTCATTTCCTGTACTTCTGTGGTGCTTTGACACCTTGGGGCCTTGTGGACCAAGGAGGGGTCCCCTTGGTCCCCAGGTTAGCTAGCTCCTGGAGAGAACAAACAACTTGCCTTGAGCACAACCCCCCAGTCCTGAGTGCACACCACCCCCCTGCCTGCATTTATCCGGCTCTTACAGACCCGGCCAACAGCCTGGCCTGAAAGCACCTCAGGGCCGTTACTGACAGTTAGAATCTCCCTCTATAGCCCAGAGCCTGCTGACATTACTCAACGATCCAATCCTAAACCCCCCGCTGCTTGCCCTTCCTTGCCTGTTCCTTCCTATGAAAATTACAGCAAAGGTTTTGCCCTCTGCCCCCGACTGGCCCTGGTGCTTCTCTGTGTGCCCCTGCCTCTCAGGAACTCTGGGTAATACCTGATCTTTCTCATGGCATCATCTCCTGATCTGTTGGCCTCCCCAATACCTAAATAAAACCAAAATCCTGGGTACGTCGTAAAACAGCTCTGCTTTCTGCACTGACGGAATCCCCAGGTGAAGAATCCGGGTCCCCAGATCCCTGAACTCCAGCTTCCAATCCTCTCCTGCCCCCACACCCTCCCTGTCCCCCAGAAGCCCTGACACTGGACAGATGCCCTTGACTTTGAGGACTTCCTTTCCTCCAAGAAGCCCCATGTCGCTTCAGCCCAGGATTCCTTCCCATCACACCTTCCCATTAAGGGCTCCCCTTTTGCCAATTGGTTTCTCTTCAGGAATGTGACAGACAAGGTCCTCCCTCAGGGTATTTCTCCAATCTGGGTGGCCAAGGAGAGCAACAAGAGTCTGGGTAAGTGACACCGGGGCTTGCAGAAAAGGCCGCACTTACTCCGGGCCCGGGGCTTTGGACTCTTCTGTACCCACAGATTGCTTTGCTTACAAATAATTATTTACAGTTCTGTCCCCTCAACAACCGTGCTACCCTGGGATCCCGGGCCCGAGGCCCTCTGGGTTCTACCACCGAGCTGTGTGGCACTCACGGTCCTGCTCCAGCCGCTCCTTCTCCACCGCTGCCGGCGTCCTGGACTGCCTGGCTGGCCGCATCGTCCACATGATGGGGGACTCCACGCTCCGGCAGTGGTGGGAGTACCTGCGGGACACCGTGCCCTGTGAGTGGCCCTGAGCGCGGGGCGGGGGGGGGGGGGGGGCGCTCCTCGGAGAAGGAGAGAAGAGCCAGGGCTTTGAGAAGGCAGAGAACATTTCAGGAGAAAGACCTGAAGGATCCCTGGGGAAGGACCAGATGCCTGGGTTTGGGGCAGAAACAGGGATGGGGAACAGGATGCCCAGTTACACGTAATCTCAACAATTAGGTTGATGATGGGAGGCTCTCACAGGAGGGGGAATGTGTTTGAAGAATGATGAGTACGTAACCCTCGCCGGAAGTGAGGATTTGCCGGGGGTGGGGGGCAGCAAATACTGAAGGAAGGGAGTTCGAATTTAAGAAAAGTATTGTAGGGAAACCGGGGGTTTACCTTGTGACATTGGGGAGACGCTGAATGTTTGCAGAGTTTTGTTTGCTGGACGGATTGGATTGAAAGAGGAACGTCCAAAGACCAGTTCTACGTTAGGGCAGGTCGGCATGCAGGCTGGGGCCAGCAGTACAGGGACCGTCATCCTGAAGGAACCGACAGCTTGTTGACTGATTGCTTCTAGAGAGGGGGGAGATGCCCAGGTAACTAGGGATAACAGGAAACGGACTCAGAATGGGAGTTCCTGGCGGGCCTGACTAGATGTGGGAGCAAGAGGCCGCAGTGGGAGGCGATGGTGTATTTATTTCATATTCTTCATATGGCGTTGAAGAGGTAAGGAGGGGTCTTCCGGGGAGGGTGAGCACGAAGCTTTTGGACAGATGGGATTGGAACTGAATGGAGATGTCTGAGCTTCGGGTACAGCTTCATGTGTATTCCCTGGAGGAGAAAAGTTAAAAGAGCCGAGAGCGTCGTGCAAGCTGCGTCCCATCTGAGCCTCCACGTTGTGTGCACAGACCCTACCATGTAACGTGACGTGGGTTATGGAGGATGCTTGACTGGGGAGTGGGGGCGACATGACAGCCAAGGAAAGAAGGAACGTCAGCACCAAACCACCTCCCCTCGCTGTCCTGCTGTCACCCCAGAGAAGTGTGCAGAACCCACAGGGCACGAGAGGGATGTGGGCTACCATTTGCTTACAGAAGTCCTAAAAGTACCCACTGCCCCCACCTAGAGGCCTTGAGGTCTGTGGGATGTCCTCTACCCTCCTGCTGGAGGAACCGAAGGCGCTTGCCTGCCGGGAGGGTTAGCCTGGGTGAAGCCCCTTCCTTTGGGGAAAAACAAGAGCTCCAGTTCCAACTAATCTGATGTGTAGGCAACGTCAAGTGACCCTCCCTCCAGGGTCACTTTGGGACAATTCTGCATATGGTAGGTGGAGTAGGTGACTTTCCTAAGCAGGAGATGTCTCTAGAGATGAGCAGAAGCTCGTGACAGAGAGTGGGGAAGACCAGATCCTCTGCCAGCTGATTTGGCCCCTTCCTGTGAGATAGAAAAAGGGGCCCCCTGTGCCCACAGAGCCCTGAGGCACAAGGCGGGGCAAGCAGGCAGGGACTGTGTGCAAAGAAAGGAGGGCCTTTCCCTGGAGGTGCATCTGGCTCTCTATCAGGGCACACAGTTGAGGGGACAGACCAGACATCAGGAGCCTCTGGCCCCCAGCTGGCCACCGTTGCACAAGGACAGAAACTGGACAGCTTGACTGTCTCGCCTGGGGCAAGTCTTCATCCAGGGCTGGCCGAAGGGAGCCGATGGGTGAATCCAAGTTGAAGTGCTGGGTCAGGGAGGAGACCGCAGAGAGTGACCACGTACTGCGAAGAAAGGCAGGGGCAGCCAAAGGAACATCAGTGAGACAAAATGCTCCAGGGGGCCAGGGAGGCCCAGGACCGAGAAGAGGTCTTGGGACTTGGAAACTGGGAGGTCGCTGGCGATCTTACAGATTAGGTAGAGCACAACCTGCTGATAAGGCCAGAGGCCACTTGGGTGCTAAGAGGGAAGTGATGCTAGATCTTTTGTGTTTTTAAATGAGGAAGTACAGGCCTAGATTAACCCCTAAGCCTCCTCTTGTCCTCCCCACAGCTCTGAAGCCTGTGGATCTACATGCCACGTATCACACGGGGCCCCTGATGGCAGTGGAGACCACTCGGGGCATCGTGCTGCACTGGCGGGCCCACAGCTGGCCCCTGCGCTCCCTGCGCACACCAGTGGCCTCCCTGCACTCTGTGGTACGGGAGCTGGGGGGCCTGGCCGGGGGCCCCCACACCGTGGTGGTGCTGGGCCTGGGCGCCCACTTCAGCACGTTCGCCCCGTCTGTCTTCGTGCAACGCCTCGCAGGGATCAGGGCGGCGGTGGCTGCGCTGCTGGCCCGGGAGCCCCCCACTCTCGTGGTCGTCAAGCTGGCCAACACCGGCTACAAGTCCGTGTATGGCAGTGACTGGTTCACGCTCCAGGTGAACCGGCTTCTCCGAGCTGCCTTTGCGGACCTCCGTGTGGCTTTCGTGGACGCCTGGGACATGACCTCCAGTCTGGCCCTGCCCGACAGGATCCACCCGGGCCGGCTTATCGTCCGCAATGAAGTCAACGTCTTCCTGTCCTTCGTCTGCCCCACGTGAGCGCTGCTGCGGGTCCTGGGCTGTGCGGACGGAGAAGCTGATTGGGATGATCCAGCCTGGACGGCCTTCCCTTCAGCCGTCCTCACCCCTTCGCTTACTTTTCTCATGCCCGGGCCATATGTCAGCCCGCAAGAATTGGGAGGGAAGCCTGGCAGTGGTCCAGCGACATCTGTCACATCCGTGCCTGTAAGGATTGTCACTTTATGTGCTGGAGTCTCCATTCAGAGTGTCAGCGAGCCTTCAAGGTCAAACTTCAGTCAAACGAGAGATTACTGATAGGACCTGGTAGTTCCACTCCTGGGTATTGATCTGAAGGAAAGGGAAACACTAACTCAGAAATGGATCTGTACCCCCGCCTTCACTGACGGCAGCTTTACTTACAACAGCCAAGATATGGAAGGAACCTGAGTGTCCGCCAGTGGATCAATGGATCAAGAAAATGTGGCCTATATGAGATGGTCACGGACCCTCCCTGGGGAGTCTCACCCCTTTCCTGCAGAGCACGAACCAAAGAGCAAACTCAGACCGCCTCAAAACGATCCCAGACAGATGGTCCCCCAAATTGACTTTCCATTGACTTTCGTCCTCATCTTAATGCTAAAAACATGCCCAGAGGTGGAGACTCAACATGCCAATGAAAGCCCAGGGTAGGAAGGAGCCTGTTGTGTCAGCCGCAGCTGCCGCCCACTTTCCTGGGAGTCCCCGATCCTGCCTGCTGAGCATTATTCCTTGTTCCCACCTCAGCCCCTTTAAAACTTGCCCTGGCTGTTGTTGAGAGAGCCAGTGTGGCACCTGAGTCGTGACTGTGTCCCCTTCTGTGGCAGCTGTTGCCCCAATAAAGCCTTTCCTGTACCTTTAAATTTGGGGTCCAGCCTTGGTTTCTATTGTATCGGGGTATAAGGACCCAAGTCTGGTCATGAGTCTGGTAATGTATATACACAATGACATATTAATCAGCCATAAGAGAGAAAAATCCTGCCATTTGCAACAACATGGTTGGCTTTTGAGGGCGTTATGCTTAGTGAAATGCACCAGAGAAAGACAAATGATCTCACTTACATGTGGAATCTGGAAAACAAAACAAAACAAAACAAATGAACAAATTCGTAGGTAGGGAGAACAAAGCAGTGGTTGCCAGAGGTGGGGAAGGGGGGACCATGGGTGGGGAAGGGGGGGACCATGGGTGGAGGGGGTCAAAAGGTACAAATGTCCAGCTATAAAATAAGTCCTGGGGACATAGTGTACATCATGGTGACTACAGTTCATAATACCGTATTGTGTATATGAAGACAGTTAAGATAGCTCTTAAAAGTCCTGACAACAAGAAAAAATTTTTTAGCCAGATTGGAAATGGGGGTCAACTAGACTTATTGTGATGATCATTTCAAAAGAATACAAATACCAAAGCATTATGTTGTGTACCTGAAGCTAATACAGTGCTATATGTCAATTATATTTTAATTCAAAAAATTAAAAGGAGTGTTGCTTGGGTTGGTCGTGTGATAGACTTTTCCCAATGACCTATTTGTGTTCTTAGACAAGGGCATGTTGCCTAATTTGGCATTGCTGTCGATAAAAAATAAGTGATTTGGAAATATTGATTATAACAACATATTTAGTGCTTTTACTGAGAGAAAAAATAATTTTTACAACATAAATATATAATACTTGAAATTCCACATCCTTAAACGTCCTGCAAATATCGCCAACCCAAAACAGATCATCCAGGTTCGAGTAATAAGAATCAGTACAGTTGTCTTTGTTTTGCTAACTTTTATTTGTGTAAAAACACATTTCTCAACTTTGTATTATTAGGAAGGTACACTCCTCAGGGCAGAGAGATCTTATTTGGCCCATTATGATAACTTAAATATTCTCCATAAGGCATGGGGCTGTGGTTGTGCTCTGACCCGGGTCTCACACAACTGACAGGCGCAAACCCACCATCCAGAGGGAAGGTGACCCGGCGCACAGGGACCCTGACCTCAGCCCTGCAGGGCGCTGCCGGGCTGGCCAGAGGGACCCCAGGCGTCCCCACGTGACCGCATCTCCCCGCCCCGCCCCCAATCAGGATCCTGCCGCTGTTCCCATTGGCTGAGCACAAGGGGGCGTCCGTCCATCAAACCCGGAAGAGCAGGTGCGACCTGCGCTCAGGCAGGTGTGGGAGGGAGAACAGGCCCGAGGTCCCACAGGAGGGCGCGTGCCCTGCTTTGCTACAGGAAGCCCCACTCTGAGTGACGCCGCCTGCTTTGGTATCATCTCCGCCTTTACTTTTTTTCCTGGTAGATTTTTGTTTATTTGTGAGAGACAGTGAGAGGGAACACAAGCAGGGGTAGTGGGAGAGGGAGAAGCAGACATCCCGCTGAGCAGGGAGCCCGATGCGGGGCTCTGGGCTCGATCCCTGGACCCTGAGATCATGACCTGAGCCGAAGGCAGACGCTTAAGCGACTGAGCCACCCAGGGCCCCATCCGCCTTTACTTTTTAATCGGCTTTCCTAAGCAAGTCATGAATCAGGCAGCATCCCATCCCGCAAGCAGAGATGTTCCGCCTTCAGAAACGACATTTTCCGGTTTGTACCGAGAAACAGTGCCTTTTGCTCGGACCGAATAACTCCTTTTCTCCAAAGACCCAAAATTAAAATCTTAAAAAGAAAAAATTCCTTTATCTCCCAGGATTGCACTGAAAACGAAAGGTAACAGACAAGACACGTCCTCCAAGTCCGTGTCCTTGCCCCAGGGCAGTGGTTCTCAAACTTCCACAGTCTGGAGTGAGGCCTGATTTTCACAAGTTCCCACATGCGGCTGGTCCATACTGTGATATGAGGTACGTGTGTGTGGACGTGTAGTGGGTATATGTTTAACTTTTTAAGGAATGGCTGGATATTTGCACCTCTGTGGGTTCCCACCAGCAGTGTATGACATCCCCAGTTGCTCCACTTCCTTGTCAACACTTAGTATTGGCTTGTCTTCAGTTTGAGCCATTTAACAGATACGTGATGTGATCTCACTGGGGTTTTCATTCACATTTCCCTAGTGACTAATGCTGTTACACATCTTTTCATGTGGTCGTGAGCTGTATGTCTTCTTTGACAAAGTATCTCTTCAAATCTTTAGCTCATGTTTGCAATTGGGATTTTTTTTCCACAAATTTTGAGGGTTCTTTGTATATTTGGGATACAGATCCTTTGTGACTTACATGATTTGTCAATATTTTCTCCCAGTCTGTAGTGTCTCCTTTCATTTTCTTGACGGCATCTTTTGAAGAACAGATTTCATTTTGAGGGGCTCCAGTTTGTCAATATTTTCTTTAATGCTTGAGTCTAAGAAATCTGTGCCTAACCCAAAGTCACAAAGATATTCTCCTGTTTTTTTTTTTTTCTTGACTTAAATAATTTTAGGACTTACATTTAGGCTGATGATTCATTTTGAGTTAATTTTTGTAGATAGTGCAAAATATGAATTGAAGTTCATTTTTAAATATAAATTTCCAGTGGTTCAAAACACTGTGATATCTCCACTGAATTGCCTTTGCGTCTTTGTTAGAAATAAACTGACCACAGAATTGTGGATATCTTTCTTTACTCTGTTCTGTTCCATTGATCTATTTCTCTGTCTTGACACCAATACATTTTGATTACAGTAGCTTTATAGTAAGTCTTAAAGTCAGGTAGTGTCAACTTTGATCTTCATTTTCAGTTTTTAGCCATTCTAAGGACTTTGAATCTCTATAGGAATTTTAGAATTGGCTTGCCAATTTCCACAAAAGAGCCTGCTGAGATTTGGCTGGGATTGTGTTCTGTCTACATATGAACGGCGGGAGAATTGACATCTGAACAGTATTGAATACTGTTCATACTTAGGTATGACATCTCCATTCATTAATCTTTAATTTCTCTCAGTAATGTTTTATAGTTTTTGTGTTCAGATCTTATACATCTTCTGTTGTACTTATTTCTAAGTATTTCATATTTTGAAGGTATTATAAGTGGTATTATTTTCATTTGACTTCCATTTTTTGTCATTAGTATATAGAAAAACAATTGAGGGATGCCTGGGTGGCTCAGTTAGTTAAGCGTCTGCCTTCAACGCCGGTCATGATCTCAGGGTCTTGGCATCAAGCCCCACATTGGGTTCCTCGCTCTGTAGGAAGTCTGCTTCTCCTTCTTCCTCTCCCTCTGCCCCAACCCCGCTTGTGTGCTCTCTCTCTCTCTCTCTCTCTCTCTTTCTCTCTCTCTCTCTCAAATAAATAAAATGTTTTTTAAAAGAAAACCAATTAAATTTTATGTATTGCTTTTGTATCCTGTGACCTAGTTTAAATCACTTACAGCTCTAGTGGCTTTTTTGGTCAATTCCATTGGATCTTCTACATAAACCATCAAGTCACCTGTTAATAAACAGTTTTTCTTTCTTTCCTTCCAATCTGGATGTCTTTTGGCTCAATTCTTATACTCACAGGATTTTAATCTGCACAGGTGACTGGAATGATGACACAGAGAGGGTAGTGACACTGAAAGGAGGTTTTTAGAACTCACATTTCCTGCAGAGAATGAAAATGCCACGCCAGAGAGGGCCACCTGGGGAAGCACTAGAGGCGGCAGAGGCAAGACCAAGGGGAAGGCAATGACCACAGCCTTTTGTGTGTTTTCCCTGGCAAGATAAGCAAGGAAGGGGAAACAGCTTGGGATTGGCTAGTTGAATTAATTCCAGTGGGCTTTGGGTTACAGGTTACAACTATCTCTAGTTCTCTGGCACCTGACACAGGACTGACTCAGGGCAGAGGAAATATTGGCTTGGTGGGTGAGAGTTAGATAAAGGAGGTGATTTAGAGGACGGGTCCTGGATTGAGTAGTTCCCACAGGAAAGGCATGTTCCTAGGAATGCCCTTTGCTCTATCTAAGAATAGGCTAGTTTTGGGAGGGACCATCTTTCCCCAGTCAGCAAGGCCACAAGTACTAAGCATCAAGGACGCAGAAAATTTTAAAGAAATAGTTAATACAATTGCCCTGTGATGAATGAATATCAAAATACATAAACACAGAATCTAGGAAAACACAGAGCATTTTAAAATTTCTTTGTCTTGCCTTATTGCATGGGCTAGAACCTCCATCACAATTAGTGGAGGTAGTGAGAGCTTATGTCTTGCTTTACTGCTGGCCTTGAGGGGGAAGCAGGAGCAGGGTGAGGTACATTGGAGGGGGAAAGGGCAGTGATGGATGTGGCCAATGAGAAAGGGAGAACAAAAACTTAGAGACCTTGGGGGAATAGCTAAGGTAGAATTCTCAAAATGTGGTCCACAGCTCATAGCCTTCACTCCCTCTCTCTCTCTCCTCATCACATGGCTTCTGGCCCCTCCCCTGTGGCCATCATCTGAGCTAAAGAGTTGCATTTAGGCTCTGCCCATCTATGAATCACAAAATTCCAGGCCCTCCTCCCACCAGAAACCCCCTCTGTGAGAGCCACAGCTCAAGACTGATTACCGGACATTCTCATTGCTGTTGGGAGAAGGGAGAATGAACCAACCCAGAAACCACACACTGTCTGTGAGCAGAAGTCGTGCCTCCCAATTCCAGGCATCATGGGGATCCAGCTGGGCCCAGGGCCCTGAACAGGACATGAAATGTGCAGCTTGCGTATAGGGATACCGTATATGGGAACAATGGGACCCGAGGCACCTGGACAGCAGATACTCTGCCAAAGGTTAGCTAGTAAACATGCATATTTAGTAAACATGCCATGTTGCCCAACAGAATGGGCTGGGGCACCCTCTAGTGGGGTCCAGCCCCCTTCTTGGGTGGCCAGGCAAAAAGGAGACTGTCTAGCCAGGTCCCACAGCTAGTGAGACAAGGTGGAAATGGAACTTAGGTGTCACCCCTCAGGCAGACCAGGCCACCCTCTAGAAGAGCTGCCAAAAAGGCTGTCAGTCCCTCGTCCTCTCTTCTGTCCACTTTTCACCTGTTACCGTTCGCCCAAACACCTTCCACAGCCCAGAGGACTCCATGACATTAAGGCTCAGTTTCTTGATGGTGCCTCAATTTCCTATTGGTGAAACTATATTCACCACACAGTATTTTAAAGCTGAAAATGAGGCAATGTGTGTTTAGGGCCTGGCTCAGGTAAGGCAATCCCGTGAAAATGCAGCATTTCTCTTCTTAGGCGTGGGAGGAAATGTAAGAATTGTAGACACGGGAAAGGGCAGGGGCTGCCTGGCTGGCCCTGGGAGAAGAGTGGAACAAAACTATGAGGTTTGGGGAAGAAACAGAAAAGAAGAAAGGAAGTCGGTCTGCTTGCTTCCACCTCCAGAAGACAAGGTCACTTCCTGTGATGAAATCATGCTCTCCCACCATCACCATCTACTCAGTAAGCCAATGCCAACCTCATCTGGGGGACGGAGCAGGCAGAGGGTCCTACAACCATCCCAGTGAGTCACCAAAGGTCCCAGCCCCACTCTCTCACCCCCACCCACCACCAGTCACAAGCTGGCAGTGCGCTCCTTTGCAGATGGTCCAGAGACTGTCACCAGGGTGACTCTCTTGCTCTGGGCCTTATATCCCTCCTAGTCAAGGAAGGCTATGGATGAGTCAGGACTCTCACGACTGTGGAGGGAATCACCTGAGGAGCATTAGAAAACTATAGCGTCCGGAGAGTCACCCTCCAGAACTCTGCTCTCAGGAGCTGAGGCCCAGAGGTTGTGTGGGACAACCAGACAGAAGCATCCAGAAGGAGCAGAATGCTCTGTGGACGCAGCAAGACTGGAGTTTGGGTCCTGGGCTTCCCATCTGAGAGTCATGCAACCTAGGGCAGGTCTCCTCTGAGCCTTGGTCTCCTCACCTAGAGTGGAGAACAGAAGGACCTACAGATACGGTCTTGCATCCTGGGGGGTCAGGAATGGCCTCCGGAAGGCCCACCCTCGCCTCTTAACCACAGGGAGGATGTGAGACTGCACAAAAGACCTGATCAGGGCAGGGAAGGGGCCTGGTAGACTTGGGTCCTACACAGGACAGCAGGGGAGGGGATGAAGGGGAACCCCTGCTGGGAAGGAGAGGGACCATGAGCAAGCTGAGTGTCCGTGGTGCTAGGACTGGAGGTCGAGGGCATCCGACCACCAGTGGTTCCCTCCTCCTTCTCCCTAGGGGGCTGTAGCTGGGCAGGGACTCGTGGCTGCCTGTCCTCTCGCTGGCAGACCTGGAGCTGGTCCTGCTGGCGCCCCTTCCCCTGGGAGGACAGACAGAGGCCAAGAGACACTCAGCCAATAAAAAGGAGAGCTAGAGAGACAGAGACTGACTCCTAAGGAGAGGCAGAGGTGCTGCCAGTGGCCAGGAGTGTAGGCGGAAGAGGAGAGGACACACATGGCCAAGGTCAGAACCATAGCCCTCAGCAGGAAGGTAGAGGCTGGGGGCCTCTGCCGTGGCTCTCTGCGCTCTGACCACAAGGAAGCACTTTTGCAATATAGGAAAAGAAGAATCCAGATTGATAAAGGAAGTGCTGGTCACTCTGGGGGCGGGTGAGCTTGGGGAAGGCTCTCACCCTCCCTTGCTCTTCTGAAGGGGCCTGATCCACGCTCTCTGGGCGTCTCCCGACTCCCCAAGGAGGCACCGCCTAGGGCCTCCCCTCTGGCCTTGACGGAGCTGCTGTCGTCTCCTCCCTGGGGAGGAGAGTGAGGCAATGGGTCTGTTCCTGCTGCTGTCTCTGCTGCTGCTGCCTTCACGTCTGCAGGCCGGTGAGTGTCCGGGACACCCTGGCTCTGCCCCGAGGCCCAGCAAGTCTCCAGCAAGGGCTGTGGCTGGGCAGCTAGAGAGGGGGTCTGCTGGGGGAGCTGGCCAGGCCTCCCAGCCCCAGCAAGAGACGGGCTGGTCCCATAGTGCTGGTCAGCCCCAGCCCTTCACCCTCCTCCCTACCCCAAGCCGGGCGCGCGGAACACCCAGGCCAGAGAGCCAGTCCTACCATCTGTCCCACTACTGCCCGTGGGCGAGGGTGTCAGAAGGGCTGGGGTTATCTTCTCCATCTCTCCCCGTGGCTTCAAGTCTCTCCTCTCCCGTCTCCTGCAGGTAGCTCAGCAGAGTGTGATCTAACTCACTATGGAGTCGAGCAACCAGACCACCTCTCAGCCCCCATGGGTGGCTCCGTCCGCATCTCTTTCTCCTTCTATCACCCCTGGGAGTTACCCAAGGATCCCAGAGTGAGTGTAGCCTTGAGACGGACACACTTCCACGGGGAGGTCATCTACAACAGTACTCGGCCTTTCATCCATAAGGACTACAGGAACCGGATCTCCCTTGAATTGTCAGAGAGTCAGATGTCTGGCTCCCTGCGGATATCAAACCTGCAGGAGAAGGATGGGAATATATACTTTTGCCGGATCCAAGCAGAAACATTAAGATGTGGCAAGAAGTTGGTGCAGTCCCTCGAAGGAACCAAACTCACCATCGCCCCCGGTGAGTCCAGCTGCCCCGGCGGCCACCACGCTCCCCCTGAGGCTCTTAAAGGCCATGGTGCCCGCATCCCCCAGGCCTGGCCCAGACCCCAAGCTTCCTGTGTGCCCTTCTCTCAAACTCCTCTCCCCACACCCACCCCCTCCCCAGCCCTCTGACGACTTTACTCTTTGTCCTCCATCTCCCCAGGCCTGGGCTGCCCTCCTTGCCACCCCCTCCCTGCTCCCTCCAGGCCCCACTCCCCCAGCCTCAGCACCTTCTGGGCTCCCCAGTTATCCTCCCTTGCCCTAAGCTGGGGCTCCAGCCTGCCTCCCTGCCCCCCTGCCCTTGCCCCCAGGCCGTCCTGACTTCTCCAGGATGTGGGCCGCCTTCCCTTCGTCATGTGTCCATGTGTGCAGCCCCGGCCAGCCCCGAGTCTTGCGTCTCCCCAGCCATGGGCTCAGCCCAGCACACCCAGCAGGTACCCAAAGATGACCCACCCGAGAGCCCGGTCCCCTGGCAATGCCCCATGACCTGTTTTCCCGATCCCCCCACTTCCTTCTGCTCTGCTCCTCGGAACCCAGACCACGGTGCTCCCCGCCCAGCCCCATCCCTCCTCTCCTTTCCCATCTCCCTCTTCCCCTGGCTCCATCCTCTTTCCCCTCCTTGCTCCCCCATCCCCAGTCCCCACCTCTGCCTGCACGGTCCCGTTGTCCCCTCCGATCTCGCCCCTCCGTGCTGGCCGTTGAGAGGCACGGCTGCAGCAGAAGTACAGCCGCTCCCGCTCACTGTGCGCTGTGGGGTTGACCAGCTTGGTATGCGTCGCCGTGGTTAACCTGCCCCACGGCCCTACAGTAACAGCAGGTACTGCCGTCGTCTTCCTGCCACAGATAGGGACACTGAGGCTCGAACAGCCTAAGGACCCTCCCAAAGCCACCGACATGGTGCAGGTGGGACTTGAACCCAGCTTAACCCCGGAGCCGCCACTCTTAGCCAGTAACTGCTCAGCCTCACCGGCTGACCTGATGCTATCATTGTCTTGACCTATTTTTCATGGAATAATGGGATGTGCTACATTATTAGATCTTCCCATGTAACTCAGCAGCCCGTGGGGACTTGAACCTGGGTTTGTCCCCACAGCAGGGTGGAGAGGGCATCTCTCCCAGGAGCAGGCACTGGGGGTGCGCTGTCTGTAGACTTCCTTAAGAACGAAAAACCGGGGGCGCCTGGGTGGCTCAGTGGGTTAAAGCCTCTGCCTTTGGCTCAGGTCATGATCCCGGGGTCCTGGGATCAAACCCCACATCAGGCTCTCTGCTCCGTGGGGAGCCTGCTTCCTCCTTTCTCTGCCTGCCTCTCTGCCTACTTGTGCTCTCTGTCTGTCGAATAAATAAAATCTTAAAAAAAAAAAAAAAAGAAAAACGAAAAACCGTAGGTTTGCTTTTTACAGCTACTCGTGCTGGCAGTTCCAAACTGCACATCACTGCTCCTGGCAGGAAGGACACCGTCTGTGTCCCCAGCCGTGGTGACCACTGCCCCGGACGACCACCGGGCTGGTTTTAGAGCAAATAGAAAACGGCTCACGACTGAATTAGGCCAGACAGCTTTGGGTTTATATTTCGGGCACCTCCTGCATCTTCCCTTAAGTGGCCATTTCGGGGAGATTTTGGCTCTTCTCAGACCCCTCCTCCTCTTCCTTCCTTAATTCTCCTAACTTTTCTCGTTTCTCAGTTTCAGTCACATTCGCTATGAGTTCTTCAACAATAAATTAATTTTTTCAATTAGTGCAATTAATTGGATATTCATGCTCATAATTTTTAAAATACAGAGAAGTAATAAAAAGAAAAGTCTTTACCTAAGTGAAGTATCACCACACAAAAACATCCCCCTACGGGAAATTTGCAGCAAATAGAACTGAGAAGTCTGTGGTTGGCTTAATCGTGCTTTTTACATACAGATGTTTTCTTTTTATATCCAAATCTCACCGTATTCTCCTCTGTAAATTCCTCTTTTTATGTCTTAGCCCAAAATCCGGTATTCTGCTAGGGGCTGAAAATACTTTATTTTCTTCTGATTTTTGTATGCTTTCTTTCGACAGTAAAACTCACTAATCTAGTGAGGAGGTCTTTTAGTATATGGTGTGAGGTAAAGAACTAAATTGATCTTCATAGCAAGAAACAAATCAATTGTCCCAGCTAGGTTTATGGACTCTTTTTTCTCTTCTCCATTGACTCATAGGCCTGGCCTTTTTGTAGGATAGCACCCACTTCTGGTCTGTCAACTCCATTTCCCTGTCTTTTCTCTTGTCGCTACTGCACTGTTCTAGGGATTGTAACTTGTCACAGTTCAGTGGCTGGTAAGTCTATGTCCATCAGAACCACGTTACTTCCCTAAAAACCTTACTATTGTTTTGGTCTATTATTTCACCAAGTTCTGAAGAAAACGCTTATAGGTATTTTTAAAACCAGAATTGCCTTAAACCTATAAGGCAATTGACAGAAATGGAAATCAGTGTTAAGTCCAATCTCCCCGCCGGAATGGCCCCTATTTTATATCCCTCAGTGACCTCGGCAGTGTTCTTCCACAGACCAGGTAAATATCTCACAAGATGCTTTCCTCTAAATCCTTTATTTTTTTTACTAGTATTGAGCATTATTTTTTGAATGTTCATTTTCTATAATTTTCACTAGAAAATATTGCATAAATTTTGACCAAATGCTGGGTTATAGGCACGTTTACCTCCCCTCCCTACCAAACTCTACGAAAATGGCAGCAAAGGGAAATGTTTAAGACAAAATCCACAAGGACAAAAAATATGCGAGTCATGTGGTCAAAATGAGTATTTGGGAAGCTGGAAACACGTAGACTAATGTACCTGGCCTAGGAGACCAGGGGAGCTTAGCCCTAAACCAGCAGTGGCGAGACCCGGAAGAAGGGCAGTTTTTTCACTACAAAACCCTCCTGACGGTTCAGCAAGGGCCACCCCAGAACGCCTGACAGTGGGAGTGCAAGGGCGTCAGAAAGCTGGAGGACTGGGCGAGAATCTATTTAAGAAGCAGGGAAACCTCTATGCCCCCTTCCCACCCAGCAGAGACTGGAGATTTGCTTTCCAGAAAGGATGGACCAGAGGGACGTTGGGGGCAGTACCCCAGGCATACTGGGGTAAGGGATCAGTCCTTAAAACTGGAGATTTGGTGAACTGATGAGACCCTAAACGCCCAGCCCCCTTAGATGCCTCCCAGTTCTCAGGCAACCCAGCTGGTATCCCCCATCCCGGTAACGGCAAGAAATCAGGAGATTCTTCTCTGGGAAATCTATCTGATGGAAACCCCAAAGGATCCAGGAATGCTAACAGATCCTACAGCTCAGTAGCGGACAAGCACTTTCTCCCAGACCACACACACCGCCTGCAGTCAGCGTGGCTTCTGCACATTGGCCTCCAAAGGGACAAGGACATGGGGGCTTGGCCTCTCCGGGAATCCCCCAGCCCTGAGGATTGCCTCTGCTCTGCCTGGGATGCCTGAGGCTAGAGTTTAGGGATCCCTATTGGTCGGCGATGAAATGAGGTTCTGAGGTCACACCACTGATGGGAGGTAGAGTCAGCATCTAAGCTGGGTGATGTGGATTCCTTACCCCCTCCCTGTGTGAGAGCTTCAGAGAGTGGGTGGTCCCCAGCCCCAGTATTCCCCAAAGTAGGGAACAAGATGTGACACTTTCATCCAGAAACCTCCAGTCCTCCGGGGGAGAATCTGCTAAATTCTCATGTCTTCTCAGCTCTCAAGATGACCACCACTGCCCCCACCACCATTGGCCCCACGACCGCTGCCCCCACCAGTGGTGTCTTGGAAGGCAATAGGAGCTCAACACCTTCACCCATGAGTGTGGAACCTGTGGTCATAGTGACACTGGCCAACACTGTGCTCAAAACTGCAATTTTGGGACTGATACTCTACCTCAGGTGGAAGAGGAGCAAAGGTAAGTGGTTCTGGGCCATGCCCCAAGCTTCCCTACTGGGTGTTTCTCAGAACCACCTGCATCAGAATGACCCCGGGTCATTCTGCATGAAAAAATGCCCCTGCTGGGCAGGAGGTGTGGGCTTGGGAATTTGCATTTTTATTTATTTTTATTTTTTTATAAGATTTATTTATTTTTTTAAGATTTTATTTATTTATTTGACAGAGAGATCACAAGTAGGCAGAGCAGCAGGCGGGGGGTGGGGGGAAGCAGGCTCCCCGCTGAGCAGAGAGCCCAATGCAGGGCTCGATCCCAGGACCCCGGGATCATGACCTGAGCTGAAGGCAGAGGCCTTAACCCACTGAGCCACCCAGGTGCCCTGGAATCTGCATTTTTAAAGTCAAATGCTTATGTGTGCGTGATCAAGTTTGAGAACCAGTGCTCCAGACCCTGGAGCAGGGTGACTGGAGATAACAAATGTAAATGGAGCATAGGTCCTGCTTTCAAGGAGCTCAGAGCTGGAGGGTGGGGAGCTCTTTGCCTCATTTGCAAAGAGCTGTGTAGGGCTGGAGAAAGGAGGGGAATCAGGGAGGACTTCCCATAGGAAGTGACCCTGTAAAATATGAGAACTAGCCACGCAAACAGTGAGGGTGGTGAAGAGGTCACTATCCATGCAGGGGCAGGAAGTCAGTGAGGGAACTGTAGGTGGCTCAGGGCTGTGGAGGAGGCCGGCGATGGGAGAAGAGAACCTTGTAAATGACTCCCAAGAGCCTCTGATCCCAGAGGCAACGTGAAGCAGGAAGTGGCCACCTCAGCTCTGCCTTGCGTGCGGATCCATCGGTCTGTGCTGGTGGGGCCAGAGGTGGGCCAGGCGGGGCCAGTCTAATGCGGTGGCAGTGGGTGGAGGGAGAGAGCCAGATCCTGGACAGTTTAAGAAGGAAAACCAGTAAGACTTGGTGATTGGGCTGGTGTAGAGGCGAAGGAGTGGGAAGAACTAGGGTGAATGAGTCCACGGGGGAACCACCAAGCAAATTAGAGAACACAGGGGGTCAAGACCATGTTTGGGGGAGAGTGGTGGTTCCTTAGTCTGGGATATGTTGGAGATGGGCCTGTGTGGCCTCTGCGTAGAGATGTCCCTCAGCAGTGTGGGTGTCTGCATCTATAGCTCAAGAGGACAGGGCTAGAGGTGTTCATCATTTACACCCCACCAGCCTCCAGTATTGATCTGAAACTCCTCTGAAGAAAATTTTCAATGAGAGGAGATTAGCTGCATGAGATATTAAAGCACAGAGGTGAAGAGCACAGAGTCTGGACGGCCACAGTCAGGTCCCGGCTGCGTAAACTCCGGTGCAATGGTACTATTACTCCCTGCCCCAGCTCACCCGTCGGTCAAATGAGAAGAGTAATAACACTCACCCCGGGGGTTGTCATGACAATCACATGTAACGCATCGAGACTAGATCCTGGCACAGAATAAGGACCATATGAGCATGAACGCCAGCAATTTTAAGCTGTAATGATTAAAATGATTCGATCCAATCCTATGAAAACACAGATAAACCAATATCCGAGAAGAGAAAAGCCCCCATATAGGCAGGATGAAACAGATCAAAATATATTCAGGAATTTAGTAGGTTAATAAGCAGCATTTCTAATCAATGGGGAAAGATGAGAGTCATTCAGTACACGGTGCTGGAACAAGTGAGCAGCCATCTGGGGAAAATAATATTATCTCATAATTCGCACCAAAATAACTTCCACAGAGATCAGTCAAAGAGTTAAATGAGGGGGAAAATACCCCAAGACTCGAGGAAAGCATGTGAGACCATCTCATGTCCATGCAGTGGAGATGGCCTCCCTAAGTAGGTTGGAAAACCTAAAAGCCATGAAGAAAAATATTGACAAACTCAACATATACAAATTGTTCTTCATTCTGCGGAGGAAAAGTCGCAACAGTTGTCTCTAGAGTGAGGCTGAGGGTCGGAGAGGAAGAGCTGTGACAGTCACCGAGGGAACAGAAGAGGGTATTTCAGGATTCCACCCAGATGAGAAGCCAGAGCTCTGTAAAAGCATCACTGAGCATGATTATGTCTCCCCTGTGCAGGTGTAGAAACTTCTAGAACTTGTTGGTTAGAAGTTATGTTCCCCTGCTGGCATCAGAGATGAACAGTAACAGGGCTTACCTAAGACAGAGTTCCTTGTTTCCCCTCAGATAAAAGGATGAGGAGGCGGATGGCAGAGGCCGCTGTCCTCAGGCACTCAGGCTTCTAGCTTCCTGCTCACTGTCCTGGCTACTGGCTTCTGTCCTGAAGGTTGCCTCGTGATCCAAGATGGCTGCTCAGACTCCAGCCATCATTTCTGAATCCAGGCAGGAAACAGGAGGAAAGAAGAAAGGATGAAAAGACCATGCTGCAGCTGTTTGTCCTTTAGTCAGTCTTCCTGAGAATCCTACCCACAACTTCCCCTTGAATCATATTGACGAGGATGTAGTCATATTCCCCACATCTATCAGGAGCACACTGCCACCCCAAATAAAATCAAGGTCCTGTAACTGAGGAAAAAGAAATAAATGGAAATTGGGTAAGCAAAGATCATCTGCTGTCATAGGCCTCATCCAGAATTAGAGATGTGTCAACTAAGTGTGGCCTAAGGACAGGGGAACAGGAGAGGTCAAGGAGCTCGTGAGAGGGGGAACGCAGAGGAGAGGATCAGCAGGGAGCTTGAACAGCCTGGAAGAAAGTGGATTATTAAGGGACAAGAGTTCATGGGGTCAAAGCACAGGCATAGAGGCAGGATGATAATAGGAGAAAGCAGGAAGGAAAGAAAGTTGTAGCAGAAAAAGGATGCTAGCATTTAATATTGCAGAGTTCTCAGTCCCAGAGATTTAAAAAAAAAAAAAAAAAAGTCCAGGGTATGGCGGAATAGAGGGTCCTGGAGTTTGGGGGACGTAGGAGTCCCGTGTGTTCAGAGGGTTGTCTCCGTGGATGGTGGCACCTCCCAGGATGGTGTTGGGTGGTGGAGGGCGAGTCTGTAAAGCAGGGGCCAATCCTTGGGAAATGCCCCAGAGAGACTCGGGAGGATGAGGAGGGAAGTGGTTGGGGGAGAGACTGGCGGGTGTCAGTGGCGGAGGGTGGAGAGGAACAGGCTGCAGCGCAGACCCGGGTCCCAGCCATGAGGCTCACAAGGCAGGAGAGAAACAGCTGCCACTCACCTTCCACGGTCTCACCGCCTTCTCCTTCCTTCTCGCCAGGATGAAGCCCAGGATGACAGCCCCCATCCTCTATGCCTCCCTCACCCTCTCCAGCTCCTCATCACCGGCAGCACCTCCCCGCCTCCCTCCCAAGGAGGCCCCCCAGGAGGAGACCCTATATTCTCTCGTAAAGGCCTGAGAGTGGGACTGGAGGATGACTTCCTTAGACGGAGCTGCCCAGCGGGTCACAGCCTCTGATAATGACCCCGGCCAGACTGGAAGACTCAGAAGCCAGTGGGTGTGGAAGGCCTCCAAGGACCAGAGAGAAAGAGCCATCTGCGCCAACCCCCTCTCCACCTTCCCAGCCCTTGCCCACAAGAGTAAAAGGACTGGTAGAATTTGCCCGAAGGCATCTAAGGGGAAAACTGATGGCTCCTTCCACTTCTGTCTTCTCCTTCTCACCAGGAATGAATTAAAATAAAAGGTCACACCCGAGATCCCTCCCCCAGTACTGGAGTTGGGTGACTGCCTCGGGGCGGGACACAATAAGCCCCGACGCTGGTAGCCAGCCCAGAAGCCAGGGTCTGCCCCTCCTCCACCCATTCTCCTTCCCCTCCGATCAGCACCTCATTTAGGCGCCTCCAACAAGCTGAGCCGGGACTGGATGCGCTCCCCCGAGCCGTGAACAGGACCACAGTGGTTAGCGCTTTTCTCCAGGCCCCGCGCCTAGTCAGTGGCTGAGCCGGGGTCTGAGCCCAGACCTGCCCTCCCCGACGACGGCCTTCTCCCAGGACTCGGGTGTCCCCGTCTTCCCAGATCCCTCAGACTGTGCCAGCCTCCCACAGACACAGGGACGTGCCCCGGGGAGCAGAGGGGAGGGAGGGAAGCCGAAGGGAAGCCCGGGGTTAGAGACCAGCTGTGGAGAGCTGTAACCTGTTTTATTAACACGGGAACTGCACAGCTGGGACTTCGGCCAGTTGACCTGTGGCCGGTGACCAAGCCCCACACTTAGCAGCTTCTCAGGGACCCTCTGAGGGGCTCCCCCTGCAGCCGGCAGGGCGGGCGGTGAGAGAGCAGCAGGGCCCCGGCGCACACAGCTATTCCTCGAAGAAGGCCAAGGTGAAGTCCCCGGCGGCGTCTCCACACCACGGCTCCTCCAGCCGCTCCGGCTCTTGCCCAGCATCTTCCAGGAACTGCTCCAGGTCCAGGTCACTGGAGGCGGCGTCAGGGGGGACACTTCCAGCCTCCTGAGGCTGTGGCTCCTTGGCTCCCCGCCCTTCTTCCCCCTCCCCCCACCCCCACCATGGGCCAGGGCCCCGGGATGAGCTGGTGGGGTCAGGCCCTTGGGCACCATTCTAGCATCTTTGTCCTCAGACAAGCTGGTTGCTTGCTTCGGGGAACTTCTTGATTTTTAGCCCTATTATTTTTTTCTCCCTCCTCCAGCTTTGACCCATCAACTCTCATCCCACCCTGGGATCCCGGCCCCAAAGCCCCCTGGCAAGACACCCGGAGCTTACCGTAGGAAGACGTGAACAGGGAGGACCTTGAGTGGTGCCCCTGTGTTTGCAGAGTGGACAGGATACTGGAGCTTCTCCAGAGGCAGGGCAGGGTCAGACGCTGAAGTCCCGGGCACGGAGTCAGAGCTGGGCCACAGGTAACAGATGCCCAGAGAAGTCAGGAAAAGAGCATTGTTTATCACATGGTGTTACAGACAAAACACCAAGTTCTGGAGCATTCAGAGAAACATTTTTCTCAGTTTCTGCTCTCAAGGGGCACAGTGGGGAGAGGACGTTACCCAAAAACATGACCAACACCAGCCCTATCTACTGCTACGTGAATCATACAGGGAATGCGTTACAAGAGTTTAAAGTAGGGGTGGAAAATTCAGAAGGCGCTTTTCTGTAGGAGATGAGCTGAGTTGAGTCTGGATGGTTGGGATGGTACAGACAGGAGAGGGACGACAGCAGGAAAGAGAGTGGGATCAGAGGCCTGCGGGAAAAGGAGGAAGCAGGTGAGACAGGCAGGTAGTCCCAGCCCAGCTAGAGCAGAGTTGGTTTTAGGACTGGGAGAGAAAGTTTGGCTTATTCTGCGGGCAAGGTGGAGCCCCCGAATATTTGTGAGTAGAAGCATCTGGACTTCTAAGAGGATAATCACCGTGGGCCTCACCCTCCAAGGCTGCCTTCCCACGGTTCCTTCAGCCTCTCTAATGGGTCATTTCCACGAGTGTTTGTATCCTCCCAGGACTCCTCTTGTCGTGAGTGAAAGCAGAAAGCAGCTCAGGCAGCAAAGGGGGGATTAGCCCAGGTGACTGAAGAATGCAGGGGTTGGTCTGGCTTTCAGAGCGCTGGCTAGTCTCATTGACTCAAATGAACTCCTCATTTCTGCCCCCTGCTGTTCAGTTTCATCCTCAGCCTCCACTTGGTCTCAGGGCCCATGGGCTCGTCCCACAAGGTGGCATATGACCTACTTTCTCATGTCAGTTTTTTCAGTTATTATTTTTTTAATTTTTTAAAAAGATTTTATTTATTTATTTGACAGAGAGAGGGATCACAAGTAGGCAGAGAGGCAGGCAGAGAGAGAGGGGAGAAGCAGGCTCCCTGCTGAGCAGAGAGCCCGATGTGGGGCTCAATCCCAGGACCCTGAGATCATGACCTGAGGCGAAAGCAGAAGTTTAACCCACTGAGCCACCCAGGCACCCCTACGTTTCTATTTAAATTCCAGTTAGCTAATAGTGGAGTATTGGTTTCAGATGTACACATCGTGATACATGTAACTATAGGGATTCAACAGTTCCGTACCTTTCCCATGTCAGTCTTTCAGGGAAGAACTCCTTTTTTCCACTAACTCCAACAAAACCCCTCAGATGGCCACGCCTTGACTAGCTTAGGTGACCTGTCCATCCTGGAGACAATCAATGTGGCCAAAGAGATGTGTTGCTGTCTACATGACCAGACCTGAGTCATGGGCAGAGGACCACATTCTGGAAAAAGAGAGTCAGGACTGGAGTTTTTATTTGTATGAGTTGAAAGTGCATTGTTCTACATAACCCCCATCTGCCCCTTTTTCATCCTCCCTACAGCCCTGAAGGTGTTGGAGCTGCACTCCACATATCAGCCGGGGTCCCCGAAGGCCACAGTGCTGCACTGATGGGTCCACAGCTGGCGCCTGTACTCTCTTCCACACACCAGTAGCCTCCTGGCACTGCGTGGCCCAGAAGCTAGAAGAGCTGGCCAAGGGCCCCACAGCAGGGTAGTTCTGAGGCTGGGTCCCCCACATCGCCACCTTCACTCCATTTGTCTTTATCTGGTGACTGGCAGGGATCTGGGCAAGCCGCGGCTGAACTGTTGGCCTGGGAACCCTGCACTCTCTGGTCATCAAGCTGGCCAACACCGACTCCAAGTCTGTGTGTAGGGCAGCTGCTGGTTTCCCCTCTAGGTGAACCGGCCCCTCTGCGCTGCATTTGGGGACCTCTACCTGGCCTTTGTGGACACCGGGGAAATAACCCCCAGTCAGGCCCTGCTCCGTGGCAAACCCCCCCCCACCCAGGGTGGTTCATCTGCAACAAGGTGGATTTGCTCCTCTCCTTCATCTGCCCCACCTGAGTGCTTCTGTGGGTCCTGGGACTGTGTGGATGGAGGGCCTGGGACACAGTTGTGAAGAGGACCAGAGCCATAATAGGAATTCTAGGATAAAAGCGGGTGTCACTGACTTCTCTGGCCTGAAAGGCTACAGCAGTTTCTTAACCAGTCCAGCCCATTCTATTCTTGTCCTACTCTGACCACTTCTCTACTCAGAACAAGAGTAGTTACTTCATTTTTTTTTTAAAGAGTAGTTACTTTCGGGACGCCTGGGTGCCTCAGTTGGTTAGGCCGCTGCCTTTGGCTCAGGTCATGATCCCAGGGTCCTGGGATCGAGTCCCTCATCGGGCTCCTTGCTCGGCAGGGAGCCTGCTTCTCTCGCTGCCTCTGCCTGCCTCTCTGTCTGCTTGTGTGTACTCTCTCTCTGACAAATAAATAAATAAAATCTTAAAAAAAAAATAAAGAGTAGTTACTTTAAATGAGACTGTCATTAGCCTGCTCAAAAGCCAAAGCCAAATTTATATCTCAGTATAAATCCAAACCCCTAACTGTGGTCTCTGATGGCCCGGCGGAACTCTACATCATTTGTTGTCACTCTCCTCTGCCGTCCAACCCCATGCTCTTCTTCCTGCTCAAGCAAGTCAAGTCGTCCTGCCTCAGGACCTTTATACCTGCTGTTTCTGTGCCTGGAATGCACATCTGCCAGACCCTCATATGGTTGGCTTTCTTCCCATTCAGCTCCCTGATTAAAAATCGTCTCCCCGTAGGCTTTTTCTGACCACCTTAAATAAAAGAAGCCGTCTTCCCATCCAGGCACTCTACCACTGTCTTGGTCTCCTTTTCTTTCATATCACTAAACACAATCTGTAATTATCTGGTTTACTATTATTAGTTGTCTGTCCCTCCAGAGTGTAAGCTCCATAAGGAACAGGGAGTTTGTCTAGCTTGCTCACTGTCGCATCCCCACGACCTAGGGCAGTGTTTGAATCATTCCTCCAATAACAGATGGGTCAAAGTCAGGTGACTACGGTGTTACTTCTATGCCCTGCACCTTCTCTCAGCAAGCCCGCATCTTGTGAGAAATAAGCAATTGGCCCAAGTGCCCCCTGTTGCAGTTGCTAATTACCAAACTTGCATGATTATCTCCATTAAGGATTCGCATTTACTTTAGGGCTTTATGATTTTCCATGCAGTTTCCTATTTTTATTTTGGACGACCCTTCCAAGAACATTCTCCCACTTTACGGGGAAACCCCCCGAGAGGTGGCACACGGCTGAGCCCGTCCTTGGTCCTAGTCTGGTTGCAGAACCAGTGATAGGGATGAGTGTCCTCGCTGGAAAACCGGCCTCTTGCAAGGGGGCTGGAAGCGATCACCCTGATCTCTGGTCTTCTGGACATCAGTTCCGTGGCTGAGCGGCTTCTCTGACCACCCTAAAGGGGGGTCCGTGACCAGGCACGACTACGTCCGCAGTACCTAGGACCCTCTTCCGGCTCCGCTCCTGGGCCACGGGGTCTTCGCTCAGCGCTTGCCATGAGTCTTCGTCTCCGCTGCGTTCAAACACGTCGCCTGCCACCACCACGGTGCCCAGGGCCGTGCCCGCCACCACCACGCTCACGTCCCGCTGGCCCCCATGGCCCGGCGTGGCCCACACCTGGAGCCCGGGGCCCAGCTGCAGGGGCCGCTCCTCACCTAGCCCGTGGGGGAGGTAGCGGCCTCCGGGGAGGCAGAAGTCGTGAGAGACCAGCAGAGCCGCCCCAGGAAAAAGCCCCAGGTTCCCGATGTGATCCGAGTGTCCGTGGGTGCCCACCACCAGCGTCACGTCTCCAGGGGCCACGCCCTGCCCCGCCAGGGCCCCCAGTAGCGCCTCCCGAGCCCAGGGGCCCCCAGTGTCTACGAGGATGGGGCCACGGGCCGCCTCTTCCAGGGCGGTCTTCGCCCCGCCGCTCTCGGGCGGGGACTCTTGCGAGCTGGAGGCTGAGCCCCAGGCCTGAGGCAGCAAAAGCGTCACGGAGCCGTCGGCGCGTACCGCGTCGTCGACCCCCTCCGGCTCCGCGTAGCCCTGAAGCAGGACCACCACCGAGTAGGGGTCGCCGCGCACCAGCAGAGGCGGCTCCCCGCGCAGCGGCTCGGTCCGCACCACAGCGCTCATGGCAGGATCGGGACGGCTGGGGAAGGGAAGTGCGGATGTGGGCGACTGCCCAGTCCCTTTGGGTTCCCACGTGCGCCCCGCCTCCTCCAAGTAGCACCTTCCAAGTCTGTTCTTTGCCACCCCCTAACTCTCTCAAGATGGTATCGCCCTAACCCCCCATCCGTAGATGGTATCGTCCAAGCGTCCCTTAGCGTGAACCCCGCCAGTCCCTCTGTTTTCGGCCGTCGCCACGCTTCTCTTGTGGTAGGTCCTCACCCATCACCCCTCAAAGGATATCCTCTCTATTTCCCTCCGTCTAACTGAGGCGCTCCCCGCCTTGGACCTAGTTTCACCGCTTCTCCTAATCCTTGCCTCACTGCAAAGTTAGACCAGCCCTCGGAAAAAGCGCGCGAAATTTTGTCCTCTGCGAGTTCCCGTAAACCCCGAGTATGGTGGCCGAGACGCGCTGCCGGACGCGGTTTCCGGTGCATTCCCCCGCACGCGCCGAGAGGGGTGGCACGGACCCGCGCCTAAATGGTTATCAGCCGGGGCACCCCTGCCAGCCTCCCTGGACTGCAAATTACAAACCGCCATTAGCTTCCAACAGCGGGCGACCAACGGCCCCATTCTCTGGGCGCTGCTATATCGGCCAGGTATGATGTGTGCAGGGAAGTTGTTTGAAACTAGGGGCCCAGGTGATATTTAAAAAAATTTTTTTACTAGCGATGTAGAAAATTTGGCACCTGTGAAATTACATGGTGGGCCCTTGGTGAAATTAGTATGAAGTAGACCAAATATCTACCCCACCTAACTTATCAGCATCGCCCCCATTCTCATAGTGTCTCCTTTTTGTTCAGTTTCTTGGGTTGTAGCCTAGACGCAGGCAGTGTGTATAGGTCGTAGAGAATGTCCAAGTTGGCTTCTTCCTTGTAGGGGTCTAAAAACAGACCCGGAGGGCAAAGTGCCTTTCCCCTGAGACCCATAGCTCCAATGGCTTCACTGATCTCTGGGTGGGATGGGAAGTAGTAGAGAGATTTTAAGGGGAAAGCCTTCAGCATTGTCACCACACACACACACACACACACACATCTGTTGGAGCAGGCCGTCCACCTGCTGCTCCTGCTTTTGTCCCCATAGCCTTGCCATGCTGCACCACCAGGATCCTACCTGAGACCAGACAGGAGAGAACAGCTACAAGCTCTGGGGTGGGATCACTCACACATACACGCATGCCCTTATGTGGAGCACGGAGAGCTCAGATTTCAGAGGGTTCTTCTCCGTGACTCCTGTCCCTCCTGGGGGCTCAAAGGCAAGAGTCAAAGATCCTCAGGGTCATGCTTGGAGTGCCCTGGTGTGTTGATCCTCTCTTCCTCCTCTTCCTCTTCTTCCTCCTCCTGATCTTGTTCCTCCTCCCCTTCTGTCTTCTCTTGCCCATCCGTGATCTTTTCCTTTCCAGTCCAAGTTTCCTGTAGACACTCTAGGTTGGGTGTCAGAAAAACAATTTGGATATTAGTCTGGGGGGTAGGGGAGGTTGTGGCTTGGCGGCAAAGGGGCCAGCCCCACACACTTACCAGTTTCAGTAGGGGGGAGCACATGACCTTCACAGAGAAAATGCTGTAAGGGCTGTTCCTGATGATGGAAGTACCAGTCTCCCACGACATCTTCGAACTCCTCCAGCATTGTCTCACACTGATCAAGTACAAGGGTCAGAAGGGAGTCTGCTCTGCTGGGCTTTGGAAACCCTCCTTTCTGCTCTTCACTCCTGTCTGCCCACCCCACCCTGAAGAGCAGGAAGCTGAACTTGGCTTCCAAGGTGGTGATCCTCATTCATTCAACAAATGTTTACTAGCACCTCTTCTGCCAAGTAGGCTATTAAACACTCTGTGTCTCAGCTCGTTGCCTATAAAATGGGATATGGTAACAGTACCTACCACATAAAGTTGTTGTGAGGGTAAAATGAGGCAGCAGCTGGAAAGTATGTGGGTCCAAATCTGGCACATAGTAGGTGCTCAATATGTGGTAGTAAATATTATCAGCCTCTATTATTATTCCTTGATAGGTTTCTGGGCCCACTTCAATCAATGACAGAGTCCTCATTCTGTCCCCTTCTCCCTGCTCAGAGGTGGACTTCCCCGAGGATCTAGGTTCCCTTCTCGTTGCCCTGGGCAGTGCAGTATCATGTCCTACCTGCTTCTTGAGGAACGTGACTTCCACGCTGGGCTCGTCCCACAGCTCCAGAGGGATCCCCAGGTCCACCTTCACCCCCTTCTGCACCAGACCTTTCAGCGTTGCCATGGTCTGACTCTGACCCTGAGAGATAGGAATCTGGGATCAGCCCAGCTCACTGCCCCACCTCTTTTCCCTTTCTGCCACAGCCGCATTGTGTCAACTACCATAGACTGAGGGGTGAACTCCATGAGGGCGACGTGAGGGAGTCTAACAATGGGGAGGGGACACTCTCCAGAGCTGGAGGGAGATGGGTCCCAGGGGATACCCACTGTTGTTTCTGAAAAGTGGGACGCTGCCCTAGGGAAGAGTCTGACCTTGGCATATCTCAGTGAGCCCTTGCGCTCAGCATGAACACTGTAATCCAGGATCCGGTCGCACAAATTCTCCAAGGCCTCTTCCAGCCTTGTCTCTCTGTGAGAAGAGGGGAAACAAGGATTTCTTAGATGATGCTGTAGGAGCTCCCAGGTGTCCCTCAGGGGTCAGAAGGTAGAGGATCCACAAGAGTAACTCACGAAACACTGTAGGGGATGTGCCTCTTTCTCTTGCCAGTGTCTAGCACCTGCCCCAGCTCCAGCACCTCCCGAGATCGGCCAGTGCGACTCAGCTTTTCCTGCAGCTCCAGGCTCAGCAGCTTACACACTAGATGTCCACAAGGATGGGAAAGATAAACAAACATTCCCGCAACTCATTCTGTAGGTGAGCAAAAGCAGCAGACTCGAGCCAGACTGGCTGGGTTAGAATCCTGACTCAGCCACTTAATAGCTCTGTGGCAGTTCTGCTGTGCCTTGATTTCTGCATCTCTGCAAGGGAGATAACAATAGCGCAGAACCTCCTTCGTAGGGGTATGGTGAGGATTAAATAAACCAAGCTCTGTAAAGCCCCTAGAATAATGCCTGGCATATAGTGGGCACTGTATAAATGTTTGCTTTTATTTTGCAGTTATCTTTTGAGCTCCTGTATGCATGAGAGCAGTAAGACCCACCGTCCCTATCCACGGGACATTGCTGATGTAGTTGGGTAAAAATGATGACAGTGCGGTGTGATGGGCCCCACACTAGAGGTTAACAAGAGATTCAGTCTCTTTAGGAAACACCAAATGCATTCAATGGTCTTTTACTGATTTGCTGCTAGCTTGTGATTTTCTTAAGGATGCGCATTGCATCTGGTGCTACCACTGTCTGCCAGCAGCTAGCACCTGACCTGGCATGAGGTGGGTCACAAGAAAAGGAGTGGCCTACACAAACGTACCAAGCAAGCTAAACACAGGGCAGGTGACAAAAGTGTCTAAGATGTTCCAGGCACTATGCTAGGACCTTGGAGACAAAGGTACTCTCCTTCCCTCCAAGGGCTTACAATATAGTGGGAGGTGACAGAAAAGGAAGAAGGCTTCCAAAGGAATTGACATCTAAACTCGGTCTTGAAGAATCAAATATAGAAGGGAGAGGGTTATTTCAGGCAAAGGGAAAAAGTGTGCTGAGCCACAGAGCGCAAGGGGATAAGGCCGGCTCAGTGACAGCTGTGAAGTTCAGTGTGGCTGAATCATGGGCACTTTGAGGACAGGAGCGGAGGTAGAGAAATATAAGAGCGGTGGGGGCCATAGAGCAAAGAGACTTCTATAGTGTGCCCGAAACGGGTGTATTCTGATTGCAGCAGGAGGCCTGCAGAGGTGTTACAGCAGGAGGAGAGGCAGGTAGGCTCAGGTCATACGGAAATGCAGGGTGGGGTGGGGTGAGGGGAAAAAGAATCCAGGGAAGAAATTAAAGTCAGGAAAGCAACAAACCAGGGAACCAGGGAACTCAGTGGTGCAGCTCTGGTGTTCCCCCCTCTCCCACTCAGTCACCACTGTCATGAAGCCACATAAGACGCTGCTCACAGTAAAATCCATAAGTACACACCCTCCGCAAAACCTCACACGTATGGGGAACCTCCTCCATTTCTGGGCCTCCTCTTTATGAGCTTCAGGGCCTTATTTACTTACACCCAAACCCTCCCCACAGCGTGGGGCCTGTAATTTGAGAGCTTCTCTGCCAGGGTGGAGCACAGGATGTCCACAGGTATGAGCCTCACACCCAGCTCCTGCAGGCTCCCCAGGCTTAGTTTTAGTGTCATGGGGGGGAACACACTTCAGATGCTCAGTAGAGTGGGTGATCCCGGGCCTATAGTCTCTGAACTACAATTCCCACAGATCAGTGGGGCTACGCAAGCACGAAAAAGCGGACTTCCTCTAGATGCCCTATGGGAATTGTAGTGCCACAGTTGTGGGGTAGCTCTATGCATTCCCTCCCTTGACCCCCTTCGAATTCAGCCAGGCTCCTCCAGAATCTCCTTCAGGTCTTCAAGGAGATCGAGTGGCCCACCAGTCACGGTCCATTTGGTCCTGTCCAGACTAAGGAGATGGGCAGAGGGATGCGAATAGGGGCCACTCCCTTTAGATACCTTCACATTTGCTGGGCAAGCGTTCTGTGTCATCGTCTTCCTCCTTCGGCGTCGCAACCCAAGCGCCATACACAGCCAAAATGAAAAGCAACATCCCCAACCGAACAGGTCCCATGACAAAGTGCTGTCCACAACCAACAAGCCCTTGCCTTCAAACCAACTTCGGGAAGGCAGCGGGCCCTTTAAATTCCGAGGGGGTCGGCGGGAATTTCCATCCAGCCTGGCCCGGGAGGCGCATGCGCAGTTCCGGGCCGGAAGGGGGTGGGGCCTCGTTGCCCTCCTGGCTATCCCGCCTAGGTTTTGTGGCGCTTCCCAGGGTCCTGGCCGCCGGGTAGTAAAAGTATAAACTGAAGTAATTGTAGCAGGAGGGTGTGCTCCTTGCACGTAGACGGAAAAGTCCGTTTTTAATTCCACTTCAGGCTGTGAGCCTAGGAGACTCATTCCGGCTCGGGGAAGGGGCAGTGACTGCCTCTCGGTCTCTGCCAGGACCTGCTCCCGGGAGGGGGCGGGGCCAACATGGCGCCGAGCGCCGGGTGAGCGGCGCTTTGGCGGCGGTGAGAGACTTTTTCTGCGTGGGGCGTTCGGCTGGTGGGGGCGGGTCTGAGTGCCACCCGGGACTAGGCCCTTTGAGGGGTCTATGTGGGAGCCTGGAGGAGGACGGTGGGTCGTGTGTCCGCGCGCGTGCGGACTCTCTGTGTGCGTGTGTGTTTGCACTGGAGGATGTTGGGGGGATGAGGTGGGCTCTCAGCGCCTTCTTCCGCGCTGTACCCATTGCTCGGGGAGCTTCGACTCGCTTCCTTGCTGGGGAAGCCACTACCCACATCCAGTTCAAGTTAACCCTCTTCTGTGAAGCTTTTCTGCCGACTCCACTGACCCGAGGGGCTCCCGAGGTCGTAGCGTGCTTTGTGAGCTGTTACTGGCAGAGGGTACGGAGGGTATTGAAGGCTTAGTAAGAGTTCGCCAGTGACCTCTGGAATACGACAGTGTCTTGTATACCCGGCGCCAGGCACAGAGTATGCGTGGAATAAATGTGTTCCTTGAACATAAGACAACAGTGGAGGAGGAGACCAAATTCTCTTTCGCCCCCGTGCTCACCCCTCCAGCACGCCCCCATCAGCACCCCGCAGTCAGTCCTAAACACCTTTGACAGTAGTCTTCCTAGTGCCAACTTCAAGAGAGCCACTTTCCTTTTGGCCACAAAACAGGTTCCAAGCTGGGACCCGTATCTTGTTCATCTTGACAATCGTGGTACCGTGTATTTGTTGAACACCTACATCTCTAAGCCTTATAATTCACTGATTTATTCAACAAATGATTTACTGAGTACAGATGCCCAGGCACCGGTGTGGGATCTTGTAATACATCAGTGAGCCTAACAGATTTTTGTCCACACAGTTGGGGGCCGGGGTGGAAAGGGAAGGTGTGGTGGTGATAAACAATTAGAAATGATACAGTATCTATTAGTAGATGTTAAATACCTTGAAGGGGAAAACCAGAGTGGGATTGGAGTGCGGTGCTGAATAGGGTGATGGGAATAGGCAGCCAAGCTGGCGTCTGGGGAAAAGCATTCGAGGCAGAAGGGAAAGAGCAAAGGTCATAAAGCAGGCGCTTACCTGGGAGGTTTGAATAGTAGGAGGACACTGGGGCTGGAGCAAGATGGAAGAAGGAAGGAAAGCAGACCAGAGATGTGGTAGGGAGAGAGGGCAGGGCCTTATAGACTGTAATTAGAATTTTGGATTTTACTCTGTGGTAAATGGGGAACCCTTACGGGGTTTTGAGCAGAGAAATGACCTAATCTGACTTATGGCCGCTGTGTTGGGAATAGATGTGGGGAGCAAGGATGGAAGCAGGAGACCGTTGAAGTTAGCCAGGCGAGAGATGATGGCGACTTGGCCATGCAGTGGGAGTGGAGAATCAGGTTGGGTCACCTGGCCGATTTGATGTGAGGGCTTATGTAAAGAGTGAGGGCCTGGATAGACGGCATTGCCATGAAGATGAAGAAAAATGGAGCAGATGGGGAGGGAGATCAGGAGTTTAGTTGTAGAACAGATTTTAAGTCGACAGTTTGATGTACAAATCTGGTGTTAGGAAAGAACATTCTTGGCTGAGGATATAAACTTGGCTGCTGTCAGCCTATTATCGGTATTGAAAATCGAGGGTAGTTGACATCACCCAAGGAGCATGTGTAGCTACAGAAGAAAACCAAAGACCGAGCCTAGGATGCTCCAGCATTAGGCAGATGAGAAGAGGAAAAACTGGTCAAGGAAGCCAAGAGGGGGTGGCCAGTGGGGTAGGAGGAAAGCCAGAAGGCAGTGGAGTAAGGAATTTCCAGGAGGGAGTAGTCAGCTCTAGTGTGTGCTGTTGGCAGGTCAGTATGATGAGGAGGGAGAGTGGACCTTGGATTCAACAATGTGGAGTCATCAGTGACCTTGATGAGTGGTTTTGGGGACCTGGTGGTGTCCAAAGCCTGCTTGGAGTAGGTGCAGGAGAAGAGAGGAGAGGAATTAGAAAGTTAAGATAACTCTTTCAGGGAGTTCGGTTGCAAAGAAGAGCTGAAAACCGGGGTATATATTGGAGAGAAAGTGGAATGAAGAAAATAATTGTTTTATATTTGTAATTGTGGTGAAATACACAAAAGCTCCCCATTCTAAACCAATTCAAGTATACAGTGTAGTAGGATTAAATATGTTCACATCATTATACAACTGTCACACCATCCGTCCTTCCAGAATTCTTCATGTTGTGAAGCTGGAACTCAGTTGCCATCAAACACTGACTCCCCATTCTTCCCTGCCCTACCAGCGGCAACCCAATTCCACTTGCGGAGTCTGTGAATTTGACTCCTCTGAGAACCTCATGTAAGTGGAATCGTACATCATTTGTTCTTTTGTGGCCGCCTGACTATACTCACCATCGTGTCCTCAGGGTTCATCCATGGTATAGCACAGGTCCGAATCTCCTTCCCTTTTAAGGCTGAAAATTATTCCATAGCTTGAATAGACCACCATTTTGTTTTCTTAAGATGGGAGGAATAACCACATTTTGTAGGCTGGCAGGAATGACTGATTGGGTAGGTTGAAAGCTTGGTGGAGATGCTGGGAGGAAGCAGTGTTGGGAGTTGGTGAGGGGCCCAAGCAGCTTCTCTTAGGTTGGGGACGCCTGGGTGGTTAAGTGTCCAACTTTTTTTTTTTTAAGATTATTTACTTATTTATTAATTTGAGAGAGTACATAAGCAGAGGGAGAAGCAGACTCCCTACTAAGCAGGGATCCCAGACGTGAAGCTCGATCCCAGGACCCTGGGATCATGACCTGAGCTGAAGGCAGATGCTTAGTGACTGAGCCACCCACGTACCCCAAGCGTCCAGCTCTTGATCTCAGCCCAGGTCTTGATCTCAGGGTCGTGAGTTCAAGCCCCATAATGGGCTCTATGCTGGGTGTGGAGCCTACTTAAATATTTAAAGTAGCAGGTGGGGAGGCAGGGGATGTGGGCGCTGGTGCTGTTAGGCCGGTCGTGGGAATCTGTGGAGGTCTCTTCTGATGGCCTGAAGGAGGAGGAGAGGACGTGTCACATGGGACAGAGGGAGACTGAGTGCACGGAGGTGTAGCAAATGAAGAGTGATTGTCCGGCAGCATGAGGGTTTCGTTTGAAGTTCACAGCCATGAGTTTAAAGTAAAGAACTGGTCGGGATGGTTGTGTGTGTTCTCGTCACGCTCAGTTGTACGGTGTATAGGCTCAGAGCGGGAGCGTTGTATCTGTTACTGCGTGTATGTCAAGCGCGAATAATGGTGCAAGAGGAGCGGGAGAGGCGCGGGTGTACACAAAACCGCCTCAGGAAACAAGGCCCGTTCCGCATCCCAAATACGGGGAAGAAATCCAGAGCTGGGAGAACGTCAGTAATTTGCCCAAATAACCCAGCTAGGGAATCGAGGGCCAGGATTTCCATCGAGGCCACGTCCGTTCACCGTGCCTCACTTGCCCAGCACCGGGCACAGGATCGGAGCTCAGTACACTGTGTGCCACTGCGGATTGCTACCTGCTTCTGTTACCCTTGGTGCTGACTTATTTATTATTATTTTTTAATCTCTTCTGCCCGCCCCATCCACCTGCCAGGGTCTCCATCTCTCCACCCTGGGGTGTCACTCTTTGGGGGAGGGAAGGCGGGGCTCCAGAATGGCCGAGGAGAAGAAGCTGAAACTCAGCAACACGGTGCTGCCCTCGGAGTCGATGAAGGTGGTGGCCGAGTCCATGGGGATCGCCCAGATTCAGGAGGAGACCTGCCAGCTGCTGACCGATGAGGTCAGCTACCGCATCAAGGAGATTGCCCAGGTAACCTGACCCATCCGCCCAGCCGTGCATCGTGTCAAGGCTGTGGTGCCCAGGACCCTTCTTCTTCAAGCTGTCAGGCTGATGTCTGTCTGTCTCCCACCCCCAGGATGCCTTGAAGTTCATGCACATGGGGAAGCGGCAGAAACTCACCACCAGTGACATTGACTACGCGCTGAAGCTAAAGAATGTCGAGGTGATCGGGACACCGTAGGGTTGAGGCGGGCGCGGGGGCCGGGGGCGGCGGCAGGGTGGTGAGACCCATCCTCCCTGCCTCCTCGGGCTCCCTTCTTATCCCGGTGTCTGTCTCCTCCTATAGCCACTCTATGGCTTCCACGCTCAGGAGTTCATTCCTTTCCGTTTCGCCTCTGGCGGGGGCCGGGAGCTTTACTTCTACGAGGAGAAGGAGGTTGATCTGAGCGACATCATCAATACCCCTCTGCCCCGGGTGCCCCTGGACGTCTGCCTCAAAGGTTAGGGGCGGGGAGAGCAAGGTGGTGGGGAGGAGGGAAAGGGGGTAGGGGTCGCAAGTGGAGAAGCCCGCTGCGTGAGAGGGCTGGTGACTTGCAGGAAGTGGGAGCAGGACAGGGGGGATCCTTAGCGTCCATGTCCAGCCCTCGGTTCAACTTGACACCTTCTTTCCTCACAGCTCATTGGCTGAGCATTGAAGGCTGCCAGCCGGCCATCCCAGAAAATCCACCCCCAGGTAACCTTGTCCAGAGCCCACCCCCTCTATCTCACCTCCCCTCTCCTTCCTTTCCAACCCCTGCCACTCTCGTCACCCCTGCTGTGACTGCTTTGCCACCAGCTCCCAAAGAACAGCAGAAGGCTGAGGCCACGGAACCCCTGAAGTCAGCAAAGCCAGGCCAGGAGGAAGATGGGCCCTTGAAAGGCAAAGGTCAAGGGGCTGCTCCAGCCGACGGCAAAGGTCAGTACTGCTAGGCCAGGCCTCCCCTGGCTCTGCCCCAGAGCCGGATGGTGAGCTGTGAGGCGGCTGCCGAGGGCTGGGCAGGGGATGAAACCTGTGGCCAGGGAGCCCTGAAAGGAGCCGGGCCCGGGTCTCGCTGCGTGGGGAGCACAGGTTTGTCTGGTGCGAGGTCTCTCCTGGAGCTTTTGTTTTCAAACCTGTCTCCCCGATTCCCCCAGGGAAAGAGAAGAAGGCGCCACCCCTGCTGGAGGGCGCCCCTTTGCGGCTGAAGCCGCGCAGTATCCACGAGCTGTCTGTGGAGCAGCAGCTGTACTACAAGGAGATCACCGAGGCCTGCGTGGGCTCCTGTGAGGCCAAGAGAGCGGTGAGGCCCCACTGCCCCCGCCCCCCGGGTCCCTTCCTCCCCGAAGCCCCACGGATCGCTGCCCGGTCTCTGCCCCCCACCCCCACTCACGCCCTTCCCCCACAGGAGGCTCTGCAGAGCATTGCGACGGACCCGGGGCTCTATCAGATGCTGCCACGATTCAGCACCTTCATCTCGGAGGGGGTGAGCGCAGGCAGACGGCCGGGACGGAGGAGCGGGTTCCGGGTGGTGAGGCGGCGGTGAGGGAGCTCACCCGGCGGCCTCACTGCCCTGTCACCCGCCACCCCCACAGGTCCGTGTGAACGTGGTGCAGAACAACCTGGCCCTGCTCATCTACCTGATGCGCATGGTGAAGGCGCTGATGGACAACCCCACGCTGTACCTAGAGAAATATGTGAGCCGCCCTGCCCGCCCCCCTTGCCCCACCAGGGTCGGGACACCTCGCCGCCGCCAGCGAGAAGCCGTTTGTCTGAATCAGCCAGCTCGCGCCTTCTTCCTTAGGTGCACGAGTTGATTCCGGCTGTGATGACATGCATTGTGAGCAGACAGCTGTGCCTACGGCCAGATGTGGACAATCACTGGGCACTCCGGGACTTTGCTGCCCGCCTCGTGGCCCAGATCTGCAAGCATTTCAGCACCACCACTAACAACATCCAGTCCCGGATCACCAAGACCTTCACCAAGGTGAGCGAGAAAGGGGAGCGTGGGGGCGCCTGGGCAGCTCAGTGGGCTGGGCACCGGGCTCTGGATTTCAGCTCAGGTCATGATCTCGGTCGTGGAATTGAGCTTTGGTGGCCCGTGCTCAGCGGGGAGTCTGCCTGAGAGTCTCTCTCCGTCTGCCTCTGCCCACCCCCTCTCCCTCAAATAAGTAAATAAACTTAAAGAATGAGGAGTGTAAACAGTTTGGCCTTTCCAACCCAGGGTGGTGACCGGGACAAAGGTCTTCAGTCAAGCCGGAGGCCGGTCAGTGTGGAGCGAGGAAAGGACACTGAAAACACAGGGCAGAGGGGCCGGGCCTCGAACTCGGGCCTCTCTGTAATGCCTTAATGATCCACAATAAAAGCATGTTCATGAGACTGGGTCCTTAGTAGTTAGTCTCTCAGGCCCCCCCCCCCTTTTTAAGATTTTACTTATTTATTTGACAGATCACAAGTAGGCAGAGAGGCAGGCAGAGAGAGAGGAAGGGAAACAGGCTCCCCGCTGAGCAGAGAGCCCAATGCAGGGCTAGATCCCAGGACCCTGAGATCATGACCTGAGCCGAAGGCAGAGGCTTTAACCCACAGAGCCACCCAGGCGCCTCCTCTCAGGCCCCTTGACCCGGGTTTCTCTTCCTTCCCCAACAGAGCTGGGTGGACGAGAAGACTCCGTGGACCACGCGTTACGGCTCCATCGCGGGCCTGGCAGAGCTGGGACACGACGTGAGGCCCTGGGAGCGGGGGGGAGCGTGGGGGGAAGGAGCTATCCTGGGTCCTGGTGGGCAAGAGCCCCACCCGGGAGACCCCGTGGTGACCCCAGGTTCCTGGCTTCACCTTTCCAACAGGTGATTAAGACTCTGATTCTACCACGGCTGCAGCAGGAGGGGGAGCGGATCCGCAGCGTCCTGGACGGCCCTGTGCTGAGCAACATTGACCGCATCGGAGCTGACCATGTGCAGAGCCTCCTCCTGGTGACCAGAGCCCCCATCCCTGCCCTCCCTGCCCTCTTCGCACTTCTATCCCCCCCACACATACTATCTTCAGCCGTGGTTGGCGTTTATTCCCTTGTCCCACCCTTGCCTCATATATTCAGAGTCCAGTACTGTTGTGCAGAGGGAGACCAAGGCTCCGAGAGGTTAAGTAAGAAATAAGAGATCGTAACTCTCAGTCCAGGACATCCCCTAGTCGGGACTGTCCCGGGCTTCTGCGTCACTGCGCTCCGTTCCGTGCAAGGCCTCACGCTATGGACCAACCACCCCTTAGAAATCACCAGTGTCATCAGTAAGCCGCCCAGTCACACCAGTGGGTGCTTGTTCTCTTCTGAAGAAAAGCCAGTGGTCCTCACACACACGGCAACCCCAGCAGTCCGGCCTGTGCCAGGAGCATGCTGAAGTATCGGGCGTCTCCTCCATATCCCACCTCCTGAGGGGCCCGCCCTCCACCTACTGGCTTTTTGCTTTCTCTGCAGAAACACTGTGCCCCTGTGCTGGCAAAGCTGCGCCTACCACCTGACAATCAGGATGCTTATCGGGCAGAATTTGGGTCCCTCGGACCCCTCCTCTGCTCCCATGTCGTCAAGGCCCGGGCCCAGGCCGCCCTGCAGGCTCAGCAGGTCAACAGGACCACCCTGACCATCACTCAGGTCTGTGATGGCGGCGGTGGGGGGTGGTGGTGAACAAACACACACTCACTCACACAGACTCGAGCTTGCTTTTGGAAAACACAGGGCCTCTGAGAGAACAGTGTTGGGGGGCGTCTGGGCCCCCTTCGTGGATGATTCCCCAACCCCAGGGAGACCCGCCAAGCAGCAGCAGGGGCCCTTCCTTTTCTTAGACGTTGACGTCTCCTTCCCGCCTCTTCTTCCTGCAGCCCCGGCCCACGCTGACCCTCTCACAGGCCCCTCAGCCCGGCCCTCGCACCCCTGGCTTGCTGAAGGTCCCAGGCTCCATTGCGCTGCCGGTGCAGACGTTGGTGTCCGCGCGAGCTGCTGCCCCGCCTCAGCCGTCCCCTCCTCCGACCAAGTTTATTGTAATGTCGTCCTCCTCCAGCGCCTCCTCCACCCAACAGGTACGGGGAGCCATGTGGGACCAGGGACTGTGGGGAGCATGACCAGGGTTCCCTCCAAGTACCCTGGGGGCCCCAGAGTAGAGCCCAGTTCCCTCTGGGCCCAAAGACGAGAGCAGGAAGGGGCATTCTGAGGAGGCCCATGAGGCCCTGGCCGCTGGTCCTGAGGCTCTCCGGCTGGCAGCAGCCTCCAGGCTCCCCCAGGCAGCGCCTTTCCTTCCCTCCCCCAGGTCCTGTCGCTCAGCACTTCAGCCCCTGGCTCAGGCTCCACCACTACCTCTCCCGTCACCACCACAGTCCCCAGCGTGCAGCCCATCGTCAAGCTGGTCTCCACTGCCACCACCGCACCCCCCAGCACTGCTCCGTCGGGGCCGGGCAGCGTCCAGAAGTACATCGTGGTCTCTCTACCCCCTACAGGCGAGGGCAAAGGAGGCCCCGCCTCGCACCCTTCTCCAGCTCCTCCCCCATCCTCAGCCCCCTCCCCGCTTGGGGGCAGTGCCCTGTGTGGGGGCAAGCAGGAAGCTGGGGACAGCCCCCCTCCGGCGCCAGGGACTCCGAAAGCTAATGGCTCCCAGCCCCCTGGGTCTGGCTCCCCTCAGCCTGCGCCTTAATGCCGTTGCACATCTGCCAACTTTCTTCTGTCCTCAACTCTGTCTCTCTGTCACGCGCGCGCGTGGGGTCTAAGGAAGTAATAGTTTGCTTCCTCCGTGTTCCTTTTTTTTTTTTTTTTTTTTTAGATATTGTACAGCCAGTTGCTCAGAATAAAAGTCTGATTTGTAAGTTCTGATCCACCTCGGCCCTTCCTGTGTCAGGTACCACGGGAAGGTGGAGGCTGCCGAGCCGGCCTCGTCTCCTGGCCTCTCCGGACCCTCCAGCCAGATCCACGGCCACAGGCCAGACGGTGGAAAAGATAGGGTCGTCCTGTCCAGCTCCACAGATGACCCCCTTTGCTGCCTGTGTCGTGGTCTGGGGAGCCTCAGATCCGGATGACGTAGGCATCGCTGTGGCTCAGGTGTCGCACCCACTTGTGGGGGTTGGCGTTGCCGCAGGGTCTGAACGCCAGCCTGAGGAAGCGAACCTGGAGGCCGGAGCACGTGTGCCGGGGAAGCTCAAACGAGAGGCTGGCAGGGCCCAGACCCAGAGGGGCCGAGGTGGAGGGTCCTTGACCGGGAGGCCCGGGGAGGCCTGGAACATCCATCTGTAAGGGACAGAGGCCGGGGAGGGGTGCTGAGGCCCGGAGAGGATGGAGAGCAGGGAGACCCACCGCGTGAGGAGGGACAGGTTGGGGCTGAACGTGCAGGCGGAGGAGAGGATCTGGGAGTCAGCAGCTTGTACCTGGAAAAGGCCTGATAGCTGGGAGCCGCCCTGAACCCGAGGCAGGTCCCAGCGAAGGGCGCCCTCCCCCAGCTCTGCCTTCTGCTCGGGGCCGCTCAGCTCCTGAGACAGGCTGGAATTTGGAGAAGCGCTGGGCTCAGTCCCTGCCTTCCTGGGGCAGGCCAGTTCCACCCTTCCCGGGGGCCACCCTGTTGTCCAGGGAAGCGGGTGCAACTGCCCGAGCCCCCGTGGCTCACCCACTAACCTGACCACCCCTCGTGGCAGGGGAAGGTGCAGCCTGACATTGAGAGCTTGGCTGCAGAGGAAAAAGGAAGAGAGTCAGCCCCGTTCTTCATTAACATCACAGCTAGGGATCCGCACCAGTGCTACCCCGTCCCCTTCCCGAGCCCTTCTGCCTCTAACTGAGCAGGATTCTGAAGCTGGTGGATGCGTCTGAAGGCAGGAGCAGTAGGTATGTGGGCCCTGTGTCCTTCCCCGCAGAAGGGGCTTGGCTAACCCCCACCTGTACCTTTTTGGGGGCAGGTCGCATCGTAACTTCAGGTAAACCTGGAGCCTGGGTGGAAGGGCATGGTAGTGTTACTGGCAGCTCACATCCTCCCTCTCCGCCCGCCCCCCACAACCCGGGGGCCTCCATGCATGGCTGCTGGTGGGTCATGCCCCAAGCTTCGGATCCACTAAGGGCTGAATCCACATTGGGGGGAGGATGTCTTTTTCTGACTTGTATCCTGTGACCACCACTCCTCCATAATGAGTTTTGGGAACATCTTTGTATTGGCTTAGACTTCGGAGAACTTCCAGAACAGGGAAATGGTCTCACCTGCCCGAGCCTCGGTCCCACTGCACAGAGGGAAAGAGCCGGAAGGGGAGCGGGGAAGGGAGATCGTCTGAGAGTTGGTACCGCATCACAGTCAGCTGGGACCAGACAGGAACGGAGATCAGTTTGGTCTCCTCACCCCTGAACTGCCTCCCTTCCCCACGGTGGATGGAACATGCTAGGCCAGCCCGATCCTCACCTCGCCCTGAGGGGGCTGTAGGCGCAGAATTCGATGAGACTCAAACTCTTCCAGAAGCACTGAGCTGTGAAACGAGACCTCGTCCACCCGGATCCCTGGTCCGTAACCTGGAAGGAGAGAAAGTCTCTCGGAACCCATGTGTGGGAGAGGAGAGCAGCAGGAGAGAGCTGGGCGAGAACCTGTCTCTGTCCCACAGCACTTCTGGCTGGTGATGCAGAGCGAGAGACCTACTTTCTTCTCACCTCTCAGTTCTGACTTCCCCACACAAAATTCTTCTGTCAGACCGATGCGCATTTCTGTCAGAGAAAAGAATGTCAGGAAAGGCTGCCAGATACCACCATACACAGCACCAAGGAGCCTGCCCCAGACCCCACCCTGCGCCAAGCCTGCACGCTTCTCACCAGAGCCACTGGGAAGAAAGCTCTTGAGCCGGATCTCTCCCTGCACGTCTACCTTCAGCAGCGAGCCCTAAGAATGGCAGAGAGCTCAATGCCCAGAGGTGACACCCCCCGACGCCCCATACATTTCCCAAATGCCGTCTGTCCTCAGCTTGAGGGTTGGGGGCCCAAACTTACATTAGAGGCTATGAGCACGGACAACCTCTCGACCACATCCAAAAACACTTCGTTCTTTTGGCTCTGAGGAAGAGAGATTTGGACGCTTGGAGGCTGACTGGCCTGTGTCCTCAAGTGGACAGGCAGAAAGGACAGGGCAGTGGAGGCCAGAACCCTGGGGTGGGGACACGGGGGTAAGGGAAGAGATTATCCACATCGAGCAACGCAAGGATCTCCGTCTCTGGCGTCCCAGGAAAAAATCAGAGGGTCTGAACCCACCACGCCTGTCCTCACCTGGTCAGAGCGGCTGGCCAGGACGGGGCGGCTGGCTGCACTGCTGGGGGCCACTTTGCTCTGCTGCGTCTCGGCCCCGAACTGGAAAGCACCCAAAGCAACAATCTTCAGGTCTGACGCTACCCACCAACCCTCCTCCTCCTCCTCCCCTTGACTAACCAAGCCAACACTGCTGAGGTCGAAAAGGCTGAAGGGCTTGCTGACCACAGCCTCTGTCTGGATGAAGTTTCGCAGCATCTCCATGGACGTGGTCTGTACGTAGCCATAGTCCTGCGGGCGGAGGAAGGACAGCCGTGGGTGATCAGCGGAGGAAAAGTGAAAATGCATGCATTCAGCCTCCCCATCACAGCACACATCTGCAGGGCGTGGGGCGCCATGGGAGAAACCCCCTGGCCCTCACCAGCACTTCATCCAGGAGTTCGTAGACAAGAGCCACGTTGCGGGAGATGGTCCCCTCATTCAAGGAGCCACAGTAATCGCCCAGGAGAGTGGCCAACCTGGGAAAACAGGACGGAGTGTGCATATCCTCCTACGCTCGCATCTCCGCGCCCAGGTGCCCGGCCCTACCCTCCTCACCGGGAGAGCAGCTCCAGGAGGCTGAAGGGAGAAATGTTTTCTGAGGTCGTGGCCACCAAATAGAGGCCGCTGTGTCTGATGTGAATGAAATGACGGTCATCGTGATGCTGAGGCAGAGGCGGGGAAGAGAGCGTTAGGGACAGAACTGTGCGAAGGGCCCGCGAGACTTCCTAGCGGTGGGCCTTGGGGTGAGCCAGGAACACCCCCACCCCCGCCCGAGGCCCAGCTGCTTAATGTGTCAGCGGAGGGAGTTCCCAGCACCTACTCCCGAATGGCGGAGCTGCGCCCGGTATAGCGTTAGCGCTCGAGAAGCTGTCGCTCGGATTATTTGGCAGAATGTACCCTCCCGCCCCCAAGCACAAACTCTCAGGGAAACAGCCCCGGGAGGAAGGAGGCGCCCCCCACTCCCAGCCCGCCGGGAGCCTACCCCAAGTCCCGCCACTGGTTACCATGACAACCGGGGACTCATCTCCGGACAGTCCCGTCAGCTTCCGGTAGAAGAGCTCGGCCACATCCCGACCGCCACTGTCCCCGCGGACTGACCGGATGGAAGGACAGCTAAGGAGTCAGCGACACAGGCTGGCTCTGGGGCGCTACTCCCACCCAGGCCCCTCCTCCCGCCCCGCAGGTCAAGGATACAATCCTTGTAGATGAGCGGGTCCCCTTTGGAGGACAGAATGAAGAACTGGGAGATCATGGCGGTTCCGGAGAGTAGGCAAGGAGACGGCGAAAGTTGGGCCTGCCCCGCCCTGCGGCCCCGGAACAAAAGGACGCGAGGAGGCTGGCCCTTTAAGAGCGATCTCTCCTCGGCCGCGGCCAGCTCGGACCGCGGGAAACCCGGCGCCCGCCCCGCCCCGTCCCGCCTTTTCCTCTAGATGTCCGCGGCGCTGCCCCGTCACTCAGTCCATGCTTGCCCGGTAATTGGCCGAGGTTGGGGCCTGCGGGCGAGTGGGAGGGGCGAAGAGCCTCCTCTCTGATTGGCCTGATCGCAGCGGCGCCGGTCACGTGGGGCGCGACGTTTCGCGCCAATTTCGGTTGGTCGTGAGTAGCCCGCCGCGCGGACGCTTTCTGCCGTCCCAGGAGTGAGAACCTTGAACTCGCCAACTGCTGCCGCACGGGCAATGGCAGTTAAGGACTACGTGCTCGAGAAAGGTGAGGGTTTGCAAACTTGGGAGGAGCGTCCTGCGCAGGAAGCCTTCCGGCCAACACCTGTTGGTGTGAACCGGCGTCCTGGGGGTCTGGGGTCAGCGCGCGAGGCCAGAGGCAGGGTCGGGAGGCGGCGGGGCCAAGGCAGACGGTGCCTGGGAGGTGCGCGGGCCACCGAGGTCGGAGAAGAGCCGGTCATCTTGTTTGGGGAAGGAGTGGGGGTTCGCGGGGTGTGGGGGGGCTCTGATAGCCGGGTTGGGGGCCTCCAGAGGACAGGGTCGCACCCAGGAGAAACCAAGAGCTCAGGAGACCCTGTCCAAGGCCCCTGCGTCCCCAGGGACGGGCACCCCGGGTTCGCTTCCCTCCGCGCCCTTAAGCATTCGGAGCTCCCGCGTCCTTCGGAGACGCGCCGGAGCCCCGGGGGCGGGCGGGCCCGGGCCGCTGCGCGTCGGGATTGGCCACTTTAGGCCAACCTCCAAGCGGAAGTGAAGGCGGGCGGAAGTTGCGCGACGTCGCTGGAGGGAGTGTCGTGTGTAAACAGTGTCCTTCCGCGCGGCGGCCCTGGAGAGAGCTGCTCGGGGCGGGGGCGTGCCTGGAACTGGGGGGCTTCGCGGGAGCCCAGGGGAGGAGGTGGTGCGGCGGGACGGCGTGGCCTTTGACGAGCCGGCCAATCGTCGGACGGGCTCCCGCCCTGGGCGGAGGAATCCCGGGCTGTGAGGCGGCTGCATCTGGGCCCATGTGCTTCTTTGTTTACTAAGAGCGGAAGCAGTGGCGGGAGAGGGGGTGGGGTGGAGCACGGGCCTAGTGGAGAGGTTGAGGAGCCCGAAAGAAAAGGGGGACTCTTAGGCGTGGAAGAAAAGCTGAGAACCTTGAGCTCGGAGTGTGTGGAGGGGTGTGTGAGCCCTTTGGGAAAGGGTATTGAGAATTTTAACTAAGAGCCTGAAATTCCCTGGGGGCGGGGGTAGGTTGTTGGGTAATGCTCTAACCGCCTGGGGCCCCTTCTCCCGTAGCTAAGAACGGACTTGTTAGAAGGAGTTCTGTTCTACTTGGGGAGAATTATAAAGGCTTTTTTCGATGTTCTTGTAAACTGATTACTTTATGCGTTTCGTAAGGGAAAACAAGTTTTTTTAGGTTTGC
The DNA here is from genome assembly GCF_963455335.1 of Martes martes. NCBI lineage: Eukaryota > Metazoa > Chordata > Mammalia > Carnivora > Mustelidae > Martes > Martes martes. The sequence continues at coordinate 8,689,378 of NC_137906.1, forward strand.
ATCAAGGGGTTTTGCGGCAAAGTATCTGAAAGACTGATTCTTGTGATTTTATATTTTTCTTCCAGAAAAGGTTAAGAAATTCCTACAGGAGTTTTACCAGGATGATGAATTTGGCAAAAAACAGTTCAAATATGGGAACCAGTTGGTAAGTTTAAGATAAAGTGGAGGGAATGGGTGTTTGCTTAAGGAGTTGTAAGAGGTGTTCCGGTTAATTTCCTTAAGTATATGTTGTAAGTAAGCCCTGCAGTATTCTATTTAATACTTAGTAAGTGGGTGTAGTTGTACATGTTTGAAGATCAGAGTGTACATTACGAGTTAGGGGGGCTTTGGGGGGCTGAGAAGGGAGTATTGCTTTGGTCTTTCCCGGCTGTGGCGGGAGGACACTGCCAGGCCCGGTAAAGCATGGCTCTGTTGCTGTCTCTTCTTGCCACAGGTTCGACTGGCTCATCGGGAGCAAGTGGCAATGTACGTAGACCTAGACGATGTAGCTGAGGACGACCCTGAGTTGGTGGACTCGATCTGTGAGAACGCCAGGCGCTATGTAAGGCTCTTCGCCGATGCTGTGCAGGAGCTGCTTCCTCAGTACAAGGAGAGGGAGGTGAGTGGTTGCAGAAGACCGCAGGGCGAGGGACAGGTTGCTTTTGGGACGCTTCTCGGATACTGGTGATTTTCTGAGCTGGCAGAGGGAGAGCAGTAAATTCTGCATCCGTGCCCTTTATGGTCTTTCCTTACCTCATCTAGCTCCTCATTTTTGTCGTCTTTCTTAAGGTGGTAAACAAAGATGTTCTGGATGTTTACATCGAGCACCGGCTGATGATGGAGCAGCGGAGCCGTGACCCTGGGGCAGCCCGAAGCCCGCAAAACCAGTACCCCCCTGAACTCATGCGCAGATTGTGAGTGGTCTCCGTGGGGGAGGCTGTGGAAATTTGTTCTCCAGGACATTAACGTGACCATTTTCTACACTTAGCGAGCTGTACTTTCAAGGCCCAAGCAGTAACAAGCCTCGTGTGATCCGGGAAGTGCGGGCTGACTCTGTGGGGAAATTGGTCACTGTGCGTGGAATTGTCACTCGTGTCTCTGAAGTCAAACCCAGAATGGTGGTGGCCACTTACACTTGTGACCAGTGTGGGGCGGAGACCTACCAGCCGGTATGTATAGAGCGAGGAATAGGAACACACTTAATTGTTGGTGATTTTGCACAGAATTAGTTTGCGTGCTGATATTTATTTCTCGTTTATTGTATTCTTGTAAGATGTGACTGCTTTCAGCGGCCAGTCTTTTTTTGATTTGTAGTGGTGGTCTTATGTGTTTTGTATTCTTCGTTCCTATCATCATTTCGCTCAGGACAGGTCAAGACATCCTTCACCATTTGTGGTGTGTGCTGTGAGGAGGAAGTGTTCACTCAGGTGACTGACTTCGTTTCCTTCTGCTTTCCTTTCTCACATCCCAGATCCAGTCCCCTACTTTCATGCCTCTGATCATGTGCCCGAGCCAGGAGTGCCAGACCAACCGCTCAGGAGGGCGGCTGTATCTGCAGACGCGCGGCTCCAAATTCATCAAATTCCAGGAGATGAAGATGCAGGAACACGTGAGTTTGGGGCGCAGCCCCCCGGGGAAGGGGAGTTGAGGTGTCCACTCAGGTTCCGCAGCCACTCACGGAACGGAAGGAAGAAAAAACAAAGAGGCTGAGGCAGAGAGGTGACCTCTAGAGCAGGAGGGAGATTTGGCAAAGGTGATCCCGGGGTCCCTTCTCCTCTTGGCTCCTCTGAGGCGCAGAAGCGGGCTGGGATGCCGAGGCCCAGAACATGAGGGCCTCGTCGACTTCATGTACCTTCCTCCTTGCCCGCGGGCTTGTCCCCTGTAGAGTGACCAAGTGCCTGTGGGAAACATTCCTCGTAGCATCACCGTGCTGGTAGAAGGCGAGAACACGAGGATCGCACAGCCCGGGGACCACGTCAGCGTCACTGGCATCTTCTTGCCGATCCTGCGCACTGGGTTCCGACAGGTCGTACAGGTAGGGAGGGGGTTTGCAAGGAGGAGAGATGTGTGCTTTTCTCTGCCTCCACTCTCGTCTCGCCACCCCCCCCCCCCCAGAGAGAACCGTCAGTGGCGAAGTAGCACGAAGGCCGGTGAAAGGGCCTTCATCCGTGTCCTGACGTTTTCCTGCCCAAGGGTCTCCTCTCTGAAACCTACCTGGAGGCCCATCGGGTCGTGAAGATGAACAAGAGCGACGACGACGAGGCTGTGGCTGGAGAGCTCAGCGCGGAGGAGCTGAGGCACATTGCAGGTGAGGGGCCTGGGGGAGCCTGGGAATGGGGTTTTCTTTCTGGTTCACCCCCCCGCCCCGATCCCCCCAGCAAGTAATCTTAACTTTCCCGCAGAGGAGGATTTCTATGAGAAGCTGGCGGCCTCCATCGCCCCAGAGATCTACGGGCACGAAGACGTGAAAAAGGCTCTGCTGCTTCTGCTGGTGGGCGGGGTCGACCAGTCTCCTCGGGGCATGAAGATCAGGGGTAAGACGGGGGGGGGGGGGGGGGGGGGGCAGAATGTCAGGGGCCAGCGTCCTGTGACAAGACAAATCTGGGACCTCTGTGTCACAGGAGAAGAGAGCATGTGGGCTCCGTGGGCACGGGGGGGATGAGAAGTAGCGCTGGGTGTCGGGGAGGATCTCAGGAGTATGTGTTGTCTGGCAGCGCGCGTGGAGAGAAGGGGTCAGCTGGAGTTCAACCCTTCTTCCAGGCAACATCAATATCTGCCTGATGGGGGATCCCGGTGTGGCCAAGTCTCAGCTTCTGTCTTACATTGATCGCCTGGCGCCCCGCAGTGAGTAGCAACCCTGGGAGGGGTGAGTGTACCAGACAGTGGGGCCCCGCGCTTCTCTGTTCCTTAGGGGGTCAGGGAGGGGACATGGTTCCGGTGCCAACACTCGATATTCAGGGGCCTTGGAAAGGCCTGGACCTGGCGGGCCTGTAGAGCGAGTTCACTGCGGGCTTCACCTCCCTCCGCCCTGTTCTTGATTCTAAGTTTGTTCTTCTCTTCCTCAACGTGTCTGCTCTTTCCGTGTTCCTGATGCTGCCGTTTAGGCCAGTACACCACGGGCCGGGGCTCCTCGGGAGTGGGGCTCACAGCAGCTGTGCTCAGAGACTCAGTGACAGGAGAGCTGACCTTGGAGGGCGGGGCCCTCGTGCTGGCCGACCAGGGCGTGTGCTGCATCGACGAGTTTGATAAGATGGCTGAGGCCGACCGCACGGCCATCCACGAGGTCATGGAGCAGCAGACCATCTCCATTGCCAAGGCCGGCATTCTCACCACGCTCAACGCCCGCTGTTCCATCCTGGCTGCCGCCAACCCTGCCTATGGGCGCTACAACCCTCGCCGCAGCCTGGAGCAGAACATACAGCTTCCTGCTGCGCTGCTCTCCCGATTTGATCTTCTCTGGCTGATCCAGGACCGGCCTGACCGGGACAATGACCTACGGTAAGTGGAGCTCAGCGCCCCAGGACACACCTCCCCCCCCGTGCTCCGCAGGGAGGGGGAAGGTGTTAGAAACCCCTCCGGTTCCCAGCTTACGGGAGCTCTGGAGCCTCTCGCTCTTACGTGGGAGCTAGGCCGCGGTTCTTCCGGGAGATAGGGAGTTGGGACTAAAACCCCGGTGAGGATTCCGCACTGTGGAGAGTTGGTGGGCTGAGACATGGGTAGAGGGACGGGGCACAGGGTATGTGGCCCCGAGGAGAACGTGTCTGCTTGCCTCCGCTCTCCCCAGGTTGGCCCAGCACATCACCTACGTGCACCAGCACAGCCGCCAGCCCCCAGCCCAGTTTGAACCCTTGGACATGAAGCTGATGAGGTAGGACAGCTGGGGCAAGGCCGGCGTGCCGGGCCCGTCACCCCACATGGCCGCAGCTTGGGCTGTGTGTGTGTCTCCGGGAGTGGGGTGTTTTTCATCACCACCCCGCTCCCCCCTGGGGCTGAAAGCAGGGAGTCTGTGCCCACCCCCACCCCGCTGGTGGCCTCACGAGACCCAGCATCAGAACCTCTCTCGCCAGCTGCCCGTCTCAGGGTGGAGGCAGGTCTAGATTTCAGGAGAGGCCGGACGCTGCTCCGTGTAGTTGATGGGGTTTGCTCCGAGGGGCCCCAGGAGCCCCCAGTTCTCCTTTTCTTGTCCCTGTTCTGTTGTTCTGTTGCAGTAAATAAAGTACAGTCGGGCCCGTCCTAGGTTCAGGGGAGGGGACTTGACCATCTTTTATGACTGGTGGGTTTTTCCTGTAAGATCCTTTTCCTGAAAACTTAGAAATCATTTGGAAGGTGCCATTGGGAGAACTCCAGTGATGCTCAAGCGAATTTGTTTTTCCTACTTGGGGGAGCAGGTGTCGCCTTCAGTGGAGAATTCTTGCTTTCCCACAAACCTCTTCCGCAGACGTTACATCGCCATGTGCCGGGAGAAGCAGCCCACGGTGCCGGAGTCTCTGGCCGACTACATCACGGCCGCGTACGTGGAGATGAGGCGGGAGGCCTGGGCCAGCAAGGACGCCACCTACACTTCCGCCCGGACCCTGCTGGCCATCCTGCGGCTGTCCACAGCTCTGGTGAGCGCCCGGGCCCGCTCCGCCGGCGGGGAGGCCGTTCCAACGATCCCCGGGCAGCCCTCACCCCCCACCCCCCAGCACCCCGGCCCCGTTGCGCCCGTGGCCGCCTCCCTCCCGCTCAGGCCCTGCCGGTGCTAAAGTGCTGACAGTGCAGATAGCGGTCCTGCGGGCTACCGCACTGTGGGTACTTGCTGCTCCGGCAGGGCACGCACGGCGTCCCTGGAGGGAGAGGCCTGTCCCCGCTGCTCCAGCCTCACGGCGGGGGGGAGGGGGTCGCCTGCGCTCCCTGTGTCCTCCGTCCTTGCTAGAAACCTGCGTCCTTGCTAGAAACCTGCAGTTCTGTCCGCACACCTTGGACCTTAGTCCCGGGGGCTCCAAAGTGCTGTTCGTGCAGGTAGTGTGATTACCTGACCTACTGCTGAGCTAGCACTTCCCGAGCCCCGGGGACGCGACCTCTCTGCCAGCCGCCTTCCTGGCCGAGCTCCCCCTGCTCTGTCTGTCGTGGTGGGGAGCCCAGGGGTGCTCCGGAGGGTCTGGTCTCCCTCACAGGACAGCGGAAGCCCGGGACTGGCCAGCGTTGCAAGGCGGAGACTTGGGCAATTGCTGGACGCTGCCCGCGCATTGCACTTGTCTCGGTCTGACAGTGCCGGCCCCGCACTGCGGCTGCTGGGCGGGGGGCTCTCCTCTCGTCTTCGGGGCTGCCCTTCTTGAAGCTGGAGCGGGGTGGGGGGGGGTCCCCTGAGGTGGTTCCCTCCCCTCCTCCCGTGCCCATCTCTCCCTCCCTTCCCCACAGGCGCGGCTGCGGATGGTGGACATGGTGGAGAAGGAAGATGTGAACGAAGCCATCAGGCTCATGGAGATGTCCAAGGACTCCCTGCTGGGCGACAAGGGGCAGACGGCGAGGTGAGCCACACCAGGCCCCATGCCTGTCCCGCCCCGACTACTTAGCCTCACGGCTCCTGCATCCTCCCGTTTGGGGTGGTGGCCTCGGCGCTAACACGGCCGACGGTCCTCTGACCTCACACCGCCCTGCTGTTCCCTGCAGGACCCAGAGGCCTGCGGATGTGATATTTGCCACTATCCGCGAGCTGGTCTCCGACGGCCGGAGCGTGCGCTTTGCAGAGGCGGAGCAGCGCTGCATCTCCCGGGGCTTCACCCCTGCCCAGTTCCAGGCGGCGCTCGATGAGTACGAGGAGTTAAACGTCTGGCAGGTTAATACCGCCCGGACACGGATCACTTTTGTCTGAGTCCATCCTGCTGGTGAGACTCTGCGTTCCATGTGGTGACCCCACCCCCCCAAAAAGAGCTTGTGGTGCCTTTGAGGGGAAAAGAGGATCCCCTCGTTTTCTCCTGAGCTGCACTTGTTTTATTCTTTTTGCTAATAAAGTGTTTGTAGGTTGCTTTATTCTATTCAAACAGGGTTTTAAGAATTTTCTAGATTCTTACCTTGTTCCCTTCGTGCTTCTTACCCGGTTCACTCCATAAACTGACCGAGTAAGGCGCCCGCTCTACCTGCCAGGCGCTGTTACTCCTTGCTGCGTGCCCAGCCTGTAAGTCCCGCTGTGTGGAGATGACGTGAAAAATTGGTCTCCAGTCCCTTTCCCGGTCCTACTGTGCCTCCCGGCTCTGGAGAGACTGTGCTGGTATGAACTGCTTCCCAGCAGGCTTCCCAGCAACTCCTCCCCTTGTCTACCTCCTGAAACGCCTCAACGCTCAGACCTTCTGTTGCCAACTCTCCCTCTAAAGCTTTGTTCGGGGGTGAGGACAGGGAGCTGAAGGGTGGCACAGGGAGGTGAGACACCACGGACAGGTGATCACGTGTACCAGTCCCCACATTCACACCTGGTCTACAGTATGGAGACTGGAGCCCCCCCTGCCTGCTAGGGGTCAGGTGCCAAGGGTCAGGTGTAGCGCTGTCATAGCACTCTGAACATTAGCAGGAAGAAAAAACTCGTCCTCTTGGCAGTAGACAAGCCCATTAGAGCTTTCAGGCTGTCCAAAAAAGACAAATTCACTTAGCTTGGGGAATCGGTCACTACTAGTCAAGTGTATAGGGTTGGTCTCTGCACTGCTGTCCTAGGGAGACCTTAGGAAACAGCTTGCTTAGGTGAAAATGGGCAGCCTTTGGCTCAGTGTAGACTCCTCCACCTGACCAGACCTGGGGTCACCTCAAGTGGCAGCGAGCTCCCCACCACTGCAGGCTGTCCTGCCTGAGCGAGGCTGGAACCAAAGGCCTCCTCTAAGATCGAAGTTGAGAAGGCTGTGTGGTGGCCAACAGAGAGGACAGAGCCACTGGGAGGGGTGCTGAGGGGCTGCTCCCCTTTTATTATCGACAGGAGGTTTCTCTAACGGGAGTGTGACACCCTTCCCCTGTGGGACCATTGTCCGACCTGTGCGTCGTCCCTTCAAATACCCTCTCAGAAGAAGAGCCCCCGCATCCGCCTGCCGATGCCTTGTCGATCGTAGAGGACGTTGAACTTGTTCACAAACTGGTTCATGGTGTTGCAGGTTTTGGTGATGGTGCCGAGGTAGGCCATGAGCCCCACGTCATTGCATTGCTAGAAGGAAAAGACCAGTTGTCCGGGGGACAGAGGACTGTCCCACGTCCTGTGTATAGACATGATGTACAAAAGCCCCATCTCCCCAGCCTGGGTTTTATACTCACATCATAAAAGTCTGTCTTGAACTTGTCTGTGCTGAGCACTGGTAGGCAATGACACAGAGCATAGGCCTCCCGCAGGATCTCATGGTTGAAGGGGACCTCTCCTAAAGGCACAAAAGGACTGCGTTAATGTAGACGCTGTCACCTCCCCAGGAGGAAGAGGAAGTGATCTCCCAGGAGGGAGAGGAGTGCCAGGGAGACACTGTCCTACCCGCTTCGGAGGCCTTGACGTACTCCAAGATGAGCTTGACCCGGCTGTGCAGCATCTTAATGGCGCTGTGTTGCGCGATCAGGTGCTCAGCCACTGCAGGGAGACGGGAACAGGCCAACGTGTAAAATGAACGTGGCCAGACTTTCCAGCCCCACGGCCGAGGAAGCCCCTCCGGCCTGCCTTACCCGTGGAGTTCTCGCCGCTGCCAGTGGCTGTCATTCGGGCTACGTGGTCGACACCAATGCGTTCAGCTTCCTCTGTGGCCAGAGTGTAGGTCAGTTCAGCAAACAGCATGGTGGCCTATAGGGCACAAAGGCAGAGTCAGAAGCAGGAAAGGCCCAGAGCAGGATCGAAGGGTTGAAGGGCAGGCCATTACCTCTCCATTGATTATATCGATGACGGACTCAAAAACGCTGACGGGAAGCTGTAAAGAAACAGCGGAGACGGCGTGACATCAAGCGCCCCTGAGCTACCACAGGCCAAAAGCTGGGCTTGGCTCTTCCACCGTAGACTTTCCATCCAATCTTCCCAAAGACCCACTGAAGTAAGGATAAGCCCCATCTCACACGTGAGGCAAAAAGCAGTTTAGAGGTTTAATGACTAACCCAAAGTCACACAGCTGCTGAGTGGGAGAATTCCCCTCAGGTGAACATTCAGCCCGACGGAAATGTGGGAAAGGAAGGACAGTGGGGGGAGGAGGCTACAAAACAGGCACGGGGTCAGCATTACTCACATCTGTGTGCTTGGTCATAGGGTTCAACTTAAGAAAGAGCGGGCTCTCGATGATCTCGCACACCTGGAAGAGGGGATGGTGGGTGTGAGTGGCAAGGCCCATCTTTCTCCCTCCCCTCACGCTCCCCCAGCACGCACGTGTGAGCACGTGTACCTGCTTGTGGACGTGGATGTCGGAGGGGTCAGGCGGCCCACCGGTGGTATACCAGCCCAGAAACTCCAGCTCCTTGAACACCTGTTTGACTGCAGAGGCAAGAGCCAGGGCACAGGGTTATTTCTTTAAACCACCCTCCCGTAACTGGAAGCGCCTGGTATATTTTTCATCAACTTCTCCCCTCCCCACTCAACTGGCTCAACTCCCAATAATTAATCCCTTCTATCTTCTCTTGTCCTTTACTGTCATTTGGGGGGAATGCCTAAATGTGTTCTCTTTCTGAGATCCTTCCCACTACTCTCACTCCCCCCCCACTTCTTGTCTCATTCTGTTTCTTCCCAACACACTGCAGCTCCCCCACTCTGCCTTTGTTTCTTACTCCCACTCCTCCCTACCCCTCCAAGTCTCTTCCCCTCTCACACTGCTCCTCCTTGGTGTAGTAATATTCCTTGTCAATGATAATCTTCTCCTCCACAGTGTGGGAGAGCAGCTCAAAGGAGTTCATCACCTCGATATTTCGACCCTCCTGTTTCCCGATCAGGGCCCCGATCACTGCGGGGAGAGAACGACACGTGAGACATGAGGGTTAGGAATCTTGTCCCTCATCACTACAGCCCAAGGGTCGAGGTCAGTGTGAACCAAACGCTGGAGACACGGTGACCTGGGGGAGGGGGAACCGGTCTCAGGAACGGAATGGGCAAAGACCCCTATTTGGGGGAGGTGACCGAGAGGAGGTGGGAGAATTACGCCGAACACGCACCCTGCATAGGCCGCCCCTCCTGGGAGCGCATGCGAATCCAATGGTCTGAAATGTTGAGAATGACGAGGGGATGAAGAGCGACGGAGACGCTCCCCGTCACGCCGGAGGCCATCACGCTGGGGACTACTGAGGGTGGAGGAAAAGGAGGGCGAGTGAGATTCGGCGCGGCACATTCTGCCCCGAGGCTGCGAGCGGGAGACGGCGGAGCCGGAGCCATACATCCCTCCCGCAAATTAGTCCAGGGGGAGGTATTGCCGTCCTGCCTGCTGACTCCTCCCGGGAGTCCAGGGGGGCCTTGTCGCTCCCCGAGGGGCGTCACCGGAGGAGGCCCCCGCGAGGCCCGTTACCTGCTGCATCCACCTCCATCCCGCTGCTCCCTCCAGTCCCGTTCGCCGCCGCCGCCATTTTCCCCGCGCCCGCCAGCCTCGGCCCCGCCCCCTCCCTGCCGGCTTCCGTAGGTCGGCGGCGCATGCTCAGTGGGCGCGGGGCTTCGGCGGGCAGGGCGTGCTGCCCCGAGGCCGCCCGACTCCAGAAGACCCGGTCCTGGGTGTCACCTGCAGCGGCCGAAGCCCTGAAACAAATTACTTAACCTTGACCCCTCCCGACCTTATCGTCCTCGTCAGTAAAATTGAGATAAAACGGCCTAGTTCCTGAGGCTGTTGCAGGAGGAATGAGAAATCCTGTGTTTGCCCTCAGGATGAAATCCAAGCCGCGTGCAAGGCCCTGCAGTATGCGGCCCCGCCCGCCAGCCGGCCTGTCCCCTGCTCTGCCCCTCGGTCCTCCTGCTGCAGCCGCACGGGCTCTCGCGGCAGTTCCCGTCGCATGCCCCGCTCGCTCCCACGTGAGGGCCTCTGTGACCAACGCCACACCTGACACACAGGAACCCAAGTAGTTTTTCAGCGGATGGTTATTTTGAAGTGGTTTCACCCGGTGTCCTCCTCGCCGCCCTCCAAATACCGTATTCCCCACAGGACTAGGAGCATCCCCGGCACTCTCTAAGCCTTCCCGACCTCTCTACCCTCGTCTCCAGCAGCCTTTCAAAACTGGCTTCTGGCAAACCTGGCCCTCTCCATACCTCCCCCCACTCCTACACTCGAGCACGCCGAGGGCTGCATTTACCCCCGCCCCCTTGCTGCCCCTACAGTTTGTCCCGCTGGCTCTTTTACTGTGTGTCTGTGCCACACCCAAAGTGTAAGCTCTCAGAAAGCCGGTGGACACCTGTGTCCCGACCCCGCAGAGCCCACCCCAGCGCCCACAGGCAGCAGGTACCCGGAGATGTGTGCTGCTTTATCACCTTCCTCATCTTCAAGTCCCGTCTTTTAGCAGCATCTTCGAATCTCTTTCTTGTCCCTCTGTTCCCTTTGTCACATCACCTTCGGTAATAAAACCGCCTCCCTGCTTCCTTCCTATATAGACACCCTGCATTCCACGTAGTGCCCACTGGGATAACCCAGGATAATCTCCCCATCTGAAGATCCTTAACTTAATCATAAATCCCTGACAATCTCCCAATCTGAAGATCTTAATTATAAATCCACAATAATCTCCCCATCTGAAGATCCATAGTTTAATGAGATCTGCAAAATCTCTTTTCCCTGTAAAGTGACATTAGCAAGTTCCAAGGGTTGGAACCTGGCTGTCTTTGGGGGCCACTGTTCAGCCCGCCACAGCACGCTGTGGGTGAGCTGGAGAGCACTGTCTTCATGATCTAGCATTATGTCAGTCCATGAAGGGAATCCTGGTGGCTGAAGCAGAATTAAGTTGGAATTCTCTAAACTCCCTTTTGGCTGGGCTGTACCCAGAGGATTGGAATTCCCTAGGCTCCCTTTTGGCTACCACCAGGTTGGCCCCGGGGTAGCCATGCAGTGGGGGGCAGGGGGAGGGAGAGAAGTGTCAAACCAAGGAATGGTCAAGACAGAATCTTTAATTTTCAAAATAAGTCTAGAAAGCCTTCCTTTCATCCTGATTGTTACCCAAGAGATGGCTGAGCGGGAGGAGATGAACACTCTCAGGGAACCGCCACATTTAGCAACCAGGATGCCTTACTAAGGTCTGTGGGCCAGGAGGAGGTAAGGGAGGTCGGGATGATCTGGAGGAGGCCGTTTCCAGCCCTTGGGACTCAGATGCTGAGGATGGTAGGGAGTGTAGGATGTCCATCCAACACCTTGACTACTGACCCATTGTTGGGTAGCTTTTGTGAGATAAAGCTTCATGCACCCCAATGTCAGACTGTAGATGGTCTGCAAAACCTAAAACATGACACAGTTTAGTTTCGAGGGCCATAATGATGTGGCCTAAGTCACAGGATCAGACTAGAACAGGGACATCAGCACCAAGAAAGACCCGAGAAGGTGTCGAGGGTTCAATGGAATCGGTTAAGGTGTGGGCGGGAGCTTCTGGCCAGTGCCGGCTTGATCAGCATCTTAAAAGTGCCAGTCTTATCAGAGACCAGGTCCCCACCATGGGCAAGCACGCAAGTGACTCGACTCGACTGTCAGAGCTAAGGTGTGTTTACTGCTCCCAAAGCACGTGCTTTTCATCTTCTCTGTCAGCTTCAAGCGCCCAAGCAAGCAGCCAGACCATTGGCTGACGGCCCAAGTCAGCAAAATGTCACCAGGCTCCTCGGGGGGAGTTCTGGCCAGATTTATGACGAGAACAGCTTTGAGTTCTGCCCACTGAGCAGAGCTGTGAATTGGCTTTCAGTTTTGGGCAGCTGGCCCTGAAGCCGGGCAGCAGCAGCTCCCCAGGGGACCCCATCGGGGTTCATCAGGAGCCATCAGGGAACCAAGCCCAGGCATTCAGGGGAGACTCTGAGACCTCTAGTCCCTACTGATCCACGTCTCGGGTTCAAGTTCCTTAGAAAGGAGTAGTGCCACTTCAGGTAAGACCCCTCCAGGAGCACACGGACTGTGCCCTTAAATATACCATTCCTGTCTCACCAGTGAGGTCTGCTAGGCTCTGCCCATCTCGCCATCCATCAGCTTTGACTTGATTCACCCCAGAATGGGAGTATTGTGTTGGAGAATTACCAAGCCCCCTGAGTCTGGAGTCCTTCAGGAGCAGGTGTGCCCCTGGCTGTGTCCCGCAGGGGGCGCTGTGGCACCGACACTGTGATTTCCCTTCCTCCTCCTCTGCTTAGCCACCTGTGGGTCCCACTGTCCCCCGAAGCACACAGCAGGCCCTGAATGGGAAAATCCCCTCTAACTCTTAAGGGGCGGGAAAATTGCGAGCATATCCCCCTCCAGTCCGCACTTACGTCTTTAGGTGTAGAAGCAGCAGAGACGTCGGGCCCCACGCAAGATCACTTGGGCTTGGCTTCTCCACCGCAAACCCTGTCCAGACCCTGCATCTGGATTCAGGCATGTCTTCCCCTAGAGGAACAAGGACCAAGGAATTTAACCCATTTGTCAGGGGTTACAACAACCGCCAGCGGGAGACCACACTAAGCCTCCAGACCAGACATCCAGGGCAGGGCCTGGTGGAGGCCCCTCCGGGAAAACTGACCCCTCAGGCTGGTTTTTTGACTTTGGCCTCAAGCTCTGGGGTCAGCAGCCACAATCCATACTGCCTCTGCCCTGGGGTGCGGGTGGGCTACCTCCTGGCTCTCTCTGACAGGCTCTCTCCCCGAGCTTAGTTTGGGAGGGCTGCCTTCCCTCAGAGGCCTGACGAGGATTGCGAGGGGCACCTTGGCTCCCAAAGTAGCTGTGGGAGCGGGTTCCCAGCTGCCACAACCACACTCCCAGCATGGCTTTGGGAATAATATAGCTCATGCACTTGGCGTTTCCTCTGGGAGAGATTTGACCATGCTTCCCAGCTGCCTTACCTCAGGCTGCAGCCCCAACCCTACAGGACGATTGACCCGGCAGCGGCCCCATCTCCACGGCTTCAGGGCAGTCCAGATGGGGATGGAGGGAGTGAAAAAGAACTTTAACCCATTTGGTTCACCGAGAGACACACTGTAGAGAGGGCAGCTGGCCTGTGCTTGTCCCCAGGCCAGCCCAGGAGCAAGGGCGACCCTCATCCACTCCAGCCTCCCGCTCAGGAACCCCCACCATTAGGGGGGGCCAGTTTCCTCTGATTGCCCTGCCCCTCCTGTCCAACATCCCAGGGCAGGGCCCAAGAGAAGCATCTGACTACTGGGGAGTCCCGGGCACGTGGGGACAGAGCAGGCCGAAGCAATGGAGAGGGACAGACAGGACATCTGGACATCCTTCCGCTATAGCTCTACGGATGGGAGCACTGGGACTGGGGACCCTTCTGGACCCTGAATGAATGACGGCGATACTCCAGCTCGGTTTTAGTTGTTATTGGAAATGGATGCCTGGTTGCACAGTTCTCCTTCCCCTTTAAACCAAGTGCCCTGAGACTGCGAGGACGGTCTCTGCAAGCTGAGCCGTGGGGTAAGAGGGGTCTCTTAATCCTTACCTTTCGGTCAGAAGCGCTGTGCTAGCTCCTTGGGGTCACCCCTTTACCAGGCACTTCCCCGTGGCAACAGCAACTCTGGGGTGTCACCATGCGGAGGGCTTCCTGCCCGGAACTGGAGGTTCACTGTCCCGGGGAGCGCCTAGTGCCGCGACCCAGTGTTTCACCAGTGCTTACAAGGCCGCTGCTCCAGACTAACTCCCGGGGAAGTGGGGAAGTGGGGAAGGGAGGGCGATGCAGGACGCAGAGAGATTGCAGAATCCGAAGGCGGGATCCAAGTCAGAGCTGGGGCTCGTGGGACCGCCGGGCCACAGCTGCTGTTTAGGCAAACGGGCCCAGCTTTCTCCCCCCTGTGCGTCTGAGCACGAGCCCCCCTGCTCACCCACGAGCACGCATAGGGGACCGCAGGATCCATCTGGAGACGCAGTTAGGGGCTCGGCTGTACCTCGTCTGTCCTGAAGGCTTCTCTAAGGCTAGAGGGCCAGCGGAGCCGGACTCACATCCACGAGTGCTTGCCATGGACGGCACAGGGCAGGAAGGCCTCCGCTGGGCTGTGGGCGGCTGGCAGGTGAGCTCAACTCACTGGACCGGCAGTATTTTCAGCTGTGGCAAAAAGTCATGCGGGTTTTGTGCAAGTGACTTTTCCCTCCTTCCTTCCTTCCTTTTTAGAGAAGGGGGAGAGCGAATGGGTGCAGGGAGGGACAGGGAGGCAGAGGGAGAGAGAATCTTAAGTGGGCTCCACGCTGGTCTCAATCTCACAACCCTGAGATCACAACCTGAGACAAAATCAAGAGCCTGCCGCTTGCTTAGCCGACTGAGGACCTCCCCCCCCCCCCCACCCCGGGCACCCAGAATTTTTCACTTTCGGATAAACAGCCACAGCGCCTGGGCAGGCGAGCCCCTCGAGAGGCTCTGTGCACAGATGCAGCTGGGCTGGAGCCCAGAGCCTCACTGCCGCTTTTCGGTGGAGAGGGCTGCCTTCCTTCCACAGGCGGCTTCTCCCAGCGGCCGCAGTTGGCTGTGACCCGGGCCCTTGTCCCCACAGCGGCTGCTCATCTCCCCAGGCATGCCTGCAGCTGACTGGCTTCTAATAAAGTTGGGGAAGACGGCAGAAACCAAAATTCAGTTTTTAGATTAAATAATGGATTTTCGTAATTTAAAAATACAAGAGGGGCGCCTAGGTGACTCTGTCAGTTTGCCTTCGACTCAGGTCATGATTATGGGGTCCTGGGATCGGGTCCTGCATCAGGCTCCCTGCTCAGTGGGGCGCCTGCTTCTCCCTCTGCCTGCCGCTCCCCCTGCTTGTGCTCGCTCGCTCGCTCTCTGGCAAATAAATATTTTTTTAAAAAATATGAGAATTGAGTCAAACAGTACTTCCTTTAAAATTTTTTGAGGAATGTCAGTCAATATTGTCTGATGATGTATCACATGGCTTAACCCAAGGGCGGGTCTCGTCTTTTCCTTGGAGGCCGTTTCCGTGGTAGCTGAGTGGCCCAGAGCAACAGGTTTGCCTCCTGGCCAGGCTGGCCCAGCACGTGCTGTGAAGAGGGTTTGCTTGTGCTGAAGAGTCTCATTTAAGAACTGGGCCGAGGGGTGCGTGGGGGGCTCGGTTGGGTGTCTGCCTTCTGCTCAGGTCACGATCCCAGGGTCCTGGGATTGAGCCCCACATTGGGCTTCCTGCTTGGTGGGGAGCCTGCTTCTCCCTCTGCCCATCCCCCTGCTCATGTTCTCTCTCTCTCTCTCTCATAAATAAATAAAATCTTTGAAAAAAGAAGAAAAAAAAAAAACTGGGCCCAGAACAACATAACTCAAGCCTTGTTCTCCTCCAGAAGGCAATTCACTGGAAATTAACCAAAGTTTCTGCAAAAGTTAGTGGATTACCTTGATTTGTCTAAAGAAGCGTTTACAAATGTCAACAAGTCTAGGAGCTCCTTCTGTGCTCGCAGAATCCAGCAGAAGGTATTAAAGTATGAAGACAGACGCCAGAGACTTGTTTTCCACATCCAAGGGCCACCTGTGACGTCCGCTTTCATCCCAGCAGCATCGTCCTCCCGCCAACCAGAATGTTGACCCTGGGGAGATCATCAGTCTTTGCTGGACCCCTTTCCCAGTGAAGAATTTATAATCTCTATTCTGAAAGCCGAGGGTTCTTTTTAGTTCTTTGGCTTCTGTTATTAGGGTGAAAACAGAGATATGCGAGAGAGGTCCGGTTGCTGGAGAACTGTGTCCCCGCGGAGCTCCTTCCACTCGCCGCAATTACCTTAAGGGGATTCTCCTCCTGAGCCGACAAGGCCAGCAATCCTCTGGGCCTTCCTTTCTATGAATCTCTTCCCAGCTCACGGCATCGCTACCTCGGTGGGATCAAGCACAAGAGCTCTGGGTTCAGTTTCCCCACTGATCTCATATCAAATTCCTTAACTTAATTAGATCTGTGAAGACCGCTTTTCCAAATAAAATAGCATTTAGAAGCTCCAGGGATTAGGGCTTGACACCTTTGGGCGGCCGTCACGGAACCTACCACGGCAGAGTGTCTTAACTAATGGCAGGATCTATTTGAGAGGCAGATTTAATTGGAAGCAGGAGATGAAGTTTATTCTTCATTTCTTTTTCCTCATCTATCCGATTGGGCCCTTCTCCACTTCTCCGGATGGGTTACTGCTTCCAGTGTGTTGACAGCATCCCTCTGTCACCCAGAGACCACAGGTAGTGACAAAACGTGGGTGACAGGCTGGTTGGGGGGGGGAGCAGGGACGCAGAGGCAGGGGCAAGCAGGACAGGCCGCGGCTAGAGGTGAAATAGCTTCCTAGGGGAGATGCAGTGAGCAGAGGATGGAAGCATGAAGACCATGGACGTGACGTTGATTATGAGCGGGGGACACAGGGGCATTCTTCTTAAACTCTCCTCTTCCTCTTCCTGGCAGCTGTCAGAAACCCACACTGACCTCCGTGTGAAGGAGAATGCACTTAGCTAGTGTTTTTTGTTGTGGTTGTTATTTTTATTTATTTACTTTTTTTTTTCCCCCAGTAATCTCTCCATCCAACGTACGGCTCGAACTCACAACCCTGAGAGGAAGAGAAGAGCCGCACGCTCCACCAACTGAACCAGCCGGGCGCCCCGGCAGGTGCGTTCGGGAGGTGACACCAGCTCCTGTCTCCTGAATTCATATGGCAGTGCCCGAGGCCTTCACACACTTTCTGTACCCAGAAGAATCCGTGAACGAGGCCGTGAGGAAACAGACTCAGGGCCTCCGAGCAATTCGGGGCGGAGTCAGAATTCTCGCTGCGGCTCTGTCTGCTGCGAGTGTCCGGGCTGCCTGCCCCTTTATCTCAGAGGCATGTAACTCATTCTAGACTTTTTGTGGAATGTCTCTTTTCTTTACCACAGAGATCGATCGCATTTGCCTTTTCTATTTCCTGTTCCCTTAGACCAAACACTGACAACCAGGAATAAGCAGAATATTCCCGGGGGGGGGGGTGGGGTGGGGGTGGATATAAAAGGAAGACTGGATGAGTATCCTAAATTTGCAAGCTGTTTAGAAACAGCGGCAAAATTCCACAAGAAAGAGAGGAAAGTATCTCCTTCCCCCAGGTCGTTTTCAAGCGGAGCAACAGTGTTCCCCAGAAAACCACCCCCCATTGGAGAAAAAGCCTGCAAGCAGAGGAAAGCCGACAGAAATGTCAATGTCCCCTAAGAAGAAAGATCTTAAGGGACGTCCCGTTGACTCAGTGGGTACAGCACACAAGCCCTGATCACGAGCTTGTGATTTCAAGCCCAACGATGGGCATGGAGCCCACTTAAAAAAAAAAATTGGGCAGCGCCTGGGTGGCTCAGTTAGTTAAGTGTCCAACTCTTGATTTCAGCTCAGGTCTCCATCTCAGGGTGCTGAGTTCAAGCCCCGTGCTGGGCTCCACGCTGGGCATGGAGCCTACTTAAAAAAAAAAAAAATCTTAAAAAAAAATTTGAAATACTAAAGAAAAAAAAAGAAAAAAGAAAGAAGAAAGATCTTACAAGAAATGTAAATTGGCGGGGGGTTGGGTGCTGCCTGGATGGCACAGTTGGTTGGGTGTCTCACTCTTGGTTTCGTTCGGCTCAGGTCGTGATCTCTGGGTCATGAAATCAAGCCCTGCATCAGGCTCTGCACTCAGCGGGGAGTCTGCTTAATATTCTCTCTCCCTCTGCCCCTGCCCACCCATAAACAAATATTAAAAAAAAAAAAAAAGAAAGAAATGTAAATTGGGTTGCTCAGCCATTGGTAAGCATCCAAAAATCCCCAGACTAAAGAAATCCTACTATGTAGTGATTGTGGGCAAGCCTGTGTCAGAAGCCACACCTTCTAGCATCTGAGGAAACATGCAGGGGGGAAGCCCTTACTCAGCCCTGGAAAATCCATCATGGGGAGAACTCACTTCAGCACACTGACTGTGGAAAAGCCTCGAGGCGCAACGCACCTCACTGACGTCAGAGAATTTGTTCCCTGGGGAAACCACGTAAATGGGAGTGAGGAAAAGCCTTCAGGAATTGCTCACAGCTTTCTCAACGCCAGAAACCAAGTCTGATCACACCCCGGAGGGCGCACACTGGGGAGGGACCTCACACTCGCGTTCGCTGTGGGAAAACTGTGGGGGATCAGGTCTTCTCACAGGACAGAGAATCCGCACTGCAGAGAAACCTTATAAATGCAGCGGTTGTGGGAAAGCCTTCTGCCAGAGTCAAAGCTCGTCACCAGGGGCGCCTGGGTGGCTCAGTGGGTTGAGCCTCTGCCTTCGGCTCAGGTCATGATCCCAGGGTCCTGGGATCGAGCCCCGCATCGGGCTCTCTGCTCAGCAGGGAGCCTGCTCCCTCCTCTCTCTCTGCCTGCCTCTCTGCCTACTTGTGATCTCTGTCTGTCAAATAAATAAATAAAATCTTTGGGAAAAAAAAAAAAAAAGCTCGTCATCACACACGGAAACATTCGCGTCAGAGAGAGGCCCCACGTGTGTGAGCAAACCTTCATGGTGCAAACATCACGGTGCTCACGCTGGAGAGAAGCAAACAGCAAGAAATGCTTTTGTCAAAAGCCAAGTCTTCTCACCCATCAGTGTGTCCCCGCTGGAGAGAGACCTCACGATTGCGCTGGGTATGACAGAGCATTGCGCCCTGACAGGGCTCTCAGCAGACACCAGAGGGGCCAGGCTACAGAAAAACCCTATAAATGTCGCACATGTGAGACCACTTTCAGCCAGAGCTTGAGTCCTATGATCATTAGTACCACACGAGAGGGAGGCCCCAGGCACGTGGTCAGTGCGAGAGAAACTTCTGTGTCAAGAGGACCCTTAGCTGGGCACGTTGGTGGCTCAGTTGATTAAGCATCTGACCCTTGATTTCAGCTCAGGTCATGATCTCAGGCTCCTGGGATCGAGCCCTACATCGGGCTCCCTGCTCAGTAGGGAGCCTGCTTCTCCCTCTGCCTGCCACTCCCCCTGCCTGTGTGCATGCTCTCTCTCTCCTTCAAATAAATAAATAAATCTTTAAAAATATTAAAATAAAATTAACCCCAAAAGTGTATTGTGCTTGGTGTATGCAATAAATCCCTTACTTATTTATTTATTTGACAGACAGAGACCACAAGTAGGCAGAGAGGCAGGTAGAGAGAGGGAGGAAGCAGTCTCCCTGCTGAGCAGAGAGCCCGATGCAGGGCTCGATCCCAGGACCCTGAGATCATGACCTGAGCAGAAGGCAGAGGCTTTAACCCACTGAGCTACCCAGGCACCCCAGTAAATCCCTTTTTTTTTTTATATTTTATTTATTTATTTGACAGACAGAGAAATCACAAGTAGGCAGAGAGGCAGGCAGAGAGAGAGGAGGAAGCAGGATCCCTGCAGAGCAGAGAGCCCGATGTGGGGCTCGATCCCAGGACCCTGGGATCATGACCTGAGCCGAATGCAGAGGCTTTAACCCACTGAGCCACCCAGGCGCCCCAGTAAATCCCATTTTTAAAAAGATTTTATTTATCAGAGACAGAGAATGAGCAGGGAGAGGAGCAGAGAGAGGGAGAAGCAGGCTCCCCACTGAGCAGGGAGCCCGATGCAGGCCTTGATCCCAGGACCTCGGGATCATGACCTGAGCCAAAGGCAGCCACCTAACCATCTGAGCCACCCAGGCGCCCCTAATCCCCCTCCCTTTTTTTTTTAAATTAATTTATTTTTTAGAGAGAGAGAGCGAGCGAGCACAGGCAGACAGAGTGGTAGGCAGAGGCAGAGGGAGAAGCAGGCTCCCCGCCGAGCAAGGAACCCGATGTGGGACTCGATTCCAGGACGCTGGGATCATGACCTGAGCCGAAGGCAGCCGCTTAACCAACTGAGCCACCCAGGCGTCCCCCCGCCTTTTTTTTTTTTTTAAACAAAAAAAGGCTAACAGATATTTGAATCATATTCTGCAACTGTGGAGTCTATCTTTGGAGGAAATTTAGAGTATGTTAAAGACAGAAGATGCCTTATGGTGGCTCAAAAGTGTATCAAAACTGGGAATTCCTCTTATACCAGATGAGACTCATCTGAAACAGTCTATAAATGCTCTTTAAAAATGGCTTGAGGGATGGCTGTTGTGTCTAGAAAGACACCACAGGACCTGCCCGGTGTCTCTCTAAGCCACGAACTGCTCGTGGGGAGACTCCCACTGAACGGTTAGTAGCGTGTCCTGAGCTCACACCCCGCGCAGCCTCTAGGCAAACACCGGGCCCAGTGCCGGCTTCGAAGCCTCACAGAACTCTTACCAAGTAACTCCTGTTCACGGAAGTGACAGCTGGGGCTTCGAGAAGGCGAGTTGTTTGCCAAAGGGTCCACTCACAGCAAGTCAAGGGACACAGCTAGGAATATCTTACTCTCAAACCTGTTGTGCTGGCTCCGGGCAGACTTGACCATCTCTGAACAACGATTCTCAACGGCGGTTAAGCTGCCCACCCCAGCGTCTGCTTCGGTTTGTGGTAAAGTCGCGCACCGAGAACAGTCTGTGAAGTCAAAAGGAGTGGGAAATGGCTGGATAGGTAATGCCACGAGGTCCAGGATCTGATTGAACAAAAGTTTGTCTCAGTTCCAGGGTGCCTGGCCGGCTGGCTCAGGCAGTAGAGCATGGGACCCTTGATCTCAGGGTCACGAGTTTGAGCCCCATGTTGGGTGTGGAGCCTACTTAAAAAGAGAAGGGAGGCGCCTGGGTGGCTCAGTGGGTTAATTCCTCTGCCTTCCGCTCAGGTCATGATCCCAGGGTCCTGGGATTGAGCCCCGCATTGGGCTCTCTGCTCAGCGGGGAACCTGCTTCCTCCTCTCTCTCTGCCTGCTGCTCTGCCTGCTTGTGATCTCTCTCTCCCTGTCAAATAAATAAATAAAATCTTAAAAAGAAAAAAAGGTGTCTCAGTTCCACCACGACGCGATCACATTTCGAGTTCATTGTGCTAGTCACTCGAAATAAATAACTCAATAAATACACCGGGTCCCTGTTGCTTTTGCAGTCACAGCGAACTAACAAAGGAACGGCCCATGTTTAGGACACATCGATTTCATTCCTGATCCTGATTTTTCTTTGCTGCTGTCCAGCATGAGTCCTTGGTGTCAGAGGGAGCCCTTGTCCACGGGAGTCAGACCACAGACCATGGGCACTTGGCTGGAGCCCTCCTGTGGCTCAGGCTCACTTGGGGAACAGGTTGAACCGCGGGGGGCTGCCAGCAGGTACACGACACGCCCCCACGTCAGTCGGAGGAGAGACGCAGACCGAGCAGACCGAGAGCTTTCCCGCAGCAGAGCGGCTTGGCAGATTGCAGGGGCCTGGCCTGGCGAGTGTGAGACCCACAGGGCAGGCCATCAGGAAGGGCAGGCCGCACACCCGCTCAAGCTAAAGCCGCTGCCCGCAGGCAGAGTTCCCTCTGGGAAAGGAGATCTGCTCTGAGGCTTCCAGGGGCTTGGCTCAGTCCAACCCAGGTTACCAAGGACGATGGCACTTAGAGCTCCGATCACAGGGACAAACTACACGCCCCTTAGTCTGTGGTTGAACAGTCGTCCCGACAAGCTGACACACAAAACCATCACATCCCCTTACCTCTTGGACCTGACTTTCTCCTGCTTCACCCCGTTCTTCGCTGACCGGTTATCTCTGGCCCCTTTTGAACAGGGGCTCCAGGGACTGCTGGGTTCCCGGCTGTACCCACAGTCCTCCCCCAGGGCCCAGGAAGCTGCTTAACAATTTTTTTTTTA
Source organism: Martes martes (assembly GCF_963455335.1). Taxonomy (NCBI): domain Eukaryota; kingdom Metazoa; phylum Chordata; class Mammalia; order Carnivora; family Mustelidae; genus Martes; species Martes martes. The sequence continues at coordinate 8,711,127 of NC_137906.1, forward strand.
AGATTTTATTTATTTATTTGACAGACAGAGATCACAAGCAGGCAGAGCAGCAGGCAGAGAGAGAGGGGGAAGCAGGCTCCCTGCTGAGCAAAGAGCCCGATGTAGGGCTCGATCCCAGGACCCTGAGATCATGACCTGAGCTGAAAGCAGAGGCTTAACCCACTGAGCCACCCAGGCGCCCCTGCTTAACAAATATTAACTGAATAATGAATGTGCAGCCTTTCAGGCAATGCTTGAACCTCTGCCTTAACCCTCGGCCTCTTTCTGAACTTCCCCGCCCCCGTGACTGGCGGCTCTCGCAACCCGGATTTCTCCACCATGAAAGACTCCCCTCTCTCCAGCCTGCAAGCTCGGCTCCTGGGCCGGGACGCGCGCTGGCCAGCAGAGCCATTCGTCCCGCTTTGGTGAGTTTACTTCCGTGGACTTCCGTGGCTGGAGGCCGGGCAAGTCGCGTTCTCCTCCCGGGAGCTGCGCCTCTCAGCCTCAGCTCCCTGCAGCTGTGACCCCAACCGCCACCCGGCCCAGGGCCAGCGTGTCAGCCGGCCTGCCTGTCCCGGCCGTGAGGTGATGGGTTTAGACACGGAGCTCCCAGTCGCTGGCCGCAGGGATTCAGGGGGGTCCAGAAACGTCCACAACGTGGGTGCGTTTTCTACCGAGCCAGCAGCAGGGGAAGGGCTGGATGAACGGGCTGGGAAGCGAGCGCGCTGTGGCTTTCCCACTTCCACGGGGCATCCACCGTGTGCACTGCCAGCTGGCCGGCAAGGGGACTGAAGTCGGGGTTCCCGAACTTGGTTATGCATCGAAGTCCCCCTCGGGTGGGGGTGGGGGTATGTAGGGAACCTGAGCATCGCAGGCCCTGCCCACCAGTGCCTGACTCCACCTGGGCAGCGTGGGGGTGTGCTCGGATCCAGAAATCCGGCCCCGTGTGTACGGCGCGGCGCCACGGTCTGCAGCCTCCGGGGTCGGAGGGGACCAGAGGAGCAAGTCCCGCACTGCCTGGATGGGGGGGTCGCTGGGGAGGGCCACACGCCCCCACACACCGCCCCCACCTCTGGCCTCCTGGGTCTGGAGGCTGGTCCGGCAGGGGAGGGGCTGTCGCGGCGGTCCCCGTGCTCCCCACGCGTGTAGTCCATCTGACCGTCTCCCGCTTCCGTGCCGGGCTGGGGCGGGGGGCCCTCTCCATCTGGCAGGACGTGTGGGCTCCGCGGGACCCCGTCACCAGCTCCACACCCCTGTGATCAGCCCCACACCCCCGCCCCAGGGCTTCTCAAGCCCTCTTCCCTACCTGTCAGCCCCGCCTTTCCCATACAACGTGCTTCCTGTCTCACCAAATCAACCTGCCCTTGAACATCAGGAGCCCATCAGGCGCACTGTGTTCCCCACTGGACATACATTATTTTGTCTACTCAACAATCCATGAGGCAGTTACTTTAAATTTTAAAATGTTTTAAAATGAGGGCATCTGGGTGGCTCAGTGGGTTAAGCGTCTGCCTTTGGCTCAGGTCATGATCCCAGGGTCCTGGGATGAGTCCCCTGCAGGGCTCCCTGCTCAGTGCGGGGGGCCTGCTTCTCTCTCTGCCTCTGCCTCTCTCTCCCTGTCTTTCCTGAATAAGTAAAATCTTTAAAGAAAAAAAATTTTTTAAACGATCACGCAGTGAGTTTTTCTTCTGTTTTTCAGTTCTATGAATTTTAGCGCATGGGTATAGATTCACAGAACCCCTGCAGAAAGGCCCAACTTTTCCAGGACGGCTGTACCATTTTCTATTCCCACCAGCGACGGTTTCTTGGGACATGGGAAGGGATAATTTTACCTGGCGGCGTGACTGGGCTAAGGGATGCCCAGAGAGCTGGTAAGACATAGTTCCTGGGTGCGTCTGTGAGGGTGGCTGCCGAGGGATTAGCATTCAAATAGACTGAGTCAAGAAGACCTGCCCCCCCCCCCCCCCCACTGGGTGTGAGCGGGCATCAGCTTGTGGGTTGAGGGCCTCAACAGAACAAAAAAGCAGAGAACAGGTGCACTGCCTCTCTCCCTCTCTTCCCTCCCACCATCTCATCCAACCTCTGCCCTCTTCCATCGGGGCTGTCCGGGCTTCTCAGGCCTTCAGACTCCGGGAGTTACACTGGCCCTTTGGACTCAGACTGAATGACACCGTGAGCCTTCCTGGTTCTAGAGCTTGCAAGTGGGATATCATGGCGCAGGAGCCAATTCCCATGATAAATCCCCTCTTCTGTATCACTCTCTATCCTATCGTTTCTGCTTTTCTGGAGAACCCTAACTACTGACACCCAAAGCACAAGGAACCAAAAGAGAAATGGACAAACCGGACACCACCAAAATTTAGAACTTCGGGCTTCAAAGGACACCATTAAGAAAGTCAAAGGAGGGGCGCCTGGGTGGCTCAGTGAGTTAAGGCTCTGCCTTCCGCTCAGGTCATGATCTCAAGGTCCTGGGATGGAGCCCCGCCTCGGGCTCTCTGCTCAGCGGGTAGCCTGCTTCCCCACCCCCCCCCGCCCCCCGCCTTCTTATGATCTGTCAAATAAATAAATAAAATCTTTTTTTAAAAAAGTCAAAGGAGAACCTATAGAATGGTAGAAAATTTTTGTAAATCAGGCATATCTGATAAGGCTTACACCTAAACCGTATCCTACAACTCAATAATAAAAACCCAACCAATAAAAGATAGGCAAAGGGTCTGAACAGACATTTCTCCAAAAAAAATTTACAAATGGGGGTTACCTGGGTGGCTAAGTTGGCTAAGCAGCTGCCTTTGGCTCAGCTCAGGATCTCAGGGTTCTGGGATCTAGCCCTGCGTCGGGCTCCCCACTCAGAAGGGAATCTGCTTCTTCCTCTCCATCTGCCCCTTGCCCCCACACATGTGCTCTCTTTCGTATAAATAAAATCCAGGGGGATGGGGCACCTGGGTGGCTCAGTGGGTTAAAGCCTCTGCCTTTGGCTCGGGTCATTATCCCAGGGTCCTGGGACCGAGCCCCACATCCGGCTCTCTGCTCCGTGGGGAGCCTGCTTTCTCCTCTCTCTCTGCCTGCCTCTCTGCCTACTTGTGATCTCTGTCAAATTAAAAATAAATAAATAAATAAAATCCAGGGGGGAAAAAAGATACACAAATGGACTATAAGCAAGGGGAAAGATGCTCACCATCGCTAGCCATCAGAGAAATGCAAATCAAACCAGAATGAGAGCACTTCGCGCCCAGTAGAACTGCTTTAATAAGGATAGTGGCAAAGGCCGTGGAGGACACAGAAAAATCAGAAGCCTGTAACTAACTGCTGGTGGGCATGTAACATGGGACAACCACTTGGGAAGAGTGTCTGGCATTCTCTCAAAAGGTTAAATAAAGCATTCGACCCAGAAATTCCTATCCTGAGTCTATATACCCAAGAGAAATGAAAACATACATCCGGACAAAAACCGGTACATGACGTTCATCGCACATTATTCTTAATGGCCCAAACGTGGCAACAGCCCAAAATGCCCCCCAGCATACAATGGAGGGTTGTTCAGCCGTTAACAAGGATGAAGTGTAGATTCACGTGGCAACGCACATGAATGAAGCTTGACATCGTCCTGAGAAGCGAAAGAAGCCAGACACAACAGGCCTCCTATTGAGCCATGGCGATCCCATTCACGTGAGATGTCCCGAATAGGCAAATCCAGAGAGACGGACAGTGGACGGGTTGTTGCCAGGGGCTGAGGGAATTAGGGGGGCCCGGAGTGACAGCCAAAGGGTACGGAGTCTCTTTTTGGGGTGATGAAAATGTTCTCAAATTGATTTTGGTGATCCTAGAGAGCTCTGAATACTAAAAACCACTGAGTTGTACACTTCCAATGGGTAAATTGTGCAGTGAATGGATTATAATACAGTGGGTATTTAAAAACACAAGCACAGGGGCGCCTGGGTGGCTCAGTGGGTTAAGTGTCTGCCTTCAGCTCGGGTCATGATCCTGGGGTCCTGGGGTGGAGCCCCGTTTCTCCCTCTGCCTGCTGCTCCCCTTGCTTGTGCTTGATGCCAAATAAATAAATAACTCTTTTAAAAAATAATAAAAATAAAAGTAAATAAACACACACACACACACAAACCCAAGCCAGCAAGCAATTAAGGGAGCGTAAGGCACACAGAGCCTTTGCCGAGGGGTGAGGCTCAGTCGAGCAGCGGGGATTCACAGAGGTGAACCCTGGCCCCTGAATGTCTACACAGGCTGCTTTTTTTTTTTTTTTTTTAAAGATTTTATTTATTTGAGAGAGCGAGCCTGAGCAGGGGGAGGGGCAGAGGAAGATAATCTCAAGCAGACTCCATGCCGAGGGCAGAGCCCAGTGCACGACCCTGAGATGATGACCTGAGCCGAAATCAAAAGCTGGTGGCTTAAGCCGAGAGTCCCCCGGGCGCCCCTCGTGCTGCTGCTCAGGACAGGCTGCTTATGAGGGTCAGACGCGGCTTGACATGAAAAGATCCATGCCATCAGGTACCCTTGTGTGTATTAAAGGCAGCCAAATTTTCTTTCTTTCTTTCTTTCTTTTTTTAAGGCAGCCAAATTTTCTATCAGGATTTCAAGTGGATTAAGGATCCAGGATTTTGTAGAAGAGCCCCTCACATCTGATGATCTGACTTTCAGACCGCAGAGCCCTTCCTAGACCGCGGTGCCCTCTCTCGCCCTGGAAGGCGGCCAGCACGTTCCTCCTCACATTGCTGGGGAGAGTGATAAGGAGATGAAGCCAGGGCTGGGGGCTCCAAACGCCTCTGTGCCTCACGGCACCATTTACTGTGCACCTGGGGGGCTCCCTGCTGTCCCTCCTTCCTCCTTCTCTGTGGAAAGGGAATAGAGATGGGGACAAAAATAGTAACTACTGTCACAGAATTGTGATAAGGATTAAGTGACATATAAAATACTTAGAACAATGCCTGACACAGAGTAAGTGCTCAATGGATGTTGTCTCTTGCTACTTTTTTTTTTTTTAAAGATTTATTTATTTTAGATAGATGGGAGGGGCCAAGGGAGAGGAAGAGAGGATCTCCAGCAGACGTCCCACTGAGCCCGGAGCCCTTCAGGGGGCTAGATCTCACGACCCTGAGATCATGAACTGAGCCGAAATCAAGAGTCAGTCGCTCAACCAACTGAGCCACCTAGGTGCCCCTATTTTCACTTTCTTAATATTTACTATTTTCTTTTTAAAATTTTTAAAAAAGATTTTATTTTTATTTTTTTGACAGAGATCACAAGTAGGCAGAGAGAGAGGGGGAAGCAGGCTCCCCACTGAGCAGAGAGCCCGATGTGGGGCTCAATCCCAGGACCCTGGGATCATGACCTGAGCCGAAGGCAGAGGCTTTAATCCACTGAGCCACCCAGGCGCCTCAGTATTTACTGTTTTCTGATTAGGAAAACAATGCTTATGTGTGGCAGAAAAGTGTGAAAATGTAGGGGAAAACACCACAGTGAGGGAGTCAGATACATGAACCAGCAACGAGTAAGCACAAGAGTACACACAAGATGCAGAGGTGGCTCGCGGGAAATGAACTTGAGGGGTGGAGGGCGGGGGGGGAGGGATGGGCACAATTTTTGGAAAAGCTCCACAGAAAAGGTGAAGCTCTCGAGGTTTGCAAAGGTGCACGGGGGCTTGTTAGGTGGACGAGGAGAGGGGTGGGCCTTCACTATACGACTCAGGAGTTTGAATTTTATTCTTTAAGGGAGAAGCCACTGAAGGAGTGACAAGATGGGTGCAGTGCTCTGGGGAGACGGAGAGAAAATAGAGAACAATCCATGAGGAAACTATTTATATAACCCCGGGGAGAAGAAATAGGGGCCTGTACTCTAGGCTTAACAGCGATGGCAGCAAGGAGGAACGCCAGAGGTTGTAGAATCCTAAGGGACAAGGCAAGGTGATCGCGTGGGTGAGGCTCTCTCTACACACGCCTCCCCACCTCACACCGGAGCCGTCCGATCCGGGGGTGCAGACTCCCGCCAACTAGAGCAACGCAGGGTCTTCCATTCTCTGAGCTCATGGTCACGTCTCATCTGGCAAGTTCAATGGTTTCCTCGTCTGTAAGATGGGGCACCTCACACAGGTTGTGAGGATTACAAGATTTAACATCGGAAAACCACCTGGAAGAAGGCCAGGCGGGGGACATGCCATGTGTCGGCTACTACTGCTACCACCACGTGGAAATCCCACCGCCCCCAGGACCTCAACTCTGATGAAACCCTCCCCTGCGACAATAATCTTTCTCCACTCCAGGCCCACTGCGCCTGCCCAGGACTCGACGCCGGTCAGCCGCAGGACAGTAACCAAAGAAAACTCGGGCCGTCTGACCCGGAGTTTACAGCAATTCTGAGAGGGGGCAGTTTATGGGAAAGATGTACCTGGTTTCAAACACCTGAACTTGAAACTTTTAAAGGTCCAAGTACGAATGCCCAGCAGTCTGCCGGAGACCCAAGGTTGGAACCTGGGAGAGGTTAGGAGCACAGGGGCAGATTTAAAACTTACTTGCACATAAGAGTTGAGACCACAGAGGAGCGCCTGGGTGGCTCAGTGGGTTAAGCCTCTGCCATCCGCTCAGGTCATGATCTCAGGGTCCTGGGATCGAGCCCCGCATCGGGCTCTCTGCTCAGCAGGGAGCCTGCTTTCCACCCACCCACCTACCCCTCCCCCATCCCCACCTGCCTCTCTGCCTACTTGTGATCTGTCAAATAAATAAATAAAATCTCAAAAAAAAAAAAAAAAAAAGAGTTGAGACCACAGGAGTAAGAGGTTCCAAGGGTAACAGTAAAGGAAGAGACAAATGGGTATCATAACCCAGCATTAAGAAATACTCAGGGATTGGGCGCCTGGGTGGCTCAGTGGGTTGAGCCACTGCCTTCGGCTCAGGTCATGATCTCAGGGTCCCGGGATCGAGTCCCGCATCGGGCTCTCTGCTCAGCGGGGAGCCTGCTTCCCTCTCTCTCTCTCTGCCTCTCTGTCTACTGTGATCTCTGTCAAATAAATAAATAAAATCTTTAAAAAAAAAAATACTCAGGGACTAAAAAGAAAAAAAAAAGAAAAAGAAAAAGAAATACTCAGGGACTGAGAAAAGAGGAATCATGACAGGAAACAGGAATAATCAGGAAAACCAGATGAATAAAATGCTAAGGCAGCTTCAAAGAGATGTAAAAAATAAATACAATTTTCATGCAACGGCTGAGATCATTCCCAGGTCTCATGGAGATGTTCTGAAGGAGTCGGGGGTGGGGGCGGGGAGGGGACTAGTGTGCGGGCAGAAAAGTGGCTGGTCCCTCGTCTGTGGCTGACTATTCATGGCCTACCAGTTTGACCTGTTCGGGGGTCTTTCCCCGACATCCACAATCTCGATCTCCATGGGAGTGGCCCTGCTCAGCGCCCCCCACTCCCCCACCAAACGGTCCCGTATGTAAAACATACAATGTTTTACAAGACCTTGCTCATCTCCTTCCAGAAGTATCTTCTGTTCCATTACTAGTTCCTTTTCAGTGGACGTTTCTAGGCTCTAACCTCAGAAATTAGCTGATAGGTCTGATTTGGGGGTTCAGAAACCTGCATGACTCACAAGCAGCCTAGTGATTGTCATATGGATAGTCCATGGCCGAATCTCAAAGAAGAGCCAAGAGTGAGGAGTTTCATTACAGTTTTAAGAAATCAAAAACATATTGGGAGGTCGATCACAATATATGCTCCAAGATCTTCAGACAGTAGTTCCAGACAGTTCCCCAACTTCTCCGTAACGCTTTCATTTCTACCTTCTCCATGAATGACTTCCTCTCGCCCACAGCCGGAACAAGAAATCTACCTACGCCCTCTGTGACCCAAAACCCAAGTACACACTGATAAGGGGCCCCCCCCACCTAGTAACACCTTTCTAGTTTGGATTGCTGGTCCTAAGTATCATACCACACAGAATGACAGGCCGCACACGAAATCCGACATGTGTGCAACTGTGTGCGTGACCGAGTCTGTGGTGGTATCTAGAGGAATAGGACAGGAGTCTTGACAGCCAGAGGTCGTATGTGTGTGAAAGAAAAACAGTCGTAAAAAAAAAATAAAAATAAAAAATAACTTAGAGCAAATTTTAAAGATTCCAGTTGTAGTCACGATCTCCTATTTTAATTCAAATAAATTTGGCTCCTGCACAAAATCACACTCAATCTCTCCTTCTAAAAAACTATTCTGTTTAATAGTGCACTTCGTTTATGCTACAGGATGAGCAGGATTGGGAAAACAGAACGAAAGAGCATCCCTTCAGCTGGGCAAACTCGGGAGCTCCGGCCTAACCCAGCAAGGAGCCTGGCGGCCAGGTCAGGCCAGAGACTCCCCTTCTCTGGGCTTTGCGCTTCCTTGGCTGCCGAAGTCAGAGATGCGGTGGGGTCATGGGAGGTCCGGCTGCTGGGGCCAGGTGTCATAGGTCATAGGTGACAGAGGGCAGGGCAAGCTGGCTGGGTGAGCTCCTTAAAAGCATTCTAGTCTTAGCAACTCGGGGTTTGGATTAAATCACTTTTCAACATAGGAGCGGGGAGAGGAACAGGGAGAGAGGACAGAAGCAGGCCAATGCTTAATGCTTTCGATCCTCTCCCTGTGAGACTTTCTTCATCAGATGGATTTCCCAATCAGACCCATCACAGTAGAGAAGGACCAGGAGCTCTCCCAACAAAACCGCCTCGCTGCTCTTGGAAACGGGCCTGCTGCTCCAAGAGCCCCCCAAAATACGGTTATCACAGAAAACCTCACGGAACACCCCCCCCGCCACTAAAATAACAAATCCCTCAGCACCAAATTTCCATTAATTGACGAAATCATGGAACAAAAAAAGAAACAACAAATAGCAAAGGTTCCTTATCAGAACCTAAAGCTGGATTAGGGACAGTGGCTTTGAAATACAGCCTCTATGTCCCCTTGTTAGCAAACAGCAGGACCCGGAACATTCTTTCCACTGCCTTCGGTGCCGACTACACGGACTCCAACCAGAGGAGTCCTTGGAATTTTATCCCTACTGTGCTTCCACTCCCCACCTTGGAAGGAAAGGCTCCTCTGGTGTGAGAGAAACGGGCTAGTGCAAACTCCCTTCCAGAATGGAAGGTGACCGGTCCCAGAGCTTCCCCGGCGTTCCCAGCACTTAACCTGCCGCTCGCCTCCAGGTGTCACTCCTGGGGGAAAGCGACCAGGTAGCTCGTCATGAGGGTGTGCCGGGATGATCTCCCCCATCTGCCCTGTTCTCTAAAGCGAAAGGTTTGAGCCGGAAGGGACACGTTCTAAGATGTTCATACTTATGTAGTAAGGCAGGAGCTCGTGAGACTCAGAGGAAGTGAGGAAAACAGGCGTGTGGCTCTCTCTCAGGTGGACTCTCTGATAGCGAGCTCGGCAGCGACTCTGAGAGAACTTTTGCCCATTCCCATGACATTCAAAGGCTTCTCTCCAGTGTGGATTCGCTGATGGCGGACCAGAGCTGAGCTGTATCGGAAGGCTTTCCCACACTCACTACATTCGTAGGGATTCTCCCCCGTGTGGATTCTTTGATGCTGAATAAGGCCTGAGCTGTAGGTAAACTTTCCTCCGCATTCCATACATTCATAGGGCTTCTCTCCAGTGTGGATTCTCTGGTGCTGATAGAGGTGCGAGCTCTGGCTGAAGGCCTTCCCGCACTCGTTACATTCATAGGGCTTCTCTCCAGTGTGGATTCTCTGGTGATGGATGAGGGTAGAGCTCCGGCTGAAGGCCTTCCCGCATTCGTTACACGCGTACGGCTTCTCTCCAGTGTGGATTCTCTGGTGGTGAGTAAGGGTAGAGCTCCAGCTAAAGGTTTTCCCACATTCGCTACACTCGTAGGGCTTCTCCCCGGTGTGGATCCTTCGATGGAGGATGAGGGCGGAGCTACAGCTGAAGGTCTTCCCACAGTCGTTACATTCGTACGGCTTCTCTCCCGTGTGGATTCTCTGATGCTGAATGAGATGTGAGCTCTGGCTGAAGGCCTTCCCGCACTCACTACATTCATAGGGTTTCTCCCCAGTGTGGATTCTCTGATGCTGAATGAGGTCTGAAGTTCGATTAAAGCTCTTGCTACATTCATCGCACTTATGGGGTCTGTCTCCCACAGGAAGTCTCTGATGCGAAATAAGGTTAGAACTCACAGCGAGGCTGTTCCCGAAATCATTGTATTTCTCACTTCTCTCTCCCACAGGGGTTAGCTTTTCCTCATCTGTCACTTGACCGAAATCTTGTATCTTTCCGGTCAGTCTTTCTCCAGAGGAGCTCCCCAGTTGCCTCTTAAGACCGACTTCTTGGTCATAGGCTTCTTCGAATTTAAGACCCTGAGAAATATCCTTTTGGAATCTTCCCAACAGCACCCCATGTGATCCTGTATCTTCGGAAATTTCTTGATCATGCTCAGTTCTGGTCTCACCATCTGGCACAATACAAAATACAAACATCACTTGGTCCTTGTGGAAGAAAGGATCCAGCAGGCAGGATAATGACGTCAAGGGTGTTTACAGGGCTAAAAACACACGCCTCTCATCTGCGTGCAGACCTGCCCGGGCTGGGGCCAGCTGGGAGCACACAGAGAGATCAGCGTCGAGGAAATCAGGAAGGAGAAAGGCAAGAAGCAAAATCAAAGTGGAAAGAGCTGGAAGCATAGAGAAGGCTGGAGATGGGAGGAGAGGAAGACAGACCCGGCAGGGGCGGGGACCCAAAACAGAAGAGAATGGACATGCTGTTTAACGAAGTGGCAAACTCCTCACGGAGGTCAGATGCTGGAAATGCAAGTGGGGAGATGGTGGCTTCCAGAAGATAGGGGAGAAGAAACATAAGCAAGCGAGCACAGAAGGGTGATGGGAAATAGTCACGGAGCAGGAAGTAGCGACAAAGGGGAGGCCGCAGAGACTGCCACAGCCCCAGGTGAAAAGAACAATATCCAGCAGGCCACACACTCTCAACCCATGGAAACAGGCAAAAGACGGAGCTCAGTCCGCCTCTGGGCCCAAGGCCTCAAAGGCCGGGCTATGATGTGAGGATACGTAAACTGTCTTCTTGTCTGACTTCCTTATTTTCACTGCTTTAGGGTTTTCAAAGGGAGCTCTGAGCACAGAGGATGATGAAAAGGGTCTAGACAGTTAGCATTTTTATTCTGTCAACATTTGAAGAAGTAAAGACAGGGCGATGGGCGTCAGAGAACGGAAACAGCTATTTCTCCCTCACCTGAACAGGCGTCCCTTGGGACCCTGCTGTGCTCAGCTCCCTTCAAACCCAGCACCCCCCGCTCGTCCTCTCAGGGCAGCCCAAAGATTGTGTCCAAGTTCAGAAATGGGAATCCTCCCCACGGGACAAGTCCTGCTCATACCAAGTGGTCCCAGAGCTGGGTTCCGCACCCTGAATTTCAGGGGCCAGCACGGAAACAGGCAGGCAGTCTCCAGCGGGAGTGAGGGAGACGCCCTGCACCGCCCAGACAACGTTCTCGCTGCGGTGCGAGAGGGACAAGGAGTTAACGGTCCACAGCCTAAAGGTTAAAGACGCCAGCTGCTCCCCGAAACAAGCGGAGAAACTTCTCCAGGAGCCGCAGCCACACTGGTTCTGAGCAAAGCAACAGATCCCTCGAGGTGGTACAACGGAGAAGGGAAGGAGAAGGAGTTCTAGAATGCACACATGGGCACAGAGCAGCACCACACGCAGCACCACACGTACAGCACTTAGGACCTCTGACTTCTCTTTCCTCACCAAGAACACAAGAAGAACACTAGCGACCTCTATTAATATGTTACGGTGAGGTTTCCATGAGACAATGTACACGAAAGCTCTTTAAAAACTGCCCATTACTCTACAAGCAGGAGTTACTATGAGTATTGTCATCAGAATTTTCTGAGACTATGTCCATCCTCAGCTGATCATTTTGTGACTCAAGTGTCCCTAGACCACAAGGAAACAAAGACATGCCAAGGGAGTTTGACGGAGAAAGCGTTAACTCCTTACCCAGCGAGAACACATTCCCGTAATTCTCCAGCATCACATCCCTATAGAGGTCCCTCTGGGCAGGCTCCAAACGCTTCCACTCCTTCCGGATGAAGTACACAGCTACGTCCTCAAACGTCACCAACTCCTGAAACAACACAACACGGTCTTGCATGCAATTTCAGGGTAAGGGACGGGACCAGCAGCACCAAAAATAATTGGGGATGAGGATGAATCATGAGTATCTAAGAGGGAGGGGAAAGCAGGTTATGGCGGAGGAAGAGGGGTCCATTATTCAGCAGAAAGGACCATGTTCCTGACGGAGGGAATCACGGTTTGGGGCACTGAGTGGATGTCACGGCACAAATGTTTCCGCGAAGACGGAAGGAAAAGAAGGATAAAGGGAGCCACAGCTCACCTGGGACTTGGCCTTTAGGAGTGCAGCTGCCAACATCTCATCCCCCAGGCTGTCCTTGCTGGAAAATGCGGGAACTTTCGACGAAGGAAGAGCTAAAGGGCGAGAAAAGGGTCTGCGAGTGAACCCATCTGATCTCTGGCCTCCCAACCCACAGAGACGTCACAGGGTCCCAGGACAACCTAGGACCCGCTCCCTTGGGAGGTGAGGCGTCCAAAGCTCTGTGGATCCTGCTCTCATCTGCCCCAGGTCCCTTCCTTTCTGTCCAGTCACTGCACCCTCCTAGAAACCGGCCCAGTCCACCCGCTAGTGAGAAGCACCTTCTTGTCCTTTCTCCCAAGCCTGGCCAGCAACGCAGACAATCCTGCTCACATGCCTTCCGTCCCTCTCCGCATCTCTGAACTCGAACTTGTGCACAAAGGTCTCTTAGACCAGAGGAAACCAGCAGCCTCACCCAACCCCAACTGAACACCACGATGCCCATTCTTCTCTCTCTTTACCCCCAGGTCAAATCTAAACACTACAAATGTTTCTGGACTTGATCACATCTCTTCTTCTATAATTCTTAAATTAACATATTTGTCCCTTAGAGACTCTAAACCCCTAGAGACACGAGACTGGGTATAATCAACGGGACAAAGAGATCCTTAAATGCTTTCTCCTGATTAGTATACCCTCTCGATGGCAACTGGCTCCAAAGTCAATGGCACAGGCCACGACAGCAGAATACGAATGCTCATTTCATCATTATGCCTGTGACCTACAAAGTGATTTCCCAAGAGCCTCCCATAAGTGCCTGCTCCTGGAGAACACAAAGTAGGACTACGGGTCAGTTGCTGCCACGCGCCTGGAATTCTGCGACTGCGTCACAGTTTTCTTAATCCTGCACGAGGTCCCAACGGCCCTGCACAAATGCCTCGGCTGTAAAGTCCACCAAGCCATACATCCATTGTTGGCCTCAGTCAGCTTTCCCATTAGGCTGTAAGCTGGGAAGGACTGTGTCTTAGCCACACCTGGATTCTAGGGGTTAGCATGGTTCCTGGTGACCAAGACAGGCAGCGTGACTGCTGAATGGCTGAATAAAAGAATGAATCAATGTGTTTCTTACCACTCTCAAGCAGGGCCTGCGGTTCCTGAGATACACAATCAGCCTGAGTTTCCATGAGTAGGGCTAGAAGTTCTGGGTCTCCGGTCTATTATCTGCAGAGTCCGCAGGAAGCACTGCAGAAGCAAAGTTCAAGGTTCAATGATAAAAAAATAAAACTTAAAAAACAAAAAAAAACCCACCTCCCCAGAGCTAGCATTTCAGTTAGTGCCCAAGATTAGCAAGAGGAATCACAGCAACCAGGACCAGCCTTCCGGACCGTGGTGAGGACCGCCCTTGTTCCCTTTGGGGAGATTCCATGAGCACCACAGAAAGGGCCCGTTCCTGAACAATATTCCACCTTTGGCTCCCACAACATACCCAGTGATATTTATAACAACAAGAAAACATGCAACACTGGTGACAACGACACTAACAGAATGAAATACTAAGCAACGACTGAAATTAAAAAAACCAAAACAAAACGGGATAAAGTGTAAAAGTGTGTCCACATAGATTTTGCAAAATGTGTATGTACTGTATAAACTTTTTTTTCTTTAAGATTTTATTTACTTATTTATTTATTTGAAAGGGGGAGAGAGAGAGAATGAGAGGAGTGGTCAGTGGGAGAAGCAGACGCCCTCCTGAGCAAGGGAGCCTGACGTGGGACTGGATCTCGGGACTCCAGGATCATGACCTGAGCCAAAGGCAGTTGCCCAACCGAGCCACCCAGGTGCCCTGTACTGTATAAACTTTTAAGAATGTTTGGGATAGAGGCACCTGGCTGGCTCAGTGGGTTAAGGCCTCTGCCTTCAGCCCAGGTCATGATCCCAGGGTGCTGGGATCAAGCCCCGCATCGGGCTCTCTGCTTGTCGGGGAGCCTGCTTCTCCCTCTCTCTCTACCTACTTGTGATCTCTCTGTGTCAAATAAATAAATAAAATCTTTTAAAAAATTATTTATTTTTAAGTAAATGTGGGGCTTGAACTCAGGATCCTGAGATCAGACCTGAGAACAAGAGTCAGAGGCTTAACCGACTGAGACACCCAGGTGCTTCTGTTTACAGATTTTTTTTAAAAAAAACCTCATAAACAGTAGAGCCAACAGAAAAAAAAATTCATTAGGTTATCAGCTGTTGTATTACACTGAGGGTGTACTACACTTTGAGGAAAAGGGGTCACAAAACAGCATCCAAATAAAAAAAAGAGATCAGTGAAACTTTCCATGAGCTCGCCGTCTCTCCTTTAAAAAACCCTGGGGAGGGCACCTGGGTGGCTCAGTGGCGTGGGCCTCTGCCTTAGGCTCAGGTCATGATCTCAGGGTCCTGGGATCGAGCTCTTCATCAGGCTCCCTGCTCAGCAGGGAGCCTGCTTCACACCTTCCCCTGCCCCCGCCCTTCTCTGCCCGCCTCTCTGCCTACTTGTGATCTCTGTCAAATAAATAAATAAAATCTTTAAATAAATAAATAACCCCGGGGATATAAGAGCTGACACCCAGAACTAGGCACATAGCCTCAATCTATTAATTATATTAGAGAAATGCTTTCTGCCCTTTCTAAGACAACTGTCTGCTTCCAATCTCAGCCAAAGGCAGGATGTTACTGGGGGATGGGGCCCCTCTGTGGGCCTCAGTGCAGTGTCACTGCAGGGAGCCGGTAGCAGGGGGCCTTCTTTCGCTAATACATTTCTTGGATCAGAATATAAGTCCCTGACACAGGGACCAATACCTTAAAAAAACAAACAACATAAGATTACTTATTGGGGCACCTGGGTGGCTCAGTGATTAAAGCCTCTGCCTTCGGCTCAGGTCATGATCCCAGGGTCCTGGGATCAAGCCCCACATTGGGCTCTCTGCTCAGCGGGGAGCCTGCTTCCCCCCCTCTCTCTGCCTGCCTCTCTACCTACTTGTGACTTCTCTGTCAAATAAATAAATAAAATCTTAAAAAAAAATAATTACTCCATTTTTATCCCTGCTGATGTCCCCATTCCCCAGATGCTATGACAATCAAGAGAGGTCTGTTCTCTGTGGCTCTACTGAATAAAACAGAACGTGTGAGTATCTAGACAAAGGTTTGGATCTCAGGTAGAAGATTCTACTCCACACTTGAATGCCAGGACAAGAATCAACAGGCCAAGAACAGATGAAGCAGCCACCAGAGCTTTCTTACACTTGGGCAAGAGAAAAGAAAATGAAGCCCTGGATTTTGTCTACCTCCCTCCTTATTTATTTGCTCATGTAACAAACCACTGTTGAGTGTCACTACACTGCAAGGCACTATTCAAAGGAACGTGAACCATATCTGCTTTATCATTACAGACAGTCGCATTCACATAAAAGCATAAAAAGGGGAGGGGCCCTGAGAGTCAGAGTTCACAGACCTCTAGTGTTTGGGCAACAAGGGGGTACAGAATGCCCACCGATGCCTTTACACAGAGAAAGGCACTGAATGAGGCGTGAGCCAGGCCCAGGGGCAATCAAGGTGCCACGAGCGCCCTCCTCCCGGGGTCCCTTCCACTCTGTCTCAGAGCCAGCCATCTTTTGTTCCTATCAACCAACTTTATGATTTCCAGGACTGTTTACAAGCAGACACCTCCAGCAAATCAGCTCTTCATCCAAATTCTCTTTAGAAAGGAAACTCAGAGGCTCTGACTCCAGAGGAAAAAAGCCAGCCTCCCTCCTAACAGCTGGGTTAACCAAAGCTGGAACTCAAAGGCATATTGTTAAGAACAAGTCTCCAGTGTCTGCATCAGCACACAGTGTTTCTCATAGAAAAATCTCCATTGTGCCCCCACAGCTTCAGGTCCAGGCAGTGCCCTTCCCTGCCCCACTGCCAACGCCTCTCCCTAAAGCTGCTCCTGGGGACTCACAAAGATGACCTGGCAGTAAGAACAAGTCATGAAAAGCTTTACCTGCTGGAATCTTTCCTTCCTTCTTTGGAGTTAGGTCCTAGAAGACCAGAGTAGCAATTGTCGGGGATTTGGAAGCCTCTGTGCAAGTTCCTGGGAATTCTAATTTAAGTTGATGCCAGTGCTGTGCGGTTAAGGGGGGAAAAGGAATTTAAAATATTCATGTAAACTTCATTTCCACTCAAGTACAAGAAAAAGAAGAGGACATCCATTAATCAACACAATTAAGACACAACTGGTTATCTGTGTTGCACCCCTGGAGAGCTCAAAGGCAACTGAAGGTTCTCCAAGTTAACTTCTCACCCAAGTGAAAGAAATGCCTTCTCAAGTTCTCAATGTTCTGACACCTAACTTGCGAGAAACTCTAAACTTCAGGACAGAGTCTGGTTTGTTGATGTAAAGCTTCACCACCAGAAAGGTTTTGGGTTGGTAAAGTGAAAATCTATCCCCTCCACCTTGCAGAGGCCCCGCACCCTGCCAAGAAGCTTCAAGAGTAGAATTTTCTCCTCCCACACAACCGTTCCTCAAACGCCTGTAAAACAGATGGTGCCCACTGTCCATACGCTTCTCTTCTTGGGGATAAGTATCTTTAGCTCCTCTCATTATTCCATATATTTCGGGTTCATCCCCCTGCCTAGCTTCGCCTGGAGTTTACGAATGCCATTCAGAGCGGAAACGTCCATCTGCATTCAATCCCACATCAGGGATCTAACACAATTGAAAGCGGGAGCCAGACACGGCTATATCATTCCCCGTAAGGAACTCGATTTACTGAGCGCCAGCGGGATTATTCCCGGGATCTAAGTTTGCACCGCCACCTCCCCCCCCCCCCGCTCACCCACCCCCGCATTCCAGACCTAGTTCTAACTGCGAACACTTCGTGGAACTCCTACTCAGATCTCAGACCCGGCGAAGTACAGAGACTTCGCCTGCCACTGGCGCGAGTAACTGTGTTAACACCAAATAAAAGCGTCTGGGAGAATTACCAAGTTAGGGGAGCTGTCATCAGCTGTTCTAAAGAGAGGGGCCCGTTTACAGCCATACTGGAACTTTTATGGGCTCGAGCTGGGCTCAGTCACAAGCCCAGAACCGGAGCCCCTTTCCTCCCCTCCTGGCAGGGCCCCGTTTGGCGGAGGGAGGTCCCCGGGGACGCGGAGTCGGGAGACCGGCTGCGGGGGAGGGAGCGGCGCCTCCCGGCACTCTGCTCCGGGCGGGCCTGGGGACCCCGCGGGCCGCAGCGACGCGGACACCACCCCTTTCCCCGGCGGCCACAGCCTCCGTCTCACCGCGAGCCCCGGGGGCCGCCGGACTCACCCTGGGGGCAGGGACGGGAGATTTGGGGGGCCGGACACAGACCAGGCCCCGTTGGACCCTGTCACAGACCCACACACCGGGACAGAACAAAGAACGGAAGTTCTTTCTATTTCGCTTCCGGGTCGGACCTTTTCACTACCCATCCCATCCCCGCAGCCCCCACGCCCACTTGTTCTCTCTAGGAACTCTGGAGGAGTTCGCCTCTCGGTGATTCGCTAACTCCGGGCCTAGGCCGCGCGGCTCCCGCGCTGACGCCAACGCCCGCCCTGGAGCTCCCGCCCGCCGCCGCGCCCCCTGATGGCCGGGCGGGGCGAAGCGCCGCGTCCCTGGGCCTCAGGGCTCGTGTTTCGGCGCCGCAGACCCGGGGCGGCGGGGGCGGCGCGGGTACTCCGCGTGTCGGCGAGGGCAGAGGAAAACGCCCCTTGCCGGAGCGACCGGGGTGCCGAGCCGACCCGCAGCAAACAGGAAGACTTCTGAGGTTTTCATCACTAGAAAAAATTCACCTTTATTTGAAATGTCCAAATAAACCGAGTTTTGTGTTTGTTTCATGTAAAAATGCCCCCTTTAAAATCCGAAGAGAATGTTCCAGCCCATCAGAGAGTTCCCGTGAGGGCAAAACCTGTACAAGCGATGAGAGAGAAAACTCGGGGAAACTGGCAAGAGGCCCCCCCAGGAACCAAATGTGGGAAATGCTTGGGGGCGGAAGGGGAAGGCTTCTTGGTTCGTGGTTCGCTCGCTTTTTTTTTTTTTTTTTAAGATTTTTAAAAATTTTTATTTTATTTGACAGAGATCACAGGTAGGTAGAGACGCAGGCAGAGAGAGGGGGAAGCAGGCTCCCTGCGGAGCAGAGAGCCTGATGCTCCTGGGCTCAATCCCAGGATCCTGGGATCATGACCTGAGCCAAAGGCAGAGGCTTTAACCCACTAAGCCACCCAGGTTTGCTCACTTTTATGCCCTCACAGGAGTAATCTCATAAGTGTCGGGATCAAATCCTTCCAGGCCAGGTACAGAATGAAATCTTGTGATATTCTGACTAACGAGGGCACTCCTGGCGCCCCTTCCGGCCCTGCCTCCCATTTATTCCCAGTTTCCACTGTATCCCTTATTTATGGCGCCCACAGTCCCCTGTGCGGATGCAGCAGCCCTCACTCTCCCCGGAGGGCAGTCTAAGCACAGTAATTTAAGTGACCAGTTCCGGCAAAATATGGAAACTGCTAGGAAAGGAGACTTTCCAGAGGTACTGCAGGCCCCGGGGCAGGAAGGGGACCTACAGGCAGAGGGAATAGTCAGGACCAAGGCCTGGAGGCAGGACAGAGCAATGCACAATCACTAGTAACCCTTGAGGGGTGGCCTGAGATGGGTGGGGGCCTGAGCCGTCTGCAGTCCTTCCAGACCATAGTGAGAATTTGAGCAAATGCTTGGCATAGTCAAGCCACTCAGTAAGCTCCATACCCAACCCCACTCCACCAAAACACAACACACACACTCTCTCTCTCTCCCTCTCTCTCTCTCCCCACCCTGGTTTTTGTATTTGTTTTTAAATTCTCCTCAATTCCTTTTTCTTCCACTTCTACCTCCAGGACAAGAAGAACAGAGACGAGGAAGGAGGCCGTGGAGTGGCAAGGAGAACAGGGTGGAAATGGTCTCCTCAAAGTGGGATTGCTTGTTCTGTAAAAGGTCCCCTAATGACAATCCGAAAGGAACAGCTCTGACTCCCAGCACGTTCCGTGCTATCAACTCTCTCACTCTGGGGCTGAGAAGTCAGTTTGTAGCTGTTTGCCCCAGAGCCCAGCCAGCTGGGTAATTCCCAGCAAGTTCTCAAAGGCCTAAATGGCCTTATTCTTCGGAGTGTCCTAAGTCACCTCGGGGAGGCTCAAGGCAATCCACCAAGGTGGGAAAAGGAGTGTTTGAACTTCTGTAAAGCTTTTATCTTAAAAAAAAAAAAAAAAGGAAAAAATAAGAGTAAAAAAGCAAGCCTACGGAAAGTCAATAGAAGGGAGGGCACTGGTGTCCTCACTGGGGTCCTGTGTCAGAATCTAGCCGTCTTCAGACAAGGATCTGACCAAACTGGCAGGTAGGGATGGGGGATGGAGAACACAAATATTCTCAGAGTGTCTGTGTAGACAGCTCATTTTGAGAGAATTAATTGCCAGAGCCTTACATTTTCTATCTGTATACCTTTAAAATTGCTCCCTTGGCGAGGGTGCCCTCCTTCACAGTCATCTTCCCTCCTGATGAAGATAGTCCGGTTTCCCACCCCCGGATCTGGCTTCTTAGACTACATATATGACAGTCACCTCAGCTCAGAGGGAGAGCACAAGCAGGGGGAGCGGCAGGCAGAGGGAGAAGGGGACTCCTAGTTGAGCAAGGAGCCTGAAGCAGGACTTGATCCCAGGACCTGGGGTCACGACCAGAACCAAAGTCAAATGTTTAGCTGACTGAGCCACCCAGGTGTCCCAACGTGAGCTCATTTCAGATTGGTCCCAGTGTCATTTCAATATAACCTCATTAAATTTGAAAGCCTTTTGGCACAAAATCCTCAGGTTCACTTTTTTTCCCTAAATATAAAATTAGCTATTTCTCTGAGGAACACTGGTGCCACATAGTAGGGGTGGGAGGGGGAAATGTATACATATTGGGGTTCACATTATTTCTGGGCAACTGCTCTTGGACAGAAATTAAAAAAGGTATCTTATTGTAAAGGAATGAGTTAATATTGATACTGCCAGTTCATTTTAAAATTCTTTTTAAGAACTATACTCCTCTATCTTCTATGGGTAAAACTTCATTTTAAAAAAAAAGCTTAAAAACTTCTAAAAGATTTTATTTATTTATTTGAGAGAGAAAGAGTGAGAGAAGGAGCAGGGAGAGAGGGTAAGCAGATACCCTGCTTTACAGGGAGCCTGACATGGGGCTTGATCCCGGGACTCCAGGACCTGAGCTGAAATCAAACACTTAATAGAGTCAGGTGTTCCCCCCAAAAAACTTTTTTAAAGTAATCTCTACCCCCAACATGGGGCTCAGAATCGAGACCTTGAGATCGAGTCACATGCTCTACTGACTGGGCCAGCCAGGTGCCCCCTTCATTTCAAACTAAATAAATATAATGGTTTATTTTTTCTGACATTTCAAGTAAATAGTTCTCAAAATAACAATACAGTATTCATACAAATGATACAATTACTGAATAAAGTGTAAAACCTTTTAGTCTTTTTTTCCCGTCACTGTCTTTAATGCTGCCCCCTCCTTTTTTTAAAGATTTTATTTATTTATTTGACAGGGAGAGAGAGGTCACAAGTAGGCAGAGAGAGAGGGAAGGCAGGCTCCCTGCTGAGCAGAGAGCCCGATGCGGGGCTTGATCCCAGGACCCTGAGATCATGACCTGAGCCGAAGGCAGAGGCTTAACCCACTGAGCCATCCAGGCGCCTCAATGCTGCCCCCTTTTTAAAAATTTTATTTCCAGGGGCGCCTGGGTGGCTTAGTGGGTAGAGCATCCAAACTCCTGATTTGCTCTCAGGGTCATGGGACTGAGCCCTGCGTTGGGTTCCACGCTGAGGGTAGAGCCTGCTTGTCTTTCTCCCTCTGTTCTCCCTGCTACCTCAGCTCGCTTTTTCTTAAATAACTAAATCTTTAAAAAAATAATAATAAAATGAGATGTTTTCTTTTTTTAAGATTTCATTTATTTAGAGAGTGAGAGAGTACGAGCGGGGTGGGAGGGGGGTGAGGAGCAGAGGGAGAGGGAGAAGCAGACTCCCTGCTGAGCAGGGAACCCAATGTGGAGGTTCGATCCCAGGGCTCTGGAATCATGACTTGACCCGAAGGCAGACACCCAACCGACTGAACCACCCAGGTACCCCTAAAATGAGATCTTTTCTATTAGCTTGGAATAAATTTAAAGCTTACATGTCTTTAATAAGTTATATATTTTTAAGGTGTATAACATGGTAAATTTTGTTGTGTATTTTACAATTTAAAAGGTGGAAAAAAATGAAATGTGAACATATATTTGCTCTGATTATTACTATGAATGTAGCAATAAGAGTGAAAATTGGTTTATTCATCTAGAATCTCATTTTTGAATCGTATACTTGGACTATACGTAAGTCATCGTAGATAGACTGGATGGGGTGAAATTAAGCCATTACATAGAAATGTGCAAACAGCTATGTGTTATTGCCCATCTCAAGCTAGATCGGACCCTTCTGTCTCCTAGCAGCAGGCGATCTCCCCCAGAGAGAATTCTGGAGGTGCTCTACAAGGAAAGGGCTGCTGTCCTGATTTCCAGGCTAGCACCGAGGGGCTATTCTAGAATTTATAGTCACAGTGTATTTCCTGGGATGCACAAAGCTGCCACCTCATCCACAAATATACATTTTACAGGTGTAAGTGAGTCTTCTCAATCCATCAGATTACCACATTTGGGGAGACAAAGGGTTGGAAGCACTGCTGCCCCCAGGTGCCAAGGGCGGGACTGCAAAATACAGGATGCCCAGCGAAAAATCTGAATTTCAGATAAACACTCAATCATTTTTTTAGTGTAAGTATGCCCCCAGTATTATGTAGAATCCAAACGTAAGTCTTGTACATTTGTCTGCGTGTGTGTAAAGATGCATATTTGGGTGATATGGGGGGGGGCGTGGCTCACAGCATCTTCAGACCAAGACAGCCTCAAAGCCCCTGGGGACAGTTTCTTCCCAGTCTACCAGGGGTTCTCAGCCATTCTCCCAGAGCCAAGGAGGCACTGCCTCCTAACCACAGCTGGGCACTGGGACGGGATCAGAGCTCGGGTATACCAGTTGCTGCCATCTGTTGTGTTGTTCTGTAGAGGTCCCCAGATTTGAGTACTAGTTGCCTACAGAGGCCACCAGCCCAACAGTGCACCCACTCTTGGTTTCGTCCTCCCCTCCTTTCCTGCTCCTTCACACCTGGCTTCCTGGAACCAACTCCCTAAATAAACTATCTGCCCTTAAGCCCTTGTCACGGGCTGTTTTAGGGGAAATCCAACCTGTTAACAGTCGGTACTGGAAGTGGCCCTAGAAACTGCGCCCTCAGGATGGGATTCCAGAACAGGTCACTTGCTGGTCAGATGGTTAGTAAGAGGAGCCAGTAACGAGCACGGTAGTGATGACTCCTGGCACGCTCTACCATGGCCATTAGGAAGGTTCCCACCAGTTACGGCAGGGGATGAGATTCAGGTAGAAGAGGAAGCATTAGCTTCGGTAGTAGTCCTAGAACCTGAAACATTACTGGCATGGTGGCAATTACGAGGACTCCGGTTTCTCTCTCAAGCTTTGAAGAAAGAAAATTACAGGCTTAGTTGAGCCAACGATCATTTCAGGGCATGTTGTGAAAGCCCAAGTCGCCCACAGGAGGGATTACAGAGATCCCCATCTTCTGTAGCAAGAGCAGACGGGCCCGAACACCAGCTCACGGCCAACTGCGAGGGTGGCAGAACTGCAGAGACAGCTAAATGCAAAGTCTTGTCAAGTCACTTATCCCCCAACTCTAGGCCATGACTGGGAGAGAGTGAGATCCTGATGCATGGGACATCTGGGGAGGTGTGCTCGAGTACCTCAAGCCCCAAATTCTCCAGAACCCTCCGGCCGAACAAATGCATCTCCCTCCCCCGCTTGCTGTAGGAGATTAGACTGTTCTTGGAGACCACGCAAAGATCTCACCTGACTCCAGGCAGGGAACAGACAGGATGGACTTAAAGGAATCATGCTGGATATTACTGAGGTGTGGAGTTTAGAAGGAAACTTCAGAGTCGGATTTTCAGACTGTGGCAGAGGCATGTACAATCAAAATGCACACGAGGCTGACAAATGTCCTACCTGATGAAAACAATGTGTTCGGCATACAGAAAAAAATAAAATAAAATAAAATAAAATAAAGCACAACGTAGACCAAGATGCAGCTACTCTATATGCTCCACCCCAATTTCCTGATCCGTACCTTCACGAGCACGAACAGTTCTAATTACCCCGAATCCAAATTTCCCTGAAGCTAAAAGCAGTAGGAACAGTTTCCTCTCCTGAGAAGTGTTCAGTAACCAACACACCATTTAACAGTCCGGAGGCACGTTTACAAGATGTTATAAGTTTATTCCGAATCAGATTAAATTGCGTTCCATGTGGATCAATTCTTTACAAATCCTATTTCTTGAATATATGTTAAAACGGTTAAACAGTTTCAGTGTTTCTTCCTTAATTATACGGGATATACTCAGTTTTAACTATACAAGAAGCAGTGCCGGCCTGGCTGATGGGACCCAAAGCGTGGTGAGGGGACCGCGCTCCACCACCCACCGGCACCTCCTTCCCACGGTGCCACCACCGAGCACCCTCTCCTCCGGCACCCCTTGATGTCGAGTGAAACAAAATCTACGACTAGAGTTTATATCGCAATTACTGGGCTTCTCCCTAGCATCCAAGGGCTAAAGTTTAATAAAAACAAACGCCACCGAGAGAGCATTACTTGACAGTTAAAGCCCTTCTCCCTCTCCGGTGTGGACTCGCTGATGTTTGGAAAGATTGGACTTACTACAGAAGGTTTTTCCACAGTGATTACACCAGTAGGGCTTCTCCCCGGTATGGATTCTATGGTGTTTATTAAAATTTGAGCTGTGGTTGAAGGCCTTCCCACACTCCTTACATTTGTATGGCTTCTCTCCGGTGTGGAGCCTCTGGTGAGAACTGAGACCTGCGTGCTGACTAAAGCTCTTTCCACACTCGTTACACTGGTAAGGTTTCTCCCCAGTGTGGATCCGATAGTGTCGGATGAGGCTGCCTTTCCCACTGAAAGCTTTTCCGCAATCTTTACACTGATAGGGCGCCTCTTCCGTGTGCATTCGCTGATGTTTAAGGAGGTCTGAGCTCTGACCAAAGGCTTTCCCACACTTACAGTCATAGGGCCGGTCCACCAAGTGTGTTCTGTAATGGAGGGTGAGGTTTGAGCTGTGGCTGAACGCTTTCCCACATTTGGTGCATACATAGGGCTTCTCCCCAGTGTGCGTTCTCCGGTGCTTGGTAAGATTTGAGCTATTACTAAAGGCTTTTCCGCACTCGGCACAGATGTAACGCCTCTCTCCTGGGGCGGGTTTAGTGGGAACCAATTCTCTGCCTTTCTTGGAACCTTTGTCTAGAAGAGGAGTTTTTGTTCCTCTTTCTTTTTCAAGGTTTGCCCACTGCCTTTCTAACCTGGCCTCACATTTACTGGCAACGACCATGGGAGTAACCTCCCTTTTGAGTTCCTGAGACTCTTCAGAACTTTTCTGCTGATCTATGGAGTCCTCATTCTGGGTGTTTGAGTTACGATCTGAAACAAGAAGCAGAGTAAGAGCAGGTCAGTTGTTTTGTATTCTGAGAAGGAACTTGAAGGAGAAACAGAAACGTCGGCTGACATTGAGAGCAAGTACTGCTCGGTGACAGGTCACAACATGACAGTGACACGAGTCACCACCAGACCTAGCTTGCGGTCCGCAGCTTTCACACCAGCCCCCAGCCCAGCAGCAGCTGCGACGGTATGACGAGCACACGGCTTTCTCTGCCAGGAGAAGAGTTTCACATAAAGAGGGTAGGAGGACCACACCACGCCTCCTGGGACAGCAGCAAAGGAGCTGGGTGAAGGTCAGGCAGAAACAACAAGTAAGAAATATTACCAAATGGTCCAAGCTGATTAAGGAAAATAAAAAGGGTAATTAAGGGAGATGAGGCTAGTGGCAAATTCATGAGATCCACGCGCTCACAGAAGTGGAAAATAAAAGCAACAAAAGAGGACATTCAGTCCGTAAAGACCAGGCTAGTCCCAGATTGTCTTTACATCAAAGCGCTCACCTCCCGGGAGGGTCTGATTCCCAGCACCTACCCTACAGTGGCTGTGTCTCACGCTTCTTTCGGTTCAAAAGTTAATACTGCTAAAACCAGACTGAAGCCAACCATCTTTTTTAGAGCGCTACACGAGGCCACCACACTTCCAGGTGCACACACACGGAAAAGGGGAATAAGGGGGCACCTGGGTGGCTCAGTGGGTTAAGCCTCTGCCTTCGGCTCAGGTCATGATCTCAGGGTCCTGGGATCGAGCCCCGCGCTGGGTGCTCTGCTTGGCAGGGAGCCTGCTTCTCCCTCTCTCTCTGCCTGCCTCTCTGCCTACTTGTAATCTCTGTCAAATAAATAAATAAAATCTTAAAAAAAAAAGGGGGGGGAGTAAGAAATCCACACTGAACCAGGGGTCCCGTGAGACCTGCTGGCCCCCCAGAAGTACAGAAGTCTCTGTCAATGCAGTACTTTCCTCTAAGCCCCTTCCCTGGTCCCTGGAGCTCTCTCTCCACTCTACCATCTCTTTGTCCTGGCCACCCGCAGTGACAGATACGTGTCCCTTTCACTCTGGGTGATGAGCAGTCGCCTGGCTACATGTACAGTCTTTCCTTCAAGCGTGTACTACATGTGGGAAATAAACAGCTCAATAAATAAGCAAAATATTTTAAATAACCTTATGAGGCAGAAGCTGAAAAGAATTTACCTGGGACCATTTCTGCACAATCCCATGCTGATTTTAACAGCTTCCTCGTTCAGTCATTAACAAATGAACAAGCATCATCTCTCACTGTTCCTTCAACCTGTTACACCTCTGTGAACAGTGCCCCCCCACAACTTTTTTTACAGATTTTCTTTGACAGAGAGAGAGAGAGAGAGAGCACAAGCAAGGGGAGTGGCAGACAGAGGGAGAAGCAGTCTCCCCACCGAGCAAGGAGCCTGATGTGGGACTTGATCCCAGGACCCTGGCATCATGACCCGATCGGAACGCAGACGCTTACACTGACTGAGCCACCCAGGTGACCCTGAACAGTCCCGCTTTTAAACTCACTTTAACCAACCCTTTTAAGAGTACGTCCTGTCCCCACGCTGACTCTATGTGTGAGACGCACTTGGGAGGAAGGGCGCTCAGGCGCTCGTCCTGCCTAGGCACCCAGATCGGGTAAGTCAGTCTAGGGGGACCGCCTCACAACCAGTAATTAGAATTATTCTGTTTCTTCCACCACAAAGGCATGGGGCACCAAGCACAGAGCATGACAGACAGTCCCTACCTTGACTCTTTCCCAGGTCTGGAGTGAGATCCTCCTCTTCCCCGGTCTCCTGGATGTACAGGGGCTCCCAACCCTCACTTTTGTGACTGGTCTCCGCAGACTGGGGCTGTGTGCCGCTTGGAAACGCTGCTGTTCCCGAGGAGGACCTCTTCTCCCACACCTGTTGCTGTTCGTTTGGAGGAGGTGAGACCTAGAGACAGCCAGGAACGGCGGGGTTTGTGCACAGCTCATCTCAGAACTACAGGTGATCCCTGAACACGAGTCTGAACTACACAGGCCCACTTATACGTGTATTTTTTTTTTTTTGATACATACAGTACAGTAAATGTATTTTCTCTTCTTAAGGTTTTCTTAATGTTTTCCTTTCTCTAGCTTACTTTATTATAAGAACATGGCATATAACACATACAACGTACAAAATAAGTGTTAACTGGCTATTTATGTTATCGGTAAAGCTTCCAGTCAACAGCAGGCCATTTAGAAGTTAAGTTTTGGGGGAATCAAAAGTTAAACCGGGATTTTCAAATGAACATGTGCTGGAGGGTGGGGAGCGGTTGACAACCCTAACCCCTGTGTTGTTCAAGGGTCCACTGCAGAATGAAAGCGAGTCCCAGGAGAGCTAAAGTACAACCGCTTGGAAAAAGAAAGCAAACGCGTCCACAGCTAAAGATCAATACTGGACAGGAGAAAGGAAGCAGGAGGAAACGTGATCTAAGTCAGCGGAAACTTCTATTCAGCCCCTCCCACTGGACAGGTAAACCCAGTCCTGCCCAGAGTGCTCTACTCCCAGCCTCGCAGCATGTGGGGTCTCCCCAGTCTACCTGCTGTGCTGGCTCGTCCAGTTCCTGCTCCAGATCCTCTAGGAGAGTGACGGCCTCCTCCGCGCTCTCCGGGCAGTGCTCCTGCACCCAGGCCTGGAGCTCCTGGGGCAGGATGGTCAGGAACTGCTCCAGCACCAGCAGCTCCAGGATCTGCTCCTTGGTGTGGATCTCGGGCCTCAGCCACTCGCAGCACAGCACCCGGAGCTGGCTCAGGGCCTCCCGGGGGCCAGGTGTGTCATGGTAGCCAAACTGCCGGAAGCGCTGGCGGAACACCTCCAGGCTAGGAAGGCTCTGCCTTTCCTCTTCGTCCTCATCTTTAACCACCAGAGGCCCCCTCTCCCGTGGAGGCCGAGGGCCCTGTGCTGCAGCCATGCCCAAAACCTTGGTCATCACACCGATTCCAGAAACAGCCTCACTACAGGTGGGACTCTGTGGAGCAGGAGTATCGGTTCCTTTGGGTTTCTGGTCCTTTAGGGCTACACGTTAAGCCTGAGAAAATATTTACCATAAATTACAGAAAGAAAAAAAAAATGGATGCTTTTTAGGTCTTGACAACCACACCTTTAGCAGACAAAATTGTGCAAATTATGGCCACTATAAAACTATCACAAAAATTACGGTTCAGGGGAGCCTGGGTGGCTCAGTTGTTAAGCGGCTGCCTTCAGCTCGGGTCCAGATCCCAGGGTCCTGGGATCTAGTCCCACACCAGGCTCCCTGCTCAGCGGGAAGCCTGCTTCTCCCTCTCCCACTCCCCCTGCTTGTGTTCCCCCTCTCTCTGTGTCTCTCTCTGTCGAATAAATAAATAAAATCTTTAAAAAAAAATTACGGTTCAAACTCATTCGGGAGTCAGCTCAGGATATCCTACTTAATCTTACTTTGTCTCTACTCTAGTAAAAAGTGCACAATGGTATAATTTAAAAATTATTTTAAATTAACTTTGCTCCAAAAACTGTTTCAGAATCTTACAACTCCGGGGCACCCGGGTGGCTCAGTCAGTAAGCCTCTGCCTTTGGCTCAAGTCATGATCCCAGAGTCCTGGGATCAAGCCCCCACATCAGGCTCCCTGCTCGGTGGGAAGCCTGCTTCTCCCTCTCCCACTACCCCTGCTTGTGTTCCCTCTCTCACTGTGTCTCTGTCAAATAAATAAATAAAATCTTAAAAAAAAAAAAAGCATCTTACAATTCCTGAGATTTCAAAAAGATATCGACAGGCCAAATGCAGCCTGTCTAAATCCAAAACTTTGAGCTTCAATACTAAAAATTTGCTAGCCAAGGGTGCATGGCTGGCTCAATCAGTAGAAAATGTGACTTGTAATCTCAGGGTCGTGAGTTCAAGCCCCACATCAAACCCCCTACTTTACAAAAAAAAAAAAAAAAAAAAAAGCTAGTCAAATGTCAAGTGATGGGGCTAGTCAGCATAACCAGGAATCATGCTAAAAGGCTGGAATTAACTAGAGTATTTTAAAATAATTGAGTATAATTAATGATGTAATTTTTAAAAACTTGTTTGTTTCAAAGATCCCATTTCTTTATTTGAGACAGAGACTTCGAGCATGTGGGAGGCAGGGGGAGACAAGCAGATTCTGCACTGAGCTCGGAGCCCTACAAAGGCTGACCCCATGACCCTGAGATCATAAATTGAGCTAAAACCAAGAGTCTGGGTCTTAAGTGACTGACTGAGCCACCCAGGTGCCTCAATGATGTAATTTTGAGCCTCACTTGACCCACTTTTAAGTAGGGCACATGCAAGTTTTTAAATGTCCTTTACCTTTAGGTTTCACAGAAGGACAAGTGGAATGCCAGAGATTAGACTAACAGTAACCTATACTCTTACAGAGGTATTCACTTTGATGAGATATATATTGCTGAGAAGAAACTGGAAAAAAAATTAAACACAGTAGATTATACAAATACAAAATGCTTAAAAGTATTTTTCATTTAACCCACTGAGCCACCCAGGCGCCCAAAAGTATTTTTCTTTTAAATATTAAGTATTTTAGGGGCGCCTGGGTGGCACAGTGGGTTAAAGCCTCTGTCTTCGGCTCAGGTCATGATCTCAGGGTCCTGGGATCAAGCCCCAAATCGGGCTCTCTCCACGGCAGGGAGCCTGCTTCCTCCTCTCTTTCCGCCTGCCTCTCTGCCTACTTGTGATCTCTGTCAAATAAATAAATAAATAATCCTAAAAAAACCTAAATATTTTAAATATGTCAATCAGTTGATACATTAGAACATCAAAAATATGTGCAGTAAATACAATTACTTCAATTTTCTTCATTTGCCAAACAAGTGAAGTCCATTCACTCAACATTCACTTGAAGGCCTGATGCAGGCTTGGTGCTGGGAGTGCGGTGACGAGCAAACAAGAGGCGCTCCCACCCCCACGGAGCTTGCAAGTTTGTGGGGGAGATGGAAAATACATGAGTAAAGAGATATCAGAATCAGACTATAAATATCAGCATTCATTAAACATACTCTGAAAGAAACGTGCATAAATTAGCCCTCCATGCTGTGACTGGCTTTTCTGAGCACGTTTCCAAACTGTAAGTAGCACTCGTCATGTCACATAGATGTCCCATTCTGGGTATGGATAACTGAGAGCGGGAAAACTCCAGCGGAAGTCTCAACAAAGAGCCAAACAGATAAAAACCTATGTGGGTTTGGGAGCTTGGGTGGCTCAGTGGGTTAAGCCTCTGCCTTCAGCTCGGGTCATGATCCCGGGGTCCTGGGATGGAGCCCCACATCAGGCTCTCTGCTCAGCAGGGAGCCTGCTTCCCCCGCCCGCTGCCTGCCTCTCTGCCTGCTTGTGATCTCTCTCTGTCAAACAAATAAATAAAATCTTTAAAACCAACAACAATAAAAAAAACCTATGTGGGTTTTTGTTATGCAAACCAAGTTGATAACAAGGGTAGCACCCCTAATAACAAGGAGGCACAAATGGC
The DNA here is from genome assembly GCF_963455335.1 of Martes martes. NCBI lineage: Eukaryota > Metazoa > Chordata > Mammalia > Carnivora > Mustelidae > Martes > Martes martes. The sequence continues at coordinate 8,741,644 of NC_137906.1, forward strand.
TTACAGAAGATGAGGAAATAGATGAGGAAACAGGAATCACAGATAATCTAAATCTAAAGTATTTAAAAATTTGAGTATGAAAAAAATAAAAATGAAAATAAAAACCTGAGTAGGCTCATGGCTCATATGCACGTCGTTTTCCACAGATCTGGCTTGTATCACTTGGATATCAAGTCTCACATATGGCCCCATAATCACAGCAAAGGAAAAAGGATAAGATGCGAATAGTGGTATTGCTGGGTTATAGATGACTTCAGGTTTTATTTTTTTTATATGTATTTATTTTTAAGATTTTATTTATTTGAGACATACAGAGAGAGAATGTGCGGGGAGGGGGTGAGAGCAGAGGGAGAGGAAGAAGCAGACTCCCCACTGAGCAAGGAGCCTAATGTGGGGCTCGATCCCTCAAATCCTGGGATCATGACCTGAGGTGAAAGCAGATGCTTAACTGACTGAGGCACCCAGGAGTCCCTGGCTTCAGTTTTTCAAATTCTTTTTTTATTTCCCAAATTTTCTATAATGGGTATTATTACTTCTATATCAGAAAATCAGAATATCATTAAAGACAAACAAAACAGGTTTTCCTACCAATGTCCAAACTTCATGCCCTCCAAAAATAAAACGATCCCAAGAAAACAAAAAAGCAATGCCACACCACGCAGAAAACCCCACCACAAATGTACGTTATAGCTTTTGTATTGAGTTTTGTATTAAGTTATTTAGTTTCAAACATTTAGTAAACACACATTAAAAACACATATTTTATATGAATTGCCAATTCTGGTAATTAAAAAAGAAATGGGATTCTAGGACTAGAACCTCAGTATGTAACCTTTTAGGAGAAATGCAATAATTATCAGCTGCTAATTATAATTAGTTCAGAATTCTAGGGATGCCAGTACTTGGGACTCCCCTCCACCATACCCCATTCTGAAGCATCCTATGATATGTCAACCGAGGTGCTGATAGGGTGAACCAGAATCAGCACCACCCACTCCCCCCGCCCCCCCCCGCCCCCCCAACACACTGCTGGAGTGCCCAAGTTCAGGATAACTTGACAACAGCCGGGATAGGAGCACACCAGCTCGTTTCCTAAAATAAAGGCACTAGCACTCAAGGCTAAAATAACCTCAAAATAACAGAGGTAGCAGTGCCAGGAGCATTCATCTGAAATGCTCAGAAGCACGTCTCCCCAGTGCTGAAACGCTTTTTCATAACCGGTTACAAAATTTCACACTCCACCCAAAGCAGGGCAAACCTACAACAGGACACTGTTCCAACAGACACTGGAATCCATTCGGGCTGCTCAGCTTCTGAAATCACGCCTGGGAAACTCAGCAAGACACGAGGAGTTCCAGAACACAGGTGGCATTAAAGAGGGAGTGACCTATCATTCCTGGGCATCTGTTCCCAGAAGGGCATATCCAAACCCACAGATCACGTAACTACCTCTGCAAAAACATGTACACAGAGACAAATAAAGAAAAAGTTGAGGTGCTTGTCCAGCTCAGTTGGTCGAGTGTGTGACTCTTGATCTCGGGGTTGTAAGTCTGAGCCCCACACTGGGTGTAGAGATTACTTGAAAACAAAAAAATCTTAAGGAAAAGTTTCCCTTAGATGCTGCCCACAATTCAAATTCATGTCTTTTGCAAGACCACAAATGAGCGAAGGGCCAGGTGCTTGGACCCCTTTGTCCTCGCTGCATTCATCCTGCTTGGAGATTTCATCCGGTCACATGGCTCGGATTGCCATCCCCACGGCCAGTTTATCTCCAGCCTGAACCTCTCCTCTGAACTCTAGACTCTTAAGACCAACCACTACTTGACGTCGCCACCAGCATGTGCAACGGTACCTCAAGTTTAACATGTCCAAAACTGCAGTCCCCATCATCGCCCCCAAAACTGTTCATCTCAGTTAACGGCAACTCCATCATTCTGTTTTCTTGGACCAAAACACCTGGTTAATCCCACAGACTCCTCCTTCACATTCTACATGTAATTTGTAAGCAAATCCCGTGAGCTCGACATCCCAAAGACCCAACGTTCAACCAATCCTCACTGCCTCCAATACTGCCATCCCAGCCCATCACCTGTTGGACCGGGCCCTGTAAGAGCCTCTGAAGTGTTTCCCTGGCCCTCAGTTTATTGCCAACGAGCAGTCAGAGTGAACCTATTAAAATTCAAGTCAGATCACAGCATTCCTCTGCTCACGCTTTCCAAGGCGGTGTCTCAAGAGGAAAAGGCAAGGTCATCACAGAGGCCGACAAGGCTTCAAAGGTCTCAGCACTGTTGTCTCTAATTTCATCTACCTCTCTCTCGTTCATTCCACCCCAACCACACTGTTACCCAAATGTGTGCGGAATCTTCCCGCCTCAAAGCATTTGTTGTCCCCTCTGCCTAATGCTGCTTCCAGATTACAAATGGCTGATCTGTACTCCTATGTTCTCGCTGAGCCATCCCTGGCCACCCTCTTTTAAATATGCACAACCCTCCCTCACCCCAGAACTCCTTATGCTCCTAATCGACGCTTTCCCTGCTCATCATTTATCTCTAGACCTAACGCGGAGCTCAAACCCACAACTCCAAGATCAGGAGTCCTGTGCTCTTTTGACTTGAGTGAGCCCGGTGCTCCTACCCTTTAAAAAACCAAAAACAAAAAACAGAAACCATGTTTCGCTCTTGAATATCAACTCCTGAGGTCAGGGACTTTCACCTGTTTTCTTTTTCTGCTATTTCCAAATACCTACAATACGCCTGGTATTTGCAGGTACTGAGTTATCTGTGGGAAGAATGAATGTCATATATGGATCTTTGGGGCTACTCACAGGGTAAAAACTGTAAAATCGGGCTTAAAAAAATATCAGGACAGGGCACCTGGACGGCTCAAGTGGTTAAGCCTCTGCTTTCAGCTCAGGTCATGATCCCAGGTCCTGGGATCGAGCCCCGAATCGGGCTCCTTGCTCAGCGGGGAGTCTCCCCCTCTCCCCAACTCATGCTCCTTCTCTCTCAAATAATAAAATCTTAAAAAAATTTTTTCAGTATAAATTGAAGCTAAAAAAATTCAGAAGCAGCATAAAGTCATGCTTAGTTTACTACCGATGCAGGTGGATACAGGATTGGGTAAGAGTGTACACAGGAGTTAGTATACAGACATTTATTTCCTAGCTCTGTCTGCTGTGAAGGTTTAGAAGCAATGATATCCCACAATCAACACCCCCAGAGCCCAGGTCTTGGTTTCTAAGTATCATTTTCCAATAAAAACTACTAGAAAATGGAGAAATGGTTGATTCTAGGATGGGGAGCATATAAAATGAGCCTGGAGAATCCTGTGGTGACAAAAAGTTCAATGATCACAGCTGAAACAATCTGAGCAACAAAATAGTAAGTACTGGGTTATAATCCAAAAGCGGAAATAATTATCTGTCCACGCTACGTAAAGGGGGGGCAGGAGGAGGGTGGGAATGAATAAACAGAGGAAGAGACAAATATCCCATCCAGAACTTATTTACGTAGATACTCCTCTGTCAAGAAGGTGGACTGCACTTAGGGACTTGCTTCCACAAGCAGAGTATGGAAAGGGGCTGAAGGCAAGCACTCACTGGGAAGGTGAACCGGCTCACCAAGGTCAACATCACCGATGGTTATGTTGATGATAATGGTGACAAAGGCACATTACCTCTATGGCCTTCCTCCTCCACACCCACACTGAGGGACATACTATAGAATATCTGACCTGTACTTCTCCAAACTATCAAGGTCATCAAAAACAAGGAAAGCCTGAGAAATTGTCACTGATCAGGGACACTAAGTGGACTTGAAGACAAATATAATGTGGTACCCTAGATGGGAATCCTGGAATGGAAAAAGGATATTAGGGAAAAACTAGTGAAAATTCCAAGAAATTGTGCAGCTTAGTTAATAGTAGTGTACCAGTGTTGGTTCCTTGGTTGTGACAAATGTAGGCAGTAACATAAGAAGTTAACAGTAACGGGAAAAGAGGTGTATGGGAGTTCTGTACTGTCTGAGCTTTTCTAGAAATCTAAAGTATGCAAAAATAAAACATTTACAGGGTGCCTGACTGGTTTAGTCAGCAGTGCATGTGACTCTTGATTTCAGGGTTGTGAGTTTGAGCACCACATCGGGTATAGATATCACTTAAAAAAAAATCTTTGGGGGCGGGAGGAGCCTGGGTGGCTCAGTTGGTTGAGCGACTGCCTTCAGCTCAGGTTGTGATCCCGGAATCCGGGGATCGAGTCCCGCATCGGGCTCCTATCTCCGTGGGGAGTCTGCTTCTCCTTCTGACCTCCCCTCTCATGCTCCCTCTCACTCTTTCTCTCTTAAATAAATAAATAAAATCTTAAAAAAAAAAAATCTTTGGGGGCACCTGGGTGACTCAGTTAAGTGGCCAATTCTTGATCTTGGCTCAGGTCATGATCTCAGGGTCCTGGGGTCGAGCCCCACATCAGGTTCTGCACTCAGCGGGGAGCCTGCTTGAGATTCTCTCCTCCTCACTCCACCCCTCACCCTGTGTGTGCGCGCTCCTCTCTCAAATAAATAAATCAATCTTTTAAAATAAAATAAAATCTTAAAAAAACAATAAAATAGAATAAAATATTTCAATTTTAAAAATATGGGGAAGTGGGGGGAAAGCAGCTTTGATAAACACTATTCTATTATGGAGTGATAGTAAAGAGAAATATGTTAGCTATTAACTTCAATACTTATGATGTTGAAGCAGACCATTGTTAGAGTTCATTAGATATTTTTAAAAAGTTATGAAGCGTTTTTCTTTTACAATTATTTTTTTTAAAAGGTGCCTGCTTGGGGCGCCTGGGTGGCTCAGTGGGTTGAGTCTCTGTCTTCAGCTCAGGTCATGATCTCAGGGTCCTGGGATCGAGCCCCGCCTTGGGCTCTCTGCTCAGAAGGGAGCCTGCTTCCCCCTCTCTCTGCCTGCCTCTCTGCCTACTTGTGATTTTTAAAAAGACTTTATTTATTTGACAGAGAGAGATCACAATCACACAGAGAGGCAGGCAGAGAGGGGGGAAGCAGGCTCCCCACCAAGCAGAGAGCCCGATGAGAGGCTCAATCCCAGGACCCTGAGATCACGACCTGAGCTGAAAGCAAAGGCTTAACCCACTGAGCCACCAGGTGCCCCTGAAATAAAGTTTCTAATAGATCTATTGTAAACATTACACAATGCTTATTTTTACTTTTATCAAACACTTTTAACTAGTTGACAATGTTATGACAATCTTATCCTCCTTTGAAATCACACAAGCCATTTTCCAGTTTGGCAACTCCAACTCCAAAGCTCAAAGGCTACCAGCAGAGGTTTACTGATTTATTTTTTATAAAAAAAAAAAAAAGAAAGAAAGAAAGAAAAAAGATTGGGGAGGTGGGGACACCTGGCTGGCTCAGTCAGAAAAGCATGTAACTCTTGATCTCAGGGTTGTGAGTTTGAGCCCCACATTCGGCATAGCGAATACCTTAATTCAACAGGAGAAAATCAAATTCAGCTTTGTATGTACAGGGACCCACACAGACATGAAATTCCGAAGGCAGTCAGGCAACATGGAGGCTTAAATAACAACCTGAGCTAAGGAGGGGGTCTGGGGATACTAAGATGAGGAAAATCATCAGCAGGAAGGTGAGAGGAGATGTTTGGAAAACAAAGGGTGCCCTATCATGCAGGTTTTTTAGGTAAAGAAGAATCTCTTTTAATAGCTCTCTTTCTGGCATAGCCAGGCATTTGAGGAGAAAGGTGAAGAGCCTTTCCTGAATCTGCTGGGTTTCAATTGCTTTTAACTCAAAATACCATTCATGCTAAAGTGCCCCATCTTGCGGCAGCCTGCCCTTGGCTCCTAAGTTCCCTCCTCTGAAAAATCGAAGTTTCACACTTTGTTAAGTCTAGTACCAGCAGAGGTTTAGCATACAAATCTGCATATAACAGACAGCTGTTTACAACCATTTTATTAATTTCTCTGTTTGGCACACAAAAGTCACAGCCTGGCCTCTGCCTCCTCACACCGTCTCATCAGTGCTCAATGTTCAGGGCAGATTTCTATTTGTCTTTCAAACCTCAGCTTAATAATAAATATACAAAAAGATACTTAACCTTAGTTATAATAAAAGACATGAAAATTAAAGCTTCAACGAAATGCTTCCATCTATCAGACTGGCAATGATTTAAAAAAAAAAATGCAATAATGCTCAGTCTCAATCCCTACCCCCCCCCCGCCCCCCGCCCCGCAGCAAGCCAGTTATTTCACATTTGGTAATGTTGAGTGTGCCTAAAGGTTCACTCAGGGATGCCCTCCAGGTCTTGGCTTCTGAATTTTTCCTTTTTTTTTTTTTTTAAATTTATTGATTGATTGACTATAAGCTCCAAGCCCAGTGTGGGGCTTGAACTCATGACCGTGAGATCAAGAGTCACATGTTCTACCAACAGTCAGCCAGGCTCCCAGGCTTCTGAAGTCTTCTTAACAAAGTGTTTATAAAATCAAAAGCATGTGGATAGAAAACAAGAGCCTTCCTTACTAAATCACATTGACTTCAACCACAGTGAACTACTTTTTTTTTTTTTTTAAGATTTCATTTATTTATTTGAGAGAGTGAGATGGATAGTGATAGAAATTGTGAGAGAGGGGCGCCTGGGTGGCTCAGTGGGTTAAAGCCTCTGCCTTCAGCTCAGGTCATGATCTCAGGGTCCTAGGATCGAGCCCCGCATCGGGCTCTCTGCTCAGCGGGGAGCCTGCTTCCCTTCCTCTCTCTGCCTGCCTCTCTGACTACCTGTGATCTCTGTCTGCCAAATAAATAAATAAAATCTTAAAAAAAAAAAAAAGAAATTGTGAAAGAGAGCACAAGCGGGGAGGAGAGGGAGAAGCAGGCTCCCAGTGAGCAGGGAGTCCAATGTGGGGCTGGATCCCAAGACCCCAGGATCATGACCCAAGCCGAAGGCAGATGCTTAACCAGGTGCCCCACAGTGAACCACTTTCTTTAGGCTACCGAGAACGTTTAGCACAAGAAATTCCTAAGTTCAGTCTACCATAACCAGAAGAGACTCGTTCCTGTTCCCAGGGTCTTGTGGGTTTCTTCCCCTCTTTTATGAATTTCCCAAAATGTATACTCTAATAAACGTGTCCCAAATCCATTATGAAACAAGATGAGGCATAAATAAAACAAATTATCACAGATTCTAACAACTGAATGGTACTTACCAACTAATTCTAGAACGCCTTTAACACATACCTTGTGTACCTGAAAACTCGTAGGCTGGGAAATCTGGTAACTGAGGCACAGAATTCTACTGTTCAGTACCTACTTTCTTCATAGCAGCCTTCCAATCCCTGAAAATAACTGCTTTTTGCCTCTCAACTCCCTTCTTCACAGTTCTTTCAACTGTTCCTTACATAACATAGGTTTCCAAGAACCTCACCCACCAGATCACCTTGGTCTCGCCCAACTATTTATAAACGGTAAAGTAAAAATGCATTTCCAAATTCGAGCAGATGCCTGTTGTGCGTGTGCTTTCTAATCTGAACAAAGCCCAACGGTACTATTCCCCCTCTTGGATGAGTCACGACCCGGGACTTCTAATGAGGCTCGGTTTCCCACAGCAGGTCCCCAAGCCCCTCAGGCGTGTTCTCATCGATTAGACCTGAGTTCGGATTTGCTATTGAGAGCCAGGGAAAAAAGAGAAGGCAACTCGGGTCCGACTGACAGAAGGTTCGGCTCAGGGAGAGCACAGAAAAACAGCTCTGGAACGAGAATGAGGCAGTTTCTTTGTGAAACCCCCCTGGCGGGGAGAAAAAGACTTTCCCGGGAGCTGGCGCCTCCACTACCTGGGGCTGGGCAGGAGCACGGGGCTCCTCCCTTAAGACCTCCCGGGACCGGTCTGCGGGGGTTCTCCAGAGGCCACAGCTGCTCAACCTACTCCTCCCTCCCCGAACCCTTTCAGCCAAGGATCCCTCTCTCGCCCGCCACGCGAACCAGGAACCGACAGACTCACCGGATTTGAAACCGCTCGAAGCGCTCGGACACCTCGATGCACCCCGCGGCCGGCGCAGCCGGAAGTGCGTCAGAGACCCGCCCCCGCGGGAGTCTAACGGGGCCATAGCGGTCCCTCTAGGAACTGGGAAGGTGCTCTTTTCGTCTCTGTGTCTCGGGTTCGTCGAGGGTCGAGGCGCTTTAGGGACAGGAGGAGTCGCCCCACTACAGAAACAGGGACCTAGTTCCAGCCCCCCCCCTCCTTTTTAAACCAAGGAAGTGCCAACCAGGTGAAGGCTTTGGCGGTTCTCCCACCCGATCCCCGACGTCCCCGTCCAGGGAGAGTGTTCCCTCGTGGACTTCAGAGCCTGGTTCACCCGTGACCCGGGCCCGTCACTTCGTGAGAACTTGATCCACGTTTATGGACACGGAGTCCCACGTTTGGCTCACGAAGCCAGAGACTGAGTGATCACTGTCAGACTTGAGTCACGGTGGCATCAATCTGAACAGAATTCTGGGCAGAAATCTCAGAGGCTGCTGCCTTCTAAGGTGCTCCTGATGCTGGGGGGCTTGTGAAAGAAGTCTCCGCCTACCGCTTTCTCCCGCTGCTTCTGCTCGGTTGCAGGGTTCAGACTAGATTCCCTGTTTATTTCTGCACCACCCTCTCCGGCCCCCACTGAGTTTGATTTTGGCCTGATTCCTCAAAAGGCGCACATGCTGAAGGACAGCAGTATGCCTGCACGTGAAATTCCCTGCCTAAATACACCCTAACTTTATAGAAATATGGTATCATTTCCCTCTCTTTTGGGGGGGGGGTCATTACTTTTTTTTTTTTTTAAGATTTTATTTATCAGAGACAGAGATCACAAGCAGGCAGAGAGGCAGGCAGAGAGAGAGAGAGGAGGAAGCAGGCTCCCCACTGAGCAGAGAGCCCAATGCAGGGCTGGATCCCAGGACCCTGAGATCATGACCTGAGCCGAAGGCAGAGGCTTTAACCCACTGAGCCACCCCGGCGCTCCCCCCTCCTTTTTTTTTTTTTTCCCAAAGACATGTAGAGAGGATGACAGCAAGCCTCCATGTACCAACTGGCCAGTTTCAACAGTCATCACATGGTCAGTCTTGTTTCATTCATTCATTCCCCCATGCATGGTCAGACATCTAAGATGGGTGGGTTCTGGCTGCCACCTGTTAAGAGGCACCCAAAAACTAATGGTGGCCCAGAAATGGGCAAATTGGAGGGTGTGAGGTCTGAACACCATACCATTCCACTGGAGATAATCTGGAGAATTTTTCCTTTCTTTAGGTAGGAGAAGAGGAGGGGAGAATGAGGAACAAAGTAGTCATAGTTTTCAAATATGTAAAGAGTTGTCATTTCCAAAAGAAATGTGTTTTTAGGACCCCGGAATTCAGAACTAAGACCAGTGAATGGAAATGCTAGAAAAGTTCAATATAAGGAAGAAGTTCCTAATGGAGTTGCTCAAAGTGGCCACTTCCTGTATCATCTGGTGCTATCTTGAGGAGGTGGGAGAGCCCTGAGGATGGGAGGACGGGAATACTGCAGAGTGCATTTTTGTGCTAGATGACCTTTAACATCTTCATACAGCTTGCCCCATACTCCTATTAGTTTTCCCTTGACTTCCAGCCCCTTCACAGCACTCCTTCACGGTTCCCATTCCCTCCATATATGTCCTTAGAGCACTTACTATGGGCAAAGTACTGTTAAGCACTTGGTTTCACTTCGTTATTGCTACATAAAAAAACTCAAAACTTAGTGACTTAACACAACAGTCATCATTTCTCATACAAGTTCACAAATCTGTGGATTGGCTGGGTTCTCCTACTTCCTGTGGTGTCAACTAAGGAGCTGGCATGGCTGGCAGTTGACGTTGGCCCACAGACTGGAAGCTCAGCTGGGGTGTCGGCCTGGGGGTTCAGCGTTCCTGTGTGAGTGTCTCCCCATGGCTCCCTGGGCTTTCTCATGATGTGGCTGGTTTCCCGAGGAGGTCAAGGTAGAACTTGCCGATGTTTAGGGCTCAGCCTTGGAAATCACACAACATCATTTCCACCATTTAGATTGTTAGGACACTGGGCCAGATTCAAGGGGAAGAAAAGACAGACTCTATTTCTTGGTCACATTTCGAAAGAGTGTGGGGGATGGGAGATAATGTTGTGACCATCTTTGGAAACAATCTACACACATGTATCTTTACGTTATCAATCCTATGAAATATTACAGTCCCGAGAATACTTACCCTGTAAAATATTAAAATCTGTTTTACGTGCCAAGAAACTGTAAGCACCAGAACAGAAAAGTAAGTACATTGACCAGGGTCATACAAGTGATCTGTGGGAAAGACAAGATTCAAACCTGGCTCTTTCTCCAAAGCCTATGCTTTTAGGCACTCTGCTGTCTCTGAATTAGACTGGAGGAAGAGATGGTTGAAGGGAACAGAATCCCTTGAGTGAGTTGCATGTGTTGATATCTTGATAGTGCTCCATCCAGCCTCTTAGTCAAAATGATCTTTGCCTAGCCCTGAAGCCAGTGAGCTGTGATGTTGAGGCTTGAAAGAAATCTTTCCATTTCCAGCCTTGTTGCTCTTTCTAAAGCAAAGGAGGGGCGCCTGGGCGGCTCAATCTGTTGAGTGTCCGACTCTTGATTTTGGCCCAGGTCATGATCTCAGGGTCATGAGATCGAGCCCCGCATTGGGCTCTGCATTCAGCTGGGAGTGGGCTTGGATTCTCTCCTTTTCCCTTTGCCCCTCCCCCTGCTCGTGCGCTCACTCACTCTCTCTCTCTCAAATAAAAAAGTTAATTTTAGAAAATCTTAAAAAAAAAAAAAAGAAAAGAAAAGAGGCCCAGAGTTGGAAAATATTAATGCCAAAATAGACCTTAAGGATGATCTGGTTAAGCTCTTGTTTTCAGATGAAGAAACCAATGCCTGGGGAGGTCAGATCCAAGGCACACGAGTGAGCTTGTTAGTAGTGGACCTGAGAGTAGATAAGATTCTCTAATTCAATCCTGTGTCCTTACTATATCTCAATAGATCTTTAAAAATAGCATCAGGAAGATCAATACGCTATCCAAATCATCCTATATTATAGCAAGTTAACTAAGGATGAGTTATTCTTTTCTTCCATTAATATAATGATGACCATATGGCACAACCATAAGAAAGCAAAGGAGAAGTTAGCTACTTCGCCTAGTGGCTCACTGTGGTGTGTTAACCGCATTTCCTCTTCAGAGCAGTTTTGAATCTGGTCTTGATGGGTCCTGTTCTCTCACAAAATGCAGTCGTTCTTCTTGTCAGTCCTTCAAAATATTTGAACCTACATGGTTCCATGATCTTATCTGAAGGTTACTTCTGAATCTTGGACCATACACGCTTGCTTTGGTCACATACACTCAATCTTGGACTGTAAAATGTTCAAACTGACCTAAGGCCCTTGGAGGGTCCACAGTTTCTAAATGACCTCCACACTCCCATCTTTCTCTACGCTACCAAATTGTCTTTTGTCTTGAAAGAGAAAAAGAGGGGCACTTGGATGGCTCAGTGGATTAAACCTCTGCCTTCAGCTCAGGTCATGGTCTCAGGTTCCTGGGATCGAGCCCCGCATCGGCCTCTCTGCTCAGTGGGGAGTCTGCTTCCTCTTCTCTCTCTGCCTGCCTCTCTGCCTACTCTCTCTCTCTGTCAAACAAATAAATAAAATCTTAAAAAAAAAAAAAGAAAAAAGAAAGAGAAAAGCATTCCCCTCTCCTTTGTGGCTGAAGTCTGGAAGGGAAAAATCTACCAGTGGTTACTGTAGGCTCTAGCTTCCTCCTTCCCCTTCCAGCAGTGTGGTAGTCATGTTTCTCCCTCATATGGTGGCTTTCTAGATCTTGCTTGCGCATTCTGGCCTTGCTTATTTTTGCTGCTGTCACTATGCTTGGTTAGTAGAGGGTAATCATACCTTGACCTCTCCTAGAACAGAGCCGGGCAAACTTCTCACCCAGGACAGCTGTGAAAACTTGCTTTTTTATTTCCCAGAAGGAGTCCGCATGTACCGCATGTTGGGGAGCTGCAAAGACATTCATTCAGCTAAAGAAAATGAAAGGAGGGATGCCTGGCTGTCTCGGTTGGAAGAGCATGCAATGCTTGATCTCGGGGTTGTGAGTTCAAGCCCCATGTTGGGTGCAGAGATTACTTAAAAAAAAATAAATATTAAGAAAGAAAAAAAAAGAAAATTAAAGGAAAGGAGAATACAGGCAGAGTGATGTAGTTAGACAACCCGTAGCTTACAGCTAGAGCCCTGTGGCTAGTGAGCCTTGGGAAATTTAGATCTGCAACTTGATTACCAACAAAACACTACCTCCTCTGACAACTTTAAGAAATCCCTACACCCAGTGTGGGGCTCAAACTCATAACCCTGAGGTCAAGAGTTGCATGCTCTACCAACTGAGCCAGCCACGTGCTGTAGCTTCATCTGACAACTGTAGAGCATTTGGATCACATGAAAGTGAACCAGCTGTGTAACTGACTACACCGACAGTAAGAGATTTGTAATCTTCAACATTCTTACATTGTTTCTGATCTCCTCTCTAGTTTAATGTTCCCCCCTTCCCCAGGGATAGAGATGTGGCTCCACCTGTCACAGATCCTTGTTTTTAGTTCTGCTCTATCTGGTGAGAGCCCCCTGCCTTTTCCTTATTAAGAGAGGTTAGGGATGCCTGGGTGGCTTGGTTGGTTAAGCCTGCCTCTCTCTCTTTTAAGATTTTATTTATTTATTTGACAGAAAGAGGGAAAGAGGGAACACAAGCAGGGGGAGTGGGAGAGGGAGAAGCAGGCTTCCGCTGAGCAGGGAGCCCGAATGCGAGGTTCAATCCCAGGAGCCTGGGATCATGACCCGATCTGAAGGCAGACCCTTAACAACTGAGCCACCCAGGTGCCCCAAGCCTCTCTAACTCTTGACTTCGGCTCACATCCTGATCTCAGGGTCATGAGATGGAGCCCCACCTCTGAACCCCTAGACCTGGTCATGCTCAGAGGGGAGTCTGCTTGACATTCTCTCTCCCATTCCCTCTGCCCCTCTCCCCACTTGTACCTGTGCTCGCTCTCTCCAAAAAAATAAATATTAAAAATAAAAAGATAAAAAAAAAATAAGAGAGGGTAAAGCTTCCTGCCAAGACTTTTACAAGAGCAGGTTGCAAGCCGTTCCCCAAGTTTCTGGAAGAACCCGGAAAAATTTGCATTCTCTTAGAATAGAAGGAGTTCACAAAGGACATCTGGCCCAGCCCTCCTTCATGCAAAATCCCTTCCTGTGTGGCCCCTTGACGGCCCGCAGCCCAAAGCCTGAATTGATGCAGCTCTGGCTGGTTCTGCACCAGGTTCTTTCTTCTGTCCGTGACTTCCATAAAGGCTGCTCCCGCTTGTGCAGCTCCCTGCACCATCCCAGGGGCCACCGTTCACCGTATCAGGGAGTGATCAGCGAACTGCACGGTTATCATAACTTGCCAACAGAAGGCAGTCGAGTAAGTGTCCTGAGCAAGGGGTGCCTTTTTCTAATTTGTCCGAGTCCTGGGAGCCACAAGAGCTGCCTCGGCGATTATCTGCCCTACTCGTTGCCGTTGCCGTACCACTTTCCTTTTCTTATTCCTCGCGCATGGCCTGACGATAATGTTTGTTGAAAAGGACTTTTGTTCCTATGTCTTGGACTCCTGCAGAGCAAACCGAGTCCCTCTCGCATCCCTCTTCAGATATTTGAGGGCAGAGACCAAGTTCCCAGTGAGTTTTGTCCTCACCAGGGAAACTGTTTGTTGGATATATGAGGTAGTTTGCTTTCCTTATCCTGCACTTGGACCGTTTCTCTTTTAAAAGGTGGAATCCAGAAGCAAGTTTCGGGCACACAATAAAGATAATGCATTTGGGGGAGGCTCGAGAATCTGGAGTGGAGGCCATGCTTTGGACTTGGGGGCAGCGGTGACTACTGGCAGAGAGACTCGGGTGGCTTGGGACAAGTAAGGCCGCTTAAGCCTGGGCAGCAATTTCCATTATTCTGCGGGTAATCTGACTCCTTGGAGGATCTGGGATTGCAAAGGGACACACATCAGCTGAGGGGGTGGGGGGAACTTGAGAGAAGCCCAGAGGCCATGTGAAATTTTGTACCTAACATTTGGGACGGAAATGGGCCCAGAGCCAGGGTCCCCAATTTCACAAAGACCTGATTTCAAGGTTACGTGTGTTTCAGGGACTCGTGGGATGGAGGACATGCCAGCATGTTTCATTTTTTTAAAAATGAGACTTTGGTGAGGGGTAAATAAACATTGAGAAGATCGAGAGGCCCCTGGAGGAAGTACGAACAGGTAATATTTTTGGCACACTTATGTCAGGCACCGTCGTCCATGCTTTACATAACGGCTCATTTAATGCTTATAAGTAACTCTACGCCCATTTTGCAGATGAGGTAACTAAGACACAGTGAGTACGTGGTGGGTAAAGGATCCGGTCGTCCACTTGATGCCTGTGGACAGTTAACCACTGTGCTAGGCTGCTCCATAAACGTAGCTGTGGGATCACGCAAGTGACATATGAAGGAGGGAGATTTGAGCTCATAAAGGAGAACAAGGGACAATGGAGCAGTGGAAAGAATCCAGTTGTTGCGAGAGTCACACACTTGAAGATCCGGCTCTGGGCGCGCCTGCCCGCCTCAGTGGAGCCTGCGACTCTTGATCTCAGGTTGTGAATTCAAGCCCCGCGTTGGCTGTAGAGATTACTTAAAAATAAATAAGTAAACTTACAGAAAATACAATAAAAATCCAGCTCTGCCATTTATCTGGTAAGCCGCTTCACGTCCTGGGCTCGTTTCTGCACTTGTAAAACGAGGCAACCATCTTTGTGAAACTGTGTGGGTTAGAGAAAATTCATGGTTATCATTCGCGAGTGAAGGAGGGAGAGGGGCTGAAGGACAAAGCCACTGACGAGAGTTTCAAGGAAATGGCCAAACATTCTAGAAAATGGAGAATGGAGATGAGAGAAAATGCTGTCAAGGACACCCGCGATCTATTATGACGTGGTTTACGTGGTTGGGGAAGAGCTGAATTCCTGGAGCTTTAAGAGGGAGCTACGCACGGGCGCCTGGGTGGCTCAGTGGGTTAAGCCGCTGCCTTCAGCTCAGGTCATGGTCTCAGGGTCCTGGGATCGAGTCCCATGTCGGGCTCTCTGCTCAGCAGGGAGCCTGCTTCCCCCTCTCGCTGTGCCTGCCTCTCTGCCTACTTGTGATCTCTGTCAAATAAATAAATCAAATAAATAAAGTCTTTAAAAAAAAAAAAAGAGGGAGCTAGGGTGGAGAGATGTGATCACGGTCCATTCGGGAAAGGAATTTGGTCGGAAAGGAATTTGGTCGTCAAGAGGAAAGGACAGTCAAACAAAAGAGTGTCTTGCTCCTTAAGGCTACAGGTGTTTCAGGGTGAGGAGGGGCCTGGAGGCACCAGAGAGCAAGGCCAGGGGCTCCAGGGAGCAGGAAGGACCAGATGGTGAAGCACGTCCCAGGGACCTCAGGCCCTTGGGAAGGAACGCAGAGGGGCATCTGTGGAGAGTGACGTGAAGCCATGATCAGCATGGGGCTTTGGCGAGAGGGAGACATCTGCACCGGGAACCCGTGTCTGCATGCAGCTGTGAAGAGGCAGGGGTGGCAGCCACCAGGTTTGACTGCACAGAGACTGTGGGTCTGCACAGAGTGGAAAGTTGAGGAGGGAAACTCCTGGAAGGAACCCTAGTCCTTGACTTTTGTGTGTCCTGAGAGCTGCAGTTAAGGCACTATCCTCTCCGTGCCCAAGGCTGATTTTTTTTTTTTTTTTTTTTTTTAAACCGGTTCCTGGAGGAGTCCAGCCGCTCTGCCCTGCCCCGGCATGCGGGGGAAGCCGCATGCCGGGACCCCAAGGCTGATTTTATCAGCTCAGGGCTGGAATCTGCCACGGGCCCCATCCTCCACAGGTGACCAAGTTCAAGAACGTATTGGATTTCTCCCCATTTCTGCCCGCCCTGTCCCTCACTTTGGTTCTCTGGAATCAATTCCTAATGCACACGAGCCCTCACTTTAGGTTCTGCTCTCTGGGGGGCCCAGGCCAGGACAGTGGCCCAGGAAAAGGTGAACTTCCCTTGAACTGTGAAGATCAACGCAGAAAAATACTTTTTTTTTCCCCATGTGCCACCTTTTACTTACTTCTTTAAGTTAAAAAAAAATTGTTTACTCCACTCATGCCCTGGAAAGCAAGCAGGGAAGAGTTAGTATTCCTTCAGGACCCTGAAACCAAAGCAGATAGAACACTTTGTGCCTTGATTCTGGTCTCTAAATAGGGCGAATAAATCATTTCTTTCAATGAGACAAAGTAACAAAAACAATCGGAGTTTGTTTCACTATATTATGCAACAACAAAACCAGGTTATTGGGTGAGAGGTCAATGTCCAAGTTTGAAATCTCAGATCACGGGCTGACCATCAGGGTGTTCCCTGTTTTTTCTGAGTTTCATAAATCGGTCAAAGGTTTTACTTTAATGGTTCCATCTTCTGAGAAGATTGTGTCGGGGGGGGGGGGGAATCATTGAAATCTACTTTACTCCACGGTTTTTGATCTGGCTGCCCCCTTCCGAGAAGCTACCTTGAACTTGAAGCTCAAATGAAGGAGAACGTGTTCATCTGCACAAGGATGCGGGTCACGGTTCCAGTTTTTACCTTTGAAATTATGTTTTTGCCTCATCCAAAATGTGTACATTTATGCAACCAAGAGAAAAAACAAACGCCACCAACATTGCCACCTAGAGGTGATAATTTATTGTTTTACCATGACCCAGAAGAGAAACGACATAAAGAGATATTTATTACAATTCCCCACAATTTCCTTCCCCATCTGCTCTAACATTTGTCAGACACCGCCGGCCTCCTAAAATGGACCATTGACTATAAATGCATGTAAATGGTAATCTGCTGCCATTTCTCGTGATGGAAACTTTAGTCCTCCATCAAGTTTTCAAATTATTTCCAATAGAGAAGTCCCCTAGCTTTTTAAAAAAACAAACCACTTTTCCTCTAAGAGTCCATTATTTACTCAAAGCAGCCTTCCTAGAAAGGTTAATGAGGATTTTAAATGAACAGATTCAATTTAAAAATCACCTACTGAACATCTACCAAGCATCTGGACTCTTCTACGACTAGTGAAATGAAAGGCCAGGTTTCAACAGTAATAACTTAATTCGCAGGTATACAAAGACGAGTTTCTTCTTTTGGTCTAATTTATTCTAAACTAAGAAACTAGGGACTGACAACACAGGAAAGGTTTGTCTTACCCAGTCTACAGATAAACAAGACAATGCCTGAGTTAGCTCTCTATATAGATTTAGGCTTATCATGTCGACCTGGTTGTAATAATCTATATTTAACTACAAGTTAATAAAAATACATATGTTCATTTTAAAATAATCGCTGATTTTCCTTGCAACGTACCCCCCCTTAAACTCATACTATTTTTAGACCAAGATTTTCCTGCACAATCACCGTCCACTGTCCCCCCCCCCCCCAACTATTTGATCTCACGGAAGAACCGCAGCTACTAGCAGAAGCAGCTCTAAGCCTAACATGCTTTGTCCTTGCTAGGGCAGAAAGAAACCTTACCTAAACTGTTCAGAGGTTGAGGTGAGGGGGAAGGCAAGAGAGCACAGACCCACACACCTGAGTCGGGGAGCCTGCAGCTGCCTAGTCCCTTCCCTGGACCCAAGGAACTTAAAACCCAAATCTGAAACCGGAATGAAATCCGAGTTTTAATGCCACCTTTCACTCACAGGTCTCATTTTTTTTTTTTTTTTTCCCAGTACCTTAAAACACTCAGCCTCACTGCTTAATGAGTGCTTGTGGAAGGGAGAAAGTTTAACTTTAGGACCAATTAGCTTTGTTGATCACTGTGTAACTCTTAGATGAGCCATGATTCTTTAAGTAAATGGAGGGGAGAAATCTTAAAGACATTTCAACAGTCAACCTAATGACTCTCCTTACCTTCCACTGTTTCAGGATAAAGAGAAAAACATGAGGTTTATGGTATCCGCTGTGAAAACAGGACCAGACAATATGAAAACTATGTTCTCACGTTAAGACATTCTGTCGGATGAGACGTTCGAAGTGTTTCTCCAACTTTTGTGTGACCTGCAGAACTGGAGATGGCTTAACCTCCCTAGAACTTCAAGTTTGTTTTACAAAGCTTTGAAAAGTGAAACAGATAATTTCATCTTCAGATAGAATAAAAAATTAATTTGAGTAGCAAAATAAGTAACTGCTTTTAAATGTACAGTAGTGTGTCCATTCTAAAAACAAAACCTAAACCTATGTTAGGAAAGCTTTTCAAATAATGCTTTTTATTGAATTCTCCAGTAGTAGTTGAAATAAAAATCTACTCTAACTTCTATAAAAAGATCTATTTATACCACTTAATTTCCTCTTCTCTGATTCTACATTTCACTTTGCAATCTGCAGACCTTCATTTGGTTTCCCAGATGGGGAACCCAGCCCCCTCATAAATATTTCTGAGAAGTTGCTCAGAGTAGGACACACAAAACCATGGCCCCTCTGGTAAGTATTGCTGTCACTGTCTGACTACGTTTTAATACTGTTACTCCAATTCGCCTAACGAATCTTCCATGAGGATGGTAGGATGAACCTGGTTAGCTAGCTTCTGATGAGGACTTCAGGGTGACCAGACCCTGGAAGAAAAGGCGATCAACTCTAGGGCAAAAAGGAGGAAAAAATTCCTTCACAGCTACGAATCTTCACAAGCCTTTCAATAGTCGTGGGGAAGGAACAAGCCGGGGAAGAGAGTCGGGGGCAGGGAAGGTACACAGGAGCGCAGCCAAAGGGAATACAAAAATGCTTCTCCAGCCTTGTCAGAAGAACTTCCGGCCATGCCGGGAAGTGGATGCATCCGTGCCCACTTTCCAGGAAAGGGCCCATCTTGCTGCTTTGCTATCCCAAACTTCCTAAGCATGAAGGTGAGTTAGTAGGGGAAGCAGGACTATGGTTTCCACAATCTGGTCAGGTTAAGTGGTCCCACTGGCCTTTCCAGGGCACTCCCCACTCTCAATTCATGGAGAAGCCCCTCTCCCCGCCGGAAACTCAGAGAACCCATTTTCTTTGCCTGGAACGGTGAGCTGGCAGCTAAGGGGTCTGCTTTCTGGCTTTGAAGAGAAAACACCCAGGAAGCTGCAGATGTTTCTAGGAACCGTTCCATTTTAGGGCCCTATTAACCTGTCTCTCCTAAGGAAACTTCCTAATCTCCTCTCCAGATTTGGTAAGCACCAAACTATGAAGGTTTTCTCTCACATTCCCCTCTTCAGGTCTGTAAACGGACTTTCTGTCTACGCCCACCATCACCTCCTTCACTACTCACTCCAAAACTTTGCTCTTTTGGAGTGATGTGTTCTGTCAAATAGATTAAAATAAAATACATTATCTGTCTACAGGGAATATACAGAATAACAACCGGGGCCGGAGATACAAAACACGGACACGGACATTGTGGTCATACAAAATATACAGAAGTACTCAGCATGAACAATTTTTGCCTTCTTTTTAGCATTTCCCCACTTTTTTTTTTTTTTCCTTCTTCTTCTTCTTCTTCTGCGGATCCTCTGGGGTTAAGATCGAGCTTCCTCTGCAGTGTTTCTGAAAGTCATCACATGATTGGAACAGACTGACGGAATTCATTTTCTGTCCGAAGCAGTAAGTGGTATACGTGAAAGTTTCCCTCACATACAATATTATTAATAAAGTTTATTTACAGCGTAAGCTTTCTGATGCTAAGGGCTGAGATGGGATGGAAGGCTTTGCCACACGGATCGCATTCATGAGGTTCCTTTCTGGAATGAATTCTCTGATGTATGTGAGATGTCAACCGTCACGCACGTCCAACACGGCGAACTCTCTGTACAAATTTTGCACAGTCTCACTTTTACGCCTTTAATCGAATACTAAGGGTCTTACTATCAGGATGCCTCAGAGGTCTAAATTCTCAGGCTGTCGCTTTGCCTGCCAGGCCGCAGCAGAAACGAATTCCCCGCAATCTGAAGAACTGCACTTCTCGTCCTGGCAGGCTTCTTTCATAAGGTATATTCTTAAGAACCTTCGAAAACTTCCATTAGGTCACCGAGCATGCTAATGGTTAACTACGGAGTTCTTCAGCTGTGAACACCCTGCAGCCGGTCACGCGCTTCTGAACGTCCCGGCGCTGAGGAGCCCAGGCGAGCCCGTCTGACCATGACCCAGTTACGCTTCGCACTGGGCAGCCGAGGAATGGACGCGACGTGAACGGTTTTCACGAGCAGCCGGAGCCTGGCTTCTTCAAAAAGCGCGTTTTCGGGTGGCTGCTTGAAGGGAGTGCGCCTGCCAGAGACCCGGGGCAACCCCGGGGACCACCCAGGGGACCAGCGAGGTGCAGGCTGCGCTGAACTTTCTAGAACACGGCCGAGGGCTGCGTGAGGCCAGCGCGCGGCTGCGGCTCGGGAGAGGCCCACGTGGAAGCAGCCGCAGGCGGGGCTCGCTGCGTCTCCAGAAGAGTCGGCGCTGCGCGCGGTGCCCGGCACAGTGCCCGGGCCGGGGCGCCTCAGAGCTCTCGGGGCTTCCCGGGGGCGAGTCTCGGCGGCAGAGCCGGCGGCGGGGGCGAGCGAACCCTCCGCGGCGGCTCCCCGGCCGAAGCACACCTCCAGAGCTCTTCCTCCGCCTGCACCGGCTAGGAAGAGCTCTGCGGTGGGCGCCGCCGCCGCACCTCCTGGACGCTTCCGCAGGCAACGCGGGCGGACCCGCTCCGGAGCTCCAGGCAGGTCGTGGTTGGTCCCAGTCACAGACAGAGGCCAGAGACTCGCTGCCGCGCAGAATTGCAGTTTGGTCTGGAGCTGAGGCGCCAGCTGCCCCCACTCGCTGGCTCCCCATCAAGCCCGGCTGGCCGCTGGGCTCGAGTGGTCGGTCGGCGAACCGCTGGTGGAGGAGGACAGTTTTCGTTGTTTCTTGAGGGATAAACTCAAAACTCTACGTGGGGCTCTCCCGTTAGGGGCAGAGTCTTCGGGTCTGCTCTTGGTCTGCTTCTAAGTTGCCGCGGGGCGGTCCACCATCACCTACACGCTCTCAAGAGCAGAGACCTCTCCACCCAAGTCCCTGAGGGCTGCCTAGGTCGCCCATGATTCCTGGCTCCCCCGGGTGCGTACCCGAAAACCGTCTGTCATTAGCTTCTAGGCGGCGGGTTGCTTCTTCCCGCTTTCATGGCCCCTCCCCCATCCTCTGTCTTCAGGGATGAGAAACAGAGAAGACCCTGTGCAGTCCAAGTGTGATATACGACCAACCACATCTCAGCTTGTCGGTGAACTCAGAGCAATGAACACAGTAATTGCCGGCGAACAGCATCAAGTACCTTTGCAAAGCTTCTGGAAAGCGTGGGGGCGGAAAAACGCACTTGACACCTTTCCTTGTTCTGAAAAGCAGTAAAAAAAAAAAAAAAATCACATCTTTTGCACTGTATGATTTAGTTACAAAGGATTCAGAAAGTGCCTAAATGGTCACGTTGTCCATCAGCTGACTGAAGAGAATTCTGGCTAAGGTATTTTGCCCCAGAAAGATGTCAAGACACGGCCTCGGGAACAGTTGCTATTTTTCTGAAGATGACGACGAGAGAGTCGTTTCTGACATTCCGTGGTATTTACTCACAGGTCTGTGTGTAGAAGAGTCTATGCAGGCAGCTAGCCAGCGGCTTTCTTTTATAGTCAGGACAAAAAGAGCGCCAGACCCTGGAGCTGTGGCATGCTCGCACTCCCAAGGTCGGCTTCACAAGCTGGGCCAGGCTACCCTACTTCAGGTACTCACGATTGACACAGGACTTCACCGGAAGCGCAGAAGTCCTGCTGGAACGAGTGCCTCTTCCGTGTTCAGCACCGTGTCCAGTGCTGTCGGGATACAGAGCGATCCCGTGACGATCGAAGCATCTCTCTGGGGAGGGGGCGTGATGAAAACTCGCATACACGAGACAACGGAGAATTAAAAGACAGTCTATGATCGATCAAGCGCTAACTTGTGGAGAAATGCATTTCGGAGTGCGACAGTGCTTTCGGGATTTCGAGAAGGGAGAGAAGGGTTTCGAATCGTTGTTGCCATTTCAGGAGGATTTATCTCAGCGATGAGGATAGAACCATCTACATTTGTTGCGATCCTTTGGAACTGTAGACTGGTGCACATACCCTCTTTCAAGAAGAGCTAGAAATCTTTGGTTTGACACCGATCAGCACAGTCCTAGATTTCTATAGCTTTGGCAGGCTACCAGTGATCATATATATAACTTATCGTATATATAACTAGGTTGAGCAGCATGTCCCAATGCAGTTTATTTTAGCGATTCATTTTTTTTTTTTTTCTTTTTGAGAAATAAGGTATACCAAGATGTTGGCCAAGTAGGGCTTGTTTGCGGAAAGCAGCTTCAAAAACCCCAGTATGGCTTTCCCGGAGCCAATCTTAATCTTTCGATTCTATGTTGTGGTTGCTGAGTCCGAGAGCGCCTTAAAGGTATCCTCATTACTGAAAAGCTGGACGTTTGACTGTATGTGTGCTTTTATCTTGTGTGGATTTTCCATAGGACTAGCTTTTCCCTGCAGGGATCGTGTGGGAGGATTACACGCCCACCAGATGATGCAAAGGCGGAACACTGCTGATGGAACTACAAGGATCCTGAAGTGTGAGTTTTTTTCCTTTTAATCTGTTGAGGCCCTCTTTTTTTTCCCCTCCGTGGGCACACGTCTCTGAAGCAGTTTTGGAAACAAAAGGGGGAAATGGCTTGTTGACGAATTCTGGAACTCTCGCTCTACACACAGCTTTTCAGGAAGGCGCCAAACGCATCGAGGGAGGCGGGGCTGTACTCGGAGGCCCGCTCTCTGGTGTGGATCCTGTGATGCAGAGTGAGGGTCGAGCTCCGCGTGAAGGCCTTGCCGCACTTAGTGCACTTATAGGGCTTTTCTCGGGTGTGAATTCTCCGATGCAAAATAAGGTACGAGTTTCGGTTGAAAGCTTTCCCACATTCACTACATTCATAGGGTTTCTCCCCCGTGTGGATCCTCTGATGTTTAGTCAGGTCTGAGCTCTGGCTGAAGGCCTTCCCACATTCGTTACATTCATAGGGTTTCTCTCCAGAGTGGATCCGTTGATGGAGAATGAGATTCGAACTGTGACTGAAGGCTTTGCCACACTCGTTACATTCATGAGGTTTCTCTCCTGTGTGGATTCTCTGATGCAGGACCAGGTTTGAGTTGAGGCTGAAGGCTTTCCCACACTCACTACATTCATAGGGCTTTTCTCCGGTATGGATTATTTTATGGCGAATAAGGCTTGAACTCCTCGTGAAGCATTTACCACATTCATCACATCTGTGGGACTTCGCTCCTGTTGGAGCTTCTTCGGGGGCGTTAAAGTTTGAACTCAGGCTGAAACTTCTTCCCAAACCTTTACCCTTCTCCCTTGGACCTCTCTCTCCCGCGGTGGGTTTTTTTTCCTTGACCGTAGCTGGCCCTGAATCTTTTTTTTCTCTTCCAGTTTTTTCCTCAGGGTTTCTCTGTTGCCTTTCTACTGTTCTGCCCTGCTGTTCACGTTTTTCTCCAAAATCTTTCTGGAATCTTCCTGTGGGCTCCCCACGTGACGCTGAGTCTTCTGCGATTTCAGCCTTTGAGGTTGACTCCTCATTCTCACTCCTGTTTTCACAACCTGACACAACAGAAAATACAAATGGCACCATTTTCTTTTGAATATGCGGGTTAACCAACTGACGCTGTTTTCCCGGAAGCTTCTACTTGCCTGCAAAATGACCTCGCAGTATTAATCGGAGATGAAATCGGAGAAAAACAGGGGGAATGAACCAGGACAACAGGGAGCAGAGCTAGGGAAGGAGAGGGCGGCCTGAACGGGAGGATAGCAGCGGGAGCACGGGGAGAGGGTGGGAATGCACACACTGGGGGGCGGGGGGGTGGTGAAGTGAAGACCCAGAGGGAGCAGAACAAGTTAGGGAAGGAAGGGAGAGGAAAAAAGTAACATAAGAGGTCACAATTCACGGTTCTAGAATTTGATCATCCAGTAATTAATATAAAGGAATATACATTTAAAAAAATCATGTTCTGTTTCTAATATTAAGTATGAGTTTGAACAAAGGGAATAGAGAGGTCCCTCCTAGAAACGGTAAGTGGTACTAGCCCACAAAGGAAGGTATGTATATAGTTAATAAAGGACAAGTGAATACTCCGGTTCTGTGAGATTTTTAACAAGTCCGCAGTGAGTGGACAGCACAGGAGCTCTGGCCTGGGCAAGTTCCAGGGGTCTTCAGACAGGAGTTTCTCTCCTCCAGCAACGACAGTAGCACCGAGCTGCCAGTGCCCCATTGTCAGAGATGAGGGTGAGGAAGCAGCTGACTGGGGCGTTACTAAATGTAACTAAAACCTTCACTGACAGACCAGGGAGAACACCCGAGAACCGAAAAGAAACTGAAAACAATTCTGGATGTGGCCCATGAAGGAGATGATGTAAAAAACCCAAATTTTACAAATGCAAAGCTGATCCTGTCATTAAACGAGCACATTACAACACTGAAATACATCTTTGTTGCAGTCTGCTAGATTCAGTCTGTCATTATTTTTAAATTGAGTGAATTTTAAATTTTAATTTTAATCTGAATAGAGTAAAATGCACTATTTTATAGCTGTTCACATTATCTAGGAAAAAAAACCGAAGTTACTGCAATTCTCTTCTTTGTTTAGCGGGCTTCAAGAGCCCTTTCCAGGTGGGCCTGCACTACCCCAGAGAGGCCCCTGAACGCAACCCCGGAAAGCTGAGTCGTACCTATGCCCTGACTTTAGTGATGAAATCACCGGAAATACCGAACCAGTCTTAAGAGGAGGAAATCGGTCCACTTCTTTTGAATTCCAAGCCAAAGTCCTTGGTTACTGGGATAATTCCCAGACTGTCTGCAACTAGTGTTTGCTTTTTGAAGTTATCACGGGGTAGGTAAT
Organism: Martes martes; assembly: GCF_963455335.1. Classification (NCBI taxonomy): domain Eukaryota; kingdom Metazoa; phylum Chordata; class Mammalia; order Carnivora; family Mustelidae; genus Martes; species Martes martes. The sequence goes on from NC_137906.1 coordinate 8,766,669, forward strand.
ACCCAGCTCAGAAACACAGATCAGTTCTTTGGCTTAATTTTCAGAATCTGGTCCAAAGAGCAAGTACCAAGAAACCACCACTTGATTAGGTCTATGGTTCAATGTAAAACCTGAGGCTTCTTTAGTAACATTCTTTCTTCAGTTCCCTTCACTCACCCTCCCTCTGTCCTCCCGAGGCAGAAGTCTCACTGTGGACATCCCATGACACAACTCATTTGAGAGCCGCTTTGCAGTACGGTCTTCCGGGGATTGAGGGAAGGGGACAAATGGGAATGTCTGTCAATTGTGTCACCTTGTCTTATATGGTTGATGCCTCTGAGAGCTTGTTTTTGTTCTTACTACACGTCCAGGAGCAGACTTCTCCATAGAAGATCACCATTAGGTTTGGAAACGGGGAATCCTGATCGTAAGGGACAACTCAGGAGTTAACACAAAGCTGCCTGGGAGCAGTGCGCACGGGATGGAAGAAGACAGAAAGCCCATGGAAGGATGACTGTTAAGTCCAGGAATGCGGTCCTAGGTTAGGACTAGACTGATGATGATTAGGTCTCACTCAGACCTCTAGAATAGGAAATACAGAATCCATCCCCTTGACAGAGGCGCCTACACTACAACTGATGGGGACTGGAGAAGAACGGCTGAAGAGGTGAGAACTCAGAACTTAAGAGTATTTCTGATTTCGAACAGCAAAAACTACCTAAAAGTAAAAAATCCACTTGGAATCAGGGACTCACGGTATCAGGCTCTGAGGGTTAAGCGAACACAAACGTGCTCCCGCTCTATCTAGCCTGAAGAAAAGGGGCTCAGTAGCCTCTCAATCCTTGGCAACTCTCAAGTGAACACATCAGCGATCCCACAACTAACGAAAAAAAGAAGATGCAAAACAATCTTAGACAATAATCCTGCATCAGTCTTACCCTGGGAAAACACGTTCCCATAATTCTCCTGCCTGTTGTCCCTATTCAGATTCCTCCGGGCCAGGTTCTGACATCCCCATTCCTCCAGGATGAGGGACACGGCCATGTCCTCGATCTTCACCATTGCCTGAAATAATACGAGATCCCCACACTCAGTTCTCCCAAAGCTCAGGGACAATCCCATCACCCAAACTTGGGAGTCAGGGACAGTTGACTGCAAACCTACAGGATGCCGGGAAAGAAAAGGTGATCATGCCAGGCTCTGGTGGATGGGGAGGGCGGGACTGGGGCCACTCTGTGGGAAGGGGCATCAAGATGGTGTTCGGGGTGGAGGGAGCTAAAAGAGCTCCAGGAAGAGAGGCAGACACGAGGGTCTCAGGAAGGCAGAGGGGCCCACCGCTCACCTGGGAATCTGCCGTGAATAGTGCAGATGCCATCGCCTGGTCTCTGGGACTCCCCTCGTGATGAGGGGCAGGAACGTGGGTGGCAGGGAGAGCTGAGGGAGGAGAAAGGAGCTGTGAGTAAAACCAGCTCTGCTCTGGGCCTCCCCTCCAAGAAGGGCCCGGGGCCTCTCTTTCCTGCCCAGCATGTGTGATGTTCAGTGTTCAACTACAGAATAGGTAACTGCAGAGAATCTAAAAAAGAGAAAGTATGACCTCTGCTATTCCAAGTCACAAGGAGTCATAAAAGGGTCCTTAGAATCACGTGGTCCAATCCCTTTCGTTTAAAGAGGGGGAAACCAAACACCGAGAAAGTCAATGACTTGCCTAATGTCACACAGCGAAGAAGAGCAGAGCCAGAATTATAACCCGGCTTCCTAGTCTTCCTTATCTATGGAAGTGGGTAACTTCCAGTCCATGATTCAAGTCTGGCTCACCATTTAATTTTCTCCAGTCCAAGGAACAGCACCAGAGCATCACAATCTCATTCAGTTGTGGAAAATATAACACGAGCGTTAACAATCCTTAGTAGTATTATCTTGAAACACAGGGCACAAAAAGGGGGGTCTCTTCTGGCCATTTTTGGTCCTCCTACTTTTCTCCCTCACTTAGCCACAGTTTTCTGACTAAACGTTCTATAAGGTTCAAATGTCGATGAGACATTTACTAGTTCGCAGAAATGTGGGTCGACGCTGATCTAAGACAAGATGTCTATCAGACGATCACTGACTGACGATCACAAACTGCCATGTGTAAGAACAACTATACAGATTTTTAAACTGCAAAATTAAAATCTTCCCTTGCCAAGCAATATTAGATTTGGAAACGTTACTGGATAAACAGATGATGTTACTGAGCTGCAAAGACATAAGAGAAATGAATTTGAAACTGATTACTAAACCTTGTAACTATTTCAGGCCATACAGTTATAAAACAAGCTAAAGCAAAATGTGCAGAAAGACCAAGTATTTAGCATTTTTACCTTCTGAGAATTAGGAGAAAGACTCTGGAAGAACAGCCCTGAGAGGGACTTGAGGGTAAAGGCTATGGCTGAATTCCCCGCAGAACTATTTACTAAGCGTCAACGGTCCATGCCTGGGTTTCTAAAACTGCTATGCTGGGGACAGGATGCTCTAATCTGGCACTGAAAGCTACCAATATCCTCTTCAATTTTCTGATTCCCTCCGTGTAGAGCATGGAAAGACCTCCCAAACCCTGTACAGGACACGAGCGGGACTGGATGGACAGTGGTGGATCAATCATTGCAACGCACTGATTTACAGATTCCTCCAGAATGCACACAGGAGAATGTTTTCTGAAGTTCTAATATTCCCGCCTTAAATGTCATCACAAATGAACACATTGGTTGAGGAATGTGCCTTTATCAACGCTTCTTGACCAACGGGACTTTTAATATGTTCTTGTTTTTACTGATGGTCTATATACCTACTCTGATTTCTAAATTAGATAAAGTTATTGTTAATATTTCCCTCAAAGGAAAAATAATTTAAACTGATTTTTTTTAAGAAGATTTTATTTATCCATTTGAGAGAGAGAGAGAGATCACAAGTAGGCAGAGCAGCAGGCAGAGAGAGAGGGAAGCAGGCTCCCCGCCGAGCAGAGAGCCCGATGCGGGGCTTGATCCCAGGACTCCGGGATCATGACCTGAGCCAAAGGCAGAAGCTTAATCCACTGAGCCACCCAGGCACTCCTAAACTGATTTTAACATAGGACCTTGAAATGATTTTCCTCCTCATGTTCCTCAAACAAAAACAAAATATTTTTTCCATCCTTTTCTCACTGTTTAAAATTTCTAAAAGCTAGAAAAAGAGGCTATACAACATTTTTATACATTAATAAAATGTATTTTAAAAAATGATCCTTTTCGGGGTGCCTGGGTGACTCAGTGGGTTAAGCCTCTGCCTTCGGCTCAGGTCATGATCCTGGGGTCCTGGGATCAAGTCCTGCATCAGTTTCTCTGCTCAGCAGGGAGCCTGTTTCCTCCTCTCTCTCTCTCTGCTTACTTGTGATCTCTAACAAATAAATTAAAAAAATAAAATAAAATAAAATAAAATGATCCTTTTCAAGGTAACTTATGATATTAACCAGTGTTTCAAAACCCAGGCTGGAAATATATTACCTCTTCCCAGCAATTTTGTGTTAAAAAAAAAAAAAAAATCTGCTGGACATTCAAAATGCTAACAGCTCCAAGAATAATGTAATGTCCACCCAAGTTCACGACATACATTTCATTTACCTTCTCAGTAACATTATCTCCTGAGGTTGGTCTGTAAATTAGATTTTCCCCATATTTAGTAATACTGACAATAATGTATAATGATTAAAAAAAAAAACCAGCATTTTTTTTTTCTTTAAACTACAGGCGCTCAGCAACATAGTAAGGGCACCCCCACCCAGTTGGTTTTTTTTCCCACATGAAACCTTGCTTCTTACCGCGTGACTGTAAGAGGCGAGGTTTCCGAGATGAATGCTTGAAATGGGACTGGGTGGCCTCATGATGAAGGTCAAAGCTCGAGGACTCCTGCACTGGATCCAGAGGCACCATCCCCCTTGCGAGCATCTCAGGTCCATGAACTTGACCTGGCACCTGAGGACAAATAGGGTGGGCTTGTGGGTAAATCACTTTTAAAATAGGAATTTAAACAAACCAAAAGCTGGTAAGCAGACCCATGGAGGCAGGAGCAGGAGGCCGGCACACCTTTCATCATCCAAGCAGAGCAGAAAGTCACCACCACAAGGACGACGAGTGCCAGCTTTCCACTGTAACTTGCTCTTTGCTCCAGGCTTAAGGCCAGGCGCTACTTACAGAGAATCGGTTTCACCTCTTCTTACCTGCTGTCCTGATAAATCAAGCTCCAAATCTTCCAGGAGGGTCACGGCCTCCTCTCCACTATCGGGACGGTATTCCTGCAGCCAGACTTGGAGCTCCTTGGGCAGGATGGAAAGGAACTGCTCCAGCACCAGCAGCTCCAGGATCTGCTCCTTGGTGTTGATCTCCGGCCGGAGCCACTGATGACAAAGTTCCTTCAGTCGACTCAGAGCCTCCCGAGGCCCAAAAGTGTTCTGGTAACAGAAGTGCCTGAACCGTTGGCGGAAAATCTCTGGGTCGGGAGGAGGCGTCTCCTGCAGGCTGGAATCCTGCCCCCACATGTGGTCTTCTTCATCTTCCTCTTCTACCTTCACTATCACGATCCCATCCTTCTCCTGGGCAGCCTGGGGGGACAGACCTGTGGCTTCCCTTGACTCTGCAGTCATCCTTCAGGCTCAGGGGGCGGACTTGATCCAAATAGGGTCTGTGCTCTCCTTCCTGGCCTGGGAGATGTTTGCTGGTATGATTTGGTGCCGTTCCTGACACAGTGAACAAAATTATTAGTACTTTTATGAAAAGTGACCTGTGTTAGCACTTCACACAGAGCTGGACATCAGGCACTGAAAACACCTCTGAAAAGCAAAAGCAAAAGCCTCCAGAGGTGCACTGTTTTCACTGTCACTTTATATATTAAGGTTTTGCAGAGGGGTTCCTGGCTGCCTCGGTCAGGAGAGCAAATGACACTCTTGATCTTGGGGTTGTGAGTTTGAGCTCCACACTGGGTGTAGGGATTACTTAAAAATAAAGTCTTAAAGGGGTGCCCGGGAGGCTCAGTCAGTTAAATGTCTGAGTTAGGCTCAGGTCATGATCTCAGGGTCTTGGGATCGAGCCCCGCATTGGGCTCCCAGCTCAGCAGGGTGTCTGCTTTGCCCTCTCCCTCTGCCCCTCCCCCTGCTTGTGCTGTCTCCATCTCTCTCAGGTAAAGAAAATTTTTTAAAAAGATTTATTTATTTGACAGAGAGAGAGAGAGAGATCACAAGTAGGCAGAGCAGCAGGCAGAGAGAAAGGGGGAAGCAGGCTCCCTGCTGAGCAGAGATCCCGATGTGGGGCTCGATCCCAGGACCCTGAGATCATGACCCGAGCCGAAGGCAGAGGCTTACCCCAATGAGCCACCCAGGTGCCCCTCGGGTAAAGAAAATCTTAAAAAAAGAAAAAAATTGGTTTGCAGAGAGAAACCTCCACTAGGCCAATTCTAGCCTCGGGGTGTCTGCCTGAGTCCGAACACCTAACCTCCCGGAGGACGGCAGATTACGACACCAGCCCGGTGAGAGAAGAGCCTTAGCGGGTGCCAGGCACCAGGCTTCAAGCAGTCCTCGCATCATCTTATTTCCTCTGCCAGCAGCCCTAGCAAGGAGGCACAACCACTAGTGCCACTTTACAGATGGTGTGTTGCACCTGCCATCAACACCCTCCCTTGGTTCAATGCTGACCGGTCCCATGTCACTGAGTGCATCCCAAGGAAAAAGTGGGAGCCTCCCTCCCCCACGCAGAGCTGCTAAAGTGCCCTCGTTTCACGTGCCCACTCTTAGGTACTGTGGTATTTCCCAGTTTATCTGAGACCAGTTATGTGGAATAACAGATTATTTTATCTACATTGAATGAATCCTGCCTTCACAAAAGAGACAAGAACGGGGGCTGGGCAACTGGGTGAAGGGGGTCAAATGATAAACTTCCGGGTCTCAAATAAATGAGCCACAGGAATATAATACACACAGTGGTGACCAGAGTTAGTAATACTGTGTCGTGTTATCTGAAAGTTGCTAAGTGATCTTAAAAATTCTCATCACAAGAAAAAACATTCTGGGTGCCTGGGTGGCTCAGCTGGTTTAGCGTTTTGCCTTCGGCTCAGGTCATGATCGTGGAGTTCCAGGATCTAGTCCCACATCCGGCTCCCTCTCCCTCTGCTGATCCCTCTGCTTGTGCTCTCTCTCTCAAATAAATAAGGAAAATCTTTAAAAAAAAAAATCTTTATGTTAAAAAAAGCAAAAAAAAAATCTGAAATTTCGTGATAGATGTTAACTAGATTTACTGTGATCATTCTGCCCAAATATCAAATCATTACTTTGTATACCTGCAACTCACATATCGTTATATGTCAATTACAGCTCAAAAGAAAAGAAAAAAGACAAGCAGCTTAAAGACTCTGGCAGAGAAACTACAATTTGAGGAAATGCTAATGGTGCAAATACACGTGAAGAAACAAATTGCACAGATGAAGCTTCTATCTACAGAAGGGTCTTACTCACCCAGATTAGGAAGTAAAAACCAAAGTCAATCTAAAATCAAACAAGATGTCAACCAATAAGAAACAAAGTAGCTGCTTTAGGGAGGAAAAAAATGTTACAAAAGACTATTATGGGGCACTTGGGTGGCTCAGTTGGTTAAGCAACTGCCTTTGGGTCAGGTCATGATCCCAAAATTCCTGGGATCGAGCCCCACATCCGGCTCCTTGCTCAGCAGGGACCCTGCTTCTTCCTCTCTCTCTACCTACTACTCTGCCTGCTTGTGCTCTCTGTCAAATAAATAAATTAAAAAAAAAAAAAAGACTATTACGGTAACAGTCCTATGCTGGTAAACAGTCTCCACTGTTATGTAATTTTAACTGCCAAAAATGATGCTCAGTATCCCGGAAAAACCTCATCATCTATACATCTGAAAAACAAGTAAATATTTTCTACTGTTAAAAATCTTCCAAATGAAGAATTTTATGAATCTTAAAAATCTGTTTTTTAAAAACATAAAACACCCTTTGATTTTTTTTTTTTTTAAAGTAGGCTCTATGCCCAATGTGGGGCTTGAACTCATGATCTACAAGATCATGCCCTACTGACAGGGCCAGCCGGGCATCCCACCTTTTGATGAGTTTTTAAGAACAGGTGATTTAAAGGTATGGGAAATGGAGATGTACTAGCTGAATTTCAACAACCAAAATTTAGCACGGTGGACAGGACCAGTCATGAGTTACTAAGCAGAGCTGACAATGTGTTTCTTCCACCTGAATTGATAAATCTTTGTGAGGTTTTCTTTTTCAATTCAACAGCACCAAATTCAAGTTTTAGAGACAGAGCATCCAACTGCTGTACCATCCAAAGCCAGACATTTTATTTATTTATATTTTTGAGATTTTATTTATTCGAGAGAGACAACACAAGTGGTGTGGGGAGGGGCAGAGGGAGAAGCAGTCTCCCCGCCGAGCAGGGAGCCAGACACAGGGCTCCATCCCACGACCCTGAGATCATAACCTGAGTCGAAGGCAGACACTTAACCAAGGGAGCCACCCAGGCGCCCCTCAAGTCAGGAATGTTAAACTAGCAAGGCAATTTTAATTACATGGCTCTCGTGAAAAAGATTATTAATAATTTTGATGGAAAAGGAATCTCATGCATTTAAAGCACAAAAATTATTTTTCAATAGCACAATTTAATGTATTTTTTGTTTTATTATACAAAATGCTGGGATAAGAGTACATGTATACAATTTTTAAAGTAATTTTCACAGATAGGAGTGTGTGTCCAAAAACAGGTTTGGAGATGACTGTTTTTTGTTTCGTTTTGTCTTGAACCGTATGCTTCATGAACTTGCATGGCATCCCTGTGCAGAGGCCATGCTCATCTTCTCTGTATCATTCCAGCTCTAGCGTACGTGACGCCGAAGTGAGCACTGGAGAGGACTGTTTCAATGGCAAAAATCATGACTTTAATCTGAGATTTACCACATAGATTAGTTTTTCTATCTTAACTTTTTTGCCCTTAAAAAAAATTAAAGTCCTTATTAAAGTAGCAGACTATGAGGATGATAAAAAACACTACCTCCAAAAAGGCTTTCTATATAAACTGAGAGAATGTGGGGATTCAGTCATTTTTTCCCATGATCTTTAAGTTGGTAAAGCCCAGGGCAAATCATCCTCCAGCCCTGCCCGCTGATTTCCTTCGACCAGTTCTGCACCCACTGTCCTTGCTGCAGTAAACAGATGTTTTTCAACTTCAGAGCGACTTTCGTAAAGTCCTTCCAGCTACAATCATTCAAATTCCTAAACATCTCCAGATCTACAGTGGGCAGAGTGTCCTCCTAGACTGCGGGGAACACAAAGATGACTCCTATTTTTATATAAATAATTATAGTACAAAGCAGAACGTGCCAACATTTCTGAGGAGGTTTCAACACCAGCGCCAGAGGAGCCAAGGAAATAACTCATGTGTCAACAAGGCAGCTTCTAGCAAGAGGCACCCTGGAGCATCAGAATGGCCAAGACCTCCCTGGGAACGCTTCCTCCACCGGAAGAGGCAGTGAGTTGGCAGGCGGAGAGATCACTCCTAGCTTCTTCTCAACTAGAGGCTAAATAATTCCTACGAGCCTTAGTTTCTCTAATTTCATTCTGCAAAGTCAAAAGAAAGACTACCTTTTCCTGCTACGCCTCCCACGATTACTTTCCACCACCCTAATTCAGGCTCCCCATCTCCCATCTAGACTGGTGACAGGGTCCCCCGGTTTCCCAGCTGCAATCTCTCCCCAGTCCAACACAAACAACAAACCAAGGTTGGTACAATATTGTCAAAGAATGCTTCTGGTCATTCCCTCCTTCTCCTCAATTAGAGTCAGTGAATCCTTCGTTATCTACCAGGTTCATGTTCAAAGAATACACCCTAGTCTACTTTTCCAGTCTGATCTCCCATTACTTTTCTTAGTAGTGACCCCGCTTCTCCCCGTGCACGCACGTACACACACACACACACACACACACACACACACACTTCAGCCCATCTGGCCATTTATGTTCCCTATGCACAAGGTGTGATGTTCCCTCTTCAAGCCTCTGCTATGCACAATTTCCCACCATAACAACTTTGTTGGTCCAATTTGTACTTACTCTTCAAAATGTAGAATCTCTCCTGATATTCCAAATTAAGTAAGATACCTTCCTCTTTTGAACACCCTCAATCTTTCTTTCTTCCTATTTATGCCACGTATATTCTCCTCATATTATCTGGGCTGCAGTTTCTATCACCTCCCAACTAAATTCTAAGCCCCTCGAAGACAGGAAGTCTTCTTTGTACTTACCCGTTAGAGGACCTGGCAGTTTAATTCCAGAAAAAAGAAGTACTCAAAATATCACCTCTCCCCCTGCCACTTATTTCCCTTTAGTGGCAATTAGTGATCAGATATTCTACTAATACCTTAGTCACTAAAACCCAGGATCTCACCTTCCTGGATTCCTCTCCTTGCATGGATTCAAGGAGAACTGAATTCCTTGCTTGGTCTCCAAGCACCAGGGAGAATGATCACGTTCCATCAGGTCCCCCTTCTCTTTGACTCCCTGCCTTCCCCCACCTCCCCACTACTACATGCCCTACCTTACTCTCAGATTATTTTTTACCAAAACCCGATGGCCTTCCAGGCACCACCCCACAGTACCTGGTCTTAGCTTCCCCTCACAATTCACGGCCCATCATCGATTTCTTCCCCTCTCCCGTGTGAGCCTTTTCTAACCACAAAACAAGTATCTCCTAATGAGGCCTTGGATTCTGATCACCATCCTTTTCTCACAGCACAGTCAGTGTCTGGAATTTCCTCTCCCAGTCTTCTCTGCCTTCTCAAATCCTCCTCATTCTTCAGAGCTTAGCTGAAATGCCACGCCCCCCCCATCGTTGTTCAATTCAAGAACATTCGCTCAGAGGCATAACAGTAAGGGCGGGTGTTCGCTGAGTGCTGTCTGTGGAGCAGATATGAAGTCTTGCACGTAACAGTCTCGGCAGACAGTAGCTACAATTATCACCTCACTTTACACTGCCAAAACTAAAGTTTACTGACGTTAAAGAACACACCCAAGGTCATACAGCAATTAAAGGGTAGAGCCAGGATTTGAAATTCCGTCTGTGGGACCCCTCAGTTCAAGCTCTAACCATCATACCAAGCTCATTCTGTCCCAACACGTGCGGTAAGCAAGAGCTACCGTGTACACACAGATTCTTTTCAAGAGGGGGGCTGATGGAGGTGCCTGTGAAGGATGACGACCCAGAACGGGCCTCATCTGTCACCCACTGTTTTCACCAGAGAGCGGTGTGGCTAAGGAGACACAGCAGGAGATGCGAGTAGGAATCATGTCAAATCTAACGGGGCTGCGGGGGGGGAGGGGGTGATCCAACAGGATAACTGTGCAGGACAGGTGCGGAAACTAGCCTAGCATCACAAAACTCTATTTTTAGGAAAAATGTATCCTATCTCAGCTATACTAAGGAGGAAAAAGGAAAGGAATCTTGATCTGTGTCCCATGTAGACCAGAGTTTTAAAGAGTGGGATATTTTGGGGGGTAGCTGGCTGGGTCAGTCGGTGGAGCGTGCAACTCTTGATATCGGGGTTATGAGTTCAACCCCCATGATGGGTGCAGAGCTTGCTTGGGGGGGGGGTGTAAAAAAAAAAAGAGTGGGATACTTCTTGAGTCAGTGGGACTCAAAAGGAAGAGACTGAAGAGGAAGTGAGACCCAAAGGGCAGAGATGAGGGCGCGGGCACATTCCCTCTTCCCCCAGTTGGCAGGTCCTCTTCCCCAATGCTGGACATTTCTGCTCCTGCTCTGGGGAAAAAAAAAGTCCCAACAGCAGTTGAAGGGCTGGGTTTTATTTTAGGTTTCTCAGATAATCTCAGCAAACAATCTTTTTTCCTCTCTCTAAACTTCTGGCCCAAATGCTCTCTGCCAAGCATCTGCCATGGAAAGTTCTTATCTTTCTCTGTAATTTAAATTTTCATGCTCCTTCCTCAACTGGACTAGTGCTAGGGGTATGCTTCTTTGTTTCCTTACTAAAGTAAGCTCTACTCTACGCCCCAAGTGGGGCTCGGACCCACCAACCTGAGAAGAGTCACCCGCTCCACCAACTGGGCCTGCCAGACTCCCTAGGCCAGGCTTCTTTGTACCTCTTGGACCACTTAGTACCATTCCTCGGAACATTAGTTTTTAAGAATTAACTGACTGAATTTGTGGTGTTACTATTTTTGTGCCCACGCCTTCAGCACTCGATACTTCCCTCAAATTTTAGCCCCAGGGGCTACCTGGAAGAGTTTCAATAAGCTGAACCACCACTTACCAGCCGATAGTTTTAGGCAGGTTAATCTCTCTCTGTATTTGTGCAATGGGGATAAAAAATGTTACTCTCCTCACAGGGTTGTGCGGATTACATGAGTTAACAGATATAAAGCACTTATTTTTTTTTAAAGATTTTATTTATTTAACAGAGAGAGATCGTAAGTAGGCAGAGAGGCAGGCAGAGAGAGAGGGGGAAGCAGGCACTTTGCCGAGCAGAGAGCCGCCCTATGCGGGGCTCGATTCCAGGACCCTGAGATCATGACCTGAGCTGAAGGCAGAGGCTTTAACCCACTGAGCCACCCATGCACTCTGATATAAAGCACTTAAAACAGGGTCCAGCATTTGGTAGGCAAGAGAGAGGTGCTTTAATTTTTTCAATAAACAGAGCGGTAACTGTGCTTTACAATTCTCAGCCCGCTTAAAAGACTAAACAACAGGAGAATTCCTGTAATACTGAAAGTAGCGCAGGTTGGAATACCTACATTCTAGTCTCCCAAAATAAGTTACACACCCCAGAGTGAGTTATTTAACCTCTCTGGCACTTAGTATCCTCATCTGTCACATGGGGGAGGGGAGCAGAAAACCACCTCTGGGATCCCTTAGAGCTGAAAAACATTCTGACACCCTATCCGATTTAGATAAGATTACCCCCAGCAACTGGTTTTCACCGAGGATGAATATCAACAATTTTCTTACAAAAAGGGCTTGGAGTTACAAGCTCAGTTTATTTCAAAGGCTGTCTTCTAAACAGGCCAGTCTTTTCCAGGGCACAGTCTTGAAAGTTTAAACAAACTGCATCCCACCCCATCCCGATTTTTGAACAGAGCTTTAAAAAAAAAAAAAAATCTAAGATTTTATGTATTTGAGAGAGAGAATTCGAGAAAACACAAGCAGGGGGAGCAGCAGAGGGAGAAGCAGGCTCCCCACTGAGCAGGGAGCCCAACCGGGGTCTCGATGCCAGGACCCTGGAATCATGACCTGAGCTAAAGGGCTGAAGGCAGACACTTAACCGACTGAGCCACCCAGGTGTCCCCCAATTTTTTTTTTAAATACGAAAAAGCTCCCTTTAAAAGACAGCCACCTACCCGAAGAATACCGAGTACCTTAGAATGACAAGGTAAAATTTAACATAACCACTCACCTGTATTTAGATGCAATATAGTCGGAAAAAATTAAATGTTTAGATCAAGTAGAGAATCAGTAGAAGACTATGTATATTAAGTAGCTAGTTTCCTTGTTTATACATTAACACTGGTGAAAACGGCCTGAAATAACTAACGGGCATCTTGCACAATAATTCAGAGACAACACAAACTCGGAGATATATTCTGGGGCAAATTATCATTCTGGTTCCCTATGTAATGTAAGCTATTTCTCCACATTTGGCCAGCATATATACCAACAGTACTTCGTTGATCTGGTTACAATGAATTCTCCACAATTCCATTCAACAAGTATTTACTGACCACCTCCAATCCGCCTTGCACTGGCCTGTACAATAAATGCTTTCTTTGGTCCCAGGCCATGTAACAGCTACTCTCTATAATGAAAGTATCTTATTGTGTGCCAGAGGCACTGCAGGAAAGGGAGGGGAGGGGCGCCGTGTCAGGCTAAACTGTGACTGAATTTTTCAGTTACACTGACCAAATACTTTCAAAGTTGGAAGGGCCTTTGAGAAAATCAAGTTCATTTTATTCAAAGATGACAAAACTGAGAGCTGAAGAAGAGTACTATATCATCCAAGGTCACTCCGGCCATCAGTCTCCTAGTGGCCTGGTGCAATTTCCACAAACTCCCTTCACGCTTCACCCGCTCCAAGACAAGCAGCGAGTAATCCAGAACTGGGGAAAAGAAAAATCCACCTAATCTTCCGGACAGATCATTTTTAAAGGTCTTCAAAATATTCCGCAGGGCATAAAGCGAGTGGGATGTATAAAATCCAAATCACGTCTTTATCCACTCTAAGCTTCAAATACTCTTTTAATAACCGCTTGGGGGTGGGGGCGGGGTGAGAAGCAGGTGATCTGGAAACACGTAAGCGGCACCTCGAAACGTGTCCACTGCTCAGCCTTCCGCATTTTTCACCTCGAGGTCCTGAAGGACCCCGAAAAAAGAAAAACAACAACAACAAAAAACTCCCCAAACCCTCTCACTGGAATCAAAGCAAATGGCGACGAAGGGAGGGCAGTAATACCAGACAGGGGTCGGCTCGCTCGCGAACCCGGTTCCCAGAAACGTCAAATGACAATGATGACACGGCGGGCGAGGGGCCCGCGGACGGCTTCTCCCCAGGTCTCCGTGCACCCCCGGCCACTAGACCCTCGCCCCCTCCCCGCCTGGGCCCGGGGGGCGGGTTGGAACGGGTTGGGACGTCTCCCGGGGGACGGCGCTTCCAACCGCCGGGTCTGGGGACGGACAGGGGCTTGGGCTCTCTCCACATTCCGCCCGAGCCGCCTGGAGGGGACCCCGGGGCCGCAGCTGCAGAGCCCACCCTCACGCACACACCCTGCGGCGCCGCCCGCCCTCCCCAGAGGCCGGCCCCAAGTCTCACCGTGAGCCCCAGGAGCGGCCTGGGGGCGCTGGGCGAGAAAGGGGAGCTGACTCTGGGGCTCAGGCCGGCCGAAGGGCGCTGCACACGGACCTAGGCCCTCCCGACGCCTCGACACAGACACAATGAGTCACAAAGGCCGGAAGTGTGTCAGCACCTCGCCTTCCGGGACTGCGCTGCGCTTCCGGGTTCTCTCTAGGAGCGCGGGAGGAATTTGCATCTCGGTTCCCGAATCGCTGGACCCCGCTCCCGGCCTCGGTGCTCGGCTCGAGCTTCCAGCCGCGAGGCTCCCCCGCCCGGCTTGTGCGCCGCCGGGAGTTAACGCGGGGGACCGGCGCGAGGCGGGGACAACCAGGCTGCCCGGCTCACACAGCAGTCCATATGATAATTCGATTTCTCCTGTGCTTTCCATCCAGTAATTATAGTTATTATCAAGCAATAATAATTCTTAGTAATTGCATGCCTGTGGCAGAGCGGCTGAAGCAAGGGTGTGTCAACCGAGGACGAGCGAGATGAAGCCGGGGTGGCTGGTTCACAAAACTGCGCTGCTAGCTTCTCTCTGGCCCCGGGGACGTCGGCCAATGGAGTGCCCGGTGTTTTCAAATATTTTGGCCTGTGGACATAGGATGTCCACCATCAACGTAGATATATACATATAGCACGTGTTTTGTCCATGTGGCATATGCTACTACAGCAGTTTGAAAGTCTGAAAACTTTTGCCCTCCGGGTGCTTTCACAACCTACAACAACCCCGGCTTTCACTCTTCCCAGAGAAACTCTCAACCTTGCTTCACTTTCTGTGCTGCAAGCCTGACCGGGCTCTAAAGGCTGCCAATTTGCTCTATGGTCCAAGTCAAGTTCAGGAGAGGGACTGAACTTAGTAGTGGATGCATGACTCCTATCGCTTGGGAGGGATCACTTGAAAAAAAAAAAAAAACTTGAAAACTAAAAAGCAATTACAGGGGGCTCCTGGGTGGCTCAGTGGATTAAAGCCTCTGCCTTCAGCTCTGGTGGGTGGTGGTCTCAGGGTCCTGGGATCGAGCCCCACATCAGGCTCTCTGCTCAGCAGGGAGCTGCTTCCCTATCCACCCCCACTGCCTGCCTCTCTGCCTACTTGTGATCTCTGTCTGTCAAATAAATAAGTAAAATCTTTATTTAAAAAAAGCAATTACAGTATCATTAAATGAAAATCGCAAAGTGGAGAAACGAACTCACTCCTAATCCCTTCCCTGTCACCCCTTTTCCCTCCGCTTTCAGATATATGTCATATCTCTTTTGTTTATATTATTTTTTTAAAGATTTTATTTATTTATTTGACATGACAGAGAGAACAAGCAGGGGGGAGAGCAGAGGGACACAGACAGGCAGGCTTCCCACCAACCGAGGTGCCTAATGCCGGGTTGGATGCTAGAACCCTGGGATCAGGACTGGAGCTGAAGGCAGACGCATAACTGATTGAGCCACCCAGGCGCCCCATGTTTGGGGCTTTTTAATAACCTTTCTCTAAGCTTTCAGTTTTTTAATCTGTAAAACGATGGTAGTTAATAACTGATAATTACAATATTTGATAATCATTGATAATAACCTGTAGCTGATAATGGTGACGCCAACCTCACAATATCTCTGTGAGTTAAATGACTGAATGTGTATAAAGGTCACAGCAAAGCACTTGGCACACGGTGAACACTCAATGTTACTTATCACGATTATTGTTATTTGTATCATCATCTAGACCAGAAGAGGAAATCACAGCATTGACATCAGGATGGGGGTAAAGAGACAATAACCAAAGAAGACACTGTGGTGGTGGCATTACGGGAAAAGCAAAACATCTGTGTCCATGATCATTAAAGACATCTTGGATTATTTCCTAAGGATAGATTCCAAGAAATGAGATTGCTGGTCCCACACGTAGTCAGAGGGTCTACATGAAATCGTGTTGGTGACCCCAACGTTCTACACCTACTGGCAAACAGCCCTGCTCGTGAGATCAGGTGACATCCGCATAAGAGTTTCGACAGAACTCGAAGTACTACTAAATGTAATGATTCACTATTACAAAGAAACAATGTACTTTAGGCCTGGCAGTTTGCCCAGAACAATAAAAGTTTCGGAAGGGCACTCCAGAAACTGTGGGCTCTTGGCTTGAGAAAACTGGTGGGGTTAATTCTGAAGGGACACATCCCCAAGCGTGCTGCTGACACCAGGCACTAGGGCTCTTGGGGTGTTTTCTCAAGTATCTAGTGATTTCCTGTTGTGAGCTTCTCAGGGTTCTCCCTGTGGGAGCCAGGTGGTTGCTGGGTCTAGAATGAGAATCTGTTTGATTCAGTCTGTACCCAGAAACATGAATACGTTGGGGTCACTATAAGCTAAATTTAGCTAGAGGGCTGGCTCACTGATGGAGCATGCAGCTCTTGATCTCAGGGCTGTGAGTTCAGGTCCCATGCTGGGTGTGTAGATTACTTGAAAATAAGCTCTTTTAAAAAATATTTTATTGGGGGGTGCCTGAGTGGCTCAGTAGGTTAAAGCCTCTGCCTTCGGCTCAGGTCATGATCTCAGGGTTCTGGGATCAAGCCCCGCATCGGGCTCTCTGCTCAGCTGGGAGCCAGCTTCCCTTCCTCTCTCTCTGCCTGCCTCTCTGCTTACTTGTGATCTCTGTCTGTCAATAAATGAACAAAATATTTAAAAATATATTTTATTGGGGTGCCTGGGTGGCTCAATCATTGGGCGTCTGCCTTCGGCTCAGGTCATGGTCTCAGGGTCCTGGGATCAAGCCCCACATCGGGCTCCCTGCTCGGTGGGCAGTCTGCTTCTCCCTCTCCCACTCCCCCTGCTTCTCTTCCCTCTCTCACTGTGTCTCTGTCAAAATGAATAAATAAAATCTTTTAAAAATGTATTTTATTTATTTGAGAGAGGGTACGAGCTGGAGAGAGGCAGGGGGAGAGGTATGACCTGATTTCCCGATGAGCGTGAAGCCCGACATGGGGCTCGATCCCAGAACACTGAGAATATGACCAGAGCTGAAGTCAGATGCTTAACGGATTTTAGATGCCCCTAAAAATAAAATCTTTAAAAAAGTGTACTTAGAGATCTTTTTGGTCACTCAGTGTGATTTCAGGCACCAAACCTTTCTCAGGGTGGCCTTGTGCTTAGGAATTTTCCAAGACCCAAAATAGCCACATATTCCCATGGTCTTCTCTGGTGTGGGTTTTACTATTATTCACCTTTTGTGGTGTTGTCCTTTGAGATTCCTAGCTTTAGGCAGAAGACTCAATCCCTGGCTTTGTCTCCTATCCCCCTTACATGTGGCCTATTAAAACCCATATTCTGGGTGCCAGAAATGAGCAGACACTCCAGGGAAAAGTCTCTCTGAGGATGTGCTTATCCCTCTGGATTACGGCTTTCTTGTCATTTCTGGTCTCCAAGGAATTCCCTTACTTTCCCATCAGCTCATTCATGAGTAAGTAGAAGATGGTTTTTGCATGGAACCCATCATTTCTCAGTGCGCTATATGGGGAGGGTTTCTCTGCTCATCTTGGCTGCCATATGGCCAGAAGGGGAAGTCTGGAAGGATATATATTTAAGACTTGTGATTCTGAAAAATTATAGATGGCGTGGCTGGATTAAAACAGGCTTGATCATTATCTTGGAACAGTAGAATGAAAAAGCTCAATCACAGTACAGAGGACAAATACCAGGGGACCAACCATAAGAGACTCTTAATCACAGGAAACAAACTGAGGGTTGCTGGAGGGGAGAAGAGTGGAGGGATGGGGTAATTGGGTAATGGACATTAAGGAGGGCATGTGATGTCATGAGCACTGGGTGTTATATAAGACTGATGAATCACTGACCTCTACCTCTGAAACCAGGAATACATTATATATTAATTCATTGACTTGAACAAAAACAAAACAAAAAACAAAGGACAAATACCCAGAGATACTACTTTATAGAGAAGATAGTGTGTTTATGGATCTTATTCTGGGGGGACAAGCCCTCCATGAGTGCTTGCTGATTGGATGGAAGCCAGGGAAGGGCAGAGTTGGACGGAATTTTTAGTTGGTTGAATTACCAGACCCAAATCATATTAACAAACTCACAGCAACTTTGAATGTACTCTCCAGAGCCAGCTATTCCTGGGTTCTCTCCCATTTCCTGTTCAACAGGATCCTTTTATATGTACTTTATGCAAACTGTTTCCTGTTTTATCAATGTTATGTATGGGAATGTTGGTGACAGAAAGTTGGATTTGTACATGACCCTAAGCAAACAGCGTTAACTTGGACGTCGAAGGAAGAAAAGCAACCCTTGTCCCGACACCCATGCCCCAAACAAGGAATGGGTGAGTTAAAATGTAATAGGGCCGAATGTTCTGCATGCAGATGGAAAAGTCTACAACACATCCTGTAGCACCATCCACGATGGAATATCAATCTGGAAAAAATAAGTAGGAAAGGGCTGGATGTGGAAGACGGAGCTTTTGACAGCAATAGTGGTGAGCAAGGCCCAGGGCTCCTCATGGGCTATGAACTCCGAGTGAGCCAAGAGTGTAGTTCAATAGCAGTTGAACAAGTCTTGGCCATGGACAGCAGGACACAGTCCAAACATGAAGCAAGAGGCATGGCTTCCTCTGCAAAGACTAGGACACCTGCGCACAGGGCTTTGCCTTCCGGGCACCTGGACGAGCCAGAGGGCAGGGAGAAGGAGATTTGCAACACAGGGAAGGAGCCTTGGAAGCTTGTCCTCTAGGGTTCTGCAAGAAGAGCGAGGTTGGCTTGGATTGAAGTGGGAACCCAAGAGGGAGACCGTGTTAGTCGGCTGGGGCTGCCATAACCAAGTACCACCACTAAGCAGCCTCAGCAATGGATACGTATCATCTTAGGTCTGGAGGCTAGAAATCCAAAATCAAGGTGTCAGCAGGCCTGGTTCATTCTGAGGCCTCTTTCCTTGGCTTGTAGATGGCTATCTTCTCTTTCCTGTCCATGTGCCTTCACGTGGCCTTCCTGCTGTGTGTCTGTATCCTTTTTTTTTTTTTTTAAAGATTTTATTTATTCATTTGACAGACGGAGATCACAAGTAGGCAGAGAGGCAGGCAGAGAGAGAGGAGGAAGCAGGCTCCCTGCTGAGCAGAGAGCCCGATGTGGGGCTTGATCCTAGGACTCTGGGATCATGACCTGAGCTGAAGGCAGAGGCTTTAACCCACTGAGCCACCCAGGCACCCCATGTGTGTCTGTATCTTAATCTCCTCTTCTCTTAAGGACCCCAGACCTTCTGAATTAGGGCCTACCCAGTGATCCCAAATACTTGTTTTTTTAGATTTTTATTTTTAAGTAATCTCTACACCCAAGGTAGGGCTCGAACTTACAAGCGAGAGACCAAGGGTCGTGTGCTCTATGGACTGAGCCGGTCACGCTCCCCTGTCCTTAAATAATTTTTAAAAATTGAGATATAATTGACATATAAGATTATATTAGGTGTGTAACATTATATTAGGTGTGTAACATAATTGCAAAATGATCACACCAATAAATCTAGCTAACATCTGTCACCATAGTTACATTTTTTTCTTGTGATGAGATCTTTGAAGATCTACTCTCTTGGCAACTTTCAAATATGTAATACATGCAATTAACATTAGTTGCCATGCTGCACATCATGTCCTCATAACTTACTTATTTTTTAATTAATTAATTTATTTGAGAGAGAGTGAGCGCATGCACAATTGGGGGGAGGAGCTTAGGGAGAGAAAGAGAGAATCCCAAGTAGACTCTACGCTGAGTGTAGATCCTGACACGGGGCTCATTCCCACGACCCTGAGATCATGACCTGAGCCAACATCAAGAGTTGGTCGGTCGTTCAACTGACTGAACCATCCAGGTGCCCCCTCCATGACTTATTTATTTTATAACTTGAAGTTTGTACTTTTGACCCCTTTTACCCATTTTGCTCAACCCCCTACCTCAGCCCCCTCTGGCAACCACCAACCTGTTCTCTGTATTTATGGACTTTTTTTACCCCTTGATTTCACATGTAAGTGGGATCATACATATGCCATTTGTCTTTCTCTGTCAGACTTATTTCACTGAGCATAATATCCTCGAGGTTCATCCCTGTTGTACCAAATGGCAAGATTTCATTTTTTATGGCTGAATAGTATTCCATTGTAGGAGCATATCTATCTGTGTATATAAATATATATACATATAAGTACATTATATATTACATTATGTAATATATATACATATGTACATTATGTATACAGAAATGTAATATATATACATAAATGTACATTATATATATACATCAATAAATTAGGTTATTTCCATGTCTTGGTTATTGTAAATAATGCTGCAATGAACATGGGAGAGCAGATATGTTTTGGAGTTAGTTTAAAAATTTTTTAAAATGTATTTTATTTATTTATTTTTATTAACATATAATGTGTTATTAGCCCCCGGGGTACAGGTCTGTGTTTAAATTTTAAATGTAGGGATTCTGATCCATATGCTTAGAACAGTGGTTGGACTGTAACAAGGTGACCCAGAGGGAGGAGGAAGCCCAGGCCAGCTCGGTTTTGCTCAGTCGGGACCACTGGTGATTCTCCTGCAGGGGAGCTGCCCCCTCTTGACAGGCCCATTCACATCAGGGAAGGATGTAAGGGGACCCACCTGACCAGTGGGTCCCAGCAGAAGGTCACTCTAGAAGGTCACTGTAGGGTTCAGATGGCGCTGGTTCTAATCTTAACTGTACTGTGTTCTCTCAGGCTAGTTATGTTACCTCTTGGAGCCTCAGTTTTTCTGCAGAACTGGGATTATACCAGCATCAGGCTGCAACGAGGCTCTAGCTGAACGGATCCACGTCAGGCCACAGGCAGAGTGCGTGCCCTGCTGTGAACCAGGTGGCTAGCAGAGCCTCTGTTATCAGGATTATATTTTCAGACTCACACGGAACACAAGATGGGTGGAGGGCTCTGGACTGTTGAATGACCCATGGGCTTAGGCTGCACGTGTAAGCGCATCCGCCAGCCCTTCCTGCCTGTATGTCAGCAACAGGCAGCCCCTGTCTACCGCACGCAGAGGGGGCAGGGTCGTAGGAGAGCTCACTACAACTCCAGTGGCTCTGGCCAGCAGCCAGCCGGAACAGGGTGGCCTTCCTTACCCTTTAAGAACCAAAGTAAAGAAGACACTGATACCACTGGGCAGTGTTCCCAGGTCTGGCCTTTCATTTGCCCAAGGCATATGCAAATTTTGCACGACCCTCTTTGAAATTCTGGGACTCAACCTGAGGACATAATACTAAGGCTTCTCCGATCATCATAGGAGAATCAATCACAGGCAGACTGAGAGTCATTATAACAGTGCCTCCCCCCCGGGGGGCCCCTGGGTGGCTCAGTGGGTTAAGTGTCTGCCTTTGGCTCAGGTCATGATCCCAGAGTCCTGGGATGGAGCCCCGAATTGGCCTCCAAGCTCAGCGGGGAGTCTGCTTCTCCTTCTCCCTCTCCCTCTGCCCACCCCCACTCCTGTATCTCTCTCTGCTCTCTTTCTCGAAAAAGAAAAAAAGAAATAAAAAATCTTGACAGGGCCTCCCCCAAATTGCCTTTGGTATAGGGCAAATGGCAGAGGAGAAAGATACACACATAGAGATGCATCTCGGAGTCAGGCCAGAGCCTGGAGAGCCGCTGAACCAACCCCAGAGCCCAGAGCTTCCTCTAAACTTCAGAGCAGTCTGTCAAGGGAGAGGATCCTCCCCCTTGCAGGGACCTTGCCGGGTGAGGAAGCCCACTGGAGGAACTGACTTCAGGGACCTGCCATTCCCGGCCAGGTGATCCCTAAAGCTTCCGGTTCCAGGAGTCACAGCCCGATTTTAACAATCGATGACAGGCACTGAATGTCAGGAAAGACTAAGGAAGGATCCAGGAGAGAGTGAGTTGGAATTTCTGGAGGAAGCGAAGCGAGGACTTTGCATTAGGAAGAATACTTGAACACTTATTTTTTTTTAAAAGATTTTATTTATTTGTATGACAGAGAGATCACAAGTAGGCAGAGAGGCAGGCAGAGAGAGAGGAGAGAGGAGGAAGCAGGCTCCCCGCTGAGCAGAGAACCCGGTGTGGGGCTTGATCCCAGGACCCTGAGATCATGACCTGAGCTGAAGGCAGAGGCTTAACCCACTGAGCCACGCAGGCGCCCCTACTTGAACACTTATAAATAGCATCTTATCGGGAAAGTAATGACAGGCAGGTTGGTTGGAGGGAGGATGGCAGGCCGAGTGAGAGGCATTGAACGCAAAGACAAAAAGAAAACCGAGCAAGTTCGGTAGCTTGGGCAGAGATGAGCGGAGATCGGGTGGGGAGGAGGAGCTAACTTCGGCACCGGACTCCTCCGTGCGAATGGATGTCCGTGTGTACGCATGCAGATGTGCTCTGCGAGCTGCAAAACTCAGGAACGCACCAGTCGTTCTAGAAAGGTGGTCACTGAAGGATAAGCTGGCAAGAAGAGAGGAGGGCCAGGGTGGGACAGTGGGAAAGGAGAGCCCAGAAGGCGGGGCTGGTGGCTGAGTCAGGTGCAGGGGCTGGGCTAAGGGTGGCGGGGACAGAGCGGAGGAGTATTAATCAGTCACACATGTGACAGTAGTTTGGCTTGAGCTGGACTTAAGGGACAGAGATGAAGAGAGAAAGGGAGGAGGCTGGGTAGTTTGGTGTCTGGGGTTATCAAAGGGAGGATAAAGGGCTGGGAAGAAGTAGCCAGGATGGTAGGTGGCACCCAGCTAGTGGCTTCAGGGAGACACGGTGGGGTTTGAACGCAGGGAGCCACAGCCCAAGAGGAGATGGGGGAAGGAACGTGGAGGCAAGTTTCAGGGATTCTGTACCTCGCATGCTCTCCTCCATGAGTCTGTTGGTGGACATGTACGGTGTGTATGTTACACAGAGTTTCATGCGGTTGGTCCCCAGGCTCTCCATCCTTCTGGCACCCACAGAACGCCCCATCAGGGTAGCCCGAGACAGACCAATGGTCCTTGCACAGGGCCCTTGAGGCTCATTGCTAAGGCTTCCACCGTGACCCCTGCCATGATGTGGTTACAGGTTAGAACAAGATGTCTGTACATCTCGATTTATAGTTAAGTGGGGAGGCGGTGGAGGGGGGTACTCCATGAAAAAAGAGCGTTCAAACTTGTAGTCACTTGGCCTCTACCTCTTGCTCGGTGTGTGGTTTTGTGCAAGCAACTTGACCTCTCAAAGTGTCCATTCCTTCTCTTTTGGCCACAGCTACCTACTCTGCTCTCTTGAGGATCATGGTGGATATGACAATGCTTTATAAATTATTTTTTAAATTCATTTTTTTAAAGATTTTATTTGCTTGTTTGACAGACAGAGATCACAAGTAGGCAGAGAGGCAGGCAGAGAGAGAGAGGAGGAAGCAGGCTCCCTGCCGAGCAGAGAGCCTGATGCGGGGCTCGATCCCAGGACCCTGAGATCATGACCTGAGCCGAAGGCAGAGGCTTTAACCCACTGAGCCACCCAGGCGCCCCTTAAATTCATTTTTTAAAGTAATCTCTACACCCAACGTAGGGCTCAAACTCTTGATTAAGACTGACTGAGCCCAGCCAGGCAGCCGTGACCATGCTTTTTAAACCACAAGTCACCTTATAGGTGGCAAACATCACCATTCTTTACGTGCTGAAAACTGCCTTTCTCCCAAACTTGCAAAATGCAACTGAAGGAAAGATCCTGGACAATTTGTCTGGTGTAGGTCTGGATTAAAGGGGAAAAAAAAAACCCTAAAACAAAAAACAAAACCCAGTGCTGTTTTTACATTTTTTTTTTCCCAAATTGTCCACATTCACGCTCAAAGAAGAGACACCCATCTCTTCAGAAAGCCTGTTGTCAGGGGGTTGCCTCCCTAGAGACCTTAGAACACAGCCCGTGGTGACCTGCAAATGCCCCCCCCGCCCCCCCCCGCCAAAAGGCTCTGCTAGAGAAGAGCCAGATGGCCAAGGCCACCTCCCTCCCTGTGCAAACATCTGTCACCCAGCAGAGTAAACAGGCCTCCCTGGGTAAGAGGAGCCCCCATGCTGCTTCTGTGTGGTGTAGCCCAGAAACAAGGAGGCTCAGCCAGGGGCTCTGCACTGGGGCTCTGTCTTCAATCCGGGCCCCCAAGCAACAGGGTCATCTGTTTTGGCTCCTTCTCTGTGTAAACAGGGCTGGCAGCCCATGTGGTTTGGGGAGGCCAGGCCCTGCTCTCCCTCCTTCCCATGCAAACACATTACAAAGAATCTTTGTAACTGTCCAGCAGAGTGGCCCAGCCCAGAGGAAGGGAGCCTGCATCCGGGAGGGGGTGAGGGGAGAGGGGGCTGCTGGGGGGGTGGCAAGGGGAGGTGGCCGAGGGATGGTGCCCAGCAACTCCCCATACTGTATGATGTGGGGGCATCAGCTTTTCTGTGTCTAACCACCAGAGGAAAGGGTCTGTCGCCCGCAGCAGAAACCATGGGGCTAAGAGAAAGGGAGGGGGCGGGGGGGGGTGCTGATATCCCGCTGTTCCAACACCTTTTTCAAAAAAAGGACTAAGCCCGGGGCCCCTGGGTGGGGCTAAGCCCTCCAGCTCAGGATAGAAGAAAGAATATTAATTGGAAGGTTGAGAAAACAGATTATATTCCTGCCTCCACCCTGCAATGAGCTGTGTGCCCTTTGGATGGTGCCTTAACCTCTCTGAGATTCCTTGCCTGGATAAATTAGAATTATACTCTCTGCCATTCGTTGAGCCCCCTCCATGTGACAGGGACTTCATGGAAGTTTGTGTATGAATCCACACTGCTACCCAGCGAGGTCGGAGTGGTTATTCCCACTTTCGAGATAAAGAAAGTGAGACTCGGCAAGCAGAACAGACTTGCACAGAAAAACACACCAAGTGGCAGAAGGAGCTCTTCTCTCTGCCAAACTCCATCCTGCCCCTGCAACTCAGAAAGGTAGGACAGCTTTCCTTGATGTGAAAGTCGAGACTAGACAGGTACTGGCCTACCTAGAACTGGCTTTATTGCTGGAAACAGAGGCTCTGACTCAGATAAGCCCGTGGCCCGGGAGTCAGGGCTCTGGCTCTGAGCCTCCACCTTTCCCAGAGATCTCCTCCCCCGGTCCTCATTTATCACCTTGGTTAAAATCCAGGGAAAGAGAACAATCAACAACTTGTTCCACCCCGCGGAGAACTTGGCAGCGGGTCTTGGAGTTCCTGTTACCACAGCTTCCACTCCGAGGCATTTCATAAATGTCTAAATTTCCATGCGTGGGGGAGGGAGAAAACCTGTAACGCTTATACCTGCAGACAAAAATGAGCACTGGGAGACTTCACTAAGGGGAAGAATAAGACAGGTTAAGAGGATTTTTTTAAGACTTATTTATGTATTTGAGAGCCCATGGGTGGCTCAGTGGGTTAAAGCCTCTGCCTTCCGCTCAGGTCATGATCTCAGGATCCTGGGATCGAGTCCCTGCATCCAGCTCTCTGCTCAGCAGGGAGTCTGCTTCCTCCCCCTACTTTGCCTGCCTCTCTGCCTACTTGTGATCTCTGTCAAATAAATAAATAAATAAATAAATAAATAAATAAATAAATAAAATCTTAAAAAAAAAGACATGTATTTGAGAGAGAGAGAGAGAGCGAGCGCACGAGTGGGAGGGAGAGAGAATTATCAAGCATACTCGTGCCTAATATGGAGTCCGATGGGGGTCTCGATCTCACGACCGGGGGATGATGACCTGAGCCAAAACCAAGAGTCAGATGCCTAACCGACTGAACCCCCCTGGCGCCCCTAGGTTCAGAGGATTTTGACGATAATCTCTTAATGATGATATTCTAGGAAGGGGGGGGGTCCTTAAACTTCTGCCCCTGGGCCAAAATCAGCTCACCACTTGTTTCTGTAGTCGGACAGCTAAGAATTCTATGTTTTAATTATTGAGAAAAGGGGCACCTGGGGGCTCAGTTGATGAAGGGTCTGCCATTGGCACAGGTCATGATCCCGGGGTCCTGGGATCAAGCCCCGCATCGTCAGGCACTCTGCTCAGAGGGGACCCTCTTCTCCCTCTCCCTTTGCCTCTCCACCCTGCTGGTGCTCTCTTTCTCTCAGATGAACACATGAAACATCTTAAAAAGAAATTGTTGAAAAACAATAAAAAGAATTGTGACATGTGAAAATTATATTAAATTCAAATTTCAGTGTCCATAAATAAAGTGATTCTGGAATGCAGCCACGATCGGTGGTTCACAGAGCGGCTGCGGTTGCTTCTGCCCTGCGGTGGCTGAGTTGGGTAGTTGTGACATCAACCATGTGGCCTGAAAAGCCTAAAATATTCACCATCTGGCCCTTTCCAAAAAAAAGTTTGCCGTCTCCTGTTCTAGGAAGAGGCACGTGCTTGGGGGGGGGGGTGTGCCACCATCCTGGAGGTAGATATTCATTGACTCCCTTGTTTTCGATGTAGCACCCACCCCTCTTCTGGGCCTGGTGTCCCCAGGGCCAGCAGGGTCTGGTGGGTAGCCTGAGGGGCGTGGCCTCTCAGACCCACCGTCCCTCCATTGGTCCCGCTCTCCCTGGTCCCACCCTTCAAAGGTCAAGCCCCCATCCCCCAATCCAGAGTGCTGGCATCCAGCCAGGCTTGGGCTCCTGGGGAGGGAGACTGGATGGTACCCGCCCCCCTCGAGACAGACCAAGAGACAAGATGAAGACACTGACAGTTGGGAGTCAAGTTCCCACCAGATCCTCTAAGGGAAGCTCATAGGGGACAAAGCCTGCCCACACGCAGAGCCTTGCAAGGGAGCCTCCCCAAGTCCCACGCCAACATGTGTGAATGGACAGCCAAGACGTTTGAGGAAAGCCCTTATTTTAAGGCTGGGTGTGGTGAGCGCCCCGCTTGGGGCTGATCCAGAAGACAGGACACCACGTGACAGTGCCGTCCAACGTGTTTTACTGGGTGGACGGTGCACAGGATTGCATGAAAGGGACCTTGCGGACACAGCGGCAGCATGGGGTGGGGGTGGGGAGTGGGAAGTAGGGCAAAAGAACACTCAGAGAGGGGACTAGGAGAGAGGACTTGCCTGTCTAGGTGAGGTCGCCCAGCAGCACAGTGGGGGGTCTTCTGGGTCCGGGAATCCTAAGAGCAGGATTGGCTTGGGGGCTTTTATTGCCCTGGGGTTGGTCTTATCTAGAGCTAACTGGTGTTGGCTTTTGCAAAGCAGGCAGGCTCTCCATGACTAAAAATACGTTTGGGTGTCTATGTTCAAACCAATAGGATGTGTAAGAATTTGAGTTAAGCACTGGTGGGCTTTGAGCCTGCCTCGAGGTAAACAACCCAGGGGCCATCTTTAGCCCGTTTCTGTATCAGCAGTCCACAGCAAGAGAAAAACCGGGAACCGTGACAGATGTGGGAGCAAAAGGGAACATTTAACCAAACCTCTGCACTTCTGTCTGCAGAGATAGGAGAAGAAATTGCAGGATGCTCTATAAAAGGAACATTCAGAAAACAGAAGGAGTATCTTGGGAAATAATATTAGGCAAAGATGAACGCTTAGGAGAGGTGAAGGAAATATGCCAGCAATTAGAATGAAAAGGACTTGGGGAGCCTGGGTGGCTCAGTAGGTTAAAGCCTCTGCCTTCAGCTCAGCTCATGATCCCAGCGTCCTGGGATCGAGCCCCGCATGGGGGCTCTCTGCTCAGTGGGGAGCCTGCTTCCTCCTCTCTCTGCCTGCCTCTCTGCCTACTTGTGATCTCTGTACGTCAAATAAACAAATAAAATCTTAAAAAAAAAAAAAAAAAGAAAAGGCCAAGGGGTTGGACACATGAGTGAAAAACATATAAAGAATGAGAAGTCAACCCAGGAGCTCCCATAGCTGAGTTTCAGAAATTTCGGAAAGAGAATGGAGGAAGCGAAGTGGGGGGAAATCCTCAATAAAAGAATTTAGGAAAATGTCAGAGAAATCCAAAACAGGTACAGCCTGCTGCATGCTCAGTGAAAATGAATTTGGTGGAGGGGGTGCCTCGGTGGCTCAGTCGGTTAAGCTTCTGCTTCATCTCAGGTCAAGATCCCTCACTGGGCTCTCTGCTCATCGGGGAGTCGGCTTCTCCCTCTCCCTCTGCTCTTACCCCCTCTGGTGCACATTCTCTCTCTCTCTCACTCTCTCACAATTAAATAAATAACATCTTGGGGCACCTGGGTGGCTCAGTGGGTTAAGCCTCCACCTTTGGCTCGGGTCATAATCCCGGGATCCTGGGATCGAGCCCCGCATCGGGCTCTCTGCTTGGCAGGGAGCCTGCTTCCTCCTTTCTCTCTGCCTGCTCTCTATTTGTGATCTCTCTCCATCAAATAAATAAATAAAATCTTTTAAATAAATAAATAACATTTTTTCTATAAATGAGTTTAGGAAAGAAAGAAATAATACCTACTCATCGCCGTGACATTTACTATCCAAAGGTTTCCAGAAATTAAAAAAAGAAAAAAAAAAAGAGGTCTTGTATGGAGAACTAAGAATCAGAATGCTCCCGGATTTCTTAATGGCAATACTGAAAATTAGAAGACAAAATCCCAAGGAAAAATAGTGTCCAAACTAGAATTTTATACCCACACTGGAAAAAGGGTGATGAGAGCAGAAGGACATTTTCAGATATGCAAGGTCTCAAAATATTTATTTACTCGGGGGCACTCTGTCTTGGGAAGCTTATGGAAGGATGTGGGTCACCCAAAGAAAGTGTACTTCGGAGAGATATGGGCTCCAGCAGCAGGGGACCCAACATGGGGTGGGGCTGGGGCTGACGTTGGGTCTAGGGCTCCCTGAGTGCTGCTGACCGGAGACAGATGTCCTGAGGCGACAGGTGTGAGGGAGCTGGGACGGCAGCCTGCGCATTTTGGAGCAGGAAGAAAGAGCTCTAGGATTTTTCTTCTTCCCCTTCTTCTTCCTCTTCCTCCTCACTGCCACTCCCTCCTCATTTCTTTTTTTTTTTCCTTTAAAGATTTCATTTTTTAAAAAGATTTATTTATTTATTTGAGGCAGGGAGGGGCAGGGGGAGAGGAAGAAAATCTTAAGCGGACTCCAAGCCCAGCATGAAGCCCAACATACGATTTGATCTCGTGACTCCGAGATCATGACCTGAACCAACATCAACAGTTAGACACTCAACTGACTGAGCCACCCAGGTGCCCCGAAAAGATTTTATTTTTGAGTCATCTCTACACCTAACATGGGGCTCGAACCGACAACCCTGAGATCAAAAGTCACACGCTCTATCCACCGAGCCAGCCGGGCACCCCAAAAGAGTGCCAGGATTTTTTTAAAGAGTAAAATATATAGCTGTGCTCGGGATATAGATCAAATTGTTCTCAAAACCTAAAAAAGAGGGGCGCCTGGGTGGCTCTGCCATTAAGTGTCTGCCTTTGGCTCAGGTCATGATCCTAGGGTCCTGGGATTGAGCCCTGTGTCAGGCTCTCCGCTCAGCAGCAAGCCAACTTCTCTCCCTCTCCCACTCTCCCTGCCTTGTATAGCCTCTCTCTCTGTCAAATAAATAAATAAATAAATAAATAAAAATCTTAAAAACAAAACTAAACTAAACTAAAAAAGACATTGTACCCCTATGGAAAAGGACTTTTTTTTTTCTAAAACCCCCCTCCCCCATTTTTTTTGTTTTGTCATTGGTGTTTGGCAATTAAAAAAAAAGATTTTATTTATTTATTTGACAGAGAGAGTGGAAGCACAAGCAGGGGGAGTGGTAGGCAGAGGGAGAGGGAGAAGCAGACTCTTCGCTGAGCAGGGAGCCTGATGCGGGGCTCGATCCCAAGACCCTGGGATCATGACCTGAGCCGAAGGCAGACGCTTAACCGACTGAGCCACCCAGGGGCCCCTTAACTTGAAATAATCTTTATGCCCAAGTGGCATATTTTGTGCATCTCCCCCTGCACCCCTGCACTGCCCTGGAAGTTCCACATGTTACAAGTTGAGCTGGTAGATAGCTGGTCTCACTGAGCCAGTCTCAGTCCCGACGATAGGTCAGTTTAGTTACACTCATTTTAAGAGGCGGTATCATTCGGCAATTTTCAAAAAGCAACTAAGTCCTTCAGGTTTGCCACGTCATTTATCATTTGTGCATCTACTTGGTAAGAGGAAGAAGACAGAGCTTCTTGGAAGGAATATTCTGTCATCTCTGGCTGTTCCCGAATGCGAGATCATACTACCCTTTATCTCCAACACCTTAATTTTCCTCTTCTACATTATGTAGCAAAACTTCCCCCCAATGCGCACGGCTCAGGGACTTTCCGGACAGGCTGGAGCTTGTTCTAAAAGGCACGCGCAGGTCTGGGAGACGTGCTGTGCCTCGCAGCCAGCCTCCGGAGCCCTGATGAATTCCTGCCATGCCCTCCGCTGGTGGTTAAGCATCTGAAAGACAGCTCTTGTCTTCATTCTCGGTAGAGAGGAAAATTAGAGCCTCTATCTGGAGAAGGATTTTAGCGAAAAGAGCCCGAGCCTTGAACCTGAGCTGGCTTGACTCACTGGGCGAGCTGTCTGCCCCTCTGTTTCCTCATTAATGTTCCGGGCATGATGATGCCAACCTCCCAGGGTTGTTCTGGGTTTTAAAAGTGATCGTGTCATGGATACAAAGTATGGAGTAGCTTTCCTGGTTCCCAGCAGGTGCTTAACACTTTGTGGCTGTTAATGTGCGTTACTGCTACACAGTTTCCAGGGGGGTTTCCTCTGTCTTATCTCACTGATCCCTCAAGTATTTTTTTTTAAGATTTTATTTATTCATTTGACAAAGGGAGAGAGATCACAAGTAGGCAGAGAGGCAGGCAGAGAGAGGAGGGGAAGCAGACTCCCCGCTGAGCAGAGAGCCCGATTTGGGGCTCGATTCCAGGACCCTGGAATCATGACCTGAGCCGAAGGCAGAGGCTTTAACCCACTGAGCCACCCAGGTGCCCCTGATCCCTCAAGTATTATGTCCTATTTAAAAACAGATAAACCAGGGCTCAGCGATAGGCTAGTAGTATAGGATTGCTCCTTTGGGGCATAGCCTGACTGGGCAATGTTATAACACAGACAGAGCCCTTGGGAAAGGAACTTCCTTCAAAGAGCAGTCATCTGCCAGTGTTTTTTTTTTTTTTTTTTTTTTTTACCTCCAGTCCCTTTACAGCAGCAGAACCCCGTGGTTGAGAACAGACTGCGATTACAGACCTGCTCCCACAAAGAGGGCGTTTTAATGTTCCAGGTGGGACCAGTGGGATAAGCGATGACAGGGGACAGAGTGGATTCACCGAATAATGTTTTTATAACCATTGCCCAAAAGGAAATTGGAAAACAAGTGTGTATGTGTCACTTCAGTCTTGTAAATACACTGACTACATAAATGGGGTCAGAAATACCAGGGAAGTTTGCAATAAGGTTTGAGAAATAAGCACTAAGTTCCAAGCAAAGGACAGAGTTTATTTCTTTTATTTTTAAAGAGGCTCGGGGTTCCTCTTTGAACATTACAAGGTAAATATTTGTGTCAAACCATGTTTTTAAAATGGTGGGCGTATGGAAAGGGTTGTGCCAAGGGTTGAATTTTAAACAAATTCAGACTTCTTGAATCACTAGAAATAACTTTTAAAAACCCGAGAGACTATTGTAGTAAGTGACATGAAAGCAGGATTCATGTTTAATTGAGCAAATTTTCTGAGTATATGAGGTTTCAGCTTACATTTTCTTTGAAAAGAAATGTACAGAGAAACTAAGAAACTTATGTGGGTAGGATCACTTCATGTTGGGCAAAGAACCCACAATGTCCCCGAAGACGTCACTGTGTAAAGGTTGTGTGTCATGTTGACTGAGGCAGGAGAAATGAGTTAAATCATGTCCCTACAGGAAAGCGTCATAAATTTTAGCCAGATTCCATGCAGAGTGATTAAAAGTGTTATTTCTCAAAACATTAGCAAGAAGCCAATAAATGCGGGTTGCGTGCAGAAAAAAATTACGTCCGACAGCAAAGTATTACAAGAGTAAAATACTAACATATAAATGGTTATTTAAAATAAATGAGGTGCTCGTAGCCGCCCCCCTTCCCCCGCCCCCCCCCCCCAGTCATTTCACGTGGGTGTTTGTGGCCTCTCTCTTCCCAATATCTTTGTATCTCTGGATAATCCTTGGTCAAGTCATCCATGATTAGTGTTATAGTGAAATTCACAAACGAGGAAAGAGTGTGAGATGGTAGAGGGCAGCACCTTTCCTAAAGTAAAGGCAGGTGATGGAAAATGTCCCTGTGGCAGGGACACAAGGAGGGGACTTGTGTGCCTGTGTGCGTGGCTGCCTGGCGTGGCACAAGGGAATAGTTAGCAGTGACAGGCAGGAAAGGGTGGCACTGAGGACAGGGGTGGGGGTGTGGAGTGGGGGTGTGGGGTGTGGGGTGGAGGGGTGGGGGGTGGGTGTGGGGGGTATGGGGGGTGTGGGGGTGTGTTTCCATGAGGTGGTGACAAAGAGGTGCCAGATTAGCTGTATCCTGCTTAGCTCCTGCTTTCGGGTCAGAGCCTTCAAGGGTAGTGGATGGGCAGGTGGGGGTGGGGCTGGGGCAGGGGGAGGGTGGGAGAGGAGGAGGCAGGTGCGTCTGGCTGCTGTCCTCAGAACACGCCATTTAGGCGCTGGTAACTCGAGGACTCCCTGTATAGTGTATACTTCAATCTCATCTGCCCACCCTTCTCTCCCACACGTTTTCCCGGTTTCTGATCACTGCGCATCTCCGCTCTAGAAGCAAAAATTATTATCCATCATACCCGCTCCTGATCATTTAAGAAAAAAAAAAAAGTAGCTTGAGAGGTTACGAAAGGACCAGAAGAAAGCGGGATAATCTGCTTCGCTAGAATATGTTCCTGGGGGGTGTGATTCGACGCTTGGTAAACGGGGAGAATCGTGTTAGCGAAATGGCAAGTCTTGTTGTTTCTGTGCAAGTTTTCTCAGCATGTTAACGTCTTGTGCTGCTAGGCAACAGCACGGAAGCAAAGCACGGGAGGAAAGCTGAATTCGGGCAAGCGGTGGGCAACTTGAGGACAGCACACACCCTTCCTCCCTCCTGGCAGCTCAGGTAGCTACCTGCTTTATTTCGGAAAGACTTATTGCCCGGTTGGCTCGTGTCCGTGTCTCCCTAACTCAAAGGCCTCAACCTCACCTCTCCGCCTGTGAGTCAAGCTATCTGCTCCTGTTTGATTATACCCCTTTTTTCTTTTTAATTTTAAGTAGGCTCCGTGCCTAACGTGGGGCTTGAACTCATCACCCCAAGATCAAGACTTGCCACTGACTAAGCCAGGCAGGCACTCCATACCTGCCTTTTTTTTTTTTTTTAAGATTTTATTTATTTATTTTAGTGGGGGGAGGGGTAGAGGGAGAGGGAGAGAGAATCCCAAGCCAACTCCTCACTGAGCACATGGAGCCCAACTCGGGGCTCTACCCCACTACCGAGATCACGACCTGAGCTGAAATCAAGAGTTGGATGCTTAACTGACTGAACCACCCAGGCCCCCCAGCTTCTTTTATTTTAAACGATCTTCCCAGTTCTACTGGGATATAACTGACACACTGTATTAGTTTAAGGTGTAGGATGTAATGATTTGATACATGTATACATTGCAAAATCGTCACCACAATATCTTAACATTCACCACCATACATAGTTACAAAAATTTTTTTCTTGTGATGAGAACTTTTAAGATTGACTCTCTCAGCAACTTTCAAATATACAATACAGTATTGCTAACTATAGGCACCATGCTGAACATTACACTGCCGGAAATTGCCTTATAACTGGAAGTTTGTACCTTTTGACCACATTTACTCATTTTCCTCAATCTCCAAGCCTCTGGCGATCACCAATCTGTTCTGTTTCTAGTTCTTTTTTTTTTAGATTTTACATATAAGTAAGATCATAAATATGTCTTTCTGCATGTGACTTGTTTCACCTAACATAATGACTCAACGTCCAGTTGTATTGTTGCAAACAGGATTTCCTTCTTTTTTATGGCTGAATAATACTCCATCATATATACGCGTGCATGCGTGTGTGTGTGTGTGTGTGTGTGTATCTCACATTTTCTTCATCCATTTATCTACAGGACACTAGTTTGTTTCCATGTGTTGGTTATTGTAAATAACGCGGTGATGAACACATGGGTATAGATAGCTTTTGGAGACAGTGATTTCATTTCCTTTAGATAAATACCCAGAAATGGAATTGCTACATCATATAGTAAAAATAGGTAGCTATTCAGCAATGCCCACAATAGCCAAACTACAGAAAGATCCGAGATGTCTACTGATGAATGAATGGATAAGGAAGTTGTGGGGTGTGTGTGTGTGTGTGTGTGTGTGTATACATATACATACACACACACATATATGTATGTACACACACACACAAGGGAATAGTATTCAGCCATCTGAAACGATGAAATCGTATCATTTACATAAAGATGGATGGAACTAAAGGGTATGATCCTGAGTGAAATAAGTCAATCAGGAGCGACTGGGTGGCTCAATGGTTAGGCAAGTGCCTTCAGCTCAGGTCATGATCCCAGGGTCCTGGGATCAAGCCCTATATCGGGCTCCCTGTTCAGCGGAGAGCCTGCTTCTCCCTCTCCCTCTGCCTGCCCTTCTGCCTACTTGTGCTCTCTACCCCTCTACCAAATAAATAAATAAATAAATATCTTTAAAAGAAATAAGTCAATCAGAGGAAAACAATTATCATATGGTTTCACTCATATGAGGAATATAAGAAACAGTGCAGAGCATCATGGGGAAAGGAGGGAAAAACGAATGGGAGGAAACCAGAGAGGGAGACCAAACCGCGAGAGACTCTTAACTATGGGAAAGAAACAGGGTTGCTGGAGGGGAGGTTGCTGGGGGGAATGGGGTAACTGGGTGATGGGCATTAAAGAGTGCACGAGATACAATGAGCTGTGGGTGTTATATGCAACTGATGAATTATTGAACTCTACATCTGAAACTAATGATGTTCTATATATTGGCTAATTGAATTTAAATTAAAAAATTAAAAATAATAGATAGCTATTTTAAATTTTTTGAGAAACCTCCATACTTCTCTATTCTTCATAGCGGCTGCACCGATTTACGCTCCCACCAACAGTGCATGAGGCTTCCCTTCTCCACATCCTCACCAGCTTGTTAGGTCTTATCTTCTTGTGGATAGCCATTCTAACAGGTGTGGAGTGATGCCTCATTGTGGTTTTGATTTGCATTTCCTAATAATTAGGGCTGTTGAGCATCTTTTCATGTACCTGTTGGCCATGTGTAGGGGGTTTATTCTTTTAATTACTTATTTATTTTTTTAAAGTAATCTTCACACCCAATGTGGGGTTTGAACACATGACCCTGAGATCAACTGTCACATGCTCTACCGACTGAGCCAGCCAGGCCCGTCCTTTATTTATTTATCATTAAAAAAAAAAAAGATTTTGTTTATTTATCTGACAGAGAGAGATCACAAGTAGGCAGAGAGAGAAGGGTAAGCAGGCTCCCCACTGAGCAGAAAGCCCGATGCAGGGCTTGATCCCAGGACCCCGAGATCATGACCTGAGCTGAAGGCAGAGGCTTAATCCACTGAGCCACCCAGGTGCCCCCTATTTATCATTCTTTAAAAAATATTTTGAGGGATGCCTGGATGGCTCAGTCGTTAAGTGTCTGCCTTTGGCTCAGGTCATGATCCCAGGGTCCTGGGATCGGACCACATTGGGCTCCCTGCTTGGTAGGAAGCCTGCTTCTCCCTCTCTCACTCCCCCTGCTTGTGTTCCCTCTCTCACTGTGTCTCTCTCTGTCAAATAAATAAAATCTTGAAAAAAAAAAAAGATTTATTTTGAGAGAGGGAGCGAGCTCGAGCCCGGGGGAAGGACAGAGGGAGAGAAACTTTCAAGCGGATTCCCCTGCCCTGGCCCCACAGTGAGGGGCTGGATGTGTGGGTTGATCCCACAACTCACGAGATCATGACCTAGCCCAAACCAGGACTTGGACACTGAAGCAAATGAGCAATCCAGGTACCCCTTCCTTTACTTTAAAAAATATATATTCCTGTACATTATAGTATCCCTTTACTTACTAGGAATTCAATGTCTTTTTAAACTGTGCCAACATTTTATTTTATTTTGAAGTAGGCTCCACACCCAACATGGGGCTTGAACTCACCACCCTGAGATCAAGAATCCCATGCTCTACTGACTGAGCCAGCCAGGTGCCTCTGTGCCAACATTTTAAATTAGGATTGTTACTGTTTTCCCTGAAGTTCTGATTACAAATATATATATATATATATATATATATATATAGAGAGAGAGAGAGAGAGAGAGAGAATGTGAGTGGGAGGGGCAGGAGAGGGAGAATCTCCAGCAGATGCCATGCTGAGCACAGAGTCCAACATGGGACTCAATCTCAGGACCCTGAGATCACGACCTGAGCCAAAGCAAAGAATCGGATAACTTAACTGTGTAACCTAAGGCACCCCCAAAATATATAGTTTTGAGGAGTCTCCCCAACTCTATTAGCCTTGGTCCTATTTTGAGTGATTTTGGGAGGGGGGCATGAAGATTTGCAGAATATCAAGTTCTTAGGAATGCAAAGATCACAGTTCAGCAGAAAGTTCTGTATATAAGCCCAAAGAAGAAAAAGAATACACTTGACTTCAAGCCTGAAAAAGAAATGAAAGGAGAAAAAAAAAAAAAAAAAGAAAGGAGAAAGTATAGTCAAAGAAACAAAAATCTTGAAAAGGCAGAACAGAAACAAAGACACCAAGACACAGACCTGTACCCCTGAAACAAATAATACATTATATGTTAGTAATAATAATTAAAAAAAAAAAGACACCAAGAAAAGTGCCAGATGTCTGGGCTGATAACAAGAAAAAATAAGGAGGGCCATTACTTCAAATCAAGTGCGGAAAGATATAGGACTATCCTGTCCTATCCCATCTGATCAGATCCTGTCCTATGCCATCCTATCCTAGGAGGACCTTGAGAACCTGCCACACATTTCAGGCAGGTGCTTATAGTTATTACCTCATTCACTGGTCCCTATTAAGTACTATCATTATCCCTCCTTTAGAAACAAGGACCTGAGGGTCAGAAAGATTAAGAAAATTGCCCGAGGCCACACAGCCTGCTAAGTGGAATTCGGATATCGTTTTGCCACACTACCGCTAGAAAACAAAACCAGGTGTTTTTATTTATTTTTATTTTTATTTTTTTTTTAAGAGTCTCGGCTATTTCCAGCAGACGGGTTTTACCAATCTCCAGGGCGGGGCCTAGCGGTCATACACATTCTGTAATCTCCACAACCCATCACAGAATAAACATTTATCAGGATGGTGTTGAAATATTCACCCCTCTCCCGGCAGCTCCCCGCCCCCGCCCCCGCCCCCCCCCCCCCACCTTTGTGCTTTCGCTCCAGCCCTAACTGGAACGTTCCAGGCCGGTAGGTGGTTCCACAGCTGCGCTCCCAGCCCCCCTCGCACTAGCAACCGCCTCACCGAGTTTCCCCGCCCGGATGTCCGGAGAGCTCCGCGCCAGCTCGGGTGCGTCTCCCGTCGGGTCAGAACGCACGGTCCAGGGGCGCCTGGGTGGCTCAGTGGGTTAAAGCCTCTGCCTTCGGCTCAGGTCATGATCTCAGGGTCCTGGGATCGAGCCCCGCATGGGGCTCTCTGCTCAGCGGGGAGCCTCCCCCCCCACCCCGCCGCCTGACTCTCTGCCTACTTGTGATCTCTGTCAAATAAATAAAATCTTAAAAAAAAAAAAAAGAAAATAAAAGAACACACGGTCCATGCCCGTCCCTTCCCTTGCTAGGGTCCCCAGGCTGGGACAGACAAGAACCTAGTGAGTCCTCACTCCTCCTCCCGCCCCTAGCCCAGAGCGCGGGGTGCTAAGTGTGCCTTGAACCATGAAAACGCGGAGTCGAGGGATCCAGAGCCCGTTTCGCAGTTCAACAACCGTTTCTTTTCAAGAGGACCCGCCCTGCGCAGCAACACGGATCAGGCAGGGAGCGGGTTTGGCCCGAATTCTGGGGCAGAACGAGGGGTCAAACCGCGGGCCCCACCCCCACCGCATCCCTAGTCTTGGAAGGTTCCTCGCCGGCCCGCGGCACAACGGGATGGCGGGGCCGGTACGCGGGGACAGGTAGAGACGCGGCCCCCGCGGCGGACAGCCGGGCCTCCTCAGGGGTCCCCCAGGTGACGCCAAGCCCGGCGCCGCGCGTCCGCCTCGGCCCCGGGGGGTGGGGAGCTCCGAGCCACGCGTCAGCTGAGACCCCTGCGGCCGAAGCTCAGAGCACTGACCCCCCCGGGCCGCCGTCACCCGCAAACACACAAAGGCCGGAAGTGCGCCCCCGTCGGCCTGCGGCGGCGCCCTCTCTAGGACCCGGGAGGTCTCGTCTCTCGGTGGTTCGCCAGGCTCGCTGGACGTCCGGACGCTGGACCACGCCAGACCCCGGCCGGTACTCCCAGGGGGGCGTGTACCCCACCCAGGGGCAGCAAAATGAGTCAAAAGGAAAAAAATGGAGATCGAATCCAGGAACTCACCTGTGGGAGAGAATGTCCACTTCGCATGTATCCAGGCCTGCGTTTCAGCGGAGGGGTTGGAGCGCCCTGTATTTATTTATCTCGCTGGCTTCCCGCAGAGGAGGAGCAAACGAGGCCTGGAGAAACTTCTCTCCGGCGCAGGGTCTCCCGGCGACAGTTGAGTCAGAACCCAGGACTTGTGCCACCGCGGGTGGGTGCTTGCCACTGCCTGGGGCCGCCTCTCATCCGAAATGAACACTCTGGAAATGTAAAACCTACGTGTTCAGAATGGCAGGAAACATCGAACAGTTTCAAAATCGATCAAATGGGGGAAAAAAACCCCACAAAAATTTAAAAAGATTAAAAACAAAACAAAGCACCACGATCGACCAAATGGAGTGTGCAAGAATTCAGAGAAGACCATCTCCTACTCATGAGGATGGCTACTAGCACAAAAAAAAAATTTTTTTTTTTGTGCATGGCTGGTGGGGAGGTAAAAACTGCACAGCCGCTGTGGAAAACAGTGGACAGTTCCTCAAAAGATCCAGAACAAAGTTACCATGCGGTCCCGCGATTCCACTGCTGCATGCCCCAGAGAATTTAAACCAAGGGTGTGAAGAGATATTGTATACCCATGTTCATGGCAACATGATTTACAGTAGCCCCAAAGTAGAAGCAACCTAATGTCTACTGACCAATGGATATAAACAAAATGTGGCCTATACCTACAATGGAGTATTACTTGGCCCGAAAAAGGAAGGAAAGTCTGACACTGATCCTACTGTGGTAATACATTTTGCGATATACAAGTGTATCAAACCATCATACCGTACTCCCTGAACTTACACTATGTTATATGTCAATTATACCTCAATGGAGGTAGGGGGATCTACGTATTTTCTTAAAAAATTAAACAAATGGGGTGTCTTACTGGCTCAGTCAGTAGAGCATGCAACTCTTGATCTCAGAGTCGTGAGTTTAAGCCCCATGTCGGGTGTGGAGTCTATACTCAGAAAAAAAAAAAAAAATTACATTGGAGGAAAACCCAATGAGCCACTCAAATCAGGACCCTCCTGAAAATAGTAAATGTGGCTAAAGGCACACAGGCATTTATCAGGACTTCTTACACATCTGAAAATTTTACGTTAGTCAGAAATCCTGGCACACGGGGGGGGGGGTGCTTCCAGTTGTCACTCAAGCCTAAAGAAACATTAGAAAAGCTATCCTGGAGAAAAATACATTTAAAGAAGGTTCGAGACTTCATTGGAGCGACGGGAAGCACCTGGGTGGCTCAGTTGGCTAAGCGTCCGACTGCTGGCTTCAGCTCAGTCTCAGGGTGCCGGGAGGGAGCCCCTTGTCGGGCTCTGTACTCAGTGTAGAGCGGTCTTGGGATTTTCTCTCTCCCTCTCTGTCCCTCCCACTTAGGCTCACGCATGCGTGCTTTCTCTCTCTCTCCCCCAAATAAATAAACCTTAAAGAAAAAAAGGACTGGGGCGTCTGGGTGGCTCAGTGGGTTGAAGCCTCTGCCTTCAGCTCAGGTCGTGATCCCAGGATCCTGGGATCGAGCCCCGCGTGGGATTCTCTGCTCAGTGGGGAGCCTGCTTCCTCCTCTCTCTGCCTGCCTCTCTGCCTACTTGTGATCTCTGTCAAATAAATAAATAAATAAAATCTTAAAAAAAAAAAAAGACTTCATTTGGCTTTAAATAATTTACAGCAGAGGAAAACGGTCACCCAAATATGTGAGAAAGCCTTCCTTCCTACCTCAGCTCTTGCCACAGTAGGACTAGAAATGCAGCTTTGTGAAAAATCATTGCATTCTGTTTGATCAGCAGGGGTTTGGATTTGGCAATGTTCTGCCTTAAATATCTTCTTTGGCTTAAGATTCTAGTCCTACTTTTACCAACAGGGTAGGCATTAGCCCCCACATGTGGCTACTGAACACTTGACATGTGTCTAATCACATCTCAATCAAGATGTCCTTTGATGTAAAATACACACTGGGTTTCAAAGACTTCATGTGTAAAAAAGGAAGGTAAATGTAAGATATATCAATAACACTTAAAATGAATAATTTAAATATATTTTTAAAGATTTTATTCATTTATTTGACAGACAGAGATCACAAGTAGGCAGAGAGGCAGGCAGAGAGAGAGGAAGGGAAGCGGGCTCCCTGCTGAGCAGAGAGCCCGATGCGTGGCTCGATCCCAGGACCCTGGGATCATGACCTGAGCCGAAGGCAGAGGCTTTAACCCACTGAGCCACCCAGGCGCCCCTAATTTAAATATTTTAATTAATTTTAACGTGCAAAGTATATCACTGAATAGCTTTAAAATAATTTTAAAATGTGTATGTGGAAGTGATATTTTGGACATACCACGTTAAATAAAATACAGCATTAAAGTTAATTCCACCCCTTTCTTCCTGCTTGTCAAAATGTGGCTACCAGAAAATTTAATGTTTCGTACGTGCTTGCATTATATTTACATCAGGAAGCACTATTTTAGTTCTTTGGGTCCTGATGGGCTAAACAGACTCATGACAACAGCAGCAGAACTGCAAGCTTGTTGATAGCCGATATTTTATTTTATTTTAAAGATTATTTATTTGAGAGAGAGAGCTTGAATGCATGCAAGCGGGAGAGGGGCAGAGAGAGAGAGAGAATCACAAGCAAACACCCCCCCCCCCACCGCCAGCTGAGTGCAGAGCCTGAAGAAGGGCTTGATTCCAGGATCCTGAGATCATGCCTTGAGCTGATCATGACCCCGCTTGTGCTTTCTCAAATAAATAAATAAAGTCTTTAAAAAACAACAACAAAACCCAAGAACATAAATAATTTGCCTAGAGTGCTCACATAGGAACTGTAAGATCCAGCAGCGACTCCGGAGCTGACTAACTCCCGGCTGGTGTGTCCTCTTAGCGGCATGAAGCAACTTCAGACAAATTTGCAGTAACCAAAGCCAAAAAGCCTTGTTTGGAAACCTGAATGCCAGCCTTTTACTTTTTAGGCGAAGCTATTCCCAAGTAGAGAACGAAGATGGAGAACTTCCCCTGCTTTCAGGAGAAAGATCTACTCAGAAAAGTAAACTCAACCCAGAAATTTCCCTTCATTAAAAATGGACATTAGAGGGGCGCCTGGGTGGCTCAGTGGGTTAAGCCTCTGCCTTCAGCTCAGGTCATGATCTCAGGGTCCTGGGATTGAGCCCCGCATCGGGCTCTCTGCTCAGTGGGGAGCCTGCTTCCCCCTCTCTCTCTGCCTGCCTCTCTGCCTACTTGTGATCTCTGTCTCTCTGTCAAATAAATAAATAAAATCTTAAAAGAAAAGATTTTATTTATTTATATGAGAGAGAGAGTGCAAGAGGACAGAAACAGTAGCGGAGGCAGAGGGAAAGGGAAAAGCAGACGCCCCTCTGAGCAGGGAGCCCGGTGTGGGGCTCCATCCCAGGACCCTGAGATCACGACTTGAGCAGAAGGCAGCCACTTTACTGACTGAGCCACCCAGGTGCCTCTGAAATTTCCGACTTTTTAAAGGTTGAATAATATTCCGTTGTACCAGCTAGACCACATTTTGTTTACCTAGTCCCTCTTCTATGGACACTTGGGTTTTTCCACCTTTCTTGACCTTTAAAGAAGGAAATGACATGATCTCACCTGTTTTGTCAGGGTGTCAAGGATGTTAGGAAAGGCCAGAGACTGGGGAGGACTGCACACTACCCCAGGGAGGCATAGTCCGACAGGAGCAATCTGGGTGGAGAAAAGGATGGGAGTGAGAGCGTGTTTTGGGTTTGGTGACATCTAGGCTGTCTGGGACGAAAGGGAGGGGACAGGAACGAAAGGTCTTAGTTTGGATGGTTAGGAGGGCAAGAATGC
This sequence comes from Martes martes, assembly GCF_963455335.1. Taxonomy (NCBI): domain Eukaryota; kingdom Metazoa; phylum Chordata; class Mammalia; order Carnivora; family Mustelidae; genus Martes; species Martes martes. The sequence goes on from NC_137906.1 coordinate 8,808,947, forward strand.
CCTCAATGGAGATGGAGAAATCAGGAGGAGGGGGAAAGGGAGGAGCGGGAGAAGAGAGAAGAGGAGAAGGGGGGAGGGGGAGGATGGAGGTGGGGAGGGAGAGGGAGGGAGGGGGGAAGGGAAGAGGGGAAATTGTTCTGGTTTCCTCTAGGGATGGGTTGGAGGGGGAAGTTCACGCTGGTATTTGAATTCGCGATTCTGAGGGGTCTTCAGGATATTCAGGTGGAAATGTTTGGGGGGGGGGCAGCTGAGAAAACAAAGTGAGATGACCTCCTAATTATAAAAGGGATCAGCAAACATAGTTGAAGAGCCGCGCCGACCAGGCTTCTCATCAGCCCTACAGGTTCTTAAAGCTCCTGGGAGAACCTCTCCCAATCCGTTAGCATGGTACGTAGTGCCCTCTCGTGGCAATACCGTGCAACTGCAGTTGAGCCTACCGCCTAGATAGAAAATACCTTTCTGAATCCTGACAGGGGCCAGTTCTGCCGCTTAGCCTGAGAAGGAAATCTGACATTGACACTGACTCACCCAAGTAAGGACTGGGTGCTCAAGGGTCCAGGGAAGCGGACTGCTCCCTCAGCAGGTGTTGTGAGCTTAGGAGGTACCTGTGGGACAGCAAGGCTGAGAGAAGGCAAGACAGTTAATGGGCTGGAGTGAAGTGAGAACACCATGTATTCGGAAACTATTTTGGGGTCACCCTCATGCTCCTACATTTCCTTTCAACTCTCAATATACAGTTATTAATATTTAATTTTCCAGCCAGGCAGCTTTAGTTAAAGGAAATTGTCTGCCTGGGTAGTCCCTAAGCAGCATTACTACCTGGGAAACATTTTGCTTTTGCTTTGGGCTTCTTTCTTCTTCTTTTTAAAAAAAAACCCTATTTATTGGCTATCAGACACATGAAAAAATGTTCATCATCACTAGCCATCAGGGAGATTCAAATTAAAACCACATTGAGATACCACCTTACACCAGTTAGAATGGCCCAACTTAGCAAGACAGGAAACAACGTGTGTTGGAGAGGATGTGGAGAAAGGGGAACCCTCTTCCACTGTTGGTGGGAATGCGAGTTGGTGCAGCCACTTTGGAGAACAGTGTGGAGATTCCTCAAGAAATTAAAAATAGAGCTTCCCGATGACCCTGCAATTGCACTACTGGGTATTTACCCCAAAGATACAGATGTAGTGAAAAGAAGGACCATCTGTACCCCAATGTTTATAGCAGCAATGGCCACGGTCGCCAAACTGTGGAAAGAACCAAGATGCCCTTCAACGGGCGAATGGATAAGGAAGATGTGGTCCATATACACTATGGAGTATTATGCCTCCATCAGAAAGGACGAATACCCAACTTTTGTAGCAACACGGACGGGACTGGAAGAGATTATGCTGAGTGAAATAAGTCAAGCAGAGAGAGTCAAGTATCATATGGTTTCACTTATTTGTGGAGCCTAACAAATAACATGGAGGACAAGGGGAGATGGAGAGGAGAAGGGAGTTGAGGGAAATTGGAAGGGGAGGTGAACCATGAGAGACTATGGACTCTGAAAAACAACCTGAGGGTTTTGAGGGGGCAGGGGGTTGGGAGGTTGGGGGAACCAGGTGGTGGGTATTAGGGAGGGCACGGATTGCATGGAGCACTGGGTGTGGTGAAAAAAAACAATGAATACTGTTACACTGAAAAGAAATAAAAAATTTAAAAAAAACCCTATTTATTTGTTTATTTAACGTAGGCTCCACACCTATCATGGGGCTTGAACTCACAACCCTGAGATCAAGACCTGCCATGCTCCACTGACCCATCAACCCCGAGGAAAACATCTAGTCTTTCCTGGGCACTTTATTTGTACTCTTTTTCAAGAGATTGTGGTTGGGTTCCCTTTTTTCTTTACTATTTCCCAACTATGTGTTGTTGGTATATACGCAATCTATTGACCTTGTGTATTTGCTTGTCGCCCACATTTCTGAAGTCTTTGACTTATTTCAGGGAATTGGCCAATGATTTTCTTGAGTGTTGTGGGTAGGAAGGCAGAGAGTCTGCTAATAAGTGCCAATTCATTTCATGGTGGTTAATATTTGAACTTCTCATTTCCTCTTGTGTTAAGGAATTAACTTAGAAGTTCCAGAAAAATCCTGAATAATTGTGGAAATAGGGATTCTGTTTAATTCTTGACATTAATGGGAATGTGTTAATGTTTCATGAAGTAAGGTAACTCCCTGAAGTTGGCAGTGGGGTTTGAAGTTCAAAGCCAAACGCAAGCCCTTGAACCAGAGCAGGCGAGAGCGGAACGGGTCAGGTCTGCAGAAGGAAACAGAGTCTGGGGCAGCCACCGGCAGGAGCAGGGTCAAGGGGGCTTCACGGGAGCGTTCAGTTGCATCTTTTCCTCTCTCTGCTGGCTCTTAGTTTAGGAATGATCGATAACAGTTATTCACCGACCATGTCGAAAGCATTTCTGCTTCTCGGAGCTCTGCTGTTGTCAGGGATATAAATCCAGCCACCTTGGCTTCCTGCGTTCCAGGGGTGCGCGTACGTTTCCTCGCACTCAGGCGTGGGGGAGACCCCGCCCGGGTGAGCACGACCAGACCGCACCTTTGCCTCTCCACCACGAGGGGGCGCGTGGACCACGCCGAAGCCGCGTCTGGAGGGCCGGGGAGGAGAAGGGTCTGGAAGGAGCAGCTCATCCGAGAGTGTGCAGGCAGGGTGGGGCCCGGTAGGGGGAGGATGCCAACGTGGGGCGAAATTGGGACCTTAGCTTGCAGCTCGGGCTGGTGGGAGAGAAGACAGAGATCTGAGCCGTAAGAACGAGGAAGGACGCAGAAAGGACTAGCACGGATTGGTTTGGAGGCTGGCTCTGGGGGGGAGTTACCCTGGGAACCCGGGCAGGGACTGGGAGTATTCTATTCCGGGTGGGTCATCTTGAAAATGTGTCCTCAGATGAGAAGCAGGAAGCTTCCAGGGGCAGTAGGGATCAGGTGCAGTGAGAGCCATCCAGGGGGGCTGAGGCTGCAGGCTGCGTGAGACACAGCCAGCCAGGAGGGGACCTCCAGAAATGACTCAGATCCAAGACCTGGGATTCGAATTTGAGTCACCGCTCCGGGCTTCTCCGCCCAGCTCATAGCTAACCCCTCGGCAAACTCAGGGCTCATTGGGTCCATCTGCGAGTCCTGCAGGCTTGAACGTATCCTGAACCCTGGCTGCTTGCTGCCTTCACAGCTGCTCCCATCCCAGTCCATTCCAGTGCGAGTCCTTCCCCCGGACTTGTTTCTGGTCTCCCTGTTTCCATCCTTGTGTCACCATTGTCCCTTCCTCACACAGCAGCCAAAGCGATGTTTTAACACCCTTAAGCAGGGGTACCTGGGTGGCTCAGTGGGTTAAGCCTCTGACCTCGGCTCAGGTCATGATCTCAGCATCCAAGAATTGAGTCCCTGCTCAGCAGGAAGGATGCTTCTCCCTCTCTCTCTGGCCCTCTCCCTGCTCCTGCTCTCTCTCGCTCTCAAATAAATAAGATCTTAAAAAAAAAAAACAACAACAAAGAACTAAAGCAAATCCTATTGCCATCTTGGTTAGAACCTACCAGGTGAAGCCGTTTGCCGTAGAAACTCCTTCCCAAGGCTAAACATGACTTCCTTGCAGGATCTGACTGCTACCAGCCTTTCCCACATCTTCTGACTCTCCTCGTGTTCATGATGCTCCCCCCCACTGGTCGTTATTCTGCCTTTCAAACACCATGATTGTTCCTGCCCTAGGGACTTGGCATTTGCTGTGCCCTCTGCCCCAAATTCTTTTTCCCCACATACTCCCATCTTTGATTCTTTTCCTTTCACTTGGAAAAGGAACAAACAGGAGAATGGTCTGGGATGCTGAGATGGTGTGGTCATTGGCTTTACTCATTGTCTTTCTGGAAATCTTTCCTGATATTTCTGAGAGACATCACAGCGTGGACGAGTCTATATTGGAACTAGTGATCATGGTGGTGGTCACGGGAGGAGGTAAGATGTGGGTTGAACCGTGATGGGGGGTATTGTTTCAATAAGCAGAAGTGGGGTAAACGCCATGCAGGGAGGGGAGGCACCCACTTGTTCTGCTTGGTCTTTATTAGAGTACCAAGCAGAAAATTAATACTCAATATAGAATTCTTGAGTGGGGGCGCCTGGGTGGCTCAGTGGGTTGAAGCCTCTGCCTTCGGCTCAGGTCATGGTCTCAGGGTCCTGGGATCGAGCCCCGAGTCGGGCTCTCTGCTCAGCGGGGAGCCTGCTTCCCCCTCTCTCTCTGCCTGCCTCTCTGCCTACTTGTGATCTCTGTCTGTCAAATAAATAAAATATTTAAAGAAAAAAAAAAGAATTCTTGAGTGAATGCACCAATACATGAATAAAGGAAATGGAGAACTCTAAATGTATCTGTTTGTCAAGTTCTAGTGACAAGCCAGGTTGAAAGGCAGCATTCAGCCAAATTGGAGAGGACCTTAACAGCAACTATGGTTAAGTCCTGTATCCTGGTGACATCTCCTGCGTAAACCCGAGCCCTCCGTCCTTACAGTCTAGCTGGTGAACTGTCTCCAGAGGAGTCTTCTGGTGACTGAGTGACTGAGGAATGGCCAAGGAGAGAGTTTGTGGCAATGAGGTCCTCCTGGGGTGGGGCATCTTCAAAGAGCATTTGAATTGGTTCTGCCTGCAGATTTGTTGCTGGCTCTCTCTCTCTCTTTTTTTTTTTTAAAGATTTTATTTATTTATTTGACAGACTGAGAGAGATCACAAGTAGGCAGAGAGGAAGGCAGAGGGGGAGGGCGAAGCAGGCTCCCTGCTGAGCAGAGAGCCTCATGCGGGGCTTGATCCCAGGACCCTGAGATCATGACCTGAGCTGAAGGCAGAGGCCTTAACCACTGAGCCACCCAGGCGCCCCCATTGGTGGTTCTCTGTTGGGCGGGCAGGAGGTGCTCGTGGAAGGATCCACATTTGCTCCTCTAGGCCCCTCATCCTCCCTGGTGTGCCCATTGATGCCCACAGCCCATCCCCACCATCACTCATGTCCCTTGTCAGGCCCCTGTGGCCCTCCCCTCAGCCATCTCATGGCCCACTGGTCAGGAACAATCTTTTCTCTCTTCTTGGCAGCTGTCTTGGACTTCACTTCCTCCTCTGAAATCTGAATCCCTCCAGGAAACTTCTCTGGGTGTCTGAGTGACTCTGGGTCCCTCTCCCCTTCCCCCACAGCTGGCCAGGACTGGGGTCTCCAGAGGTTCCCTCCCCCTGCCCACCCCACCCCATCTCTCCTGCTGTGGTGGGGTGGGATCTCGCATTCCATCCTGCCTTAGCCTGGCCTGTTCCTGTGGACTTTGGGTTTCCTTATTGATCTGAAATTCTTCTCCAGTCACGTGGTTTTCTTTATCTGTTCGCGGCTATGTTTTCCCTTCTTGACTATGTGGATTGTTTTTGTCCACAGCCTCTACTGTTCGACCAGGAGTTTTGTTTTTTGTTTTTTGTTTCTTCCCGTCCGGTTCCAGAGGAGAGGAATGTGGATTCCGCACAGACTGAGGAGTTATTTCCTCGGCTTTGATTTCCGTACTGGGTCAAAGTATCAAAAATAACAAGTCGAACCTTCACATTCAGGCTCTCAAGAAAGATTAAGGGTTGGCTCAGAGTTCTGGACGCTCGGGGCGATTTCCTTAAGGAGCCCAGCTTGGAAGCCGGGGCCAGGGAGGGAAGGAAGTCTGCGTCACGCAGATGGGCTTCATAGAAAGGTCAGGTGTGGGAGCCCTGCTGTGTCTTTTGGGGTTTTCAAACCTGTGGAGGGTGGTGGGTCACTGGGTTAAAAAAACAAAACAAAACAAAAACACGTTTAAGTGAATTTGGAAGGAAACCAATTAGCTATGGTCTGGGGAGTTTCCAAGGCCCAAAGGTGTGCAGAAGGTGGAGCCCCTGGAGTGGAGGGGGGCTGCCTCTCAGGGAGGAGGTGGGTCTGGGCCACTGAGGCACAGAAGAGACGTGGGTTTGTGTTAAAGAGGGTCTACGACCTCACAACAGAGGAGACGTCCCCAGTGGGCTCTTGAACGAGGCCCGAGGGCCCAGCTGGTCCACGCCACGCACAGAGGGACCCCCCCCCGCCCCCCCAGGGCAGGATGCTTTGAGTCGATATCAAGAATTTCAGATAAACGAACGCTTAGGAAAACAGGACGAAGGGTCATATCTACTCCCATTTTTATATCATGTCCGTTTAAAAATACCTTTCTACACTGGGTGCTAGGCAAGGGGTTACTGTGGATTTGATTTGACAGATCAGATCATGGGGCTTTGCAAGTCAGTTCAGCCCAGAGTCAGCTCAGGGGCTGGTACTCGAGTCTTCCCTCCTCCGAGTGTCTGAACTCACCACCAGACCCCTGGCTCGGACCCCTAGCTTGTCTCTGCCACCGTGAGGAGGGGTGGCTACTGTCCCCGGGGGCCCTCGGAGCCCTCAGCCCTCGCTCCCGGCCACAGCACGGTGAGGGGCTGGGCCAGGCTGCTGTGCTTCACGAGGCAGGAGTAGGAGACCAGGGCTCCGTCCTGCGGGGAAGCTGACATTACCACCCAGGACTGGTAAGTGCTGTTTCCACTGGGAAGCACGTCTCCCCCCGACTCGGTCTCCTGTGTATCGTCCCCCTGAATCCAGTGCAGCTCAATTTCTCGTGGGTAGAAGCCGTCAGCCCGGCACTTGAGTGTCTGAGTTTCTCCTGGGGTCCCGTGGCTGGTGATGGACACGGAGGGGGGATCTGTGGAGGGACAGAGCGTGGATAGCGAGAGCCTGCTCTCGATGATCCCCTGCTCCCTCCCCTCTCTGGGCATCAGTGATGGGCAGAACTCCAAGCTCTGTGTCTGTCTCCCCAGGGAAACTTTGCGAAGATCAGGGAAAGCTGGGGGTTCCCAGGAGCCTCCCCGTTGGATCGTGGCATGACCGCCCGCCGCCCTCAGGCTCCCCTGTCCCTCCACCGTATTGACATCTGATGGCAGGAAACTGTGACTACCCTCCCATACATTTTCTTATTTATTCCCAAACTTCTGAGTGAGCTTTGAGGCTCCTTCCTCCCCCAGTCTCAGCTCCAAGCCTTAGTTCTGCCTGTGGCTCTATCCATCAGATCCCTCCCTGCTCTGTCCCACAGGACTCTCGTTCTCACTGCTTCCCAAACCCAAGGCTTGCGACAACCAGGCTGTGACAGGCAGGCATTTCCCACACCTGCCTTCATGCACGGCTCAGCCTGGAGGCATCGTCCTAGAGACACCACTGTGGGATTGGCCGGAGATGCTCCCCCGGCTCCCAGCCTGAGGTCACCTTGGTCTTTCTCAGCTCAGCATGGGGGAGCAGGACAGAGGGAGCGGGGTACCTTGTCGGTCCAGGTAGGTCTTGCCGTGTTGTAGGAACCTCCGCAGCATCGCCGGGCACTCCTCTTCCAGGTAGGCCTTGGCCCGCAGCACGTACACTTCTTCCGCCTCCCACTTCTGCTTGGTGATCAGAGCAGCGGGGTCCTGGGGGACCCAGGCTGGGATTTCTTTGTTGAACTCGATGAAGTTCCTTCCGTCATAGGCGTACCTCCAGAATGCTCCGCTGCTTTTGTTGTTCCGGAGCTCACAGCCAAACATTCCCTGAAAGGTGTGAGACCCTGCACCCTCCCCGGCCACCCCCCCGGGGAAATTAGTCAGCTTGGCACGCACTGCACTGCGTTTTCATAACTTTCCCTCCTACACAGTTTGCAGAAACAACAGGAAGCAAGGTTTTGGAGATCTAAGCACGTGGTCCCTATATTTTGGCGAACGGGTTATGAGCCAGTCATAGAGCAGAAGAGGGAAAGGTGCTTTGGTTTGGTGTTTCAGGCCCTTCTGGGCTGAAATGCATCCTTCCTGGCGGGGAGGGTCAGGGAGACCAGACCACACACCATGTTCCCAGCCCCCCTTCCCCCCCCCCAATTCCCGCTGTCATTTCATTTAGTGAACTGCAAATACCCTGGGGGTTCTTAGGAACCCGACAGAACCACCCCGAAGTGCCATCTCCAAGTTAAACAGAAATTATTTGGAGTTTTAGACAGATTACCAAATCTCTCCTTTTTTTCCTCTGTTCTAAGTGGAGCTGATGTCACCACATGAGTAAACTCTTTCCTGGGGTTTGCTATCCTCATCAGGAATCTCGGAGCCCCCTCTCTGCCCAGGGAGCCACAAGTCTTGGAACCTGGCCTCCTCTGGGAGGGGGACACGGCCGGTGGGGACCTGATATCGATTAGTGCTGTGGGCCCAGGCTCTAGATTTCACGTTCCCTGGGCTCAGACTGCAGAGCTCTCTGCACCCCGACCTGGCTTGAACGTGAGCGTTTAACCTCCCCCCTGCTTTGGTCTCCTCAGCTTGCAAACAGCAGCGGCCATGTACTGGTTCAGAGGGTTGCTGGGAGCATTACCAGCGTCAACACCCGTGCCTGGCACACAGTAGGTGCTCAGGAAATGTTCATGATTCTCTTGCACCCTCTGTTCCTCTCTTTACCCTCTTTACTGGTAATGACTTGCTTTAGCATTTTTATTCCAGCCGATCAGATGTCTGCTGGGGTCCTTCTTGGGCCCCTGTGCCTCGCCCTCTCCTACTTCTGATGCACAGTGAGGGCCATTTTCCTTACCAAGCCTTCCCATTTCTTATCCTTCAGATTTGTGCATGGCTCTGGCCTCCTTTAGAAAATTTTCAGATTCCACATAGCTTCTTAGGCATTTTTGTGCTCAGAAACCCACCTCTCGACCCTCACCCTATGGTGATTTAGCATCAAGAGTTCACCAGCCCATGACTGGCTGACTCGGGAGACCAGCGGTGGGGGGGTGGGGGTGGGGGTGTCCCGGTTCCCCATCTTCCTCCTACCACAAGTCCATGAGGCCTCCCGAGTCTGTTCCTTACAGACAGGAGCGTCTTCAGGGCTCCATGCAACTCTATCAGTGTGTGGTTTTGAAGTCAGTCCCTGCTGAGCTCCCAGTATGGGCCACGGTTTGTGTGAGGCATTTTCTCTCAATCATTCAATATATTTCATTGGAGCAGGTTATTCGTGGCTATCCCAGGTGATGGGACGATCAGGGAGACCAAGACCGACGAGGTTCTAGCCTTCATGGAATTTGCAGAGGTAAGTTTTATGGAATCTTTTGGAGGTTCCGGTTCGCGGGTTCAGACCAGGTAATTAAGAACATGTTCACTGTCAAACAGCTAGTGACCGGCCGGGCCACGATGCGAACCAGATTTGATTGACCCTAGGATTAGCTCATTCCCTCCCTGACATCCCTAGGCAGGGGAGCCTGACGAATCCTAAAGCAGGATCAGCCTCAGGCAGGTCGGAGTGTGGGGCGGAGAGGTGACGCGTGCCTGGATGAGCGCTGACTCTGATGTCACTTTCTCAGAGACCTGAGGCCTGGGAGTGAGGATAGGGATGGGATGGGGCAGGAGGAGAGCAGACGCGCTGTGGGGTTGGGGGGGATGCAGAGTGCCTGCGAATTTCTACCCTCGTCTCTGTTATTTCCAACCTGCTGACCCCTTTCCACTTACCCCTGCAGGGCTGCCCACTGAGCTAAGACCCCCCACCCCAGCAGTCCGCTGTTCACTGACCTTCTTTGTCCTTGTAGTAGTCCATGATGTCCTTCAGGGTCACCATGAAGATCTCCTCCCTGGCCTTCTGAAGTTCACTCTCCTTCTCCCAGTCCTCTATTCCTTCCATCTGGCTCCACGGGTACTGGGGGATGGCCTTCCTGTCTTCACTGTCATAGTGAAAGAAATCCTGGTCATTGAGGTAGGCTGTGGCCTGGAAGCTAGGGAAGCCGTCCCTAGGCCTGGAGAGCCCGGTGTAGAAGAAGCTCAGAGAGTAAGGCCCTGAAAAAGAGGAGAGGACTTTGAGGTGTGGGGTCCATGCAGGGGAGGCCCAACGTGGGGCAGCAGAGGGCCAGGAAGGGGGCCGTGGCCACTGGGCCCCTCTGGAGGCTCACTCAAGTGAAAAGGGCCCTACGTCTATCCTGGGGATGGTCCCTTAGGTGCCATTCTGTGTTTTCACTGCACTGTTTCTTCTTGACACATAACAAGATAATATTTCTCAGCCTCCTTGTATAAATGTTGGGATCATGCTATTGAGGTCTGGGGATGTGAGAGGGAATGATGTCTTTTTTCTGGTCTGAGGCCCTATGAACTCATTTGTTCATTCTTTCATTCATTCATTTATTTATTTTTAAGGATTTTATTTATATATTTGACAGAGCACAAGTAGGCAGAGAGGGAGGCAGAGGGAGAAGGAGAAGCAGACTCCCCACTGAGCACAGAGCCCGACATGGGGCTCAATCCCAGGACCCTGAGATTATGACCTGAACTAAAGGGAGACACTTAATTGACTGAGCCACCCAGGTGCCCCTGTCTTTCTTTTATTTATGTGATGACTGTGGAGACCTCAGGATGAAAACGGAAGTCCCAAGATGCAAACAGGCCAGATTCCTGAGTCACCCCAGGGAAGACAGGACAGCTGCCTTATCTGTATTCACTTTACACGAGCAAGAAATAAAAATTTGTTAGGGTAAGCCACTAAAAACTTTGTTACTGGAGCATAACCTAGTCTAAGACATAGAATTCGAATGCATAGGAAGAGTTTACCAGAAAACTCAGGAGATGACCTAGAATGGATTGGCACAGGGTAGGACCAGGATCTGGATCTCAGAATTCCCAGGGTTGCTACCTTGCATTTTGGCAGGGACTTGGAGAGGGGGGAGCATTTCCAATAATTAATTTGTGATACAATTCACATTGGTATTAATAATGTTGGAGGTCATATGGCAGATTCCTAGATCAAGTGCTGAAATTATTCTTGGTAACTAGTTTCTAAATGTGATTAACTTCAGACCTTGTGTAAAGCAAATTACCCTTTGCAGTGGGTGGGCCTTATCTAATCAGTTGAAGGCCACAAGAACGAAGCCCAGTTTCCCAAAGAATTCTGCCTTTCTGCCTTCAGATTGCCTTTGGACTCAAGGCAACAATACTGACTCTTCTCCACATCTCCAGCCTGCAGATTTCAATCGTGCTAGCCAGTTCCTTAAAATCAATCTCTTTCTCTACATACATCCTCTTTGGTCTGTTTCTCTGGAGAACCCTGACTAATACAGATTTTGGTGTAGGACGCGATTAACATTTTATTTTATTTTTAATTTTTTAAAGATTTTATTTATTGATTAGACACAGAGAGAGAGATCACAAGTAGGCAGAGAGGCAGGCAGAGAGGCAGGCAGAGAGAGAGGGGGAAGCAGGCTCCCCGCTGAGCAGAGAGCCCGATTCAGGGCTCGATCCCAGGACCTGGGATCATGACCTGAGCTGAAGGCAGAGGCTTTAACCCACTGAGCCACCCAGGTGCCCCACTGATTAACATTTTAAAATAAAACATATATTCTCATAGTTTTTAAGTGTCACAAATTTCAAACATGCACAGTTTACTTTCCATTTCTTCATCCTGAAATTGGTGGCCAAGAAACAGCCTCGTTTTCCTATTCTACTGTTGACTCTGGTGCTTCCCAGATTCCAGCTGCCTTCTTTCCCCCTAACTTGCCTTCAGGACTAATGGGCAGCACTGTGGTCTGATGGCAGGGGGGAGGGGACAGATTTCCTTCTACAACCCTCCAGTTAACCTGCCTTCACATCTGCCACTTAGGGTTACTCCCCCTTTCTCTGTGAGCCTGACAGACTCATCCAGCCACTGGAAGAAAGGAAGGAACAGGATGTTCTACTTGTGTGGCTCCTGCCACACAAGTGTGGCACACAAGTCTGCCACACAAGTCTGGCTGTGTGACCCTGGACAGGTCACTTTACCTCTCTGGTCTTGGTTTTGCTCATTTGTAAGCTAAGGGTTTTAGCTTTTGATTCTCTAAGGCCTCATTTAGCATGAGTCCAGAGGCTCCCTCAATCCTTCTTGAGGTTTGGGAGCTGAGTTAGGTGACAGCCTGGGACACCTCTTCCCACTGTATCCCTGGGAATCCCCGCTGCACTAGAGGCCCTTCTCCAGCCCGTCTGTCCCTCAGAACCACCCTGGCTTCCTTACTCACCAGCTTGGGTTTCCTGAGGGACTGCAGGCCCCAGAAGGAGTAGCAGGGACAGCAGGACAGACAGCATTGTGTCCATGGTGCCTGACCGGAAGGTTCTGGACTGCCCTGGTGGTAGAGCTCGGAGCAGACTACTTGGAAATAAAGCCAGGTGTAGTTATGGGAATGGTCGGGCTGTGAGCCCAGCCTGGGAAAGGTGACTTCGCAGCCAATGAGCCTGCAGGACAGACTCCTCCTCTGACAGTGACAGAGAAGGGTGCACAAGCCACTCTGGGCAGAGCTGGCCCTCAGCCAGTTCACGGAGGGTGTGTAGACTGAGAGGCACAACAGCTGGCTACAGGCTGGGACTTTGTGCGTCCCCCAGGTGACAGAATGCAAATGGATGAGGGAGGAGGGAAGGGGGGACTGTTAAGTGGCAGATGCCTGGGGTGTGTGTTCCTTTCAGTGGGGGGACTGGGGGTGTTGTCAGACCCCCTCTGGAAAAGCTCTGCACATGGCCAGAGCCCAGGCTTGGGCAGACCCCAGCTAGGGTGGGACCCCCTCTCTCTCACACCCAGCACACTGGAGGTCTGCACGGAGCACATTCACATCTCTGGCTCCCTCCCTTCCTTCCTTTTCCTTCTGTTCTCTCTCTCTCTCTTTTTTTTTTTTAAGATTTATTTATTTATTTGAGAGAGAGAGTGTGTATACTTACACATGCGGGGGAGGGGCGCAGGGAGAGGAAGAGGAAGAGAACCCCTAGTAGACCCCTAGCTGAGCACCAAGAGCCGGACATGGGGCTTGATTGTACAGCCCTGAGATCGTGAAAGCAAGAGTGGGATGCTCAACCGACAGAGCCAGCCAGACGCCCCTGCCTCCCCCCAACCCCTTTCTATGCTTGGGGAACCCAGGGCTTTCCATCATGGAGGCAGAAGTAGCCCGATTCCCCTTTGGGCTCGGTCCAGCAGACGCTGGTGCCCTGGACGCTGAGGCTGGTATCAGTGAAGCAAAGAAGAGGGCAAGGTGGGCGGCCCTTTCTGGGGAGCTCAGCAGCGACTGTCACTGCTGTGTCCTGGGAGCCGCGGGGCTACAAGCTGTAGGGGTTCCCACGTCCGGCGAGGGGGTGTCATTTGTCCGTACATCTGGCAGCAGTGTGTGTTCATAGGACTTGCTCTGTGGTGTGATTTTTCCCTGTGCTTCTCCCGCCTAACTCTGAGCCGGGGTTTTCTGGTCTCTCCGTTGATTCTGAGGGCTAACCGATCAGTCTGTTTATTCTCTGCTTCAAGTCAGAGTTAGATTCCGTTTCAGCAACTGAGGATCCTGACTGATAATGAAATTGGGACAGGGAGATGAAGGGAGGGTAACCGGACTTGATCATGGGGCCAGACTGCGGCGGAATGAAGACACGAACCAGATGTTTCCAGAACTTTCTTGCAGGGTGTGGTTTTACTCTGCGGAGGGCTAAACACCTGACCGAGTTATCGCTTGTGGTCGGCCAGAGGGAAATGCTCACTGAAGGCAAGATTTTAGGTCCTAAGCAGCTGCTACCATAGGACAGGGCGAAGGGCTTAAGGAAATCAGGGACCAAAGCCTGGGAAGGTAGAGTCTGGAAGTGTTGGAGAGCCTAAAGAAAAAGAGTGTAGATTCAGAAGCAGGAATTACTGACTTCAAGCACAGCCTGAAAATCAGGCAATTTTCTATGACAGTGTGGAGAGAATCTTTTGTCTTTTGCAATTGCAAGGATGAAACAGATGAAAACCCAACACTGATTAATGATTAGAACCGAACAACAGAAAATCAGGTTGCATAACCTAATTACAAAAACCTAATAAATGTTTTTTCTTAAAGATTTATTTATTTATTTATCTGACACAGAGAGAGAGAGAGAGAGAGAGAGATAGAGAGCACAAGTAGGCAGAATGGCAGGCAGGGTGGGAGGGAGAAGCAGGCTCCCCGCTGAGCAGGGAGTCTGATGGGGGACTCGATCCCCAGACCCTGGGATCATGACCTGAGCTGAAGGCAGACACTTAACTGACGGAGCCACTGAGGCACCTCGAAAACCTAATAAATCTAATAACCAAGAGGGGTCAGGACTTTCCTGCCGCTCTCCTATGATGGATGCCCATAAGACATTATTAGAGAAGGAACTCAAATCTGGAAGTCAGGAAAAAGGCAACATGGGAGATTGTGGTTGAACAGGGCATGGAACAGGGTGTGTGTATATACATACATATATATATATATATATGTATACATATATATATATATATGTATGTATATACACACACACACATTTTAAATTTTTATTTAAATTATTTATTTATTTAAATATTTTAAATATTATTTAAATTTTATTTTTAGGGGCACCTGGGTGGCTCAGTCAGTTGTGTTCAATTAAGCGTCCAATTCTTGGTCTCAGCTCAGGTCTTGATCTCAGGGTTTTGAGTTCAAGGTCCAGGTTGGGCTCCACGCTGGGCATGGAGACTACTTAAAAAATATTATTTTAGGGGCGCCTGGGTGGCTCAGTGGGTTAAAGCCTCTGCCTTCGGCTCAGGTGGGATCGAGCCCCGCCTCAGGCTCTCTGCTCAGCAGGGAGCCTGCTTCCTCCTCTCTCTCTGCCTGCCTCTCTGCCTACTTCTGATCTCTGTCTGCCAAATAAATAAAAATAAAAAATATATTATTTTAAAGTAGTCTCTACACCCAATCCAGGGCTCGAACTCACAGCTCCCAAGTCCTGAGTTGCATGCTCCATCGACTGAACCAGCTAGGTGCCTCCGAAATGCCAAATTCTGTTGGCTGATAAAGGACAAATTGTGTAAGGACAGGAATAGTGTCTGTCATGTTCGTTTTTCTGTCCCTAGTGCTTGGTCCAGTGCTTGACAGAGAGAAGACAATCAAATAACACCGACAAAAATAGATCAACGGATACTTGAGCAAAGACAAAAAGAAATGGTGCCAGACCTATGTGAGGGTCACTAAGGTCAATTTGGTGCAAATTGGGCGCATGAAGATTGAGGGGTTGGGCAGGTGGGATGACAAATTCAAAAGGGAGGTTAGAATCAGGTCCTGGAGGGCCCCAATCCAACGAGTATCCAATACCATCCAGCGAATGAGTCACGTCCCACTCCTGCGTCTTGTCCCTAATAGCCTGTGGGCTCTGCAAACCCCACCCTCTTGCTCAGTGGTTTTAGGCCTTTTCTGTCATCTCCCCCCTTGCCAGTTAACCTCAAGATAATTTTAAATTTTTTTTAATTTAAAACTTTATTTTCTTTCAAGATAATTTTTTCTTTTTGAAAGTAGTCTCCACACCCAGCATGGAGCCCGGCGCAGGGCTTGAACTCAAGACCCTGGGATTAAGACCCGAGCCGAACTCAAGAGTCAGATGCTTAACTGACCGAGCCACCCAGGTGCCCCTCAAGATAATTTTATTTTATTTTTTAAAAAAGATTTTATTTATTTACTAGAGAGATGGAGATCACAAGTAGGCAGAGAGGCCGGCAGAGAGAGAGGAGGAAGCAGGCTCCCTGCTGAGCAGAGAGCCCGAGGCGGGGCTCGATCCCATGACCTGAGCCGAAGGCAGAGGCTTTAACCCACTGAGCCACCCAGGTGCCCCTCAAGATAATTTTAAATGCATAAAATAAAATACGGAGGATACGAAGGAAGCCAATTACATGGAAACACAGGTCTTCCCATGTACACTTGGGGCTGATGGGCTGTTTGCAGAGTGGTCCCCCAATATAGAGCAATATGCAATTCCAAAGTGGCTGAGGAATTGCTAAGAAGAAGACAGTTTGTGGCAATGAGTTCCTCTTGGGGTGGGGTATTCCCAGAGCCCACTTGAACTTGGTTCTGCCTGCAGGAGAATCTGTTGCTGGCTCTCTCTCTCTCTCTCTCTTTCTCTCTCTTTTTTAAAAGATTTTATTTATTTATTTGACAGACCGAGAGAGATCACAAGTAGGCAGAGAGGAAGGCAGAGGGGGAGGGGGAAGCAGGCTCCCCGCTGAGCAGAGAGCCTCATGCGGGGCTTGATCCCAGGACCCTGAGATCATGACCTGAGCTGAAGGCAGAGGCTTAACCCACTGAGCCACCCAGGCGCCCCCATTGGTGGTTCTCTGTTGGGCGGGCAGGAGGTGCTCGTGGAAGGATCCACATTTGCTCCTCTAGGCCCCTCATCCTCCCTGGTGTGCCCATTGATGCCCACAGCCCATCCCCACCATCACTAATGTCCCTTGTCAGGCCCCTGTGGCCCTCCCCTCAGCCATCTCACGCCCCACTGGTCAGGAACAATCTTTTCTCTCTTCTTGGCAGCTGTCTTGGACTTCACTTCCTCCTCTGAAATCTGAATCCCTCCAGGAAACTTCTCTGGGTGTCTGAGTGGCTCTGGGTCCCTCTCCCCTTCCCCCACAGCTGGCCAGGACTGGGGTCTCCAGAGGTTCCCTCCCCCTGCCCACCCCACCCCATCTCTCCTGCTGTGGTGGGGTGGGATCTCGCTTTCCAGTCTGCTTTAGCCTGGCCTGTTCCTGTGGACTTTGTGTTTCCTTATTGATCTGAAATTCTTCTCCTGTCATGTGGTTTTTTCAAATTTGTTCAAGGGGCCAGAAGTTGCTTTGAAATACCACTGGCTGAATTGTTTCCTTCTGAGTTATTTGGTTTCTCTTCCATGACCAAGTATCAAAGACAGTATTTTTACATATTGTGCACCCAATTTGGCATGAGAAAAACTAGGAACGAGAGAGAGGAGCAAAGGTCCATGGGGCTTCACCAGGCAAGTTTCTCCCTGGGGAGCTCAAGGTAAGGACAGGATCTGAACTTGGGCACCTTCCTTGAGGCTCAGGAGTGAGCTGGCAATGTCCTTCCCTGTTCTTATGCTTGTCCTGAATGCAGAGCTTTTTTTTTTTTTTTTTTTTTTTTAAAGATTTTATCTATTTATTTGACAGACAGAGATCACCAGTAGGCAGAGAGGCAGACAGAGAGAGGAGGAAGTAGGCCCCCGGCTGAGCAGAGAGCCAGATGCGGGGCTCGATCCCAGGACCCTGGGATCATGACCTGAGCCGAAGGCAGAGGCCTTAACCCACTGAGCCACCCAGGTGCCCCAATGCAGAGCTTTTAAGAATTATTTTTAGTGGGTTGGGGCACCTGGGTGGCTCAGTGGGTTAAGGCCTCTGCCTTCGGCTCAGGTCATGATCTCAGGGTCCTGGGATGGAGCCCCATATAGGGCTCTCTGCTCGTCAGGGAGCCTGCTCCCCCCCCCCCCCCGCCTACTTG
The DNA here is from genome assembly GCF_963455335.1 of Martes martes. NCBI lineage: Eukaryota > Metazoa > Chordata > Mammalia > Carnivora > Mustelidae > Martes > Martes martes. The sequence goes on from NC_137906.1 coordinate 8,826,237, forward strand.
TGATCTCTCTCTCTCTCTCTGTCAAATAAATAAATAAAATCTTTAAAAAAAAAAAAAGAATTATTTTTAGTGGGTTAAGTAGGATTCTGAGGAACATCATTCCATACTATGAAACCCTCTTTCTCTTCCACTGGGTCTTTGACATGCTATGTCCCCTCTTGTCAAGCTTTCTTGACCCTTCTCTTGCTCATTGCTGGTGAGTAGAACACAGGGAGCACTGAACACTTAGTCCCGGTAGCAGGTGATCTCTCCGAGCATGTCAGGGCTGTCCTCCTCCAGGCAGGCCTCAGCCACTTGACTGGGATGTTCTCTGATTCCCACTTCTGATGGGCGTCCAGGTCTACAGGGTCCAAGGGCGCGCAGGCTAGGATTTCTTTGTTGAATTGATGAATCCGTTCATTGTGGTAGGCAGATCTCCAGAACACTACCCTGCTTTTTAAATTTTTTACTCTAGAGCTCTCAGTTCAAATTCTGCAGAAGGAGAAAGACCCTGAATGTAGCCCCCCCGCCCCCCCCCCCCCGGCCCCACCGCCGGCTAGTCTGGCCTCATTTCCTGCTTTGTTCATGGCATTGTTTCCATCTCTGTTGTGTTTCTTAACATTTATTTTATTAGTGATTTTAGCCTATAAAGTTATAAAAGCAGTTGACGGTTGAGTCCATTTTTTATTTAAAATAAATTTCCAGGGGTGCCTGGATGGTTTAGTCAGTTGAGCATCCGACTTGTGGTTTCAACTCAGGTCATAATCTCAGGGTTGTGAGATTTAGTCCCGAGTCAGGCTCTGCGCTCGGCGTGAAGTCTGCTTCAGATTCTCTTTCCCTCTTCCTTACTCTCTCTCTCTCTCTCTCAAACAAATAAATAAACAAATAAAATCTTTAAAAAATAATAAAATAAATTTTCAGTGGGTGCCTGGGCGGCTCAGTTGGTGGAGCACGTGACTCTGGATCTCAGGGCTGTAAGTTTTTTTTTTTTTTTTAAGATTTTATTTATTTTTTTGATGGATGGAGATCACAGAGAAGCAGGCAGAGAGAGAGGAGGAAGCAGGCTCCCCGCTGAGCAGAGAGCCCAATGCAGGGCTCGATCCCAGGACCCTGGGATCATGACCTGAGCCGAAGGCAGAGGCTTTAACCCACTGAGCCACCCAGGCACCCCACCTTTCTATGTTCTTATTCAACGGCAACCTTCTCACCAATCATGTTAATCTTGTCTCAACACACTCAGAGAGTCACCAAAGAGAAATGTGGGAGCGCCTTTTGGATGCAACCCTGCCTCACCAGTAAGAGCAATCCTTTTGGGAGCTGCAGAGCTCACACCAACAACTGGTTAACCCAGCACAGAGGTCAAAGGTGCTTTTGGGCAGGGCAATCTGCTTGAGCTTCCTGCATGTTCTTACAACGCCAAGCCTTGTGTGATCTTTATCTGGGCCATATCCCAGGGCAGTGTTTGCAGTGAGTGGCCTTAAGAGATGACCTTTGGAAAAAGATGGGATTCATGACAACTCACTGGAAAAGCATGCATTCCTCAAGGTCAGTGTTCCTTGACTGTACCACAAGCCTACTGCCTATGGAGCATCCGCTTGGATCCTTTAGAGTTACTGTCTGGGATTTAGGGGTGCAGGGCAACCCTGGTCAACATGATGCTCATACTGCTTGCCTTGCCACGACCCACAGTCCTTTGTCTATGTCCCAGAGTTCTCCTGTCTTCTGCCAGTATTCATGAAACAGTAACAGGTTAATTTATGGGCTCCAGTAGGGTTAAATCCCAAGCTCTGACAAGCCCTTGCCTCAGGGGACGGTCCCCTGTCCCTCCCATCTGCATTTGGATCCCCGCTGGCAGAGGCGCTTCTGCGTGCCAAGGTGACCAACCCACCTGTGTGCTCCAGTCTTGGTAGAGGGGGGTTGGGCAGGGAAGGCCCCTGTTGCACTGATATGCTGGTGCAATTTTGGGAAAACTGGTCTACCACTGCAGGGCAAACAGGGCGATCCAGCCCACACTGCCTCCAGGAGCTCCGGTGGACCTGTACACCTAGTGTCCTCACTTCAGTAAGGTCCAAGCCAGACATTACCACTCAGATGGGTTTCTTGAGTCTTAGAGGTGATATCCCATTTGCCACAAGAGGGAGCTTACCCGTGGCTGGGAGAGAGAAATCAGACCTGCGGACGCTCCTCTGTCAGTTGTGAATATTGAGGGAACCAGACACAACGATGTTCGTAGGTATTCCAAAACCAAATAAAAATTATTTTTAATCTTTATATTATTTGCAATTTTTCTTTGCATTCAACTGAAGAATTCAACTGTCCAGTTGTGGGGTTGTAGAGTGATTATGTGAGCTCCTTTATTCTTTTACTATCCCCCCCAACCCAATTTCCAGATGTCCTCATCGACCCCACCCATTTTCAATAACACTCCGTTATTTTATCCTCTCTGAACAGCCACTCTCTGGGATCAATATAATCCCTACCTAGGGCTGCCTCTTCATGCCTCCTGATTATTCAAAACAGTAACGCTTAACATGGTGAAGGTTTTGCTTAGTGATCCCGGTTTCATGGACAGCCTGTCTGGGTTTGATCCCAGCTCCACCACCACCTACTAAATTTGCGACCTTCAGCAAATTACTTAATTCCTCTGTGCTTCAATTTCCTCATTGCTAATTATAGTAACAGCTTTGTCACAGAGGTGTTTTGGGGTGAGAATTAAATAAGATCACAGGTACCTGGGACATAGTCCTTGCTTGATAAATGTCATCTATTATAATCTAGTGTTTTCCTCTTCCTCTCTTTATCTGTCACCTCTGTCACTAATGACTTCTGAACTCAACTTTTCTGTCCCAGGCAAAGTCCTTTCCAGTCCTTTGTGCCTTAATCACGCCTACGTAGGAGACATAGTCCAGGCTCTTTTCCTGATTCATCCTCCTGGAGATTCTCTGCAGCTATGGGGATGTTTTGTTCTTGAATCCCACTCTTTGCCCCTAATTTTGTGCATTGGTATCAACAACTTATGGGGTCTGAGGAACTGGCCCCTTGTCTGGCTTGGCATCGTACAGTCTGTATGACCCACAGACACGATGCATTCTGAGCCTGCTTCCTCTTATGTAGAATAGCCTGGAGGACCCTTTGGGTTCCATGTGGCTGTAAGAGGTGATGGAAAGGAACCCATTCAGGGAAAACTCTGAATGGACTGTGAACTCTGGACCGTGTTTAATGAGAAGACTGTAAATCCTGAGCAATGTCCTTGGCAATGGGGGAACAGGGTGGGTCAAGAGAAATGCCATCCCTTGTCCACATGCACCTCACACAGGCTAGTTTTTAAAAATTGGAATTCTCACAATAACCATAAGAGGAGTTGTTGATGCAAAGTAGCCCAGATGATTAAATCACTTGATTAAGCCACTGTGAAGTATCTAGTGACGAGCAGAGCCACCACATGAACCCTGGTCAGAATGACCCCAAAGTCGCTCACTTTCTACCCACCAACCCTGCGCAGGGGTGAGTCTGATGCTTTTTTCTAAAGTGGGATCAGCCTCAGATGGGTAGGGGTGTGGTCAGATCTACCTGGATGAGTGCTGATTCTGACACCGCTTCCCATGAGAGAGCCGAGTCTGGAAGTGAGGAAGGGAATATGACAGGGAAGGTGGAAAGGAGATGCGTTGTGGGGCGGGGGGCGCAGAGTGTCTGCATATTTCTACCTGTGTTTTTTGTTGATCATTGAGGTTCTGATATTTCCTTCCTGCTAACTCCTGTTTTCATGCCTACTAGGGATTGCCCCTTGAGCTTGTGGAAATAGCATAGCACTCAGTCTACTGTCATCGTCTCTCCTTGGAATAGTCCATGATATCTTTTTAAAAAGACATCATGGTCTTATGAACCTGGTCTTATGAACTTGGCTTTATTCCTGTCCTCCATCCCCACCACTTGGCACTAGGGCCCAGGGGCTTCCTGCCTTTATAATCATGGAGAAAGGAGGTCTGATTGTTTGCGGGGGGGGGGGGGGAGCCCAAGACCTGGGGAAGACTTCAGTAGATCTGGAAAGTCTTGTATAAAGGAAGTCACAGGTGGGGCGCCTGGGTGGCTCAGTGGGTTAAAGCCTCTGCCTTCGGCTCAGGTCATGATCCCAGGGTCCTGGGATCGAGCCCCGCATCGGGCTCTCTGCTCAGCGGGGAGCCTGCTTCCTCCTCTCTCTCTCTGCCTGCCTCTCTGCCTACTTGTGATCTCTGTCTGTCAAATAAATAAATAAGTCTTTAAAAAAAAAAAATAAAGGAAGTCACAGGTTAAGGACCTGCTGAAGTGGAGAACACTTTGAGGTATGGGTCAAGTGTGAGTCCCACTGTGGGGCAGCAGAAAGTCAAGGAGGAAAATCTTGGTCTTTGGGATCAACAGCTGTTCATGGCCTCTGGTCTCCGGGCTTTTCTTCCTGTCAGCCTCCCAGCATTGCATGTTTGAATAGGGCAAGAGCTTGCAAAGCTTTATATGCTACAAAGTTCAGGAAGGAGAATCTTCTAGAAATGCTGGTAATGAGCCAGATGGGATGCAGCATGGAAAAAAAAATAAAAAACCCAGGGTGCTGCCTCTGTATCATCAGTTCTTTGAGTAAACTTGCTGCTAAGTTGAATTCTTGCCATACTGGTGAGAAATGCATTTGTTGACTATTTGTAAATATTACGGATTTTTTTTTAATATTACGGATTTTTAATCTTAAGAAATTATTAGTTTATATTTTTGTTTCCTCCAGAGTTTCATGTGATGATGGGTGCAGGACTGGCTTAGCTCTCTTCTCTCCAGGCCAGGCAGGATCCCAGGTGCAGTGCTGCTGTATTCAGTTCTCTGAGCAGGGGTTTTCCTTCTTGTCCTGCCGCCTTCCATCTGCTGACCCCTCCTCAGCCCTTGCCCCTAGTTGTTTCTCACTCAAAACCAGATAGAGACATCCAGCTGTGGACAAGGAGGGAGGGACAGAGGAAAGGTTTCTCCGGTCCTAGTGGATACAGAGATGCCAGGCCTCCACACTTCTTTCTACTCCCTACCCTTGGGAGATCCCTGCACGCCGCTGCTCCAGGTCAGGGCACAGGCCATCAACATATGGCTGGGGGAGGAGGCTGGTCTCATTTGGTGGGAAGAGGAGGGACAAAGAGCACACTGTCTGGCGGAATAAAGGAGTGGGATGCGAGCTCTTTTTTACCCTCAGGGGCTTCTTTCCTGGCACCAATCCTCAGAAACTTATTGTGAAAGAGAAGTTTGTCTGGGTGCTTTAGCGTCTTATCAGAAGCTTAGAAACAACTAGGCAAAAACCCCCTCTCCCCAACCCCCGGCACCAAACTTAGCCTCCTCCCCTGATACCCACACTGACCCGGGCACTGAGGACATTTATAAATGGAGCCATTGAGGAATCTGGAGAAATTCATCCAACTTTGAAAAGTGCCCCTATTCCTTAGGCTCTGTGCACCTCCCCACTTTCCACCCCCACTTCAGACATTTAGACAAGGACTTTGGTCACTTTGGTCGGACCATCTGCAGAGCCCTGAATGCAGGGTCATAGCCCTTGGTTTCCAAGGAGATGATCACATGCTGTGAGCAAAGATGTGCTAAAGGTACCTAACTCACTGCTAAATTAGGTGCTAAAGCCACCTAACTCAGTGCTCCTTCTTGAGAAGCTATTTGGCAGAGAGGGAAGAGTCTGACCCTAGAGCCACCTTTAGCTCCCATCCTGACTCTTCCAGAGCAGCAGGAAATGAAAAAGAGATCAGAAACACAAGAGAAAAGGGCAGTGGAACTAAGAGCTGTTTTTTTTTTTTTTTTTTTAAAGATAAATCAAATGAACAAAACTTTAGCTAGGCTTCCAAGAAAAAAAAGAGAGGACTCCACAAAATTACAAATGAGAAAGGACACACTACAATGGATACCACAAAAATACAAAGGAGCATAGGACACTATTATGAACAATTATATAACAACAAATTGGACAACCTAGGAAAAATGGATAAATTCCTAGAAACATACGAGCTACCAAATCTGAATCATGAATAGAAAATCTGAACAGCAGATCAATGGTAAGTAAGGAAATTGAATTAGTGACCAAACCCTCCCCCCAATATTAAGATCTAAGACCAGATGGCTTCACAGGTGAATTTTACCAAAAATGAAAAAAATTAATGCCAGTCCTTCTCAAACTCTTCCAAAAAATAGAAAAGGAGGAAATACTTCCAAATTCATTTTACAAGGTTAGCATTACCTCAATAGCAAAACCAGATAAGGATATTAGAAGAAAAGAAACTATAGACCAATATCCCTAATGCATATAAATGCAAAAATTCTCAACAAAATACTAGCAAACCAAATTCAACAGCAAATTAAAAGCATCAGACACCATGACAAAATGGGATTTATCCCTGGGATGCAAGGTTGGTGCAATATATACAAAGCAATAAATGTGATAAAATTACATTAATAGAATGAAAGACAAACACCATATGATCATCTTTTTTTTTTGATCATCTTAATAGATACAGAAAAAGCATTTGACAAAATTCAGTGTGCTTTCATGACAAAAACTCTCAAAAAATTGGGTACAGAAGGAACACATCTCAGCATAATAAAGGCCATATATGATAAACCCTTGGCTAAGATCATATGCAACAGTGATAGGGTTGAATGCTTTCCCTCTAAGACTGGAAACAAGAAAAAGATGTTCTTATCCCCACTCCTATTCAGCATAGTAGTGGAAATCCCAGTCAGAGCAATTAGGCAAGAAAAAGAAATAAAATGTATCCAAGTGGAAAGGTAGAAGTCAAACTGTTTCTATTTGCTGATGACGTGATCTTGTGTATAGAAAAGCCTAGAGACCCTACCAAAAACCTGTTAGAACTGATCAACGAGTTCAGAAAAGTTGCAGAATACAATATCAACATACAAAAACGAACTGTGTTTCTATATACCAACAATGAACTGATGAAAAAGAAATAAACAATCCCACTTATAATAGCATAAGAAACAATAAGATACTTGTAAATAAATTTAACCAAGGGACTGAAGGTTCTTTATTTTTTAACTTACTATTATTTTTTAAAGATTTTATTTATTTGACAGGGAGATGCAGCGAGAGAGGAAACACAAGCAGGGGGAGTGGGAGAGGGAGAGGGAGAAGCAGGCTTCCCTCCAAGCAGGGAGCCTGATGTGGGGCTCGATCCCAGGACCCTGGGATCATGACCTGAGCTGAAGGCAGACGCTTAATGACTGAGCCACCCAGCTGCCCCTGAAGGATCTTTATACAAAATACTATAATAAGACTTTGATAAATGAAACTAAAGACATGAATAATTGGAAATATACTCCAATCGCTTCTCGGCCTTTTGGCTAAGATCAAGTGTGGAAATATACTCCATGTTCATGGATTGGGAAAGTTAATATTGTTAAAATGCCCATACTACCCAAATCCGTCTATAGATTCAATGCAATCTCTATCAAAATTCTAATAGCATTTTTCATAGAAATAGAAAAAGCAAAGCTTTGATTTGTATGGAACCACAAAAGACCCCAAACAGCCAAAGGAATCTTGAGAAGAACAAAGCTTGAGGCCTCACACTTCCTGATTTCAAACCACATCATAAAGCTTATAGTAATCAAAAGAGCATAGAACTGGCATTAAAGGGGCACCTGGGTGGCTCAGTGGGTTAAACTGCTGCCTTCAGCTTGGGTCATGATCCCAGGATCCTGGGATCGAACCCCACATCGGGCTTTCTGCTCAGCAGGGAGCCTGCTTTCCTTCCTCTCTCTGCCTGCCTCTCTGCCTACTTGTGATCTCTGTCTGTCAAATAAATAAATAAAATCTAAAAAAAAAAAAAAAAGAACTGGCATTAAGAACCAGACACAGTGACCAATGGAACAGAATCAAGAGCCCAGAAATAAACCCATCCATATATGGCCAATTAATATTTGACAAGAAAACCAAGCATACTCAATGAGGAAAGGATAGTCTCTTTAATAAATGGTGTTGCAAAAATTGAATATTCACTTGTAAAAGAACAAACCTGGACCTCTGTCTTACTACACTGCTCACAAAAATTAGCTGAAAATGAATTGAGGACCTAAACATAAGACCTGAAACTGCAGAACTCCCAGGAGAAAACATATGGAAAAATCTCCTTGACATTTATCTTAGCAATGATTTTTTGGATATGACACTAAAAGGACAAGCAACAAAAGCAAAATAAGTAAGTGGGAACATCAAAGTAAAATGTTTCTGTAGAGCAAAAGAAACAATTAGCAAAATGGAAACATAACCTTTGGAATGGGAGAAAATACTTGCAAACTCTAATAATGGGTTAATATCCAAAATATATAAGCAACTCATATAACTTGCTAGCAAAAACACCTCCCAAACAATCCAAATTAAAAATGTGCAGAGGGAGGCACCTGGCTGGCTCAATCAGAAGAGCATGTGACTCTTGATCTCAGAGTTATGAGTTCAAGTCCCATGCTGGGTGTAGAGATTACTAAAAAAAATAAATAAATAAACTACAATGTGTGGAGGACTTGAATAGCTTTTTTTTTTCCACAGAGAAGATATACAAATTGCCAACATATATATCATATATATCAAAAGGTGCTCAACATTACTAATCATCAGGGAAATGTTTGTAAAAACCACAGTGGGGTATCACCTCACACCTGTTGGAATGGCTGTTATGAAAAAGACAAGAGGCAATAAATCTTGGTTTGGATGTGGAGAAAGAGAAACCTGGTGCACCACTTGGTGGGAATTTAAACACTATGGAAAAGAGTATGGTGGTTTCTCAAAACTAAACAAAACAAAACAAAGAAAAACAGAAGTACATTGTTATTTAGCAATTCCACATCTACGAATATATCCAAAGAAAATGAAATCAGGATCTCAAAGAGATATCTGAACTCCTATGTTCACTGCAGCATTATTTACAATAGCCACAGTGTGGAAACAACTTAAACGTCCATCTATGGATGAATGAATAAAGGAGATGTCACACACACACACACACACACACACACACACATGCGCATGCGTGCACGTGCACGCACATGAACACACTGAAATATTACTCAGCCATGAAAATGAAGGACAGCCTGCTGTTCATGATGACATGGATAGACTTGGAGGGCATTATGCTAAGTGAAATGAGCCAGACAGGAAAAGAGAAATACTGCCTGCTCTCACATATATGCAGAATTTATAAAAACACTGAACTCATAGAAACAGAGAGTAGAATGGCGGCTGCCAGGGGCTGAGGGGTGAGGGACATGGGGAGATGTTGGTCAAAGGGTACTATCAGTTATAACATGAGTAAGTGACTATAATTAAATGCTGTATTGTCTACTTGGAAGTTGCTGTGAGGAGAACTGTAATGCTTCTGCCATAACATCAACAACAAAAATGGTAATTATCAATTGTGAGGTAAAGGATAAGTTAACTAACCTTATTGGGGTATAATATATATGTATATTAAATCATCATAGTATACCTTAATTATACATAGTATAATTATACGTAGTATACCTTATATGTAGTATACCTTAACTTATACGTAGTATACCTTAATTCACAGGCTATTATATGTCAATTATACCCTAATACTTGGGAAAAAGTGCTGGCAAGTATATGGAGAAAATGAAAAATCTACATTGCCACTCGGAATGTAAAATGTTGCCACCACTTTGGAAAACAAACTGTCAGTTCTTCAAAAAGTTAAATATAGATTTTCTATAAACGAAGACCTATGTCCACACAAAAGCTTGTACACAAATATTCACAGTGGCATTATCCGAAAAGGGGCACAACCAAAATACCCATTAACTGATGAATGAATAAATAAAAATGGTATATCCATGCAATAGAATATTATTTAGCAATAAAAAGGAGTGAAGTCCTGATACATACTATACCCTGGTTGAACCTTGAAGACATTATGCTAGGTGAAAAGGGCTACTCACAAAAGGCCACACAGAATTCCATTTATGCTGTGAAGCCTGAAATAGGAAAAATCTACAGAGATGGTAAGTATGTTAATGGTTGCCTTGGGATGGGGATAAGGGAGTGGAGATGGGGAGTAACTATCAGTGACTACAGGGTTTCATTTTAGCGTGATGAAATTTTCTAAGATTACATAGTGGTGACGCACAACATTCTGAACACACCCCACTAAATTGTAGAGTTAAAGGGTGGATTTTATGGCATATGAATCCTATCTCAATAAAGCTCTTATTGAAAAGGTAGACGGACAGCCAACTTTTGGGTATGGCATAATAAAAACAATCAAAAGAGATCAAGAAAAGCCACCTTCATGCAAATCCTAAGCTCTTGACAGGTTTCTGAGCCAAGTTAGTTCTGAGCACTGTTAATTTTAAGTAAGTTAGACAGAGAGCCTATTGATTGAAGATGCAGTTGGATCTCCATGTGGACAGAGTCTGCAACACCATGTCAGGTGTATGTAGTAGTGATTCCCTGAGTGCTTCCCCATGGTAACCTACAGCCATTTGCTCAAAGAAGCCATGCAACAGGGAAGAGGAATCCTGAAATCTTCTGATGATAGTTGGATACATGATTCAACTTGACACTGACAAGCCTGAGGACACTCCACCATAATGCATATGGAGGTCTGGCAATAAATGGAGACCTGGTCCAGTTCTCTCTCCCAGTATATCTTATAGTCACTGGCTCTACGGACCCATATGGTAGTCATTTTCCATGTTCCAGAATGTGTAATTAGGATGGATAAGCTTAGTGTGTGGCTAAATCCAACATAGGTTCGTTGACCAATGGAGTAATACTATTACGGTTGACGCTTCAAACCTACATTGTGTTTTACATGAAGGATTTTAGGGTTTACATTTAGGGTTTACATGAAGATTTTTTTCTTTTCTTTTTTTAAAAAATTGCAATATTTTTTATTTTTTAAATTTAAATTCAATTAATCAACAAAAAATGTATTATTAGTTTCAGAGGTAGAAGTCAGTGATTCATCAGTCTTATATAATACCCAGGGCTCATTACATCACATGCCCTCCTAAATGTCATCACCCAGTTACCCTATCCTCCCACAGAACCAGAACATTTTTCCATTTCTTTGCCTCTATGATTAGGAGTCTTTTATGGTTTGTCTCCCTCTCTGATTTCATCTTGTTTTATTTTTTTACTCTGTTCCCCTCATTAGCCTCTGTTTTGTTGCTTAAATTCCACATGAGTGAAAGCATATGATAATTGTCTTTCTCTGATTGACTTATTTTGCTTACATAATATTCTCTAGTACCATCCATGTTGCTGCAAATGGCAAGATTTCCTTTTTTTTGGTGGCTGAGTAGTATTCCATTGTGTATATATACCACATCTTCTTTATCCATTCATCTGTCAATGGACATTTGGGCTCTTTCCATAGTCTGGCTATTGTGGACACTGCTGCTATAAACATTGGGGTACAGGTACCTCTTTGGACCACTATATTTGTATGTTTAGGGTAAATACCCAGTAGTGTGTTGCTGGGTCATAAGGTAGCACTATTTTCAACTTTTTGAGGAACCTCCATACTGTTTTCCAGAGTGGCTGCACCAGCTTGCATTCCCAACAACAGTGTAAGAGTTTTCCCCTTTAACCGCATCCTTGCCAACATCTGCTATTTCCTGACTTACTAATTTAAGCCATCGGGCTGGTATCTCATTGGGGTTTTGATTTGTATTTCCCTGATCCTGAGGGATGTTGAGCATTTTATCATGTGTCTGTTGGCTATTTGGATGTCTTCTTTGGAGAAATGTCTGCTCATGTCTTCTGCCCATTTCTCATTTGGATTATTTGTTCTTTGGGTGTTGAGTTTGATAAGTTCTTTATAGATTTTGGATACTAGCCCTTTATCTGATAAGACATTTGCAAATATCTTCTCCCATTCGGTTGTTTGTCTTTTGGTCTTGTTGACTGTTTCCTTTGCTGTGCCAAAGCTTTTTTTTCTTGACGAAGTCCCAATAGTTCATTTTGGCCTTTGTTTCCCTTGCCTTTGGAGATATGTCTAACAACCAGTTGCTCTGGCCGAGGCCAAAGCAGTTTCTCCCTGTGTTCTCCTCTACAATTTTGATGGATTCTTGTCTCACATTTAGGTCTTTCATCCACTTATCTTTGTGCATGGTATAAGAAAATGGTCCAGTTTCATTCTTCTGCTTGTGGCTGTCCAATTTTCCCAACACCATTTGTTGAAGAGACTGTCGTTTTTCCATTGGATATTTTTTCCTGCTTTGTCGACAATTAGTTGACCACAGAGTTGAGGGTCTGTCTATTCTGTTCCATGGATCTATGTGACTGTTTTTGTACCAGCACCATACTGTCTTGATTACAGCTTTGTAATAGAGCTTGAAGTCCGACATTGTGATGCTACCAGCTTTGGTTTTCTTTTCCAAAATTCTTTTGGCTTTTTGGCATCTTTTCTGGTTCCATACAAATTTTAGGATTACTTGTCCCATTTCTTTGAAAAAAGTTGATGGTACTTTGATAGGGATTGCAGTAAGTGTGTAGATTGCTCTAGGTAGCATAGATATTTTCACAATATTTGTTCTTCCAATCCATGTGCGTGGAATGTCTTTCCATTTCTTTGGGTCTTCCTCAATTTATTTCATGAGTGTACTATAGTTTTCTGAGTACAGATCCTTTGTCTCTTTGGTTGGGTTTATTACTAAGTATCTTATGGGTTTTGGTGCAATTGTACATGGGATCAAGTCCTTAATTTCCCTTTCTTCTGTCTCATTGTTAGTGTATAGAAATGCAACTGATTTCTGTACATTGATTTTTATATCCTGCCACGTTGCTGAACTCCTGTATGAGTCCTACCAATTTGAGGGTGGAGTCTTTTGGGTTTTCCACATAGAGTATCATGTCATCTGCGAAGAGTGAGAGTTCGACATCTTTTTTGCCAATTCGGATGCCTTTTATTTCTTTTTGTTGTCTGATTGTTAAGGCTAGGACTTCTAGTACTATGTTGAACAACAGTGGTGAGAGTGGGCATCCCTGCTGTGTTCCTGACCTTAGGGGGGAAGCTCTCAGTTTTTTTCCAGTGAGAATGATATTTGCTATGGTCTTTTCACAGATAGCTTTTATGATATTGAGGTACGTGCCTTCTATCCCTACACTGTGAAGAGTTTTAATCAAAAAAGGATGCTATACTTTGTCAAATACTTTTCCTGCAACTATTGAGAGGATCATATGGTTCTTGTCCCTTCTTTCATTAATGTAGTATATTACCTTGATTGATTTGCAGATGTTGAACCACCCTTCCAGCCCAGGAATAAATCTCAGTTGGTTGTGGCGAATAATCCTATTAATGTACTGTTGGATCCTACTGGTTAGCATTTTGGTGAGGATTTTTGCATCTGTATTCATTGGGGATATTGGTCTGTAGTTCTCCTTTCTGGTGAGGTGTTTGTCTGGTTTTGGGATCAAAGTAATGCCAGCCTCATAGAAAGAGCTTAGAAGTTTCCCTTCCATTCCTACTTTCTGAAACAGCTTCAGAAGAATAGATATTAATTCTTCTGTAAATTTTGGTAGAATTTCCCTGGGAAGCCATCCAGTCCTGGACTCTGGTTTGTTGGGAGTGTTTGATGACTGCTTCAATTTCCTTACTGGTTATGGGTCTGTTCAGGTTTTCCATTTCTTCCTGTTTCAGTTTTGGTAGTTTATACTTTTCTAGGAATGCATCCATTTCTTCCAGATTGCCTGATTTGTTGGCATATAGTTGTTCATAATATGTTCTTATAATTGTATTTCTTCAGTGTTGGTTGTGATCTCTCCTCTTTCACTCACGATTTTATTAATCTGGGTCCTTTCTCTTTTCTTTTTGGTAAGTCTGGCTAGGGTAAGTTCAGCAATCTTATTAATTCTTTTAACAAACCAGTTCCTAGTTTTGTTGTTCCGTTCTACTGTTCTTTTAGTTTCTATTTCATTGATTTCTGCTCTAATCTTTATTTTATCTCTTCCCCTGCTGGGTTTAGGCTTAATTTGTTTTTCTTTCTCCAGCTCCTTTAGGTGTAGGGTTAGGTTGTATATTTGAGACCTTTCCTATTTCTTGAGAAAGGCTTGTATTGCTATATACTTCCCCCTTAGGTCTGCCTTTGTTGAATCCCAAGTGCTCTGAACAGTTGTGTTTTCATTTTCATTTGTTTCCATGAATTTTAAAAATTATTCTTTAATTTCCTGATTGACCCATTCACTCTTTAGTAGGATGTCTTTAGCCTTATTTGAAGATACTTTCAATAAATATATTGGAAACATTTTGGGGGAGATTTGAAACAATTTGAAAACTTTGAGTCACAGATGAGCCATATAGCCTAGAAATATTGAAAATATTAAGTAAAAGGTATATCATATATGTAGATACAATCTATTTTATCATTTACTACCATAAAAAATCATGGGTCTATTTTATTTTATTTTTTAAGATTTTTAAAAAAGTAATCTCTACACCCAACATGGGGCTTGAACTCACAACCCTGAAATTAAGAGTCATATGCTCCACCGAGTGAGCCAGTTAGGTGCCCCCACAAATCTTATTTTAAAAAGTTGAAATTTATCAAAACTTACGCACACACTTGCCGACTATACGTGGTACTATTTGCAATCAAGAGAAATGTAAACACATGTAAAGATGCAGTCTTAAATCCTAACTGCATAAAATTAGCTGCAGTACATATTTTACCATCATGATTTCATAACCACTTCCTGTTGCTACTGCGGTGAACTCAAGTGTGAGCACCCATTTAAAACGTCAGATGCTAATCATCTCCTGCGAGCGGTTCTTCTCTCCAGGAAGCTGCGTATTGCAATAAAAATGATCTCTTGCAGTTCTATTACTGGTTAAGTTTTTGGAGAGTCAAAAGTTATACATGGATTTTCAATGGCACAGGGGTCAGTGTCCCTAACCCCTGCCACCGTTCAAGGGTCAAATGTGGGCCACAAAGGCCAAATGAGCCTCCCTCCCCACAAACTCACACTCAGACAAGATAGTAAATGGAAAACAATATTCTATCGTAAGAGAAATAGCAGAAATCAGTGGCATCTACAGATGATTACGAAATGCATGGGAGTGGTCTCCATCGTATTCCCACTGAATTCATTAGTCTGGGCCCTCAATAATGGATAATAGAATGGATAATGGCAGATGGCGGTGGACCACTGAAGAATTAACCCAGTAGGAGCCCCAATTTTTAAAAAAGATTTTATTTATTTGATAGATGGAGATCACAAGTAGGAAGAGAGACAGGCAGAGAGAGAGGAGGAAGCAGGCTCCTTGCTGAGCAGAGAGCCCGATGCGGGGCTCGATCCCAGGACCCTGAGATCATGACCTGAGCCGAAGGCAGAGGCTTAACCCACTGAGCCACCCAGGCGCCCCTAGGAGCCCCAATTTTTAACCATTGGGTCAGATGTAGTATATTTAGCAGAGCAAAATAACACAGCTTTTGTTATTTTGTTATGTGGTAAGTAGCTATTGATCAGATTAGTATACATACTGATTCAATGTTAGAAATATGTGTAAAATCCTTATCATAACTAGCAGTGAATAATGTATAGAATTGTCAAATCACTATATCATACACTTGAAACTAATATTAACACTGTATGTTAACTCTCCTGGAATTAAAATTTTACATCTATATGTCTATATATCTCTGTATATATGTATCGAGCATATATAAATATATAATGATTAAAATAATTATTATTGACTTGTATTTCAAAATTTTCTAATTTCTTTTTCTTTTTTATGATTTTATTTATTTATTTGACACAGAGAGAGAAAGAGAGAGAGAGAGTGAGGACACAAGCAGGGGGAGCAGTAGACAGAGGGAGAGGGAGAAGCAAGCTTCCCATTGAGCAAGGAGCCCAGACACGGGGCTCAATCCCAATCCCAGGACCCTGGGATCACAACCTGAGCTGAAGACAGATGTTTAACCAACTGAGCCACCCAGCTGCTCCCAAAAAGTCAAAATTTCAACATAAATTCATCTCTGGATATTTTGCCTTTTTTTTTTTTTTTTTTAGGTGGGCTTCACACCCAGCATGGGGTTTGAACTCACAACCCTGAGATGATGACCTGAGTTGAAACCAAGAGTCAGATGCTTAGCTGACTCTGCCACTCAGGCTCCTCATGAGGAAATTTCTTACCAAATTCACTATTTGCTGAAAGTGTCTCTTAATATAATCAACTCTATTACCTTAATTTCTTTATTAGAACAGACAAGCTTTTTTTTTTTTTTTAAAGGTTTGATTTATTTATTTGACAGACAGAGGTCAGAAGTAGGCAGAGACGCAGGCAGAGAGAGAGTGGGGGAAGCAGTCTCCCTGCTGAGCAGAGAGCCCAACGCAGGGCTCGATCCCAGGACCCTGAGATCATGACCTGAGCTGAAGGCAGAGGCTTGACCCACTGAGCCACCCAGGCGCCCCAGAACAGACAGCTTTTAAATTTTGCTCCACCTCAGGGAATTCCAGCTGCTAATCAGTGTGATATCGAGACATATCTTATTCTAGTCTCTTTTTCCCCTTTTCTGGTCACAATGCTAGTTTAAAATTTTTTTCTTTTATTTAAATTCCAGTTAATTAACATATAGTGTTATGTCAGTTTCAGGTGTACAATATAGTGATTCAACACTTCTACACAACACCTGGTGCCCAACCCCACAGACAAGGGGGCTCCTTCATCCCTGTCACCTATCTCCCCAATCCCCCCACCTCCTCCCCTCTGGTAACCACCAGTTTGTTCTCTATAATTAAGTACAATGTAGCTAGGTTCTTGACCTAGACACATCGGTAGTGTGTCTTCATTTTATTTTTATTTATTTAACTTTTATTATATTAGTCACCATAGAGTACATCATTAGTTTGTGATGTAGTGTCCCATGTGTCTTCATTTTAAATTTAAAAATTTATACCTATTTTTATTGATTGATTGGTTTTTTTTTAGGTAATCCGTCCACTCAAGGTGGGGCTCAACCTTACAACCCCAACATCATGCTCCATTGACTGAGCTAGTCAGGCATCTCCCTATTTATTTATTTTTTTAAACTAGTAACACAATTCAATTATAATTCAAATAAAAAAGTACTTCAATTTAATTATCATTGTAATTTACATAGGTATCACTGTAACTCATGCTGTCTGCATAAAATATTTAATAAATGCATTGTAATGTTACATTGGTAAGTAGGCAATTAAATCATTGAACTGAATCAATCTATTGGCACTGACCAGATCACTAATAGGTTTATGTGAATTACCAGGAACAATGCACATGGTTGGGCTTGATACTTGCTTTACAATGTAACAATAATATCTTATGCAATGCATGGTTGAAGGCAATGTTGTCCTACTGAAACAACAAAGTTGTCCCGATGCCTGGGTGGCTTAGTCAGTTAGATGTCTGAGTCTTGACTGTGGCTTGGGTCATGCCTTTGGGGTAGTGAGACTGAGCCCCTCAGCAGGCTCCACTCAGCGGGGAGTCTGCTTAAGATTTCTCTCTTCCTCTGCCCCTCACCCTGCTCTCTCCCACTCTCTCAAATAAATAAGTAAATCTTAAAAAAAAAACCCCAAAGTTGTATTGAACAGAAAAATATTTTGTGGGGTTTCAGTTTTTAAATTTAAATAAAAATTAATTATACTTAGATGAATTTAAAAATTGATTTCTTTAATTGACCCAGCCACCTCTCAGATGCTCAATAGCCCCATGTAACTTGTGGTTACCATATTGGATAGTACTGACACAGAGCAAAATATAAGACTAATCTAGTGATCTTCTAGAGGACACTATACTCAGTAATGAAAGGAAAGCATTATTTTCCAGCATAAATATGGAGTATTTAAGAAAACTGAGCACAAGTTAGACCATAGAGTAACAAAATTAAAGGGCTGGAACTACAGAAATTATGTTCTTTCAGACCATCATGCAATTAACATAAAGATGATAAGTGGAAAACTCCCATACATTAGAAATTTAAACACTTACTTCTAAACATTCCATGCAATCAAGATGAAATAATGATGGAAAAAATTTTTAAGCTGAATGGTAAGCATTCTACATATCAAAACTATCATATTTGGGGCACCTGGGTGGCTCAGTGGGTTAAGCCTCTGCCTTCGGCTCAGGTCATGATCTCAGGGTCCTGGGATCGAGCCCTACATCGCCCTCTCTGCTCAGCAGGGAGCCTGCTTCCCCCTCTTTCTCTGCCTGCCTCTCTGCCTACCTGTGATCTCTCTCTCTGTGTCAAATAAATAAATAAAAGTCTTTAAAAAAAACTATCATATTTGGATAAAGGACACACTGCTGAAGAAAAGAATCAGAAGATCTGACTGTGTGAAGAACATTTGTTACCGAAAACCTCCATGACAAGAGTGAAAAACCAAATCACTAACTGGGAGAAGATATTTGCAAAATATATAACTGACCCCAAAATAACACATGCAAAATAGAAAACTTCCTACAAATTCTCAAGAAGAAGAAAAACAACCCAATAAAAATTTGGGCAAAAGGCAAGAATGGGCATCGCACTGGTTTCTGATCGCTGCTGTAACAAGTTGCCACAGACTTAGTGGCTTGCGACAATACAAATATATTCTCTTACAGTTCTGGAGGGCGGAAGTCGAAAATCAAGGTTTTGGCCGGATTTCTTTCTTTCTTTCTTTTTTTTTTTTTTAAAAGATTTTATTTACTCATTTGACAGACAGAGATCACAAGTAGGCAGAGAGGCAGGCAGAGAGAGGGGTGGGAAGCAGACTCAGCTGAGCAGAGAGCCTGAGGTGGGGCTCTAACCCAGGACCTTGGGATCAAGACCTGAGCCGAAGGCAGAGGCTTTAACCCACTGAGCCACCCAGGCGCCCCCTTCTGCCTCCTTTTTATAAGGAATCCTGTGATGTCATCAGGCCCACTCAGACATTCCATGAGTGCCCCCATCTCAGGATCCTTAACTTAATCACATCTGCAGAGTCCCATTTCCGATATGAGGCAACATTCACAGGTTCTGGGGATTATGATGTGGGTATCTTGGGGGGCATTGTGTGGTCTACTATAGGCATTTTACGGAAAAGACATAAACCCACTAGATAGGAGAAGGCAGTTAAATAATACCTTTAAAGTTCTGAAAGAAAATAACCATCAATCAAGAATTCTCTAGCCAACTAAATAATAATTCAAGATTGAGGATAAAATGAAAGCACTTTAAGACCAAAGAGGATGAAAAGAGTTTACCCCCGACGGTTCCCCAGTAGAAAAACTATAGAAGGTTGTGTTTCTAGAAGAAGGAAATTTGGCACACCTGTGTTCACAGCAGCCCTATTCACAATCACCAAGAAGGTTTGAAAGCAATCCAGATTCCATCGGTGGATGAATGAATGAACAGAATTTGATATATACACACTTACACCCAATGAATATTAGTTGAGAAGATGTTGGTCCATGAAGGAGAGGTTGTCGGTGCCCAAGTTTTTGGTTGGGATCCAGGATGGATGGTCAAGTTAGTCAGTGAGGTGTAGAACATGTAAGGAGAAGATTTTAATTTTCTTGGGGGTATGAAATTACAATGGGTTTACAGTCAGAAGCCCTTTCAAAGGTGCTGATTTGAATAATGGGGAAGCTAGCCATACTGTAGTGTTTAAGGGTTTGCCATCTATAGCCACACTGCCTATTTAAATCCCATCTTCTCCAACTCACTAGCTGGTCAACCCTGAATAAGTTACATCACCTCTCTCCTCTGTAAAAGAGGATAACAGATTTACATCATGAGGTTGTCATGGGGGATAAGTGAATTAGTAGCCATCTAGCACTTAGAAAATTCATCATTTACTTACTAAGTACTGAATAAATGTTAGTGTAACAGGGCTTAAGTTGGAAAACTTGGGGCTACGAGATATAATGTTTTAGAAAATACAACATGTATGATATTCTGAAGTGATTTGCTAATCTGAGATGAAATATTTCAAGGGGGAAAAAAGCCCCAAATAAATGAATACATAATGATTATGTCATTCTCAAGCTCTGTGCCCACATCTGAGTTGTATAACATGGCAGAGCTGTTGGAAGTTAGAGACAGGACTATCTTTGGAAAGAGATATGCCGTCAGTTCTCCTCAAGGGCAAGGGGTGAGGGTGCCACTTCCTTCATCTTAAGCCTAGAGAGGGGGACTCGGACATGTTCATCGACTCCTGCCTGAAAAGTGAAAAAGGCAAGACACAGGCTCTCCGGCAGATGAAGGGAAGGAGATGTGGCTGCATTGGAACTGTATGCTCAGAGTTTTTTGGCCCTAAGGATGCGTGCAAATATCCTGTGGACCAGATGTGAATATAAAGATGCCAGCTTATCTTACGTCTTGCTTAATGGAATCCCTTGGAGGAGCGAAAAGGCTCCAAGGGTTAAAAAAAAAAAAAATCCATTTGGCAAACTGTCAAGGAGATCGAATCACTTAAAATGTGAAGACTATCGAGCTGGACTTAAACTTCTCTGTAACAATGTTAAGTGCTAGAAGATAGGGGACGATGCCCCAGAGGCCCACAGGGGCAGCATCTGGAACCGAGGGGCCCTCCAGCTCTCCTTGAAGAGAGCAGGGTTGGCTCTGGTCAAGGGTTGTTCTCTCATCCACTGCCTGCTGACCCAGTCTTGCCCCTTCCTTCCTCCGGAGGGGCTCCTGGCTCCAGCAATGGGGACATGAATGGGTGCAGGCAGGTGTCACAGTTCTCTCTGCGACTGGTGGAGAGGGCTGGGCTCCCTAAACTGCCGAGGGACGTGGAGCAGATGCCCACCACCCTGAGGGGAAGCCTGGGCTATTTCTCCCAGCCAAGTGTGTGTGTGCGCACGCGCGCGCGCGCACACACACACACACACACACACACACACACGCACATTCTTTTGTGGATAAACTTATGCTTTGGATACTTTGCCCAGGAGAGTGGGGGGCTTCGTAGAGATTTAAACTTCTAGAAATTCTATCTGTTGTTGCCTGTGAGTACTGCCCCTCCCCTCCCCCATGCTGAGGCCGTTGCTCTCCTTTCGGATGATTTCCAAAGCCTCTATTTCAGTGCACCTGGAAGAGGTAGCCTCACCCCCAACAAGAGGGTTATTTTCCAGAGCCCCTTTTTCAACAGCAGGGCTGCCTGCTCCTCCAGCTGCCATTCTCATACCCTCCGCTAAGGCTGCCAGGAATGAAGAGGGGAGGGGGAAGACGTGGGTGGTGGCGGGAGGCAGGGCCTGGGGGAGAGCTGGGACCCTGCTGGCTCCAGCCTGAGGACTCTGTCCTGCCTCGTTCCCCTGCTGTTGGTGCTCGTGCTGGTGCTGCCAGGTGAGTGCTGGGCAGAGAGCAGCTGAGCTGGCGCAGGACCCTGGGGGGAGCAGGGGTGGGGGTTGCCTGGGTGCTACCCTGGGTTTCTCTAACTCAAATGCAACTGCCAGGGACCGGCGGGGGATGGGGTATTACTACAATTCAGATTTGATTTGCTAAGCCTGGAATGCAGCCTGAGAACCTGCGTTCCTGGTAATGCCAGTGCATCCGGGGATCACATTTTGGGTAAAAAATCTGGAATGTTTTCCAGGCCAGATGGGGTACCATGGGAGCAGTGAGCCGGGTCCAGTGCTGTCCTCGGGGGGCACATCTTCCTCATGTCTTATTTGGCTGCGAGGGCTTCTGACACCACTGGAATCCTGAAATTCTTCTCCCAAAGAATAGAAATGCTTAGAAAAATTCTTAGCAAAATCATGACGGAATTTATTTATTCATTTTTTTAAAAAAAGATTTTACTTATTTATTTGACAGGCAGAGATCACAAGTAGGCAGAGAGGCAGGCAGAGAGAGGAAGAGAAGTAGGCTCCCTGCTGAGCAGAGAGCGGATGCGATGCGGGGTTCAATCCCAGGACCTTGGAATCATGACCTGAGCCCAAGGCTGGGGCTTTAACCCACTGAGCCACCCAGGCGCCCCAATCATGACGGAATTAAAAAAAAAATCTATTTACGTATTTGAAAATCCCCTCATACTCTGGGCTTTCCGCCCTTCCCCAAATTTTGAGCTCATGGGTATTGCTTCATCAACTAAAATCTTGACAGTGTTCAGATCCTTCCAACTCCTTCCCTAAAGATTTGTTTTCAAACTATTTCTCCACTCCTAGAAACAGAGTGGTGTCCCTTGAGCGGAGCCTTGAAAAGAAGGCTGAGCCCTCAGCTTGCCTGGTCGGCTCTAGCTCGGGGGCTCTGGCCCTGTGGGCAAAGCTGCAGATGTGTTTGTGGGAGGCCAGTGTGGGTCTCGGAGAATGAAGCCAGAGGGCTAACAGACACGGGGACCGTGGGCTCCCAAGAAAGCAGGGGATGAGGGAGGAGGCAGGCCTGTGTTTAGGCCCTGAATTTTTAAGGAAAAAACCTTTGGTCTGAAGACTTTAGGAGATGGAGCACGAACCTTCCAGGAGGTCCCAGAATTTGGGGTGTTTTGGTGGTGACAGTCACAGGGAAGAGGATCAGAAGGGGGCTCAGAATTAGATAAAGCAGCTTCAAACCAAGTCCTTTAGTCCTGCTTTTTCCTCTCTCCCTCCCAAATCTCCAAGTTCTCTGGTGAGCTCTGGAGACCCCAGTTCAGGTCCCAGAGCCTCTCAGAAGATGTTAGGTGTCTGGCTATGGATCTGGGGCGGGCACAGGAGGGAGAGAAGAGCCAGAGATAGGGCCTCCAAGAATGACTCAAAATCCGGGTCGCCTGGGTGGCTCAGTCAGTTGAGCGTCTGCGTTTGGCTCAGGTCATGATCCTGGGGTCCTGGGATCAAGCTCCACATGGGGCTCCTTGCTCATCTGCTTCTCCCTCTCCCTCTGTCCTTCTGCATCCCCCTGCTTGTGCTCTCTCTCTCTCTCTCTCAAATAAATAGAATCTTAAAAAAAAAAAAAAAAGAATTACTCAATCTCCCAGCATCGGACTATGCCAAGCCTGCCCTGTGTTAGATCCCAGGTTTCCTGGGAATACTGGAAATGCATTTAGAGCGTGCTGGGCCTGCCCTTTGAAATGAAGTGAGGCTGAGAGCCAGATTTGAGAATTTACCATATTAGTTTTTAGTCTGGCAATGCTCCAGGAGAACCAGGGCAGGAGCCCCCAGCAGCCGGGGCTGCCTCCCCTAAGTGCAAGGACCTTGTGGAAGCATGAGGCGGGGAGGGGCTGCAGGCTTCCTCATAGACAGGGCTTGTGGAGGGAGGATGTGCAAGCAGCCCAGAAACGGGCTGATCATCACGTCCCACCAAATGCAAGCCCTCTGAGATGTGCCAGTATGGAGGTCTTGCCTTTCAGAACTGGAGCAGTGATGGGCCAGTGTTCTCCTAAAGCTGTGGTTCTCAGCCAGGGGTGAATTGGCCCCCAGGGGGCACTCAGCAGTGTCCGGAGACATCTGGGGGTTGGAGGGGAGAAGCGTGCTGCTGGCATCTAGTGGGCCGAGGCCAGGAATGCTGCCAAATGTCTCACTACGCATCCAAACAAAATGCTTAGGCCCAAGATATCACTGGTGCCGAGGCTGAGACCCAGAGCCAGCACTGGAAGCCGGCTTTCCTTCTGGTCCTCTGGGGAACTCAGGATCTCTCCAAACACAACCCAAACATTTATGGAGCAACTGCTCTCTTTCCCAGGCACGACACCAAGTGTTTTCTCATCCAATAAAGAAGCTAGTGACTTTGCTTTATTGTGGTCTTGATTTTCAAATCAGGATACAGATTTCCCTTATCTGTTTGCCTTTTCTTATTTTCAATGATTCCTTTTCTTTCTCTGAATTCCAGAAGAATAACCTGGTGTGCTGGCCAACACCACAGTCTGATTTGCTTTCAAAGTGGATCGTCGTTGTGCTACTGGTGATCTCTCTCTTGTTTGTAGTGAGTTTAGACACTTAAAGATCCATGAATTCTTGTTTTCAAGAGGTCTCAGGGATGAGAGGGGATAAATCTCTATCTTCAATCTGCCATCTTTAGTCATGAGGCCAATTTTGCCTCTTTCCAAGGACTGAAAATAGATTTCTTCTAAAAAACCTTAACCCAATTTTATGGAGAAGAATCTTCACGGGTTTGATATGCTTCTGATTTTTCATAGTCTATGATGGAGGTAGAAACCCAGGACTGAGAAGCATGTAGAAGAGGCTCGAACTCCGACTGGTAGTGGCTCCAAATATGGTTTCTCACGGTTGGTGGACGGTGGCATGGTTCTCTGGTCAATTAAGCCCTTTTTCATGGTCCCCTTGGAAGCATCTCAATCCAACCCTTTCTACTGCACAGAAGTGACCATTCTGCCTAAGTTTCAGCATAACAGCTTGTCCTTATTTATATAGGTGACCCTTGAACAACACGGATTTGAACCCTGCTGGGCCACTTATATGTGGATTTTTAAAAAAGTAATCTCTAGCCCAATGTGGGGCTCAGACTCGCCAGGGCAGCCTTGGGCCCTGGGTTCCTACCCGCCGGGCATGGACCCTTCCTCAAGGCAGCTCCTGGAGGTGGGCACATTCATGGGTGACCGTAGCTGTTGATGGCCACAGGCTAGTGGCACACTTCCAGGCAGATGGGGTGGCCGTCCCTGCCTGAGGGGCCACCAGGCAGCTGCGTCTGTTGGGCGGAGGCCCCCAGGCTGTGGCACATCATTGTCCCGGGCCGAGGCCGCTCACTGCAGCTGCCCCTGTCCCTACCTCACGTCTCCACACGGGTTTTTTTCCAATATACACACGCTACTGTGAATGTATTTTCTCTTCCTTAGGATTTTCTCAGTAACATTTTCTTCCCTGTAGCCAACTTCTTCTGTGAGAATGCAGCATATAGTACCCACAACATAAAAAATGTGCGTGAATTGACTATTTATGTTGTTGGTAAGGCTTTTGCTCAACAGAAGGCTTAAGTAGTTAAGTTTGGGGGAGGAGCCAAAGGTTATAGGCGGATTTTTGACTGTAGAGGGGTCAGTGTCCCAACCCCCACCCTGTTCAAGGGTCAACTGCCGTTTATAACACGAGGCCCGTTTCAATGGCCTCGTGCCTCTTTCTGGGTGTTTTAATTGGGAAGCTGATATGACGCAAAAATAGGCATGTCTCATCTGCTCCTGTGTCCAAAAGTTAGAAATTCAGTCAAAAGGGAGACAGATGCCTAAGCAAAGTGCAGAGAGGAAGCGAGGGCGGGTAAGTCCTTGTTGCAGCCGGAAGGGCTTAAGGACACAGGTCTGGAAGGGCGCATGGCCTTGGGCAAGTGCAGGGCTGCTTCTCTCTTTATGATGATGCTACGGAAGGCAGACGCCCAAGAGGGGGGCTCCTTGGTTCCCCGTCAGTCTCTATTTTCCGTGTGGAGTAAAAGGTTCGCAGGGTCTTCTGCGACTGATGGGATCAGTGTGTAAGAGTTTGGGCTGAACAGGGACGGTGGGAAACAGCGGCTGGGCACGGAGGAGGGCTCCGTGTTGTGACAAGCACGGGCTTGCAGCCCGGATGCTCTTCCGTCCGAGGAGTGAGGGATTTCTGAAGTCTGTTCTTGACCAGGGTCCCCTTTCGCCACGTGGGAGCGATGAGCCCAAGGAACAATGTGCAAAGCAGGGCAGAATTTCAAGTTTTTATCCAGTCAGCTCTGGCCCCACACCTCATTACATTCACTGAGTAGATTCTGCTGGGTTTTCCTTAAAACGTTCTCCTTTTCCAAAGTTGGTTGGGTCTAAAGAGCACCAGACTCAGGAGGGCCTTGACATTCTGTTCAGTTGACCCACAGCGAGCCCCCTGCCCTGACTACATCTCCATCTGGGAGCAGAGGCCGGACCCCCATGCCTGCGAGCAGCCGGGGCTTGGCGCCGGAGAAAAGCAGGGGGCACGAGAACGCTTGGTCCCCTGGGGTCAGCCCTGACTGTGTCAGGTGCCACTGACCGTAGTCGGCCCAGGCCTGGTGGCCGTCAACTGGGGAAGCAATCCTCTGGACTCTGACTAGCCTCTGGTTAAGGGGCTGAGGGATGGAAGGAAAGAGGGTGATGCAGACCGAGCCTGGTCTTCTCCCACACGGTACAGAAGGGGGCAGAAGAGACAGCCGTCCCCACATCCACTAATTTACAGAGGTGACTCTGTTACCTAGAACGAGGAGCTATCAGTCTTGGTAATAAATCAGCCAGGTTCTTGGAGAGGAGCAGGAAGGCTTGCTTTACCTATCCTTGGATTGACAGTGAAGAGGGGGTCTTGCCCTCCTCCCGAAGGACCGGGAGCAACACGCCCACCCTCGTTATCACCCTCTCTCCCTAACAGGATGTGCGGCAGGTTCCTGAGGCAGCTGCTGGCTGAAGAGAGCCGGCATGCCACCGCTGTGGGGCGCCTCCTGCTCCCCGTGCTCCTGGGATCCCGCCTCGTGCTGCTGGCTGCCAGCGGGACCGGGATCTACGGCGACGAGCAGAGCGAATTCCTGTGCCACACTCAGCAGGCGGGCTGCAAGGTCGCCTGCTACGATGCCTCCCACCCCTTCTCCCCGCTGCGCTTCTGGGCCTTCCAGGTCATCTTGGTGGCTGTGCCCAGCGCCCTCTACGTGGGTTTTACTCTGTATCACCTGATCTGGCATTGGGAAGGATCAGGAAAGGCGAAGGAGGAGACGCTGATCCACCAAGGGGAGAAGAGCAGAGATGCCTCCAGGGCGCGAAGCCCCAGGCTGCTCTGGGCCTATGTGGCACAGCTGGGGGTGCGGCTGGTCCTGGAGGGGGCAGCCTTGGGGGTGCAGTACCATCTGTATGGGTTCAAGGTGCCCAGCTCCTTTGCCTGCCGTCAGGAGCCTTGCCTGGGTAGTACAACCTGTTACCTGTCCCGCCCCTTTGAGAAGACCATCTTCCTCAGGACCATGTTTGGGGTCAGCGGGCTCTGTCTCTTGTTTACTGTTCTGGAACTTGTGCTCCTGGGCCTGGGGAGATGGTGGAGGACCTGGAAGCACCAGTCTCCTCCTTCGAACTACTCCCCAACTTCAGAGAGCACCAAAAAACACAAGGAGCTGACTGATAGCTTCCGGCCAGTGGAAGCCAAAGAGCCGTTCCGAGAAGCAGGTGAGAAGGCACTGATGTCCCTCCTCCATTCTGCTTCTGAGGTCTCTGTCCTCATGATCTCCCACGACAGGTCCCTCTACCCCTGGGAGGCACTCCTCCCGCGTGTTACAAAACAGAAAACCAGGTTCTAGGCAGATGTCTTCTGACCCCTGTGTCCAGACCGTCCCCCCATCCCCACCCCCACTGGTGTGACCATTCCTTCCAAAGAACCAGGACCAGGGCGCTCAGTCAGTCTACCTCCCGCCTTTCCACTTAGGCCTCTTTCTCCTTAGAAAAAGTCTCAGCTCCCGCTTTCTTCTCTACTTTGCAGAGTTATGAAGCCACCTGCCTCACCTTGGAAGCGAACCCTACGGCTGGATCTTCTTCTGCACATCCAGTGAGTGGGGATTTACTTCCGTTGACAAAGCAGAGGCTGTTGAAGCATCTCCAAGGGCCACGGCGGGCCACGCTGCCTGAAGTGCTTCCTGGGAGAACTCCCACTCCTGCCTTCCCTGTGGAATCTTCTGGTGTCAGAGGCAGTTTTCACGGGCTTGGTTCCAGAGTCAGCCGGCAGAGGCCTCCATAAAACCGTGCTTCTCCCCTGTAATAAACACCTGTTGCTGTTGGCATCCCCGTTGCTCAACACCACCTTCCTGTCAAGGTGACCCTACTTACCTCTCCCCTTCGTTCCATGCTCTCGGCTCCCTCCAGCTTCCAAGTCCTGTCACCTCTGGACGTCCCCAGCCCCACAGTGTTTGTCATATTCAGACTAGCCTTCTTTGCATCTCTAATCTAGCATCCTTTAACATTCAGATCTGATTTATTCGAACACCCGGCCACATCCTGTAGGCAGGATCACTGTGAATTCGGAGGCTTAAAAGGACTTGGGGCCACTGCCAGCTTGACCTCTGCTCAATTCTTGTCTTCCGCTTGGCGCACAGCAGCTGTTGCCTTGTCTCCAGCCCAGCGGCAACTCACACAAAGGGCCAAATGCCTACTTTTTAAACGCAGACCCCTCATTTCCACCCAGAAAAGACAGGAGAGTTTTGCTGCTGGCTCAGGGTAACAGGAAGGGAGTGTGATTGCATCACAGTATGATTCGACAGACAATTTAAAGCTAAATATCAAGCTTCTCTTTTTTTTCTCTCTTTTTAAAAGATTTTTTTATTTCTCTCTCTCTCACACACACACACACACACACACACACACAGATCACGAGCAGGCAGAAAGGCAGGCAGAAAGAGATGGGGGGAAGCAGGCTCCCTACTGAGCAGAGAGCCTGATGCGGGGCTCGATCCCGGGACCCTGAGATCACAACCTGAGCCGAAGGCAGAGGCTTAACCCACTGAGCCACCCAGGCATCCCAAGCTTCTCTTTTCTTGAGTCTTTCTGTCCCATCTGCCTGAGGGGATTGTAGCCCCCCACCTTTCTGCTGAAACAGCTCTCCCCTCAGTTCTTTCTGCCCTCAAATTCTCAATAAAGAGCAGCTAGCTACCTGTTTTGTTTTCTCCTTCTGAGTACCAAATTATCCCAGGGTAAATCAGGAAGGCTCATTCCTAAAGAAAGACATTTGGTCCCTCAAGGAACTGACAACTAGAAAATTAATTTTTCTTTCCGCTACACAAGTGTTTTTATAAAGAATCCCTCACCTACTATAACCAGAGTCCAGCCAGGTGACCAAGGATGGGGGAAGAAAAAAAAGCAAATGTCATCATTTGGAATTCACTCTTAAAAATCCTTTTTAAACAGCTTTATTGGAATATAGTTCTCACGACACATAATGCATCCACTTAAAGCATACAATTCAATGGCTTTTAGTATAATCACAGAGTTGTGTATTTATTAATACAATTTTAGGACATTTTCATCAAGTCAAAAAGAAACGCTACAACCCTTAGTTTTTACCCCAAACCCATGCCCCCCCAAACTTAAGCAACCACTGATATACTTTCTCTCTCTCTATTTCTCTCTATAATCTCTCTAGATTTTCCTATTCTGGACCTTTCATATAAATGGAATCAATCATTCAATACTTGGTCTTTGTGACTGGTTTCTTTCATTTAGCATATATTTTGGAAGTTTGTGTTGTAGTACATATCACTACTTCACTCCTTTTTATGGAGTGAAGTACTACACATTTTGGTCCACTTTTTAGTTCATGGACATTTGAACTGTTTCTACTTGTTGGAGTAGAATTCCTACTATTAGGAATAATGGTGCTACTAACATTTTTGTGTGGATGTATGTTTTTACATTCTCTTGAGTAAATACCTAGGAGCAGAATTGCTGGTGAATATAGTGACTCTTTTTAGCTATTTTCCACAGCAGCTGTACTATTTTTATTTCCAGGAGCAATGTATAAATCGGTTCCAATTTATCCACATCCTCGCAAACACCTGGTTATGTCCTTCCTACTTTCCTTTTCCTGTCTTGTCTTTTTTTCTTTCTTTCTTTTTCTCTCTCATTCTTCCTTTCTCTTTTTAAATTATAGCCATCCTAGGGCGGTGAAGAGGTGTCCCATTGTGCTACGATTTGCATTTCCCTAATGATATTGAGGATCTTTTCATGTGCTTATTGACTATTGGTATATTTTCTTTGGAGAAATGTCTATTCAGATCCTTTGGCCATTTTTTAATAGGGCTGTTTGTACCTCTGTTGTTGAGTTCTTTACATATTCTGGGTCTTAGCTCTAGACATATATTCTGGGTATTTAGGATCATATAGGATATAGGATTTCCTTTCGCACATTCAGTGGGCTGTCTTTCACTTCGCTGACTGTGTCCTTCGAGGCACAAGTTTTTAATTTTGAGGAAATTCAACTTACCAATTTTTCTTTTGCTGCTTGTGATTTTGGTGTTGTCTTAAAGAAAATGATGCCTAATCCTTGGCGGTGTGGATGGACACCTATGTTTCCTTCTAAGAGTTTTACAGTTTCAGCTTTACATTTAGATCTGATTGATTTTCAGTTAATTCTTACATATGGTATAAGGGTTCAACTTCATTCTTTTGCATGTGGATATCTAGTTGTCCCAACAGCATTTGCTGAAAAGCCCATTTTTCTTCCATGATTTTCGGCATCCTTGTTGCAAATCCATTGCTTGTCAATGTTTAGCAGTATTTCTCGACTCTCGATTCTCTTCCATTGATCTATATGTTTATCCCTATCCCAGCACCGCATGTTGTAGCTTTGTAATAAGGTTTGAAATTGGGAAGGGCGAATCCTCTTACATTGTCCTTCTTTCTCAAGGTTGTTCAGCTATTTGGGGTGTCTTGACCCCATATGAATAAAATTGTCACTTAGCAGTCCTCAGTATTTTCAGTAAAGACAGAAGTTCATCTCTGGAGTATAGCGGGATGGAAGCCATAAGGACCTTAAGGTGTCATAGGACCTTATGTTTGCCACTCAGTAACAGGCAGACATACAGACACATACACGCTGATACCACATTCACGGCAAAAATCAGCAACTGAAGAGAGCACTTCTTCCTGCTTGGTCCAGAATAAGACTCAGATTCCTTCTCAATATAGCATTTCAATTTTCAAAGAAAATGCATTTATTCATTGTATGAACATTTAAAAAAGTAGATATTCTGTCTTTTGTCAAAACCCTCAACACAGAGATCACAGGAACCCCTTTTCAAGTCACTTAATTGGACATTCGGGAACTACTTACTGAGCATATTATGGGAAGGGCAGTATCTGATATTGGGACACAAGAGGAATTTAAAAATCTCATTCATAAGAAAAGGAATACAGTGACAAGAATAAAATAAAAAATCCAAGGATGGGAAACGGATAATTCCCTGAAACAGGCAAGCATATTGTTTGCTGAAAGTCTCAATGGATGTTTCTTGAGATAGCAAAGTGGTAGTTGTTCAAGCTGGGTACCAAAACGGATCTATCCATGCTTCCCAATCTTAACCACTCCCACTTAAAGAAAAAACTGATTTCCTTTCCACCCATGCTCTGGTTCTATCAGATTATTCTCAATGTCCTCGCTCCGTTCCCCAGTCTTTGTTCTGGTCTCGACCTCCTCAGGTAGGAGGGTCTGGAATGGCTCCAGCAGCTAGGGCTGCAGCTACAGGATCTGCTCCTTTCTAGCATCTTCGATAAGAGCCACTCAGCAGATCACCCCGAGGTGGCCGAAAGCATCCCACACCCACAGACCTGCCAAGAGCTGAACCACCTAAGACACTGGTGGGAAGTCTCCTGTCCGGGTAAGATGATCTAACCCTAGATTCTTTACCCAGACTTAACTGTCAGAAGCCTTATCTGTGCTGGGTGTGTCCCATGCTCTAGGAATGAGCTTCAATTTTACGTGTTGTTTGTCTCCTGGGCTTGGAAAGAGAGAGGGAAATCAAGGTGACAGCAGGAACAGCCCCTCTCCCCACTAGCTTGTGGGGGCTAAACACTCCCTCTCCTGCTTGCCTCTCGGAACACTGGCTCTTCAATGCATCCAGCTCCTCCAACACCAGAATGTGTGGGCTTCACGGGGGCAGTCGAGAATCCTGCCTTTCCAAGAACTCAACTAGCCCTTGCGGTTGGAGACCGAGAACGAAGGCAGGAGGTCTTGCAGATCGAAGAACGAATGAAAAGAACGGACTTGTGGGAGACCAAGCTTAACAGGCCCGGCGCCTTCCTTGTCCCCCACTCCAGGCTCAGCTGCACAACTCCCTCTGGTCCTCCTGACCCTCCGGGCCCTGGGACTGCAGAACGCCCAGAACGCCCGCTCGGGCTGCAGCTCGCCGAGGAAGTCAGAACTTAAGTCTCCCCGCGCCGCAAGCGAACGCGGACCTCACCTCTCCCGCGTGAAGGGCAGCGCGGCCTCCCGGGGGCCTCCCGGCTGGGCTCCTCCAGCGGCGGCTCGCGAGGGCTCCTCGCGTCCTCTCTAGGCGTTCGGGAGCGAGCTCCGCAGCTCTATCGTTGGCCGGAGGCGCGGCGCGTGTCCCGTCGTGCCCCGCGGCCAGCCCCGAACCGCCTCGGCGCGCCCTCGCGTCGCGGAAATCCTGCGGCGGCCGTGCTCGCGCTCAGAAGCTGCAGCGCGCGCATGAGGGAGAGCCGCCGCCCGACCGGCGCGCGCCCGGCCTGGGTCCCGAGCCCCCAGGGGAGCGGCCGCGCTTTCCCCTCCCAGCCGCCCGCGGAGAGCCGGCCGCGCCCGCGCCGCGCCGCGCCCCCGACCACGACCCCGACCACGACCCCGACCCCGACCACGACCCCGACGCAGAGAAGCGGCATGGAGGCCGAGGACCTGCAGGAGGACCTGACCTGCTCCATCTGCCTGGACTATTTCGAGGACCCGGTGTCCATCGAGTGCGGCCACAACTTCTGTCGCAGCTGCCTGCACCGCAGCTGGGGGCCGGGCGGGGGCTCGTTCCCCTGCCCCGAGTGCCGCCAGCCGTCGCCGTTCTCCTCGCTGCGGCCCAACTGGGCCCTGGCCCGGCTGACCGAGAGGACGCGGCGTCGGCGCCAGGGCCCCGTGCCCCCCGGCCAGTGCGGCCGCCACTGGGAAGCGCTGCGGCTCTTCTGCGAGGACGACCAGCGGCCCGTGTGCTTGGTGTGCAGGGAGTCCCAGGAGCACCAGGGGCACACCATGGCGCCCATCGACGAGGCCTCCTGCAGCTACCGGGTGAGCGGGCCGTAGCGGGGCTGCAGCTCTTCCTGGGAAGGCTTACCGTGGACCTCATTCTCATCAAAGTACCCACGAGGTGGCTGCTGTTCCCCTCGAAAGTACAGCCCCCACCCTGCCTCCAGGTGCAAAGAAGCTAAGCATCCTATAGATCTCAGAGCTGGGCTTAAAACTGGGATGGGGAGGGTCTGCATAGAATTTTCAAGGTACGGGCTCCTGGCAGCTCCTAGTTTAAGACAGTCACACCGACAGGGTGTGCGCCCGTGCTGTCGGATATAAACAGGATGCGAGCCACGTATGTAATAAAACTTTCCTAGTGGTACAAAGAAACAGGTGATGCTAATGGCTATGAAAAGTTATCAGTGAGATATTTTACTTTTGTTTTTCATAATAGGCCTTTGAAATCTGTGTTTACATGCACAGCACGTGTCAGTTGGGACCATCCACATTTTGGGTGCCCACCTGGCTAAGGGGGGCTGTATTGCACCGTGCAGGTGTATACCTACAGGTGTAAAAGACAGCTGATGATTTGGGAAACACCAGGCATGGAGTGATGAAGCTGGGATTTGTTCCCAGCTTCCTCCATCAGTTGGGGAAAATCACTTAATGTTTGACTTTGGAGATTATCTGTCCTGCCTATTTTATGGGTTAAGGAGTTTCTGTTGCATAAATCAGTTGATCGTACTCTGCTCCAGCCCCACTGTCTTCTTGCTTTTGTTTCAAGCCTGTTCTTTCTCTACCCCCACCTTCCATCCTTTACATCTTTTTAGCTTTTAGCTTGAAGACCTTCCTTGATCATCCTTTCCAGAGTAGTCCTACCCCCTTCTATGGTGTAACTCCAGTGGTCTCCAACAGAATTGGTTTCTAGTAAGTACTGGTTGAATACACGGGTTTAATGATACAAGTTAAAGTGTTTTATAAACTATAAAATGCTGCACAGTTTTATCAATTTATTACAAACAGGAGATTTGCAAAGTGGCAGTACAAAGTGTACGTCCACTCAGTACCTTAGTACTGTCTGCCAGGCATTGTTCTAGGATCTGGACATAAGCGGATAAGAAAGACAGAGCCCTTGTCTTATAGGGGGCACAAGCATGCAGACCAAAAATTTCAGTGTGTGGGTGGATTATCCAAGTTTGTATGAATTACATAGCTTCGTCAGTGAGGAGTCAGTGGGGAGTCAGAAATGGTTTCATGGAGCTGAATGGGAACTCACTCTTGAAGGGTGAGTACAATAGGTAGGGAGGGGATATTCAGGCCAAGGGAACAGCATATTCCGCGGTGCGGTGGCTTGAAATGGCATGTGATAATTGTCCGAGGACTGGAAGTTGCTCAGTACTTCTGGAATGTAGGGGGGAAGGGCGCTGGGAATGAGTGTTGAAGAACTGCTTGGTGTTGCCCTCCTGCCACCTTGTGGCAGTTTCTGTTATTGCAGGGAACGAGTTTTCTAATGTCCCCAGAATTCCCGTTTTTATTCAGGGGCCCTAGTCAGGAGTCCTAGTCAGATTCCAACTGTGACAGGATTCCAAAAGACTTAGGTAGAGTCTTGGACTAGAACTAACGATATGGGATATTTCATGCATACTGGAATTGTTAAGGGCTTTTAAAAAATTGAAAAATTCTATTTAAAAGATGATTGTTTTTTCATTATTAAGTAAAAGTGAAAACTTGAAAAGAAATCTTGGTGCCACTCAAAACAGCTCTCTGATTAATACATCAGATTTGACAGTGATCCCAAAGTAACAGTTATATCATTGGTAAAGGAATAAGATTACTGGAAATAGCTTCCGAAGTAGCAGGATTATATACCTATTTAAGTTAACAATTAAGGGTAATAAATAGATTACATGTTAGACGACACTGTACTAGAAAGAAATCTGCACAGGTGATTTTGTGATGTACAACCTAATTTCACCCCCCCCCAACATTTTAATACGCAGTTTCCAAGCAAACATGAAAACTGGAAGGATTTTATAACACCAGTAGACCCTCATCTAGATTCTGCCATTAGCATTTTACTCTGTGTATTGCCTGCCTATCCATCTTTTCTCTGCGTCCATTAATTCTTACTTCCTTTTGAGGCATTTAAAGTTTTTGTTTTTAAGATTTAATTTTTTATTTGACAGACAGATCACAAGGAGGTGGAGAGGCAGGCAGAGAGAGGGAGAGGAGGAAGCAGGCTCCCCGCTGAGCAGAGAGCCTGATGTGGGGCTTGATCCCAGGACGCTGGGATCTTGACCTGAGCCGCCCAGGTGCCCCAGAGGCGTTTAAAGTTAATTGCAGACTTCCTCCTACACTTTCGCTTGCATACATCAGTCACACTTAAAAGGTGCTTGTG
The DNA here is from genome assembly GCF_963455335.1 of Martes martes. Lineage (NCBI taxonomy): Eukaryota > Metazoa > Chordata > Mammalia > Carnivora > Mustelidae > Martes > Martes martes. Next base: position 8,861,193 of record NC_137906.1, read on the forward strand.
GTGTTTTTTGAAGTAACATTTAATACAATGAAATACGCACATCTTTAGTGCACACTTGCTGAGCTTTGACAAATGCATGCACCTGGGCACCCCAAATCCTTCTCAAGCTAAGCAACATTTCCAGGGCTCCGGATGGGTTCAGTCGGTGGAGCCCGTATCTCTTGATCTCGGATTTGCAAGTTCAAGCCCTAGACTGGGTGTGGAGATTATTTGCAAGTTCAAGCCCCACACTGGGTGTGGAGATTACTTAAAAATAAAATCTTAAAAAAAACCTAACAGTATCGTCACCCCAGAAGCTCCGCCACCCACCTCCTCAGTTAATCTCTGCTCCCTCCCTCTACCCGACCACTGTTCTAATTTTTTTCCACTGAGCATGACTTTTGCCTGTTCTGGAACTCACATAAATGGAATCATATAGTCTGTACTCCTCTCTAAGGCTCCTTTTGCTCAGCCTATCTTGGGATTCACCCATTTTGTGCGCATCAGTAGCCTGTTTCTTTTTACTGCTGCATCGTATTCTGTTCTGTGACCGTAGCGCAGTTTACGCATCTTTCCCTGTGTACCTAGGCTGTGTCCCGTTTTTGGCTCTTAGGAATAGAACTGATGTATCTCATCCAGGGCTTTTTGTGGACGCACACCTAGGAGTAGAACCACTGGGCCTGGGATTGATGTGTCTTTAGTCTGATGCCAGACCTATGCCTAGAGCTGCTGTTGCCCTTGACACGGCCACCCGAGTCCTGTGAGAGCCCTGGGTGCACCACAGCCTCGCCAGCTTTGGAGCTGTCCCTCTTTTCAGTGACCTCACTTTGTTTTAGCCATTGTTACTTGTAAATGATCAGAAGACAAGTGATACCTACTAATTTTCATGCTTCTCCTAGGGAAGTATTAAAAAAACCTTGTCATGCTTATTTCTGAGTTCTGTTCATTTCTTTTTCTTTTAGCTTTTTATTTTGACACGCATTCACAGGCCACTCTGCGGCATTTGGCAGTCTTCGCCAGATTTTATTTACATTTTCTATTGCTTTGGTGTCGAAGAAGCCATCCTTTCTTGGTTTTTCACTGGCCACCACTCAGCTTCTTGGCAGGATTTTCATCCTCTACACTTCCCTTAAATGCAGTTGTTCCCAGTTCCAGCCTGGACCCCCTTCTTGATAGACTCTTACTGGGGGATTTTACTCACACCCTGGCTTCACCTGCTGCCGGTGCTCTTACCCCCCCCAATCTGCTTCTGCAGCTCAGATCTCTCTCTCTCTTTTTTAAGATTTTATTTGTTTATTTGACAGACAGAGATCACAAGTAGGCAGAGATGCAGGCAGAGAGAGAGAGAGAGAGAGAGAGAGAGAGGAGGAAGCAGGCTCCCTGCTAAGCAGAGAGCCCGATGTGGGGCTCGATCCCAGGACCCTGGATCATGACCTGAGTCGAAGGCAGAGGCTTTAACCCACTGAGCCACCCAGGCACCCCCCCCCCTTTTTAAAAAGATTTTATTTATTTGAGAGAGAGAGCATATGAGGGTGGGGGAGAGGGAGAGGGAGAAGCAGACTCCTCATCTGAGCTGGGAGCTTAATCCCAGGACCTTGGGATCATGACCTGAGCCCAAGGCAGACGCTTAACCGGCTAAGCCACCCCGGTGCCCTGTAGATCTCTTTCTTGACCCTTAGCTGCTAACTAGCTGTACCTGTTGGGATATCCCCTACACAGCTCAAACTCAAATTTTCAAGTCAAATATGATTCCCCACCTTCCGTTTACATACCGCTCATTTCCCTATATTTCCTAATTTGGTAAATAGCTTACAGTCCTTCTAGTTGTCAGGCCAGAAACCACAGGCTAAATCTGGGCTCCTTCCTCCTGTAGACATCTGGTTACCAGTTCCTGTTGGTTTTCCTTTTTTTTTTTTTTTTTTTAAGATTTTATTTATTTGACAGAGAGAGATCACAAGTAGGCAGGCAAAGAGAGAGGGAGAGGCAGACTCCCCGCCAAGCAGGGAGCCCAACTCGGGGCTCGATCCCAGGACCCTGAGATCATGACCTGAATCGAAAGCAGATGCTCAACCCACTGAGCCACCCAGGCGCTCCTCCTCTTTTTTTTTTTTTTTTTTTTCAGATTTTATTTATTTATTTGACACACAGAGAGAGAGAGATCACAAGTAGGCAGAGAGGAAGGCAGAGGGAGAGAGGGGAAGCAGACTCCCTGCTGAGTAGAGATCCCGATGTGGGGCTCGATCCCAGGACCCTGAGACCACAATCGGAGCTGAAGGCAGAGGCTTAACCCACTGAGCCACCCAGGTGCGCCCAGCCCCCCATTTTTAAAAGATTTTATTTATTTATTTGAGAGAGAGAGTGAGAGCATGATGGGGTTGGAGGATGGGCAGGAGAGGGAGCAGCCGACTGCCCGCTGAGCAGGGAGCCCAGTGCAGGGCTTGATCCCTATTTCGGGACTCCAGGATCATGACCTGAACTGAAGGCAGATGCCAAACCCACTGAGCCACCCAGGCCCCCCACCTGCCGGTTTTCCTCTTGCGTGTGTACCTCTAACCTGCCTGCTGCTGTCTGAGGTCACGTTTGACCTTCTGCTACCAGGTGCTGCCCCTCCACAGACCACATCGTTAATGCCGATTGACTCCTTTTATTTTTTTAACAGGTCATTCAGGTATAAATGTATGTACTTATAAATATTTTATTTATTTATTTGACAGAGACAGCACGAGCAGGGGGAGCAGCAGGCAGAGGGAGAAGCAGGCTCCCCAGTGAGCAAGGAGCCTGATATGGGACTGGATCCCTGGAACCTGGGATCATGACCTGAGCCAAAGGTAGCGGCTTAACCAACTGAGCCACCCAGGCACCCCATCATTCAGGTTTTTAAATTACAAAATGGTACATGCCTCCTGTAGAAAATCAAGCGAAACAGAAATTTATGAAATTTTTAGTCCCCCTCGCCCCAATTTCTAAGACATTCGTATTCCACAGAAAGAACCAGTGTTAGTAATACTTAGGTATATATTCTTCCAGACTTACCTGGGTGGCTCAGTTGGTTGAGCGTCTGGCTCTTGATTTCATCTCAAGTCCTGGTCTCGGGGTGATGGGATTGGGCCTGGTGGAGGGCTCCGCGCTCAGCAGGGCGTCCGCCCGCTCTTCCCTCCCTCTGCTCCTCTCCCTGCTCAGGCGCTACCACTCTCTCTCTCTAAAGTAAATAAAACACACCTAAATACATTTGTATTTTTTCTTTTCAAAACCAAATTATACAATACTATTGTCTAACAGCTTAGTTTTTTTTTTTAACTTAATGGTGTCAGTATATCGAGAGCTACCTGAGATTGGCATTAGAGTAGCAAAACACCATAATGTATTTAATAATTCCCCGTTGATGGATAATGAATCATGCTGCAGAGAACAGTACTGTACCTATTAGTACATATTATTTTTGCCAGTGCTTCATTGCACAGATTATCGGAAGTAGGCTTATGCATTTTAAGTGATTCTCAATATTTTTAGTTGCCCTTCACAAAGATGGCCCCTTTCTCTTGTTTGTTTTTTGGTCTTTTTCTTGCATGAGAATTGATTAATTAATTGATTTTTTAAAAAAAATTACTAATGGTGTCTTAGATGTTGGCCGGCTGAACCGACGATGGCACCTTTTTACAAAAATCTGTCACCACTGCAGTATCAGAGGCTTCCCTTGCCAATATTAGGTATTTGTCAATCCTTTATTTACTAGTTTTCATTTTTTTGCCAACCTCATAGGCAGACTCTGTATAGTGACTCCTACAGTGTTGCGAAGATTTCAGCCCGGAATACTTTTTATGCCTAGGTCTGTAGCTGTCCCGAACATTTTCTCAATCTTGTTCCCTGTTTGGATTAGGTGGCTTTTAGCTTTTGAGCAGGCAGGATGCTGGCGGAGAGGAGGATTTCTCTGATCCGTGTTTCTGCCGGCAGGAAAAGCTGCTGAAGGCCCAGTGCAGTCTGAAGGACAAGATGAAGAAAGCCATGTATTTTCAGGACATCGAAATGAAGAATGCGACCCAGTGGAAGGTAACAGCAGAAGCCGTGGGGGCACTTCTGGCCCCCGAGGCCCCTTGGTGGTGTTGGGAAAGTTGTCAGGCTCCTTGCCCATGAGCTGACAGAACAGGTGACAGGGTCTCTACTGACCTGTGGTTTCGGGGCATGGGACTTTCACATGCTTTATGCCCATGTCTCTAAGGTAGTGCCCCTCTTCTTCCCACTTTTTCCTAACTATATCCCTAGGTCGTTGCTGGTTTGGGCCCACGGCATCGTGGAGAGTAAACGGGCTTTGCTTTGAGAGAGACTCATTGAGTTGGGAGGCGCGATGCGCTCGCCTGCGCGTGGAAAGGTTTAACGACACTAAACTGTCGGTGTCCTGGAGGCTGAACTAAAGACTAAATGTGAAAGTGCGTTCTAGTGTAAAAGGCGTACGCACAAGGCGTTGCCATCAGTGGGAGAGACTCCCGTGTCAGGAAACACGAACTCATACTGCACAGGCTCGTGCAGAGATGCCACGTGGTAGAACTAGCCGAGCAGAAATCTGGGGGGACTGGGCCGGGCAGGAGCTCTCTGGGGGCGCAGATCACGACGGGAGCCCCAGGGGCGGTGGGGGAGTCGCGCGCTCGGCCGGGCCCCGGGCCGGGGCTGAGCGCGTCTGCTGTGGCTCTAGGAGAAGATGAAGAATCAGCGGGCGACACTGAGCGCCGAGTTCGCCAAGCTGCGCCTCTTTCTGGAGGAAGAAGAGCAGCTGTTTCTTCAGAGACTGAGCGAAGAAGAAGAGCAGACGAAGAAGCAGCAGAATGAGAACACGTTAAAGCTCCATCAGAAGATCACGTCGCTGAAGCAGCTCATCCTGGAGGTCAGGGAGAAGAGCGAGAGCTCGACGCTCGAGCTGCTCCAGGTGAGGCCGGCGGGGGGGTGGGGTGGGGGTGGGGGTCCCGAGCAGCGCCCCCGGGGCTCCTCTGGTCTTCAGAGCTACCGGCCTTTCCTCGGGAGTGGGTGTCGGAGAAGAAATGTTTTCTCTCCGTTGGTGATTATGTTACTACTATCATCAGAGAACCAAAGATTCACCTTTCAAGGGAAATGAAGGTGAAAGTCAGGTGTGCTGAGCTCAGGTATTAGGAGGCACCTGGGCTCACTGGGGCCCACGGTTTGTCTAGGATCTGAAGCACATCTAAGACTTTTCCATTCATCATATTTGTCCATTTGTAATTCTTTGTTGAAGTAGTAAAACAAAGCACACCTAAAAATCAAAATAGATAACTGTCTGGACAGTTTTTAAGATAAATTTATCTTTTTTCACCAATTTATTATTTTTTGAAGATTTTATTTATTTATTAGCACAAGCAGGCAGAGTGGCAGGGAGAGGGAGAGAAGAAGCAGGCTCCCCACTGAGCAGAGAGCCCGACAGGGGGCTGGATCTCAGGACCCCTGGATCATGACCTGAGCTGAAGGCAGACGCTTAACTGACTGAGCCACCCAGGCACCCTCTAACTAAATTTCTAATCATTATGATCATAACTTGATAACAACTTTGCTCTTAGCCCCAGATTTTTTTTAAAAAGATTTTATTTATTTATTTGACAGACAGAGATCACAAGTAGGCAGAGAGGCAGGCACAGAGGCAGGCAGAGAGAGAGAGAGGAGGAAGCAGGCTCCCTGCTAAGCAGAGAGCCTGATGCAGGGCTGGATCCCAGGAGCCTGGGATCATGACCTGAGCTGAAGGCAGAGGCCTTAACCCACTGAGCCACCCAGGCACCCCGAGCCCCAGTTTTTGATTGATAACATTCATTTAAATACTTTCTAATACCCAACAACTTTTAAAAGGTTACAATTCTAATTCCTTAGCACTTCGGAGTGTCTGGCTGGGTCAGTCAGCAGAGCGTGTGACTCTTGATCCTAGGGTTGAGAGTTCAAGCCCCACATTGGGCATGGAGCCTACTAAAGAAAAAAAAAGTTAAAAAAAAAAGTAATTCATTAGTCCTTAGATTTGGGGCTTCTAAGCCAGTTTATTAGCAGTAGTCCTTTACCTTTGTACCCTCATCAGGTAAGTGTCCTTCTAGCTCTTTCAGCTTTCAGGTGGGATCGAACATTCGTGACGGTCTTTTTTTCTGCTGGGATGATACGCCTTTGGTCTTAGAGCCCTCAGAACCTCTCTTTCTTCTATATGTGACCAAAGAGGAAAGAACTATTGAAGAGGTCCTTCAATCTGTGATTACATTTTTTTTTTTTTTTAAAGATTTTACTTATTTGTTACAGAGAGAGAGAGAGAGCACAAGGGGCTCGATCCCAGGACTCTGGGATCATGACCTGAGCTGAAGGCAAACGGTTAACCAATTGAACCACCCAGGTGCCCCACTTTCTTTCTTTCTTTTTTTTTTTTTTTTTTACGGAGAGACAACATTCTCTTCTGCCTTTAAGGAAGAGAGACATAGCAACCCACTCACTAGTTACTTTCAGCAGGAGGTTGCTAGCAGGATGTTATATGCCATCTAAGTGTAATGATTTTTAAGAATTGTCTAGAACTTTCTCAACTTGCTTGAGCCATGAAGTTCTGGTTACATATCCAAATGTGTACTTTAGCAGAATCTTTGAAATAACACATTTAAATAGCTTTTTTTTTTCAATATAGCTTTAATATCTGCTCAGAATCTGAAACCTCAAAGGTACACATGAACCAGCAGAAGGCATACAAAAAAGTCTATCAGCTAAAATAAGGGCAAGGGTAGGGAAATGTTTCAAGAACATAGAACTGGATCATAGTGTCTCAGGGCCCAAGAGAAGTTATTTTACTGATGTGTTCACCCATCCCTTTTTTCCTTGATTCCTTCATGTTTGGCGTTTAAGTCACTTCCGTTCTTGGAACTATAGACACATTAAAAAAAAAAAAAAGAACTATAGGAACATCAAAAAAATACTGTTGTTCCTAATTTTTACCTCTTACTTGAATGTGTTCTTGCACAATACACAGTATTGCTTTGGTTTATGTGTTTTTAATTTATTCATTGATTTAATTCTGCCCCTTTTCCCCTTAGGCACTCACTGTGTTTTTTTAAGATCCATTTCTATTGCCGTATGTACATTGGACCCCTGTGTCCATCCACCACATTTTGCCCGTTCCTTCCTCCAGTGATGGAAATCCAGGTTCTTCTAACACCATTACCACTACGATTAATGCTTCAATGACATCATTAACATCTGCTCTTCCTGTTTTTATAATTGTCCTTTTCTTTTCTTTTTTTTTTTTTAAGATTTTATTTATTTATTTGACAGAGATCACAAGTAGGCAGAGAGGCAGGCAGAGAGAGAGAGATGGGGAAGTAGGCTCCCCGCTGAGCAGAGAGCCCGATGTGGGGCTCGATGCGGGGATCCATCCCAGGACCCTGGGGTCATGACCTGAGCCGAAGGCAGAGGCTTTAACCCACTGAGCCACCCAGGTGCCCCTATAATTGTTATTTTCTTGACTGCTTCTTGGGTTTGCTCTGTAGCTCTGGTTCTTTCTCAGCCTCCGGAGCTGGCATGTTTAGCCCATCTACACTGACCCTTTCTTTTGCTGGTAAATGTTTTTAAGCTCTACTTTCCCCTGTAAGTATTACTGTGTCCACGGATTCAGACAGCATCATTTTTAATACAGTGCAATACAATAAATCATAAACTTGGCAGATTATCACCAAGGGACCCATCCGTGAAAACACCAGGCAAGCGAAGTGATAGGACACGAGTAGCCTCGGGCCGGGGTGCCAGACACGCCCCGCGTGGCCCCGTCAACAATTATAAAAACAAGAAGAGCAGATGTTAGTGATGTCACTGAAGCATTAATCATAGTGGTAACGGTGTTAGAAGAACCTGGATTTCTATCACTGGAGGAAGAAATGGGCAAAACATCCCTTCCCTTTTCTGCGAGGCTGTTCTTCCTCTGTTCTGTGCGGGAACGCAGTTTTGTCTTGCCCGTTTTTGAATAAGAGTCTTCAGTACGTGCTTTTTCCCGACATCATGTTGTGTGACTAACCCATGTCATTGTAGATGGCTGTGTCCATCACTGCGGAGCACATCCCAGCCTGGAGAGATCTTGCTCCCCCAGGGACAGTGTTGAAAACATTTTTGGTTGTCACAGCTCCGGGGTGGCTTTTACTGTCACAGAAAAGCAGTTAGGAACGTGGTCCACCTTTCTGTCCGTTGTGTGTCTGTGAAAGCAGTTCTGGTCACAGGGTGGATGTTGGTTCAGCTTCCAAACCAATTCCCAAAGTGCTTGCACCAGTTGCCACAGTTCCCGGCAGTGAGACAGAGAGAGAGAGAGAGAGAGAGAGAGGGCGGCCCTGTCCGCTCGGCCCTACTTCGCATTGTCAGGTCCTCCATTTAGCCGTCCCAGATGCAACAGCGTGTTAGCTCAGCCCCTCAGTCAGCACCCCTGCGCTCCGCTCCCAACGGTAGCTGCGTTTCCCTACTGACCAATGAGGTTGAGTACTTTTTCATGTGGCAGTTAACCATTTTGCTACTTCTTTTTTCTAAGGCTTTCTTAAGGCATAATGTGCATATCTTATAACTCACCCATTTGAGGTGTACTTTTTTGTAGCTAAGTGAGTGATTTTACCAAGTTGTGGAAACCTTACCAAAGTCCAGTTCTAGAGCATTTCCATCTCCCCAGTAAGACCACGTGGTGCTTGTTTATAGCTGATCTCTGTTGCTGCTTCTAGGCTCGGACAGTCTGCTTTCTGACTCTAGATTTCCTTTTCTAAGTATTTCTATAGACAGAGTCATACAGTCTGTGATCTTTTGTGTATGGAATCTTTCATTTATACTGTTTCTGAGGTTCATTCATGTTGTAGCATTCATTAGTATTGTATTTATATTCCTTTTTTAATTCCCAAATAGGATTTCACTATAAAATATGTCACATTTTGGGGGCACCTGGGTGGCTCAGTGGGTTAAGCCGCTGCCTTCGGCTCGGGTCATGATCCCAGGGTCCTGGGATCGAGCCCTGCATCAGGCTCTCTGCTCAGCGGGGAGCCTGCCTCTCTCTCTCTCTCTCTCTCTCTCTGCCTGCCTCTCTGCCTACCTGTGATCTCTCTCTGTCAAATAAATAAATCTTAAAAAAAAAAAGGGGGTGGGGAGCTCCAGGCACACGTCTAAAAAAAAAAAAATATGTCACATTTTGTTGATTGGTTCATGAACTGATGCACATTTGGGTTTTTCCACCTTTTGGCTATAATGAATGATGCTGACGTGAACAGTCGCCCGCCCCTCTTCATCGGGACATACACTTTTGTTTCCCTTGGGTGGACAGTAGGAGCGGAATTGCCGGGCTGTATCGTATATTTAATTTGTTAGAAACTGCCGAACTCTTTTCGAAAGAGGCCGAACCACTTTGTATCCTCACCACATTCTCACCAACACTTGTTACTGTCTGTGGGTGAAAGAGAATGGGTGGAGAAGTAGGCAGAAAGCCAGGAGAGAGTTCCTGTCGAAGTGCCAAAGGAGGAAGTAGCGTTTCAAGAAAGGGATTGGTCACCATTGCAGACCAGTGCAGAGGGGTCCCGCGAAGAAAAAGACACTGTGTGTTCAGTCCACTGGGTTTGGCAGCATGAGATCACCCATGACATTAGCGAGCGCGATCAACGAAAAACACCTGCTCACAAAGTTGAGTACCACATCTTGGGAGGAGGGGACGTAACTTGCTTATGTTTTTCTTCTCTTCACAGAATCCAAAAGATGTGTTGACCAGGTATGAGCTGCTGCTTTTTCACGGGGCCCTGAGTGGAGGGGAAACAGGCCTGGGCTCCAGAGAGCAGTCCGGGCACACCTGAGAGTCGGTGGAGGAGGAATTCCACCGCTCGCTTTCGCAAGGGGGAATGGGCACGTGGTGGTCTAAGCTTTGGGCTTGGAACCCTCAGTGGGAGTTGGGGGCCTTGGCTGCCCGAGTTGTCTCCTAAGAAGAGCAGCCTTCTCTGCTTTCCTTAGGAGTGAGAACCAGGATGTGGACTATTCCCCTGAAGTTTTAATGGTGAAGAATGTGTGCCAGATTCCGATGATGAAGGAAATGCTGAAGCGATTCCAAGGTAAGCAAGGGTGCATCTCCCAGAAACCTTTAATATAAGAGAATAAGCACTGAGAAGAGTCTAGAAAAGAAAGAGGATATAGAACATGCAGCCAGCAGGAGGGTCAGGAAAAATGATGGTAACTAGAATACCTGGGTATATGCTTCATTCAGGAAACATTCACTTAATGTAAACCGTGCGTTATTAGCTGCTAGCGAAACCGAAAGAAAAAGACCTATTTCTAAGAATGTAAATAAACTGGAGAGAGAGACTCCTATCATTTGCTGTAACATAGTGGGATCTGCTGTTTCCCATGGTGCGAGTAAGATACCATGGGAGGTCAGAGAAAGAGCTCTGTTGGGGATGAAGTAGGGAAGTTTTCACACAAAGGTGACATTGTTCTGGGATTTGAGGGATGAATAGGAGTTTGCCAAGTGGAAAATGGAGGTATACTCGTGTAAGCAGAGGGAGCGGCAAGAGCTAAGCTGTGGAGAGAACGGAGGAAGGGTATCCAAAGTGACTAAACTGGAAGGTACGTTTTGGGGAAAGGCAGGAGCTGTGGAGACGGTGAGTGTAGGAAAGTCTGCAGATAAGGTGACTGGATCTCCGGGGACATGCTGAGGCTTGTCGGTGTTGTAAACACGACACAGGTAGTTCTCTCGTGCACATCACTCGTGCACATCTACTAAGATGAAGTAATGGGGACTGGATTTCCGCTTCGGCCAGGAACTTAGCTAGCTGAAAAAACTAAAACAAGACAGACACGGCACCTGCAGTAACCGTTTTCCCAACCCTGGATGTCAGGCAGGCAGTACGGGACAAGGAAAGGTGAAACAGATGAGGTGGGCTCTGGGATGGCTCCAGCCTCCAGCCTGATGAGCTTCCGAACCATCGCAGGGGGCGGGGAGGGTCGTGGAGGCGGGGCCAGGTGGAGGAGTGGCTTGAGTCCAGGGAGGACGAAGCAGGGAGAGCTTGGAGAGCACTGGCCAGAGTACTGGCTAGGAGAGAGCCATCCAGGGGGCAGTGATCTACAGAGGTGGCCCCTGAGTATTTAGCAGAATACTGACCAGCAGATGCTTGTGAAAAACCACCTTAGGCTGAGGAAGGACGTTTCCAAAATGATTAGAAGGAACAACAGTTCCTGGTGCTCCCACAGGGCCCAAACAGTGCCTCTTCCTAGCAGCCTGACTAGAAAACGACTAATTCCTGGGAAAATATTGCCTCATTAGTGGACCCACCTTATAAATCATGACCACCAGTTCCGAAAGGATCAAATTATTTCCAGGTAACTGCATCCCAGGACAAAGCTCAAGAAGATTTTAAAAACCGAGTACCTGATGTCTGACATCCAGTCACAACGTCTGACATCCAGTCAAAGATTACCAGGCATGCAAAAAGGTCGGAAAGTATGACACATGATGAGGATAATCGATTGAAACTGACCCAGGATTGACCCAGATGTTAGAATAAGCACAGAAGGACTTTAATCAGGTACCTGGAGATGTGGAAGATCTAAAAAAAAGTCCCAGATCAAACCTCTGGAGGTAAAACTACAGTGATGGAGAGGAATCCACTGGTTGGGATTGATAGCAAAAAAGATGATTGAATTTGAAGGTGCAGCAGTGGAAGCTACAAAACGAATGCGGGAAAAAAACCCTAAAATGTGAAAAGAGCCTTGGTGAGCTGGGGGACAATCTCATGCAGTCTTACGGGTGGTAAGTGGGATCCTTGAGGAGATGAGTAGGATCTGAAGGAATAATGGCCCCAGGGCGCCAGGGTGGCTCATTCAGTTACATGGTTGCCTTCAGCTCAGGTCATGATCTCAGGGTCCTGGGATCAAGCCCTATGTCGGGCTCCCTCCTCAGTGGGGAGTCTGCTTTTCTCTCTGCTCCTCCCGGTCCCACTCCTTTTTTTTCCTCTCTCTCTCTCAAATAAATAAAATCTTAAAAAAAGTCCCCAAATTTTCCAAATTTGGTGAAGACCATAAGTCCACAGATTAAATAAGGATGATAAGCCCTCAGCACAAGAAATATGAGGGAAACTACACCAAAACCAGGGTAAAGAGAACATTTTTGATGCAAGAAGAGGAAAAGGACATGTTAAATGGAAAAAAAAAGATGATGCCCCATTCTTCTGAATTTACCAAACATATAAGAAATAAATATCCATTCTACATGAACTCTTAACAAAACACTAAAGAGGGAACAATGCCCAATTCAGTCTACATGGTCTGCATTATCATGATACCCAAATCAGACAGACATTACAAGAGAAAAGGGCTATAGATTAGTGTCCTTCATGGACACAGAAGAATTCTGAAGGTAATTTTAGCAAATTGAACCTAACAACATATTTATAGATAAAGCATCATAACTGAATAGGTTTTACTCTAGAAAAGCAGGTTGGTTTAACATTTGAAAAACCGGTGTAATTTATATTAGCAAACTAAAAAAGGGAAACCTATATGATCACTTCAGTAGATGCAGAAAAAGCATTTGTTAAAACCTAATTTCCATTCCTGATTTAAAAAATTCTGGGTATTACTACTGGGTATTTACCTTAAAGATGCAAACGTAGTGATCCGAAGGGGCATGTGCACCCGAATGTTTATAGCAGCAATGTCCACTGTAGCCAAACTATGGAAAGAACCTAGATGTCCATCCACAGATGAATGGATAAAGAAGATGTGGTATATATATACACAATGGAATACTATGCAGCCATCAAAAGAAATGAAATCTTGCCATTTGCGACGACGTGGATAGAACTAGAGGGTATTATGCTGAGCGAAATAAGTCAGTTGGAGAAAGACAACTATCATATGATCCCCCTGATATGAGGAAGTGGAGATGCAGTGTGGGGGGTTTGGGGGTAGGAAAAGAATAAATGAAACAAGATGGGATCAGGAGGGAGACAAACCATCAGAGACTCTTAATCTCACAAAACAAACAGGGTTGCTGGGGGAAGGGGGCCGGGAGAGGGGGGTGGGGTTATGGACATTGGGGAGGGTATGTGCTATGGTGAGTGCTGTGAAGTGTGTAAACCTGGCGAGTCACAGATCTGTACCCCTGGGGCTAATAATACATTATATGTTTATAAAAAAAATTTTAAAAAATTCTGGGTGTTATACGCAAATAGTGAATTGTTGGACACTCCATCAGAAACTAATGATGTTCTATATGTTGGCTAACTGAACATAATAAAAAAAATATGGCTTGGTAAACTAGAGAGACATGGAGAGTCTGGGAGGAAGAGGATTGGGAGGCAGGGAGGCTGGGAAGGAAGTCAGAGAGACTGTTAAAGTGGGGGATGCTAGAGGTCTGAGTGAAGATGGTGGCAGTGAGATGGAGAAGAGGCAGAGAACCTGAGTGCTATTTCAGAGGTGGAAGTGATAGGACTTGTGACAAATAACCTATCCAGGGTCAGAGAGAAAGAGGAGTCAGATAACCTTAAGATTTCAAGGGTGTCAGTGTTTGGGTAGAGGTAGCGCCCTTGCCGCTCAGAGGACAGAGGACAAGGAGATGTCTGCATGGGAAGGGGTAGGAGTCCCAAGAGGATAGAAGGGGACTTTGAACTGTCAGGGGTCCGTGGAGATGCCCAGTGAATTGGAACGAGTGAAGAGAAAACTTGTTAACAGTGTCACCTCTGTGGCCCAGTGCAAAGCACCAGCCAGTCCGCCATCTTGGTCTGGTCCTGATTCAGCAAGTCAGAATCTGGTCATGTTTCTCCCAGTTTGATGCTGATTGTGAAGACTGGGGGCCACGAACTAACGAGCTCCCTGTTTTTAGGTCTTAGTCATTTGGAGCAGAAGGGAATTGAAGATTTCACCGTGCTAAGGCCGCACTGGGGCCTGCCAGGCCCGGCCAAGGATGAGTTGAGGGGCACTGGGGGGTCTCATCGCTAACAGTTCTTGTCTGGAGATGCACACCACTGAAACTGGGAAAGAGGGGTGCTTCTGGAGGAGGGCTGGTGGGAAGCTGTCACGTCCTAAATGGCCACTCTCGTTTTCTCTGCAGTGGCTGTAAGTGTCGCTGAAGACACGGCTCATCCCAAGCTCATCTTCTCCCAGGACGGGAGATTCGTGAAAAATGGAGCATCAGCCAGTTCTTGGCCCTTGTTTTCCTCAGCCTGGAGCTACGTTAGCGGGTGGAGGAATTCTCAGAGGAACGCACCGTTAGTGGGCAGATTTCAGCACTTACCCTGTGTTTTGGGAAAAAACGTTTTCACTTCAGGGAAACATTACTGGGAAGTTGAGAGCCGAGATAGCCTGGAGATTGCTGTGGGGGTGTGCCGGGAGGACGTCATGGGGCTGGCCGATGCTTCAGAAATGTGCCCCCGTGGGGGCATCTGGGCCATCTCCTGGGGTTCCGCTGGCTATCGGCCCCTGACAGGCTCTCCTGGAAGTCCTACCAAGCAGGAGCCCGCTCTTCACCGGGTGGGCGTTTTCCTAGACTCGGGGGCCAGGGACATCTCTTTCTATAGTGCTGTAGACGGCGCACATCTGCACACCTTCTCCTGTCCGGTCTCCCGCCTCCGGCCGTTTTTTTGGTTGAGTCCATTAGCGTCTTTAGTCATCCCGGCAGTGACGGGTGGGAAGTGAACCTGTTCTTCCCCTGGCCCGGAATCTCCCCCTGTACCCCAGCCCGGGGACAGGCGTCCCTTGGCCCCCTTCTCTCGTTTCCTCTATACTGGCCCAGGGGCACATCCGTCCTGTCCGCTCGGATTTCAGTTTCACGTTCTGTTCCGCTCCTTGTGTGAGCTCTGCACACACCGGGACGGCAGACCCCATCGGCTGCCTTTCCAGCAGCCACTTGCTGCATTCCCCACCTTCTCTTCTGGTTCTTCCCGACGGAACTGTTGGCTGAGCACCTGGGCTTCAAGAGAGGCAGCCCCCGGTGAGGCAGTGCTGGCCAGGGAGCTGGAACGAGACGTTCCAGGTGATTCTGGGGAAAGATTCTGTAGCTTTAAAAAGGGTGTTTGAGGAGACACAGCCCCTCTTCTGATGTTAGCAGCCGTCTAGGAACTGAGGAGAGCACAGTGACAGTGCAGAGGAGGAAGAAACATGGTCTTTGTTGGCATCGTTGGGCTGTTGGAATTTCCTTAATCTGAAACTTCTTATTATGGGAGATGATTGCTCCCTTATCGTATAAGGCTGTCTTTTGGTATAGGATCGTCTCACTTTCCCTGAAACTGGACAACTTTGTAGACTCTGTTTCTGTTCAGTCATATAATTCCTCTTCTCTCCCGGCAGTACTGATATGGCTTACTTTTCTGGATCAGAAAGTTGAGGAAATCTTCCCTTACTCTGACCCTGTCTGTGCCCTCACGTGTTCTTTTTGTCACCCGTCTTGTCTGTCAGTTCTTACATTGTTTATGCAAGGAATTAATGTCACACCTAAAATAATGGGAGACACTTGCTAAGGACTCAGACTGTGCCACTGGCCTCTTCGGTAACGCTTTCCTATGGCTCCTGCAGAAGCTTGGTGGGACAGGGAAATTAAAATCCTCTTCCTACAAGTAGGAAAACAGAACTTTGGAGTAACTCAGTAATGTTTAGCTGGTGGATGGGAGTGTCGGGATTAAATCCACATCTGAGCTAAAACCCTGTGCTCTTTTCCATGTTTATTTGTAAGCATTTATTAAATGCTGATTATAGGTCAGCATCGCCTTTGTTACACATTTTTATCTGTCTATGCACTTTCCCCCATTTTACCTTCTTTAGATTATAAGCCCTCAGCAGATTGTAACAGGTGCTGGGTAATTATTTTAAAAATAATGGTGAGTGCCTGGGTGGCTCAGTTGTTAAGGATCTGCCTTTGGCTCAGGTCATGATCTCAGGGTCCTGGGATTGAGTCCTGCGTCAGGCTCCCTGCTTGGCGGGAAGACTGCTTCTCCCTCTCCCACTCCCCCTGCTTGTATTCCCTCTGGCTGTGTCTCTGTCTCTGAAATAAATAAAGTCTTTAAAAAAATAAAAATAAGATTGTTTCTCTCTGGTAGTAAAAGGCACTTATAACAGAAAATTTGAAACATACAAAAAGGGTGAAGAAGCTGAAAATTATTGATAATCTCACCACTTCTAACACTGTAATGGGTTTCCTCCTAGATTTTCAGTAAATTTTCTTGTAGTGATTGAACTGGGCTTCTCACAAAACTTCCAGCACCTTCCCTGATGCCTCCTCCTCTCTTATGTCCTTGCCCATCCTGACTTACCTTCCTCTTCAGCCTCAGCAACCCCCTCATTCAGTGATCTCTGCTGAATCCTCCTTCACTTTCCAGGGTACTTGCTGTTAGGAGTTGAATTGTGTCCTCCCAAAAGATACGATGAAGTCCTACCTGTGGCTACGATCTTACTTGGAAATCAAGATAAGGTCATTAGGGAGGGCCCAAATCCAATATGACTGGCACCCTGATCATTACAGAGGGCGATCTGCGGGTGCGTGCAGAAATGCTGTGTGAAGACACAGAGGGAAGATGGCTGTGGGAGAGACTGGGGTGAGGTTGCCACAGGCCACCTGAGGCTGCTAGAAGTTGGAGAAAGCAAGGAAGAACCCTTCCCTAGAAGCTTCCAAAGGAGCACGGCCCCGCCAACACCTTGATTTTTAGACTGCTAGCCTCTAGAACCGTGAGACAATAAACTTGTGTCATGTCAAGCCACCTGGTTTATGGTTTGTTACAGAGCCTTAGGAAACCAGTACCCTCGCCCTTCAGGACTTCTTACAGTATCTGGCATACTCGTTTCCAGTCCTTGGGAAACCCATCACTACCTTTCTCCTCTGGGGATGTTGAGCCAGGTTGACTGGTTCTATTACAAAGTCTTGCCCTCTGACTTCAGGGGGGCTTTTGAGCCGCTTGGTGAACCAACTTCTTAATTTTTTCATCCCTCGACTTCCTTTTACATCTCTAGTGGCAGTGATTCCAAACCATTTCCTCCTTTCTCAAGGCTTCATGAGCCCACCTTCATATTACGGTGGGGAGGCAAACTTTACTTCTACCGGTCCTAGGTTTTCAGCTGGGGCTTTAACAAAAAGATTGATAAGGGAAAAACAGCTTATTAACACACACAGCACACACCAGGCAGGAAAAAAGCCCAAAACGAAGAGTTACTCAAAGTGGAGGCTTAGAATTCTGGCTTACGTAATATTTTTTAACAAAGAACAGTATACTTGTGGTGAATGGCAGGACAACGGAAGAACAGTCTTAGGCCTGCAAAGGGTGGCAGAGTGTGGCAAGGTAAATGCAGGTGAGAAAACAAATGGGCTGGGGCACCTGGGTGGCTCAGTGGATTAAGCTGCTGCCTTCGGCTCGGGTCATGATCTCAGGGTCCTGGGATGGAGCCCCGCATCTGCCTCAGCATCCCTGCTGAGCAGAGAGCCTGCTTCCCCCTCTCTCTCTGCCTGCCTCTCTGCCTACTTGTGATCTCTCTCTCTGTCAAGTAAATAAATAAAATCTTTAAAAAAAAGAAAATGGGGCACCTGGGTGGCTCAGTGGGTTGGGCCTCTGCCTTCGGCTCAGGTCATGATCTCAGGGTCCTGGGCTCGAGCCCCGCGTCGGGCTCTCTGCTCAGCAGCGAGCCTGCGTCCCTCCCTCTCTCTGCCTGCCTCTCTGCCTGCTTGTGATCTCGCTCTCTGTGTCAAATAAATAAATAAAATCTTAAAAAAAAAAAAAAAGAAAACAAATGGACTAAATGTTTGCAGATTCCTTGTTGGTGTGGTCTCCAGTAAAGGAATTGATATCCTGCCGTTTGGCAGGAAAGGAGGAGCTTTTCCTGGGTTTGTTGCTCTTAATTGCCTTTGGCTCAAAATGATTTTTATGCCAGAGAGACCCATTTTGGGTGGACACATTCTGGTTTCCTTCATTATTATTAAAGGAGTTGCATCTTTTACTGAGAAAAATACTCTCTTTCTCTACCGATTTAATAAAAAATTTTTTTCTCTTCTTAGACACCTAAGATATTGGCCCCTCTCAGGTATGGGATGGGAGACAGGTATCATATTTACTAAAAGTAGAATAAACTCTTACGATGCTTCTGATGTACAAACAGGATTGAGAATGAACTCATAGTAGTTTTCAACGTTACCTAGGGATTTTTCTGAGTCTTTACCATGTTAATACGTTATGACTTACACAGGATTTCTCAAGCTTACTCACCATGCTAGCTCAGGCAGCAGCAACTGAGACTTTCCAGAAGACAATTTGGCAACGACTATCCTACACTTTCTCCACATGATCTTGGCCATCTTTCAAACTATACTTGCACTGTATAAAATTGGTGTTTGTTTATTTTTTTGATTTTTTTTGGTAATTGTATTTTTTTTCAGTGTTCCAAGATTCATTGTTTATGCACCACACCCAGTGCTCCATGCAATACATGCCCTCCTTAATACCCACTTAATGAAGTTATTAATATAGTTGAGTTTAAATCTATCAACTTGCTTGTTTTAAATTTCCCCCTTTTGGTTTTTCTCTAGTACTCTTTCTGTGCTTTCTTTTGAGCTAATAAAATATTAAAAATTTTTGTTTTATCTTTTGGGTCTCCTTAGAGCTATACTTCTATTAAAAAAATAAAAGGCTTTAAATTTGATGCTTTGGTCAATTGTTCTTCAACAAGGGTGGCAAGAATACAGAATAAGGAAATTATAGGCTCTTCAATAAGTGGTTTTTGGGAAATTAGCCTCTTACACAAAAAAACTTAAAATGGTTTAAAGAATTAAATGTAAGATCTGAAGCTGTAAAACACCTAGAAGAAAACATAGAGGAAAAATCTTGATATTGGCCTTGGCAGTGATTTCTTAGTTATGACACCAAAAGCACAGGCAGCAAAAGCAAAACAAAAACAAAAACAAAACCAAAAACAACAAAACAACCCCCCCATAAAACAACAAATGGGATTATGTAGAACTAAAATGTTGCACAGCAAAGCAAATAATCAAAAAATGAAAAGGCAACCTATGGAATGGGAAAAAATGCTTGCAAACCATGACCTGCTAAATGGTTAGTAACAAAAATATATAAGGAATTTCTACCACTCAATACCAAAAATGAAATAACCCTATTAAAAAAGGGCAAAGGGTCTGGGTCTAGACATTTTCCCAAAGAAGACATACAAATGGCCAACAGGTACATGGGAAAAGTGCTCCAATGACTAATCAAGACTAATCATCAGGAAAATGCAAATCAAAACTGCAATGAGATATTGCCTCACGTTTATTTAGATGGCTATTATCAAGAAAGCAAAAGATTATAGGAAACAGTATGGAGGTTCCTGAAAAAATTAAAAATAGAACTACCATATGAGCTAGAAATCCCACTTCTAACTATATACCCCAAAGACTTGAAATCAGCATCTTAGATATCCGCATTCCCATTGCAGCATTAATCAACAACAACCAAATCATGGAAGCAAAGCTAATGTCCATCAGATCATGGATAGCACGATGAGTGGATAAAGAAACTGTGATATGCATATACAATGGAATATTATTCGTCTTTAAAAAAAGTTTTTTTTTAAGAGAGGGAGAGAGAGAATCCTAAGCAGGCTCCATGCCCAGTGCAGAACCTGACATGGGACTTGATCCCATGACCCTGAGGTCATGACCTCAGTCAAAATCAAGAGTTGGACACCTAACTGACTGAGCCACCCAGGTGCCCCATGGTCCTGCCATTTTTGACAACATGGATGAATCTGGAGGACTTAGCTAAGTAAAAGAAGTCAGACACAAAAGGACAAATGTTACATGATATCACACACATTTAAAGAAACGAAGCTAATCAAACTCATAGAAGCACAGATTAGAGTGGTGGTTGCAATGAACAGAGTAGGGGGAGAAATGGGGAAGTATTAGTTAAAGGGCATAAAGTTTCAGTTATAAAAGGAGAATAAGGGGCACCTGGGTGGCTCAGTGGGTTAAAGCCTCTGCCTTTGGCTCAGGTTATGATCCCGGGGTCCTGGGATCGAGTCTTGCATCAGGCTCTCTGCTCAGCAGGGAGCCTGCTTCCCTTCCTCACTCTCTCTGCCTGCCTCTCTGCCTACTTGTGATCTCTGTCTGTCAAATAAATAAATAAAATCTTTAAAAAGAAAGAAAAAGAATAAGTCATAAGAGTTATGCTGTATAGCATAGGTCCTATGGTTAAAAATACTCTATTGTATACTTAATAATTTGCTAAGAGTGAGATCTTATGCTGTGTTCTTATCACAAAAAAATAATAAGGTAGGCAGGAGGAAATTTTGGAGGTGATGGGTATGTTTATGGCTTCATGTACCTGCATTTATCTCCAAACTCATCAAGCTTTATTCATTAAATACATACACCTCTTTGTATGTCAGTCAAACCTCAATAAAGTGGTTTGAACACAACAAAATATCTACTTATTTCTCTTCTGATTTCTCCTTTGATATGCATGAGAGTTGTGCTTTTTAGTTAATATTTGAGGTTTTTCTGGAAATGTTTGATTTCTAATTGTGATCTGAAAAAATACTTCGTATGACTTAAATTCTTTAAAAATTTACTGATGCTTTTATTATGGACCAGAATATCATCTGTCTTGATGAATGTTCTGTGTGCACTTGGAAGAGGTGTATTATTATTTGTTGAGTGGGGTGTTCTACAAGGGTCAGTCAGGTCTATTTAGATCATAGTGTTTTTATTATTTCCTCAACTACTTTTTCTATCCCTTCTCTCTCTGCTCTTTCAGGTCTCCAGTTATATGTATACTAGGCTGTTTAAGGTTGTTAAGCTCAGAGATGCTCTGCTCATTGATTTTTTAGTTTAGACTTTTTTCTGTCTCATTTCATTTTGGATAGCTTTTATTGCTATGTCTTCATACACCAGTATTTTCTTTTGCAATGTCCAATTTGCTGCTAATTATTCTGACTTATTTTTCATTATAGACATTATAGCTTTCATTACTAGAAACGCGCGCGCGTGTGTGTGTGTGTTTGTGTTTTATCTTTCTTGTCTCTACTAACATGCCTAATCTTTCCTTTAGCATTTTTAACAGAATACAGTTGTAGTAAGTGCAAGGTCTTTGCTAGTTCCGTCTGATCTAAACAACATAGTCAATAAGATACTTCAAATTGGTGTATTGAGTATCAGTTCTGGGTTGGTTTCACGTCACAGATTTTTCTATTTATTATGGGTAATATTTTCCTGTTTCTTTGCATGCTTTCTAATTTTTCATTGGGTGCTAGACATTGTGAATTTTACCTTGTTGTATCCTGGATTTTTCTGTATTCCTACAAATACTTTTGAGCTTTATTCTGGAATGAAGTTAGGGTATTGGGAATTTAATCCTTTTGGGTCTTGCTGTTTAGGATTTTCTAGGCAGAACCATAGCAGGGTGTAGTCTATGCCTAATTATTCCTCAAGAGCCTTCGGCATATTACACCAATACTTTGAAACTGGTTTTCTGGTTTGGCGGTGGGAACAGGCACTACTCCTGGCCTGGCCCATGTCCAAGTACTGTTCCAAACTTTAGGAAGTTGCATTAAACACAAATGCTGGTCAATATTCTGCTAAATACCCAAGGGAAAGCTCCTGCACATCCCTGGGTTTCACTCTCTGTGCAGTTTTTCTCTCTTTAGCATACTCTGCTCTAAAATTCCAATAAGCTTGGAATTTTCAGATTATTGACTCTTATCTTCTCAACTCAGGGGGTTGGCTTGGTTGCACTGGTTTCTTCCAGCACTGAAGCCTGAAACTCTCAAGGAAGGGATCACTGTCCTTTTTAATTTTTTAAAAAAGATTTTATTTGTTTTTGAGAGAGTGAGCACGAGCGGGGGAGGGAGGGACAGAGGGAGAAGCAGACTCTCCATTGAGCAACGAACCCAATGTGGGACTTGATCCCAGAATCCTGGGATCATGACTCGAGCCAAAGGCAGACGCTTAACTGACTGAGCCACCCAGGTGCCCTCACTGTCCTTTTTTAAAAAACCTGATCTCCATTGTCCTAAATTGTGGTTTCATACATTTTGTGCAGTTTTTTTTTTTTTAGTTATTTCAGGCAGAAGGGAAAATCTCTCGCATGTCAATCCATCTTCAGAAGCAGAAGTCCCTACAAGTATATTTTAATCAATTAGAAAAGGATTTTTCTTATGCTTGAACCATCTCTTTTCCTCTTCTGATTCTGTTTTCACTAGACAACAGGTTTTACACAATTGGATTTTTTGAGGACCTTAATACTTGTCATATTCTAATTAAATTTTGTAACTTGAATGTGTAATGTACATTATCACAAAGTAATGCAGCTGTATGAGCAGAGAAATTCAAACAGATACGTAAAATTTCTGGCTTTTTTCCTAACCACTCTTGGTAATGTGGTTATTTAAAATTATTTGTGGTCATAAAACTCAAATCCCATTTTAGGTGCTGAGAATACATCAGTGAAGGAAACAGACAAGTCACTGTCCTCATAGAGCTTACACACATTATTCTCATGGATAATAAGAGCTTACGGTTGCATAGCACTCATCACGCAACAGGCACCATGACACTATTCGATGTATTTTAGACGTTTAACTTACTGAATTCTCATAAAACTCTGTGAAGTATAGATTATTTTCACCATCATTTTTCAAGAGGGAATAAGGACAGCTGCTGAAGAAACTTGCCTGAGAAATAGCCAGTAAGTGGTAGAACTGGGATTTGAACTCAGGGTCTCTGGCCCTATAATCCTCTGCTTAATCACTGCACCACACAGGTTCTCTCAGGAGACTGATGAGTGAGATCTTCTTGTGTTGGTTAAGTATTTCTCTTTTCTTTAGTCTTGATTTATGTTTTTGTCCCCCTAATCTTTCTTAGAGAGGAGGATTAAAGTTTTCCTGCTCCAGCAACTCTCTATATCTCCTTGTATTTCCTATAATTTTCTTTATTAAGTGTTGTTGCTTACGTGCTGTAACTGCTGTATTTTCTTTTTATTTTTAAAGATTTTATTTATTTATTTGACAGAGAGAGATCACAAGTAGGCAGAGAGGCAGGCAGAGAGAGAGAGGAAGGGAAGCAGACGCCCCGCTGAGCAGAGAGCCTGATGCGAGGCTCGATCCCAGGACCCTGGGGTCATGACCTGAGCCGAAGGCAGAGGCTTTAACCCACTGAGCCACCCAGGCGCCCCTAACTACTGTATTTTCATTACAGATTGCCCCCATTTTTACAGTCTCTTACAGATTAAAATTTTGATGTTATATACACTTCAGAGAACACCCTTTAACATTACAGTGTTACATGCCTTTGGAGTTGAATTCTAATTTTTCAGATGGTAAGACCAGAATCCTTAGTTTTTAAACTTCTCATTTAGCTCAGCCCCTCCTTTTATTTTTAGCTTTATGAACTACTTTTTTTTAGAGCTACGTAAACTTTAAAAAAAGTTGTGTAGAGTTCAATTTTGCTTTATGACCTAATTTGAAAATCCTTTTGTGTGAATAACTGGGGAAGTTGGTTTACATTTATTCACAGCCCAGCTATCTCTGTCCTGAATTCTGTCACATTGTATTTATATGTTTTCTGCTCTTATTTTTTTATTTTATTTTATTTTTTTGCTCTTATTTTTTTAAATCTTTACATATATATCTACATTTTTTTTGTTTTAGTTCTGAAATTTAAGGAAGTTGTATATTTTTGTCCCAGTAGTTTCTCTCATTAATAATTTTACATGATAGGGGCGCCTGGGTGGCTCAGTGGGTTAAAGACTCTGCGTTTGGCTCGGGTTGTGATCCCAGGGTCCTGGGATTGAGCCCCTCATCGGGCTCTCTGCTCAGCGGGGAGCCTGCTTCCTTCTCTCTCTCTGCCTGCCTCTCTGCCTGCTTGTGATCTCTCTCTGTCAAATAAATAAATAAATAAATAAATAATCTTAAAAAATATAATTTTACATGATACCCTTAAAACTCTGTTTTAAAAGGCAGTTTTTTTAGTCTTCTGTCATGAGAGTCCCTTATGCTCAACTCCCACATTAAATAAATGTTATGTTATGTTAAATGTTATGTTATGTTAAATAACGGTTATGTTAATGGCACCCTCCTAAAATACCACGAAATTATTCCCTGCGACAATTTTAGTCCAAAGCACTATTGTCTCTCCTTGAAATAGAACAACAGCCTCATATGTGGCTGCCCTGCTTCTGTCCTTATCCCTTATGTATCATCTAGTGTGAACTTTAAAACATGTAAGTTTTATCTTGCTACTCCTATGTTTAGAAGCTTTTTAAAAACTCTGAATAAAATCGTCAAGGTCTTGCTTTTTCTCATTGGACTCATGCTTACTTCTCTGATGTCATTTCCTCTCTCTCCTCACTGTAGCTCCTGTCACTTTAGCTTCCTTTCCGCTTCTCAAGGAAGCCATGAATTGTCTCAACTCATGGATTTTACAAGTCTTGGCTTTTATCTGGACCTCTTTTTGCTTTTCATTACCTGGTCAACCCTTACCCTGATTCCGAGATCTTAACTTAGGGGCCGCGTCTTTATTTTTTCAAAAGATTTATGTATTTGAGAAAGAGAGAGAGAGAGAGAGAGAGAGAGAGTGAGTGCACATGTGTGAGGGGAAGGGCAGAGGGAGAGAAGGAATCTCAAGCAGACTCCCTACTGAGTGTGAGCCCCACATGGGGCTGGATCTCATGACCTATAGTCAAAATCACAAGTTAGACACTTAACCGAATGAGCCACCTAGGTAACCCGATGCCACTTCTTTAAAGAGGCTTTCCCATATGACCCAGTCTAATATAGGAGCCTCCCTGGTTTACTCTAGCATAGTGAATTCTTCTCTATCACACTTTAGTAGGGGGCATGCACTGTTTTGTCTTTTATGGACTCTTTCCCTACTTCTGTTGAAGTCACACTGTGAAGTCACAGAAGGTGACTTTGTGATATCACTTTGCTCCAGATCCATGTGATTTTGGTGGTTCCATTACCACCCTACTTCTCTAGCCCCTGCAAGAGATGGGCACCTGTCCCAGGCAAATGCATTATTTTACTTCGGGCTCTGGCACACAGTGATTACTCCAAGGAGTGGCCACCAGGCGGAACCATTGAACATACTTTCCCCTGGAGTTTTCTGAATTGAAGGTGGTAGAACATTAGATGGGAAGCCAAAAGTATGTCATCAGAGCTTCCAGCTGCATATATACCCTCTAAATAAAAATGCCTGAACGAGTATCAACACAGAGACTCAAGCCAAGATGAACAATGGGAAAAGTAGACACATTATTCATGTTACTGAATCTAACTGATTCTGAGATCAGTTCTAGCCCTTTCATTGCTATGATACCGTGCCCTTTCTTTACTATAGTATAAGTTTTGTTTTATGTCACTTGAGTATTGTCACAATGATATCAATTAGCACAAACTCTTAGTCCAACATGAAATATCTGTTTATTTATTTGCTTTATCTGTAAGTCCCATGGGGGAATGGACTATGCTTGCATGTTAATCTACCCAATACAGTGTTTGGGACACAACAGATGCTCCTCAAATGTTTTTCAAATAAATTGATGAATTAGATAAATAGCATGGCTGCCTTAATTAGTGAGAGATTATATTCTGGTGAGTGAGAGCACCAGGTAAAGGTATTAGAGAGTAGGTTTTTAAAAAAAAACTTTTATTTTTAAGTAATCTCTCCACCCAATGTGGGGCTCAAACTTAGAACCCTGAGATCAAGAGTTGCATGTTCTACTGACTGAGCCAGCCAGGTGCTCCAATGGTAGGTTTTGAAGAAAGTAATTATACACTAAATCTACTCAAAGAATAAACAACAAGCTAAGCTCAGACAAAAATGTCTGAGTTGAGGGGCACCTGAGTGGCTCAGCGGGTTAAAGCCTCTGCCTTCAACTCAGGTCATGATCCCAGGGTCCTCGGATTGAGCTCCAAATTGGGCTCTCTGCTCAGCGGGGAGCCTACTTCCTCCTCTCTCTCTGCCTACTTGTGATCTCTGTCTGTCAAATAAATAAAGTCTTTTAAAAAAAAGTCTGAGTTGAGATAGAGAAACAAATAATAGCTCAATATATCCCTTAACAAAGAGGAAGAGCCCGGTGTGAGAATGAGATGGTAGTAAATAAAAAGAAGATGTACAGATGTGTCATTTTCTTTTTTAACTGCTGTATATGAAATCTCTTCACATATTTATGTAGTCTGTGAAATTGTGGTTTGGCCCACACTCAGGGTGGGAAAGACTCGTGGTAACTGCCTGCCTCCATTCCTTGACTTCTTTTCTGGGATATGGCATATGGGGGGAAATCCTCTAAGATGTGTTGTGAGAAAATAGGAACTAGATTTTTCTGACTGGGCTCTCAAAAGGGTTGGGTGGAAAGGGGCTAGAGGGATCTGGGTTCTAAGATAAAAAACAAGCCAGGACTCTAAGGATTATTTGACTCCATGGTTAATTGGTCCTTGGAGAAGATATTCCCATGTTATCTTCAGACTTACACTCCTCAAAATAGCTTATTCCCCTGATCCCTACAAGTAAACTTCAAACAAAGCAAGGGTCATTCCCCTGGCTCCTACAAGTTAACTTCAAGCAAAGCCCTTTGGGAATGCTTATCTTGATGATTAGGGCAAGGCTAATTGGCATCCTGAGTAATGGTTTCCACAAGAGATTCATGGTGTGTCCTCTGGGTTGGGATCCCTGATGCCATATGTTTAGTGTCCTCAGTTGGCCTCAGCTGACATCATAGGTCCTCTGGGTTAGGGGGATGTTCTATTTCTCACAGATGATGCTCCTCTGTCCTCAAGACTGGTTCATGTCAGGTTCACTTTATCCTTATTGTAACCCCTATGATTCTTGCTGAGGAATCATTCATGCAGTTAAGAAGGGGATTATTCTAAAAATGCCTCTGTTAGAAACATTCTTATTTTATTAATCAGGAAACAAGGTATAAAGCTAAGAAGAGAGTGCCTTGGGTGATTAAAAATAGGAGAAAACCCAAAACAGATTTTCTTTTGACTCTGGACTCCCTGATGATTAAACTAGTATTCAATGTAGCTTCTTAATCAGGTCACATTAATGCAAAAATTCTTATTGCCCAAGCTTGCACTGTCATTTTGGGATGAGATATATGTTTAGAGGCAAAGGGAAGCATATGCATGTTTCAAAGCCCCAAGTGGTAGAGGTTAAAGAAGTTTAGTTACTCAGTCTGTCCTGATGTGTACTACTAGAGTTCAAAATCTGAGCACGGATTGCAAGATTACAGAATTACAGTTACTCTTGTTCCTGGTGATACTCTGTCACTAGGGTAATTAGTGACAACAATGGTGACTGTGTAGAAAAATGTCTTCCATGTCATTCCACCAGTAAATGGAGATTTTCGGAAGTAGACAAGAAATCTGATGAGCATCTCAGGAAAGACCTGTTTGAGTGATCAGTAGCCAGTGTGTGAGTCACTGTGGACCTATTAATAGCCCTCTCCATCCCACTTCTGTACTTGTTGTGCCCACAAGTCACTGCAGAGGGAATTCCAGGTAAGGTAATGCTGGGGCTTGAGGTGTCAAGGAAACTTTTATTAGACGCTAGGGCATCCTCTGGCATTGTCAGCTTATTTCCTCATCTCTTTAGTCACTGGGTGATATTCAGTCAGTCCATGAAGAAGGTTGCCAGAGAAGGCAGAAGAAAAAGTCATGCAAGGGCAACAAAACAGAATGGGAAATGATCAGGAAATTTGTCTAAGAGAGCATGAATCAGATGATGGAAAAGCTTACCCTATGGAGCCTTACAGAGAAAGATGGAAACGGAGGAGGAAGGAGATAGGGGAGAGTATGGATACCGAAGTAAAAGCAAAGTATGTGATCTTTTGACTGGGTTGGAGTGATGGGGGGAAGCCTGGAGAAAGTTGGGCTCTTAGTCCCCAAGAGGCTAAATCTGAAATAACAATATGAGGTGGTGGCCAAAAAGAGAATTCTAGGCTGCATTAATATGGAGAGAAAGAGTAATAAATTGGACCTCTTTCTTACTGGTCAAATTATACTCTGAAGAATACATTGAGTTCTGAGTTAATCTGTTTTAAAATTTAAGTAGATAATCTGGAATGCATGAAAATCTAGGGAAATGTTCAGGAGGGAAGAACACAAAGAGGGGTGGTGTGGATATATTTTGGGGGTCAATTTGGACTATTATTCATTTGAGTTGTGCTTCATCATGGAGACCAAGCTATCATTATGATTGGTATTCACATAAGAATTAGATAAAGGACTAACTGGAAAATCTGGTGGATTTAATGTTATAATCCTAGTTTTATCAGCCTGATTTGAAGGCTCTCAGGTCTACCTAGGACATATCTCCTATTTGTGTTCAGGTGCATACATATGGTGGCTTTGTTATGTGTCTACTTGGCACTTGTATACACAACTCTTTAAACCATACTTGATCTCCAGATAAAGACAATACCAAGTTACTCTTCCAACTAACATGATACACCTATCCCATGTACAACCCAAAACATATTAACGTTTTCCTAAGAAGAGGATATAAAACACACCAAGTATTTACCCATAAGAGGATAGGAAATCTCCTTTTTATCTTTATATGAAATTCACTCTACTATCTCATTTATACTCCCTCTTCTAGCCTATAATTTAAATACTGAAACTGAGGGTTGCTGCGGGTAAGGGAGTAGGGAAAGGGTGGCTGGGTTATGGACATTGGGAAGGGTATGTGCTATGGTGAGTGCTGTGAAGTGTGTAAGCCTGACAATTCACAGACCTGTACTCCTGGGGCTAATAATACACTATATGTTAATATAAATATTAATAAAATTAAATATTAAATTAAAATAAAATTAGTAAAAATTAAAAAAATATAAAATATTAAAAAATACTGAGATATGAAGTTAACTATAAATATATCTGATGTTAGGAAAAGGGATGACCAAGGGAAAAAGACCCAAAACATATGGGTAATATACATATGCAAAATGTTCATATCAAAATAAGGAAGAAATGCCTATGATACATTTTGTTTCTGCAGCTGCTCTCCTGGTCATGGTAGGTGTTTATAACTATCTTCTTTTACTTCCCACTCTATATTCCCTTTGTCCACAGTTGGTCATGCTTCCTTGTATGTGGAGTGACCCAAACCTTCATTCCTGAAGGATCTGGGCCATTAGCAGAATTGGGTTGTTATAGTTTTCCGTTGACTTTTATCACAGGATATTTGAGCCCAGAGAGGCACCCTAGAAAATATCCTACGTTCCTGACGTGCTCCTCCTTATACCCATGGTGTAGGAACAACTCAGTTTCTCCTTACTAGTCAGGAGCAATCACACCCAACCAGTAGAATAACCTCCTTTGCTTGTTGATTCAGTGATACGAGGAGCCCAAAGTGACAGGGTGACAATCTCAACACTCAGGAAGGGGAATCATTGTTGTGTTACCTGGTGGGAGAATCTCTCCCTTTGGAAATAAGACCTCTAACCCAGCAATGGCTAAAAGTGCAGGGACAGGAAGCAAAAATTTTGCTGGTGGATCATAGTCATAGGCATTATAGTGAGAAGACTCACTCCCATTTCCACTGCTTGATTCCTGGTCCTGCGAACTCTTGTGATGGGAGAAACAGCACCATAAGCTGGATGCAGATTTAAAGCATATAGCACATCCTGGAAGATACCAGCAATGGGAAGTGTTGCCAACTAGCTGTTGCTGTAACTGAGTCTTCAAAAGGCTGTTCTACTGCTCTACTGTTTTATCACGTCAGTTGTTTCAGGATAACAGAGCATGTGGTAAGACTATTAGATCCCGTGAGCAAGGGCCCAATCCCACACTTCATTTGTGGCGAAATGAGTTCCTTAATCAGAAGCAATGCTTCTTGGAATACCATTATGCTGAACAAAGTGTTCTCTCAGTCCACAGATGGTAGCTGTGACAGTAGTACTGTAGGCAAGGAAGGCAAAACCATATCTGAAGTGTCTATTCCAGTAAGAACAAAGTACTGTCCCTCCCACAACAGAAGCAGTCTAACATAATCAGTCTGCCAACAATGAGTTGGCTGATTCCCCTGGGGAATGTTGCCATATCAGGGACTCTGTGTTGGTCTGCTGTTGATCAACTGGGCACCCAGCGGGGGCTGTAGCTAGACTGGTCTTGGTGAGTGGAGGTCCATGTTGCTGAGCTCATGTGTAGCCTCCATCCCTGCTGTTCTTGTGAGTCCATTGCTTGTGAGTCCATTGGCAGGAACAGGAGTGACTGAAAGAGTGCTAACTGATGTCCACAGAATGGGTTGGCACTTAGATAGGATGACTTTTGTGTAATGGGTATGGTTTTATATGAATATTATATTTTATACAAATACTTATATGAATATTATATTGTATATGAATAGTATATGAATATCTTGCACATTTTTGGTTGTATGCAGGATAGTTATGTTAGGCAGTAGGATGACTTTGTTGTGTTCATTGGCTTAAGGAGATATGGATGAATGACAAACCAACAGGGGATTGGCTCTGGGTGGTCTTGTAATGTGTCAGTGTGGCTAGGGGGAACTACATTCCTCAGAATTCCCATTTTTGTGCATTTCTGGAGAAAGCAGACCATAGGAGAGATTCCGAGGGAGATTTAGAGGGTGGAACAGAAGCAGCCATTTTGTAGTTGACGTATGTTGTTGCTGATCTACTGACTTACCTCATTGGTGTGAAGCAGTAACTGGACATGCGGTTGCTCTACCTCCCCCTGGATCCTCCTTCAGCTTCTCTGACTTTTGGGCCAGGCGTGCCTGGTTAGCTTCACTAGGAAGAGCCCCAGCTTCTGCAAAATAACCACACCATCAATTCCAGAGGCAACAAGAACATGGGTTTCAGTCTGCCTTTGTGGAGTTATGATAGTTCATGCTTGTGGGTTCCAGCCTGCCCTTGATCTAACACACTTTATATCCATTTTCCCTTCCTTACCACTTGTCCTATGGACTCCAAGTTCCACTATCAGACGCAAAGATGAGAGCCTTATATAGACGGCTTAACCAGCTTTCACAATTGTGTAAGGCCAAATTTCTGAACAATCCATTAAGTTGTACATGTATATACATTTATACTTATAAAAACTATATACATACATACTTATAAAATAGTATATATCTAATATCTATAGAATTTAGTGTATATATATATTACTTCCTTAATGAGGAGAGACTCTTGTTTTGAAGTTTGATACTTAATAGAATCTAGATATTCTGGAATTTCAGAGTCATCATGTTTGTGTAGAACTATTTAAAGTTTTTTTTAAAAGTTATTTTAATAATTAGAGCTGTTGAAGAATCAGAAATAGAAAAAAATTCTCTTCACAAATGCTCTGGTAGATCAAAAGGTGCTTATTGTCAGGGGTGTATTTCTGATATCATGCTTCATCTCTGCTTCCTCTTTCCCCAGAGACTGAGAGAGGGGAGATGTGGCAGAGGAATCGGACCTCTCTGGCAGACTTCATCCTTGAAGGCCTCTTTGATGACTCTCTTACCCACCTTTTCCTTTTCTCCTTAACCATAGTGGTCTTCCTTATTGCAGTGAGTGGCAACACGCTCACTATTCTCCTCATCTGTGCTGATGCCCAGCTTCATACGCCCATGTACTTCCTGCTCAGCCAGCTCTCTCTCATGGATCTGATGCATGTCTCCACAACCATCCCGAAGATGGCTGCCAACTACCTCTCTGGCAAGAAGACCATCTCCTTTGTGGGCTGCGCTACCCAGCACTTCCTCTATTTGTCTCTGGGTGGTGCTGAGTGTATTCTCTTGGCTCTCATGTCCTATGACCGCTATGTTGCCATTTGTCATCCACTTCGTTATACTGTTCTCATGAACAGAAGGGTGGGACTGATGATGGCTGTCATGTCATGGTTGGGAGCGTCTATAAACTCTCTAATTCACACAACGATCTTGATGCACTTCCCTTTCTGTGGGTCTCGAAAAATCCACCACTTCTACTGTGAGTTTCCAGCTGTTGTGAAGCTGGTGTGTGGAGACATCACTGTTTATGAGACCACAGTGTACATCAGCAGCATCATACTTCTCCTCTTCCCCATTTTCCTGGTTTCTACATCCTACGCCTTTATCCTTCACAGTGTCATTCAGATGCGTTCAGCTGGGAGTAAGAGAAATGCCTTTGCTACTTGTAGTTCTCACTTCATTGTGGTTTCCTTCTGGTTTGGTGCCTGCATATTCTCATACATGAGGCCCAGGTCCCAGCACACTCCATTGCAAAACAAAGTTGGTTCTGTGTTCTATAGCATTATTACTCCCACACTGAATCCTTTGATTTATACTCTCCGGAATAAGGATGTAGCTAAGGCTCTGAGAAGGGTGCTGGGAAGAGATATTCTCACTCAGAGACAGTAATTGACATTGCCCTGAATATAAGAGTGGAACGGGGTAAGCTCCCTAAGTTGATCTGAATAAACCTCTAAGCTCTTCAAGAGTTCAGATCCCTGATGACTACTGCAAAAATAAAGTGGTTAACACATAATTCCAGTATTCTAACTTGCTCTCAGGCATCTAAGTACTGTAGAATATTGTCTTTGCCCATTTGGGCTACTATCACAAAAATACCATAGACTAGGTGGCTTCAACAACAAAACATTTTATTTTCTCACAGTTCTGGAAGCTGAGAAGTCCAAGATCAACGTTTAAAATTGTTAGACACTCATTTACTTTTGATTTCTTTAAAAATGTAACCTTGCCAAAACATGCTTCCCTAAGGGAAATAAGTCAGATAGAGAAAGACAAATACCATATGATTTCACTCATATGTGGAATTTAAGAAACAAAACAGATGGACATATGGTAGGGGGGAAATAAAGAGAAGGAAACAAATCATAACCCACTCTTAATGATAGAGAACAAACTCAGGGTTGATGGAGGTGGGTGGGGGATGGGCTAGATGGGTGATGAGGATTAAGGGGCGCACTTGTGATGAGCACTGGATGCTGTATGTAAGTAATGTATCTCTGAATTCTACTCCTGAAACCAATATTGCACTATATGTTAACTATAATTTAAATAAAAAATTGGGAAAAAGGAAAAAAAATAGCACTCTGCATCTTCTGTCCCCTGCTTCTATTTCATAATACTACTTTGCATGATGTTGTGTATTACATTAATTTATTTTTTAAAGATTTTATTTATTTATCTAAGACAGAGAGAGAGAGAGCAGAAGCAGGGGGAAAAGCAGAGGGAGAGGGAAAAGCAGGCTCCCTGCTGAGCAAGGAGCCCAACGAGAGGCTCTATCCTAGGACCCTTGATTCCAGGACCCTGGGATCATGACTTGAGCCAAGGGCAGATGCTTAATGACTGAGCCACCCATGTGCCCCATATTGATGGTCTTACTAGAATGTGAGCTCCCAAGGTCAAGGACTTTACTTTGCTTACTTTTGTCTCGCCAGACCCAAGAAAAGAGCCTGATAAGAAATAGGTATTCAGCAGCTATTTCTTGCACAGATCAATAAACAAAAGGAACCTAGACTGATAACTATCCCACATGACATTAATGATATTTAACTCAGAAAGGGAAGAAATTATAAAAATGAATAATACAGTAGATGGCTTTGGCTAACATCCTTGGTCTCAGACAGCCAGATATTAATTCCACATAAATACAGAGAGGCCTGACATCTCAGTGAACTTTTCTGGGGTCTAATGTTCTGAGGGATTCCAAAGTGAGGACAGATTTCTATATCTTGCTTCCCTATTAGTTAAAAAAAAAGTCATAAATCCCTAGGACCATCTTCAGAAGAATAAGAGTTTAAGTCTGAAAGTTACACTCTTTTTCACAAGAAAGTATTTTATTTTTGAGAAATAGTTTTTTTGGGGGGATTCTATAAAATGAGCCACCAGTTGTGTGCCTAAGAATACCTAGGAATGAAACAAGAAAGTGAAAGATTTGTATGCTGAAAAGACAACCTATGGAACGAGAGAAGGTATTTATAAGCCATACATATGATAAGGGGTTAATATCCAGGGCATATAAAGAATGATAACAACACAACAACAATAAAATAAGCATATTTAAAAATAAGCAAAGGACTTGAATAGAAATTTCTCCAAACAAGTTATACAAGTGACCAAAAAGCACGTGAAAAGATGCTCACCATCACTAATCATTAGGGATATGATTAGGAAAAAAATCAACCCAAGCTGGATTAAAGACTTGAAAGTAAGACCTGAAACCATAAAGTTACTAGAAGAAAATGTAGGGGGTGGTTTCCTTGATGTCAGTCTTGGCAAAGAGTTTTTGGATTTGATACCAAAGCCAAGACAATAAAAACAAAGACAAACAACAAGTGAGACTATATCAAACCATAAAACTTTTGACAAAGAAAATTATTAACAAAATGAAAAGGCAACCTACAGAATGGGAGAAAATATTTGGAAATCATACATCTGATAAGGGGTTAGTATCCAAAATGTATAAGGAACTCCTCCAACTCAATAGCAAAAAAAAAAAAAAAAAAAAAAAAAAAAAAAAAAAATCTGATTTAAAAATGGGCAGAGGAACCAAATAGCTTCCAAAGAAGACATGCAAATGACCAAAAGGTAAATGAAAAGGTGCTCACCATCCTTAAGCATCAGGGAAATGCAAATCAAAACTACAATGAGATACTCCATCACACCTGTTTGAATGGCAACTGCCAAAAGACAGGAGATAAGTGCTTGCAAGGATGTGGAGAAAAGGAGCACGGGGAACAGCTATGTGCTGTTGGTGGGAGTGTAAAGTGGTACGGCTGCTACTGAAAGTGGTACGGCTGCTACTGAAAACAGTATGGAGGTTTCTCAAAAAATTAAAAATAGAACTACAATATGGCCAAGCAATTCCAGTTCTGGGTATATATCCAAAGGAAGTAAAATCACTATCACAAAGAGATAGATGTCCTCCATGTTCATTGCAGCATTATTTATAATTGCCAAGACATGGAAATGACCTAAATGTTCACCTACAGATTGATTAATGGATAAAGAAAATGTACCTACACATGCACACACACAATGAAATATTATTCAGCCATAAAAAGAAGGAAATCCTGCCATTTGCAGCAATATGGATGGACCTGGAGGTCTATTCATTATGGAGATTGGTGTGAAGATACTTAACACTACTGAATTGACACTTAAAAATACTTAAGATAATAAATTTTGTTATGTGTATTTCATTGTAATTTTTAAAAATTATGTAAGAAATTAAGTTGGATTGAATAGAGAACACTTTCATCATTAATGAAATACTCACTTGGATTTTAAAAAGGTATGATCCCCAAACCTACCATGACATAAATTTTAACGGAAAAAAATACCAGAAACATTCCCACTAAAGCCAAGAACAATACACAGCCCACAATTACTACTACTATACTACTACTATTAAGCATTATATAATCTTCTCAATACAATTAGAAGGATAAAACTTAAGCAGAAACATTTCATTTATATTAAATTTTTTTTTGATTTTTAAAATTATGTTAGTCACATATGGTGCATCATTGTTTTTTATGTAGTGTTCCATGATTCATTGTTTGCACATATTATATTAATTTTTATACCTTACGTGTCCAAGAGAATCAACTTACAATTAACTGGAACAAGTAAGCTCAAGAAATATATAGAAGCAATACATTACTTAACAACCCAAATAACCCAGTCAGAAAATATAACAAAGCATTAATAAATAAGATGAAAATGAAAATGGAGATAAAGTGTATACCCAAGTGGGAAACTTTATTGCAAAGGGGTCAGTTCTTCCACAACTTAATCTTTAAATTCAAAATGATTGTGATCCAAATCTCTTAGTATGTATCAAGGAGTTTTCCAAGACAATTCAAAAAGTCAAATCAAAGAGAAAATCTGTAAGAATAAGTACAAAATAAATGAAAAAGAGTAACAATGACAAGCAGGTGGTATCAGCTGTCAGAATATGCTATGAAATTCAGAAAATTAACATAGAGTGGCATTCATTCAAAGAAAGAATCAATGAATGAATAGTGAGTCCAGAACACAGATTTATATATAGGAATTTAGTTTATAATAACCATGACATTTCAAATCAGGGGGAAAATGATATTAGAACATTTACGTGTCCATGGCAAGGTATGGGGAGAGAATGTTCAAGTACTGTTTAATTTTCAGTCTTTCTAAATATTTTATGAAATCCATGATGTAGAGCCATAGAATATTTATGTTCCCCCTAGAGTTTTTAAGATTTTATTCATTTACTTATTTTAGAGAGAGTGTGAGTGCAACTGGGGGGGGCAGAAGGAGAGGGAGAATCTCAAGTGGACTTCATGCTGAGTGCAGAGCCCGCATGTGGGGCTCGATCTCACAACCCCAAGATCATGATGTGAGCCAAAATCAAGGGTCAGCTGCTTAACTGACTGAGCTACCTAGGGGCCCCTCCCCTGGAGTTGGTTTTACTGCTTAATCCTGGCAAGATATTCTTACCTGGCTTTGGGAGAATATTCCAGGACTTTGATGCAAAGATGGATTCCAGTAACCCAGCACTGGAAGCCGAGATAGAAAAGATCTCGACAGCTGCCATTACCTTCCCTTAGGTGCTATTATACACAGGGAGGAATTGATCCAGGCACTAGAGAACACTAACAGTCAGGAACTTGGCTACAGTGAAAGTGTCAGATAGGCTCTTGGCCAAGAAATCCAAGGTGAAGCTTGCAAGGGCCAAGGAACCCAAATATCCTAAGGAAAGGTAGACCATAATGACCAAGCTCTCACTGTACATAATGTTAAGGAAGATAGGCTCCGAAAGTGCATCTATGTCCACTAATGCTGGAGAGGTTCCCAACCAGACTACACAGAAAGTCACTTGAATCAGTGAGCAGGTAGGGATGACAGAATTAGGTGCCCCTGATAACCACTGTCTCAGCTTTCTCCCTGGTGTTGTGATCTTGGAAGCCAGAGCTTCCAAGTGATGGTTTTTGGCCAAAATGGTGGAAACAGCCACAGTGAATAGGACTCCAAATGTCATTTGTTGGAGGATGCAGCTGGGAGTGTTGGGATGACCAATGAAGAGTCAGGAACAAAGAAAGCACAGGGTGGGGGAGATGAACAGGATATAGCTGAGAGCTTGGTTATTAGTTTTGACATGGGAGTTTCCCTATATTTCACAAAAATCTCAAGAACCACAGCTGTAAGGACAGACAGATTAAGGGCTACACAGGCAAACACTGTCCCCAAAGATCCTCATCGCCCAAGAAAGTCGCAGCCTTTGAGAGGCAATGATCTCGACCACTATTTGTGTATTTTGGATACTTCATACATTGCTTCATATCTGGCAATAAAAACAAAGGGCCATTATCTTGAATTCAGTTGATCTCATGAGCTCCCCAAATACTCATCTTTGGCCAAATCACTATAGATACCAAAAAAAGGAATGTTACAGAGAGTAAAATTTCAAGCTAATGATGTCTATTTTTTTTCTTAGCATATCAAGGGCCAAGCAGCCAGGATCACCTCTTTTGTTCATCCTCCATATGCAAGGAAACAAGTTTTTTTTTCCCTATAAACAAAAATTACACCCAACTGTATCACTTAAATATAGGTAGAGGGGGCTCTCTGCTCGGCACGGAGCGGGCTTCCCCCCCCCTCTCTCTGCCTGCCTCTCTGCCTACTTGTGATCTCTGTCTGTCAAATAAATAAATAAAATCTTAAAAAAAACCTTTCACTTAAGTTTCAAATTTACATTATTTCTGTTATCTAAGTAATTGCAAACCTACCTCCTATTGATCCTAACTTCCACTAACTTGTTAAGATTTGAGTAACTTCTATTTTAACAAAATAACTCCCTAACGAGCCACCCTGTTTTCTGTCTTGAATATTTCTCATCTCTCATCCATTCAATCACACCCATTAATGTTTCTTTCATATTACTTTTTTGCTTAAAATTCCACAATCATTCCTCCTCGGCTAGCGCAGCGACTCTCAGGCATTAAGTGAGCATTGGAATCATCTGGAGGGCTCATTAAAGCAGTTTGCTAGAACTTACCACCAGAGTTTCTGATTCAGAAACTTGAAATTTACATTTCTTTTTCTTATTAAAGATTGTATTTATTTATATGAGAGAGAGCATGAGTAGGGGGAGGGAAGAGGGATAGAGAGAAGCAGGCTCCCTGCAGAGCAAGGAACCCGATGTGGGGCTGGATCCCAGGACCCTGAGATCATGACCCGAGCCATTTAACCCACTGAGCCACCCAAGTGCCCCAGGCTGCCTCTTCTTGATACAGCTTATATCTCACTTCTCACACAATCTTGTGAGGCAGGTAGTACCAATCCATTTTGCAGAAGGACATAAATGAGGCTTGAAGAGGTCAAGTAACTCACCTAAGATCTTGGAGTTCTGGAAGGCAGGGCTAAGATCCAGGCTGACTCAAGGGGGCAGGATTGGGTGAAGCAAATGAGACGCCGGGGGCGGGGGGGGGGGGGGGTTGGGGGATTTAAGGAAGGACTCACCTTCAGGTGCCACCTGTGGTCTTGCAGGACCCAGAGAGTGAGCGCCTCCTTAAATTCTGCATCCCCAGCACCTCACCTTACCCTCATCCTGGCCCTATTCAGGACTATCTGACTCCAAAGCTTGTCATTTTTCCATTGCACACCTTTTGTTAATTTTAATATTCACAGCAGTACTTTCTCTTAAAAAGTTTAGGAAGCTTTGTAGAAAAACCCTTTCTCTTTTAGAAAGAAAAAGCTTACTTTCTCTTAAAAAGCCCTCTTAGAGAGCTTAGAGAAGTCTCTGTATTTTTTTGTCCTCAAGAGGTTTCTCAAGATTTAATTTCATAGATTGATCATTTAAAAGGAAAACTCTAAAATGCTATAAATTAATTATTAAATAAACTATTAGAAAAATCTCATTAAAGTACATTAAAGAAATAGCACACCGCAGTCAACTGGGTTTTTTTAAAAAAATGTTTTCAAATCCCAGAACTTGAAATAACGTTTAACTTAGAGTCAGGAAGAAGAGAGTTCAATGTAGTTCAAATATTGGCATCAATTTTATTTC
This sequence comes from Martes martes, assembly GCF_963455335.1. NCBI lineage: Eukaryota > Metazoa > Chordata > Mammalia > Carnivora > Mustelidae > Martes > Martes martes. The sequence goes on from NC_137906.1 coordinate 8,900,174, forward strand.
TTATTTTTAAAACAGAGGGGTTTTAAAAGTTTATTTATTAATTTTTTTACTAATCTCTATGCACAACATGGGGCTTGAACTCATGACTCCAAGATCAAGAGTCACATGCTCTATCAACTGAGCCAGCCAGGTGGCCCAGCATCAATTTTATATTGAATTATTATACATAAAAACAATAAAGGGGCACCTGGGTGGCTCAGAGGGTTAAAGCCTCTGCCTTCGGCTCAGGTCATGATCTCAGGGTCCTGGGATTGAGCCCTGCATCGGGCTCTCTGTTCAGTGGGGAGCCTGTTCCCCCCCTCTCTCTGCCTGCCTCTCTGCCTGCTTGTGATCTCTGTCAAATAAATAAATAAAATCTTTAAAAAAAACAATAAAATTCCTAAAGCTTTCTTTTCAATTTTATGATACTGTTCAAATTGAGTGAAAATTCTGTTTTTTGGGGTTTTGATGGAATTCCCATGTGAAATGTCTGGACCTAATGCATTTTGGGGTGGGTAGCCCCTCAATATCTCTCCTGAGTTTTTAATTTTGATTCCAGTATAGTTAACATGCAGTGTTAACTTCAGTGTTAGATTCAAGTGTACGACGTAGTGACTCAACACTTCCATTCATCACCCAGTGCTCATCACGAGTGCACGCCTTAACCCCAATCACCCATTTCCCCCATCTCCTCATCTCCACCCCTCTGGGAGCCATCAGTTTGTTCTCTATAGTTAAGAGTCTGTTTCTTTCAAAGCTATGTGAAAATCTTAAGAGAAATCTATCTTTAAATCTCAAATTGCTCCAATATCCTCATATCTATGCATATAACACAAGCTTTCCCTTCTTCCTGGGACATCATTTCTTCCCTTGCGTACCTAACTACGAACACCTGTCTCTAACTGAGCTTGAATTATTTCACCTGGGAAGCATGCCTTGCCCAGTTAAGGATTATTGACTCCTTATTTCCCCAACACATCCTGTTTATATCTTTTTCTTTTAAAAAAATGTTCCTTCCTTCCTTCCTTCCTTCCTTCCTTCCTTCCTTCCTTCCTTCCTTCCTTCCTTCTTTCCTTCCTCCTTTCTTTCTTTCTTTCTTTCTTTCTTTCTTTCTTTCTTTCTTTCTTTCTTTCTTTCTTTCTTTCTTTCTTTCTTTCTTTCTTCTTTCTACATTGACCCTGCAATTGCACTGCTGGGTATTTACCCCAAAGATACAGATGGAGTGAAAAGAAGGGCCATCTGTACCCCAATGTTTATAGCAGCAATGGCCACGGTCGCCAAACTGTGGAAAGAACCAAGATGCCCTTCAACGGATGAATGGATAAGGAAGATGTGGTCCATATACACTATGGAGTATTATGCCTCCATCAGAAAGGACGAATACCCAACTTTTGTAGCAACATGGACAGGACTGGAAGAGATTATGCTGAGTGAAATAAGTCAAACAGAGAGAGTCAAGTATCATATGGTTTCACTTATTTGTGGAGCATAACAAATAATATAGAGGACAAGGGTAGATGGAGAGGAGAAGGGAGTTGAGGGAAATTGGAAGGGGAGGTGAACCATGAGAGACTATGGACTCTGAAAAACAACCTGAGGGTTTTGAAGGGGCGGGGGTGGGAGGGTGGGGGAACCAGGTGGTGGGTATTAGGGAGGGCACGGATTGCATGGAGCACTGGGTGTGGTGAAAAAACAATGAATACTGTTACGCTGAAAATAAATAAAAAATTTAATTAAAAAAATAAATGGGCAATTATTTATTTATTTCAATAAAATCTATACCCACCATGGGGCTTTAACTCACAGGATCGAGGGTCTCATGCTCCTCCAGCTGAGCCAGCCAGGCACCCTTCCTGTTTATATTTCTAGAATTCCTTTTTACACTCTGTTGCACTTTTTCTTGCTTATATCACTAAAGTGGAGATGTTCACTGGCAGCGTGGCTTATGTGGAAGAGAACAAGATTTGGAGTTAAAACAGTATTCCAACTTGGGCTTGTCTGTTTACTAGGAGTCTGATCCTACTAATCAATTTTCTTAATTAAAAATTATTCAAGGGGCCCCTGGGTGGCTCAGTTAGTCAAGCGTCTGCCTTCAGCTCAGGTTATGATCATGGCTGGGGTCCTAGGCTCGAGCCCCATGTCGGGCTCTCTGCTTGGCCGGGAGTCTGCCTCTCCCTCTCCCTCTGTGATCTCTCTTGCTTTAAAAAAAATATTCAAAACTTGGAAATAACCTAAGAGGATGGTTTAATACCCTTTCAATGGCATACTGCAGCTTTGTTTAACAAGTCAACCTGTGGCTTATTTATTTATTTATCTAGCAGAAAGTATCTGTTTGACTTTGTGATTATTTGACTAGACCCCATTGTACAATCACCTGTTAGCTTGATTTCTGTCTGGGAGAAACACAAACCCAAAGATTATGGTTTTATTGCCCTGTAGGACATTATCCATTTTTCTATCTGACCTAGAAATCTTATTCTCACATTCTTTGTGGATGTGTTGTCAAAAATGCCTTTACTAATGAATGCTATAAACCTTGGTTTTACAAAAGCCCTTGGAAGCAATTTTCTCTTATTGATCTCCATATTTATTTCTTTTTTTTTAAAAAGATTTTTATTTATTTGACAGAGGGAGAGAGAGATATCACAAGTAGGCAGAGAGAGAGGGGAAGCAGGCTTCCCGCCGAGCAGAGAACCTGGTACGGGACTCGATTCCACGACCCAGAGATAATGACCCGAGCTGCAGGCAGAGGCTTAATCCACTGAGCCACCCAGGCGCCCCTCCATATATCTTAACGGCTGAATAAAATCTCTGATACATGGTATGTTTGAAAGTCATGGGCTTAACTTTTAAAAACCCATACTCACAGTAAACTCAGCTCAGGGTAAAATGGTAATGCTGATAACACCAAACCTCAAAGGTCTTTTTTTTTTTTTTTTAAGATTTTATGTATTCATTTGACAGAGATCACAAGTAGGCAGAGAGAGAGGAGGAAGCAGGCTCCCTGCTGAGCAGAGAGACCGATGTGGGGCTCGATCCCAGGACCCTGGGAAAATGACCCAAGCCGAAGGCAGAGGCTTTAACCCACTGAGCCACCCAGGCACCCCAACCTCATAGGTTTTTTATGAAAAAAAAAAAAAAATGAGTAGGGGTGTATGTACCTGTAACAGTCTCTCAATAACTGGTATTTGTAGTTAACACTACTTCCTCCCGTATAGGTATATTTTATATTACATATGTATATATTATATAGGCATATCACACCTAACAGGCACTCAATATGTATCTGTTGGATCCATACATTGTTGAGCACAAATACAGTTATTTGCTGGATGGATGACAATGAGATGAGACAAAATAGCGACACATTCATCTTTAATAAGCAGAAATTTTAGGTGTTAATTGACACTAAAATGCTATTTCTGTCTGCCTTCCTAAATCTGAGCTGTGTAGTTTTAAATTAATTTTCAAATTTTGAGATAACTGTAGAGTCACAAGCAGCTGTGAGAAATAATTCCGTGTGATCTTGGGTCACTTGGCCCTTTACCTAGTTTCCTCCAATGATAACATTGAGCAAAACCATAGCACAATATCACAATTGGAATATTGGTACTGATATTCATTCACTTCTGAGGCTTTCTATTTCTTTGCTAAGGCTTTCTATTTTTTTGCTTGTCTCAAATGTGTTTTTTTTTTTTAGTTTAAATTTGACAAATGAAACAGTTTTATTAAGACTTTAAAGTTGATACAGTCAATCATTATTATTTGTGGATTCCAATAATCATGCATTCACCATTTCTCTAGAAATTTGTCCCTGGCCATTTGCAGACATGTGCAGGCAAAAAATTTCAGTTGTCAAGCCGGCACATTCCCAGCTGAGGTGGTGCCTTCTTGTTTCAGCTCTTCTACTATAAACAAGTGTCTTTTTCACAATCTACGTAATGCAAATTTTTTACATTTTTCTGTTTTTTTTTTGCTTTAGTTTATTTTTTAATTTCTTTTCAGCATAACAGTTTTCATTGTTTTTTCACCACACCCAGTGCTCCATGCAATCCGTGCCCTCCCTAATACCCACCACCTGGTCCCCCCAACCTCCCACCCCCCGCCCCTTCAAAACCCTCAGGCTGTTTTTCAGAGTCCATAGTCTCTCATGGTTCACCTCCCCTTCCAATTTCCCTCAACTCCCTTCTCCTCTCCATCTACCCTTGTCCTCCATGTTATTGGTTATGCTCCACAAATAAGTGAAACCATATGATACTTGACTCTCTCTGCTTGATTTATTTCACTCAGCATAATCTCTTCCAGTCCCGTCCACGTTGCTACAAAAGTTGGGTATTCATCCTTTCTGATGGAGGCATCATACTCCATAGTGTATTCAAATGTGTTCATAATTGCTCATTGAAGCACTTTTTTTCCCCCCGTTGGGGCATTTTTACGATAATTCTGACATCTCTGTGATTTCACAAGTTAACTCTCTTTTTTCATTCAGTTTGAGATCTTCCTGGCGCTTGTTGTGATGAATACTTTTTGACGGAAACTAGAACATTCTGAGTATTGTGATATGAGGCTCTGGATTTTTTTTCGACCTTCTGTTTTATCTGGCTTCCTCTGACATGGCTGTGGCTGGGAAGGGCTGGGGGAGACTGTCTTGTTACCGCCAGGGTGGGCAGAAGTCCAAGTTTTCCACTTAGCCTCTGTTGACACATGATAAGGAGAGATCTCCTCACTTCTGGGTAGGAGTAGGTGTTCTGATTCCCCACAAGGCCTCCACTGATTACTCTTTGTTGGGAGGAATAGGAGTGCCTCCCTACTTCTTCCCATGTGGTCCCCACCATCCTGTGGGGGAGGGGGTGGCATCCTATGGGCCATGATGAAAGCCCTGATTCTCCACCTGGCCTCCTTTAAGACTACACCAGTAGGGAGCAGCAGGGCCACGTCATCATGGCCACGCGGGGTGGAAGTCTAGGCATTGCACTTTGTAGGAGGGGGCCTGGTTACTGGTCAGTGGTGATGAATATCCTGCCTTCCCACTTGACCTTTTCTGATACCACCCTGGCTAGAAATGTGGGGTGGAGAGTGGGGTGCCTTGTAACCTGAAGAAAGTGCAAGTGTAGACTTCCCACTTGGCCCTTCCTGGTGGGAATGGGTCATAGTATTTTTTTCTGTGATGTTTGGCTGGAGTAGAGTAGTTACTCTCTTATAAATTTCTGTCTTTCTAGGGTGTCCTTTTCCTGCTCCTTTGGCTAGACAGAGCAGGCTTTTGTTGGGGTGTTTTAACGTTGTAAATACCCCTTGGCCTCTCCAGGTTGTTGGTTCCTTCGGGTTCAAGTCTAGGACATACGAAGCAAAAGAAAACCCAGAAAACCCACCACATTATGTAGTTCTGCACGTCTGCCTTCTTCTCCCCACCTTCCTGAGTCCTCTTAAGTTGGTTGTATCCATATTCCCTGCTGTTTAGTTGTACTTAGAGGGAAAAGTATGTTTATTCCATCTTCCCAGAGGTGGAAGTCCGCTAACGAAGGTTTACATCCATTTTGAGCATGACAAACCTCAGGAAAATCCACTGTGTTTCATTTTTTGTTTCCACTAACCTCTTAAGTAATCCTGTTCCTTGAGATATATATTTTTTCTTTTTGAGAGAGAGAGAGAGCAGGAAGGGAGGGGCAGAAAGAGAACCCCAAGCAGACTCCACACCCTGCGGGAGCCCCACATGGGGGCCAGCCTCACGAACGTGAGATTATGACCTGATCTGAGACCATGAGTCAGATGCTTAACCAACTGAGCCCTGGAAAAAATGAAAATTTGACTATGGAAGAAAAAACAGAAAAATGTGGTTGATAGTGTTGCTGAAATTTGGTCTCAGAAGATTTAATGAATTAGTCTCCAACCTTTCACCATGGGTCCAAATGTGAGTACTTAGCAGAGTAAAGAAGTCAAGAACAATATGTTCTTTCATTTAATCTTGGTATATATTATATCTATTTGTAAATTTGTATTTTGATTATGTAATCACCATGTACTCACCCTAAAAGTTACCCAGAATTATATAACAATTGTTACTATCTGAATGTAATATTTTATTATTTTATCTACTTGGTTATTATTATAAAAAGAAAAATAGTATTTTTATATACATATCTCATATCTAGGAGATTTTACTTTATTTTAAAAAATTTTAGGGGCGCCTGGGTGGCTCAGTGGGTTAAGACCTCTGCCTTCAGCTCCGGTCGTGATCCCAGGGTCCTGGGATCGAGCCCCACATTGGGCTCTCTGCTCAGCAGGGAGCCTGCTTCCCCCCTCTCTCTGCCTGCCTCTCTACCTACTTGTGATCTCTTGTCTGTCAAATGAATAAATAAAATCTTTATAAAAATTTTTATTTAAATTCAATTTAGTTAACATATAGTGGATTATTCATTTCAGGGGTAAAATTTAGTGATTCATCAGTTGCATATAACACCCAGGGCTTATTATATTAGGTGCCTTCCTTAATGCCCATCACCCAGTTACCCCATCCTTCCACTCACCTTCCCTCTAACAACCCTCAGTTTGTTTCCTATGATTAAGAGTCCTATGATTAAAGAGTCTCCCTTTATGTTTTTATCTTATTTTTTGATTCCCTTCCCCTATGATTTACTGTGTAATTTATACTGTTTCAATTGATTTTTTGGAGCATTTTTGGTATAAAATGGTATATTTTAATCTCTTGTGTCTTCCTTTTCCATTAAGATGATCCTTTTTGCTTTGTGAATTCCTGTACTGCTCAAAACTTCACAGCAACGTTAAATAACAGGAATGAAAGTGGACATCTTGTTTTGTCTACAAATTTAATTGCTAGAGGGTGTTTCTAGTTTTCCATTGTCTGTTGGCAATTCCAAATGTTAGCAATGGTGTGAAAAGTCTTCATTACCAGCCAGTCTATTGTCACTTTTCACCATCCCATCCTAGACTTGCTGTTTTCTAGCCACTTTTTCTAGATTTTTTTTTTTCAGGTCCTTGAATATTAGGGGGTGGGGCGGGAATGTGCCATTCTAATTATTTCTGACAAGGAATTCTTTTTCTCCCTTTATTCAGCTGATATAATCCTATTCATCTTTCAGAACTCAAACAAAACAAAACTGCATCCTTTGTGGAAAATTCCCTGACATTCCCAAGTAAGGTTAGATTACCCCCTACTCCCCACATCTCTGTACTTACTGCTCATTCATCATGATCATCTCCTGTCCCTGCCTCTGAACCCGTAGAGCACAGACATGGCAAACATGCACAATGCACAGTGGCTGGTTCATAGCAGTGATAAAGGATACTTTTAATCATGAAATTTATCTCTGAACACGTACTTTGTGTCATGAATGGTGCTAGGCACTTGGGAAATCAAGCTTATGCAACCTTCACTGTGGTCAGGGTTTGGTTGAAAGAAACACGTATGATTAAACCAGCATACTCACAATACCATGTATCGAGTTCCATGGAAGAAACAAACAGAACATTTTGGGATGGTCCATAAAAGTATCTCCTGGGGGAGGTAATGCTAATGGTCAAAAAGATGAGTAGGAATAAATCGGGTCAAAGAGAAAAACATCTTTTCCTCAGGAGGATTACTAACTTCAATAGTGAAATTACTGAATAAATGAAAAGAACAACTCTGAGATTCCACTCCTATTCTAGATCCTTCCAGTTTTGGGGGACACGTGGGGATATAAATGAAAGGACAAGAAGGGAAATCCCTCCAGGTCTGTACCTATGTCATTGGCAATCTCCTTCTCAGTCAAAGCCGTGGGCAACCTTTCCCCATTGTGGAATTGCCTGGATTCATGGCAACAGCTCTGGCTTGGGGCACACAGAGTGAGTAGTCTGAAGAAATCAGAGGAAAATCTTGTTAAAATCTGCAAATATGATCTAGTACTGTGTAACCAGGGCACTTCAGGGAAAATCAGCAAGTTTTATTTTTTTAATTTAATTTAATTTTTTATCCCAGTGGAATTTCTTTAATCCAGACTTTTAAGTCAAATTCTTAGGTTTGAACATCTCCACTCTGGAGTTTCTGGAGGACAGGATGTTTCTGAAGAGTCTTAGGAGCAAATGGGCCACGTAAAGCCAACCTGACTCTGCTAATTCTAATTAAAAATGAGGAGCTGCCACATCCTAACGAGTGAGGACAGCTAATTAGCAGGTCAGAACCAAACCCAGAGTGAGGTGTTCTTTTGGGTGGGAGAACCACGCTCTGATGATCTGTTACTAAGTGTGGTCAGGAGTTTCTATTCCAATGAACACAGAGGTCAGAGGGCTTGGTGGTAAGTTATCCAGGGGTACACTTTAAGCTTTAACATTCTTCCTTTTTAAAATTTAAATTCAATACATTAACATATAATGTATTATTAGTTTCAGAGGTAGAATTCAGTGATTCCTCAGTCTTCTATAATACCCAGTGCTCATTGTGTCATGTGTCCTCCTTATCCAAGGTTGTGCCCCTTCCTGGGGTGGACCATGTTCATGAAAGATTGAAGTAAGACTATAAAAGCCTGGCCATATAAGCTCAACTAATGTACTTCTTTAAGTAAACATTTGCATGATAAACCCTGTCTTGGGAGTTGGCTTTCCAGGAAACTGAATATGTAATGTTTGGCATTAGGGGGTAATCGAAAAACAAACAAAATGCCCAAACAAAGACAAATAAAAATTGAACACAGCCAGGGCGCCTGGGTGGCTCAGTGGGTTAAAGCTGCTGCCTTCGGCTCAGGTCATGATCCCAGCGTCCTGGGATCGATCCCCGCATCGGGCTCTCTGCTCCGCAGGGAGCCTGCTTCCTCCCTTCTCTCTCTGCCTGCCTCTTTGCCTACTTGTGATCTGTCTGTCAAATAAATAAATAAAATCTTTTAAAAAAAATGAACACAGCCATTAATATGGGGTTTCAAGATGGGATCATTCTCTACTTTCAGGTGGCAAAGAAGACCCCATCGTTAGTGGTGAACATAGATCACATCTGGCACAAGTTGGAGATCCAACTGTTAAACCTTCAATCAGTGACAAAGTGTGATGGTAAAATGATCAAAGGGGATTCTCATGCTTATGTGAAATATTAGGCATTTGAGAAGCATGAGAAATAGTAACTACAAGGACAATGGAATTGGTAACGAGATTGATGGTGCGGAAAAAAAATAATGAAAAGGTGAGAGCAATTTGTTGGCAATTGTAAAATAAGTATGAAAGTCAAATGTCTACAAAGTAGGAATTAACCACATTTTGAAAAATTAAGGAGAGAAAAACAGGAAAACCAAGCCCACGAGAGGGTCATAGAATGAAAGAAATACTAGACAAATACCTAGAAAGGAATGGGAAGGTAGACAAGGTGCAATAACAGACAAAATATTAAAATTTTAAATAAAGAGATGTTCACTAGATTAACTTAATGTAAGTCATTCACTCCAAAAAAAAAAAAAAAGAAAGAAAGAAAAGGGAAAAATAAGAAAACTAGGGAATAATTGCAAGAGTTCAATCATCTGACCACAGGGGTTTCCAAATAACTGGAAACACTGAAGAAATAACAAAAATTTCCCCAACAGGCTCCAGAGTGAAAGGCCTTAGAGTGCACAGTCCAATACATAGCCCCTGGACACATGTGACTAGTTATGCTAAATGTAAATTCATTAAAATAGGTAAAATCAGAAATGCAGTTCCTCAGCCACACTGGCCACATTTCAAGTGTGCAATAGCCTCATGTGGCTGGAGGCAACCATACTGGACAACACAGACAGAGAACATTTGCATCACTGCAGAAAGGTCTCTTGGACAGCTCTGCTCAGAATGATGGAGGAAAGCAGATCTGTGAAGGCAAACTGCCATGAACTTTCAGAACACCAGGGACAACAAGAAGAACCCAAATTCTTGCAGAGAGAGTGAGGGGATCTAGACACAGTTCGCATACGAGGAATCAGAAATCAGAAGGGCACTAATCTTCTCAACAGTGATACTAAAGACAAGTCTCTAGGTCTTCAAGGTCACAGAGAAAATTCTAACCCACCTAGAAGTCTATGCTCAAATCATTCACAGGTAGGGCAGAAATATACTCAGACATGACATTCTTTAAAAAAAATTTACTCTGGATCATTCTTCTGAAAGCTACAGGATGGCCTCTGCCAAAATGAGGGAGAAAAACAAGAAACCAGAATCTTCAAACAGGTAACTCAGGGCAGCAGAGAGGCAAGGGGAATGTCCAGGATGACAGTCCTATACAAGCTACAGGAAGAAAACAGACTAGACCATGGCAAGGAGAGAGCCTCAGGAGGGCTTGACCATGCAGAAGGGAGTGATGCTTCTGGTGGAAATAGACTAACGGGCCACAGAAAACTCATCAAATCATAAAAAGGAACTCTTGATTCCAAGAAAAATGAAAACTTGTCTAGAAATGGAAGCATAGACTTGAACAGGGCTCAACTGTGAATGATGAGGTTTGTCATTCCCCAAAGAGAACTCAATACCCATCCCATGGAGGGTGGAAAGTGGGTGGGAGGCAAGAGGATATTTGCAACCTAAACTTTGAGCTTCTAAGTAATCAACAAGTTACAGTAGGAGCATGCCATTTAATGACACAGCAGTAAACATGAGAAGAAACTACTGAACTGGTTGAAACTGGACTCTGGAGGGGAAAATGGGAAGGAGGTCAGGTGGAACAAGGCGCCACTAGTTTTCTTATAGCCATTGTAGTACTGTTCAACTTTACAAAGCATATACATTTACACTTTTGATTTTTAAGATAAAATTAAGTTCTAGAAGCCTCAGACCAGGTGTGAGCCCCTCCCAACCACCTTTGTGGACAAGTGTTCCTCCTGAGTGCTCTCTTCCTCCTGAAGCTGACCTTCTACCATGCTGAATCTGTCTATTCAGGGAAAATGACTTTTTGCCATGAATGGGGGGACACTTGGAGCTGATCCAGAGTGGTACCAAGGACATGTTTGTGGAGATAAGCAAAAGTCAGAACAAGAACCTTCCTGCTGACCTTCCAGGCATAGTTGAGGTTCAGATGAACCTCCTGATAGCAGGTGTTGGGAAATCTCCAAATGACAAAAGGATGTGTGATCCTGGTGGAAGTCCGGGTGTTTTTCCAATATGTGTTTCACAAACAGCCCCAAGATGTTTTCACTGAAGGCCTGCTGCGTGCTCAGCAGTGTGCTGGGCCCTGAGAAGAAGCCAGTGGGGCTGAAATTGGCCTCAAAGCCGTCCATCCCTCTCCCTTGGGGGACTCTGGGGTCCATTTTAACAGTGGAACTAATGAGCTTGTCTGGAAGCAGCTCAGCTTAGTGAGCGAGGCCATAGGTTGGAGGACTCCACCATTCCCATTCTCTCACCTTGAGCAAGTCTTAACCTCTCTCTGCCTCAGTTTCTTCCAATGCCTGTTAGGATTAAATGAGAAATCTGTAAAATTAAAGCCTTTCCCTCGAACAGTGAGACCTTTCCAGCTCTCCGATTTTTCCACTTCGTCTTTGTTAATTAGTCAACTGTGTCACAGTTCCAACTGCAGGAATGAGGCACACCGCTTTTGAAAACACACAGATGCTCAAAATGATAGCTTTTAAGATTTTCATCTTTGACATCATCATCCCCTTGAGACCCTTCCTGGGGTGAGACTGGGCAGGGAGAATTTCATGTTACCCTAACACAACTTCTTGGTCTGACTTGGGTAAGGGGCTTGTTTTGAGTTCAGTCTTTCTGGTCATAGCCCCTGTCCCCATTGCCCTTTCTCTGTTCCTCTCAGAATGAGCTCAGGATATTTGGGGGTGTGACTTCTGAGTGGGCAAAGTGTGCCCTGGGCCTTTGAGGTGACACTGATTACCTGCCCTGGTGCTACAGAGGGTCCTTGATGGTCTGTAGCTGTGTCCATGCCTCCATAAGGCCTGGGACTTGGCCCTGCTGACCTGGGCCCTTCTCATTGGCCCCCAGCACCCACGTCAGTTAGAAACCCAGACTATTTTTATGGTACTCTGGAGTATATACCTAACACTCTGTTTTACTAAACCGCAGGTTCTTCCTTGAGCTGCAATCAGGATATCAAAGGTCGTTTTGTTTCGGAGGACCACCTTTTGAATTTGTGGATGGCTGCATATCCAGTTCAGTTAAAGGCGGTCACTGTATGCTTGGCTCAAGCCTCCATTTGCAATTTTATATCAATAGAGGTGGCTCCTGGGGTAAACATGTCTATGGGATAATACCACCAAGAAGCCCTCTTTGTTTGATGTCTAGCGTTAATAATATGCTAATTATAAGGAATCACCGGCAAGTGGGAGAAGATTTGTCTGGGAATATGGGCATCCCCAAGTGTATCATCCAGTCCAATCATAAGGAAAGTGGGGTTATCCATTTTCTCCACGAGTCCATAGCTAACCCCATGGAGTGGGGGTACATTCTAGCTTTTAAGGAACACTTTTGTCATCCTAGCCACAGAGAATTGGTCAAGGTTGTGGTTAAATTATTGTTGGGGAATCCATTCTATTTTTTAAAAATATTTTATTTATTTATCTGACAGACAGAGGTCACAAGTAGGCAGAGAGGCAGGCAGAGAGAGAGAAGGAGGAAGCAGGCTCCCCATGGAGCAGAGAACCCAATGCGGGACTCGATCCCAGGACCCCAGTATCATGACCTGAGCCGAAGGCAGCGGCTTAACCCACTGAGCCACCCAGGCATCCCAGTCCGTTCCATTTTCAAGCTGGTCAAATAATCATACATCCGGGGCGCCTGGGTGGCTCAGTGGGTTGAGGCCTCTGCTTTCCGCTCGGGTCATGATCCCAGGGTCCTGGGATTTAGCTCCGGATCGGGTTCTCTGCTCGGTGGGGAGCCCGCTTCCTCCTCTCTCTCTGCCTGCTTCTCTGCCTACTTGTGATCTCCCTCTGTCAAATAAATAAATAAAATCTTTAAAAAAAATAATCATACATCTAAGGCTCCCGTTATTATCCCCATACGATAACAAGCATGAAGAGTATCTGTATATGAGCCATTGTGGCAATTTTCCAGAACTTTACCTCAAGCTGCCTAGCTTTGCTAAACAACAAATGTTCAAAGACAATCAGAACTAGAATTTAACACCCACAAAGTTGTACTATTGAAACATAACCTTTCTCTATATGCACCCTTATTTCCAGAGATAGCCAAATCAAGACTAATTCATTTGCATTTCACATTTAAATCAATTTGCATTATACAAACTTGACTGAATTATTTTCATAAGCTCAGCAAGAATAGTGATTGATCATACAGATATAAAATCTGCTCTAATGGAACTTTTCATAAGGTATCTTGATTGAACTTTTAATAGCCTCTCTAGGTCAGAAGCCAAGCCAAATACTTGCCATCAGATATGCCTACAATACCTGTAGATTTGGGCAAATTCCTCTTCTGGAGGTTCCCAACATATCTGGAGGCTCCTGCACCTGCCGGGAACTGACATTCTTTACTTACCTGGTAAGGCTGCCAGGAACTCTGGAAACAAGGAATCAGGGCAAACTTCTAAGGGGCTTTATTGGCTCCATAAAGCCAACCTTAGTTCCTTAAAGTTGTCTGGGCACAAGTGAGTCTATGCATGTCTCTCAACTAATAATCCAAGAAAATCTTGTCTCCTTAGCAGACAGAAAGCAGAATTTCAATCTTATAACAACATATTTTACCCATTCATTTCAATTTTAGTCCAGTCCACCCTGACCACACAAAATATTCCTTTCCAAAGATTTCCCTTCACAACCTTCTACAATTTTCTTTTGCATTCATATTTTGTCCAAACTGTTTCTCTCCAAACAACTGCTCTCATTTTAGGACAAAGTTACTTTCTTTTCCCTTCAACAAAAATATATTCCCATTCCTCATACCTTTCTTATACATCTCCTATTTCCCTACATACAGAGTTGTTTCCCTTACTTCCATCAGTCTTAATTACATTTAGCAGAATTTTAACCCTTAGAAACCTTATTCTTCCAGTGAAAACTCAGTAGCAACCAAATGTCAATTTTTACATTGGAATTCTTAATTTTTTAAATTAAAATTCAATTAGCCAACATATAGTACAGCATTAGTTTCAGATGTAGTGTTCAGTAATTCATCAGTTATGTAAAACATCCAGTGGTCATTACATCAAGTGCCCTCTTTAATAGCCATCACGCAGTTACCCCATCACCTTACCACCTCCCCTCCAGTAACGCTCAGTTTGTTTCCTACAGATAAAAGTCTTGGGGCGCCTGGGTGGCTCAGTGGGTTAAAGCCTCTGCCTTTGGCTCAGGGTCCTGGGATCGAGGCACACATCTTTTTTTTTTTAAAGATTTTATTTATTTATTTGACAGACAGAGATCACAAGTAGGCAGAGAGGCGGGCAGAGAGAGAGGAGGAAGCAGGCTCCCTGCCGAGCAGAGAGCCCAATGCGGGACTTGATCCCAGGACCCTGAGATCATGACCCGGGCCGAAAGCAGAGGCTTTAACCCACTGAGCCACCCAGGTTCCCCAAATAAATAAAATCTTAAAAAAAAAAAGTCTCTCATGGTTTTTCTCCCCTCTGATGACTTCCCCATTCAGTTTTCCCTCCCTTCCCCTATGATCCTCTGTGCTGTTTCTTATATTCCACAAATGAATGAAACCATATGATAATTGTCTTTCTGTGACTGACTAATTTCCCTCAGCATAATACCCTCCAGTCCCACCCTTGTCGATGTAAATAGTAAGTATACCTCCTTTCTAGTGGCTAGGTAATATTCCATTGTATATATACACATCTTCTTTATCCATTCATCTGTTGATGGACATCTCAGTTCTTTCCAGTCTGGCTATTGTGGACATTGCTGCTATGAACACTGGGGTGCAGGTGTCCCTTCAGATCACTACATTTATATCTTTGGGGTAAATACCTAGTAGTGCAATTGCTGGGTCATAGGGTAGGTCTATTTTCAACTTGAGGAACCTCCATACTGTCTTCCAGAGTGTCTGTACTATCTTACATTTCCACCAGCAGTATAAGAGGGTTCCCTTTTCTCCACACCATTGCCAACATCTGTTGTTTCCTGACTTGTTAATTTTAGCCATTCTGACTGTACACTAGAATTCTTTAGATGACAGATTTATGAATCAATTAAACACAAAGCATGTTTACCGATAGACTCAAATATCCTTGGTTTGTGTGCAGTAAGAAGCCAAAAGCACAAACCTAAGTTCGGTAATCAATGCTTTAATATCTTACCTTATTTGGAAAAGATTTAGATGGCCAATGAACTCATCCAACTTATCACTCCAGCAAAACTTTAAAGTTTCAGGTTACCAAACACTTTGAAAAGTATGGTAAAAATTAACCTGGAAAACGTTAAGATGGACAAAACTAACCATCTTGTAAAGTTATCTTTTTATGAACAAACTGCAAGCTTATTTGAACTTGAGTAAACCTTGTTAGAATAAAAGTTTCAACTAGTTTAAATACCAAATTACGTTCCACTTGGGTCAGCTTAGAGTGAGTCCACTGAGGGAAAGTCCTGAGAAATTCCTGGAGAACCCGGGAAGAGTCCGGACTGGCAAAGGCTCTTCATCAGTGGCCACCAAATGTGTGTGTGTGTGGGGGGGGCAGGCTCCCCATGGGGCCACCAAATGTGGTGTCTAAATGGGGTGCCTGTCCCATTCGGATGGGGCCCCCCAAATGTGGGGCAATGATTGGGAAGAAGCTGGTGGCACAATCTGTGAAAGAATTCACCTGAGACAGAACAAAGGAGATAGAAGTTTATTGGTTACACTGCAAGGACACAGTGGCTGGGGACTGTTTGGGGAAGATGAGGCATGGTGACAAAGGGCATTTTCTCTTTTTTGGTAACTGTGCACAGTTGTAAGTAGCCCACTGGTAAGTTCGGGTCTATGGATTTTTTTTTTTTAAGATTTTATTTATTTATTTGACAGAGAGAGATCACAAGTAGGCAGAGAGGCAGGCAGAGAGAGAGAGAGGAGGAAGCAGGCTCCCTGCCGAGCAGAGAGCCCAATGCGGGACTTGATCCCAGGACCCTGAGATCATGACCAGAGCTGAAGGCAGAGGCTTAACGCACTGAGCCACCCAGGCACCTGGGTCTATGGATATTTTGAGATGGGTCACCTGATGGGCCTGTCTGTATTCAGCCAGGGGGACACGAGGGGCCCTTTCTACAATCCATCACTCAAGCCTGTTTGCCTAAAAGTGACTTCTATGTTATGTTCTTTCCAGGAGAAAAGGAGAAGCTGGGCAGGCTGTTATGAACTGGAGTCCATTGGAGGAATCTGGGAATTAGAAGTATGGAGGCTTCTCATCAGCGGAGCTCTTGTGAGGCAGAAGGGGTGGTGGGTTGTGGTGACAAGGAGAGCCCTTCTTCCTCCAGTTGGGATAGTAAGGTAGAGCAAGGTCCAACCAAGTCCCTGTGAGGTCAGGTCCATCTCCTCCTAATGGGTCTGCATGGTAGGGTGCGAGGGCGCCCCCTGCTGACACCTCCCCACTCCAACTCAGTGAGGTTCACATTATTCTCTCTTGACAAAGGCACTTCTAGAAGGGGGATGTTTATATTGTTCTTTGGAAAATTCCCGAAGAACATCAGCTGAGACATCAATACCTTCATAGTTCAACCTCCATGAAAGATGTCTGCAATTACTTTCTCAAATGTCAGATTGAAGCTGGACTTGCCTTAGGCTGGAGCCCAAATGTCCAAATGAACATGGCCTCCTGAGGACTGAGGATAATAATGCTATGAAAGTAATAGCTGACATTGATTATGTGCTCACCGCGTGCTCCGTGGCCTGTGTCCTAAACACTTCACACACATCATCTGGCTTCATCGTCATGTCAGATAGGCACTGGCATCATCCCCTTATTTTAAGAATCTGAAGCACTAAGTCCTGAGCGGTGAGGTATTCGGTCATTTGTTCAAGGTCCCTGTACTGGAGGGTGGCCCAAGCCCTGTGGGCCCAGCCATGCAAAAGGGGAACCTTTACCTCTTTTACCCAAAGCCACTGATTGGTCTAAACTCAGTCCTGGACTGAGCTGGGATTCAAACCCCAGGAGCTCCAGCCTCAGAGCTCCCCATCTCTCATCACTGTGTGGTCCTGTCTTGTTGCATTAAATAATACGAGTCAGACTAAGGTAGGGAAGTGGAGAGCTGTGTAGGCTCAAGCTGCTTCTGCGACCCTCTTCTCCTGAGAACAATCACAAGCTTCCAGAAGAATCTCTTCCGAGAACTCTGCTCCTGACCCACCTCAGAGTAAATTGCTGACCTAATGTTTCAGAATCCCCTGTCATTCCTACAAAGACATTCTCCCTCAAAGTTAGGAAGTGGACGTTGACACATTACTGCTGAGTAACCATCACAGCCTGTTTCCCCAGTGTCCCCACAATGTCCTTTATAGCAGAAGGACTTCACTTGGTCACCGATTTTACATTTCACCTATCTTTAGTCTTTCTACTTCAGTCTGGGACACTTACTTCGTCTAAGTTAAGGCTTTTGTTAAAGAACAGAATTCCAGCAATCAAGTTGAAACCCTAATTGGCTTTATTAAGGGATTCATGAATTGGCACCATCCCACCTGGCAGGCAGGTAGTTGCTTCCAGGAGTGTACAAAATGCAGGGTTTTCTAGGAAGGAGGGTGGGGCAAGAAGTGCACAGAGGGAAAAGAAAGGATTGTTTCTGGTCAAGACACCTTCCTTCTGGCGGATGGACTTCCAGGGTTTCTATCCCGAAGATGACTCACCAGTGGCCACCAGGAAATTTCAGATGGACTGATAAAACGTCACCTTCCTGGGATAGGTTGAAACTCATTAGTCTTGGTTTGCTTTGAGGTGGGGCTGGGGGGGCAAGTGCCTCCGATCTGGGCTTGTTTTTTCTTTTTTTAAAATCACTTTCAGGACCTTGATTTTATTGAAGATTATACACTCGTTACAGATTAAGAGTAGATATTCTTTTATTTGGTTTTGTCTGATTTCTTTTGAGAATTTCTTGCAGGTTTGCCTCCCTGGTAAGACTATCCCAGAGGTGATGTTGAGATCTTCTTACCCCGTCCCATTGTGGACTCTTGACAGACCACCCCTATGTGTGGACATCTTTCTTACCTAGCTCGGGTTCTCACACCCATGCCAGGCTGCTTCTTCATGTGAATACCCTTTGCACCCTACTTAGTTTCTGATTTTTCTGATTTGGAGTCAGTGTGACTCCCTTCTCAGCCCCTGACCCCAAATATGGGGCTGCCCACCTGGGGCTGTGCCCCACCTATGGCTTTAGGGCTGAATTAGCTAGGAAGGGAGGCAAAGGAAGAGAAGAGAGGAGAAGAGAGAGAAGGGATGGGATGGGGAAGGAAACAGAAGACACCTGTGTAGCTCCTGATACCAGCTGAAATGGACAAATGCTTTTAGCCTTTCTGTCCAATGCACTGGCCAATCAACCGTCCCTGATTTGATGTTCATTGTGTCAGGGCAGTTGGGAGCTGAGGCTGGAACACAAAGTGAAAAGCATGTTCCCTGCCTATCAGAACAACAGGGCAGATGAGATGAAAACATGAAATCAAAAGGAATCATATAATACTAAGTGCCTCAATCGAAAGTTATAAAAAACACGTGCTCCACAACCTGTAGAATTAAATTGTGAATATGCTTTCTGAACCATGGGCAAAGTCACAGTGGATTAACTCTCACTTATCTTAATATATCACATCGGAGTTCTGAACGAGCTCCACCCACCCAGCGACTGTGATGGTCAAAACATTCAGTCACTGGCTCTCACTCCTCAGTTCTACGGATTTCCCCTTAACGTACACAAAGGCATTGGGTGGTATTTTTGTAAAGAGTTGTTGACTGACTGGCTCAGTGTAATATTTAATGTACAATATTCAAAATAAGACATGTGATATAAATGTCACTACCACGTGGAGTCACCACAGTAGTTCTTATCTCCATTAATGTTTGTTGATAAAATTGTTGAGGAAGTTTTATTCTTGATCAACGGTCAGGGGAACAGATGGCACTAACTGGGGGTAGTCTGTGTGAACCGGACAGGCTGAGTCTACATCTCTGGCACTTTTTAGCGACTTCCTTTACTCTCCACAATAAATGCGCCACACAGACACTGGAGAAAGCTAAACGAAGGTACAGAATCCCTAGTCATCCGTCACGGGCAGTACGTGAAGGCCATCTTCATTTCTGGGTTTTACTCCCAAAGTAAGTTGAAGTCTCTGGTGATCCGGGATCTTGAAGAACAAAGGGGAAGTCCTTAGGGAAAGTCAGGCTTTGTTTACACTCCAATCTCTTGGCTCTACCTTGAGAACAATGGGTTTTTCCAGTTTAACAGCCCCTTGAGTGCTCCTTTCCAGGTGAATCTACAACAGTTAGACAAGCATATGAGAACCAGGAATGAAGCCCTACTGACAACAAAACCAAAGGAGACAAGAAACATGAGGGACAATAATGCTTTTCAAACACGTAAATACTACTATTAGACTCATATATCTGGGATCTTACTCCTACTTTGTAAGCTGTCGAGACTGGAAGGTGGGAGGATGCATATGTCACTCATTCAGCAAATATCTACTGAGCACCTACTCCCTACCAGGCTGGGGATAAAATTTTGTTGGGCTTGTGGTCCTTTCACTTTAATTTTAAGTAAAAGGAACAAACGTTTACATTTTAAACCAGATTCTTAGGCATCATGTCAAAGCATTTTCAAAAGCAATACAGAGTAGGGGCGCCTGGGTGGCTCAGTGGGTTAAGCCTCTGCCTTCGGCTCAGGTCATGATCCCAGGGTCCTGGGATTGAGCCCTGCATCGGGCTCTCTGCTCAGCAGGGAGCCTGCTTCCTCCTCTCTCTCTGCCTGCCTCTCTGTGATCTCCATCTGTCAAATAAGTAAATAAAATCTTAAAAAAAAAAGCAATACAGAGTATATTTTGTGTATGTTCAAGCTTGCAAAGTAAACCCGAGTGGGTCTTACACACTTTAATATGTGGCCATCGTCCCTGCTAAAGATCCTGTCACGTCTCCCAGTAGCACCATCCATTCTTGATGGCAGGAGTTCTTCGTGAAGCATGATGGTTGTTTTCTACCATCTCCTGGCTCCAGAATATAAGGCAAATGGTGAGCTGCTGAAGACCCTACAGTGCTCTGAGTGAACCTTTAGCCCTATTCTCTCCCAGTGACTATCCTAAAGTGTGGAGGAGCCATAAGCAGAGTCACCTTCTAATGTCGGTTGACTGAAGGGTATGCAAATGCCTTGGAAGGTGAGAACTGCCACCCTGTGGGTGAACAGGAGCTTTCAGGGAGTGTCTGCCCCAGCTCGGGTGTGCCAGAGCCCCGCTTTCTCTCAGGGCTTAGACCCTCGTTTGTAGTCAGTTACTGCTATGCAGCTGCCCCAAAGCCACAAA
This sequence comes from Martes martes, assembly GCF_963455335.1. NCBI lineage: Eukaryota > Metazoa > Chordata > Mammalia > Carnivora > Mustelidae > Martes > Martes martes. The sequence goes on from NC_137906.1 coordinate 8,920,523, forward strand.
TAAAATGGAGACCAATTCCGTCTTCCTCCTCTTCTCTGAGGAAGTCTAATAAAGGGAAGAGTTGTATAATAAATGCACAAGTCCTAAAAGTAGGCCGTATTGTACAGCCCTGCTTGAGATGATTCAGAGGCAACAATTCTTTATGTTTTCCAGATCCTTCTAAAAATGTAACTTGTTATTTTCAAATTTTAAATGGCATGCTTGTATTTCCCCTGCAGAAAGACAGACGAGACACACACCCCCACACCAAGCCTATACACAAATGTCATTTGTTAAATTATTAAAATTAAAATTCTTTACAATTTGCACCCCAGGGCTCTCAATCAACTTCAAATCACTTGTGAACTTTACTGGATGACTATAACCCACTGGTGGGAATTTAAGAAAGGAATTAAATGAGATGCTAGAGTTAAAGATGCTCTTAGGTTCAAAGAAAACATAGAATGGAGTGGCTGGATTAATGACAAAGTGTTCAGCTTGGGGACTCCGCTGATGACAGTGGCCTGTAGTATCCTATAACAGAGCAGAGGAGGGAACGGGATCTGGTGCATGGGGAGGCTCCAGGGAGGGGCTTGGAGACTGACCAGGCCTGGAAGGATAAGAACAGATGGGAGGAGAGCGTGCTGAGCCTTCACAGAACTCGGACTGGGATGGAAAGGGAACACAGCCTGACTGGAGCCCAGCTTGCAGAAGGTGGGGCCAAGCACCCAGGATAGCCTGGATCATGGGAGTCCGTCACATCTGGCAGACACGCTTCACACCACGGATTCTCAACCTTGTTGAGAATCCATGGAGGCACTTTTAAAGCCACACTCTGGGTGAGCTATGTTAGAAAATCTCAGATGACCAGGGCATCAGGATTTTTATTGATTTTTAACAATTTCTCTTATTTAAATTCCAGTTAGTTAATGTAGTATAATATGAGATTCAGGTATACAACATAGTGATGCAACACTTCCATACATCTCCCTGTGCTCATCACAAGTGTACTCCTTAATCTCCATCACCCATTTCACCCTTCCTCCCACCCCCTCCCCTCTGGTAATCATCAGATTGTTCTCTATCATCAAGAGTCTGTTTCTTGGTTTGCCACCCTCTCTCTTTCTTCCCCTTTGTTTTGTGTCTTAAATTCCATACAAGTGAAATCATCTGTTTGTCTTTCTCTGACTTATTTTTTTTAAGATTTTATTTATTATTTATTTGACAGATAGATCACAAGTAGGCAAAGAGGCAGGCAGAGAGAGAGAGAGAGAGAGAGAGAGAGGAGCAAGCAGGCTCCCCGCCGAGCAGAGAGCCCGATGCGGGGCTCGATCCCAGGACCGAGATCATGACCTGAGCTAAAGGCAGAGGCCTTAACCCACTGAGCCACCCAGGTGCCTCCTCTGACTTATTTTATTTAGTGTAATACTCTCTAGCTCCATCCATGTTGTTGCAAATGGCAAGATTTCATTCTTTTTTAAGGCCGAGTAACATTCCATTGTATATATATGCTACATCTTCCTTGTCCATTCATCAGTCAGTGGACATTTGGGTTCTTTCCACAATTTGGCTATTGTAGATAATGTTGCAAGTAACACCAGAGTGTATGTCTCCCTTTGAATTTGTATTTTTGTATTCTTTCGGTAAATACCTAGTAGTACAATTGTAGGGTAGTACTATTGTTTTTGGTATTAATTTTTAATTTACATTGTAGTTAATTAACATATAGTGGAATACTGGTTTCTGGAGTAGAATTTAGTGATTACTCACTTACATATAATATCCAGAGCTCATCACAAGAAGTCCCCTCCTTCATACCTATCATGGTAGTCATATTTTTAACTTTTTGAGGAACCTTGATACTGTTTTCCAGAGTGGCTGCACCCGTCTGCATTCTCACGACCAGTGCAAGAGGGTTCTCCTTTCTCTGCACCCTCGCCAACACCTGTTGCTTCTTACATTGTTGATTTCAGCCATTCTGACAGGTGTGAGGTGACATCTCATTGTAGTTTTGATTTGTATTTCCCTGAAGATGAGTGATGTTGAGTATCTTTTCCTGTGTATGTTCACCATCTGTGCGCCTTCTTTGGGAAAATGTCTATTCCTGTCTTCTGCCCATTTTTTTAACCTGGATTATTTCTGTTTTGTTTTTTATTATGTTCAATTAGCCAACATAGAGTGAAGTACATTATTAGTGTTTGATGTAGTATTCAATGATTCATTAGTTGCGTATGATAACCAGTGCTCATCACCACACGTGCCCCCCTTAATTATTTTCATGTTCACTTTTATAAGTTCTTATATCTTCTGATATTAGCCCTTTATCAGATACATGATTTGCAAATGTCTTCTCCCATTCTGTAGATTGCCTTTAGTTCCGTTATTTCCTTCATTGTTCAGAAGCTTTTGATTTTGATGATGTCCAGTAGTATTTTTGTTTGTTTTCTTGTTTTTTATTTTTGTTTTTGCTATTGTACCCCCTGCCTCAGGAGACGTATGTAGAAAGAAGTTGCTGTGGATGATGTCAAAGAGATTTCTGACCATATTCTCCTGTAGGACTTTTTTGGTGTCAGGTCTCACATTTAGATCTTTATCCATTTTGAGTTTATTTTTGTGTATCATGTAAGAATGCAGCCCAGTTTCATTCTTTTTCATGTTGCAAAAAACAGCATTTTATAAACAGCCTGTGTGGAACACATTGTCTTTTTCCCATTGCTATTCTTCCCTGCTTTGTCAAAGATCCTTTGACCATAGAGTTGTGCAGTCATTTCTGGGCTTTCGAATCTATTTCACTCACCTGTGTGTCTATTTTTGTGCTACTGTCATTTTGTTTTGATCATTATAGCTTTGTAATATAACCTGATGTCTGGAATTGTGATGCCTCCAGCTTTGCTCTTCTTTTCAAGGTTGCTTTGGCTGTTTGGATTCTTTTGCGGTTCCTTTCAAATGTTAGGATTATTTGTTCCAGATTCGTGAAAAATGCCGTTGGTATTTGAAACACATTGCATTAAACATGTACATTGCTTTGGGTAGTATGGACATTTTAACAATATTTGTTCTTCCAATCCGAGAGCGTGGAAGTTCTTCCCATTTCTTTGTGTCCTCTTCAATTTCTTTCATCTCTGTTTTTATAGTTTTCAGAGTACAGGTCTCTCACCTCTTTGGTTAGGCTTATTCCTAGACATCTTAATTTTTGGTGCAGGTTTAAATGGGATTGATTCCTTGATTTCTCTTTCTGTTGCTACCTTCCTGGTGTATAGAAATGCAACAAATTCCTGGCATTGATTTTGTATCCTGCAATTTTACTGAATTCATTGATCAGTGCTAGCAGCTTTTTAGTGGAGGCTTTGGGTTTTCTATATAGAGTATCACGTCATCTGCATGTAGTGAGAGTTCAACTTCTTCTTTGCTGCCTTGGATGCATTTTATTTGTGTTGTCTGACTGCTGTGGCTAGGACTTCCCGTATTATGTTAAATAACAGTGATATCTGTGGACATCTGTCTTGTTCCTGACCATAGAGGGAAAATTCTCCATTTTTCCCTATTGAGGATGATATCAGCTGTGGGTTTTTCATATGTGGCCTCTTTATGCTGAGGTATGTTCCCTCAAAATGTGTCTTGCTGAGGACTTTTATCATAAATGGTTGTTGTACTTTGTCAAATACTTGAAATGATATATTTCCTATCCTTTCTTTTATTAATGTGGTATATCACATTGATTGATTTTCAAATACTGAATCGCCCTTGCAAGCCAGGAATAAATCCCACTTGATTGTGGTGAATGATTTTTTTTTTTTTAATGTACTGTTGGATTCAGTTTGCTAGTATTCATTGGGAATTTTTACACCATGTTCATCAGGGATATTGGCCTGTAGTTCTCTCTTTCTCTCTTTTTTTTAAAAAAAGATTTTATTTATTTATTTGACAGAGAGAGAGATCACAAGTAGGCAGAGAGGCAGGCAGAGAGAGAGGGAGAAGCAGGCTCCCTGCCGAGCAGAGAGCCCGACTCGGGTCTTGATCCCAGGACCCTGAGATCATGACCTGGGCCGAAGGCAGAGGCTTAACCCACTGAGCCACCCAGGCGCCCCTTTAGTTTCCTTTAGTGGAGTTTTTTTTTATCTGGTGCTGGTATCAGGGCAATGCTGGTCTCATAGAAGAGATTTGTGAGAAGAATAGGCATGATCTCTTTAAACATTTGGCAGAATTTGCCTGTAAAACCATCTGGCCCTGGACTCTGGTTTGTTAGGAGTTTGATTACTGATTCAATTTCTTTGCTGATTATTGATCTGTTCAAGTTTTCTATCTCTTCCTGTTTCAGTTTCAGTAGTTTATATATCGCTGGGAATTTATCCATTTCTTCCAGGTTGTCCCATTTGTTCGCATACGGGTTTTCATAATATTCTCTTATAATTTTTTAAAAAATTTCTGTGGTATTGGTTGTTATTTCCCATCTCTTGTTTGTGATTTTATTTATGGGGTCCTTTCTCTTTTCTTTTTGATAAGCCTGGCTGGAGGTTTGTCAATTTCACCAATTTTTTTTTTTTTTCAAAGAACCAGCTCCTGGTTTCATTGATCTGTTCTATTGTTTTTATAGTTTCTATATCATTTATTCCTGTTCTAATCTTTATTATTTCCTTCCTCCTGCTGGTTTTAGGCTTCATTTGCTGTTCTTTTTCTAGCTCGTTTAGGTTCTAGCTCCTTAAGGTTAAGTTGTTTATATGAGATTTTTCTTGTTCTTGAGATACACCTGTATGCTATATACTTCCCTCTTAGGACCGCTTTTGCTGTATCCCTAAGGTTTGGGGTCATTGTGTTTTCATTTTCATTTGTATCCATGTATTTTTTTAAGGTCTTCTTTGATTTCCTGGCTGACCCATCATTGTTAGTAACATTGTTTAGTCTCCATGTATTTGTGGTCTGTCCAAATTTGTTATTGTGTTTGATGTCTCTTCATAGTGTTGTGGTCAGCAAAGGTGCATGGTATGATTTCATTCTTATTGTATTTCTTGAGGCTTGTTTTGTGACCTAATATGTGATCTATTCTGGAGAATGTTCCATGTGCACTTGAATAAAATGTGTATTCTGCTGCTTTGGGATGGAATGCTCTCAATATATCTATTAAGTCCCTCTGATCTAGAGTGTCACTGATTCCAATGTACAAACAAGGGTTGAGAACCACAGTCATGAGAGTGTCTGTAAGTTGTGGTGGAGAAGATCATCCTTCAAAAGTCATGTCATGGGGGCGCCTGGGTGGCTCAGTGGGTTGAAGCCTCTGCCTTTGGTCGTGATCCCAGGGTCCTGGGATTGAGCCCCACATCAGGCTCTTTGCTCAGCGGGGAGCCTGCTTCCTCCTCTCTCTCTGCCTCTCTGCCTACCTGTGCTCTCTATCTGTCAATAAATAAACAAAATCTTAAAAAGAACCAAAACAACAACAAAAAAGTCATGTCATGATAATCACTGCATGTCAAGACTATGCACAACATGTTTTCTTCCTTTCAGTGGACTTGAGAGAAATTTAAAACATTGCTCAAGTTCAAAGGTCTGTGCATAAGCATGTCAAGCTATGTAACTCACTAGATGACCCTTATGGTTGAGTGGTCACAAACCACAGACATGGCACTCATGAGCTGAATAACGGTCACACATGACTCCAAATAGATTCTCTTGGCTGATAGAAAAAATTATTAAGGATAAATGACCCCTCCCCCCTGACACACACATATCCATTACTTATCTCTTACTTTGAAAAAAAATACTATTTATGTAGAAAGTAATCTCTCTGACCTGTGTTTCTTTACAAGGTTTGAAGGAGAAGTTCTGCAGGACTTTGACAAGGGCCAGTTTCATGCTCGTGGTCGCAAACCTCATCCCAATGCAGTTTCGGGGTCCAGCTCCAAAAGGCAGGTATGTATAAGGATTTATGCTGTCCTTGTTCTTCTTACTGAACCTGGTTCCACAATACAAGTAGGGAACACATTAGTGAAACACAGAAACCATAAGAGCTATACGTTTGGGATTTGGGATTCTTACCAGGACTATACGGGACACACTTTTGGGGGTTGGTGACGCAAATCTTGCTGTGCTGATTCTGTGGTGACAATAGTAAACTATAGATCCTATGCATTTCCCATACCCTACGGGACCATTTAGTCTCGCTGAGATGAGATGAATGCTGTTGAAAAGATTTGTCTTAAACACTAGAATTACATTTGGGATGGTGAGATGTTCACACCCTGAAAGGCAAGCAGGAAATGAGCCTGACTGAAGGAAAGGCAGCTTCCTGCCTCCACTCCCACTTACATTGGTCACATGCTCATGGAAAAAGAAAGTAGAGAAAATGCCTCCCATGACTGATTGATTGACTGACTGATTGATTTGACAGAGAGAGGGAGAGCATACAAGCAGGGGGTAGTGGCAGGCAGAGGGTGAGGGAGAAGCAGGCTCCCCACAGACCCTAGGACCATGACCTGACACTTAACCAACTGAGCCACCCAGGCACCCCACCCCCCATGATTTAAAGTTCTATTTTTCTCTTTTCATCCCTATCGTCTCCACTTGCACCTCCTCTCACTTTCAAAAACAAGTCAGAAGATTCACACGGGCATATGATGCTACTCTAGGGTCGTCAAACTCTCCGACAGGTATAATCAGTATAATCCCTGTCTATCGGTTTCATGAGAGTATAAATTCCTTGAAGGTTAATCCTATATTTTATTTAAAACTGATTCCTGAATATTTGATTATATTAAGGGAAAATGTGGATTTTGGAAAAGTGATAATGGCATTGTGGTGAGGTTATTTTTTAAAGTCCTTATGTTATGTAGAGCATTCTAGAATGATCGCAGATGATGTACATGTCATATGGGAATCAGATGAAGGATTACAACGGCATGTGGATGGGTTAGTGGTTGTTGGGCAGGTGACAGGCACACATGATGCATTAAAAGTATTTCATAGACGTGTGTCTCTAGGATATGCCTGTGTATGTGTCAAAAATGCTCCGTAGTAGCCTTTTTTAATATGTGGATTTCTTACTCTCTGGCCCAGTCCCTGAAACACATAGGTAAGCACTTCTTTTCATGGTTGAATGAATTACAGAGAAGTACCTGGAGTGCTCTCTGGTTTCTGTTTGAAAAGCGACAGGAGTGGGGACTGCTGATCTTGTGGGAACCACCAGGGTTCCTGGTCTAAAGAACAGACAACTTGGTCAATTCTGACTTCTTTCAGCAAGTACCGTGTGTAAACGTGATGCTAGCAGTAGGGACACCCCACAACAAGATAAGGCCTCTGCCATAAGGGCTTAGAGTCAGGGGCTTAAAGTCTAGATCTCTAAAAAGTTCACTCCAAATTTTGTTCACCGATAACAATGAACAGGAGGGCACCAACTCTTTTAAAGATTCAAGCTTTGCCCAAAACCAGACTCTGCTTTGAATTCCCAGAAGAGAAAGCTCAAGACCCCTCTAAGGAAGATGTCTCAGACAGATGGAGAACAGATGAGTTTGCTTTTAATGAAGCCCAGATACCAAGAGCTAGCACAGGACTGCAGCCACACATAGCATGGGACCTGTGTGCGCTCCTGAAAGTAATGGCCTTATGAATAAGAGGTCATGTAGCACTCAGGGCCTGGAGCTTCACAGAGTGTCACTGGTGCGTGGTGCCTGTGCTCTGCTGTTGTGTTTTGGCAGCTCTATCCTTCAGGCCGGCTATCTGTAGAGGCTCTCTTTGCTTGCTGTGGGCAATGTTTGGTCCCTGGCCTGAAAGTGGTGAGTTTTAAATAGGTGTGCTCTGATCTGCTTGTGAAATGAGACCTGACACCGACTCCACTAGAACTGAGGCTCTGTAGAACCCTGGACCACAGCCAGAGATTTATGTAAAACAGATACAAGTAATAGACCTAATGGAGAATTTAAAGCAACAATCATAAGAACACTCACTGGGCTTGAGAAAAGAAGAGAAGACATCAGTGATATCCTAAACAGAAATAAAAGAGTTCAAAAAGAATCAGAGATGAGCAGCCATGAGGCTGCTCCTCCTGTCAGGGTTGAGGACTCAGATCCACAGCATCTGCTCTCCCACTAAGGCCAGTAGGAACAGGGGCCAAGGTTAATAAACATGGAATGTGGGGGCTGGAGGGTGAATTCAGAGAGCTAGAGAGGACAGAAAAACTTAAAGGGAAAAAAGGCCTATTTCCTGAAAGATGATAGTGGTTAAAAAAAATAAGTCATATACATATAATCACACACAGAAATATAGCATGTTGTTTGTAGTCTAATGTTACATTAAGCAGTTCAAAACCAAAAATTATAATATCATCCTAATTTTTAGTAATCTATAGTACACAGAAAAATGTCCATAAGGAGATACATGATATTATTGATAATTTTAATATACTCGGTCTGTAGATGACTACAATTTTCTTCGTTTCTATCGTTTCTATAGTTTCTAAGTCTATAGCTTATAAAATATTGACAGCAAAGAATGATCATTTTGTAATAAGAAAAAAACTTCGAGGAGCACAAAGATGTCCAAATGAATAATTGTACAACCACATGCTTGTCATCTATATGAAGGAAATATCAGAATATTCTCCAGTGTGAGGGTGGGATCCCCATTCCAGGGTTCCCTGTACCTTTCAGGACGGAACTCCTCAGGCTCTGGCCAGAGATCCTCGTCTCGGTGAAGAGTAAAGACTGGCACCATCACCACTGTCCCTTTGGGAATGAACACACCACTGATCTCCACATCTTTCTCACAGACCCTCTCAAGTCTACCACCAATTGGATGTAATCTCAGAGTTTCATTCAACACCATGTCCAGATACTCCATCTGTACGAGGCCATCGTAAGTGGGTGGTGCCTGGAAGGAAACAAACAGATTTTGATACACTGAGATTTGGAATCAACATTCAACTCACTCTATACACTACTGAAGTGTTAGGGACACCTAAGAATCATGAATTTTGGTAAAGGGAATTTATGGACATTTTCATATCTACCATGTTCTTTGACCTGTTCAGTGGCTCACTGACATGTGTAGAGTAGGGACACAAGTCACAAGGGGAGACCGCTGGGACAACCCCCCAAACAGGGCCTAAAGTCCCTCTCACCACCATGTAGTAGTTATTCTTCCTCATGTAAACAAAAGTGATTAAAAGCCTATAACCCTTACTCTTACTTGGAATATGCTGAAGTCACTGTTTGCTTTTAAAAGAGGGCCCACACATCTGTACCAAGGAAAGAGAACGGACAACAGAAAAAATCCCCTATTCCACATAAAGTCTTCTAGTTGAAATATCCTGCTTCCTAGTTTTTGATTATCTATATAAAGTTTGGAGAGAAGCACTATATTATGTAAAAGGTCTATACATAATCTGGGGAGTAATGAGTTCTTCTCTAACACAAATATGAGAAAAGAAGAATAAGATTAGACGGTACCACGGTACACAATTTCAGTTCTAGGGAAAGATGTAAAGGAACAAGAACCCTACCCTCAGCCCCACCCTCTGTTGCTGGAAGAGTCTCATAGTTGTTGCGTCAAGGTTGACAATAACCAAGTAAGCCGCTCCAGTCCCAGAGGCCAGGTGTCTTCATAAGCAGAGAATTTCAGTTTGCGCAGAGGTCTGAAAACTGTGGGCAATTGTGTCTATTGCTTGGTGTTATATTTAAGAGCCAATACTGTAGGAGTTATGAGTTCCATCAGGATACAGGCAACCTGGTTTGTAGAGCTTGGGTTTTTCACCACTAGGTATGTGATGTGAAAGAAAGTTATGTTATGTCTCTGTAGCTCAGTTTCTGACTTGTTACGTTGAGCTAATTAGAGTTCACCCTTCAGAGGGTGCGGGGCATAGACACTTACTGCTCACCCAAGATCCATGTAGGCCCCCATAGTTCCCAGCCCACCTGACCTTAGGGGAAACCACTTTGCAAATGGGCTGTGATCTGAGGATCTGTATGTCAGTTTGGGGCCAAATACTGGAAAAGCAAGTGAGCAAAACTCTAGTTTTTTGTTCTCCGGCCAACATAAAGTCTTCATGTTCTAGATAATGCTGGTATAAGAAAGCAGAGCCTCTTTACCCTGTATCACTGAATACTCCCATCCTCAACTAATACGATCGTGAACATGGGAATATGAGTCAAAAGTAAACTTTTGCTATGTAAACCCACAAGATTTGAGGGTTCTTCTGTTACTAAGGCATCACAGAGCTCATCCTGACCTCCCTCCTCAGGTATGACCTGCTCACCTTACTGGGGAAAGTCGCATCAATCTCCTCCTGTAGTTTCTGCTGGACATCAGGGTGAGTGGCCAATTCATATGCCAAGAAGGAAAGAGCAGTGCTAGTGGTGTCGTAGCCAGCAAAAAGAAAGGTCATAGACTGGGCCACGAGCTCCAGATCAGACAGAGCTAAGAGGAGAAGAAAGACATTTTAGCTAAAGCTGGTGAATGAAAAACATCACAGTTCAGATGACAAGAAACCCAAATGAAACTCCCAGATCCCTTGGGGGAAAATATGTAAAAGCAATTCGGAATCAGACTAGGAGTGGTTTGCACTCTGATATCTATGCTACAGAGCCAGAAAGAGGCAAAAGTTGTTTTGATCTGCTTATTCCCCAGGATTATAACTATTTTTGGCCATCTGCTCCTGCTTATGCCACCTTCTCCACCAACACAGGTGGCTAATTTCAGGAGATGGCATTTCTGTCTCACATACGTAGTGTTATCCATCTATCTCTGAAGAGTCCTAAAAGTACCTTAGCCATAACACAGGCTAGTATTCTTCCCTGGGAAAAATTTACATTCTTCTACAGCTTGTTATTATTATTATTATTATTATTATTATTATTATTTTGAGAGAGTATGCAATGCTAAGGCCTAATTGTCAGGAAAATTCAATGAACTTTTATCTAAACATTTTGGCAGGAACTTAGAACAATATTGGGCTACAGAAAAACTTTTGTCCAATGTGTGCTCCATGGACCAGCAGCATCAACAGCATCCGGGAGCTTATTGGAAATGCAGAATTTCAAACCTCATCCTAGCACAATGGAACCAAAATCCGAGCTTTCACAAAATGTGATGAGATGCATGGATTATATCTTCGGGAGGAATCTGGTAATAGAAGACCTGGGGCCCACTACTCTTCAAGTGGATGATCTCAGATTATGTACAGAAACTGTAACACAGACTAGAAGCTAGAAGAGGGGAGACTGATGCCGGGTAACTAATGCCATTAAAAGAGCATAAGAAGGGACCAGGGAGGGAGACAAACCATAAGAGACTCTTAACCTCAGGAAAGAACCTGGGGGTTGCTGGGGGGTTTTGGGTGGGGGGACAGGGTGGCTGGGTTATGGACATTGGGGAGGGTATGAGCTATGGTGAGTCCTGTACATTGTAAGACTGATGATTCACAGACCTGTACCCTGGGGCAAATAATACACTCTATGTTAATTAGAAAAAAAAGCATAAGAAAGAATGAGTCAATAGAAGGGTACTGGCCAGCATGAAATACAGAGAAACAGAATTCAGTGAGTAGATAGAGCAATGCTCATTCAGTCAGGCCTGAATGTCACCTTCCTTAGTGAATGGCTCCACCCTATATGTAAGTTGGCCTATCTAATTTTCTCCTGGTAGAAACTAAACTGCCCAGGCTCTAACCTATTTGATTGGAACTGGATTAGGACCTTTAGATACTTAGAGCAGTGAAATGAACAAAGCACCTGCAACAAACATGAAATTCACAACTAGAAACAACACAGCAGAATTGTAAGAAAGATCTACAGATTTCAGATTTTCAGTGATACTTTCTGTGATGTCACTGTGGATAAATTCAACTATCCTAACCTCCTCAACCTTTCCTCCTTTAGCATGGACCCAGTGACATTCAAAGTTTAGATCTATACTGCTCAATGTGGTGGCCATTTGCCAGATGTGGCTATCTAAATATAAATTTTAATTGATTACATTAAACACAATATAAGATTCAGCTCTTCAGAGGCACTAACTACAGGTCAAGTGCTCAGTAGCCACATGTGTGCCACGGTCACTGTACTGAACAGGGCAGATATAGAGTATTTCCTTCATCACAAAAATTTCTTGAACCAAACACATAGATAGATAGAGGTAGATGTATACATAGGTATAGATATATTTTAGTGATGTGATAGAGTAAGGCTGTCCTTTTTCTCCAGAATCAATTGTTAAATATATAGGAATTTTGTGAGACGGTTGTGAAACCTTGATAGCTTGAAGTTAACTATGATGGGAATGTTTCTGTCATTGAAAGAAATGATAAATCAAGGCTTTTATTTGGGAGACAGAGAGCATGTCTACAATCACTGGTTATGGAGATATAAAGAAATATTTAGGTTTATCATTCCTGTCTAATATATATTTGATGTGATTAGCCTGGTTCACTGAGAGGATCTAGAAAAAAAAAGCAACCCTAACAGCAATGAGCGCGGCTAGATCCCAGGTTTTGGTTTCTTCTTTTTTTTTTTTAACGTTAAAATTCATTCATTTATTTTACAGAAAGAGAAAGCACACACATGTGTGCTAGGGACAGAGGGAGAGAATCTCCAAGCAGATTCCCCGACGAGCCAAAGCCAGATGCGGAGCTTGATCCTATGATCCATGAGATCGTGACCTGAGTTTAAACCAAGAGTCAGATGCTCAACTGACTGTGCCACCCATGCATCCCAGAGTTTGTTTTCTAAATACCATTCTCACTAAAAGGAAACAGAGCTCCTTGAAGTAATGGCTGATTTCAAGGCTCATCAGGGGAAGTAAAAGGGAGACCTGGAATGTCTTATGTCAGAAGCAAGAAGTGCTCATAAAGTAATCTGTGAAAAGGACACAGGGGACTCTATGTACTATAATGGTAGATATGCACCATTACAAATTTGTCAAAACTCACAGAAATACCACATCAACAATAAATCCTAATTTAAACTATGGACTTAAATGGTAATAATGTGTCATTGTACGTATACTGATTGTGACAAAATTACCACATGCGGAGAGATTTTGAAAGTGGGGGTGGCTGTGTGCAGGTGGAAAATATTGGAAATCTCTGTGCCTTTCACTCAATATTGCTTGAATCTAAAACTGTTATTAAAAATCTACTCAAAACAAAACAAAACAAAACAAAAACCCCAAAAAAGAAAGAAAAGAAAAGAAAAAGAGAAAAAAGAAATGAAAAAAGAGAAGAAAGCACACAGGATCTCACTTGCAAGGGCTTCCAATGGACAAACCTGAGCGAATTTGAGGATCCTAATAAAGAATGATTTAAGAAACTAAGTTAGCAATATATGAGATCATACTGACATAAATAAATTAATGAGAGCGAACGTGAAACTCCCTTATAATGGACTATCACCCATAAATGTAGAAGAAATGATGGAATTAGAAAGTCACCATTTTGAAGCCATTATAGGAATAATGGTTTCAGTTAAATACCATCCATGGATGATAAAAGTAGTAGATGAATGTTTGAAGAAAAACACAGTATTTACACAGTCTCAAAGGCATCTTGCACCAGTCACTTCTTAATTACAAAATGAAAAATAAAACTTTATAGTACATTAAGGTAGTGAACACAAGTTCAACCAAGTGTTCCAGGTGAAGGTCACCAACACTGGGCCCAAGTGCCTCCTGATGTGATAAAAGACTTGATGCAAATTTCCAGGTAGAGGTTCCTATTCAGAGGGTCTGATTTGACCAGATAATTGACATTGGAAGGAAGCTCCCCAAAAGCTCTGATGTAGACCAGACCACTGTTTGCCGTGTTTATGGCTGCCCTTCAAGTACCGAACAGAGTTGCGGCTGCATGCTTCTGGAAAGTGGTTCTGGCTACCATTTGTATCTGAACATTTGTCTTTCTTCAATTTGCAGAAATTCCATCTGCTAAAATCTTCCTCCACATCTCAGAACCACCCCTTGCCTCTGAACCTCCCCATTGCTGGCCCTCGGAAGCTCTCCTTGCTCACCTTTATGGGTGTCTGTTTCTTTAGAATTCTGGGAGTCAATCATCAGTTGGAGAAAATCCACTCGGTGCTGGAAGTAGAAAGAGAAGTTTCAATGATAAAATGTCACTTATGAAGTCAGAAATAAATCAGGGGTGCGGTATCTAACTTCTTTCCTGAGAATATTGCCCCTTTATGGCCAGAAGTCTGAATAGTGTTGTCTGAATCATCAGTGAAAAAAAAATCCAGTTATGAAACTTGCAGAGCAGAATGTTTCTCTGATAGGAATCCAGCCATCACGTCCAACTGATTTTTGGTCCTTGCCCTCTCTGATCTTCAGCTCGTCTGGTTTTTGAACACAGCTTTCTGGCCAAAGAGTTGTCTGCTCCCTCTCCTGTCATGCCTGGTTCCTCAGGAGAAAGTCCCTGACTTCAGTTCTTTTTTTCTCCAGCTTCAATTCTTAATGAATGGCCACATAGATCAATCCCCTGACCTCTGCTCAGTCCACCAGCAGCCTCTGTGTCAGCATCTTCCAGTGCCCCACACTTCCAGAACTCTAGAATCTTCAGTGACATCCTGAGGCACCCAGCCCTGTACCCCTGTCCTACATACATCCTTGTTCTGGCTGTCAGGTCTCAGGAAGGCAAAGCGGGCTCAGCCATCTTGCAGTCTCCTGCCCCTTCCAGACTATCACAGGTTCAAATTTAACACAGACACCAAGTGTCTGATAGGAACTTCACTGGAGAATGTCTGAAGTAAAGGCTTGAAATTGAAGGGATTTCTGCCAATATAAGATATGGCAAAATTATACTACCCAGAAAATGATTTTTACATGGTGATTTTTATCCTTTGACAATTTATTGAGGGGAAGTGGTAGTTTTTCTCTCAACAAATTTTATGCAGTGACATACTAATTGCCATGCTTATTACTAATTTTAATTGTTGTCTCTTTGGCTCATTTGCTTATTTCCTTCCCTCAACCTCCACCTTCTTCATTCTGCCCAAAATGATAGAACTCTTCTGATCTGAATACTGCAGTTCTCTATCCACCTTAAAAAACACATAGAAGAGCACACATCAGATGCACACAGCTCAATTATCAAAAAGTAAAATACTGCATGTTAACGATCAACAGATTTACCTTTTGTTCATCTTTGACACGAGTTTCTTTCATCCTTTTTACAGATTTTGTAAAAAAATCAGTAACACTCTTCGGAAACACAGAGATATTGAATATTTCAAAAACCGGGGTAAGGAATGGAAAGAGTACTGTAAGGAAAAAGAACAACGGAAAGCACAATGAAAATGGAAAATTTACCCAGAGCAATTATAATTTGGTCTATCAATTAGAAAAGCAAAAGACACAATGAGTTACTGAAACTAGGAGTCATTCCCTCTATGACCTTTCCTCCAACTTTCAAGCCAAGGACTAAACCGGTGCAAATCATACGTAAGGGCCACCACTACAGTAGTGAGATCAGCAGCCTCTTGGATATCTCTGGAATGACTAAAGGAACAGGAGAACATTCCTGGATCTCTTAGCCTTTTATCTTTTGGACTAGAGCCTCTTGGGATAAACCAGACCATGATATGCTACTTCAATTAATTGTACCATTTAAGAAATTGTTGTAAGAATGCAAATAATGCAGAGTATGCCCTTCAACCACAATAGAATAAAATTAGAAATCAAGAATGGAAAGAACATTAGGAAATTCACAAGTATGTGGAAATTAAACAAGACACTCCTATATAACAATGCTTCAAAGAAGAAATCAAAAGGGCACTTAGGAATTCCTTGGATACTGATAAAATGTGTATGATATACCAAAACTCAAGGGATGTAGCAAAAGCAGTTACCAGAGAGAAAAATTGCTATATGTCTACATTCAAAATGAACAAAGATATAAAATCAACAACCTAACTTTCCATCTTAAACATGCTGAAATAATAAGACCAAACTGCATATTAAGCAAGAAGATGGAAGCAAATAATAGAGACAAGAGGAGAAACTCATGAAATGAAGAATAAAAAACAATAGGAAAAAAAAATCAAGGAAACCAAGGCTGATTTCTATCAAAAGACCTTTAGCTAGATGATCAAGAGAAAAGGAGAAAAGATTCAAATTCTATCATCTGAAATGAAAGGGGAGATTTGTACTAACATTAAAAAGGTTTTATTTTTCTTTTTTTTTTTTTTAAAATTTTTTTTTTTAATTTATTTATTTGTTAGAGAGAGAGAGAGAGCGAGCACAGGCAGACAGAGTGGTAGGCAGAGGCAGAGGGAGAAGCAGGCTCCCTGCCGAGCAAGGAGCCCGATGTGGGACTCGATCCCAGGACGCTGGGATCATGACCTGAGCCGAAGGCAGCCGCTTAACCAACTGAGCCACCCAGGCGTCCAAAAAGGTTTTATTTTTCATTAAAAATTTTTTATTTTATTTAAATTCAATTAACTAACATATAGTATATTATTAGTTTCAGAAGCAGAGATCAATGATTCATCAATTGCATGTAATACCCAGTGCTTATCACATCACATGCCTTCCCCTTAATGCCCTTTACCCAATTACCCCATCCCACCACCTACTTCCCCTCCAGCAACCCTCAGTTTGTTTCCTGTAGATAAAAGTCTCTCATGGTTTTTCTCCTCCCTCTCTGATGATTTCCCATTCAGTGTTCCCTCCCTTCCCCTATGATCCTCTTTGATCCATAGAATCCATAGGATCCCCTATGATCCATATTATATTCCACATATCAGTGAAACCATATGATAATTGTCTTTCTGTGATTGACTTATTTTGTTCAGCATAATACCCTCCAGGTCCACCCATGTCGATGTAAGTGGTAATTATTCATCCTTTCTGATGACTGAGTAATATTCCATTGTATATATATACCACACCTTCTTTATCCATTCACTTATCGATGGACATCTTGGCTCTCTCCACAGTTTGGTTATTGTGGACATTGCTGCTATGAACATTGGGGTGCAGGTGCCCCTTTTTGTATCCTTTGGGTAAGTACCTAGTAGTACAATTGTTGGGTCATAGGGTAGCTCTATTTTCAACTTTTTGAGGAACCTCCATACTGTTTTCTAGAGTGTCTGCACCATTTTGCATTCCCATCAGCATTGTAAGAGGATTCCCCTTTCTCCACAGCCTCGCCAACATCTGTTGTTTCCTGATTTGTTAATTTTAGCCATTCCGACTGGTGTGAGGTGGTATCTCACAATCATATGGTGGTATCTTGTACTACTACGAACAAGAGCATGCTAATAGATTAGGTAGCTTAGATGAAACAAAAAAATTCCCAGGGAGATACACACAGGAAACAGACATAAAAAAGTAGACAATCTTAAAGACAAGTAAAACATTGAGTTAGTAGTGAAGAAACTCTACTACCAAATATTGAAAGTAGAATCAACACCAATTCTGAACAAATCCTTCCCCAAAGAGAGGAGGACATAGTATTTCCAGACATACTCTATGAGAGAGGCATTACCCTGATACTAAAAACAGACAAAGGTATCATGGCAAAAGAGAACTATGGACCAATGTATCTTATGACACGGATGCACAAACCCTCAGCAAAACGCTAGCAAACTGAACCCAGCAACACACCAAACAAAGGAAGGATATACCATAACCAAGAGGGGTTTATCCCAGCAATGTCAGTTTGTGTAATACACTATATCAACAGAATAAACAGAATAAAACACAAAAACAACATAATCATCTCTATAAGTGTGGAAAAGTATTTGACAGAAACGCAATACCCTTTTGCAATAATTACACTCATCAAACTAGGAATAGAAAGGAATATTCTCAGTCTATTAAAGGGCATCCATGAAAAGCTCATAGCTAACACCATACTTAACAGTGAAAGACTGGGCATTTCCCCCTAAGATTAAAAACAAAACAAGGATTTGCCTTGTTTTAGTGCCTATTGCTACTTCTATTCAACACTGTACTAAAGGTGCTAGCTGGGGAAGTAGGCAAGAAAAAGAATAAAAGACATTTGTATAGGAAATAAAGAAGTAGGGGCACCTGGGTGGCTCAGTGGGTTAAGCCTCTGCCTTCAGCTCAGGTCATGATCTCAGGGTCCTGGGATCGAGCCCCGCATCGGGCTCTCTGCTCAGTGGGGAGCCTGCTTCCCTCTCTCTCTGCCTGCCTCTCTGCCTGCTTGTGATCTCTGTCTGTCAAATAAATAAATAAATAAAATCTTAAAAAAAAAAAGAAATAAGAACTAAAACCATCTGTATTATCAGATAACATGATGTTGTATACAGAAAATCTGGAGGAATGAACTAAAAATCTTTAGAACTGATAAAGTTTAGCAGGGTTTCAGGATACAAGATCCGCATACAAAATCAATTGTATGTCTATATGCTGCAATGAACAATCCAAAAGTGAAATTAAGAATAAAACTCCATTTAGAGTAACATCGAGAACAATAAAATACTTAAGGATAACTTTCACAAAAGAAGTGCAAAACTTATGTTCTGGAAACTACAAAAATTGTTGAGAAAAATTACAGAAGATATGTAAATGGAGAAACATCACATGTTCACGGATCCGAAACCGTAACATTGTCGAGATGGCAAGATTTCCTGAATTGATCTACAGATTAATGCATTCTGTTGTCAGAATCCTAGCAGGGTACTTTGTAGAAATCGGCATTCTAAATTTAAAATTCATAGGGAATTGTAAGTGACCCAGAATAGCCAAAAACAGCCTTGAAAAATGAGAAGAATAATGTTGTAGAACTCCAGGTTCTCATTTCAGAACTTACCACAAAGCTATGATAATCACGGTAATGTGGTACTGGCACAGAGATAGGAATACAGATCAGTGGACCTGAATTTAGACTCCAAAAATTTACCTATGTGTTTTTGGTCAGTGGAATTTTGAGAAGGTTTCTGAGACCATTCAATGGAGAAAGACAGTCTTTACAAAAAATGGTGCTGAGACAAGAGGATAGTCACATGCAAAAGAATGAAGTTGAATTCTTACCTTATACAAAAATGAACCCAAAAGGAATCAAAGACCCAAACATGAGAGCTAAAACTACAAAATTCTTAGAAGAAAACTCAGGCGTGTTCATGACCTCAGATTTTGCAATGAATTCTTAGATATGACACCAAGGCGGTGGGTATTATGGAGGGCACGTATTGCATGGAGCACTGGGTGTGGTGCATAAACAATGAATTCTGGAACACTGAAAAGAAATTTTAAAAACTTGGCCAACAAGCATATAAAAAGTGGTTCAACCTCACTAGCCATTAGAAAATGCAAAACAGGGGCACCTGAGTGGCTCAGTGGGTTAAGCCTCTGCCTTCGGCTCAGGTCATGATCTCAGGGTCCTGGGATCAAGCCCCATGTTGGGCTCTCACTCTGCCTGCCTCTCTGCTTACTTGTGATCGCTATCTGTCAAATAAATAAATAAAATCTTTTTTTGAAATAAATAAAATCTTAAAAAAAAAAGAAAATGCAAAACAAGAGCACACCCACTAAGGTGGATCATTAAGGAGACATCATTTAAAAAGACAGAAAAGTGTTGGCCAAGTGTTGGAAAGGACAGAGAAATCAGAAACTTCACACTTTACTACTGGGAATGTACAATGGTGTAGCTATTATGGAAAATAGTTTGGCAGTTCCTTATTAACTTAAACACAGAATTAACTACATACCTTAGCAATTCCACCCCTGAGTACATTCTGAAGAGACCTGAAAACAGGTAATCAAGCAAAAACCTGTGCGTGAATGTGGATAGCACCATTATCCACAATAGCCAAGAGCTGGAAACAACCCAAATGTCCATCAAATGATGAAAGGATAAATAAAATGCAGTATGTCCTCAAAATGGAATATTTTTGGCCATAAAAAGAAAGAAGGTACTGATGCATGGTGCCACATGGATAAACCTTGAACACATTACACTAATGAAAGAAGGCAGCCACAAACATCAGATGTTCTATGGTTCCGTCTCTGGGAAGAGTCCAGGAGAGGCAAATCTATTAAGACAGAAAGTAGATTACTGGCTGCGTAGGACTAAGGAATGTAGGTAGTGATAGTAAAAAATACAGATTTCTGAGTTGACAACAATGGTCTAACAATTGACTATAGTAATAGTTGCTCATATTTTTGAATGCACCAAAACCATTTTTTTTTTCAGTTTGAGTTTACAGATATACAGTATTATACAAGTTAAGGTATACTGAATAAGGCTTTGACATACACATATCAAGAGATGATTACCACAATAACATGTCCATCATCTCATGTATTTACAAAATAATTTTTTTTTATTTTTTTTTTATTTTAATAAACATATAATGTATTTTTATCCCCAGGGGTATAGGCAAAATAAAATTTTTTAATCCTTGTGATGAGAACTTCTGGGATCTACTCTGGTAGCAACTTTCAAACACTTCATACAGCTGTGTTAACTATACTTATCCTGTTGTATATTACAAGCCAGTACTTTTTTATCTTATAACTGAAACTTTGTACCTTCTCATCACCTTCATTCAATTCCCACCCCCCGGAACTCCTGCCTCTAATAACCACAAATCTCACCTTGTTTTTCTATGAAGTTGGTTTCGGTGTTGGGAGGGTGTTTGATTCCGTACAGAAGTAAGCTCATACAGAATTTGCCTTCCTCTAACTTATTATTATTATTTTAGATTTTATTTATTTATTTGACAGAGAGAGAGAGAGAGAGATCACAAGTAGGCAGAGAAGCAGGCAGAGGGGAAGGGGGAAGCAGGGTCCCCGCTGAGCAAGGAGCTGATGTGGGACTCGATCCCAGGACCCTGGGATCACAACCCGAGCCGAAGGCAGCAGCTTAACCAACTGAGCCACCCAGGTGTCCCTGTCTTCCTCTAACTTATTTAAGTTCCATCCATGTTGTCACAAATACAGGATCCCCTTCCTGTTATGGCTAAATAGATTTCATTGTGTATGTATGTATATACGTGTGTGTGTGTGTGTACACATTTTCTACATTCATTCATTGATAGATACTGAGGCCATAAAAACCATGAATTTTACATGCTAAATGGGTAACATATATAGTAAGTGAATTATATCTCAATAAAGCTATTGTAGAAAGAAAGGAAAAAGTGAAGGAAGAGAGGGAGGAAGCAAGGAAGAAAAGGAAGGGAAGAGAAAGACAGAAGAAAAAACAGGAGTGCACATACATATTAAGAACAAAAGTGGGTCAAAGAACTCAAATCTGAAGAGCTTCTTGGCATTTTCCACGAAGGGATCCTTTGGGTTGTTGAGGGAATCAATGTTCACTCCAAACGATGTGCTGGTAATCACATCCATGCTGTAGGCCCCAAAGATGCTGTGAGAGAAAGAAAAAACGTGTGTGATTAAAATCACCACCTCTTTACTATCTTAATCCAACACATGCAGCAAAAAGTGCACGTAGATTCCGATGTCCAGACAAGGCAAAAACCACACATTCAGAACCAGCTGCTGCATCATCTGAAGAGCCTAGATGCCATCACACTCACTCATGAGGTGCTCGTGAGGTGCCAGTGATGCAGCTGCCTTGTGCTAGCGGTGATGGGGACACTGTGACATGTTAGACACACCTCTGAGTTCAAGGAGCTCAGTCATGGAGGGATAGAGACCCAAAGTCAGACAAATTACAGTAGTGTGTTTTGAGTATGGGCAGCAGAAGGTGGATAAGTACTATGTCTGAGCAGGACAAATGGTGGGATAATAAATTCTTCCTCATGGAGTCTTGAACTGTGAAACTGATCTGGATCTTCTCTCACCACAGTATCTATGCTCAGAGCGGATTCCTCTTCAGCACATTATTGAACACCAACACCCTGTTCTGTGCTGCCAGGAACACCATCCCTTCTTCTCTACACCCCTGCTAAGGCTCCTGAAAGACCCACTCTGTCTCATCTCCACCGATCTGAGATTGCCCTGAGGACGCACTCACTTCTGGAAAATGTAAGAACTCTGAATGTTCCCAGAAAAATAGTAGATCACTCCAAAACTGGTTCATGGAAGCCCATAACTAAGTGATCCTATGTTCCTAGTTTTCACAGGACAACCCAGTGTATGCCAGTTATTCCTGCATGATTAAAAAATATCCAAATTTAGATGATAAATGACTACCCATACCCTGTGTATAAGACTTTAGCTCTTTTGAGGTTGAAGGAAGGAAAAGTGGTAATAAAAGTTAATATTTAGCATTTTGCAAATATCCACAAAAAAAATCATGAAACTTTTTAAAGTTGTTCCCATTCCCCTTGTAACTTTCCACCCCACCCACTGCCTGCCAACATGTACCTTCCCCTCCCACCACTGCACACATTCTACTTTCAAAACTTTGGTACAATTCTGTTTCTTCATTTCAAGAATGTGTTTTGGTCTTCCAGAATAACCAAAGTGACAATTAAGTAGATAATTTAATCCTTGCTCTCAAAAGCAGGAGCCAATGCTTTCTCTTCTGCCTTTTTTTAAAAAAGATTTTTATTCATGTATTTGACACAGAGAGAGATCACAAGTAGGCAGTGAGGCAGGCAGAGAGAGAGGAAGGGAAGCAGGCCCCCGGCTGAGCAGAGAGCCCGATGTGGGGCTTGATCCCAGGACCCTGAGATCATGACCTGAGCTGAAGGCAGAGGCTTTAACCCACTGAGCCACCCAGGCGCCCCTCTCTTCTGCCTTTCTAAGTGAGCTACCTCTTCGTGGCTCGCCCATCGGAGTTTAACACCACACGCCTACTTCAGCTTGTTTGCTGGAGTAACTCAACAGTGAGAACTGGGCTTTACGGCAGCAGCTGGAAAGTGTCGTGACAGAGTTGGAATCCCAGCAGCTGGACTCCTACTTACTCTTTAAGTTGATAGGTTTGCCTTTCTCGGCCTCCTTCCTCAGGTTTCTCACCAACATATCTCCATACTGGCCAATGATGGGGAACATCTACACACAAAATATACTACCACCTGAAGTTAAATTGGAAAATCTAGTCCCAGAATGATCTGGCTTTCACAAACATGGAGCAGTAAGGGACTTTTAAAAAAATTAATTCGTGTTTACTCAATTTTTAAAAATTGTTTTATTTTTATTTTTAAGTAGTTATATATAAAAATTATATATAAGTATATAAAATATATAAAATATAATATAATTAATTGTTTAATTAATTTAAATCGTGTTACTCAACATATAGTGCAATATTGATTTCTGGAGTAGAATTCAATGACTCATCGCTTTCATACAACACCCAGTACTCATCACAACAAGTACCCTCTTTAGTAACTATCACCCATCTAGCCCCTAGCCCACCCACCTCCCTCCATCAACCCTCAGTTTATTCTCTCCTTAAGAGTCACTTATGGCTTGCTTCCCTCTCTCCTTTTTTCTTTTTTCCCATTCCCATATGTTTATCTTTTTTCTTTCTTAAATTCCACATATAAGTGAGATCCTTAAAAAAAAATGTGGTATATATACATAATGGAATATTATTCAGCCTTCACAAAGAATGAAATCTTGCCATTTGCAATAATGTAGATGGAACTAGAGTGTATTATGCTAAGCAAAATAAGTCAGCCAGAGTAAGAGACATTTAATGACAAATCTTATCATGTGTTTTCTAGGACAGAAAGAGAAAAGACCATTTTTAGGAAGCCCAAATATAGCAGACTACTCCCTAGAAATGGAATATGTTCTTATTTCCTACCTGTCCCCAGATGTATTCCTTAACTTTTTAATTGAAATCCTCTTCTTTCTTACCTCTTTGATCTTTCCACTGGTGAAGGTTGGAGACAGCAATGTTCGTATTCTCTTCCATTCTTCATCGTCAGACATAGAGACAGAATTTTTCATAAATCCCACTGGACCAAGAAACTAGTCAAAGAAAAACACATTTTACCCCACATAAGTTTTGAAGATCTCCAAGTTTGTAGAAAATATGTTAAATAGGTATGAATTACTCACCAAATATCTAGTGACTGCCTACTTAATAGTAGGCCATATGCTAGATGCTTAATAGATATTTATCCGAAATGCCTAGCTTCCTGCAAGGCTGAAGGAGGCATCCAGCCACCTGATATTCTTCCCAGCTTTTATGTCCCACTTTCCTTTCCAATATAAATATGGTATGGAATAATTTGGTAGGGAAACTATATCTCTAGGGGAACACACACAATTAACACCTAGTACATTCTCTTAAGCTATGCAGAGTAGAATTGCAAAGATGGAAGGCAACCAAATAGACTGGCAATGCATGTTGCCTCAGAGCAGTTCAGTCTTTACATATACGTACAGCATGTGCGTCTGGAAAAACAGATGTCTTGATATGGTGATTCTTTAAAAAAATAGCACTGAAGATTAAAACCATTAGGAATCTATATGTTATTGTGAAGAAATGGTACAGTTACATGGAGATCTTTTCCCCCTGTATTTCTCCAAAGGGACAGAAGGAAAAAGAGATAATTCTATTTCTCAGCTTGGGACTGGCCTACCAAGCTAACTATCTCCAATCTTTCCCCCATCTTCCCAAACTCTATGCGCTCATGATAAAAACTCACAAAGAACAGAAGGAACTTTCTCTGCTTAATAAAGAGCATCTAAAACCCTACATCCAACATCACCTCCATGAGGAAAGACTGACGTGATATCACGAAGATGATGGAACAGGACACTCCAGCCTCTGTCACCCCACAAAGGACAAAAATCAGACAGCTATCCACAAAAACAGGCTTAAGAGCTTAGGGGTCCATTGAAGGAGTTTCAACAACACAGTGGGGCAAAACTCTTGAGAAGAACTTTAC
The DNA here is from genome assembly GCF_963455335.1 of Martes martes. Classification (NCBI taxonomy): domain Eukaryota; kingdom Metazoa; phylum Chordata; class Mammalia; order Carnivora; family Mustelidae; genus Martes; species Martes martes. The sequence continues at coordinate 8,945,254 of NC_137906.1, forward strand.
AAGAAAAGTAGGGAGATTAGACTCATTAGCTTCATTTTGCCTGCACCACCCCATGACCCAGGCCGGCACTGCTCAGCACCAAGAGGACAACCTCTGACCTGAGATAGTTCCCTTTCCTGGTAAATGGGCAGAAGGGCGAGTGGCCATTGGCCCCACCCCTTCAGGGCATGGTACAAATGATGCACTTTGGTTTCACCCCACCCAGAGACTGGCATGGCTGACACATCTAGACACAGCTAGGAACAAAGAGGGACAGGACTACCAGCATTAGCCGCCTGGCACGAGCGACCATGTTTCTCTGTGTCCTGTTCTGCAGAAGACCCTAGCAGCCTGAGCTGCTAAGGAACCAACAGCAGGTACAGCACCGTGCAGCCTCTAAGATTTTGCTGCTGATGGTCTCACAGGTTTTCATATTCACAGACTCCAGCTCTGCTCCCTCTGCCCCTACTGGACTTGCCTCAGCCAGCACCACCATCAGCACCCTGAGCCCTGGAAATTGCACCAGAAGCCACCCTGGCCTCTGTGACTGGACATAGGTACAACACCAGCCCAGGCCCCAGCAGCTTCTCAGGTGCCTAAGGCCAGACCTGACTCCTGTCACTGGACCGCACTGCCACATGAGTCCACAGCTAAACCCTGTACTTTGCCAGCCTGAACTTCGGTCACAAGCCCCAGCGCCATGCATGCAACAGTTGCTAGCCCCTGAAGTCACATGAGTGCAGACAGACAGCACTCAGTGCTACCTATGTGCCTGCATCTGTCCTTGGCCCCTGCTGCTGGGCCTAGCCCGCATCTGGGGCATGTGCCTCCATTCAGTGCCCACAGGTAAATGTGTGTGCAGCACCAACCTTGGCCACCATTCTGCCTGCCCCAGTCCACTGACGCTGTATCTGGAGGTGCTACTGAACAGGCAAATAGCAACATAGCCACGATGGGCCCCCACAGCTCTTGCTCCTATGGACCGTGCACTTGCTGATGTTGTGGACCCCAACTGCCTGAGCCAATCGCACTTCTCTGCGTTTGAAGTTACACAGTCAGAGCCAGGGAAAAACATGAAAATAACTGGGGGAAGAAAGTCTGCAGGATTTACAGGACACCATCAAGTGAAACAATACATTAGGGGAGTCCTACTAGGACAAAATTTAGTGGGCAGAATGCTTACTTAAAGGAACGATGGCTGGAAACTTCCCAAATCTAGGGAAATATATAGAAATCTGGACTATGAAGGTTAAAGGTCCCCAGTCAACAAACGTCCTCCACACTATTCTTTACGTTCCACATATAAGTGAAACCATATGATAATTGTCCTTCTCTGCTTGACTTATTTCACTCAGCATAATTAACTTAGGGAATAGCATGGAGGACATTAGGAAAAGGAAGGGAAAATGAAGGGGGGTGGAAATCAGAGGGGGAGACGAACCATGAGAGACTATGGACTCCGGGAAACAAACTGAGGGTTTTACGGGAGAGGATGTGGGGGAATGGGTTCGCCCAGTGATGGGTATTAAGGAGGGCACGTATTGCATGGAACACTGGGTTTTATACGCAAACAATGAATCATGGAACACTACATCAAAAACTAATGATGTACTGTACGGTGACTAACATAACTTAATAAAAAAAAATAAATGTCCCCAATCAGATTGAATCCCAAAAAGACTTCACCAAGACATGTTATAAAAAACTGTCAAAAATCAAAGACAGAGAACCCGGAAAGCAGCAAAAAAAAAAAAGGAGCTCACCACAGACAAGGGAACACCTACAAGTCTACTCAGTGGATCTAGCAGCAGAAATCTTGAAAGCCAAAAGAGAGTGAAATAAAATATTCAAAGTCGTAAAAGAAACAAACAAGCAAACAAAAAACCAAAAATCAAACATTAGCAACCACAAATAATTTACCTGGAAAAGCAGGTAATGAAGGAGAGAGAAAGTCCCTTCCAGACAAACACAAGTGGAAAATTTCATCACCACTAAAGCTGCCTTACAAGAAACACTAAAGGGAGTTCTTCGAGGTGAAAAGAAAGGACACTTACTAGTAACATGAAATCATATGAAAGTACAAAACTCACTGGTAAATGTAAATATATACTCAAATTCAGAATACAGTCATATTGTAATGGTGACATACAAATCACTTATAACTCAAGTATAAAAGATAAAACAATTAAAAATACCAATAACTATAAGAATTTGTTTATGGATACACAGTATAAATATATGTAAATTGTGACTTCAAATACATAAAATAGAGGGGGAGTAAAAGCCCTGAGGTTTTGAATGAGAACAAACTTAAGTTTTTTTTTTAAAGATTTTATTTATTTATTTGTCAGAGAGAGCGAGCAAGTGCGCACAAGCAGGCAGAGTGGCAGGCAGAGGCAGAGAGAGAAGCAGGCTCCCCGCCAAGCAAGGAGCCCGACACAGGACTCGATCCCAGGACCCCGGGATCATGACCTGAGCTGAAGGCAGTAGCCCAACCCACTGAGCCACCCAGGCGTCCCCAAAGTTAAGTTCTTATGAGCTTAAAACAGGGTGCTATATCTATAAGACTATAAAAAGTTTCATGTAAGCCTCTTGGTAACTGCAAAGCAAAAACCTAGAGCAGATATGGAAAAGGCAAAAATAAAGGAATGAAAGCATTCCCCCATAAAAAACACCCATGAAATCACAAAGGAAGACAGGAAGAAGGAACAAGTGATCTATGAAAAACTTGGACTAATGAAATGCAATAGTAAATCCTTACCCATTAATATATACCTTAATGTAAGCGGACAGATGAATGCATAGAGAACATGGAATTTGTATGGAGCACTGGGTGTGATGCATAAACAATGAATCTTGGAACACTGAAAAAATAAAATTAAATTAAAAAAAGAAAAGAAAATGGAATATCTTTGTCTTAAAAAGAAAGAAATCCTGTGCTCTCCAAAAAACATGGATAAACCTGGAGGACAACATGCTAATAAGTACAACTGAATCAGACACAGAGGACAGATAGATACTGTATGATCTCACTTATAAGTGAAATCTAAAAATAAAACCAAGCTCAGTAACAGAGGGTAGAATGATAGTTATGAGAACCTAGAGAGGGGGGTGAAGGGCAGTTGTTAATCAAATGGTACAAACTTTTGGTTATAAGAAGAAAAATATCTGAAGACTAAATGTACTGCATGGTGACCATAGTAAACACTGAAGTGTAAACTTGAATTTGCTAAAAAAAAAGTAGATCTTACATAGATCTTATATATTACATCTTACATAAAGGTAACTCTGGGTGGTAACGGTTATGTTAATTCATTTGTGTTTATCATTTCAAAATGTAAATACATACATTACAACAGCCCACTGTGCACCTTTAAAATATATACTTTTAGTTGTAATAAATAAACAAAAAATTTTTAATTGCTGAAAGACCGAATGCTTCCCCTTAAGATCAGGAACAAGACGAAATGTCCATTCTCGCTGCTCTTATTTAAAATCTCATTGGAAATTCTAGCTAGCGCAAGAGGGGAAACAAAGAAAAAAAGGTATACAGATTGGAAAGATAAAAATCGTAGTGATCCTATTTTAGGTGACATAATTGTCAATGCAGAAAATCTTAAGGAATATAAAAGAGAACACTTCTGCATCTAATAAATGAGCTAAGCTAGTTGTAGAAAATAAGATCAACACACAAAAATCAACCACATTTCTCTTTCTCTATATATACAACAGAATATTATGCAGCCATCAAAACCCCCTGATATCTTGCCATTTGCAACGACCTGAATGGAACTAGAGGGTATTATGCTAAGTGAAATAAGTCAATCAGAGAAAGACAAGTATCATATGATCTCACTGATAAGAGGAATTTGAGAAATAAGACACAGGATCATAGGGGAAGGGAGAGAAAAAGGAAACTAGATGAAACCAGAGAGGGAAACAAACCATAAGAGACTCTTAATCTCTGGAAACAAACTCACGGTTGCTGGGGGGGGGGTGTGTGGGGGTGGGAGGGATGGGGTGTCTGGGGATGGGCACTGGGGAGGGTATGTGCTATTGATGAGGGAGCAGGAGGCTGGCTGAGGACAAAGCAAAAGCTGGCACCTTGCACCCCCTCTCCACCCGCTCCCCTCCCCTCGGTACTATAGGTGACATTCCTCAGGCACCCCTGACTGCCATAAATGAGAAACAAATAGTTAACTTGCAGAGATCACAATCCTGCAAGGCAGGAGTCTCCCTTGGTTTACAAATGTCCTTGAGATTTACAACAAAGAAGTTACCTTATCAATAGCCCAATTTCCAGAAGCACATAACTCAGTTCCTCAAGCCCTAACATCACCCTCCCCTCCATAAAAACTGAAGGAGGCTGAGATAGAAGGATAAGTAAATAAAGTTAAATTGCTTCTAAACCTAAATCTCACTAACAAGGACGCTTGATAGCAGGAATGCAACATTCCACCAGGAGACTCCCAATTGTCTTTATGTCAGTGCCTCATTAGAGGGAAAGCGGCCTTGACTGGATAGTAACAAGGACTTCAATATCCTGACAGTCTTCTTTACCCTGATAGCCCTTCTGAACACCCCCTTTGTCCTCACCTACCTAACTCCTGTGTATATAACCAGCCACTCCTCACATCCCCGGGGCAGCTGCATCTCCGTCTGCCCACGGGTCCTGTCCCCGTGCTTTAATAAACCACCTTTTTGCACCAGAGACGTCTTAAGAATTCTTTCTTAGCCGTCGGCTCCGAACCTCACTCCACTGAACCTGACCTAGGTTCTAGAACTTCATCATATTGGCGACCACGAAGGGACTGTGAGTCTTTACATTTGGACTCTGAGCTTCGGTGCAAAATTGGTGAGTACTTTCTCTTTTCTCCCTTTACTCTCATTTCAGGGGCTTTTCAAGGAGTATGGTCTTATTGGAACACTTGCATGTCAATTGCTCAGGCTGTAATCCTCTAGCCCGTGGCTGCTCTACGGGGAGGAAAGCGTCTGCCTTTTGGCTGTAAGTTAGTACCTTGGCCGGAATGGTAATAAGATCCAGAAACTTAATGCCCTCTCTTTATTCCTGTTCTTATATAAAGTTGTCTCTCTTGGGCACGGGACAGCCACCTAAGTCACCAGGACGGCTGCCAATCTTAAGACTCCCGTGTGAGGTTTCCTCCTGATTGATCTAATGTGATCCCCTCCACATCCCTGGTCTAGCCACTTCTGGCCGCGGGACCTCCACTGGGAGCCGGCCGAAACCAGTACCCGATTGAATTAAAATGCAACCGGGGACCGTTTCCTTGGGAAGTTGGCTGCAAGGACCACATGTGTTGGAATGTCGCATAGACCATGATGGATTTCAGTCTTTACTGTTTCTTGTCAGTGTCTTCTGCTAACTACTTAAAGCTACGGAATTGGGTAATTTCCCCTTTGCCAAACTTCTCTAGTAATTCCATGGGTTAAAATGGCAAAACAGTATGCAGTTTTCAGTACAGACAATGGCATGGCATGGCACAGTATTTTGGTTCATTCACCAGGCACCCATCTGTAGCCTAGGATGCGATGGGGAAGAGGAGGGACGCCGGCAACCCTCCAGGGCCTTTAACGGCAGGAATGCCTTCCCGGGGAAGGCAGGATGGTGATCAATAGCGATATCTTGAGGGACGCCTCTGGTCGCTTTTGACACACGGGAACCTCTGACATACTCTGTGTGGGACGCCACCCAGGAGTCAGGGGGGATTTGGTAATGGACCTTCTTTACTTTTCTGGGATCCTCCTCTTCTGTGCCCAAGGACTCTCCCTTGGGGTGCCTTTTAACCCACTGGAAATAATTTGGATTGCAAAACTTAGAAAAGGACTGAGCTCCTGTAACACTGCATGGCCTCAATGGGAACAGGGCAAATGGACCTAGGACACCTTCATTGCTCATACCTAGGCCTTCATTGCTCTGCACCAGGACCCCTAACTAAGGGGCTTTTGCTGAATGTGCTTGCCCAAATGAGTCAGCTAGTAAACTTCTCCTGACATATTGGATGATAATTCTGTTAATAAGCCTCCTTCTAGTAAACCCAGGTTGCTGGGTCATCCCTAGCAAAGGGGACTCTGACTTTCTCTCTCTCTGTTTCTCCTAATAGATGTGGGGGCTTCTCCCTCACTCATTTCCCGTGTTAATGGCTATAACTGGAGCCAACTGGGGTTAGTCTTAACTCAAGACAGAGACCTTAAGGAATATTCCCAAGCAGCTGCCGAAACTCCCTTTGTTTCGGGGAAATTCCCTGTTTTCTCTGGCCTGACTTGGACTGCTTAACCCCTCCCCCCTGCTGGTGGGAAAACATGGTGTCTGCTCCTCTGTTGGGGCTGATGAGCTCTAAAACCGGGAATCCTTTCTCTGCCTCTCTCCTGTTTCTGCACCAATGTGCGTGCAGACTGCATGACTAGCCTCTAGATCATGCACCACGGCTCCTTCTCTCCTCACTGTCAAGGAGCAAGAAGATCATCCCCTGGACCTAACACCCCCCACTCCAGATCTCCCCACTCGTGTCTCAGGTAAACATTCAAAGTGGAGTGGGCCCAGATGGAACGTAAATCAGTATTGGAACTAAGTTAAGTTTGTTGGTTTAATTAAGATAGATGTCTTTTAAGTTATCAGCAGTAAATGTGAAACTTCGAAGTTTACTGAAGATCAAATGAGCTTGTGTTATTTGTTTAAATTTGTTAGCAAAGAAATGACTAAACTGATGGTTAATTGTTTGTCTCAAAGTTTCAATGGGTAATTGCTGAGATAGCTTTCAAAGTCTTTGGTAACCTGAAAGTTTTAAAGTTTTGGTTGGATGACAAATGGAATTAAATTATGGACATCTAGTTCTTAACCACTCAGGATAAAATGCTAAGTCATTGATTACTGAACATAGGTTTGTGCTTTTGACTTCTTACTGCAAAGAAACTAAGAATATTTAAATCTGTTGGTAAACATGTTTTGTGCTTAACTGATTGATAAATTTGCCATCTGAAGAATTCTGTTGTAACAGTTCACAATTGGTTAATACTTAGTCTTCAGTAGAGGTTAAGATATTTCTAAAAGTACAAAATTCTGCTGACTGTAAGACTGATAAAGAAAACGACTCTGTGGAAAAGTAGAGAGTATGTAAGAAAGATTTAAGGAATGGAAATGCATTTTTTTGAAGGTTAAAAAAAAAAAAAAAAGAAGGGTAATTTTGTCCTAAATGAGATGGTTGTTTGGAAGGAAATGACTTGGGACAAAACCTGAATGAAAAGGAAAGTTGTAAAAGGTTTGTGAAGGGAAGTCTTCAGAAAAGGAATTTTAACTATGGTCAGGACGGACTAAGATTGAAATGAATGGGTTTTAAAGGTACATTGGTGTAAGACTGAAATTCTCTCTGTTCAAAAGGACAAAGTTTTCTTAGATTAATTGATCTGCTGTTAAGAAAATGTAAATGGTTTTCTCTTTGCCTGTCCAGAAAACCCAGTTTCTATGTTTTGTTTTATCAGGTGTTTAACATCCCTAATTATATTTAGGCATGTGTTTTAAAACCTTCTAAGGTTTTAGCAATTGTTGACAAGATTTAAGTTGTAAATCTCTTTAACTCAGGCTTTTCCTTGGTATGCTAAGTTACTCATGAAGTACTGCTAAACCAATGATAAACCTTGGGTTACATTTGGGAACCCTTCTGGCGCCAATCCTAATCAAGGTGTAATAGGCTGATTCAAATGTCTACTAGGGTAAATTATAATTCAATTGGTCACCTAGCATCACAGTGGAGTTTCCTGTGTGTTACAATCTCATTGGTCACCTGTGCGTAGCCAGGCCCGACCGCATGGCCTTTGCCCTTAAAAGCTAGACTGTGAAACAGAAGGGTCGCCCTCTCTTGTAAGAGGTGCGGCCCCGGTTAGATTCTTGATGCTTGGCGTGAAATAAAGCTTTGCTTGACCTTCGCTTTATATCAGTCTCGCTCCTTTAATCACGGACCCATTATTGGGGCATAACAGGACTAAATGAACTAAAAGATTATAGTGTTGTGTCTCTTAATGTTTTGTCTTATTTTAGACATTGCTGGTTCTCTAATGTTTGCTTTTCCAGACTAAGGAAACTTTTTCTTAAGTTATCTGTAACTTACAGAGATGTAAATGTACTCATTTGTAAAGGAATCAAGGCATTCAACTTTTCTCTCTATCTGAACCCTCTGAAACCAAAAGGTCTCAGTAAATATTCTTTCTTCCATGGCAATCAGTCATTTGCATAAGTTCAGTAAGAATCTGTTCTCCTTATAACAGGACACAATTGGAAACACTGGTTATTTTACCAAGGCTTTGACTGGAATGTCATATTTGAAAAGACTCAGATATGACCAGAGAGCTTAAAGGAACTAAGGTTGACTTTGTGAAACCTGGAGCCGTAAAGCCCCTTGGAACTGTTGGCCTGATACCTTGCTTACAGAGTTCCCAGCAGCCTCACCAGGTGAGTAAAGAATGTCACTCCTTGGTAGGTGCAGAACCTCAGGAAGAGGCATTCGCCTAAATCAACAGGTATTACAGGCATGTCTGATGACAAGTATGTGGCTTGGCTTCTGGCCTGGAGAGTCTACGAAAAGTTCAACCTAGAGATTCCTTATAAGAGTTCCAGCAAAGCAGATTCTAAAAGATCTTTATGATCACACTCACTGTTCTTGCTGAGCTTATGTAAATAATTAGGCCAAGTTTGTTAAAACTGGACTTGTTTTTCAAATGACTTAGTCCTGATTTGGCTATCCCTGGAGATGAGGGTTATTTTAGAGAGAAAAATTATGTTTTAATAACCCACCTTTATGGGTGTTAAATCCTAAAGTTGATTGTTTTTAAATGTTTGTTTACCTAAGCTAGACAATTTGAGGTAAACTTCAGAAAAGTTGCACAATAGCTCATTTAGATGATCTTCTTGTTTTTTTATTCTGTGGGGATAATAACAAGACCCCATGGCACATGATTAAACAACTAGATAATGGGATTGATTCCCTAACAATTGTATAACTTAACTATCACCTTGTGTGTGGCTGGAATAATGAAATTGCCTAAAAGCCAGCATACCGCACTCCATAGGATTAACTATGGACTTATGGAGACAATGGATGAACCCACTTTCTCTATGATTAAATTGGATTATGCATGGGGGACTCCCCTTATCTCTTGACAAGTTTTCTCCCACTTGCCAGTGATCCTCTGTATTCAGGATATTGTTAAGGCTGGCCTACTCAAAGGGCTTCTTAATGGTTTCAGCCCTTAGTCATATTTATCCTAGAAGCCACCTCTGTTGAGGTGCAATTGCAAACAAATGCTTTAGCTAAGCATAGAACAGCCCTCCTCATAAAAAGGAGAGTCCCTGACTGTAATGACTTCACATCAGGTCCAGATATGTCTTAGAAGCCAATGGATAATGGAGGTCAACTTATTAAATACTGGGCTACACTAACAGATATGCCCAAAATAATACTTAAAACTTGTCAAACTTTAAACCTAGTTGCCCATATGCCTGAACCTGACCACTGTACTTCTTTCTCTATAGAGCAGAAACTGTTCAGTGGTTATTGATCTTGCTTACTCTCTTTGGCAAGATTTAAGATGCCCCTGTTATAAAAAACAAATGACAGTTGGTTTACTGATGACAATACTTTTCATAGAAAGAATAAGAAAAGCTAGGTATGCCACAGGGCTCACTAGCACTTTGCAATTGCCAAAGCCTTAAAAATAAACATTAACACTGACTCCAAATATGCCTTCCTGGTACTACATGCCCATGGAGCTATTTGGAAGGAAAGGGGATTACTGTCAAGCCATAACTCCCCAGTCAAATATGGGCCTAAGTTATAAAACCCTCCTTATCGCTATACTGAGGATGGCATAAGGCTCTACAAGATCCTTCTCTCTCTTTCAGTGATTGGTTAAGTTCCTGGTTTGAAGGAGGACTATGGCCAACAATTAAAAATCTCCTTTTTGGGCTTCTCATCCTTATCGCCTTATTAATCTTAATGTGTTGCTTTGTTCAATGTTTCTCTACTTGGTGCCGAGACTCCATTGCTGCAATGACTTCACCACGACAGATGATCCTTACCACGCATAAAGACACCTCTTCACTGTCAGCGCTGGATTCAGCTGCCTCCACCTTTCGTAACTCCCTTATACGTTCCTCCACAGATCAATATTGACCCGAGTAGGTAGGGACAGCTCTACGCCCCTATTCAGCAGGAAGAAGTTACAGAAGATGAGACCTTCCACCTTCAACCACCTTAAAGATTTAAGGGTCAAAATTGTTCAGGGGGGAATGATGAGGGAGCAGGAGGCTGGCTGAGGACAAAGCAAAAGCTGGCACCTTGCACCCCCTCTCCACCCGCTCCCCTCCCCTCGGTACTATAGGTGACATTCCTCAGGCACCCCTGACTGCCATAAATGAGAAACAAATAGTTAACTTGCAGAGATCACAATCCTGCAAGGCAGGAGTCTCCCTTGGTTTACAAATGTCCTTGAGATTTACAACAAAGAAGTTACCTTATCAATAGCCCAATTTCCAGAAGCACATAACTCAGTTCCTCAAGCCCTAACATCACCCTCCCCTCCATAAAAACTGAAGGAGGCTGAGATAGAAGGATAAGTAAATAAAGTTAAATTGCTTCTAAACCTAAATCTCACTAACAAGGACGCTTGATAGCAGGAATGCAACATTCCACCAGGAGACTCCCAATTGTCTTTATGTCAGTGCCTCATTAGAGGGAAAGCGGCCTTGACTGGATAGTAACAAGGACTTCAATATCCTGACAGTCTTCTTTACCCTGAGAGCCCTTCTGAACACCCCCTTTGTCCTCACCTACCTAACTCCTGTGTATATAACCAACCACTCCTCACATCCCCGGGGCAGCTGCATCTCTGCCTGCCCACGGGTCCTGTCCCCGTGCTTTAATAAACCACCTTTTTGCACCAGAGACGTCTTAAGAATTCTTTCTTAGCCGTCGGCTCCGAACCTCACTCCACCGAACCTGACCTAGGTTCTAGAACTTCATCACTATGGTGAGCACTGTGAATTGTGTAAGACATGATTCACAGACTTGTACCCCTGAAACAAATAATACATTATATGTTAATAAAAAAAAGGAAAAAAAATCAACCACATTTCTATATAACAACAATGAATATTGTAAGGGAGGCAGAGGGAGCCATTTTGTTGTTTATGCAGTAAACTTAGATTGACCCTGCCCCTCCCAGAGGAACTTACTTGCAAAGCCCAGATACAAGGGCGGGTCAGGCCAGGTGGAGACATCCAATCAGTGGGGCAGCATACTGTCTCCCTAGCTACCAAGGAGAGTGGGCCCTGCCTTTTCCAGTTCTGACCAAGGTGATAGGCTAGTTCAAGTATCTACTAGGGTAAATTGTAATTCAATTGGCCGCCCGTGTGTGACCTAGCATCACTGTGCAGTTTTCTCTGTGTATTGTAATTTCATTGGCCACCTGTGTGTAGCCAGGCTCAACCACCTCTATAAAAGTTAGTCTGTGAGGCTGGGAGAGGTCGCCTCTTTGTAAGAGATGGCCCCGACCGGTCGGTTTGATTCTCGATGCTTGGTGCAAAATAAAGCTTTGCTTGACCTTCGCTTTGTATCAGTCTTGTTCCTTTGATTACGGACCCTAACAAATATGTCAAAACACATTAAAAAAACAGGAACAATTATAATCACCCTGTTAGGGTCCGTGATCAAAGGAACGAGACTGATGCAAAGCGAAAGTCAAGCAAGGCTTTATTTCGCGCCAAGCATCGAAAATCGAACCGACTGGTAAGGGGTGTCTCTTACGAAGAGATGACGACGATGACCGACGATGACCTCGACAGGGCCGCTCCGGACAAAGCCGCTCTGGACGAGGCTGCTCCCTGACGAGACCGCTTCCCCGATGAGGCCGCTCCCCAGACGAGGCCACTCTGGACGAGGCCGCTCTCCAGACGAGGCCACTCCGGACGAGGCCGCTCCCTGGACAAGGCTGCTCCCGACGATGAAGAGGCAATGATGACTATGAGGACGACAGCCCCGATGATGCAGACTCTGCTCCCCATGACGCTGCTCCCTGCGAGGCCGCTCTGGAGGAGACTGCTCCAGACGAGGCTGCTTCCCAGACGAGGCCACTCCCCGGAGGGAGGCTGCTCTGGCAAGGCCACTCCCCCGAGAGGGAGGCTGCTCTGGCAAGGCCACTCCCATCGACTCTTACAGCTCTTACGGACAGCTCTTACTGCTCTCGATGACTCCTACAGCTGACAGCTCTCACAGCTCTTGCTTCTCCAGTGAGACTGCTCCCGACGAGGCTCACAGCTCCTACTCCTGCAGGGGACAGCTCTTATTCCCCAGAGGGAGGCTGCTCTGGCAAGGCCACTCCCCTGAGGACGCCGCTCTGGATGAGGCTGCTCTGGACGTGGCCGCTCTCCGACGATTCTTCCTGCTGACAGCTCTTAACTGCTCCGGCGAGACTGCCACTACTAGCCTCACAAGCCAGCTTTTATAGAGGCACTTTTAGCTGGGCTATACACAGGTAGCCAATGAGATTGCAATACACAGAGAAAACTGCACAGTCATGCTAGATCTGCCACACATAAAAAAAAAAACTGCTAGGTTACACACGGGCAGCCAATTGAATTTCAATTTACCCTAGTGGATATACGCATGCCCCTCTGATTGGATGTCTTCACCTGGCCTGACCCGCCCTTGTATCTAGGCTTTGCAAGGAAGTTCCTTTGGGAGGGGCAGGGTCAATCTAAGTTCACTGCAACAACATGGGTCCCTCTGCTCAAGTAAGCCCCTACAACCCAAAGACGTTGAAATACTTTAGGTGCTCATTTAAACAAAATACGTGTGAGGTCTCTACATGAAGAACTAAATGTTGGTGAAAAGAATCAAAGAAAACCTAAATAAATGAATGAGCATATGGTGTTCATGCCTAGAAAGATAGAACTTAGTAAAGACATAGATTTCCCCCAAACTGATCTATGGGTTTAAATCAATTCTTATCAAAATCTCGGCAAATTGTTTGTAAACAAAGATAAGCTGATTCTAAATTTGTATGGAAAGGCAAAGGAGCTAAAATAATTAACACAATTCAAACAGAAAAAAAAAGGGAGGATCACTGTTCACAATGCTGAGACTTACTATATGGCTGCAGTAATCAAGAGAGCTTGGTATTGGCGGAGGGAGAGATACAGAGATCAATGAATAGAACACAGAATGAGAAACAGATACACGCCCATAGGCCCAACTCAATTTTGATCCTGGTACAAAAGCAATTCAGTGGAGGAAGTATAGTCTTCTCACAAATGGTGCTGGAGCAATTAGACATCCATTGGCCAAAAACAAAGATCGTTGACCTAAACTTCACACCTCACATATAACAGGACTCTTAACTATAGGAAACAAACTGAGGGTTGCTGGAGGTGAGGTGGGGGAGGGGGATGGGGTAAGTGGGTGATGAGCATTAAGGGGGGCACCTGATGTAATGAGCACTGCATGTTACATGCCACTCATGAATCACTAAATTCTACCTCTCAAACTAATAAAGCACTCCATTAATAACAATCTGTTAATTAACTGAATACTTCATTGAATATTTAAATACAAATACAACTTAAAAAAATTATAACACAAAATATATCACGGACTTCCATGTAAAACATAACACTATATAAGATTTACATTATAAATGTAAAACATAGAATACATAAGATAATATATTAAATATAAAACATGAAACTAAATACTTGGAGAAAGTCTGGGGACCTAGGGCTAGGTAAAGAGTTTTCAAACTTGATGCCAAACTCACAACCCATAAAAGGAAAAAAGGATAAACTGGCCTAATTAAAAAAAAAAAAAAAGTTTGCTTTGCAGAAGACCTTGAGACAATGAAGAGACAAGCTACACACCGTGCCTATAAAAGAATAGTAAGAGGGAGATTTTTGGAGATGGAAAACCTCTCTAACGTGACTGGGGTGGTGGATACACAAATCTACATGTAAGATAAATATTCAGAAAGGCACGCACACACACACACACACACACACACACAAATGAGTGCACATAAAACTTGAAATCTTAATCTAACTCTGTGGCTAGAACCAATGTCAATTTCCATTTCCATACAAATTATAGTTTTGTGTTTTTTTTTGACATTAATTTTTTTTATTAAGTTCAATTAGCCAACATAAAACACATCATTAGTTTTGTTTTGTTTTTTTTTAGTTTTATTACCTAAGGGGACATAATCTGAAGGCCACGGGACATGGGATCTCCTGAGACAACTTCCTATGAATCTATAATTATTTCCAAATAAGAGCTTTATAAATTAATCAATCAATCAGCGAATTAAAACTAAACTGATGCCTACCCGCCGGTTTGTGAAGGCAGAATAACATTCTTTCACTAGTATTGTTTTGATCATGTCCAGATCCGTGATAGCCAACACAGGCTGTCGTCCATCATAAAACCTGTGTCGGGAAAACAGAGCTGATGACACTTAACATAGCGGTTTCTGTAGCTGTAGCCATGCCTGGAAGTCCAGGCCTTATCTTGACATTACATAATCCAAACTCTGACATCTGATTAGAAATAACATTAGAGGGGCGCCTGGGTGGCTCAGTTGGTTAAGCGTCTGTCTTTGGCTCAGGTCATGATCCCAGGGTTCTGGGATGGAGCCCCGAGTCAGGCTCCCTGTTCAGCGGCGATTCTGCTTCTCCCTCTACCTCTGCTGCCCCCCCTGCTTGTGCTCCCTCTCTCTCTCACTTGCTCTCATTCTATCTCAAATAAATAAATAAAATCTTAAAAAAAAAGAAATAACATTAAAATATTTGTTAACTCTAGGTGATGTGTACATGGATATTTCCTGGGCCATTCTCCATAATTTTTTGCATGTTTAGAATATTTCAAATATCTTAGAAGTATTTCAAACACTTCAAATAATTTATCTATATTATCAAAAAGAAAGTTGGATTAGTAAGTAACTGAAGGCAAGTGAATTATCTAGGAAGAAAAAAATAACAAGGGAGTCTACCCACCGGAAAAGAAAAATTATAATTTTAAAGAAATATCAAACACATGGAAGACATATGTTAGAATATTGGATGAAAATTGTAGATACACTGATCACACACATGTAAAGATATATCTGCAAATGACAAAATCTTAGAATGCTCAAAAAGTGATGGTAGGATTATGAATGATTTCTTTGCCCTATTTTCTAAAATTTCCTTCCTAGTTTATAACTTTTCTTTTTAAAGATTTAATTAATTTATTTGACAGAGAGAGACACAGCAAGAGAGGGAACACAAGCAGGGCGAGGGGGAGAGGGCAAAATGGGCTTGGCATGGAGCAGGGAGCCCAATGCGGGGCTTGAACCTAGGACTCTGGGATCATGATCTGAGCCAAAGCAGATGCCTAATGACTGACCCACCCAGGTGCCCCAGTTTATAACATATTAAAGAAAATATTTTTTTAACCATTAAAGAGATGTCCTTGGTAAGATCAAAGTCAGAAAAATTTGAAAAGGACAAAGAAAATGAAGAAATAAAGAGAAACATGCATAATTCATTTTCAAAGTATTTGCTTTTTATTACTTGTGTTTATTCTTGTATGTGGGTCCCAAGTGTGAGTTCCTTTGGCTCCAAGTAGGTGACATCCCGGAGCAGCAGGGCATACCTCCTTTGGGCACATGTCTCACACACAAAGCTGACTCTGTATGTGATCCATCCCCACTCAGCCTGACCTCCTAACTGTCTGTAAAAGGCAAGGGGCAACTGGCCCCTTGAGGTTTATTTTAATCTTAATTCTTTAATCTTAATTACACCGCCCTCTGGCATTTTAGTTTCCATTATAAATCATTTGCCAGAACAAAATGGAAGATTTTCCACAAGTCCCCTACTCTTTCTTTGATGTCACAGAGGAATTTCAAATGGTTTTGTGATCACATCTAAAAATGGCTGAGAACCACTGTACGAAGTGTTACCCACGTCTAAAAAGTAAAACGCAGAAGGCTGTAGTGGGAGTCGAGTATATTTAGTATTGAAGCAGTGATAGAAATTACTGAAGTGGCACTTAAGTTCACTCTCCCATCAGCCTGGTCATATTTCTTGAATGATTCCCCTCATCCCATCCTGTTTGTTCAAAAACACCTGGATGGACAAGGGACAGTGGTTTGGTGTAACCCTTTACCTTCATGGTCTCACCCAGCCCCAATATTGCTTCCACTGCCAGTTAAATTCAGCTTCTCGGGTCCCACCCCACATCCTCTAGATTTGGTGTTGCTGAGGGATGGAAACCAAGAATATCCATTTTTATTTTTATTTAATTAATTAATTTATTTAAAAGGGTTTTAAGATTTTATTTATTTATTTGACAGACATCACAAGTAGGCAGAGAGGCAGGCAGAGAGAGAGGGGGAAGCAGGCTCCCTGCTCAGCAGAGAGCCCGATGCGGGGCTCGATCCCAGGACCGTGGGATCATGACCTGAGCTGAAGGCAGAGGCTTTAACCCACTGAGCCACTCAGGCGCCCCAAGAATATCCATTTTTAGCCAGATCTCCCAGGTGGTTCTTTTCTATCGCTAAGCACAAGAACCACGTACTAAGGACAGAACTGGGGCCAATGACGTAAGACTGACTCCATCCAGAGCTGACCAGTATCGATTATGGGAAGTGGCAGAGGAATGCAACTAGCAGTGACCCAGCGATCTGTATTCTTTCTAGTCTACCATGTTGCTTATGGGCCACACCAACTCAGCAGGACCCTACGGTGTCTGAGGACTTGATGAGAGAAGATAAAGAGGTGCGAGAAGGTACAATGCTGGCTGTGAGCATCCCAGCACCACAGGGTACCTCTCCCTTCACCAAACCTCCAGCCGCTTTGAAAGGTAGCAGCCACTGCAAGCAGCAGAGAACACTCTACATAATCACAAGTCCATCAGTGCACCAAGGACACTGGTTTAGAAATATTCTACATCTCTTCAAGTCTGTAGAATCAAGAGAAACATATATATATCTGCACTGAAAGAAAAGACTTGGCCCCATTAAAAACAAAACAAAACAAAACAAAACAAAACAAAACAAACAAACTCCACAGTTGCAGAGAAAGAGAAAACTGAGCAGAAATGGCTTCCCATTGGGGCGCCTGGGTGGCTCAGTGGGTTAAGCCTCTGCCTTCAGCTCAGGTCATGATCTCAGGGTCCTGGGATCGAGCTCCACATCGGGCGGGGAGCCTACTTCTCCCTCTATCTCTGCTATCTCTATATCTGCTGCTCTGCCTACCTGTGATCTCTCTCTCGGTCAAATAAATAAATAACATCTTAAAAAAAAAAAAGAAATGGCTTCTCATTCTGTCCACCGACACTCCCACAGCCACCTTTCAAAAGGACATATTTAATACAAAATTTAGGTATGGGACCTTTGGCTCTTAATGAAAAGTGAATCATGTGGGAAAGAGGTACTGAGAGGCACTGATGGGCACATATTAGAAAGGTTTGAAATAATGCATTTTTGCGATTAAAGGGGACATAAGGAGGGAAAATGGGGAAGAGGGTAATCACAAGACAGAGTAGAGAGCGATGTTAGGAGTCCCTGGGCAGCAATGTCCGGAGATCAGTGATGACCTGCAGCTCTCCAGGTCCAATCACATTTAGATCTGTACTCTGGTGATACATGGGATCCCAGGAAGGAAAGACTCCAGAAGCTTTACTACAGCTACAGCAGGCTTCATCCCAAGAGGCTCTCAACTGAGACTGTCTATGTGGCTGGGAGCCTCATCATAACAAGCCTACCCAATGGAAGTTTCCAGAATACTCACCCCCAGAATCTTCCATATTTCTTAAAACATTTCTTGTCCACATTCCAAAAGCCCTGCAAGAAGAAACAAAACATATTACTAACCTAAATGTTCTGAGCCCTACCTCTAATGGGGACAAAAATAACTCAGATCTCATGAAATGTAAGGCTTGCTACATCTCACCGGCAGTTAGAGAGAAGTTCTTGCTCACAGGCATCTTACCAGAAAGGAGAGAAAGTCGAGGAGATATTGAAACAGAGAATTTCAAGTCCCTCTTAAATCCTCTCTAAGTATTGTAAATACTGAACATCGTACCCTGCCTGTGAGGACTGTGTAACCCCTATCTTTCTGACATGTTTGGCTTGTGCATGAGTTTTCTCTAAAACTCAGAACCCTCTGAATTATCATCTCCAGGGCCATGTGGGAAAACTGGAACTGAGGGAAAGGGGCCTGCATCCTCTAAATCCCCAGTTACCACTCTGTTCACTGATCTCATGAGCCCTACTAGAATTCCAAGGGATTTAGAAAATTAAGACACCAGAGATCTCTTTCAGTCTAGCAGATTTACAGAAGTCTGAGACACGTATGTTGAGTGAGAAAGTGAGTGATGAATGAATGAATGAAAGGTGGACTCACCTTCCAGTCATCTACCTCAACAGGGGGAAGAGGGGATAGTCCCACTACTTCACAAAGGATAGAGCATGTTAAAACACTTGCTTGTGTCCACAGTAGTGAAACTGTGGAAGGAGCCAAGATGTCTATCAACAGATTAATGGATGAAGAAGATGTGGTTCATATATACAATGGAATATTACTCAGCCATCAGAAAGGATGAATACCTACCATCTGCATTGGCATGGATGGAACTGGAGGGGATTATGCTAAGTGAAATAAGTCAAGGAGAGAAAGACGATTATCACATGGTTTCACTCATATGTGGAACTTAAGGAATAGGGTGGAGGTGGAGGGGAAGGGAGGGAAAATTGAATGTGAAGAAATCAGAGAAGGAGACAAACCATGAGAGTCCCTGGCCTGGAGGAAACAAACTGAAGGTTACAGAAGGGAGGCGGGGGGGAGGATGGGGTAACCAGGTGATGGGTACTGAGGAGGGCACGTGTCATGACGAGCACTGGGTATTATATGCAACTAAGGAATTGTTGAACACTACATCAAAAACTAATGATGTACTATATGTTGACTAACTGAACATAATAAAAAAAATTAAAAAGATTAATTAAAAAATAAGACACTTGCTATGTGTTTTCACTTTTGTCCCTGAAAAGAAAAACAATACTTCCTGTTGCTAAGTTTTGTTGTGATATTTGATGTTTTAACTACACAAAGGAAGGTCTCAGAAATGTGGGTCTTCGGTGTATCTACTAAGTAGTTGATCTGGGAAAAGTGGAAAGGAAATTACTGTTTTGGAGAGGAAAAGTCCAGGAGTTCTTAGGCAGTTTTGGACACTGTGAGCCTCAGAGGGGAGGAGTGGGATTTGAGAAACAAGCCTCAGGTCTGTGGGACAGGAACTCTATAGCAGACAGCAACCTGCACGTGAGACTACCTGTTGGCCTTGGACATGAGCTCCTAAACTTCTGGCCAGAGGCCCACCCTCAGGTGAGGCATTCAGACCTAGATTAGCCACAGTGGCTCCACCAACATTCAGTGTGTATGTCAGATAGCACATTCCATTGAGTTACATTAATTTCTTAATAATTTTCTCAAAGTGTCTCTTTTCTTTTTCTTTTTTTTTTTTTAAGATTTTATTTATTTATTTGACAGACAGAGATCACAAGTAGGCAGAGAGGCAGGCAGAGAGAGAGGAGGAAGCAGGCTCCCTGCTGAGCAGAGAGCCCGATGCGGGGCTCGATCCCAGGACCCTGGGATCATGACCTGAGCCGAAGGCAGAGGCTTTAACCCACTGAGCCACCCAGGCGCCCAAAGTGTCTCTTTTCTAATGATTTTATATGAGTGGTTCTACCATTGTGTGCAGAATAATCCACATGGAAACTTGTTCAAAAGTTAAAATCTGCAGTCAATGGACAAGCACCATCTACTCTCAGTTATACTCTCCCCCCCTCAACTCACCCAGAAGGTGCCTCCTTTGAAGATAGAGAAATAAAGCAGACAGCTCTGGTTCAACTTCACAAATCCCAAGAGATATCACGGGTGACAAAGGGAGAATTAGAGCCATGGAAATAACTGCAGGGGTTGGCAGTTCTTGAGGGAATCCAAGTATGTGAAAATTCCCCAAAAATGAATCCTAGGATTCCCAATAACCTGAAGTTCCAGAGCTACCCAGGAAAATGAAAAGGCTATCCAGAGATCGTACTATAAACTTAAGTCTGACTCTAGGGTACGCAGCTTAATGGACCACTAGTGTGGACCCCCTTGATGCTCTTCTCCTAATTCCAAATATAATAATGCCTTCCTGGGAATCTGTACCTGCCAGAAACAACCTCTTCATGAGGCTCACAAGCTAGAATATCAAGTCCTGTGCTGAATCAGTCAGAGAGCTGGGCAGCCTACTGAGGGAAGCCCTGAGGCTCCAAGCAGCAGATAACAGAGCCCTGGGGTAGACCTGGTCATGTGCTGGATAGGGCCTAAGACACCATTTCTCCAAATTCTGAAACCTAAGCACTTCCTCCCAAGGAGGAGAGTATTCACTGTGGAATTAAGCTGGGATTTGCAAATACAAGATGCAAAGAGGGAGCTCAAACAACACGCACCTCATTGTAGTCCAGAATATTTCCCACAAAAGGCAAAGGTTTTGGTCCAGGAATTCCTAGCTTCTTAAAAAGTCCATGTGTGGATGTCCCATATCTATAAAGTGAAAGAGAAAGCCAGGTCACACGGATGATGTAATAGGTGCTGGGTCTGGCCAGTCACTGATGCAGAACTGGAACAGGTGAGGGAGGGAGGTAACATGTAGGCAATAAATAATAACAGCAATTCCAACGGCAAAAATTACATTCACTCATCATCTCCTTCCCCACCTCCACAGTGAGATGCACAAAAAATAAGGATGATTAGCTAAGAGCAGCAAAATACCACATGGTCTCAATCCTAGAATGAATACTTGAGCAATGTGTCCACCCTTGAGAGCTCCTGAAAGTTTCATGCCAATTTCTTTTTTTTTTTAATTTTTTATTTATTTTCAGCGTAACAGTATTCATTGTTTTTTCACCACACCCAGTGCTCCATGCAATCTGTGCCCTCCCCAATACCCACCACCTGGTTCCCCCACCCTCCCACCCCCCACCCCTTCAAAGCCCTCAGGTTGTTTTTCAGAGTCCATAGTCTCTCATGGTTCACCTCCCCTTCAAATTTCCCTCAACTCCCTTCTCCTCTCCATCCACCCTTGTCCTCTATATTATTTGTTATGCTCCACAAATAAGTGAAACCATATGATACTTGACTCTCTCTGTTTGACTTATTTCACTAAGCATAATCTCTTCCAGTCCTGTCCATGTTGCTACAAAAGTTGGGTATTCGTCCTTTCATCATCACTAGCCATCAGGGAGATTCAAATCAAAACCACATTGAGATACCACCTTACACCAGTTAGAATGGCCAAAATTAGCAAGACAGGAAACAACGTGTGTTGGAGAGGATGTGGAGAAAGGGGAACCCTCTTCCACTGTTGGTGGGAATGCAAACTGATGCAGCCACTTTGGAGAACAGTGTGGAGATTCCTCAGGAAATTAAAAATAGAGCTTCCCTATGACCCTGCAATTGCACTGCTGGGTATTTACCCCAAAGATACAGATGTAGTGAAAAGAAGGGCCATCTGTACCCCAATGTTTATAGCAGCAATGGCCACGGTCGCCAAACTGTGGAAAGAGCCAATTTCTTTCAGGAAATTCACTCAGGCCTATTTAGTAAATGACTCTTCCCTAATTTTGGAGATTCTCCTTCCAGGTGGAAAAGGGAAAAATTGTTTCTCTCCTCAATGATGAGATTTTGCTTAATTGTATCCACTCAAGAGCTGAGGGTTACTGAAAGCCTACCATGAAAATGTTCTTATAGTTTCCTCAGAGGCTTTCCTTCCTTGTAGGCCCTGCCGCTCTTTGGGATCTGGTCCGTCTTAAATCTATCATCATAGAGAGGCTCTGAGCAGCCACAGTATTCTTATTCTATACAACGAAAACTGTGTCCAAGGCTCCACTGGCTCATAAAAAAAAAGTGAGATGCTTTCAGCTCTGTCCGTCTGTTTTCAGGCACTCTGGTTCTCTTGAGCTGCAGAGAAGGGGGACTGACCCATATGTCCTCTTAATGATACAGTATTAAGGAATCAGTGACTAAACAATCCATGTTCGGACCATTCTTCCCTGTGGGACGTCTGGTCTTCCAACCTGTAATACTCATGTGTTCAGCACACTGCCAGACACACTCACTTTTTTCAAGGTGGTCACTCACAAAGCTGTCAGTTTATTGACTCTGTGCATCACCTATCTCAGAAACCCATTACAGATGGTGCCCCCTATGACACAACTGCTTATAATTCATCTTTCATTAGACTGATGAGGAATTTCATAACTCGGTGTTCTGGGTCTTTGCAAGCCTTCTTCTTAGGTGTTGGTGAGAGATGACAGAGTGGAGGAAGAGGAGAGGCTGAGGGGAAATGCTGCCCAAAACAATTTCAACCATGAACTTGCCAGGCCTAAATGGCTAATCCCATAGTGGCAAATTAGGAAAGTATGGTGGGAAAGAATGCTAGGTAGAAATGGTTCAACAAGCCCTGTAGGTGCTTTTCGCTAACATATAAGGGACCTTCCAAAGTTCAGATACCTCCAATTTATGGCAGATTATGTGTTACAAAACATAAAATGAGTAATGATAAAATGTTCCATAGAGTAGAATGAAGACCTTGTCTCTTCATCTCTGGAGTGTAGCCTTTAAGACAGTACAGTTCCAAATATTCTGTAGAAACCCAGCAAATCTTATATTGTATAACCAAATAAACCCACAAAATTGCCTAAAAGGACATGTGCTTGAGGGACCAGCAGAGAGGGACCACAGCTGGGCTCAGCTGGATGTTTAGTACTTCCTCCAGAGCAGTTCACAGATGCATGAGCACCAAATGCCAGAAGTAGGGTGACCTCGGTTAGTCCCACTTCCATTTCTTCTTGCCATCATGACCCAACACATGGATTTCTGCTTCTGAACATTCAACCTGCTCCATGAACTCCCAAGTGAGGCCAAGCAAATGAGTGAATGTGTCAGAAATACCGGTTCCAAGGAAAGATTTGGTTTAGAGTCTAAACTCACATGGATCCGTAAGAAGTCAGAGGGTGGGCTGGGTGAATTTTTCTGATTCTTTCCAGCTTCCCTCTTCTTGGTAGAGTCACGTTGCTGCTGGCACAAATGAAGGGGCTAACAATGAAGCCATTCCTTTTTATTGCCATTACATAGCATTGCCTGCAGAGGGCGCTGTCTACAGCTACTGACTCCTGGCTACCCCAGCGTCAGAATTCTAAGCCCGCACGCAGCATGATTGCCTGGTGGTGACAGGATCCAGTGACCACCCCATTGCCATACAGATAACACACAGTGTAGCTTACATGGTGGTCCTGTCCCCTGGCTTCAAAGAGATGACATGCTAACCCTGTGGTCCCGTGACAACCTTCTGTAGGACCAGGATCAAGGAGTATCTCTCAGAGGTCTGCTCTGAGGGAGAATATTCTCCCGCTCCCTACTGAGTACCACCTGGATGCTTCTCACGTAAGTACTGGCTCACAGTCTCACTACTCACCTGTGCAGAGAGGTTAAAATAACTTGCTGGACACATGTATTTAAAAATATACACAGCTTATATAATAGAAGTATATATGGGTCCACTAAATTCATATTCTCAACATTATTCTAGAAGGCTGAGGTTATCTATGTATCTTTATTGTCAGAAAGGCTGAACCACCAGCCCTCTTTTATCCTTCAGAAGAACATGCTGGAAATAGTCTTATCTCAGCAGAAAAATCCATTATTAAATACAATGAAATTAAACCACATCAATTAATCTTAAATGTCATCACACAAAAAAATATGTTGCCACAATACCTGGCATTCCGACTTCTGACCTTCTGAACTGTAAGAGAATAAGTTAGTGTTTTTTTAAAGCCTCTTTAATTAATTTAATTAATTTAATTTAATTAATATGATAGGAGAAGAGAAAGAGGAGAGAAAGTTGTGGTGGGTGCTAAATCTTAAAATGGGTATTGTTAAATCCAAATAAACAACATTAGATTGGGGAAATGCCAGATATGGGGAAAAAAATGAAAATGAGGCTTCCATATTCTATGTTCGTGTCCTCATGACTTCCTACTCTTAAGAAAGTGAAATTGAGACAGAGGTCAAATGTGATGGGGGGTCCGTCCCTACCCTTGCTGTGAAACTATATCCTTTCCCACCCTGCTCCATGATGCCAGGAATCCCACCACTGAAAGGAATTCCTCTGCTAGATGTTTTAATTCCTCCTCCTGTACTATAACTAAAGGGAAAAATAATACCTAAAATCCACACTGGCTTTCAGGGCCTGCCTTTGCAGGCTGCTAGCAGACTTCATATTGGGGGATGGGGGAAGAAATTTCTATACCGGTGCTAACCCTCCCAGAGACTGGAAGGAAAAGGTGAAATGAATAAAATTCGAAGATTTCTTCCAAGTCTCCTCAGCTCTAAAGATGCTCACTTAGGGGTAAGGAGTTCTGCATATTATAGGGTAGGGGGATGGCTAGGAGAGGGACACAGAAAAGAGGGAAGAACCCAGACAGAAGAGGGAGATGAGGCATCTCCAGTCCCCTTGGAAGTCTGGGTGCACAGGTGCCTTGAGTACATGGGGCCTGGTGGTGGAGGGAGGGGATCAGGACCACCCGAGTGACACAGGCCCAGTCTTTCTACATGTCTCCTGTAGCAGACACAGATCAGAAGGTGAAGATAGTGCGACAAAGACCCAAGTCACGTCTGCCTCCATAATCCCTACAGCTTGGGAAGTGGGTGAGGACTCCAGAGCACTCGGGCCTGTCGATTTTAGTCTACGTCTGCTGAATTCTGCTGGATTGGTCTAGGTCCGCACTGGCGGCCAATGAGAAAATCATCCCTAGGAGCAAATAATGTCACTCAATCCTGCTAGCTACAGAAAAACGATTGGAGGATGGAGTTACTCCTTCAGCCGGTTTGGGGGAGGTCAATAATAACCCCTATGTGTTCCTAGCATTTCTGAAGCACCCAACACTTATGCAACTTCCCCTCTGTTAACTCTTGATCCTCCAAACAGACAAGGAAAAGGGGGCGGATGCTGATTAGCAACCCAGCTCAAAGGTTCCGGAGGCAATGAGCCTGGACAGTTACTCACAGATAGAGGAGGACCAGGCTGGTAGCCAGGAGAAGCCAGGTTTCCATGGAAAAGCTTGGGATCAGGTCCATGGCCACTTTTCCTCTGTGAATTCTCTCTGCTTCCGTTCAGCAGTGTGTGCTAGTCCTTGCCGGCCTGTGTGTGCGGAGCTTCCCTTCCCACCAGCGGTGATTCAGTGAGGCTGGACTATATATAATGAAAAGGGGGTGGGGCTGGACTGCAGTCCCTAGCACGCTCCCCCCTGACCGCCCCCCCCCAAGCCATGAGTGTTGGCAAAGCGTTGTGGACACTCCCAGATTGACCTTTGAGTTCATATTCCGTCCAAAATCAGTAAACAACTCAGTGTTGTTGGTAATTTCAAAGGTTACAGAAACTCAGGTAGTCACTGTCCTTAAATCTCTAACTTGCCCTTGTCACATGGCTGCCTCTACCTTTAAATACATGAAATCATTCAAACAAGCTTGGTCTGGACGTCTTTACCCATGAAGGTTCCTCTGCTTGGAAATGCCACCATGGCCCTTACAAGGAACTACTTATCCTTCAAACCCAGCTCTGACAGGATCCCCTGTGTTAGGGTCTTTCCTCACATGCCTCCTTTAATACATAAACCAACCACTTCCTCCTCTGGGAAATTTCTGCTCCTCCTCCCTCCACCCCCCCCACCCCGTGCCTTACCCCAGCCCCAGTTCTGTTATTGTCCTCTCCACCCTCTAGCCCCATTATTGGTCTCCACACCTCTTGGTCTTAGATAGAGAGCTTCTCAAGGGTGAGTCTTAGTATCGTCAACATTATGTCCCTAGTCCCTAGCAATGCTCTGTATACTCAGTGGGCACCCAGAAAGGTTACTGGATTTGAATTTTTGAAGTGAAATTGTTGGGCTTCTTGTGTGTCCTTTCCATGGAATTTTTTGGACCATGCCACATACCTGCTAAGAAAGATCCAGGGACAGAGGATCTGGAAATTACGCCTGTTCAATATCATCACTCTGACCCATGATCTGTGTCTGCGTGGCCTGAGGATCTGTGGTTTATCCAGCAGACCTCTGGAATCTCTGGGACTATGGAGGTATTAAGAGAGAAGTAGCTCTATGCTTGCATACCACCAGTGGAAAGACATTAAGAAGCTGGAAGATGATCCCCAGGTAAAGGAGAAGAGAGAGTCCCAGGAATTCTGAACTATTTCCCAGGGCACCGTTCAATAGGGTCGTGCTATCATCCCTGTTTACAGAAGTGGAGACTGAGACTCAGTGACTGCACTGGGCTTTCCAACTGCCATTGATCACAACAAGAACAGGTTGTGAATAAGCAAACAGGAAGTGAGATTGAAAAGTCTTCTGCATTCTGCAATACTGATATTCAATGTTTGCCCTTCCCTGAGAAGGGTCGCTATGGGAAATAGTGAGCCCCAGGTTTCACAGCAAACTGGTTAAAATTCTGTTCCTATCTACGTGGCAACCTACACAGCAGCCTTATCATGGGTCTTCTGCATCAAAGGTCCACCTCATCTTAGCAGGGAAGACATATGTTGATCAAGATGATACTAAGGATATTGTCACGTAGGATCTCCCTCCCTACGTTCCCCAGAAGAGAGCTACAGAGAATATATGCAAACAAGGAAAGATGTGTGTCATCTGATAATTTTTTCTTTGCTTTTTTTTTTTTTTTTGAGAGAGAGAGAGAGAGAGAGAGAGAGAGAATGAGCATGAGTTGGGGGAGAGGCAGAGGGACAGATTCTTGAAGCAGACTCCCTGCTGACTTCAGAGCCCAATGTGTGGCTAGACCTGAGCCAAGACCAAAAGTCAGTTGCTCAACCCACTGAGCCACCCAGGCAGTCTCATGATAGACAATTCTGTCACCTAAACACAAAGCCTTTCTTATTTTACTGGAAACTAAGTCTCTGTGGCAACTCATATGCTTTCATCCTTCTCCAAAAGGCAAAGCTATCTATGATGATTTCATAAGTAAGCCTAATATGAGCATCTGTAGCTCTAGTCACCTCAGGGCCTGCTCCAGCTGGTTGCAATCTAGAGACAGGCTAGTTGCTCCTGAGGACCAAAATGCAGCCAATGCAGATGACCTGTCTGCAAAAGGACACTATAGAAGTGTGAGCTTTGTGCCCCATCCTTCCCCAGAAGGGAACACCTGACATGAAGAGACTCACATCCTCAGAGTTGTACAGAAGGTGTGAAGGAAGACATGTGTGTCAGAAGAACACCCCACACACCCCGTGGCTCTCATCTACTCCTTCCTGTACTACGCTCATCATGAAGTCTCCAAACTCTGCTCTAAATTCATGGGGTAAAAACTTATCTAAGATACAGACATCATTCAGGTTGAAGATAGAGAAACCAACAGATAATTATTGTAGAGCCAAGTGAAAGTACCTATGCGTCCATCCTCCTCAACAGTGAAGGATTTATCTGTTCTCTCAGTTCTCCCTAGATATTGGCCAAAACGGAATCTCAAATACCATTCAGGGAAGCCTTAGGCTCAGGTATCAGTGTAGGTGGACAGGTTGGGAGAAACCGATGATACAGGAGCTCTGGTTAATATTCCCATCCCCCTAGGGACGCCTGGGTGGCTCAGTTGGTTAAGCCTCTGCCTTCGGCTCAGGTCATGATCCCAGCGTCCTGGGATCGAGTCCCACATCGGGCTCCTTGCTCCGCGGGGAGCCTGCTTCTCCCTCTGCCTCTGCCTACCACTCTGTCTGCCTGTGCTCACTCGCTCTCTCTCTAACAAATAAATAAATTAAAAAAAATTTAATATTCCTGTCCCTTTCCATCAGGAACGTGACACCTCTTTCAGAAGTTGCGCCCGATTTCTACTGGCCAAGAGAACTGCTCACAGTAACAGAACCAGTATTTCTCTGGAATGATTTGTACATTACATCCAAATTTCACAGGTCACTATCTCGAGTGTGCAAAAATGAAAGAAAAGTTAAGTGTCTGTTTTTCCTGTCTCAGGTCCCCATTCTTCTCAGTAAGACCACAGTTGATGTTGCCAATTTCTAGGTGGTATCTACGTTTTGGTGGGTGGACCCTATGGTTGGTGTGGGAGTGGTGAAGAAAGTGAAGGGTCCATGGACATTCTTGGCATTGGAGGAGATGGGCGCTTCTCCCATTGTCATTCAATGTTGGTTGGGCTCTACACCTGCTGTTTTCAGTCCGTGCACTGATTAAGCATTAAATATAAAATAGTAGGGGCGCCTGGGTGGCTCAGTGGGTTAAAGCCTCTGCCTTCGACTCAGGTCATGGTTCCAGGGTCCTGGGATCGAGCCCCGCATCGGGTTCCCTGCTCAGCAGGGAGCCTGCTTCCCTTCCTCCCTCTCTGCCTGCCTCTCTGCCTACTTGTGATCTCTGTCAAATAAATAATCTTAAAAAAATACACACACACACACACACACACACACACACACACATATATATATATATATATAAATAGTAAAAATCCTTCCTTTATGAACCCAACACTCTAAAGGGGAGAGACACTAAACAACCACTGAAATATTGAGCTATAAATCAAAATACCTGCTATAAAATAATGGTATTGGTATATCTGGTGACTTTGCTCACCCAGATAGCTGACTCTTGGCAGGCCCTTTAGAAATGTTCACTCAATATGTAAACAGTTCAATTTGTGTCTAAGAGAGGATAAGAGTTAAAGAGTAACCCCAAATTATGCAATGTATTTTCTTTAGCAGGAAGAGGAGACATGAGTTCAAGATTAACTGAGACATAATTCTGGGGTGTCTGGATGGCTCAGTGGGTTAGGCCTCTACCTTCAGCTCAGGTCATGATCTCAGGGTCCTGGGATCCAGTCCCGCATCAGGCTCTTTGTTCAGTAGGGAGCCTGCTTCCCCCCCTTCTCTGCCTGCCTCTCTGCCTACTTGTGATCTCTCTCTCTGTCAAATAAATAAATAAGATCTTAAAAAAAAGAAACATAATTCTGAAGGTCTTCTTTTAGTTTTTTTTGACTATTTGCTTTGATGTGCAGAAGGTTTTCATCTTGATGAAATTCCAATAGTTCATTTTTGTTTTTGTTTCCCTTGCCTCCAGAGACATGTCTAGTAAGAAGTTGCTATGGCCTATGTCAAAGAGGTTGCTGCCTGTGTTCTCATCTAGGATTTTGATGATTTCCTGTCTCATATTTAGGTCTTTCATCCATTTTGATGAAGGTACCCTTCAGAATGGGAGAAGATATTTGCAAATCACATGTCTGATAAAGGGTTAGTATCCAAAATCTATAAAGAACTTATTATGCTAACTGAAATAAGTCAATGAGAGAAAGACAAATACCATTATGATTTTACTCATACGTGGAATTTAAGAAACAAAATAGATGAACATGGGGGGAAAGACAGAGGCAAACCACAAACTAGACTCTTAACTATAGAGAACAAATTGACAGTTGCTGGAGGGGAGGTGGGCAGGGATGGGTTAAATAAATGGGTGATGGGTATTAAAGGGAGGGTACTTGTGATGAGCACTGGGGGTTACATGTAAGTGATGAATCACTAAATTCTCCTCCTGAAACTAATATTATAGTGTATGTTAACTAACTGGAATTTAAATAAGAATTTGAAAAAGAAAGAAACATAATTAAAAGACGGGGAGTTTGCTGGGTATGGATTGTTTACTTTTTCCTTCTTCTTGAGTGTATTTAACTGGCTCTTTTTATCTCCTGGTCTGTGAGGAGTCCTTGAGCTCGTAAACATTTAGAAACTTCATTTCCTGGATTCTAACTGGAGCCTGCAGGGTCTGTCCAGCTGTGTAAACACAGGGTGGGCAGCAGGACAACCACACCTCACTTTTCCCTACCCCTGTAGGATCTAAAGCCCCACTAGGTTGCTACAACCCTTGTTCACCTTCTCCTAGTGTGCAGAATTTATCTCTGAACAATTTACTAAGTAAAGTGCCTTGTAGGCCAAGAAATGTCATACCCTAAAAAAACCAAAATACAGGAGTAAGGATGGTTCATTCTCTCCTTATCAACACAGTGACTCTATAGAATTCAGTTGAGACTTCTAGATAGGGCTGGGACAAGAGAAGAGTGAGAAGTTCCACTTGACCACAAAATTGCCAAAAATCTCAGTAATTGGGCATGCAGCAATAGCAGTCCTAAGAGGGAAGTATATAGACATATAGACCTAGTTCAAGAATCAAGAAAAAATCTCAAATAAACAACCTAAACTCATACTGAAAGGAGCTAGAAAAAGAATGACAAATGAAGCTTAAAGCCAGCAGAAGGAAGGAAACAATAAAGATTAGAGCAGGAATACATGATATAGAAATTATAAAAGCCAATAGTACAGTGAAACCAGGAGCTGGTTCTTTGAAAAAATTAATAATATTGATAAACCTCTAGACAGACAGATATATCAAAAAGAAAAAAGGAAGGACCAAATAAATAAAATCACAAATGAGAGAGAGGAAATAACAACGAATACCACAGCAACACAAGCAATTATAAGAGAATATTATGAACATCTGGGCTCTTTCCATATTTGGCTATTGTGGACATTGCTGCTATAAACTTTGGGGCACAGGTGTCTCTTTGGGTCACTATGTTTGTATTCTTTGGGTAAATACCTAGTAGTGCCATTGCTGAGTCATAGGGTAGCTCTACTTTTTGAGGAACCTCCATCCTGTTCCTGATGTCCATCAACAGATGAATGGATAAAGAAGATGTGGTATATATATACAATGGGATACTACTCAGCCATCAGAAAATGAAATCTCACCATTTGCAATGACATAGATGGAACTAGAGGGTATTATGCTAAGCGGAGTAAGTCAACCAGAGAAAGACAATTATATGATTTCATTCATATGTGGAATTTAAGAAACAAAACAGAGGATCATAGGGGAAGGGACGGAAAAATAAAGTAAGACAAAATCAGAGAGGGAGATAAACCATAAGAGACTCTTAACTATAGGAAGCAAACGAGGGTTTCTGGAGGGGAGGTGGTTGGGAGAATGGTGTAGGCAGGTGATGGGCATTAAGGAGGGCATTTGATGTAATGAGCATTGGGTGTTATATGCAACTGATGAATCACTAAACTCTACCTCTGAAACTAACAATATGCTATATGTTAATTAATTGAATTTAATATTTTTTAAAGATTTTATTTATTTATTTGACAGAGGGAGACACAGAGAGAGAGGGAACACAAGCTGGGGAAGTAAGTGGGAGAGGGAGAAGCAGGCTTCCCGCTGGGCAGGGAGCCCAATGCAGGCAGGGCTCAATCCTAGGACCCTGGGATCATGACCTGGGCCAAAGGCAGACACTTAATGACTGTGCCACCCAGGTGCCCCTGAATTCAAATTTTAAGCAGGAGAATATTATGAAAACCTACATGCCAACAAATTGGACAACCTGGAAGAAATGGATAAATTCCAAGCAGCATCTAAACTACTGAAACTGAAAGAGGAATAAATAGAAAACTTGAACAGACCCATAACCAGCAAAGAAATTGAATAAGTAATCAACAAACTCCCAACAAATGAAAATCCAGGGCCGATGGTTTCACAGGCAAATTCTACCAAAATTTAAAGAAGAGTTAATGCCTATTCTTCTCAAACTCTTCCAAAGAATAGAAAAAGAAGAAAAACTTCCAAACTCATTCTGTGAGGTCAGCATTCCCTGATACCAGCACCAGATAAAGACTCTACTAAAAAACAGAGATACAGGCCAATATCTCTAATGAATGTGGGTGCAAAAATTCTCACTAAAATACTAGCAAACCAAATCCAGCAACACATTAAAAAAAAAATCACTCACCACGATCAAGTGGGATTTATTCCTGGGTTGCAATGTGATACATCACATCAGTAAAAGGAAGGATAAGAACTATATCATCATTTCTATAGATGGAGGCAAGCATTTGAAAAGTATAACATCTAGGACACCTGCGTGGCTCAGTCAGTTAAGTGTCTGCCTTCGGCTCAGGTCCTGATCCCAGGGTCCTGGGATTGAGTTCCACATCGGGCTCCTTGTTCAGCAAGGAGCCTGCTTCCCCTCTGCCTGCTGCATCCCCTGCTTGTGCTCTCTCTCTGACAAATAAATAAATAACATCTTTAAAAAAAAGTATAACATCATCCCTGGTCGCTTTCAATTCTGCCTTAATCAATTCCGTTTGGTCATCCATGGCTTTCTCCAGCCTAGCCATTGCCTGGATAATTGTTAGCCTGAATTCTCTTTCCAACATATTGTCTATGTTGATAGCCGTTAGCTCTGTTGCGGAAGGCCCATCCTCTGTATTTTTCTTCTGTTGGGGATTCCTCCTCCTAGTCATTTTGGTGAGAGATGACTGGACAGATGTAGCTGGATGTATCGACCGTGGTGCAGTCAAGGTGCACCCTGGAACGCTTCTGAGCACTCAGGATTCCCCACCCAAATGAGAGAAAAAAGAAAAGAAAAGAAAAAGAAAAAAGAGGGAGAGAGAGAGACAGGAAAAAAAGGGAAGATAAAAGAGAAGGTTCAGCCCAAATGGGCCCCAGGGTAAGATTTATGACGTATACAAACAAAAACAGACAAACAAAAAGACTGATAAAAGTATATGATGAGAGAAAAAAATATATATATATAGGCAAAAAAAGTAAGAACCTCATCAAAAAGAACCCCAAGTATAATATTTATATACTATCAGGACAAACATAAATACACATAGACACTGGCAGAAGAAAAAGATGGGAGCATGGTTATAGATTCTCAGTGTGGGCGAGGAAGGTTATTTTGATTCTTCCTGTATGTTATCTTGATATCTTTGTTAAAGGACTCAACTTTCCTAAGATAAAAGGGGGATTAAAAATTGGTTTACCTATAGGGGTAGCATTGATTGGAGAAAGGGGGTTACCTTGAAGTTTAACTCTATATGAATATTAGAAAATAAAAATAAAAAAGGAATAAACTGGACTAAACTAAACTAAAATTTTTTTAAAAAAATTAAAAAAATAAAAAAGCAAAAGAAAAACACGTGTATGTTATCAAAAAATTCAGGTTAGAAGTTTGTTACGGAATTTGATGTACTGGACATCTCACTGTGATGGTAAATAGGTAAAAAAAATTATCTATATAAAAAAAAGAAAAAAAAATGAACCAGAATAGTGGGAAAGAATTAAAAATAAGAGTTGTATCTATGAAGTAGTGGTGGTTGTTCTCTTGTAGTCTTTCTTTTTTTTTCTTTCCTGATTTGTTTTCTGGGGGAGGGGACTGCCACGTGGGTTTTCAGTCAGTGATGTTCCCTGAGTTAAGTCCTCCAGCCCCCCTCAAGGGGGTGGGCTCTGAGGAAAACAGTTTTTTCAGGCTTTTGTTCTCTGGAGGTTTTTATGTTTGTTCACTTCTTTTCCCCCGTCTTGACAGCTTTTGATGGTTTTTGGAGGTTTAGAGGAAAACAAACTGCACCCCGACCTCCCTCTCAGAGAGAAGCCTCAGTCCACTCCCCTGCAGGTGTTGCAGCCGCTGGGCGGCTGGCAGAGCACGTTCTGAGTCTCGGTCCCTGGGGAGGCAGGATCTCCTGCTTCTATGCAAAACCACAGGGGAGGGTGAGGCGCGCACGCGCACGCCTGTATCTCAGGCAAGGTGCACTTTCTGCCATCTGGTGTGGCCCCCAGCCCCTCACGGGAGCCAGACTCCACTTGTTCTCGGGCGCGCTGGTATCCAAATTAGCAAGGAAGAAGTCAAACTCTCTCTCTTCGCAGATGACATGATTCTTTATATGGAAAACCCGAAAGACTCCACCCCCAAACTACTAGAACTCATACAGCAATTCAGTAATGTGGCAGGATACAAAGTCAATGTCCAGAAATCAGTGGCTTTCTTATACACTAATAATGAAAATACAGAAAGGCAAATTAGAGAATCGATTCCATTTAGTATAGCACCAAGAACCATAAGATACCTCGGAATAAACCTAACCAAAGAGGTTAAAGATCTGTACTCGAGGAACTACAGAACACTCCTAAAAGAAATTGAAGAAGACACAAAAAGATGGAAGACCATTCCATGCTCTTGGATCGGAAGAATAAACATCATTAAAATGTCTATACTGCCCAGAGCAATCTATACTTTTAATGCCATTCCGATCAAAATTCCACCAGTATTTTTCAAAGAGCTGGAGCAAATAATCCTAAAATTTGTATGGAATCAGAAGAGACCCCGAATTGCTAAGGAAATGTTGAAAAACAAAAATAAAACTGGCGGCATCACGTTACCTGATTTCAAGCTTTACTACAAAGCTGTGATCACCAAGACAGCATGGTACTGGCATAAAAACAGACACATGGACCAGTGGAACAGA
Organism: Martes martes; assembly: GCF_963455335.1. NCBI lineage: Eukaryota > Metazoa > Chordata > Mammalia > Carnivora > Mustelidae > Martes > Martes martes. Next base: position 8,979,684 of record NC_137906.1, read on the forward strand.
GTAGAGAGCCCAGATATGGACCCTCAACTCTATGGTCAAATCATCTTTGACAAAACAGGAAAAAATATCCAGTGGAAAAAAGACAGTCTCTTCAATAAATGGTGCTGGGAAAACTGGACAGCCATATGTAGAAGAATGAAACTCGACCATTCTCTTACACCGTACACAAAGATAAACTCGAAATGGATAAAAGACCTCAACGTGAGACAGGAATCCATCAGAATCCTCGAGGAGAACATAGGCAGTAACCTCTTTGATATCAGCCACAGCAACTTCTTTCAAGATATGTCTCCAAAGGCGAAGGAAACAAAAGCGAAAATGAACTTTTGGGACTTCATCAAGATCAAAAGCTTCTGCACAGCAAAGGAAACAGTCAACAAAACAATGAGGCAACCCACGGAATGGGAGAAGATATTTGCAAATGACAGTACAGACAAAAGGTTGATATCCAGGATCTATAAAGAACTCCTCAAACTCAACACACACAAAACAGACAATCATATTAAAAAATGGGCAGAAGATATGAACAGACACTTCTTCAATGAAGACATACAAATGGCTACCAGACACATGAAAAAATGTTCATCATCACTAGCCATCAGGGAGATTCAAATCCAAACCACATTGAGATATCACCTTACACCAGTTAGAATGGCCAAAATTAGCAAGACAGGAAACAACGTGTGTTGGAGAGGATGTGGAGAAAGGGGAACCCTCTTACACTGTTGGTGGGAATGCAAACTGGTGCAGCCACTTTGGAGAACAGTGTGGAGATTCCCCAGGAAACTAAAAATAGAGCTTCCCTATGACCCTGCAATTGCACTACTGGGTATTGACCCGAAAGATAAAGATGTAGTGAAAAGAAGGGCCATCTGTACCCCAATGTTTATAGCAGCAATGGCCACGGTCGCCAAACTGTGGAAAGAACCAAGATGCCCTTCAACGGATGAATGCATAAGGAAGATGTGGTCCATATACACTACGGAGTATTATGCCTCCATCAGAAAGGATGAATACCCAACTTTTGTAGCAACATGGACAGGACTGGAAGAGATTATGCTGAGTGAAATAAGTCAAGCAGAGAGAGTCAAGTATCATATGGTTTCACTTATTTGTGGAGCATAACAAATAATATAGAGGACAAGGGGAGATGGAGAGGAGAAGAGAGTTGAGGGAAATTGGAGGGGGAGGTGAACCATGAGAGACTACAGACTCTGAAAAACAACCTGAAGGTTTTGAAGGGACGGGGGGGTGGGAGGTTGGGGGAACCAGGTGGTGTGTACTAGGGAGGGCACAGATTGCATGGAGCACTGGGTGTGGTGAAAAAACAATGAATACTGTTATGCTGAAAATAAATAAAAAAAAATAAAAATATGGAAAAAAAAGTATAACATCCATTCGTGATAAACACCCTCAACAAAGTAGGTTTATAGGGAACATATCTCAACATAATAAAGCCCACAACTACTATCCTCCATGGGAAAAGACTGAGCACTGAGCACTTTACCTCTGCAGTCAGGAATAAGACAGGGATGTCCACTCTCACCAATGTTATTTAACATGGTACTGGAAGTCCTAGCCACAGAAATCAGACAACACAATGAAATAAAAGGCATCCAACTCAGCAAGGAAGAAATCAAACTCTCACTATTTCAGAAGATATGAAACTCTACACAGACAATCCAAAAGACTCCACCAAAGAATGGCTAGAACTGATCAATGAATTCAGCAAAGCCATAGGACACAAAATCAACATCTAGAAATCTGATGCAGTTCTACACACCAATAATGAAGCAGCAGAGAGAGAAATTAAGAAATCGATCCCATTTATAATCACACCCCAAATTATAAGATTTCTAAGAACACATCTAATCAAAGAGGTGAAAGGGAGGGCACGGATTGCATGGAGCACTGGATGTGGTGAAAAAACAATGAATACTGTTACGCTGAAAAGAAATAAAAAAAAGAAAGAGGTGAAAGACCTGTACTCTGAAAATTATAAAACAGAGATGAAAGAAATTGAAGAGGACACAAAGAAATGGAAAGACCTTCCATGCTCATGGATTGGTAGAATGAATATTGTTAAAAATGTCTGTACTGCCCAAAGCAACCTATACATTTAATGCAAACCCTATCAAAACAACAACAGCATTTTTCACAGAGGTAGAATAGATAATCCTAAAATCCCAAAAGAACCTGAACAGCCAAAGCAACCTCGAAAAAGAAAAGCAAAGCTGGAGGCATATCACAATTCCAGATATCAAAACATATTAGAAAGTTGTAGTTAACAAAACCGTATGGTACTGGCACAAAACAGACACATAGATGAATGGAAGAGATTACAAAACCCGGAAAGGAACTCATTAACTATATGGTCAATGAATCTTCAACAAAGTAGGAAAGAATATTGAATGGGAAAAAGACAGTTTCTTCCACAAATGCTGCTTGGTCAAATGGGATAGCAACATGCAAAAGTATGAAACTGGACCACTTTCTTATACCATATACAAAAATAAATTCAAAATGGATTAAAGACCTAAATGTGAGACCTGAAACCATAAAAATCCTACTGGAGAACACAGGAAGTAACCTCTTTGACATCAGTGGTAGCGACTTCGTTCTACATATGTCTCCTGAGGCAAGGGAAACAAAACCAAAAATAGACTACTGGGACTTTCTCAAAATAAAAAAGTTTTACACAGCAAAAGAAACAAACAACAGAACCAAAAGGCAACTTACGGAATGGGAGAAAAAGGATATAATGCTAACTGAAATAAGTCAGTCAGAGAAAGACACATATCATATGATTTCATTCACATGTTGAATTTAAGAAATAAAACAAGCCAAGGGGGAAAAAAAGAGGGAGTTAAACCAAGAAAGAGACACTTTACTAAAGAGAACAAACTGATGGCTACCAGAGGATATGGGGGGTGAGTGGGACAGGTTAAAAAGGTGATATAAGGAGTACACATGTGATGAGTCCCAGTTTTTGTATGGAAGTGTTGAATCACTATATTGCACAGCCAAAACCAAGATTACACTATATGTTAACTGGAGTTTATATAAAAACTTTTTAAAAATCACAGTAACTGGGGTGCCTGGGTGGCTCAGTGGGTTAAGCCTCTGCCTTCGGCTCAGGTCATGATCTCAGGGTCCTGGGATCGAGTCCCACATCGGGCTCTCAGCTCAGCAGGGAGCCTGCCCCGCCCCCCCTCCCCCACCCCACCTGCTGCTCTGTCACTTGTGATCTCTCTCTCTGTGTCAAATAAATAAATAAAATCTTTAAAAAAAAATAAAATCATAGGAATTACATAAGCTACAAATGTTATTTGAACATATTATGTTAAAAATCAGTATTAATGCAAAGAAATCAATAAGGGGTAAAACATTAAAATTTTAAATGAAGACATTTTAACTTACCTAAATAAATTTACGTAAGTAATTCACTCCAAAAATGAGAAGGAAAAAATAAGAAAACTAAAGGATAATTCCAGGAATTCCATCCTCTGACCAACAGCAGTTTCTAAACAGATAAGAGAACAAATGAAAGAAATAATCCAAGAAAATTTCACAGGACTGAAAAGCAATAGTCTCCAGAGTGAAAGGCCCAATACACAGCGCTGTCCATACACAGCCCCTGGACACATGTAGTGAGTTACAGTTACTGGTAATAAATAGTTAGATTCAGAAATGCAGTACCTCAGCCACAAGGGCCACATTTCAAGTGCACAAGAGCTCAGGTAGCTGGAGGCGACCACATTGGACAACACAGAGAACATTTGCATCAGGGCAGAAAGGACTGTTGGACAGCTCTGCCCAGAATAACAGACGACAGAGGTCCACGAAGTACACCATCATGAATTTTCAGAACACCAGGGACAACAAGAAGATCCCAAATGCTTATAGAAAGAGTGAGGAAAGCAAAACACAGATCACATACAAGGAATCAGAAAACAAAAGGGCACTAACCTTCTCAATAGTGATACTAGAGAAAGTCTCTGTGTCATCCAGTTCACAGAGAAAATTCTAGCCCACCTAGAATTCTAGGCTCAGACTAACCACCCAACAAGTATGAGGGTAGAACAGAGATGTCTTCAGACATGCACATTCTTTTTTTTTTTTTTTAATTTTTTTTAAGATTTTATGTATTTGTCAGAGAGAGAGAGAGAGAGAGCGAGCGCGGAGCACAGGCAGACGGAGTGGCAGGCAGAGGCTGAGGGAGAAGCAGGCTCCCCGCCGAGCAAGGAGCCCGATGTGGGACTTGATCCCTGGACGCTGGGATCACGACCCGAGCCGAAGGCAGCCGCCCAACCAACTGAGCCACCCAGGCGTCCCAGACATGCACATTCTTAAAAAAAATTTACTCCTCTGCATCATTCTTCTGAAAGCTACAAGGAGGTGGCCTCTGCCAAAATGTCGGAGAAAACTGAGAAAGTCAATATCTCTGTATTTGCAGACAGGTAATTCAGTGCAGCAGAGAGGTGACCAGTATAACAGCCCTGCATAAGCAACAGGGACAAAGAGACTAGGTCAAAGCAAGGAGAGAGCCTCAGGAGGGCTTGACCACATGGAGAGAGGAATTAGCTTCTGGTATAAAATAAAATAAAATAAAATAAAATAAAATAAAATAACATAAAATAACATTAAAAAAACCCAAAATGACAGGAAATAGTAAACTCTAAAATTATAAAAAGGGACTCTTGATTCCAGGGAATATGAAAACTTGTCCAGAAATGGAAGCATAGAAATGTACACGGTTCAAGGTGAATAACGAGTCATTAAGTCATTCACCAAATAGGAATCAAATTCCCACCCCTGCTTTGGGAGGGTGAGAAGTGGGTATGAGGCAAGAGGATATTAGCACCTAAACTCTCAGCTTCCCAGTAATCAAGAAATAACGGTAGGAGCATGTCATTTCATGACACACCAGTAAACAGGAGAAGAAATTAGTGATCTGGTTGAAAGTGGACTCTCAGAGGAAAATGGGAATGGAGATCAGGTGGAGCAAAGTGTCGCTAGTTTTCTTATAGCCACTAAAGTACTGTTCAACTTTATAAAGTATACACATTTATACTTTTGATTTTTAAAATAAAATAAATTTTTAGAAAACTCAGACCAGGGGCGCCTGGGTGGCTCAGTGGGTTAAAAGCTTCTGCCTTCGGCTCAGGTCATGATCCCAGGGCCCTGGGATCGAGCCCCACATTGGGCTATCTGCTCAGCAGAGAGCCTGCTTCCTCCTTTCTCTCTGCCGGCCTCTCTGCCTACTTGTGATCTCTGTCCGTCAAATAAATAAATAAAATCTTAAAAAAAAAAAAAGAAATCTCAGACCACGTATAAGCTCCTCCCTACCCCTTCTCTGTGTAAAGAAGCCAAGCTGATCTTCTACCATATTGAATCTGTCTATCCATGGATCCATGGGTCTGACTTTTCCCCACCAATGGGGCACATTTGGATCTGATCCAGAGTGGTGCCCAGGAAATGTTCGTGGATCTAAACAAAAACCAGAGCAAGAGCCTTCCTGCTGACCCTCCAGGCATGTTTGAGGTTCAGATGAACCTCCTCATAACAGGTGCTGGGAAAACCCCAGAGGACAAAACCATGAGTGGTACTGGTAGGGCAGAAACACTAATTTCAAATAGTGTTTCATAAACAGCATCTGGATGTTTTTAATGAAGGTCTACTGTGTGCTCAGCAGTGTATTAGGCACTGAGAAGACACCAGTGGGGCCAAAATTGGCCTCAAAGGTATCCCTATCCTTTGGGGGCCTGGGGGTCCATCTCAACAGTGGGACTAATGAGTTTTTCTGGAAGCAGCTTACCATATGAGTGAGGCCATAGGTCAGAGGGCTCCACTGTTCCTACTCTCACCTTGAGCAAGTCGTTAACCGCTCTATGCCTCAGTTTCTTCCAAGGCCTGTTAGGACGAAATGAGAAACCTATAAAATTAAAGCCTTTGACCTGAACATTGAGACCTTTCCAGCTCTCTGATTCTTCCATTTCATCCTTGTTCATCAGTCAACCGTGTTATGGTTCCAAATGCAGGAATGATAGACACTGCTTTTGAAAACACACAGATGCTCAAAGAAAATGTAGCTTTTAAAATTTTCATCTTTGACATCATCTTCTCCTTGAGACCCTTCCTGGGGTGAGATTGGGCAGGGAGAATTTCATTGAACCCTAAAACAACTTATTTCTTGGTCTGACTTGGGTAAGGAGCTTTTCTGAATTCAGTCTTTCTGATCATATCTCCCTCTAATGCCCCATTATACTTTCCCTGCTCCTCCCAGAAAGAGCTCAGGATGTTTGGGGCTATGACTTCAGGCTGTGATATCGTACCTCAGACCCTCTCTCTGCCCTGGGTTTTAGGAGTGACACCTGCTCCCTGCCCTGGTTCTACAGAGGGTCCCTGATGGTCTGTAGTCTGTGTCCATGGCTCTATAAGGACTGGGAGTTGCCCCTGCTGACCTGGGCCCTTCTCACTGGCCCCCAGCACCCATGTCAGTTAGAAACCCAGACTATTTTTGTGGTACTCTGAAGTATATATATAACACTCTGTTTTAATAAATCATAGGTTCCTCCTTGAGCTCCCATCAGGACATCAAGGGTCATTCAGTTTGGGAGGGCCATCTTTTGAATTTGTGGGTGACTGCATATTGAGTTTAGTTAAAGGTGGTCACTGTGTGCTTGGTTCAAGCCTCTACTTGCACTTTTTTATCAATAGAAGTGACCTCTGGGGAAAATATGGCTAAGGAATAAAACTATCAAGCAGTCTTCTTTGTTTGAAGCTAGCCATAAGAATCACAACAATATGCTTATTATGAGGAATCACTGGCAAGTGGGAGAAGATTTGTTTGGGAACATGGGCATCCCCAAGTGTATCATCCATCCAATCATAAGGAAAGTGGGGCCATCCATTATCACCACAAGTCCACAGTTAACCCCATGGAATGGGGTTCACAGTGGCTTTTAAGGAACAATTTTGCCATTCTAGCCACAGAGAACTGGTCAAGGTGCTTGTTGACTTATACAGATGTTGGAGAGCCCATTCCATTTTCCAGCTGTTCAAATGATCATATGTCCAGGGGTCTTATTATTATCCCCACAGGATAACAAACATGAAGAGTATCTATACATGTGCTACTACAGCAATGTTTCAGAACTTTACCTCAAGCTGTCTAGCTTAGGCAAACAACAAATATTCAAAGACAATCAGAACTAGAATTTAACATCTGCAAAGGTGTGTTACTGAAACATTATTCTTCCCTAAATTCACCCTTATTTCCAGAGATAACCAAATCAAGACTAATTCATTTGCAAACAAGGCCAATTTTAACAAACTTGACCTAATAATTTACATAAGCTCAGCTAGAATAGTGATTGACCCCTAGATCTAAAATCTGCTCTGCTAGAACTATTCATAAGGAATCTCAATTGAACTTTCAGTAGCCTCCCCAGGCCAGAATCCAAGCCAACAGATGCCATCAGACATGCCTACAATACCTGTAGATTTATGCAAATTCCTCTTCTGGAGGTCCCAAATATCCTGAGTTCCCTGCACCTGCCAGGAACTAACATTCTTTACTCACCTGGCAAGGCTGCTGGGAACTCTGGAAGCAAGGTTTCAGAGGAACACTTCCAAGGGGTTTTGTTGACTCCATAAAGTCCGTCTTAGTTCCTTAAAGCTGTCTGGTTATATCCGAGTCTAGGCATGTCTCTCAACTATGACCTTCCAGTCAAAGCTCTGCAAAATAACCAATGATGTCCCATTACAAGGAGAACAGATTCTTAGTCAACTTATGCAAACAACTACGATTGTCATGAAAGGAGGAGTACTCGCTGAAAAGTTGTGAATAGAGAGAAAAGCTAAATGCTTCCACTTGTTCAGATATGAATACTTTATCACATTACTGTAAGGCACAGACATCTTAAGAGAAAGTTTCCTTAATCTTCAAGAGCAAACATTAGAGAACCAGCAATGTTTCAAACAAGAGTCACGAAACTATAATCATCTTCTTCAGTTCATTTAGTTTCATGCTATTAATTCTTACTCCATTTGAATGGAAATTTTTAGTCAGTTCTGGAAATTCTTACCCATTTCAGTTTTCTAATCTTAAAGGTATCAAATACCTGTATCTGTCAAAAGCCCATTATGAAATTCCTTGAAGATGAAACATGTTTTGCAAGAGTATCAGAACCATAAGTGACCAAAAAACTCTGAAATGAACACTGTTAATGATCTGAAAAGAGAGTTCATTATAATGTAGCTGATAAGGAAATTCAGTTATTTCTGTGACACATATCACATAACACTTTAATAATAATAGTACAGAGTGATGACTTTATACCAGAACACAACATACCAAATCAACAAGCCTAATTAGTCAAAAAGACTTCATTTACAATTTCAAATCTAGGGGGGATTTGTTAAAAACCTTAGAAAATTTTAAAGCGTATGCCCAATAGGATTACAGATAATCAAAGACCAGAAAAAACAGAAACTGGTTTTTCAGGCAGACAGAGAAAACAGCTATGTTTACATTTTCTTATCAAGAGCAGACCAACAATCTAAGAAAACTTTAACAGAAAGAGAATTTCAAACTTATACAATGTAATTTAAAATCCATTCACTTAGAAATGTGTAAACCTGGCGATTCACAGACCTGTACCCCTGGGGATAAAAATACATTATATGTTTATTAAAATAAAAGAAATTGAAAAAAAATCCATTCATTTAATCTTCGCCTGTCCTGACCACATGTAAAATTACCTTTCCAAAGACTCCCTTCACAAACCTTCTACAACTTTCTTATGTATTCAGATTTTGTACCAAGCCATTTCTTTTCAAACAACCAGTCTCATTTTTGGGCAAGATTACATTCTTTCTCCTTCAACAAAAATGTATTTCCACTCCTTATATCTTTCTTACAGATCTTTGACTTTATTCCTACATAGAGTTGCCTCCCTTACTTCCATCAGGCTTAGCTGTATTTAGCAGAATTTTAACTCTTAGAAACCTTAAGTCTCCAGGAAAACTCAGTAGTAACCAATCATGAATCGTTACACCAAAATTCTTTAGATGGCAAATTTATCAATCAATTAAACACAAAGCATGTTTACCAACAGATTCAAAGACCCTTAGTTTGTCTGCAATAAGAAAACCACAAACCTATGTTTGGTAATCAGTGTTTTAGAATTTTATCTCATTTGGAAAAGACTTAGGGGTCCAATGAATTCAATCCAGTTTGGTTGAGCAAGCAAAACTTCAAAGTTTCAGTTCACCAATGACCTTGAAAGCTATGGTACCAATGACCCTTGAAAACGTTAAGCAGACAAAATTAATCATCATTTTAAGTCATCTTTTTACAAATTACAACGGAGATAACACGAGGTTATTTTGTGGTTTTGGAAATAGGTGAGGTTCTGTGGGGTGAGGTCCAGAGCCCACAACCCAGACCCAGAAAGAATTCTTGAGAGTCTTTGGTGCAAAATGATGGTTTTATTAAAACACGGGGACAGGACCCATGGGCGAAAGAGCTGCTGCCTTGGATTTCTGAGAGGAGGCTAATGATATACTTGGGAGTTGGGGGAGGTAAGAAAAGGGGAGACCTCAAAAGGATTTTTTTTTTTTTTGCATGTTACAGAAGACTTTAACAAACCAGATACCAGGATACCAGAGGCCTTGCCATTGTCAAGTTAAGGTTATTTTTCCTTCTAGGAGGCCTTAACAGTGAGATAGTTGGGAGCTTCCTGGAGGAACATTACACTTTGCCCACTTCAAGTGTCTGTCAGTGGGCTGCAGATTATAAGGACATTTAATTCTATCTACAATCCCTTCTGGAAGCTAGGCCATTGACACAAATGCTTTGTTCTTGTAAATTGCCGAGACTTTCCTAAACTGGGGGGGACTCCTGTCTTGCAGGAATGGAATCTTTATAAATTAAGCATTTGTTTTTCCTTTGGGGCGCCCAGGAGTGCCTGAGGAATGTCACATATACCCCCAGGGGGAGGAGAGGGTGGTGGGGTGTCAGCTTCTGCCTGTTCTCAGCTAGCCTTCTGCTCCCTCATCAATTTGACTTTGAGAAAACCTTGGTAGAATAAAAGTGGCAACCCGTTTAAATACGAAGTTCATTCCACTTGGTCCACTTAAACGTCAACCTTTGGGTGCCTGAGTGGCTCAGCGGGTTAAGCCTCTGCCTTCCGCTCAGAACCTCACCTATATTCCAAAACCCCATCATGTGGAAGGGCCATGTGTCTTGATCTGGGAGTCTGCACCAAGGCCGGGAAGCATAAAAAGATGAGACATTTTTCCTTAGGACTTGGGGATCAGATTCCTTATAGCTTTTTTTTTTTTTTTTTTTAAGTCTGATTTATTTATGCAAAGAGGAACAGAGAGAGAGAGAGAAAGGAGAAGAGGGAGAGATCTCAGGCCATCTTCGTGGTGAGGCTGGAGACAGAGCTAAGGCTCCCTCTCACACCCTGAGATCTTGACCCGGACAGAAACCAAGAGTTGCATGCTCAAAGGACTGAGTCACCCGGGTGTCCCAAATTTCTTCCAGCTTTTTATAAATAGAGCCCAAGGGGAATCCCACAGTGAGAAAGACCCGCTACGTATCCCAAGGCATCCGGCCAGAGGGACGGGAGCTCCGGCTGGGGGGTCGGGATTTCACCCGGGGCGACCCGCTGACCCGAAGGAGAGGACCCACAGGAGGCGGCAGACTGTTCGGGTGGCGTCCCACCACGGCGCGGGTCACAGCCACCGGCCTGGCACTTCCTGTGGGGACGTCCCCTGCCAACAGGGAGAGCCGCACGCCAGTTTGGCCAGACCCGCTGGGGAAAAGGAGCGGGAGGACTCACCGCTCACAGCAGCGGGAATGGCGTTGCCCGCAGATCCACACCGCGGCCGGGACGCGCGGGGAGAGAGGAAAAGGAGCCGAGGCTGAAGAAACTGGGCGGCGGCGAGTTGCCAGCGTCGGGAAACACCCCGCCCCGCCCCCCACCAAGCCCCGCCCCCCAGCCACGCCCCGAACCTCCCGAGTGCGGATTCGCCCAGGGCCAGCCAATTGCGCAGGAAGCTGGAAACACACCTCCCAGGGCTGGGGGAGGAAGCGGAGGGAAGGGGTCCTTCGCCCTCCCAAGCAGTCCGAGCAGGTCGCCCTCGGACCTTCAGACCACACGGGAGAGCCGCCCCAGCCGGAGACCTTCAGTTGTCTGAGAAGTCCTAGGGTTAGACTGTGGAAGGGCCGCAAAGAGGCGGGGTTCGCGGGGAGGGAAGGACCTCCCCGAAGGGCCGACGGGGAAATCCCTCACCCTTCGGGGCAGGGACGTTTGGGCTGTTTCCCCTTGGGGCTGGGGACCCTCAGCAAGGAGTCCCCTCAGCGGAGGTGGTCAGTTCCCTGAGGAGTACTGGAGTGGGCCCACCGAGGGAAAGTCCCCATAAATTCCTGCAGAATCCGGGGGGAATCATGGGACTGATAAAGGGATCTTGTGTGGGGATTCCCCTCGCCAGGGGCCACTAAATGTGATGACTGAATGCGGTGTCTGTCCCAATCATGGGGGCCCCCAAATGTGGGGCGACGATCTGGTGGAAGCCTGCGCACAGGTGCGAGAGAATGCACCTGAGGCAGAAGGAAGGAGTCAATAAACAAGAACTTTATTGGATACACTGCAAGAGAGCAGAGGGCGGGATAGCAAAGCAGAGACTGTCTGCAAGGAGGCAGTGCCTGGAGGTTTTTTGTTTTTGTTTTTTTTAAGATTTTTAAAAATTTATTTATTTGACACAGAGAGAGAGAGAGATCACAAGTAGGCAGAGAGAGAGGGGGAAGCAGGTCCCCCGCTGAGCAGAGAGCCCAATGCGGGGTCGATCCCAGGACCCTGAGATCATGACCTGAGCCGGAGGCAGAGGCCCAACCCACTGAGCCACCCAGGCTCCCCTAGAGGTTGTTTTTAAAGGGGAAAGGTGGGGAAGTAAGGCCACATATTGGCATTTTACCTTTTTTGCTAAGTGGGCCATCAGTAAATTAGGGCATGTGGATATTTTGAGGTGGGTTCCCGATGGGCCTGTCTGTATTCAGCCAGGGGGACATGGTGGGCCCTTTCAACATTCCATCCCGCAAACCTGTCTGCCAAAAAGTGGCCTCTACAGTTTTGCTTCTATCAGGAGTAAAGGGGAAGCTGGGAAGGCTGTTACGAACAGGAGTCCATTGGAGTAATCCAGGATTTAGAAGTGTGGAGGCTTCTCATTGCCCGAGCTCTTGTGAGGCAGAAGGGGTGGTGGGTTGTGGTGACAAGGAGAGCCCTTCTTCCTCCAGTTGGGACAGTAAGGCAGAGCAAGGTCCAAGTCCCTGTGAGGCCAAGTCCATCTCTTCCTGTTGGGTCTGTGTGGTGGGGCATGGAGGTACCCCTCCAACCCAGTGAGCTTCACATTATTCTCTCTTGACAAAGGCACTTCTAGAAGAGGGATGTTTATATTGTTCTTTGGAAATTCCTGAAGAAATCAGCCGAGACATCAATACCTTCATAGTTAAACCTCCATGAAAGATGTCTGCAATTACTTTCTCAAATGTCAGATTGAAGCTGGACTTGCCTAGGCTGGAGCTCAAATGTCCAAACCAACTTGGCCTCCTGAGGACTGAGGATAACAATGCTATGAAAGTAATAGCTGACATTATGAGCTCGCTGCATGTTCCGTGTTTTGTGTCCTAAATGCCTCACACACATTAGCTGGTTCTGTCATCAGGTAGGATAGGCACTGGCATTATCCCTATATTTTAACTGTCTTAGGCACCAAGTCCTGAGTATTAGGTAACTTGTTCAAGGTCGCATGTCTGTGTGGAGGGTGGCCCAAGTCCTGTGGGCCCAGTTATGCAAAGGGAGCACCTTTTCCTCATTTATCCAAAGCCACTGACTGGTTTAGACTCAGCCCTGGACTGAGCTGGCATTCAAACCCCAGTATCTCCAGCTTCAGAGCTCCCCATTTCTCAATCACTATATGGTGCTGCATCATTGTATTAAATTATGCAAGTTAGACTAAGACAAGGGATGGGGAGAGCTGTGTAGGCCCAAGGTGTTTTTGTAACCCACTTCTCCCAGAAATAATCACAAGCTTCCAGAAGAGTCTCTTTCAAAAACTATGTTCCTGACCCATCTCAGAGTAAATTGCTAACCTGATATTTCATAATCCCCTGTAATTCCTACAAAGGCATTCTCCATCTCCACTGACACATTGCTGCCATGTAATCATCAGAGCTGGTTTCTCTATCGTCCCCAGAATGTCCTTTATAGCAGAAGGACTCCGCTCGGACACTTATTTTACATGTCACCCCTCTTTAGTAACTTTACTTCAGTCTGGAATGCTTCCTTAGTTTGTCTCTGGCTTTTATTAAAAAATAGAATTCTAGAAAGTCAAGTTGAAGATCTAACTGACTTTATTAAGTGATTCATGAATCAGCACCATCCCAACTAGCAAGTAGACAGAAGCTTCCAGGAGGTGTACAAAATGCAGGGTTTTCTAGGAAGGAGGGTGGGGCAAGAAGTGCACAGAGGGAAAAGAAAGGATTGTTTCTGGTCAAGACACCTTCCTTCTGGGGGATGGACTTGCAGGGTTTCTATCCTGAAGATGACTCACTAGTGCCCATCAGGAAATTTCAGATGGACTGTTAGAAATTCACTTTCCTGGGATAGGTTGAAACTCATTAGTCTTGGTTTGCTGTGAGGTGAGGTTGGGGGGCAAGTGGCTCCAATCTGGGCTTGTTTTTTCTTTTCTTATCACTTTCAAGACCTTGACTTTATTGAAGATAACACACCAGTTACAGATTAAGAGTAGATATTCCTTTATTTGGTTTTGCCTGACTTTTTTGAGGATTTCTTGCAGGTTTGCCTCCCTGGCAAGAATATGCCAGAGGTAGGTGATGTTGAGTTCTTCTTACCCTGTCTCATTGGGTGATGGGCCATCACTTTTTCCTGTTCCTGATTGACTTCACTCCTTTGCCAAGTCTCTGCTCTGTGAGCTGCTCTTTCCTCAGTAACTCATGGGTGTTTGAGTGGTAGTGCTATGAAACTGTGTGAGTATCCTCATTGATTGGAATATATCCCTGTATTTATCTACACCTGTGTATACTTGTGTATGCCTATTTCATTCAATGAGTCATATTCCTTCATATTGTCAGTTATGAAATTGTGCCTGATGGGTCAGTGAAGCCCCACAGGCTGGCTCTGAGTCTCGTGGATGTGTCCCCATCACTGTGGAGCACAAGAACCTCCAGGCTCATTGTGTGCTCTCCCAGCCTGGAATCAGCCATTTCTCTGAAAAGCCTTAGTTCCTTTTTGCTACAAAAGTTGGGTATTCATCCTTTCTGATGGAGGCATAATACTCCATAGTGTATATGGACCACATCTTCCTTATCCATTTGTTGAAGGGCATCTTGGTTCTTTCCACAGTTTGGCGACCATGGCCATTGCTGCTATAAACATTGGGGTACAGATGGCCCTTCTTTTCACTACATCTGTATCTTTGGGGTAAATACCCAGTATGTCTCCAAAGGCGATGGAAACAAAGGCGAAAATGAACTTTTGGGACTTCATCAAGATCAAAACCTTCTGCACAGCAAAGGAAACAGTCATCAAAACAAAGAGGCAACCCACGGAATGGGAGAAGATATTTACAAATGACAGTACAGACAAAAGGTTGATATCCAGGATCTCTAAAGAACTCCTCAAACTCAACACACACAAAACAGACAATCATATTAAAAAATGGGCAGAAGATATGAACAGACACTTCTCCAATGAAGACATACAAATGGCTATCAATGTGGTTTTAATTTGAATCTCCCTAATGGCTAGTGATGATGAACATTTTTTCATGTGTCTGATAGCCATTTGTATGTCTTCATTGGAGAAGTGTCTGTTCATATAGTTCCTTTGAGAGGGAAATGACCCTTATAAGCCAAGATCTGGTCACAAGTTATTCTCATTGCTCTTACAATGTCACTGTTTCTAAGAACTGTCTGTAGAGAGAGGTAATGAAAATGTTTTGGGGTTTTTTGTTGTTGTTGTTGTTGTTTTGTTTTACACACAGAGAGACAAACACACACATTTCAGTTGCTCTCTATCAATTCATCATCTATCTGTAGAAAAGCACGACTTTACATTGACAAACTTCCAGTCTCTGAATACACAGGCTTCATTTGGCTTTTTCCCTTTTCAAATCAGTGACTCCCTTCTCCAACAGTGAGAAACTCCTGACACCATTTAGTGGTAATAGATTTACCTATTTGATCAATCCCCCTTTATGTAACTAACCCTCACTCCATCCCTTAACACTCATGTATGCCCCCACCATGATACTTGGTTGATACTGTTGTTAGGCTCTGGGGGCTGTCACCAGACCAACCCTCTGTGTGGGCACCCTTCTCACCTAGCTTGGGTTCCCACACCCAAGGCTGCTTCTCCATGTGGACACCTTCCCCACCCTACTCAGTCTCCAACTTAGAGTCACTGTGACTCCCTTCTCAGCTCCTGATCCCCAATGTCGGGCTTCCCACCTGGCTGTGCCCCACCGACTGGCTCTAGGACTGAATTATCCGGGAAGAAAAGGCAAAGGAAGAGGCAAGGAGAGGACGTAGAAGGGGCTGGAGGGGAGGAGAGAAATAGGAAGAATCCTATGCAGCTTCTGATACCAGCTGAAATGGACAAATGCTTTTAGTCGTTCTGTCCAATGAACTGGCCAATCAGCCATCTCTGATCTGATGTTCATTCTTTCAGGACAGTTGGAGCTGAGGCTGAAACACAAAGAGAAAGCATGTTCCCTGCCTACGAGAACATCAGGGCAGATGAGATGAAAACATTAAATCAAACCCTAATTTTGTATCAACATGGACGGGACTGGAAGAGATTATACTGAGTGAAATAAGTCAAGCAAAGAGAGTCAATTATCATATGGTTTCACTTATTTGTGGAGCATAAGAAATAACACGGAGGACGTGGGGTGATGGAGAGGAGAAGGGAATTGAGGGAAACTGGAGGGGGAGACGAACCATGAGAGACTGAGGATTCTGAAAAACAATCTGAGGGTTTTGAAGGGGCTGGGGGTGGAAGGTTGGGTGAACCTGGTGGTGGGTATTATGGAGGGCACATATTGCATGGAGCACTGGACGTGGTGTATAAACAATAAATTCTGGTACACTGAAAAGAAATTAAAAAAATAAAAAATTAAAAAAAACTAATCATGTAATACTATGTGCCTCACTCAAGTGTTATTTAAAAAAAAAAAATCCTGTGCTCTAAAACCTGTAGAATTAAGACATCCAGATGGCCAAAAGATACAAGAAAAAGTGCTCAACATCCCTTGGCATCGGGAATAAAAATCAAAACCACAATGAGATACCACCTCACACCAGTCAGAATGCCTAAAATTAATGAGTCAGGAAACAACAGATGCTGGCGAGGATGCAGAGAAAGGGGAACCCTCCTACACTGTTGGAGGGAATGCAAGCTGGTGCAGCCATTCTGGGAAACAGCATGGAGGTTCCTCAAAAAGTTGAAAATAGAGCTACCCTATGACCCAGCAATCGCACTACTGGGTATTTACCTTAAAGATACAAATGTAGTGATCCGAAGGGGCACGTGCACCTGAATGTTTATAGCAGCAATGTCCACAATAGCCAAACTATGGAAAGAACCTAGATGCCCATCAACAGATGAATGGATAAAGTAGATGTGGTCTATATATACAATGGAATACTATACAGCCATCAAAAGAAATGAAATCTTGCCATTTGCAATGACATGGATGGAACTAGAGGGTATTATGCTGAGCGAAATAAGTCAATCAGAGAAAGACAATTATCATATGATCTCCCTGATATGAGGAATTTGAGAGGCAAAGTAAGGGGTTGGGGGGTAGGGTAGGAAAAAAAAAGGAAACAAGATGGGATTGGGAGGGATACAAACCATAAGAGACTCTTAATCTCACAAAACAAACTGAGGGTTGCCAGGGGGAGAGGGGTATGGAGAGGGTGTTTGGGTTATGGAGGGTATGTGCTATGGTGAGTGCTGTGAAGTGTGTAAGCCTGATGATACACAGACCTGTACCCCTAGGGCAAATAATACATTATATGTTAATTTAAAAAAGCCTTTTTTAAACAAAACAAAAAAAATAAAACTTGTAGGATTAAACTATGAACAAACTTGCTGAGCCACGGGCAAAGTCACAGTGGGTTAAACCTACCCCTAATATATCACTTTGGAAATCTGAACAAGCCCCATCTACCCAGTGACTGTGATGGTCAAAAATATTTAGTCACTGGCTCTCACTCATCCGTTCCTCAGATTCTCCATTAGTGTGCACAAAAACATTGGTTAGCATTTTTGTAAAGAGATGCTGATTGATGGGTTCAGTATAATATTTAATGTGGAGTATTCAGAATAAAATGTCATATAAATGTCTCTACCACATTCACCAGAATAATTCTTGTTTCCATTAAAGTAGGTTGATAAAATTGTTGAGAAAGTTTTATTCTTGATCAGGGGAACAGATGGTACTAACTGGGGGTGGTCTGTGTGAATCAGACAGGCTGGATCTCTGGTATTTATTGGTCACCTCCTTTACTCTCTGCAATAGAGTATGCTCCACACAGACACCAAAAAAGCTAAGTGAATGTATGGAAGCCCTAGTCATCTGTCACGGGCAGTAGATGCAGGTCATCTTCATTTCTGGGTTTTACTCACAGAGGAAATTGAGGTCTCTGGTGATCTGGGATACGGCTTCTTGAAGAACAAAGGGGAAGTCCTTAGGAAAGTCAGGCTCTACTCACACTCCCATCTCTTGGCTCAACCTTGAGAACAACGGGTTTTTCTGGTCGAATTAACCCATAAGAACTTAATTTCAGTGGGATCTGCAACAGTTAAACAAGGATTTGAGCACCAGGAATGAAGCTCTGGCAATGACAGATGCAAAGCAGGCAAGACACATGAAGGACAATAATGTATTACAAACACAGAAATATGCTATTTTTAGCATCATCTATCTCTGATTCTTTAAAATCACCCTGTAAGCTCTCAAGACTGGAGCATGGAAGCACTCATCCATCAGCCATTCAACAGAATATCTACTGAATATTTACTGTGTACCAGGCTGGGGACAAACTCATGCTGGCTTGTGTTCTGTTTTGAGTTAAATTTTAAGTACATGAGGAATAGCACAGAGGACATTAAGAGAATGGAAAATGAAGGCAGGGGGGAAATCGGAGGGTGAGATGAACCATGAGAGAGTATGGACTCTGAGAAACAAACTGAGGGTTTTAGAGGGGTGGGGGTGGGGGGATGGGTTAGTCTGGTGATGGGTATTAAGGAGGGCACGTATTGCATGGAGCATTGAGTGTTATACACAAACAATGAATCATGGAACACTACATCAAAAACTAATCAAGTACTGAATGGTAACTAATATAACATAATAAAAAATAAATAAATAGGGGCGCCTGGGTGGCTCAGTCATTAGGTGTCTGCCTTCAGCTCAGGTCATGATCCCAGGATCCTGGGATAGAGCCCTGCGTCCGGCTCCCTGCTCAGCGGGAAGCCGGCTTCTCCTTCTCCCACTCCCCCAGCTTCTGTTCCCTCTCTCGCTGTGTCTCTTTCTGTCAAATAAACGAATAAAATCTTAAAAAAAATAAATTTTAAGTAAAAAGGAAGAGTGTTGAACATTTAAAAGGTTTCTTAGCCATTATGGCAAGCAATTTTGAAAAGTGATAGAGTTAAGTTGTGTATGTCGAAGTTTGCAAGGTCATCCTGAGTGGGTATTATGTATTTTATTCTATGGCCATCCCCCCTTCTAAAGATAATTTCACCTCTCCTGGTGGAACCATTCATTCACGATGGCAGATTGGGATAGAAAGGAAGAACAGCTAGACTGGAACCAGGCTTGCAGACGGTGGGGCCATGTACCCAGGATGGCCTGGACCCTGGGAGTCCTTCACATCAGGCAGACGTGCTTCACACCCCTGATTCTCAACATTGTTTGCACTTTTAAAACCACACTCTGTGTGAATTATCTTAGAATTTCTGATATGGGGACACCTGGGTGACTCAGTCTGTTAAGCCTCTGCCTTGGGCTCAGGTCATGGTCTTGGAGTCCTGGGATGGAACCCTGTGTCAGGCTCCCAGCTTGGGGAGTCTGCTTCTCCCTCCTCTCCTTCTCCCCCTGCTTGTGCTCTCTCTCTCTCTATTTCAAATAAATAAATAAAATCTTAAAAAAAAAAAAGAATTTCTGAGATGACTTGGGCCTCAGGATTTTGAACAAATCCACTGATTCCAGTGTATAACCAGGGGTTGAGAACCATAGTCTCGAGAGTACCTGTAAGCTGTGGTGGAGAAGAGCATCATTCAAAAGTTATGTCGCAGTAATCACTGCACGTCATGATTGTATACATGTTCCCTTCCTTTCTGTGGACTTGAAAGAAATTTAATACTTTGCTGAAGTTCATAGATCCATGCATAATGATGTCACATGAACTGCATTGACTAGATGACCCTTATGGCTGGGTGGTCATAAACCACAGACATGACAATCAGGAGCTGAAGGACCCTTAGACGTTCACAAGTGCTCCAAATAGATTCTTCGGGAAATAGGACAAATTATTAAGGATAAATGAGCCCTCTCTCTCACAGACACAGACACACACATCCACACCCATCTTTTGGTTTAAAAAACACAATAAAACACTAGTTAAGCAGAAAGTAATCTCTCTGACCTGTGTTTCTTTACAAGGTTTGAAGGAGAAGTTCTGCAGGACTCTGACAAGGGCAAGTTTCATGTTCATGATCGCAAACCTCATCCCAATGCAGTTTCGGGGTCCAGTTCCAAAAGGCAGATATGTATAAGGATTTATGCTGTCCTTGTTCTTCTTGCTGAACCTGGTTCCACAATACAAGTTGGAAACAAGTTAGGAAACATAAAAACCACAAGAGCTACATATTGGGGGTTCTCAACCAGGAGTATATAAGAAACTTTGATGGGCTGGTTACTATAATCCAGCTATACTTATTTTGTTGTGACAGTTATAAGCTACAGATCGTTGGATACCCCCTTCCCCTATGGGAGCATTCAGTCTTGTTGAGGAGATGAGACAAATGCTGTTGAAACAAGCTTTATCTTAAACACTGGGATTATATTCAGGGTAGTGAGTAGTTCATACTCTGAAAGGTGAGCAGAATATGAGTCTGATTGAAGGAAAGGTAGGATCCTGCATCCACTGACTTGCATTGGTTACATACCCATGGACAAAGGAAGCAGGAGAGATGCTTCCCATGATTTGCATTGTTAATTTTCCCTTTACTTCCCTGCCCTCTCCACTGGCACTCCCCAACCACTTGCACAGAACAGCATGTTAGATTATTTACATGAGCACATACTGCTACTCCACTATATCCATACTCATGGTTATGTATAACCAGTATAATCACTGAATTCTTCTCTATCTGTTCTGTGAGGTTATAAATTCCTTGAAGATTAGACTTACATTTTATTCAAGACTCATTCCTCCATATTTATATTAAGGAAAAATGTGGATTTGGGGGAAAGTAACAATGGCATTCTCAGTAGGCATTTTTAAAAACTCTGTATATTGTGAAGAACATACTGGAATGTTTACAGATGATGAGCCTTAAAATCACATGCAAATCAGACAAGGAATTGCAATGGTGTGTGGATGGGGCAGCTGACATGGGTTAGTGGTTGTTGGGCAGGTGATGGGCACATATAGATGCATTAGAAGTATTTCTTAGCATATGATTGTGCATGTGTTAAAAATTCTCCATAATAGGCATTTTTAACACATGGATCTTGCACTGCCTGGCAGGGTCCCTAACACACATACATAAGCACTTCCTTTCATAACTGAATGAATCATGACAAAGTACTGTCAAGAAGAAGTGGTCTCTGGTTTCTGTTCAAGAAGGTATAGGACCAGGGATTGCTGAGCTTGTGAGAACCACCAGGGCTTCTGGTCCAGAAAACAGATGACTTGGTCAATTCTGAATTCTTTCAGCAAGTACTATGAATAGATGTGATTTTAGCACTAAGGACACCATGCAACAGGACAAGAGCTCTGCTATCAGGAAGCTTAGAGTCAGGGGCTAAAAGTCTGATCCCAAAAACTTCACTCCAAATCCTATCATCAGTAAAATAAACCAGGACACCTGGGTGGCTCAGTTGGTTAAGCCACTGCCTTCGGCTCAGGTTATGATCCCAGTGTCCTGGGATCGAGTCCCGCATCGGGCCCTCCGCTCAGCGGGAGCCTGCTTCTCTCTCTGCCTCTGCCTGCTTGCATGCTTGTGCTCTCTCTCTATGACAAATAAATAAATAAAAATCTTAAAAAAAAACACCAACTTTTGCAAAATTTAAACTGTGCCCAAAACTAGACTCTGCTCTGAATTCCTAGAAGAGAAAGTTCAAGACACCTTCAAGGAGGGTGTTTCAGACAGGTAGAGAGCAGACTTTTCAGATGACTTTGCTTTGGACGAGCCCCAGATACCAACAAAGGTGGGAGCTGACACAGGACTGCAGCCACTGACAGCACAGGACCCATGTGCACCTATGTCCTCATGAGGCTGTTCCTCCTGTGGGTGAGAACTCTCAGGTCCACAGCCTTTGCTCTCCCACTATGGCTAACAGAAGAGTGGCCAAGGTTCACAAACATGGAATGGGGGATGTAAGGGTAAATTCAAAGAGCTAAAGGGGACCAAAAAACTTAAAGGAATAGAAAAGACCTATTTCCTTCAATAAGATGGTGGCTAAGTAAATTATGAAATATGCATATAATCACAAACACAAATATAGTATGTTGTTATAGTTTAATGTAACATTAAGTAAGTCATTCAAAAAACGTAATGCCATTATAATTTTTAGTAGCCAATGTATGCATAGAAAAATGCCCATAAGAACATACATATCATTATTAATAATCTCGATATATTGAGACTGAGGATGACTTTAGTATTCTTTTTTAGGGTCTACAGTTTATAAAATTTTGACAATAATGATCATTTTGCGATAAGAAAACTACTTCTAAAAATAAAAAGATGTACAAATAAATAACTATACAACCACACAATTGTCATCTATACTAAGAAAAGTCACAATATCCTTCAATATGAGGGTGGGTTCCTTGTACCTTTCAGGACGGAACTCCTCAGGCTCTGGCCAGAGATCCTGGTCTCGGTGAAGAGAAAAGGTTGGCACTATCACCAATATCCCTTTGGGAATGAAGACACCACTGATTTCCACATCTTTCTTACAGACCCTCTCAAGTCTCCCAGCAATTGGGTATAATCTGAGACTTTCACTCAATACCATGTCCAGATACTCCATCTGTGCAAGGGCATCGTACGTGGGCAGTGTCTGGAAGGAAAGAAACAGATTTTCACAAATTAAGATTTGGGATCCATTTCAACTCAGTCAACGCACTACTACTGAAACGTTAGAAAAGGACACTTAAAAATAATTTGTTTTGGTAACAGCCATTTATGGGCATTTTAATGTCTACCCTGTCCTTTGACCTGCTCAATGGCCCACTGACTTATATGCAGTAGTAACAATTAGAAAAGACTGCTAGGACAATCCTCTAAACAGGGCCTGACATCTTTTCCGCTACCAAGTAGTGGTATTTCTTCCTCATATGAACAAAAGTGACTAATATACTATGACACCTAATCTTAAGTGAAATATGTTGAAGTCACTGTTTCCTTTCAAAACTGGGGCCTCACATCTCTACCATGGAAGGAAAATGTACAACAGAAAATATCCCCTATCCATAGAAACTCTTTTAGTTGAAATACCCTGCTTCCTAGCTCTTCAATTATATATAATGCTTGGAAAGAAACACCATATTATATAAAATATAAATAGTTTGGGGGTGCCACAGGTTCCTTTTGACCCAAATAGGGCAAAGAAGGGTGGGATTGGAGGCCACCCACTGAGGGAACACAATTTCAGTTCTAGGGAATATTGTGAAGGGGATCAGAATCCTCCTCTCAGCCCCACCCTCTGTTGCTGGAAAGGTCTCCTCATTGTTGATCTGGAGTCTCGCTGTTTGCCCAATAAGCCGATCCAGCCCCAGAGGCCAGGTCTCTTCCTAAGTTGGGAGCTCCTGTTTAGGCAGGGGTCAGAAAACAACGGGCGCAATATGTGCCTATCACTTGGTGTTGTATTTAAGAGCCAACATTGTACAGGTAAAGAGTTTAATAGGGATCCTGGCACCCTGGCTCCTTGGCTTCTTCACCACTAATTATGTATTAGTCTAAGAACGTTATGTTGTCTCTCTGTAGCTCAGTTTCCTGACTTGTTATGTGGAGATAATTAGAATTGCCACTTCATAGGGTGTGTGGAAGAGACTACTCACAGCTCACCCAACACCCATGTAGACCCCCACATTTCCCAGTCCATGTCACCATAGGGGAAACCACTTTGCAAATGGGGTGTAAACTGAGGAGATGTATGTCAGTTCAAGGCCAAACATTTGAAAAGCAAGTGAGCAACACTCTAGTTTCTTGTTACCCAGTTAAGTCCCTAAGTTCCAGATAATGCAGTTAAAGAAGGTGGAACCTCTTTACCCTTTATACCAAAGTAGCTGTATGGAGAAGAGACTCACTCCCATCCTCTACTATACCCATGTTGGACATGCACATGTGGGTTAGAAGTAAACTTTTGCTATGAAAACCCACTAGATCTGAGGGCTAATCTTACTGGTTACTGAGACATAACTGAGCCTATCTTGACTCCCTCTTCCAGTATGACTCCCTTACCTTATCGGGGAAAGTCGCATCAATCTCCTTCTGCAGTTTTTGTTGAACATCAGGGTGAGTGGCCAATTCATACATAAGGAGGGAAAGGGAAGTACTAGTGGTCTCGTAGCCAGCAAAAATAAAGATAATAGACTGGGCCACAAGCTCCAGATCAGAAAGAGCTAAAAGGGGAAAGACATTTTAGCTAAAACAGGTGAATATAAAACATCATAGAGTAGATGATGACAAATGCATTTGAAACCCCCAAATCCCTGGTGGAATATGTAAAAGCAATTCAGAATCAAACTGGGAGTGGTTTCACTCTAATGTCTATCTTGTAGAGCCAGAAAGAGGCAAAGGTTGTCTTGATCTGGTTATTCCAAAGGTTTGTAATATTCTTAGACATCTGTTACTGGTTATGCCACCCTCCCCACAAACACTGGTGAGTAAATTTCAGAAGATGGTATTTCTGTCTAACATACACAGAGTTATCAGTATTATCTTTTGGAGAATTGTAAAAATACTTCTGCCCTAAGTAACATGGGCTAACATCCTCCCCCAGGAAAAATATAATTTCTTCCAGCTAAAATACAGCTTAATTTTTTTGAGAGTATGCAATGCTAAGGTTAATTATCAGGAAAATTGAATGATCTTTCATCTAAACATTATTTGCAGGAATTTAAGTGGACAATACTGGGTTACAGATAAACTCTTGTTATCCAAGTGTGGTCCATGGACTAGCAGCATCTGCAGCACCTGAGATCTTATTAGAAATGCAGAATCTCAAACCTCACCCTAGAACTATGGAATAAAAATCTGAGCTTCCCGAGGTATGATTTGTGTGTCCAACCTAGCTTGAGAAGCTGGATTATACCTTTGAGAGGTTTCAGGTAAGAGAAGCCCTGAGGCACATTCTTCACATGGATAATTTCAAATATGTATGGAAACCTTGACACAGACAAAATGCTAGAAGACTGGTGAATGATGTTAGTCTAATCAACTGCATAAGATAGCAAAAAAACCCAATGATAAATAGGAGGACATGGGCCAGCATGAATTCTAGACAAACAGAATCTAGTGAGTGGAATTAGCAATGCCTACTCAATCATGGCCTGAAGGTCACCTTCCTTAGTAAATGGCCCCACTCTGAGTATAAGCTGGCCTCCCTTTTGACTTTCTTGTGGTAGAAACTAAGCATGGTCATACTCTAATCTATTTGATCAGAACAGGATTAGATAATATGTAAGGCACTGAAATTAACATGGTACTTGTCACAGACATGAAATTCTCAACTAAAAATAATAAAAATGAGTGTAAGAAAAGTCTACAGAATTCTGATTTCCCAGTCATACTTTCTGTGATGCTGCTGTGGATAAATTCATCTATCAAAGTCTTTCCCCCAACTGCCATGAACCCCATACTAATCACATTTTGTAGCTCCTGCTGTCTGATATGGTAGCCACTTACCAGATGTGCTATTTATATTTAAATATTAACTAATTACATTTAAAACAATATACAATTTAGTTATCCAGTGACACTAGCCACATGTCAAGTGTTCAATTAACCACATGTGTGCGGTGGTTCTGTATTGAACTGGGCATATATAGAATATTTTCTGTATCACAGAAAATAGTAGAACTAGATAGATAGATGATAGATAGATAGATAGATAGATAGATAAAAGTAGATGTATACATATGTATGCATATATTTTACTGGTGTGATGGAGTAAACTCATCCTTATTCTCTAGAATCAATTGTTAAATATTCAAGAATTTTGGGAGATGGTTGTCAAATCATATTTAGCCTGAAATTAACCATGATGGGAATATTTCTGTCATAGAAGCAAACTATAAATCAAGGCTCTTTTTTTCTTTCAGACTCAGAGACCATTATCACATCACTGGTGATGGATAGTTATAGAAATGTTTACATTTATCAGTGCTGTGTAAATATATTTGATATTCTTAATTTGGCCCACTGAGAGGAAATAGAAGCAAAGAACTTATAGCAGTGAACACTCCCTAGATCCCAGATTTTGGTTCCTAAATACCATTTCTCACTGAAAGGAAACAAAGTTTCTGGAGAAACGGCTGATTCCAGGGCTCATCAAGGGAAAGAGAAGGGAAACCAGGAATGTCTTACACTAGAATGGAAGCAAATGCTTGAGAAATAATATGGGAAAATAAATAGAATACTCTGTCCTATAATGGTGGATAGACAATTATACCTTGCCAAAACTCACAGAATGTACAACATCAAGGGTGAACTGTAATGTAAACTATGGATTTTGAGTGGTAATAATGTGTCATTGTAGGGACATTGATTGTAATAAATGTATGATGGGTGAGGATTTTGACAGTGGGGGGATGCTGTGTGTAGGTGGGGCAGGGGGAATTTGGGACATCTCTGTGTCTTTCGCTAACTTTTGCAGTGAACCTAAAATGACTATTAAAAAAGTCTAAAAAAACGTCTATTGAAAACATTAAGAAAGAGGAAGAAAAAAATAACAGGGAGCCCACTTGAAAGGGCTTCCAGAAGACAAATCTGAGACAACTGAGGATCTAAATAAAGAATGATGTAAGAGACTAAGCTAGTAATATTTGAAATCATATTGACATTAATTAGTTAATTAACTAATTAATTAATTACAGAGAGAGAATGAAAAGCTCCCTCACAATGGACAATCACTTATCAAAGTGAGAGAATTGATGGGATTAGGAAGTCACCGTTTTGGAGCCATCGTAGTAATAATTGTTTCAAATTCCATCCATGGACAATAAAAGCAGTAGATGAAAGTTTGAAGAGAAACAGCATTTACACAGTTGAAAAGGCATCTTGCTTTACAGTACATTAAGCCAGTGAATACAATTTTAACCAAATGTTCCAGGTCACCAACACTGGAGTCATGTGTCTTCTGAGGTGATGAAGCCTTGATGTGAATTTCCAGTTTCAAATTCACTGGTCTGACTTAGGCCAGAGGATTGACATGGAAAATAAGCTCCCCAGAGGTTCTCATGCAGGTGATCCATGAACCACTGACTTCCCTGTCTATGGTTGCCCTTAAGGCTTTGAACAAACTTATTGTGGGGTGCTTCTGGAAGGTGCTTCTACTACCATTTGTACCTGAACTTGTGTCTTTCTTCAATTTGCAGAAATTCCATCTGCTAAAAATCTTCCTCCACATCTCAGAACCCTGCATCAGAAACTCTCCATCACTGGCTCTCTGAAGCTCTCATTACTTACCTTTGTGGGTATTCATTTCTTTGGAATTCTGGGAGTTAATCATCAGTTGGAGTAAATCCACTCGGTGCTACATGCAGAAAGAATAATTTCAACAACAAAACATCACTCGTGGAAGTCAGAAATAAATTAGGGATGCAGGATTTAGCTTTTTTCCTGAGAATATGGTCCCTTTAAATCCAGAAGTCTGACGTGTCAGCGGCAAAAACATCCAGCTACAAATCTTGCAGCAGGATGTTTCCCTGACAGGAATCCAGCTATTGTGTCCCACTGCTTTTTGGTTCTTTCTCCCTTGATCCTGAATTTCTCTTGATTTTGAACACAACTTTCTGACCAAAGTGCTGCATACTCCCTCTTCTGTCATGCTTGCTAACTGAGGGGAAAGTCCCTGATTTTGGTCCTTTTTTCCCCCCAGCCTTAATTCTTAATGAATGGCCACATAGACCAATTCCCTGATCTCTGCAGAATCCATGGGCAACTTCTGTGTCAACATCTTCCAATGCCCCACCCTCCCAGAATTCTGCACAATTTTCAGAGACATTCTGGGGTACCCAGCCCTGTCTCCCTGGGAGACACACAACCTTGTGCTGGTTGCCAGGCCTCAGGAAGGTGAAGCTGGCTGAACTTGCAGCCTCAGTGCCCAGAGAAGACTCCTGCCCACTCCAGACTATGACAGCCTCAAATTTAACACAGACTATCTTCCAGCAGATGCCTCTTGGACCCTCCCCTGGAGAATGTGTAAACTAAGAGGCTTAGAATTAAAGGGATTCTTTGCCAATGTAACATCTGGGGACGTTATACTATCAGAAAAATGATTTTTACACAGTAATTTTTACCCTTTGATAATTTATTGAAGAGAAATCTCATGCAGGGACACACTAGGTTCCACCTTTATTATTAAATCTTAAACATTGAATCTTAGACTCATTTTCTTATCTCCTTTCCTGAATTCCACCTTCTTCATTCTCTCTAAAATTTTAGAAGTCTCCGGTTCTAAACCCTACAGTTCTCTACATACTGTCAAAACATACAGATGTGTACACATGAGATGTATACAATAAAAGATCAAAAGTAAACACACACGTAATCACCACCATATTTACCTTTTGCTTATCTTTTAGGCGACTTTCCTTCATTCTTTTTATAGATTTTGTGAAAAAATCAGTAACTTTTTTGGGAAATAACCAGATATTTAGTATTTCATAAACTGGGGTAAGGAATGGAAAGAGTACTGTAAGGAAAAAGAACAATGGAAATCACAGTGAAAATGCAAAATTCACCCAGAGCAATTATAATTTGGACTATAACCAGGAAAGTAAAAGATACCAGGAGTCAATGAAACTGGGAGTCATTCCCTCTATTACCTTTACTTGAAATTTCAAGTCAATGGCTGAGCTAGGGCAAGTCTCAAGTAGGCGCCACCACTAGAGCAGTGAGATCAGTGTCCCCATCCACATCTTTGGGTAAGCAACAGGATTACATTCCTAGATCTCTTCGCCTTTTATTTTTGGACTAGAGTCTCTTTGGATATACCAGACCATAAGATGTTACTTTAATTATCATGCTATTTAAGAAGGTGTTGTCAGGATGCAAATAATACATAGCATGTCCTTCAACCACAATGGAATAAAATTAGAAATTGAGAATACAAACAACATTGGATTTTGCGAATATGTAGAAATTAAACATTACAGTCCTATATAGACAGTGATCAAAGAAGAAATGAAAAGGGCACTTTGGAATTACTTAGAGATTACAAAAATGAAGAAACCATATACAAAAGCTCATGGGATAAGAAAAAGCAGTGACTAGGAAGAAACTTATCATTATATATGTCTACATTTTAAAAATTATTTATTTATTTATTTATTTATTGTTATGTTAGTCACCGTACAGTACTTTATCAGTTTTTCATGTAGTGTTCCATGGTTCATTGTCTGCATATAACACCCAGTGTTTCATGCAATACCTGCCCTCCTTAATACCCATCACTGGGCTAACCCATCCCCCCACCCCCACTCCTCTAAAACCCACAGATTGTTTCCCAGAGTCCATAGACTTTTATGGTTCATCTCCCCCTCCGATTTCCCACTTGCTTCATTTTTCCCTTCCTTCTCCTAATGTCCTCCATGCTATTCCTTACGTTCAAACCATATGACAATTGTCTTTCTCTGTTTGACTTATTTCACTTAGCACAATCTCCTCCAGTACCATCTATGTTGATGTGAATGGTGGATATTCATCCTTTTTGATGGCTTAGCAATAATCCGTTGTGTATATGGACCACATCTTTATCTACTCATCTGCTGAAGGGCATCTCAGCTCCTTCCATAGTTTGACTGTTGTGGGCATTACTGCTATGAACATTGGGGGTGCATGTGCCCCTTCTTTTCACTACATCCATATCTTTGGGGTATATACCCAGTACTGCAATTACTGGATCATAAGGTAGCTCTATTTTTTTTGAAAGATTTTATTTATTTATTTGACAGACAGAGATCACAAGTAAGCAGAGAGGCAGGCAGAGAGAGAGAGGGGGAAGCAGGCTCCCCGCTGAGCAGAAAGCCTGATGTGGGGCTCGATCCCAGGACCCTGGGATCATGACCTGAGCTGAAGGCAGAGACTTAACCCACTGAGCCACCCAGGTGCCCTAAGGTAGCTCTATTTTTAACTTTTGAGGAACCTCCACACTCTTTTCCAAAGTGGCTGTACCAACTTGCATTCCCACCAATATATATATGTCTACATTTAAAAGAACCAAGATCTTGGGGCACTTATCTGGCTCAGTTGGTAGAATGTGCCATTCTTGATCTTGGAGATGTGAGTTCAAGCTCCCTGTTGGGTGTAGAGATGACTTAAAAAATAAAATCTTTAATAATAATAATAATGGCCAAGATCTCAAATCAATGACCCAATTTTTTTTGTTATAAACAAGCTGGAAAAACAAGAGGAAACCAAACCCAAAGCAAGAAGAAGGAAACACACAATAGAGACAAGAGCAGAAACTTATGATATATAGAATAAAAATCAATAGAAAAATCAATGAAAGCAAAGCTGATTCTTTTAAAAGACCTTTAGATAGATTGACCAAACAAAGAGGAAAAATGAATCAAATTACTATCATCAAAAATGAAAGGGAAGGTTACTGCTGACATTCAAAATCTAAAAAGAATATAAAGAAATACCATGAACAATTGTATGCTAATAAATTAGATAACTTAGATGAAATGGAAAAATCCTAGAAAACACAAATTAGAATGTGACATTAAAAAACAACAACAGGGGGCACCTGGGTGGCTCAGTGGGTTAAGCCTCTGCCTTCAGCTCAGGTCATGATCTCAAGGTCTTGGGATCGAATCCCGCATTGGGCTCTCTGCTCAGCGGGGATCCTGCTTCCCCACCCCCTCTCTCTGCCTGCCTCTCTGCCTACTTGTGATCTCTGTCTGTCAAATAAATGAATAAAATCTTTAAAAAACCCACAACAACAAGCCTGGGTGGCTCAGTCGGTTGAATGGTTGCCTTTAACTCAGGTCACAATCCCAGGGTTCTGGAATCAAGCCCCACGTTGGACTCCCTGCTTGACAGGGAGCCTGCTTCTCCTTCTTCCCTGCTTGTATGCATGCACTCTCTTTCTCTCAAATAAATAAATAAAATCTTTAAAAATCATAAACAATAAAAAAACTAGGCAATCTGAAAGATAAGTAAAAAGATGGAGTTAGTAGTGAAGAAAGGACCCACAAAAAGAAGTTCAGCTCCAGGTGGTTTCACAGGTAAGTTCTAGCAAATATTTACAGTAGAATCACCAGCAATTTTGCACAAATTCTTCCAACAAACAGAATAGATACGAATACTTCCAAACTCATTCTATGAGACTATTATTACCCTTGATACTAAAACCAGACAAAGAAATCACAGAAAAAGAAAACTAAACTACAGACCAACGTATCTTATGACATGTCATCTTATGACATTACAAATCCCTAACAAAATACTAGCAAAATAAACCTAGCAACAACATATCAAAGAAGGATATACCATAACTAAGAGGAGTTAAACTCAGCGATTTAGAGTTATATAATACAATATAACAACAACAACAATCAGAATCACAACAACACGTGGTCATCTCAATAGATGCAGAAAAAGTATTTGACAAAACTCCAATACCATGTAGTAATAAAAATACTCAACAAATGGGAACAGAAAAGAATATCCTCAACCTGATGAACGTCCTCTATAAAAAACTCATAGCTAATACCACACTTAACAGATATAGACCAGACACTTTCCACTAAGAATAAGCAAAACAAGGATTTTTCTATCAGCATTCCTATTTAGCATTGTACTAGAAGTTCTAGCCAGGAAAGGTAGGCAAAAGCAAACAAACAAAAACCCCAAAAGCTATTCATAGAGGAAATAAAGAAGCAAAAGCATCTTTATTATCATACAATATGACGTTGTACATAAAAAATCTGAAGGAATGCATCAAAAGTCTACTGGAAGTAATAAATCAGCTTACCAAGGTTTCAGGATACAAGATTAACGTACAAAATCAATTGTATTTCTATATTCTGCAATAGAAAAATCTAAAAGCAAAACTAGGAGTATAATTCCATTTACAATAACATCAAGAAGAACATAATATTTAAGAATAGCTTTAACAAAAGAAGCATAAAACTTATACTCTAAAAACCACAAAGACAAAAACAGAGAGGGAGACAAATCATAAGAGGCTTTTAACATAGGAAACAAACAGGGTTGCTGGAGGGGAAGTCGGTGTGAAGATGGGGTAACTGGATGATGGGGATTAAGGAGGGCAATGTAGTGAGTACTGGGTGTTACACAAAACTGATGAATCACTAAATTCTACTTCTGGAACTAATAATATACTATATGTTAATTAAATTGAATTTAAGTTAAAAATTTTTAAATTTTTTAAAAAAGATTTTATTATTTACTTGACAGAGAGGGGAGAGAGAGAAAGTGAGCACACAAGCAGGGGGAGTGGGAGAGGATGAAGCAGGCTCCCATGCTGAGCAGAGAGCCCAATATGGGGCTCCATCCCAGGACCCTGCAATCATGACTTGAGCCGAAGGCAGGCACCCAACTGACTGATCCACAAGGCACTCCTTTAAAAAACGTTTTAAAGAAATAAAGAGGATCTGTGTAAATGGAAAAACATTCAGTGATCATGGATTAGAACTTAACATTGTCAAGATGGCAGTATTTGTCAAATTGATCTACAGATTAATGTATTTCTTATCCAAATCCTAGCTGACTTTTTTGTAGAAATTGACATACTGAATTTTAAATTCATATGGAATTGTAAGGGACCCAGAATAGTCAAAACAATCTTGGGGGGAAAAAAGGATAAAGTTGTAAACTTCAGACTTCCAGTTTCAAAACTAAACATGAAGCTATAATAATCAAGACAATGTGGTACAAGCATAAGCATAGACATGTAGATCAATGGAATTGAACTTAGGGTCCAAAATGATACCCATGTGTTCATGGTCAACTGATTTTGCTAAGGTCTCTAAGACCATTCAATGAAAAAAAATTAGTCTTTTTAATCAAATGGTGCTGGGACAAGAGGACAGTCTCACGGAAAAAAAAAAGTGAAGTTGGACTCTTAACTAATACAACATATAAAAATAAATTCAAAATGGATCGAAGACCCAAATCTAAAAAAACTTTATAACCCTTAGGAGAAAACCAAGGGATAAATTTTGATGATCTCAGATTTCTCAGTGAAATCTAAGATCTGGCACTGAAAACACAGAAATAAAAGGAAAAATACATACATTGTATATAATCAACATTAAAATTTTGTTGATGAACACTGAGACCACAAAAATTGAATTCTACATTTTAAGGGGGGGACTTATATGTTAGTTATGTGGAGGTATATCTCAGTACAATCATTGTAGAAAAGTAGAAGGTTTGGGACACCTGGGTGGCTCAGTCTGGTTAAGCACCTGCCTTCAGCTCAGGTCATGATCCCAGGGTCCCGGGATCAAGTCCAGCATTGGACTCCTTGCTCAAGGAGGGGAGCCTGCTTCTCCCTCTGCCTGCTCTGCCTGCTGTTCCCCCTGCTTGAGCTCTCTCTCTGACAAATAAAATCTTTACAAAAAGTAAATTTGGAAAAAAAGAAAAGAAAAGTGGAAGGGAGGAAGTGAGAGAGAAAGGAAGCAAGGGAAGGAAAAGGAAGGAGGAGAAAAGAAGAAACACTAGTGTACATACCTATGGAGAGTAAAAATAGGTCAGGGAAATCAAATTTTAAGATCTTCTTGGCATTTTCCACAAAGGGATCTTGTGGGTTGTTGAGAGAATCAACGTTCACTCCAAATGATGTGCTGGTAATCACGTCCATGCTGTAGGCCCCAAAGATGCTGTGAGAGAAACAAAGACATGGATAATGAAGATCAGCACCTCTTTAATACCCTTATCCAACACAAGCAGCAAGAAGTGCATGTAGATCCCATGCTCAGGCAAGACAAGAGCTACACATTCAGAACCACCATCTGGGTCATCTGAAGGGTCTATATGCCATCACATTCACTCATGTGGTGTTCATGAGGTGCCAGTGATACAGCTGGCCTTGTCCTGGGGTGATGGGGACATTAGGGCAAGTTAGACACACCTCTGAGTTCAAAGAGCTCAGTCATGGAGGGATAGAGACACAAAGTCCGACAAATTACAGTAATAACTTTTGAGTATGCGCAATAGAAGGTGGATAAGCACTGTGTCTGAGCAGGACAAATGGTGGAATAATGAACCCTTTCTCAGGGAATCAAAAAAGATGAAACTGGTCTGGATCTTCTTTCACCACAGTAACTATGCTCAGAGGTTATTCCTCAACATTACATTACATACATTACAGAACACCGCCACCAAATTCTGTGCTGCCAGAAACATCATCCCTTCTTCTCTACACCCCAACTAAGGCTTCTTCATGAAAGACCCACTCTTTCTCAACAACAGAGATCTAGCTTGCCCTGAGGGCATACTCATTTCTGGAAAATGTAAGAACAAAGAATGTTCCTAGTTAAAACATATATATTAGATCAATCCAATATTGAAATGGGGGTGCCATATCTAAGTGGTCATATGGCCTAGTTTTCCCAGGACAGTTGCAATGTCCATCTGTTCAGCCTGCATAATTAAAATATATCCAATTTAGGCAAAAAAATCTATCATCTATCTATCTATCATCTATCTATCTATTATCATCACCCTACCTATCCCATGTGCAGGTCCTTCTCCCTTTTGAGATTAAAAGATGGACAAATGGTTATAAAAGTTAATATTTAGTATTCGCTAATATCCTCAACAAAATCAGGGAAGGGTTTAAGTTGTTCCAAGTTCCATAGGGCAACTTTTGTGCCCCACCCAGTGCCCAGGAATATGTACCAAGTACATTCCCCTCCCACCATTCCATACTCTCTACACTCATGTTTCTTCTTTTCAAACAATGTATTTTTGTCTTCTAAAATGTCCAAGGTGATGATTAAGCAAGTAAATAAATCCCAACTCATGCACACAAAGTCTCTGGACTTCCCTGCATTTTGAGGTGAGCTGCCTCTTCTTGGCTGGCCCTCTGGAGTTGTAACACCATACACCTATATCAGCTTGTTCACTGGAGTAACTCAACAATGGGAATTGACTCTGTGGCAACAGCTGGAAAGTGTCATGACAGAGTTAGAATCCCAGCAATTGGACTCCTACTTACTCTTTCAAGTTGATAGGTTTGCCTTTCTCTGACTCCTTCCTCAGGTTCCTCACCAACATATCTCCATACTGGCCAATGATGGGGAACATCTACAAACAAAATACATGACCACCTGAAGTTAAATATGAGAATCAAGTCCTAGGATGACATAGCTTTCGCAAGCATGGAGCAGTAAGGGCACTTAATAACAAGTTTTATCATGTCTCTTCCAGAACATGAAGATAAAAGACCATTTTGGGGAAGCCCAAATACAGTAGAGTACCACTTAGAGATGGACTATGACCTTATTTTCTATCTGTCCCCAGGAATATTCCTTAACTTCCTAATTAAAAGTCCTGTTCTTTTCTTACCTCTTTGAGTTTTCCGCTGGTGAAAGTTGGAGACAGCAATGTTCGTATTCTCTTCCATTGTTCATCCTCAGACATAGAGATGGAACTTTTCATAAATCCCATAGGACCAAAAGACTAGAGTCAAAGCAAAACACATTTTGCCCTACGTAAGTTTTGTAGGTCTCCACAGTTTGGGAAATTTGTTAAATGGGCATAAATTACCCATCAAATGTTTTTTATTATTATATTTATCATTATATTACATTAATATTATATTATATTTATAATATATTATATTTATAATATATTATATATTATGTATAATATAATATATATTTGTATTTATTAATTTATTATATTTATTACTATATGTTTATAGTATTTCTGTTACTATTTATTTTTATTTTATTTTATTTTATTTATTTTTATTATTTTATTATTATTTATTCATTTCCTTATTTGAGAGAGAGAAAGAGAGCATGAACAAGGGAATAGGCAGAGGCAGACTCCCCACTGAGCAGGGAACCAGAATCAGGGCTCAATCCAGGGTCTCTGGGATTATGACCTGAGCAAAGACAGATGTTTAACTGACTGGGCCACACTTACTTACCAAATACTTAGTGGCTGTCTACTTAGTAGCAGTCCCTATGCTAGATGCTCAATAGATATTTATCCTAAATGCCTAGCGTCCTGCAAGGCTGAAGGAGGCTTCAAGCCACCTGATGTGCTTTCCAGCCTTTATATTCCAATCTCCTTTCAGGATTTTCTCTTTGTCTCTGAGACTTATAAGTTTTACTATTGGATGATGGGGTGTTGACCTATTTTTATTTATTTTGAGAGGGGTTCTCTGTGCCTCCTGGATTTTGATGCCTGTCTCCTTCTCCAAATTAGGGAAGTTCTCCACCATAATTTCTCCACTATACCTTCTGTCCCTCTCTCTTTCTTCTTCTTCAGGGATTCCAATTATCCTAATATTGTTTCATTTTATGCTATCACTTATCTCTTGAATTCTCCCCTTGTGATCCAGTAGTTGTTTATCTCTCCTCTTCTCAGCTTCTTTATTCTCCATCATTTGGTCTTCTATATCACTAATTCTCTCTTCTGCCTCATTTATCCTAGCAGTTAGAACCCCCATTTTTTATTGCATCTCATTAATAGTCTTTTTGATTTTGACTTGGTTAGATTTTAGTTCCTTTTTTTCTGCAGAAAGGGATTCTCTAGTATATTCTATTCTTTTTTCAAGCCCAGCTAGTATATTTATAATCATCATTCTGAACTGTAGTTCTGACATCTTACTAATGTCTGTATTTATTGATTAGGTCCCTGGCAGTCAGTACTGCCTCTTGTACCATTTTTTTTGTTTGTTTGTTTGAGGTGAGCTTTTCCGTTTTGTCATTTTGTCCAGAGAATAGATAAATTAGAGAACAAAATGCTAAAAATGTAACAACAACTCCAGAAAAATATACACTAAACAAACCAGAGAAGACCTGAAACCACGGGGAAAAGAAAAAGAAATGATCAGGCTGGTGACTAGAACAGGGCCACATACTAGATTTTGGTTGTATTTTGTTCTGTTAGGAGAAACAGCCTCCCAAAATTTTAAAGACAGAAAAACTTATATATATACACAAAAATAAGGGTAAACACAATGAAGATGGAATATGACTGTAAAGATGAAAATGTAAAAATATTTAAAAAAAGAAATTGATAAGATAAGAAGTTGATTGAAAAA
The DNA here is from genome assembly GCF_963455335.1 of Martes martes. NCBI lineage: Eukaryota > Metazoa > Chordata > Mammalia > Carnivora > Mustelidae > Martes > Martes martes. Next base: position 9,016,500 of record NC_137906.1, read on the forward strand.
ATAAAGAAAAAAATTTAAAATAAAAGAAAAAAGGAGAAAATGTAATCAGGCAGCAGACTAAAACAAAGCCATACACTAGATTTAGGGTATATTTTGATCTGTTAGAAGAAATTGTATCACAAAATTTTAATGAAAGAAAAACTTGTTTTTAGAAGAGAGGGGTTGGGGGGATGGGTGAGTTTGGTGATGGGTATTAAGAAGGGCATGGATTGCATGGAGCACTGGGTGTTATATGCAAACAATAAACCATGTAATACTACATCAAAAGCTAATGATGTACTGTATGGTGACTAACATAACACAATAAAAAAGAGAAAAAAAGTAAGGAAAAAATATATATGCAAAAATAAGGTTAAATACAATAAAGGGGTAGAATACAACTATAAAAATGGAAATTAAAAATATTTTAAAAAAGGAATTGGTAAGATAAGATGTTGGTTGAAAAAGGAAAGAAGAAAAATTTTTTAAAAAACATAAAAAGAAATATATAAAGAAAGTTTTAAAAATTAACTTTGAAAGACTACAGAATTGTGGGGGAAAACCATGAAATCTATGTGCTGAATGCCTCTAGCACTGGAGTTTTGCAGCTCTCATTGATCTGTAAACTTGGTCTTGGCTAGATGGTCTTGCTGATCTTTTGGGGGAGGTGCCTGTTGCAGTGATTCTCAAATGTCTTTGCCTGAGGTGGAGTTGTACCACCCTTCCCAGGAGCCAGGCTAAGTAAACTGCTCAGGTTTGCTCTTGGTAGCTTTTGTCCCCTGAAAGCTTTCCATACGGCTTTGGAGGATGAGAATGAACATGGTGGTCTCCCAATCTCTGACCCCAGAGGAGCTGAGAGCTTGGGGCCCCACTCCTCAGTGAGCCCTCAGAGAAAAGCAGTCAATCACTCCTGTCTCTCTGGTCTCTGACCACACTTTATGTTCTCCCGGCCTCCGACTGCACGTTTCTATCTCTGGCACACAACCCCATTTAGAGTTTCCAAACCCAGCAGATTCCTGTGGTATGCTCCCATGCCACTCCTCCTGGGGGAGGAAGGGGAGTCTTCCTGGATCTGCCACTTGTTGGATCCCTGCTCAAAGAGCAGTGTGCTGACTGTGTCATGGATCATGGTTTATGGCAACCCCAAGTTGAGAGCCCACTCCTCGGCTCCGTTTTTGCAGCCAGCTACCCCACTCTGATACTTGGGGGCTCTGCCACACTCAGGCACCCTTGGTCTTTCTGTGACTCTGAGGGTCCTAAGACCACACCATCCCTATGAGGGTTCCACTCCCTGCTTAGCCACTGGAGTGACATTCTTCAGTGGAGCAGACTTCTAAAAGTTCTGAATTTTGTGCTCCACTGCTCTATCACCTACTGGTTAGTGATGGAGGCTCCCTATACTCCGGGTCTATCTTTCCAAATTTAGCCTCAGATTCCCTTCTGCACATGTCCTACCTTCCAGAAAGTGGTCACTTTTCTGTTCATAGAATTGCTACTATTCTTTTTTTCTATCTCCTGTTGAGTTTGTAGCTGTTCAGAATGGTTTGATAACTATCTAGCTGAATTCCTGGGGCCAGACAAAATTTAGATCTCCTACTCCCCTGCCATCTTACTCCTCTCCATATAATGATTTTTTTTTAAAAAAAGTGGTAGTTAACACTAAAAAGATTGATAACCTATTTGGATAACATAATAAAAAAACCTATTGGCTTAAAATAACAACAAATAATCTATTTGCTATTCTCAAGAAATGATGCAGTTACATGAAAATCTTTTCCCCTGCATTTTCTCCAGGGACATAAGGAAAAAGAGAGATAATTCTGTTTCTCAGAATTGAGACTGGCCTATCAAACCAACAACATTGAATCTTTTGTCCATCTTCCAAAACTATATTTTGTTTTAAAATGGATATCTCCAATATGCATTCATGGTAAAAACTCACAAACTAGGAAGACAGGAAAACTTCCTCAACTTAATAAAGAGCATCTAAAAACCCTACACCTAATATCACCTCAATGAGGAAAGACTGATGTGATATCACCAGGATGATGGGACAGGACACTCCAGCTTCTGTTACCCCACAAAGAACAACAATTAGTTATCCACAAATAAAAATAAGTCTAAGAGCTTGGGAGTCCATTTAAGAAGCTTCAACAAGGGGTGCCTGGGAGGCTCAGTGGGTTAGGCCTCTGCCTTTGGCCCGGGTCATGATCTCAGGGTCCTGGGATCGAGCTCTGCGTCAGGCTCTCTGCTCAGTGGGGAGCCTGCTTCCCCCTCTCTCTCTGCCTGCCTCTCTGCCTACTTGTCATATCTCTCTCTCAAATAAATAAATAAAAATTTTTAAAAAAGAAGCTTTAACAACACAGTAGAGTAAAACTCCTAAGAATAATGGCATTAAAAAGGTAGGGAGAATAGCTTCATTTTGCCTGCATCACACCAGGAGCCAGGCCAGCACTGCTCAGCACCAAGAGGACACTCTGTGGCCTCAGAGAATTCTCCTATTGGGAAAAGGACAGAAGAGTAAGAGGCCATTATCCCAGCCCTTCAGGGCACGGCATAAATTACCTGTTTTGGTTTCAAACCTTCCAGAGACTGGCATGGCTGACACATCTAAACACAGGTAGGAACAAAGAAGTGCAGGACTACCAGTACATCAAGTGGCAGGAGTGACTATGCTTCTTTGTGTCCTCCTTTGCAGAATACCCTGGCAACCTTAGGTGCTGAGGAACCAATGGCTGGACCAGCACTCTTTATCCTCTAAGATTTTGCTGTTGATGGGGTTTTCACATTTGCAGACTCCAGCTGCCAGAGTCCTGCTGTATCCCATCTGCACTCACTTGAGTTGCCTCAGCCAGTGCCACCACCTATACCCTGAGCCCTGGAATCTGTATACTTTTGTGACTGGGCTTATGTACAACACCAGCTCAGACCCCAGCACATTTCAGATATAAGGCCATGCCTGACTCCTGTCACTGGATTGCACTGCCACATGAGACCACAGCTAAACCTTGAAGCTATACAATTACACACTGCCAGCCTGAACTCCAGTCACAAGCATCCACTGCTGTGCATGAAGTAATGACTATCTCTGAAGCCACATAAGTGCACACAGGCAGCCCAGACACTCAAGCCTACCTGTGTGTTCACAGTTGGCCATGGTACCTCTGCTGTACCCAGGCTTGTTTGGGGCATGTGATTGCTTTCAGTCCCCACAGATGAGTGTGTGCATAGGACCAACTCTGGCTACCATTCTGCTTGGTGTAGTTCTAGTCTCCTGGTGCTGGATCTGGTGCTGCTGCTGAAGACCTCAATAGCTACAGCAGCCACAAAGAACCCTCCACTGCTTTACTGCCAAGGATCATACAATTGCTGAAGGTGTGGTCCCCAACTGCCTGAACCAACGGTGCCCTCTAGATTATTTCAGATTATGCAGTCAAATATAATGGAAAAAAAAACTGGGGAGAAACGCCTCCAAGATTTATAGGACACCATCAAATGAAACAATATTCACACTATGGGAGTCACAGCAGGAGGAGAGAGAAGTGGGCAGAATGCTTACTAAAGAAACAATAGCTGAAAAATTCCCCAAATTGGGAAATATATGAAAATCTTGGCAAGTGAAGCTTAAAGTCCCCTGTAAGATTGAATCCAAAAAAAGACTTCACTAAGACACAGGATAATAAAATTGTCAAAATTTAAAGACAAAGAAAAAAATAAGAGACAAAGAAAATGTCTTGAAAGGAGCCAGAGACAAGGAACTCATCCCAAAGAAGGGAACACCCATAAGGCTGTCAGTGGATTCCTCAGCAGAAACCTGGAAATCCAGAAGACAGTGGATGATTTATTCAAAATGCTGAAAAATAAACACTAACCAAGAATACTTTACCCAGAATAGAAGGCCTTCAGAAATGAGAGAGAGATAGAGACATTTCTGGACAGTCAAAAAGTGGAAAGAATTCACCACTGAACCTGCTTTACAAGAAATACTAAAGGGAATTCTACAAGCTAAAATAAAAGGACACTTACTAAGAACATGAAATCACATGAAAGTACAAATCTTAATGGTAAATATAAATATATAATATATACTTCCATCTATTTGTTACCAATGCCCTTTTATTCAAATATTTCTATTAAAGCAACTCTTTACTGAACTCAAAATATATATATATATGTATAATCAAATTCAGAACACAGTGATATTATACTAATGACATGCAAATCACTCATAACTCTAGTGGAAGGTTAAAAGAAAATTAAAATAACATAGCTAAAATAATTTTTAAACACACAATATGAAAATATGTAAATTTTGACATCAAAAACATAAAACTGGTGGAGGAGGAGTAAAAGCATTGTTTTGAATACAAACAAAGTTAAGTTCTCATCAGCTTAAAATAGACTACTACATGTATAAGATATTCTATGTAAGCCTCCTAGTAACTGCAAAGCAAAAACCTAGAGTAGATTCAGAAAAGATAAAGAGAAAAAAAATCAAAGTGTACCACTATATCAAAAACCATGAAATTACAAAGGAAGACAAGAAGAAGGAACAACTGATCTATGAAACACTTGGATTACTGACCTAATCATGCCAAATTTTTACCTATCAATGATTACTTTAAATGTCAGTGTAACAGAATAGGAAATCCAGAAATGGACCCACAACTGTATGATCAGTTAATCTTCAACAAATTAGGAAACAATATCCAATAGAAAGAAGACAGTGTCTTCAACAAATGGTGCTAGGAAAACTGGACAGCCACATACAGAAGAATAAAACTGGATCACTTTTTCATACCATAACAAAAATAAATTCAAAATGGATAAAAGATCCAAATATGGGACAGGAAACCATCAAAATCCCAGAGGAGAACATAGGCAGAAACCTCTTTGACCTCGGCCATAGCAACTTCTTACTAGACACGTTGCTGGATACAAGGGAAACAAAAGCCAAAATGAATTATTGGGACTTCATCAAGATGAAAATCTTCTGCATAGTGAAGGAAACAGTGACAAAACTAAAAGGCAGTCTATGGAATGGGAGAAGATACTTTCAAATAACATATGTGATAAAGGGCTAGTATCCAAAAACTATAAAGAACTTACCAAACTCAGCACCCCCCCCAAAATGATCCAGTTAAGAAATGGGCAGAAGACATGAATAGACACTTTTCCAAAGACACTTAGATGGCTAACAGACACATGAAAAGATGCTCAACAACACTCATCATTAGTGAAATACAAATCCATACAAATTTTAGTATTATTTGCTCCAGCTCTTTGAAAAATACTGGTGGAATTTTGATCGGAATGGCATTAAAAGTATAGATTGCTCTGGGCAGTATAGACATTTTAATGATGTTTATTCTTCCGATCCAAGAGCATGGAATGGTCTTCCATCTTTTTGTGTCTTCTTCAATTTCTTTGAGGAGTGTTCTGTAGTTCCTCGAGTACAGATCTTTAACCTCTTTGGTTAGGTTTATTCCGAGGTATCTTATGGTTTTTGGTGCTATAGTAAATGGAATCGATTCTCTAATTTGCCTTTCTGTATTTTCATTGTTAGTGTATAAGAAAGCCACTGATTTCTGGACATTGACTTTGTATCCTGCTACATTACTGAATTGCTGTATGAGTTCTAGTAGTTTGGGGGTGGAGTCTTTCAGGTTTTCCATATAAAGAATCATGCCATCTGCGAAGAGAGAGAGTTTGACTTCTTCCTTGCCAATTTGGATACCTTTTATTTCTCTTTGTTGTCTGATTGCTGTTGCTAGGACTTCTTTTTTTTTTAATTAAATTTTTTATTTATTTTCAGCGTAACAGTATTCATTGTTTTTTCACCACACCCAGTGCTCCATGCAATCTGTGCCCTCCCTAATACCCACCACCTGGTTCCCCCACCCTCCCACCCCGCCCCTTCAAAACCCTCAGGTTGTTTTTCAGAGTCCATAGTCTCTCATGGTTCACCTCCCCTTCCAATTTCCCTCAACTCCCTTCTCCTCTCCATCTACCCTTGTCCTCTATATTATTTGTTATGCTCCACCAATACTATGTTGAACAAGAGTGGTGAGAGTGGGCATCCTTGTCGTGTTCCTGATCTCAATGGGAAGGCTGCAAGCTTTTTCCCATTGAGGATGATATTTGCTGTGGGTTTTTCATAGATAGATTTGATGAAGTTCAGGAATGTTCCCTCTATCCCTATACTTTGAAGCGTTTTAATCAGGAACGGATGCTGGATTTTGTCAAAAGCTTTTTCTGCATCAATTGAGAGGATCATGTGGTTCTTCTCTCTTCTCTTATCAAATCAATTATGAGGTATTACCTCACATCTCTCAGAGTGTCTAAAATTAACAGCTCTGTAAAAACAGATGGTGGTGAGGATGCAGAGAAAGGGGAATTTGCACTGTTGGTGGAAATGTAAACTGGTGCTGTCACTCTGGAAAACAGTATGGAGGTTCCTAAGGAGTTAAAAATACAACTATCCTATTACCTGGCAATTATACTACTAGGTATTTACCCATAGGATACAAAAATACATATTGAAAAGGATACATTCATCCCAATGTTTATAGCAGCATTATCAACATTAGGCAAACTATGGATTGAGCACAAATATATCCATAGACTGATGAATGGATAAAGAAGATGTGAGATCTATATCTATCTATATCTATATCTATATCTATATCTATATCATCTATATCTATATCTATATCTATCTATATCTATATCTATATCTATATGTGTGTCTGTATATGTACGTATATATGTATGTGTATATACTCACACATATATATATTCCACTATACATATATAATGGAATACTATTCAGCCACCAAAAAGAAAGAAATCTTGCTATTTGCAACAATGTGAATGAAGCAAAAGAGTGTTCTGCTAAGTGAAACAAGTCAGTCAGAGAAAGAAAAATACCATATGATTTCACTCTATATGGAATTTAAGAAAGAAAACAGAAGAAAATTTAGGAAGGGGGTAAAAAGGGGTTTCAAGAAAGAAACAAACCATAAGAGACTCTTAGTGATAGAGAATAAACTGAGGGTTGATGGAGGGAGGTGGGTGGGAAATGGGCTAGATGGGTGATAGGCATTAAGGAGGGCACTTGTGATGAGCACTGGGTGTTGTATGTAAGTGATGAATCACTGAATTGTACTCCTAAAGCCAATATTGCATTGTATGTTAACTAACTGGAATTTAAAGATAGATAGATAGATAAATAAATAAATAAATGTAAATGGACAGATAAATGGAGAGAGAATATGGAATATTGCTCAGTCTTAAAAAGGAAGGAAATCTTGTCATTTCCAAGCATGGATGAACTTGGACAACAAGGACAACAGGCTAGGAGCACTACACCAGACACAGAAGGGCAGGTGTCTCATGATCTCACTTATAAGTTGAATCTAGAAAAATAAAGTCAAGCTTAGTAACAGAGGGAAAATGGTAGCTATCAGAGGCTGAGGAGGAGGGCAAAGGGCAGATAGTAATGAAATGGTACAAACTTTCAATTTTAAGATGAGTAAGTTCTGGAGACAACATACTACATGGTGATTATAATTATTAATGCTGTACTATATACTTGAAATTTGCTTAAAAAGTAGATCTTACATGTTCTTTTTTTTAAAAGATTTTATTTATTATTTATTTGACAGAGAGAGATCCCAGTAGACAGAGGCAGGCAGAGGCAGAGAGAGAGAGAGAGAGAGGGAAGCAGGCTCCCTGCTGAGCAGAGAGCCCGATGCGGGACTCGATCCCAGGACTCTGAGATCATGACCTGAGCCGAAGGCAGCGGCTCAACCCACTGAGCCACCCAGGCGCCCTTACACGTTCTTAATATACATGCACACCCACATACAAAGTAACTGGATGGTGATAGATATGTTACTATGTTTCATTTGTCATAATCACTCTATAAATGAAAACTTCACATTTAAATATACAGTTTTGGGGCGCCTGGGTGGCTCAGTGGTTTAGGCCTCTGCCTTCGGCTCAGGTCATGGTCTCAGGGTCCTGGGATCGAGCCCCGCATCGGGCTCTCTGCTCAGCAGGAGCCTGCTTCCCCCTCTCTCTGTCTGCCTCTCTGCCTAGCTCTGATTTCTCTCTGTCAAATAAATAAAATTAAAAAAAAATTAAAAAAAAATAAATATACAGTTTTCATTGTAAAAATGTATACATAAATTGATAAATGGCAAAAGATTGAATATTTTGCCTTAACATCAGGAAGAAAGCAAAAATGTTCACTCTCACCACTCTTAGTCGACATCATAATAGATCTCCTAGTAATGCAATAAGACAAAGCAAAGAAATGAAGGCATACAGATTGGAAAGATAAAATAGGAGTGTCCCTATTTCAGATAATATAATTGTCAATGTAGAAAATCTTGAGGAATATAAAAAGAACACTTCTGCATCTAATAAATGAGCTAAGCTAGGTTATAGGAAATATCAACACCAAAACTCAACCACATTTCTACATAATGAATATGCAAAAACACATTAAGAACACAATAACAATTATAATCACACAAAGAAGGTGGAACATTTGAGATGTGTGTTGAACAAAACATGTGTTCCTGCACTGAGAACTTAATGTTGGTGAAAAAATTTAAAGAAAACCTTAATAAACACATATTGTGTTCATGCATTAAAAGACATGACTTAGTAAAGATAGAAATTTTTCACAAATGATTGATAAGTTTAAATCATGTCTTTAAAAAAAGCCCAGCGAATATTATGTAAACATAGATTAGCTAATTCTAAATTTGTGTGGAAAGGCAAAGGAGCTAAAATACCTAAAACAATTCCAATGAAAAATAAAATGGGAGAAATCACTGCTCGTGATGCTGAGACTTACTATATGGCTGCAGTAATCAAGAGAGCCTGGTATTGGTGGAGAGAGAGATATAGAGATCAATGAACAGAACAAAGAATGAGAAATACACACACACATAGGCCCAACTCAATTTTGATCCTGGTATAAAAGCAATTCAATGGAGGAAGTATAGCCTTTTCACAAATGGTGCTGGAACAATTAGACATCCATTGGCCAAAACCAAGGATCTTTGATTTAAATTTCACACCTCCCAATTAACACTAAAAATTGACCCAAAATGGATCACAGACTAAATGTGAAACATAAAATTATATAAGATTTATATTATGGATGTAAAACATAAAACAATATAAAACTATATACTTAAATGTAAAACATAAAATGAACTACTTTGAGAAAATCCTGGGGATGTAGGGCTAGATAAAGATTTTTCAAACTTGAGGCCAAACTCATAACCCATAAAGGAAAAAATGTTAAATTGGCCTTATCAAAATAAAAAATGTTTGCTCTCAACTTCATAAAAATCTATATATGAAAAACCCACAGTGAATATCATTCTCAATGGGGAAAAGCTGACAGACTTCCCTTTGAGATAAGGAACATGACAAGGATGTCCACTCTTGCCACTGTTGTTCAACATAGTACTAGAAGTCCTAGCAACAGCAATCAGAAAACAAAAAGAAATAAAAGGTATTCAAATTTGCAAAGAAGAAGTCAAACTTTCTCTCTTCACAGATGACATGATACTCTATATGGAAAACCCAAAAACTTCACCCCCAAACTACAAGAACTCATGCAGCAATTTAGTAATGCAGCAGGATACAAAGTCAATGTACCAAAATCTATTGCTTTCTTATACACTAATAATGAAAACACAGAAAGGGAAATTAGAGAATCAATTCCATTTACTACAGCACCAAGAACCATAAGATACCTGGGAATAAACCTAACCAAAGAGGTAAAGGATCTGTACTTGAGAGGCCACAGAACACTCATGAAAGAAATCGAAGAAGACAAAAAAGATGGAAAAGCATTCCATGCTCATGGATTGGAAGAATAAACATTGTTAAAATGTCAAGTATCATATGGTTTCACTTATTTGTGGAGCATAACAAATAATATAGAGGGCAAGGGTAGATGGAGAGGAGAAGGGAGTTGAGGGAAATTGGAAGGGGAGGTGAACCATGAGAGACTACGGACTCTGAAAAACAACCTGAGGGTTTTGGGGGGAGACAAGATGGCGGGGAAGTAGGAGGAGGCGCCTTTTCAACCTGTACCCTAAAGTGAGCTGATTACCTACCAAAGAACTCCGATCACTCATGAAATCAGCCTGAGATCAGAATTATACACGTCTGGATCTCTACGGGGGCCAGAAGACGCCAGTGGGCAGGTAAAGTGGAGTGGGAACGTCGGACTGATATCGGAAGATAAACAAAAGGGGGAGGGAGCCACCAGAGGCGACCATTTGGAATATAATACCCCAATACGAGAGTGCCCTGCATCTGGGGACCAGCATTAACTTGGAGCCTTGTTGAAAGCACTCAAAAGAGCAAACGATCGTGCGGGGAAATTGTGGGAATCGGGGAGGCTAGGGATAGGGGCTTAAGTCCCCAGACCCAGGGCAGCCTCCCATGGCGCTGAGCCAGAGAGTGCGGCGGAGAAACCTGGTCTTTGTCCCGGAGCCGCCAGTGCGCCCGAGAACGGGTGGAGTCCGGCTCCCGTGAGGGGCTGGGAGCCACACCAGACGGCAGAACGCGCACCTTACTGAAGATGGGCACGTGCCTCACCCTCCCCTGAGAGAGGTGCACGAACACCCAGCCTGGTGTTCTCGGACCCACGCAGCGATAGACCCACGCGGCGATAGAGCCGATAGAGCTGGAGGCGCCGCGCACCAAACCCTCCCCTGGGAGAGGTGCGCGCAAGCCCGGCGCTCTTAGCCCCAGCCAGCGGGAAAATCTCAGTGTGCGATCGCTGCTTGGAACCTCTCTGGCGCTCTGGAGCTGCCCAGACAGCCACAGCTGCCTTGGTTTTGCATACAAGCAGGAGATCCTGCCTCCCCAGGGACCGCGACTCAGAACCTGCTCTGTCAGCAGCCCAGCGGCTGCAGCACCTGCAGGGGAGCAGACTGAGCTTCTCTCTGAGAGGGAGGTTGGGGTACAGTTTTCTTTCCTCTAAACCTCCAAAAACCATCAAAAGCTGTCAAGGTGAGAGAAAAGAAGTGAACAAACATAAAAACCTCCAGAGAACAAAAACCTGAAAAAACTGTTTTTCTCAGAGCCCACCCCCTTGAGGGGGTCGGGAGGACTTAACTCAGGGAACATCATTGACTGAAAACCCACGTGGCAGCCCCCTCCCCCAGAAAACAAATCAGGAAAGAAAAAAAAAAAAGACTACAAGAGAACAACCACCACTACTTCATAGATACAACTTTTATTTTTAATTCTTTCCCACTATTCTGGTTCATTTTTTTTCTTTTTTTATATAGATAATTTTTTAACCTATTTACCATCACAGTGAGATGTCCAGTACATCAAATTCCATGATAAACTTCTAACCTGAATTTTTTGATACATACACATGTGTTTTTCTTTTGCTTTTCCATTTTCTTAATTTTTAAAAAAATTTTTAATTTAGTTTAGTCCAGTTTATTCCTTTTTTATCTTTATTTTCTAATATTCATATAGAGTTAAACTTCAAGGTAACCCCCTTTCTCCAAGCAATGCTACCCCTATAGGTGAACCAATTTTTAATCCCCCTTTTTCTTAGGAAAGTTGAGTCCTTTAACAAAGATATCAAGATACATCCAGGAAGAATCAAAATAACCTTCCTCGCCCACACCGAGAATCTATAACCATGCTCCCATCTTTTTCTTCTGCCAGTGTCTCTGTGTATTTATGTTTGTCCTGATAGTATATAAATCTTATACTTGGGGTTCTTCTTGATGAGGCTCCTCCTTTTTTTTGCTTATATATATATATATTTTTTCTCTCGTCATATACTTTTATCAGTCTTTTTGTTTGTCTGTTTTTGTTTGTATACGTCATAAATCTTACCCTGGGGCCCATTTGGGCTGAACCTTCTCTTTTATCTTCCCTTTTTTTCCTGTCTCTCTCTCTCCCTCTTTTTTCTTTTTCTTTTCTTTTTTCTCTCATTTGGGTGGGGAATCCTGAGTGCTCAGAAGCGTTCCAGGGTGCACCTTGACTGCACCACGGTCAATACATCCAGCTACATCTGTCCAGTCATCTCTCACCAAAATGACTAGGAGGAGGAATCCCCAACAGAAGAAAAATACAGAGGATGGGCCTTCTGCAACAGAGCTAACGGCTATCAACATAGACAATATGTCAGAAAGAGAATTCAGGCTAACAATTATCCAGGCAATAGCTAGGTTGGAGAAAGCCATGGATGACCAAACGGAATTGATTAGGGCAGAATTGAAAGCGACCAGAGAGGAGGTTCATAATGTTAGGGCAGAGCTGAAGGCCACCAGGGATGAGGTTCACAACGCTCTCAATGAGTTCCAATCTAATCTAAATTCTCTAAAAGCTAGGGTAACTGAGAAGATAGAATTGTGATCTGGAGGACAAACAAATAGAGAGAAAGGATCAGGAGGAAGCCTGGAACAGACAGCTTAGAAGCCACGAAAACAGAATCAGGGAAATAAATGATGCCATGAAACGTTCCAACGTCAGAATTATTGGAATCCCTGAAGGGGAGGAGAAAGAAAGAAGTCTAGAAGATATAGTGGAACAAGTTTTTCATGAAAATTTTCCCAATCTTGCGAATGGAACAAGTGTTCATGTACTAGAAGTAGAAAGGTCCCCCCCCCAAGATTATAAATTCAAAAAAACATCCAGGCACCTCATAGTAAAATTGAGGAATCATAATTGTAGATACAATCTCTTGAAAGCCGCTAGGACAAAGAAGCTCCTTACATACAGAGGAAAGCCCATCAGAATAACGTCAGACCTGTCCACAGAGACCTGGCAAGCCAGAAAGGGCTGGCAAGATATATTCAGGGCACTAAATGAGAAGAACATGCAGCCAAGAATACTTTATCCAGCAAGACTGACATTCAAAATGGATGGAGAGATAAAGAGTTTCCAAGACCGGCAAGGCTTGAAAGACTATGCAACCACCAAGCCGACACTGCAGGAAATATTAAGGGGGGTTCTATAAAAGAGGAAAAATCCTAAGAATAGCATTGAACAGAAATATAGAGACAATCGACAGAAAGAAAGACTTCAAAGATAACACAATGTCAATAAAAACGTATCTCTCAATAATCACTCTCAATGTGAATGGCCTAAATGCACCCATAAAACGACACAGGGTTGCAGATTGGATAAAACGACAGGACCCATCCATATGTTGTCTACAAGAGACCCATTTTGAACCTAAAGATACACCCAGACTGAAAGTAAAGGGATGGAGAAGCATCTTTCACGCCAATGGGCCTCAAAAGAAGGCCGGGGTAGTGATTCTCATATCAGATAAATTAGATTTTAAACTAAAGACGGTAGTCAGAGATACAGAAGGACACTACATCATTCTTAAAGGGACTATCCACCAAGATGATCTAACAATTGTAAATATCTATGCCCCCAATATGGGAGCAGCCAATTACATAAGAAAACTATTAATCAAGATAAAGAGTCATATTGATATGAATACATTAATAGTAGGAGATCTTAACACGCCTCTCTCAGAAATAGACAGATCATCGAAGCAGAAAATCAATAAAGAAATAAGAGCATTGAATGACACATTGGACCAGATGGACCTCATAGATATATACAGAACATTCCACCCTAAAACAACAGAATACTCATTCTTCTCAAGTGCACATGGAACCTTCTCCAGAATAGACCACATACTGGGTCACAAATCAGGGCTCAACCGATACCAAAAGACTGAGATTATTCCCTGCATATTCTCAGATCACAATGCTTTGAAACTGGAGCTCAATCACAAGGAAAAGTTCAGAAGGAACTCAAATACCTGGAAGCTAAAGACCACCTTGCTTAAGAATGCTTGGATCAACCAGGAGATCAAAGAAGAACTTAAACAATTTATGCAAACCAATGAGAACGAAGACACTTCACTCCAAAACCTATGGGATACAGCAAAGGCGGTCCTAAGGGGGAAATTCATAGCCATCCAAGCCTCCCTCAAAAAAATTGAAAAATCCAGAATACACCAGTTGTCTCTACACCTTAAAGAACTGGAGAATCAACAACAAATCAAACCAACTCCACACGTAAGAAGGGAAATAATCAAGATTAGAGCAGAGATCAACGAGGTAGAAACCAGAGATACAGTAGAACGTATCAACGAAACTAGAAGCTGGTTTTTTGAAAGAATCAATAAGATCGATAAACCATTGGCCACACTAATCCAAAAGAAAAGAGAGAAAGCCCAAATTAATAAAATTATGAATGAAAAGGGAGAGATCACAACTAACACCAAGGAAGTAGAAACAATCATCAGAAGCTATTATCAACAGTTATATGCCAATAAGCTAAGCAACCTAGATGAAATGGATGCATTCCTGGAAAACTAAACTCCCAAAATTGAACCAGGAAGAAATTGACACACTGAATAGACCAATATCCAGTAACGAGATTGAAGCAGTGATCAAAAACCTCCCAAAAAACAAGAGCCCAGGACCTGACGGATTCCCTGGGGAATTCTATCAAACTTTCAAAGAAGAAATAATACCTATTCTCCTGAAGCTGTTTCAAAAAATTGAAGCAGAAGGAAAACTTCCAGACTCTTTTTATGAGGCCAGCATTACCCTGATCCCCAAACCAGGCAAAGACCCTACCAAAAAGGAGAATTTCAGACCGATATCACTGATGAATATGGATGCTAAGATTCTCAACAAGATCCTAGCAAACAGGATCCAACAGCACATTAAAAAGATTATCCACCATGACCAGGTGGGATTCATTCCTGGGTTACAAGGATGGTTCAACATTCGCAAATCAATCAATGTGATAGAACAAATCAATAAGAGAAGAGAGAAGAACCACATGATCCTCTCCATTGATGCAGAAAAAGCTTTTGACAAAATCCAGCATCCGTTCCTGATTAAAACGCTTCAAAGTATAGGGATAGAGGGAACATTCCTGAACTTCATCAAATCTATCTATGAAAAACCCACAGCAAATATCATCCTCAATGGGAAAAAGCTTGCAGCCTTCCCATTGAGATCAGGAACACGACAAGGATGCCCACTCTCACCACTCTTGTTCAACATAGTATTAGAAGTCCTAGCAACAGCAATCACAACAAAGAGAAATAAAAGGTATCCAAATTGGCAAGGAAGAAGTCAAACTCTCTCTCTTCGCAGATGACATGATTCTTTATATGGAAAACCCGAAAGACTCCACCCCCAAACTACTAGAACTCATACAGCAATTCAGTAATGTGGCAGGATACAAAGTCAATGTCCAGAAATCAGTGGCTTTCTTATACACTAACAATGAAAATACAGAAAGGCAAATTAGAGAATCGATTCCATTTACTATAGCACCAAAAACCATAAGATACCTCGGAATAAACCTAACCAAAGAGGTTAAAGATCTGTACTCGAGGAACTACAGAACACTCCTAAAAGAAATTGAAGAAGACACAAAAAGATGGAAGACCATTCCATGCTCTTGGATGGGAAGAATAAACATCGTTAAAATGTCTATACTGCCCAGAGCAATCTATACTTTTAATGCCATTCCAATCAAAATTCCACCAGTATTTTTCAAAGAGCTGGAGCAAATAATACTAAAATTTGTATGGAATCAGAAGAGACCCCGAATTGCTAAGGAAATGTTGAAAAACAAAAATAAAACTGGTGGCATCACGTTACCTGATTTCAAGCTTTACTACAAAGCTGTGATCACCAAGACAGCATGGTACTGGCATAAAAACAGACACATGGACCAGTGGAACAGAGTAGAGAGCCCAGATATGGACCCTCAACTCTATGGTCAAATCATCTTTGACAAAACAGGAAAAAATATCCAGTGGAAAAAAGATAGTCTCTTCAATAAATGGTGCTGGGAAAACTGGACAGGTATATGTAGAAGAATGAAACTTGACCATTCTCTTACACCGTACACAAAGATAAACTCGAAATGGATAAAAGACCTCAACATGAGACAGGAATCCATCAGAATCCTCGAGGAGAACATAGGCAGTAACCTCTTTGATATCAGCCACAGCAACTTCTTTCAAGATATGTCTCCAAAGGCGAAGGAAACAAAGGCAAAGATGAACTTCTGGGACTTCATCAAGATAAAAAGCTTCTGCACAGCAAAAGAAACAGTCATCAAAACAAAGAGGCAACCCACGGAATGGGAGAAGATATTTGCAAATGACAGTACAGATAAAAGGTTGATATCCAGGATCTATAAAGAACTCCTCAAACTCAACACACACAAAACAGACAATCATATTAAAAAATGGGCAGAAGATATGAACAGACACTTCTTCAATGAAGACATACAAATGGCTACCAGACACATGAAAAAATGTTCATCATCACTAGCCATCAGGGAGATTCAAATCCAAACCACATTGAGATATCACCTTACACCAGTTAGAATGGCCAAAATTAGCAAGACAGGAAACAACGTGTGTTGGAGAGGATGTGGAGAAAGGGGAACCCTCTTACACTGTTGGTGGGAATGCAAACTGGTGCAGCCACTTTGGAGAACAGTGTGGAGATTCCCCAGGAAACTAAAAATAGAGCTTCCCTATGACCCTGCAATTGCACTACTGGGTATTGACCCGAAAGATAAAGATGTAGTGAAAAGAAGGGCCATCTGTACCCCAATGTTTATAGCAGCAATGGCCACGGTCGCCAAACTGTGGAAAGAACCAAGATGCCCTTCAACGGATGAATGGATAAGGAAGATGTGGTCCATATACACTATGGAGTATTATGCCTCCATCAGAAAGGACGAATACCCAACTTGTAGCAACATGGACAGGACTGGAAGAGATTATGCTGAGTGAAATAAGTCAAACAGAGAAAGTCAAGTATCATATGGTTTCACTTATTGGTGGAGCATAACAAATAATATAGAGGACAAGGGGAGATGGAGAGGAGAAGGGAGTTGAGGGAAATTGGAAGGGGAGGTGAACCATGAGAGACTATGGACTCTGAAAAACAACCTGAGGGTTTTGAAGGGGCGGGGGGTGAGAGGTTGGGGGAACCAGGTGGTGGGTATTAGGGAGGGCACAGATTGCATGGAGCACTGGGTGTGGTGAAAAAACAATGAATACTGTTACGCTGAAAATAAATAAAAATTTTAATAATAAAAAAAAAACAACCTGAGGGTTTTGAAGGGGCGGGGGGCGGGAGGTTGGGGGAACCAGGTGGTGGGTATTAGGGAGGGCACAGATTACATGGAGCACTGGGTGTGGTGAAAAAACAATGAATACTGTTACGCTGAAAATAAAGAAAAAAATTAATAAAAAAATGTCTATACTGCCCAGAGCAATCTATACTTTCAATGCCATCCCGATCAAAATTCCACAGGCATTTTTCAAAATGCTGGAACAAACAATCCTAAAATTTGTATGGAACCAGAAAAGACCCCGAATTGTTAAGGAAATGTTGAAAAAGAAAAACAAACCTGGGGTCATCACGTTGCCTGATTTCAAGCTTTACTACAAAGCTGTGATCACCAAGACATCACAATACTGGCACAAAAACAGACACATAGACCAGTGGAGCAGAGTAGAGTCCAGATATGGACCCACAAGTCTATGGTCAAATAATCTTTGACAAAGCAGGAAAAAATATCTAGTGGAAAAAAGACAGTCTCTTCAATAACTGGTGCTGGGAAAATTAGTCACCTATGTATAGAAGAATGAAACTTGACCATTCTCTTATACCATATACAAAGATAAACTCGAGATGGATAAAAGACCTCAACATGAGGCAGAAATCTATCAAAATCCTAGAGGAGAACATAGGCAGTAAACTCTTCAACATCGGCCACAGCAAATTATTTCAAGACACGTCTCCAAAGGCAAAGGAAACAAAAGCAAAAATGAACTTTTGGGACTTCATCAAGATCAAAAGCTTCTGCACAGCAAAGGAAACAGTCAACAAAACAAAGAGGCAACCCACGGAATGGGAGGAGATATTCGCAAATGACACTACAGACAAAGGGCTGATATCTAAGACCTATAAAGACCTCCTCAAACTCAACACTCAAAAAATAGATAATCATGTCAAAAATTGGGTGGAAGGCATGAACAAGACATTTCTCCAAAGAAGATATACAAATGGGTAACAGATACATGTCCATCATCATTAGCCATCAGGGAGATTAAATCAAATCACTAGGTGTGGGGCATAAACAATGAATCTTGGAACACTGAAAAAATAAATTAAATTAAAAAAATAAAACCAGGAAAAAAATGTTTGTTCTGCTGAAGAACCTGATACAACAAAAAGACAAGCCATATGCCACAAAAGAATAGTAAGTGGGAGACTTTTGTTGATGAAACAGTTCTGTAATGTGATTGGGGTGGTGGGTACACAAATCCACATGAAAGATAAATGCTCAGAAAGCAACACACACATGCACACATACACACACAAATGAGTGCACATAAAACCATTGAAATCTGAATAAGTTCTGTGGCTGGAACCAAAGTCAATTTCCGATTCCATACTATACAATAGCTTTGCAGGATATTAGGGGAAAGAGCTTGAAGACCATACGACATGGGAACTCCTGTGACAACTTCCTGTGAATCTATAGTTGTGTCAAAATGAAAGTTTTAAATAAGTAAGTAAGTAAGTAAATAAATATGTAAATTTAAAATAACTCCATGCCTACCCGCCGGTTTGTGAAGACAGAATAACATTCTTTCACTAGTACTGTTTTGATCATGTCTGGATCCGTGATAGCCAACACGGGCTGTTGCCCATCATAAAACCTGTTTTGGGAAAACAGAACTGATTACATTTAACATGTCAGTTTCTGTAGCTGCAGCTATGCCTGGAAGCCCAAACTTTCATCCTGATGTTATATAATCTAAAATCTGTCATCATGATTAGAAATAACATTAGAAAAATAAGAAATAACATTAGAACATTTGTTAACTCTAAGTAATGTGTACATGTATATTTCCTGGACCATTTTCCATAACTTTTTGCATGTTTAGAATATTTCAAGTATTTTTATGTGTTTCAAATAATTTTATATATTATCAAGAAGAAACTTAGGTTAGTGAATACCTGAAGGCAAGCAAATTATCTAGGAACAAAAAAAAAATAGGGAGAGACCACCCACTTAGCTTTGAAAAATTATAATTTTAAAGAAATTCCTGTTTCATTCTCAGAAGCTTATAAGTTTCCAGGAATACATCCATTTCTTCCAGATTGCTTAACTTATTGGCTTATAACTGTTGATAATAATTTCTGGTGATTGTTTCTATTTCCTTGGTGTTTGTCGTGATCTCTCCCCTTTCATTCATAATTTTATTAATTTGGTCCTCTCTCTTTTCTTCTGCATTAGTTTGGCCAGTGGTTTATCGATCTTATTGATTCTTTCAGAGAACCAGCTTCTGGTTTCGTTGATGTGTTCTACTGTATCTCTAGTTTCTAACTCATTGGTCTCTGCTCTAATCTTGATTATTTCCCTTCTTGTGCATGGGGTTGGCTGACTTTGTTGTTGATTTTCCAGTTCTTTCAGGTGTAAAGAGAGCTGGTGTATTCAGGATTTTTCAATTTTTTTTTAAATTTTTTATTTATTTTCAGCGTAACAGTATTCATTGTTTTTTCACCACACCCACTGCTCCATGCAATCTGTGCCCTCCCTAATACCCACCACCTGGTTCCACCACCCTCCCACCCCGCCCCTTCAAAACCCTCAGGTTGTTTTTCAGAGTCCACAGTCTCTCATGGTTCACCTCCCCTTCCAATTTCCCTCAACTCCCTTCTCCTCTCCATCTACCCTTGTCCTCTATATTATTTGTTATGCTCCACCAATAAGTGAAACCATATGATACTTGACTTTCTCTGTTTGACTTATTTCACTCAGCATAATCTCTTCCAGTCCTGTCCATGTTGCTACGAAAGTTGTTTGAGGGAGGCTTGGATGGCTATGTATTTCCTCCTTAGGGCCGTCTTTGCCATATCCCATAAGTTTTGGAATGATGTGTCTTCATTCTCATTGGTTTCCATGAATTGTTTAAGTTCTTCTTTGATTTTCCTGATTGATCCAAACATTCTTGAGCAGGATGGTCTTTAGCTTCCAAGTGTTTGAATTCCTTCCAAACTTTTTCTTGTGGTTGAGTTTCAGTTTCAAAGCATTGTGGTCTGAGAATATGCAGGGAATAATCTCAATCTTTTGGTATCGGTCGAGCGCTGATTTGTGACCCAGTATGTGGTCCATTCTGGGGAAAGTTCAATATGTACTCAAGAAGAATGAGTATTCTGTTGTTTTAGGGTGGAATGTTCTGTATATATCTGTGAGGTCCATCTGGTCTGATGTGTCATTCAAAGGTCTTGCTTCTTTATTGATTTTCTGCTTGGATGATCTGTTTGTTACTGAAAGTGGCATGTTAAGATCCCCTAAAATTAATGTATTCATATCAGTATGACTCTTTATTTTGGTTAATAGTTGGCTTATGTAGTTGGCTGCTCCCATATTGGGGGGATAAATATTTACAATTGTTAGATCTTCTTGGTGGATAGATCCTTTAAGAATGATGTAGTATCCTGTATCTCTGACTACCCTATGACCCTGCAATTTCGCTACCAGGTATTTACCCTGAAGATATAGAGGTAGTGAACAGTAGGGCCATATGTACCCCAATGTTCATAGCAACAATGGCCACAACCGCCAAAGTGTGGAAAGAGCCAAGATGCCCTTCAACAGATGAACGGATAAAGAAGATATGGTCCATATACACAATGGAATACAGTCCATATACACAATGGAATATACACCTCCATCAGAAAGGATAAATACCCAACTTTTGTATCAACATGGACAGAACTGGAGGAGATTGTGCTGAGTGAAACAGGTCAAACAGAGAGAGTCAGTTATATGGTTTCACTTACTTGTGGAGCATAAGGAATAACATGGAGAACATTAGGAGAAGGGAAGGAAAAGTGAATTGGGGAAAATCAGAGGGGGAGATGAAGCATGAGAGACTGTGGACCCTGAGAAACTAACTGAGGGTTTTGGATGTGAGGGGAATGGGGAAATGGGTGAGCCTGGTGGTAGGTATTAAGGAGGGCATGTATTGCATGGAGCACTGGGTGTGGTGCATAAACAATGAATCTTGAAACACTGAAAAAATAAAATTATATTTAAAAAAAGAAATTCCAAACACACAAAATGCATAAGAGGGAATATTGGATGAAAATTTTAGACACACTGATCACAAATATGTAAGATGTCTGCAAATGAAAAAGTCTTGAAGTGCTCAAAAAGTGATGGTAGGATTATGAATGATTTCTTTGCCCTATTTTCTAAAATCTCTTCCCTAGCTCCATTTTTGAAGATTTTATTTATTTATTTATTTATTTATTTATTTATTTGAGAGAGAGAGAGAAAACCCACAAGCAGGGGGAGAGAGAGAGAGGGAGAGGAAGAAGCAGGCTTCCTGCAGGACCCCAAGATCATGACCAACTGATGTATAACCAACTGATCCACTCAGATGCCCCCTTTCCTAATTACATTTTAAAGGAAATATTATTTTAACTGTTAAAGAGAGGTTCTTGGTAACATAAAAGCTAGAAAAATTTGAAACAGGAGGACAAAGAGAATAAATACAAAGGAACATGCATAATTCATTTTAGACATATTTCCTTTTTATTGCTTGTATTTATTCTTATATGGGGTCCCAAGTGTGAGTTTCTTGGGCTTCGTGTAGGTGACATCCTGGAGCAGCAGGGCATGCCCACTTTTGCACATGTCTCACACACAAAGCTGACTCTTTATATTTTATCCATCCCTATCTCGCCTGACCTCCTGATTGTCAATATGGCACATTAATGGGAATTGGTCGCCAGCATGAGGTTAACTTTAATCACATTGTCCTCTAACATTGTATTTTCCTCTATAACTCATTTGCATTTACTAGAACAAAATGAAAAATTTTCCACAAGTCCCCTATTCTTTCTTTGACATCACAGAGGAATTTCATACTTTTGTAATCACATCTAAAAATGAATTGTTAAACACTACACCAAAAACTAATGATGTACTATATGTTGGATAGGTGAACTGAATATAAATAAATAAATAAATAAATAAATAAATAAACAAATATGAGAATCAATGAACTAAATGCTATGCATCCCTAAAATGTATTCTAAAACTCAGAAGGTTTCAGTGGGAGTCATGTACCTTTACTGTTGTAGCAGTGATAGAACTTAGTGAGGTGTCACATAGGACAACTCTCCCATCACCCTGATAATATTTTCCCTTGTCCCATCATATTTGTTCAAAAACACCTGGATGGGGCGCCTGGGTGACTCAGTGGGACCTTTGGCCCAGGTCATGATCCCAGGTCCTGGGATCGAGCCCTGCATCAGGCTCTCTGCTTGGTGGGGAGCCTGCTTCCCTTCCTCTCTCTGCCTGCCTCTCTGCCTGCTTGTGATCTCTGTCTGCCAAATAAATAAAATCTTTAAAAAAAACACCTGGATGGACAATGGACAGTGGTTTGGGGTAACCCTTTATATTCATGATCTCACACAACCGTAACATAGCTTCCTCTATCAGTTAATTTGAGATTCTTAGGACCCACCCCATATCCTCTAGATTTGGTGTTACTGGGGCATGGAGCCCAAGAAGCTGCATTTTTAACAAGCTTTCCCAGGTCGTTCTTATCCACAGTCAAGCATGAGAACCATGTACTAAAGACAGAGCTGGGGGATGCCTGGGTGGCTCAGTGGGTTAAAGCCTCTGCCTTTGGCTCAGGTCATGGTCCCAGGGTCCTGGGATCGAGCCCTGCATCAGGCTCTCTGCTCAGTGGGAAGCCTGCTTCCTCCTCTCTCTCTCTGCCTGCCTCTTCATGTACTTGAGATCTCTGTCTGTCAAATAAATAAATAAAATCTTTAAAAAAAAAAAAAGGCAGACCTGGGCCCCACAATGTAAGACTGGCTCCATCCAGAGCTAACCAGCACCGAATGTAGGAAGTGGCAGTGGAGCTGAACCAGTGGTGATCCAGAGATATGGGTTCTTTCTATTCCATCATGTTGCTTATGGGCCATGCAACTCAGAGCCCTATGGTTTCTGAGGACTTGACCAGAGAAGATATAGAGGTGCAAAGAGGTACACTGCTGGCTGTGAGCATCCCAGCACCACACTGCACCTCTTCCTCTACCTCACCAAACCCCTGGCAAAACTGAGCAGGACCATCCAATAAAAGCAGCCAAGGCCATACTACAAAATCACCAAGTCCATCACCCCACCGGGAAACACTGTGGTTTAAAATTTTCCTACATCTCTTCAAGTCCATAGAATAAAGAAACATTTGTATATTGAGTACTTCTATTGAAAGAAAAATCTTGGCCTGATATTTTTTTTCACCATAATCAAGTGGGATTAATTCCTGGGTTGCAATTGTGGTTTAATACCCATCGCCTGGTTACCCCATCCTCCCACCCCTTTCCTTCTGTAACCCTCAGTTTGTTTCCTGGAGTCCAGAGTCTCTCATGGTTTGCCTCCCTCTCTGATTTCTTCCCATTTAGTTTTCCCTCTCTTCTCCTGTGGTCCTCTGCTCTATTCCTTATGCTCCACATACAAGTGAAACCATATGATAATTGCCTTTCTCAGAAAACAAACTCCACCCTTATAGTGAAAGTAAGAAAAGGTGAGTAGAAATGATTTTCCATTGTGTTTACCCCAATTCTTCTTTCAAAAGGACATATTTAATCCAAAATATAAATACAGAATACCCTCCAGGCCCAATCTGCATTTGGACCTGTGTACCTGGTGACACAGGGGGTCCCAGAAAGCAGAGGCTGAAGCTTTACTATAGTGGGCTGCATCCCAAGGGTTCTTGACTGAGACAATCCACACCATAGGGTCCTCATCATAACACGCCTATCTACCAGAAATGTCCAGAATACTCACCCCCACATTCTTCCATACTTTCTAAAGCATTCCTCATCAAAATCGCAAAAACCCTGCAAGAAGAAACAGAATGTATTACTAATCTAAATGTATGGAGCCCTACCTCTAATGAGGACCAAAATGACTTAGATCACATGAAATGTGGTTTACTGTCTCTGACTGGCAGTTAGAGAGAAGCTCTTATTCACAGGTGACTTACCAAAAATAAAAGAAAACAGAGGAAATACTGAAACAGAATTTCAAGTCCATCTTGAATTATGTCCAAGTATTGTAGATACTGAACAACTTACCCTATCTGTGAATACTACATAACCTCTCTGATGTGTTTTTCTTATGCATGTGCTGTATCTAAATCTCAGAACCCTCTGAATTATTACCTTCAGGGCCACATGGAAAAACTGAAGCTACTTGGGCACCTCCAGTACATTAATTTCTTAATAATTTTGTCAAAGTATCTCTTTTCTAGTGATATTATAAGGGCAGTTCTTCCTTTGTATGAAGAACAAAACACACACACCAACAGCTCATTTGAAGCTTAAAATCTGAAGTCAATAGACACACACCATCCCACCCTGTTCAACTCACTCAGGGTGCCTCCCCTGAAGGTTGAGAAGTAAAGCTGAGAGCTCCCCTTCAACCTCTCAAATCCCAATAGATTTTGCCATTAGCAAAGGGAGAATTAGAGCCATGGAAATAACTGCAATTATTGGCCAATTCTTGAAAGAATTCAAGTATGTGCAAATTCCCCAAAAGTGAATCTCAGGCTGCCCAATAAACTGAAGTTCTAGAGCTATCCTGGGGCGGGGGAAGACTACCCATAGCTTGTTCTATGAACAAAAAAGTCTGACTCTAGCATACACAGCTTAATGGACAAGTAACATGGACACCTTTGCTGCTCTTCTCCTAATACCAAGTACAATTATGCCTTCCTGAGAATCTGCACCTGCCAGAAACGAAAGCTTCTTCATGAGGTTCACAAGCTAAAATATCAAGTCCTTTGCTGAATTAGCCAGAGAGCTGGGCTCCCCACTGGGGCAAACCCTGAGGCTCCTAACAACAGACAATAGAGGCCTGGGGTAGACTTGGCCATGTGCTGGGTAGGGCCTATTACGTCATTTCTGGAAAGTCAGGAAACCTAAGAATTACCTCCTGAGGGGGAATATTTTTACTGTGGAACTGAAGTGGGATTTGCAACCTTAAGAAGCAAAAGAGGCAGCTCAAGCAAAACTCACATTTCGGTAGGCCAGAACAGTTCCCACAAAAGGGAGAGGTTTTGGCCCAGGAATTCCCAGCTTCTTAAAAAGTCCGTGTGTGGAGGTCCCATATCTATAAAGTGAAAGAGAAGGCCAGGTCACAGGGATGGTGTAGTAAGTGCTGAGGCTGGCCAGTCACTGATGCAGAACTGCAACAGGCAAGGGAGGGAAATAACATGTAGGTGAGAAATAATAACAGCAATTCCAAAGCTATAATTACATTCACTCATCATCTGCTTTACCACCTCCACTGTGAGACCCACAAAAAGTAAGGATGATTAGCTAAGAGTAGCTGAAAGCATCATGGTCTCAATCCTGGAATGAATACTTGAGAATGAAATGCTTGAGAAATACTTCAGAAATACTTGGGGGTGGGAGGTTGGGGGAAGCAGGTGGTGGGTATTAGGGAGGGCACAGATTGCATAGAGCACTGGGTGTGGTGAAAAAAATGAATACTGTTATGCTGAAAATAAATTAAAAAAAAAAAAGAAATACTTGAGAATACTTGAGAAACACTTGAGAACTCCTGAAAGGTTAATGCTGACTTCCTCCAGGAAATTCACTCATCTCTATTTAGTAAATGACTCTTCCATGATTTTGGAGATTCTCATTCTAGGTGGAAAGAGGAAAAATTATTTCTCTTCTCCAATGATGAGATTTTACTTATTTACATCTACTCAAGTAGGCTGGAGCCCACCAGCTTACTTATGAACTGAGGGTTACTGAGAGTCTGCCATGGAAATGCTCATACAGTTGCTCAGAGACCTTTGTGCTTTTCCTTCCTTGTTGGCTCTGTAATGGTTCTGGATCTGGACCTTCTTAAATCTATATTTGTAGAGAGGCCTCGAGCAACAATAGTCTTATTTCTGTATAATTAAAACTGTGTTCAAGGCTCTACTGGCCTTACTGAAAAGTGAGATGCTTTCAGATCCACCCAAGTCTGTTGTCAGGCACTCTGGTTCTCTTGTAGCACAGAGAAGGCAGACTGACCTGTGTGTGCCCTAAATGATACCATATAAAAGAATCAGGAAGAAACGATCCATTTCCAGGTCATTCTTCCCCTCATGGCATCTGGTCCTTCAACCTGAGATACTCACTGGCTCAGCACACTGTCAGGTATACTCATTTTTTTCAAGATGGTCACTCACAAAGAGTTAGTTTACCAACTCTGTGCATCAACTATCTCAAAAACCCATTACAGATGGTGCTTCCAATGGCAGGGCTACCTGCCATCATCTCTCATGTGTCCCACAACTGAGGGTCCTAGATTCTTGCAATCCTTCCTCTTAGGTGTTGCTGAGAGATGGAAGAGTGGCGGAAGAAGAGAGGTGGGGGAAGAGGCTGCCAGAAACCATTCTAACCATGAGTCTGCGAAGCCTACAAGGCTAACCCCATAGAGGCAAATAAGGAAAGTATGGTAGGTAGAAATGGCTCAGCAAGCCCTGAGGTGTTTTCAGATAACTGATAGGGGGCCTTCCAAAATCCAGATACCTCCAGTTGACAGCAGAATATGTGTTATGCAACATAAAATGAGTAATGGTAAAATGTTCTAGAGATTGGGATTAAGGCCTTGTCTCCTCTTCTTTGGAGGCTAGCCTTTAATGCAGTACAGGTTCTGAATGTTCTGATCAAATCCAGCAAATATTATATTTTATAGTCAAAGAAACCCACAAAGTTGCATGAAAGGACATGTGCTTTAGGGACCTAGCAGAGACACCTCAGGTCCACCTGGGTACTTGGATCCTTCCTCTACTACAGCTGGATGCATCAGTACCAATTGCAGAAGCCAGGGTGGCCTTGGTTAGTCCCACCTCCATTCCTTCTTTACCATTCCAACCACAACAAATCAGTTCCTGTTTCTGAACATTCAACATGCTATATGAACTCCCAAGTGAAGCCAAGCAAGTGAGTGAATGTGTCAGCAACACCGGACCCAAGGAAAGATCTGATCTAGTGTCTAAACTCACATGGATCCATACGAAGGCAGAGGGTGGACTGGATGAATTATTCTGATTCTTTCCAGCTTTCCTCTTCTTGGTAGAGTCATGCTGGTGTTGGCACAAATGAAGGGGCCAAAAATAAAGCCACTCATTTTTATTGCTATTACATCACAGTCCATGCAGAGGGCACGGTCTATAGCTACTGACTTTTGGCCACACCAGTGTCTTCTAAGTCTACAGAGTTGTTTGCCTGGTGGTGACAGGATCCAGTGACAGCTCCACTGCCAGACAGACAACACACAATGTGGCTTACATGGTGGTCTTGTCTACTGGCTTCAAGCAGATGAGAAGCTAATCTTGTGGTCCCGTGATGACCTTCTGTAGGACCAGGATCAAGGAGTATCTCCAGAGGTCTTCTCTGAGGGAGGAATATTCTCCCTCTTCATCCCCAGTCCTATCTGGATGCTTCTCACATCAGTACTGAATCACAGTCTCACTACTCACCTGTGCTGAAAGGTTAAAATAGGTGCTGGGTACATGTATTAAAAATACATGGTAAAATACAAACAATTATAAGAACATACTATGAGCAATTCTACGCCAACAAATTCGACAATCTGGAAGAAATGGATACATTTCTAGAGACATATAAACTACCACAACTGAACCTAGGAAGAAATAGAAAGCCTGAACAGACCCATAACCAGTAAGGAGATTGAAACAGTCATCAAAAATCTCCAAACAAACAAAAGTCCGGGACCAGACTGCTTCCCAGGGGAATTCTACCAAACATTTAAAGAAGAATTAATTCCAATTCTCCTGAAACTGTTCCAAAAATTAGAAATGGAAGGAAAACTTCCAAACTCATTTTACGAGGCCAGCATCACCTTGATCCCAAACCCAGACAAGGATCCCATCAAAAAAGAGAATTACATACCAATATCCTTGATGAACACAGATGTGAAAATTCTCACCAAAATACTGGCTAATAGGATCCAACAGTACATTAAAAGGATTATTCACCACGACCAAGTGGGATTTATTCCAGGGCTGCAAGGTTGGTTCAACATCCACAAATCCATCAATGTGATACAATACATTAATAAAAGAAAGAATAAGAACCACATGATACTCTCAATAGATGATGAAAAACATTTGACAAAGTGCAGCATCCCTTCCTGATTAAAACTCTTCAAAGTGTAGTGATAGAGGGCACATACCTCAATATTATTAAAGCCATCTATAAAAAACCCACTGCAAATATCATTCTCAATGGAGAAAAACTGAGAGCTTTTCCGCTAAGGTCAGGAACATGGCAAGGATGTCCGTTATCACCACTGCTGTTCAACATAGTACTAGAAGTCCTAGCCTCAGCAATCAGACAACAAAAAGAAATTAAAGGCATCCAAGTTGGCAAAGAAGAAGTCAAACAATCACTCTTTGCAGATGATATGATACTATATGTGGAAAACCCAAAGACTCCACTCCAAAACTGCTAGAACTTGTACAGGAATTCAGTAAAGTGTCAGGATATAAAGTCAATGCACAGAACTCAGTTGCATTTCTTTACACTAACAACAAGACAGAAGAAAGAGCAATTGAGCAGTCAGTCCCATTTACAATTGCACCCAAAACCATAAGATACCTAGGAATAAATTTAACCAAAGAGGCAAAGAATCTATACTCAGAAAACTATAAAGTACTCATGAAAGAAATTGAGGAAGACACAAAGAAATGGAAAAATATTCCATGCTCATGGATTGGAAGAACAAATATTGTGAAAATGTCTATTCTACCTAAAGCAATCTACACATTTAATGCAATCCCTATCAAAATCCCATCCATTTTTTTTCAAAGAAATGGAACAAATAATCCTAAAATTTATATGGAACCAGAAAAGACCTCGAATAGCCAAAGGAATATTGAAAAAGAA
Organism: Martes martes; assembly: GCF_963455335.1. Taxonomy (NCBI): domain Eukaryota; kingdom Metazoa; phylum Chordata; class Mammalia; order Carnivora; family Mustelidae; genus Martes; species Martes martes. The sequence continues at coordinate 9,045,569 of NC_137906.1, forward strand.
AGCCAAAGTCGCTGGCATCATAATTCCAGACTTCAAGCTCTATTACAAAGCTGTCATCATCAAGACAGTATGGTACTGGCACAAAAACAGACATATAGATCAATGGAACAGAATAGAGAGCTCAGAAATAGACCCTCAACTCTATGGTCAACTAATCTTCGACAAAGCAGGAAAGAATGTCCAATGAAAAAAAGACAGCCTCTTCAACAAATGGTGTTAGGAAAATTGGACAGCCACATGCAGAAAAATGAAATTGAACTATTTCCTTACACCTCACATGAAAATAGACTCCAAATGGATGAAGGATCTCAATGTGAGAAAGGAATCTATCAAAATCCTTGAGGAGAACACAGGCAGCAACCTCTTCGACCTCAACCACAGCAACTTCTTCCTAGGAACATCGCCAAAGGCAACAGAAGCAAGTAAAAATGAACTATTGGGATTTCATCAAGATCAAAAGCTTTTGCACAGCAAAGGAAACAGTTAACAAAACCAAAAGACAACTGACAGAATGGGAGAAGATATTTGTAAACAACCTATCAGATAAAGGGCTAGTATCCAAAATCTATGAGAGCTTAGCAAACTCAACACCCAAAGAACAAATAATCCAATCAAGAAATGGGCAGAGGACATGAACAGACATTTCTGCAAAGAAGACATCCAGATGGCTAACAGACACAGAAAAAATGCTCCACATCACTTGGCATCAGGGAAATACAAATCAAAACTACAATGAGATACTACCTCACACCAGTCAGAATGGCTAAAATTAACAAGTCAAGAAATGACAGATGCTGGCGAGGATGCGGAGAGAGGGGAACCCTCCTACACTGTTGGTAGGAATGCAAGCTGGTGCAACCACTCTGGAAAACAGTGTGGAGGTTCCTCAAAAAACTGAAAATAGAGCTACCCTATGACCCAGCAATTGCACTACTGGGTATGTATCCTAAAGATACGAACATGGTGCTCCGAAGGGGCACGTGCACCTGAATGTTTATAGCAGCAATGTCCACAATAGCCAAACTATGGAAAGAACCTAGATGTCCATCAACAGATGAATGGATAAAGAAGAGGTGGTATATATACCCAATGGAATACTATGCAGCCATCAAAAAAAGAAATCTTGCCATTTGCGATGATGTGGATGGAACTAGAGGGTATTATGCTTTGCGAAATAAGTCAATCGGAGAAAGACAACTATCATATGATCTCCCTGATATGAGGAAGTGGAGATGCGATATGGGGGGGTTGAGGGGTAGGAAAAGAAAAAATGAAAGAAGATAGGATTGGGAGGGAGACAAACCATAAAAGACTCAATCTCAAAAAACAGACTGAGGGTTGCTGGGGGGAGGGGGGATGGGAGAGGGTGGTGGGGATATGGACTTTGGGGAGGGTATGTGCTATGATGAGTGCTGTGAAAGGTGTAAACCTGGTGATTCACAGACCTGTACCCCTGGGGATAAAAATACATTATATGTTTATTAAAATAAATAAATAAATTAATTAAAAAATACATGGTAGTCCACCAGAAGATTATCCCCAGAAGCAAATAATGTCGCTTAAACCCTCCTAGCTACAGAAATTGTAGTTGAGGTCTGGGGGGGCACTTCTCAGGAGATCTGGTAAGGGCAATTATGACCCCTTAAGTGTGCCTAGCATTTTTGAAGTACCCAACACTATAGCAACTTCCCCATTGTTAACTCTTGATCCTCAAAACAGACAAGGAAAAAGGGGCAGATGCTGATTAGCAACCCAACTCAAAGGTTCTGGAGGCAATGAATCTGGACAGTTACTTACAGATAGAACAGAACCAGGATGGTAGCCAGAAGAAGCCAGGTTTCCATGGAAAAGCTTGGAATCAGGTCCATGGCCACTTTTCCTCTGTGTATTCTCTCTGCTTCCGTTCAGCAGTGTGTGCTAGTCCTTGCTGGCCTGTGTGTGCGGAGCTTCCCTTCCCACCAGCGGTGATTCAGTGAGGCTGGACTATATATAATGAAAAGGGGGTGGGGCTGGATTGCAGTCACTAACACGCCCCCACCCCCCACCAGCCATGAGTGTTGGCAAAGCGTTGTGGACACTCCCAGATTGACCTTTGAGTTCATATTCTGTCCAAAATCAGTAAACAACTCAGTCAGTGTTACTGGTAATTTCAAAGGTTACAGAAACTCAGGTAGTCACTGTCCTTAAATCTCTAACTTGCCCTTGTCACATGGCTGCCTCTACCTTTAAATACATGAAATCATTCAAATAAGCTTGGTCTGCACGTCTTTACCCATGAAGGTTCCTCTGCCTGGAAATGCCACCGTGGCCCTTATAAGGAACTATTCATCCTTCAAACCCAGCTCTGACAGGATCCCCTGTGTTAGGGTCTTTCCTCACATGCTTCCTTTAACAGATATAACCAACCTCCTCCTCCTCTGGGAAATTTCTACACCCCCAGCCCTAGTTCTTTTTTTTTAATTAATTAATTTATTTTAATAAACATATAATGTATTTTTATCCCCAGGGGTACAGGTCTGTGAATCACCAGGTTTACACATTTCACAGCACTCATCATAGCACATACCCTCCCCAAAGTCCATATCCCCACCACCCTCTCCCGTCCCCCCTCCCCCCAGAAACCCTCAGTCTGTTTTTTGAGATTGAGTCTTTTATGGTTCGTCTCCCTCCCAATACCATCTTCTTTCATTTTTCCTTTTCCTATCCCCCACAACCACCCCCCCATTGCATCTCCACTTCCTCATATCAGGGAGATCATATGATACATGTCTTTCTCTGATAGACTTATTTCACTCAGCATAATACCCTCTAGTTCCATCCACGTCATTGCAAATGGCAAGATTTCTTTTCTTTTGATGGCTGCATAGTATTCCAATGCATATATACCAAATCTTCTTTTTTTTTTTTAAACTTATTTTCAGCGTAACAGTATTCATTGTTTTTTTCACCACACCCAGTGCTCCATGCAATCTGTGCCCTCCCTAACACCCACCACCTGGTTCCCCCAACCTCCCACCCCCCACCCCTTCAAAACCCTCAGGTTGTTTTTCAGAGTCCATAGTCTCTCATGGTTCACCTCCCCTTCCAATTTCCCTCAACTCCCTTCTCCTCTCCATCTACCCTTGTCCTCTATATTATTTGTTATGCTCCACAAATAAGTGAAACCATATGATACTTGATTCTCTCTGTTTGACTTATTTCACTCAGCATAATCTCTTCCAGTCCTGTCCATGTTGCTACAAAAGTTGGGTATTCATCCTTTCTGATGGAGGCATAATACTCCATAGTGTATATGGACCACATCTTCCTTATCCATTCATCCGTTGAAGGGCATCTTGGTTCTTTCCACAGTTTGGCGATCATGGCCATTGCTGCTATAAACATTGGGGTACAGATGGCCCTTCTTTTTTTTTTTCAGTTTCTTTTTTTTTTTATTAAATTTTTTATTTATTTTCAGCGTAACAGTATTCATTGTTTTTTCACCACACCCAGTGCTCCATGCAATCTGTGCCCTCCCTAATACCCACCACCTGGTTCCCCCAACCTCCCACCCCCGCCCCTTCAAAACCCTCAGGTTGTTTTTCAGAGTCCATAGTCTCTCATGGTTCACCTCCCCTTCCAATTTCCCTCAACTCCCTTCTCCTCTCCATCTACCCTTGTCCTCTATATTATTTGTTATGCTCCACAAATAAGTGAAACCATATGATACTTGACTCTCTCTGTTTGACTTATTTCACTCAGCATAATCTCTTCCAGTCCTGTCCATGTTGCTACAAAAGTTGGGTATTCATCCTTTCTGATGGAGGCATAATACTCCATAGTGTATATGGACCACATCTTCCTTATGCATTCATCCGTTGAAGGGCATCTTGGTTCTTTCCACAGTTTGGCGACCGTGGCCATTGCTGCTATAAACATTGGGGTGCAGATGGCCCTTCTTTTCACTACATCTTTATCTTTCAGGTCAATACCCAGTAGTGCAATTGCAGGGTCATAGGGAAGCTCTATTTTTAATTTCTTGAGGAATCTCCACACTTTTCTCCAAAGTGGCTGCACCAGTTTGCATTCCCACCAACAGTGTAAGAGGGTTCCCCTTTCTCCACATCCTCTCCAACACACGTTGTTTCCTGTCTTGCTAATTTTGGCCATTCTAACTGGTGTAAGGTGGTATCTCAATGTGGTTTTGATTTGAATCTCCCTGGTGGCTAGTGATGATGAACAGTTTTTCATGTGTCTGGTAGCCATTTGTATGTCTTCATTGGAGAAGTGTCTGTTCATATCTTCTGCCCATTTTTTAATATGATTGTCTGTTTTGTGTGTGTTGAGTTTGAGGAGTTCTTTATAGATCCTGGATATCAACCTTTTGTCTGTACTGTCATTTGCAAATATCTTCTCCCATTCCGTGGGTTGCCTCATTGTTTTGTTGACTGTTTCTTTTGCTGTGCAGAAGCTTTTGATCTTGATGAAGTCCCAAAAGTTCATTTTTGCTTTTGTTTCCTTTGCCTTTGGAGACATATCTTGAAAGAAGTTGCTATGGCTGATATCAAAGAGGTTACTCCCTATGTTCTCCTCAAGGATTCTGATGGATTCCTGTCTCACATTGAGGTCTTTTATCCATTTCGAGTTTATCTTTGTGTACGGTGTAAGAGAATGGTCGAGTTTCATTCTTCTACATATGGCTGTCCAGTTTTCCCAGCACCATTTATTGAAGAGACTATCTTTTTTCCACTGGATATTTTTTCCTGTTTTGTTGAAGATTATTTGACCATAGAGTTGAGGGTCCATATCTGGCTCTCTACTCTGTTCCACTGGTTCATGTGTCTGTTTTTATGCCAGTACCATGCTGTCTTGGTGATCACAGCTTTGTAGTAAAGCTTGAAATCAGGTAACGTGATGCCGCCAGTTTTATTTTTGTTTTTCAACATTTCCTTAGCAATTCGGGGTCTCTTCTGATTCCATACAAATTTTAGGATTATTTGCCCCAGCCCTAGTTCTATTATTACTGTCCTCTCCACCCTCTAGCCCCATTGCTGGGCTCCATACCTATTAGCCATAGATAGAGAGCTTCTCAAAGGTGAGTCTGAGTATTTGTCAACATTATGTCCCTAGTCCCCTGAAAACCACTATATGCTCAGGAAGGCATTCAGAAAGGTGGTTGGAGTTGAGCTGGTAGAGGTGAAATTGCTGGGTTTCCTGTGTATCCTTTCTGGGTGGATTGTTGGTGACCAGGCCACATACCTGCTGGGGAGATCTGAGAATATAGCATCTGGAAATTACACTGGCTTATTATCATCACTCTGACACATGTTCTGTGTCTGCATGGCCTGAGAAACTGTGGATTATGTGGCATACCTCAAGAATCTCTGGGAAAATGGAGCCCTACAAATAGATATTAAGAAATAAGTGGCTCCAACTTGAATATCAACAATGGATAGGCATGGGAAGCAGGAAGATGATCCTCAGATAAAGTAGGAGAGAAAGTTCTAGGAATTCTGAAATATTTCTGCCCCCTTTGGTGCCTTCACTGGGCACCATTTAATAGGGTCTTGAGATTATCCCTGTTTACAGAAGTAGAGACTGAGACTCGGTTACTGCAATGGGCTTTTCAGCAGCCACTGATCACAAGAACAAATTGTAAATAAGTAAACATGAAGAGAGACTGAAAAGTCTACTGAATTATGCAACACTGGTAATCAACATTTGCCCTTTCCTGATAAGGGTCATCAGAAAACTGAGACCCAAGACAACAAAAGCAAATTGGTTAAACTTCTGTTCCTACCTCCATGGTGACCTGAACAACAGCTTTCTTATGTGTCTTCCTGAACAACAGACTATGCCTCATCTCAGCAGAGAAGACAGATACTAGTCAAGATGACAGTAAGTGTATTGTTGAGAGGGAACTGTCTCCCTATGTTCCCTAGTACACAGAATACATGCAAACAAGGAAAGAATCAAGTCATATGATAATCTGGACAACTTAATTCTCTCACTTGAACAGAAAGCCTTTCTCATTTTACTTAAAAACCAAGCCTCTGTGGAAACTAATGGACTTTCATCTTCCTCCAAAAATTCATGCTTGGCTATGATGATTTCATAACTAATCCTAATACAAGCATCTGCCTGCTTTTGTCACCTCAGGGTTTCCTCCAGCTGGTTGGAATCGATCCCAGTCATTGCTGGGGACTAAAATGCAGCCATCACTGACCCAATGCAAATGGCCTTGTCTGCAAGGGGGAAATAATAGAGGCATGAGATATGCACCTCATCCTTCCCCAGAAGGGAACACCTGACATGAGGAAACTTGCATCCTCAGAGTTGTACAGAAGGTGTGAAGGAAGACACCATGTGTCAGAAGAACACCCCACACACCCCGTGGCTCTCATCTACTCTGTCTTGCACTATGCTCATCATGTACTTTCCATTCTCTGCTCTAATGCGTGGGGTAGAAATATAACTAAGACTCAGACATGATTGTGGGTGAAAACAGAAGAATCTAACAGATAGTTAAGGTACAGCCAATGAAAAGAAACTATGCTTCCTCCTCAACAGTGAAAGATTCATCTGCTTTCTCAGTCTTCCTAGATATTGGTCACAATTGAATCTCAACTACCATTCAGGGAAGACTTAGGCTCAGATATCAGTGTGGATGGACAGGTTGTCAGAACGTGAGTGATGCAATGAGCCCTGGCTGTCTAATAGTCCCATCCCTTTGTATTGTGAGCCCATATGACGCCTCTTCTCAGAAGCTGGGCCTGAGTTCTACTACCCAAGAGAACTGCTCTTGGTAGGGGAGCCAGTGTTGCTCTGGAATGATTTGTGCATTACATTCAAATTTCACAGGTCACAATCTCAAGTGTACAAAAATGAAAGCAAGATTATGTGTCTGTTCCTAAGCTGTCAAGCTCCCATTCTTTTCAGTAAGGCCAAATTTGATCTTGCCATTTCTGGATAACCAGATGGTATCTAAGTGTTGGTGGCTGGGCCTTGTGGTTGGTGTGGCAGTGGTGATGTAAGTGACAGGTCCATGGACATTCCTGCCATTGGAGGAGGTGGGCCCTTCTCCCACCGTCATTCAGGATTGCTTGGGTTCTATACCTGCTGCATTCAGTCCACAGGCCAAACACTAAATATTAAAAAGTCAAAATCCTTGCCTTATGAACTTGACACTCTAAAGGGATGATAGACACTAAACAAATAACCACACAACTATCAAATTATAAATCAAAACCTGCTATAAAATAATGGTATTTGGTTTATCTGTTGACTTTGCCCAGCCAGATACCTGACCCTCACAGGCCCTTTAGAAACTTTCACTGAATATTAACTCAGAAACAGTTCAACTGGTGGCTGAGAGAGGACGAGAGTTATAGAGTCACCCCAAATGATGCAAAGCTGTTTCTTTTAGCAGGAGGAAGAGACACGAGTTCAAGTTTTAAATGAAACATAAGTAAAAAGGTGAGAGTTCACTGGATGTGAACTATTGACCTTTTTCCTTCTTATCGATTATGTATGGCTCTTTTTTTCCCCACCTGATGGGAGGAGCCGCTGATGATGTAAATGTTTAGAAACTTCATTTCCTGGATTCTAATTGGAGCCTGCAGTGTCTGCCCTGCTGTGTAAACACAGGGCAGAGACAATCACAGGACAACCACACCTCACTTTTCTGTAGGATCTAAAGAAACTCTAGGATGAGAACCCACTTGTCCTGCTTTCCTAGTGGGCAGAATTTGTCTCTAAACAGATCCCTAAGTGGAGGGCCTTGTGCATCAAGAAAACTTAAACTCCAAAAGCACCAAACAGCAGGAGAAATTACAACTCATTGTCTCTTTACAAACACAGTGTTTTAGAAAATTCAGTCAGACTTCCAGGCAGGACTAGGACCAGAGAAGAGAGTGACACATCCCACTTAAGGGCAAAATTGCCAAATTCTCAGTAATCATACAAATAACACACTTGATTTGAACATGATGTTTTTTTTTAGATTTATTTATTTGACAGACAGAGATCACAAGCAGGCAGAGAGGCAGGCAGAGAGAGAGGAGGAAGCAGGCTCCCCACTGAGCAGAGAGCCCGATGCAGGGCTCTGTCCCAGGACCCTGGGATCATGACCTGAGCTGAAGGCAGAGGCTTTTAACCACTGAGCCACCCAGGCACCCTTGAACACGATGTTTTAAAAATCAATATTAATGCAAAGAAATCGAGGAGGGAAATGGTAAGATTCCATCCTTTTTAGTGGCTGTGTATATATATACACACACACACACACACACATACATACATACATACATACACATATACATATGTATATATACCACATGTTCTTTATCTGAGCTTGGATGGAACTGGAGGGTGTAATGCTAAGCAAAATAAGTCTATCACAGAAAGGGGATTATCATACAGTTTCACTCATGTGTGGAATTTAAGAAACAAAACAGAGGATCGTAGGAGAAGGGAGGGAAAAATAAAATAAGACAAAATCAGAGAGGGAGACAAACCATAAGAGACTCTTAACCATAGGAAACCAACTGAGGGTTGCTGGAGGAAAGGTGGGTAGGGGATGGGGTAACTGGGTGATGGGCATTAAGGAAGGCACTTGATGTAATGAGCAATGGGTGTTATACGCAACTGATGAATAACTGAACTCTTTATCTGGAACTAAAAAGAATAAATAAATTAAAAAAATAAGTCAATCAGAAAAAAAATGAAGCATAACAGATTAAGACTTTAAATAAAGACATGTTCACTAGGTTAATTTTATGTGAGTAATTCACTCCAAAAAATGGCAAGGAAAAGGTGGGAAAACTAGAGAATAATTCAAGGGTCCAATTATCTGACCATAGGGGTTTCTGAACAAAGAAAGGATAAAATAAAAGAAATAATTGAAGGGAATTTCCCAGGATTGAAGAACAAGTCTCCAGGATGAAAGGCCAATACACTGTGTCATTCAATACACAGCCCCTGGACACATGTGGAAAGTTACATTTAGTCTTACATTTATTAAAAATAGATTGGAAGGGGAGGTGAACCATGAGAGACTATGGACTCTGAAAAATAACCTGAGGGTTTTGAAGGGGCGGGGTGGGAGGGTGGGGGAACCAGGTGGTGGGTATTAGGGAGGGCACAGATTGCATGGAGCACTGGGTGTGGTGAAAAAACAATGAATACTGTTACGCTGAAAATAAATAAAAAATTAAAAAAAATAGATAAAATCATTTTTTGACATGATTATCTGTTTTGTGTGTGTTGAGTTTGAGAAGTTCTTTATAGATCCTGGATATCAACCTTTTGTCTGTACTGTCATTTGCAAATATCTGCTCCCATTCCATGGGTTGCCTCCTTGTTTTGTTGACCATTTCCTTTGCTGTGCAGAAGCTTTTGATTTTTGTGTGTGTGTGTGTGTGTGTCACACATTTTTTAAAAATTTTTTATTTATTTTCAATGTAACAGTATTCATTGTTTTTTCACCACACCCAGTGCTCCATGCAATCTGTGCCCTCCCTAATACCCACCATCTGGTTCCCCCAACCTCCCACCCCCTGCCCCTTCAAAACCCTCAGGTTGTTTTTCAGAGTCCATAGTCTCTCATGGTTCACCTCCCCTTCCAATTTCCCTCAACTCCCTTCTCCTCTCCATCTACCCTTGTCCCTGTATTATTTGTTATGCTCCACAAATAAGTGAAACCATATGACACTTGACTCTCTCTGCTTGACTTATTTCACTCAGCATAATCTCTTCCAGTCCCGTCCATGTTGCTACAAAAGTTGGGTATTCATCCTTTCTGATGGAGGCATAATACTCCCTAGTGTATATGGACCACATCTTCCTTATCCATTCATCCTTTGAAGGGCATCTTGGTTCTTTCCACAGTTTGGTGACCGTGGCCATTGCTGCTATAAACATTGGGGTACAGATGGCCCTTCTTTTCACTACATCTGTATCTTTCAGGTCAATACCCAGTAGTGCAATTGCAGGGTCATAGGGAAGCTCTATTTTTAACTTCTTGAGGATTCTCCACACTGTTCTCCAAAGTGGCTGCACCAGTTTGCATTCCCACCAACAGTGGAAGAGGGTTCCCCTTTCTCCACATCCTCTCCAACACACGTTGTTTCCGGTCTTGCTAATTTTGGCCATTCTAACTGGTGTAAGGTGGTATCTCAATGTGGTTTTGATTTGAATCTCCCTGATGGCTAGTGATGATGAACATTTTTTCATGTGTCTGGTAGCCATTTGTATGTCTTCATTGGAGAAGTGTCTGTTCATATCTTCTGCCCATTTTTTAATATGATTATCTGTTTTGTGTGTGTTGAGTTTGAGGAGTTCTTTATAGTTTCAAAAAATTAAAGCAGAAGGAAAACTTCCAGACTCTTTTTATGAAGCCAGCATTACCCTGATCCCCAAACCAGGCAAAGAACCTACCAAAAAGGAGAATTTCAGACCGATATCACTGATGAAGATGGATGCTAAGATTCTCAACAAGATCCTAGCAAACAGGATCCAACAGCACATTAAAAAGATTATCCACCATGACCAGGTGGGATTCATCCCTGGGTTACAAGGATGGTTCAACATTCGCAAATCAATCAATGTGATAGAACAAATCAATGAGAGAAGAGAGAAGAACCACATGATCCTCTCCATTGATGCAGAAAAAGCTTTTGACAAAATCCAGCATCCGTTCCTGATTAAAACGCTTCAAAGTATAGGGATAGAGGGAACATTCCTGAACTTCATCAAATCTATCTATGAAAAACCCACAGCAAATATCATCCTCAATGGGAAAAAGCTTGCAGCCTTCCCATTGAGATCAGGAACACGACAAGGACGCCCACTCTCACCACTCTTGTTCAACATAGTATTAGAAGTCCTAGCAACAGCAATCAGACAACAAAGAGAAATAAAAGGTATCCAAATTGGCGAGGAAGAAGTCAAACTCTCTCTCTTCGCAGATGACATGATTCTTTATATGGAAAACCCGAAAGACTCCACCCCCAAACTACTAGAACTCATACAGCAATTCAGTAATGTGGCAGGATACAAAGTCAATGTCCAGAAATCAGTGGCTTTCTTATACACTAACAATGAAAATACAGAAAGGCAAATTAGAGAATCGATTCCATTTACTATAGCACCAAGAACCATAAGATACCTCGGAATAAACCTAACCAAAGAGGTTAAAGATCTGTACTCGAGGAACTACAGAACACTCCTAAAAGAAATTGAAGAAGACACAAAAAGATGGAAGACCATTCCATGCTCTTGGATGGGAAGAATAAACATCGTTAAAATGTCTATACTGCCCAGAGCAATCTATACTTTTAATGCCATTCCGATCAAAATTCCACCAGTATTTTTCAAAGAGCTGGAGCAAATAATCCTAAAATTTGTATGGAATCAGAAGAGACCCCGAGTTGCTAAGGAAATGTTGAAAAACAAAAATAAAACTGGCGGCATCACGTTACCTGATTTCAAGCTTTACTACAAAGCTGTGATCACCAAGACAGCATGGTACTGGCATAAAAACAGACGCATGGACCAGTGGAACAGAGTAGAGAGCCCAGATATGGACCCTCAACTCCTCAATGTGGTTTTGATTTGAATCTCCCTGATGGCTAGTGACGATGAACATTTTTTCATGTGTCTGATAGCCATTTGTATGTGTTCATTGGAGAAGTGTCTGTTCATATCTTCTGCCCATTTTTTAATATGATTGTCTGTTTTGTGTGTGTTGAGTTTGAGGAGTTCTTTATAGATCCTGGATATCAACCTTTTATCTGTACTGTCATTTGCAAATATCTTCTCCCATTCCGTGGGTTGCCTCTTTGTTTTGTTGACTGTTTCTTTTGCTGTGCAGAAGTTTTTTATCTTGATGAAGTCCCAAAAGATCATTTTTGCTTTTGTTTCCTTCGCTTTTGGAGACATATCTTGAAAGAAGTTGCTGTGGCTGATATCGAAGAGGTTACTGCCTGTGTTCTCCTCTAGGATTCTTTTTTTTTTTTTTTCTCCTCTAGGATTCTGATGGATTCCTGTCTCACATTGAGGTCTTTTATCCATTTCGAGTTTATCTTTGTGTACGGTGTAAGAAAATGGTCGAGTTTCATTCTTCTACATATAGCTGTCCAGTTTTCCCAGCACCATTTATTGAAGAGACTATCTTTTTTCCACTGGATATTTTTTCCTGTTTTGTCGAAGATTATTTGACCATAGAGTTGAGGGTCCATATCTGGGCTCTCTACTCTGTTCCACTGGTCCATGTGTCTGTTTTTATGCCAGTACCATGCTGTCTTGGTGATCACAGCTTTGTAGTAAAGCTTGAAATCAGGTAACGTGATGCCGCCAGATTTATTTTTGTTTTTCAACATTTCCTTATCAATTCGGGGTCTCTTCTGATTCCATACAAATTTTAGGATTATTTGCTCCAGCTCTTTGAAAAATACTGGTGGAATTTTGATCGGAATGGCATTAAAAGTATAGATTGCTCTGGGCAGTATAGACATTTTAACAATGTTTATTCTTCTGATCCAAGAGCATGGAATGGTCTTCCATCTTTTTGTGTCTTCTTCAATTTCTTTTAGGAGTGTTCTGTAGTTCCTCGAGTACACCTATTCTCCTGAAGCTGTTTCATAAAATTGAAGTAGAAGGAAAACTTCCAGACTCTTTTTATGAAGCCAGCATTACCCTGATCCCCAAACCAGGCACAGAACCTACCAAAAAGGAGAATTTCAGACCAATATCACTGATGAATATGGATGCTAAGATTCTCAACAAGATCCTAGCGAACAGGATCCAACAGCACATTAAAAAGATTATCCACCATGACCAGGTGGGATTCATCTCTGGGTTACAAGGATGGTTCAACATTTGCAAATCAATCAATGTGATAGAACAAATCAATGAGAGAAGAGAGAAGAACCACATGGTCCTCTCAATTGATGCAGAAAAAGCTTTTGACAAAATCCAGCATCCGTTCCTGATTAAAATGCTTCAAAGTATAGGGATAGAGGGAACATTCCTGAACTTCATCAAATCTATCTATGAAAGACCCACAGCAAATATCATCCTCAATGGGAAAAAGCTTGCAGCCTTCCCGTTGAGATCAGGAATGTGACAAGGATGCCCACTCTCACCACTCTTGTTCAACATAGTATTAGAAGTCCTAGCAACAGCAATCAGACCACAAAGAGAAATAAAAGGTATCCAAATTGGCAAGGAAGAAGTCAAACTCTCTCTCTTCACAGATGACATGATTCTTTACATGGAAAACCCGAAAGACTCCACCTCCAAACTACTAGAACTCATACAGCAATTCAGTAATGTGGCAGGATACAAAGTCAATGTCCAGAAATCAGTGGCTTTCTTATACACTAACAATGAAAATACAGAAAGGCAAATTAGAGAATCGATTCCATTTACTATAGCACCAAGAACCATAAGATACATTGGAATAAACCTAACCAAAGAGGTTAAAGATCTGTACTCGAACCTTTTGATTTTTTTTAATTAAATTTTTTATTTATTTTCAGCGTAACAGTATTCATTGTTTTTTCACCACACCCAGTGCTCCATGCAATCTGTGCCCTCCCTAATACCCACCACCTGGTTCCCCCACCCTCCCACCCCCCACCCCTTCAAAACCCTCAGGTTGTTTTTCAAAGTCCATAGTCTCTCATGGTTCACCTCCCCTTCCAATTTCCCTCAACTCCCTTCTCCTCTCCATCTACCCTTGTCCTCTATATTATTTGTTATGCTCCACCAATAAGTGAAACCATATGATACTTGACTTTCTCTGTTTGACTTATTTCACTCAGCATAATCTCTTCCAGTCCTGTCCATGTTGCTACAAAAGTTGGGTATTCATCCTTTCTGATAGAGGCATAATACTCCATAGTGTGTATGGGCCACATCTTCCTTATCCATTCATCCATTGAAGGGCATCTTGGTTCTTTCCACAGTTTGGCGACCTTTTGATTTTGATGAAGTCCCAAAAGTTCATTTTTGCTTTTGTTTCCTTTGCCTTTGGAGACATATCTTGAAAGAAGTTGCAGTGGCTGATATCAAAGAGATTACTGCCTATGTTCTCTTCTAGGATTCTGATGGATTCCTGTCTCACGTTGAGGTCTTTTATCCATTTTGAGTTTATTTTTGTGTACGATGTAAGAGAATGGTTGAATTTCATTCTTCTACATATAGCTGTCCAATTTTTCCAGCACCATTTATTGAAGCGACTGTCTTTTTTCCACTGGATATTTTTTCCTGCTTTGTCGAATTTATTTGACCATAGAGTTGAGGGTCCATATCTGGCTCTCTACTCTGTTCCACTGGTCTATGTGTCTGTTTTCATGCCAGTACCATGCTATCATGGTGATCACAGCTTTGTAGTAAAACTTGAAATCAGTTAACGTGATGCCGCCAGTTACAACAACTTCTTTCAAGATATGTCTCCAAAGGCGAAGGAAACAAAAGCGAAAATGAACTTTTGGGACTTCATCAAAATCAAAAGCTTCTGCACAACAAAGGAAACAGTCAACAAAACAAAGAGGCAACCCACGGAATGGGAGAAGATATTCGCAAATGACAGTACAGACAAAAGGTTGATATCCAGGATCTATAAAGAACTCCCCAAACTCAACACGCATAAAACAGATAATCATATCAAAAAATGGGCAGAAGATATGAACAGATACTTCTCCAATGAAGACATACAAATGGCTACCAGACACATGAAAAAATGTTCATTGTCACTAGCCATCAGGGAGATTCAAATCAAAACCACATTGAGATACCACCTTACACCAGTTAGAATGGCCAAAATTAGCAAGACAGGAAACATCGTGTGTTGGAGAAGATGTGGAGAAAGGGGAACCCTCTTCCACTGTTGGTGGGAATGCAAACTGGTGCAGCCACTTTGGAGAACAGTGTGGAGATTCCTCAAGAAGTTAAAAATAGAGCTTCCCTATGACCCTGCAATTGCACTACTGGGTATTTACCTGAAAGATACAGATGTAGTGAAAAGAAGGGCCATCTGTACCCCAATGTTTATAGCAGCAATGGCCACGGTCGCCAAACTGTGGAAAGAACCAAGGTGCCCTTCAACAGACGAATGGATAAGGAAGATGTGGTCCATATACACTATGGAGTATTATGCCTCCATCAGAAAGGATGAATACCCAACTTTTGTAGCAACATGGACGGGACTGGAAGAGATTATGCTGAGTGAAATAAGCAAGCAGAGAGAGTCAATTATCATATGGTTTCACTGATTTGTGGAGCATAACAAATAACAGGGATGACATGGGGAGATGGAGAGGAGAAGGGAGTTGAGGGAAATTGGAAGGGGAGGTGAACCATGAGAGACTATGGACTCTGAAAAACAACCTGAGCGTTTTGAAGGGGTGGGGGGTGGGAGGTTGGGGGAACCAGGTGGTGGGTATTAGGGAGGGCACAGATTGCATGGAGCACTGGGTGTGGTGCAAAAACAATGAATACTGTTATGCTGAAAAGAAAAAAAATAATATACATATATATATAATAGATAAAATCAGAAATGCCGATCCTCATCCACACAACCCACATTTCAAGGGCAGAGTAGCTTCATGAGGTCGGAGGCAACCATGTTGGACAACCCAGATACAGAACTTTGGCCTCATTGCAGAAAGGCCTCTTCGACACCTGTGCCTAACATAATGGATGACAACAGATCCACGAAGTCACACTGTAATCAACTTTCAGAACACCAGGGACAAAAAGAAGATCCCAAATGCTTGCAAAGAGAGTGAGGGGAGCAAGACGCAGGTCCCATACAAGGAATCAGAAACCAGAAGGGTACTTATCTTCTCAACAGTGATACTAGAGACAAATCTCTAGGTCTTCAAGTTCACAGAGAAAATTCTAGCCCACCTTTAAGTCTATGATCAAACCATCCATCAAGTAAGAGGGTAGAGCAGAGATATTTTCAGACATACACATTCATAAGAAAAATTTACTCCTCTGCAAAATTATTCTGAAAACTACAAGGAGACGCCCTCTGCCAAGATGAGGGAGGAAACTAAGAAAGAGATCAGGTGGAGCAAGGTGCTTATACCTTTGCTATAACCACTAAAGTACTGGTTCAACATTCTAAAGCATGCATATCTATACATTTTTTCTTAAAGATAAATTTTTACAAGCCTCAGACAAGATATCAGCTCCTCCCAACCCCCTCTGGAGACAAGGGCTCCTTCTCTGTGTTCTCAAACCACCGCAGTTGACCTTCCACCATATTGGATCTATTGAGTCTATCCATAGGTCTGGACTTTGCCCTGCCTACAGGGCACATTTGGACCTGATCCAGAGTGGTAACTAGGAAATGTTTGTGGAGCTGTACAAAAACCAGAGCAAGAACCTTCCTGCTGACCTCTAGGCATTTTTTAGGTTCAGATGAGCCTCGGATAGCAGGTGTTGGGAAGTGCCCAAGTGACAAAACAATAGAGGTACTGGTGGAGTCCACGGGCTGTATCCAAGATGTGTCTCACAAACAGCCACGATATTTTGCTGAAGTGAAGAACACTGTGTGCTCAGCACTGCGTAGGCTCTGAAAGGGCAGCTGTGGGGTCAGCATTAGCCACAAAGCCATCTCTGTCCTTTGGGGCCAGTGGGCTCCAGCCCAGCACTGGGACTAATGAAATTGTCTGAAAGCAGCTCAGCATAGTGAGTGAGGCCATGGGTCAGAGGGCTCCAACTTTTCTATTCTCTCACTGTAAGCAAGTCACTAACCCCTCTGTGCCTCAGTTTCTTTAGAGGGTTATTAGAAAGATTAAACGAGAAAACTGTAAAATTAAAGCCTTTGACTTCAACAGTGAGATCTTGCCAGCTCTCTGAGTCTTCCATTTGATCTTTGTTAATCAGTCAATGGTGATATGTTTCCAACTGCAGAAATGGGAGACAGACTGCTCTTGAAAACACATAGATGTCCAAAGAAAATGTAGCTCTTTGGTTTTTCATCATTGACATCATCACACCCATGAGACCCTTATTGGGGTGACATTGTGGAGGAAGGATTTCTTGTTACCTTACAAGAACTTCTTGGTCTCACTTAGATAACGAGCTTCTGAGTTCAGTCTTTCTGATTCCTCCCCCACCCCCACCATTTCCCTTTCCCTGCTCCTCCCAGAATGAGCTCAGGATGTTTGGGGGTGTGACTTCTTCTGAGCTAGGAAAGTGGGCCTCAGAACCTCTCTCTGCCCTGGACTTTACAGGTGACACCTGGCCTCTGCCCTGGCTCTACAGAGGGTTCCTTGATGGTCTGTGGTTGTGTCCATGACTCCATGAGGACTGGGAGTTGCCCTTGCTGACCTGGGCCCTGCTCACTGATACCCAGGACCTATCTCACCGCCCCCCGTCCAACTTTGGTGAGAGTGCACATTCACTGCTGTGTGTTCTCTAGCCCTCTGTGACAGGCATGTGCAGGCCCCACTATTATCATCCCTGCATCACAGATGGGGAAACTGAGACCCTTAGGTTTAAATAACTAGATCCCCTAGCTCCTTTTAGCACAGCTGGCTTTGGATCCAGGCAGAGTCTGCCCCTCAACCAGCACAGCCTAGTGGTGGCAATAATCTTCAGCTTTCCAAGGGGAGGAGTCAAGATGGTGGAGAAGTAGCAGGCTGAGACAAACTCGGGTAGCAGGAGATCAGCTAGATCGCTTATCTAACCATTGTGAACACCTACGAATCCAACGGGAAATCAAAGAGAAGAAGAGCAACACTTCTAGAAACTGAAAATTGATCACTTTCTGAAAGGTAGGACCTGCGGAGAAGTGAATCCAAAGCGACGGGAAGACAGACCGTGGGGGGAGGGGCCGGCTCCCGGCAAGCGGTGGAGCCACAGAGCACAAAATCGGGACTTTTAAAAGTCTGCTCCACAGAGGGACATCGCTCCAGAGGCGAAACTGGGGGGAAGCTCACACGGGGTCAGCGTAACCCCAGGTCCCGTGGGGTCACAGAAGGACCAAGGGTGTCTGAGTGCCGCAGAGCTCGCAGATATTAGAGCGGGGAAGCCGGCTACAGTGACAAAGCCGAGGAGTGAGCTCTCAGCCCAGGGTTACCTTGTGCCAGTCGCAGGCTGGGTGGGCTCAGAGCGCGGCCGGAGGCCACGGAGACAGAAGCGAACGGGCGCTTTTCTCCAAGTGCCAGCAACTGACTGCTTTACTCCAGGTGCGACTGGAGGTCAGAGAGGCAGAGGCGGTTGGGCGCTTTTCTCTGAGGGCGCACTGAGGAGCGGGACCCCAAGCTCTCGGCTCCTCCAGGCCGGAGATTGGGAGCCATCATCTTCATTCCTGTCCTTTGGACTCTACGGAAAGCGCTCAGGGAACAAAAGCTCCCGAAAGCAAACCCGAACGGATTACTTAGCCCAGCCCCTGGTAAGGGCGGTGCAATTCCGCCTGCGGCAAAGACACTTGAGAATCACTACAACAGGCCCCTCCCCCAGAAGATCAACAAGAAACCCAGCCAAGACCAACTTCACTCACCAAGAACAGTGGAATTCTAGAGAAGGAGAAAGCAAATCTTATCTGGACAAAATGACAAGGTGGAAAAACTCACCACAGAAAAAAGAACAAGAGGCAGTACCAAAGGCTGGGGACCTAATCAATATGGACATTGGTGATATGACAGTTCTAGACTTCAGAATGACGATTCTCAAGGTTCTAGCCGGGCTCGAAAAAGGCATAGAAGACATTAGAGAAACCCTCTCCGGAGAGATAAAAGCCCTTTCTGGAGAAATAAAAGAACTAAAATCTAACCAAGTTGAAATCAAAAAAGCTATTAATGAGGTGCCATCAAAAGTGGAAGCTCTCACTGCTAGGATAAATGAGGCAGAAGAAAGAATTAGTGACATTGAAGACCAAATGACAGAGAATAAAGAAGCTGAGCAAAAGAGAGACAAACAAATACTGGACCACGAGGAGAGAATTCGAGAGATAAGCAACACCTTAAGACGACACAACATTAGAATAATTGGGATTCCAGAAGAAGAAGAAAGAGAGGGGGGAGCTGAAGGTATATTGGAGACAATTATTGGAGAGAATTTCCCTAATATGGCAAAGGGAACAAACATCAAAATCCAGGAGATGCTAAGAACGCTCCTAAAATCAATAAAAATAGGTCCACACCTCGTCACCTGATAGTAAAATTTACAAGTCTTAGTGACAAAGAGAAAATCCTGAAAGCAGCCCGGGAAAAGAAGTCTGTAACATACAAGGGTAAAAACATTAGATTGGCAGCAGACCTATCCACAGAGACCTGGCAGGACAGAAAGAACTGGCATGATATATTCAGAGCACTAAACGAGAAAAACATGCAGCCAAGAATATTATATCCGGCTAGGCTATCATTGAAAATAGAAGGAGATAAAGAGCTTCCAGGACAAACAAAAGCTGAAAGAATTTGCAAACACCAAACCAGCTCTACAGGAAATATTGAAAGGGGTCCTCTAAGCAAAGGGAGACCCTAAAAGGAGTAGATCAGAAAGAAACGGAGACAATATACAGTAACAGTCACCTTACAGTCAATACAATGGCACTAAATTCATATCTCTCAATAGTTTCCCTGAATGTTAATGGGCTAAATGCCCCAATCAAAAGACACAGGGTATCAGAATGGATAAAAAAAACCAAAACCTATCAATATGCTGCCTACAAGAAACTCATTTTAGACCCGAAGACACCTCCAGATTTAAAGTGAGGGGGTGGAAAACAATGTACCATGCTAATGGACAGCAGAAGAAAGCTGGGGTGGCAATCCTTATATCAGATCAATTAGATTTTAAGCCAAAGACTATAATAAGAGATGAGGAAGGACACTATATCATACTCAAAGGGTCTGTCCAACAAGATGATCTAACAATCTTAAATATCTATGCCCCTAACATGGGAGCAACCAACTATATAAACCAATTAATAACAAAATCAAAGAAATACATTGACAGTAATACAATAATAGCAGGGGACTTTAACACTCCCCTCACTGAAATGGACAGATCATCCAAGGAAAAGATCAACAAGGAAATAAAGGCCTTAAATGACACACTGGACCAGATGGACATCACAGATATATTCAGAACATTCCATCCCAAAGCAACAGAATATACATTCTTCTCTAGTGCACATGGAACATTCTCCAGAATAGACCACATCCTGGGTCATAAATCAGGTCTCAACTGGTATCAAAAGATTGAAATCATTCCCTGCATATTTTCAGGCCACAATGCTCTGAAGCTAGAACTCAATCATAAGAGGAAATTTGGAAAGAACGCAAATACATGGAGAATAAACATCATCCTTCTAAAAAATGAATGGGTCAACCAGGAAATTAAAGAAGAATTGAAAAAATTCATGGAAACAAATGATAATGAAAACACAACGGTTCAAAATCTGTGGGACACAACAAAGGCAGTCCTGAGAGGAAAATATATAGCGGTGCAAGCCTTTCTCAAGAAACAAGAAAGGTCTCAAATACACAACCTAACCCTAAACCTAAAGGAGCTGGAGAAAGAACAACAAAGAAAGCCTAAACCCAGCAGGAGAAGAGAAATCATAAAGATCAGAGCAGAAATTAATAAAATAGAAAATAAAAAAACAATAGAACAAATCAATGAAACTAGGAGCTGGTTCTTTGAAAGAATTAATAAGATTGACAAACCTCTGGCCAGACTTATCAAAAAGAAAAGAGAAAGGAGGCAAATAAATAAAATCATGAATGAAAGAGGAGAGATTACAACCAACACCAAAGAAAGACAATTATAAGAACATACTATGAGCAATTCTACGCCAACAAATTCAACAATCTGGAAGAAATGGATACATTTCTAGAGACATATAAACTACCACAACTGAACCTAGGAAGAAATAGAAAGCCTGAACAGACCCATAACCAGTAAGGAGATTGAAACAGTCATCAAAAATCTCCAAACAAACAAAAGTCCGGGACCAGACTGCTTCCCAGGGGAATTCTACCAAACATTTAAAGAAGAATTAATTCCAATTCTCCTGAAACTGTTCCAAAAATTAGAAATGGAAGGAAAACTTCCAAACTCATTTTATGAGGCCAGCATCACCTTGATCCCAAACCCAGACAAGGATCCCATCAAAAAAGAGAATTACATACCAATATCCTTGATGAACACAGATGCGAAAATTCTCACCGAAATACTGGCCAATAGGATCCAACAGTACATTAAAAGGATTATTCACCACGACCAAGTGGGATTTATTCCAGGGCTGCAAGGTTGGTTCAACATCCACAAATCAATCAATGTGATACAATACATTAATAAAAGAAAGAATATGAACCATATGATATTCTCAATAGATGTTGAAAAAGCATTTGACAAAGTGCAGCATCCCTTCCTGATTAAAACTCTTCAAAGTGTAGGGATAGAGGGCACATACCTCAATATTATCAAAGCCATCTATGAAAAACCCACTGCAAATATTATTCTCAATGGAGAAAAACTGAGAGCTTTTCCGCTAAGGTCAGGAACATGGCAAGGATGTCCGTTATCACCACTGCTGTTCAACAAAGTACTAGAAGTCCTAGCCTCAGCAATCAGACAACAAAAAGAAATCAAAGGCTTCCAAGTTGGCAAAGAAGAAGTCAAACAATCACTCTTTGCAGATGATATGATACTATATGTGGAAAACCCAAAGACTCCACTCCAAAATTGCTAGAACTCATACAGGAGTTCAGTCAAGTGTCAGGATATAAAATCAATGCACAGAAATCAGTTGCATTTCTATACACCAATAACAAGACAGAAGAAAGAGAAATTAAGGAATAGATCTCATTTACAATTGCACCCAAAACCATAAGATACCTAGGAATAAATTTAACCAAAGAGGCAAAGAATCTATACTCAGAAAACTATAAAGTACTCATGAAAGAAATTGAGGAAGACACAAAGAAATGGAAAAATGTTCCATGCTCATGGATTGGAAGAACAAATATTGTGAAAATGTCTATTCTACCTAAAGCAATCTACACATTTA
Organism: Martes martes; assembly: GCF_963455335.1. Classification (NCBI taxonomy): domain Eukaryota; kingdom Metazoa; phylum Chordata; class Mammalia; order Carnivora; family Mustelidae; genus Martes; species Martes martes. The sequence goes on from NC_137906.1 coordinate 9,067,587, forward strand.
ATGCAATCCCTATCCAAATCCCACCCATTTTTTCAAAGAAATAGAACAAATAATCCTAAAATTTATATGGAACCAGAAAAGACCTCGAATAGCCAAAGGAATATTGAAAAAGAAAGCCAAAGTCGCTGGCATCACAATTCCAGACTTCAATCTCTATTACAAAGCTGTCATCATCAAGACAGTATGGTACTGGCACAAAAACAGACATATAGATCAATGGAACAGAATAGAGGGCCCAGAAATAGACCCTCAACTGTATGGTCAACTAATTTTTGACAAAGGAGGAAGGAATGTCCAATGGAAAAAGACAACCTCTTCAACAAATGGTGCTGGGAAAATTGGACAGCCACATGCAGAAAAATGAAATTGGACTATTTCCTTACACCACACACGAAAATAGACTCAAAATGGATGAAGGACCTCAATGTGAGAAAGGAATCCATCAAAATCCTTGAGGAGAATACAGGCAGCAACCTCTTTGACCTCAACTGCAGCAACTTCTTCCTAGGAACATCGCCAAAGGCAACAGAAGCAAGTAAAAATGAACTATTGGGATTTCATCAAGATCAAAAGCTTTTGCACAGCAAAGGAAACAGTTAACAAAACCAAAATACAACTGACAGAGTGGGAGAAGATATTTTCAAATGACCTATCAGATAAAGGGCTAGTATCCAAAATCTATAAAGAGCTTATCAAACTCAACACCCAGAGAACAAATAATCCAATCAAGAAATGGGCAGAGGACATGAACAGACATTTCTGCAAAGAAGACATCCAGAACAGACACATGAAAAAATGCTCCACATCACTCGGCATCAGGGAAATACAAATCAAAACCACAATGAGATACCACCTCACACCAATCAGAATGGTTAAAATTAACAAGTCAAGAAATGACAGATGCTGGTGAGGATGTGGAGAGAGGGGAACCCTCCTACACTGTTGGTGGGAATGCAAGCTGGTGCAACCACTCTGGAAAACAGTGTGGAGGTTCCTCAAAAAACTGAAAATAGAGCTACCCTATGACCCAGCAATTGCACTACTGGGTATATATCCTAAAGATACAAACGTGGTGCTCCGAAAGGACATGTGCACCCGAATGTTTATAGCAGCAATGTCCACAATAGCCAAACTGTGGAAAGAACCTAGATGTCCATCAACAGATGAATGGATAAAGAAGAGGTGGTATATATACCCAATGGAATACTATGCAGCCATCAAAAGACATGAAATCTTGCCATTTGCGACGACGTGGATGGAACTAGAGGGTATCATGCTTAGCGAAATAAGTCAATCAGAGAAAGACAACTATCATATGATCTCCCTGATATGAGGAAGTGGAGATGCGATATGGGGGGGTTGAGGGGGTAGGAAAAGAAAAAATGAAAGAAGATGGGATCGGGAGGGAGACAAACCATAAACGACTCAATCTCATAAAACAGACTGAGGGTTGCTGGGGGGAGGGGGGACAGGAGAGGGTGGTGGTGATATGGACATTGGGGAGGATATGTGCTGTGATGAGTGCTGTGAAAGGTGTAAACCTGGCGATTCACAGACCTGTACCCCTGGGGATAAAAATACATTATATGTTTATTAAAATAAATAAATAAATTTAAAAAATAATAATCTTCAGCTTCCCAATAGAACAGCTGCTGGGACCCTACCTCTTTACCTATGTGTATGCATACCCATTCCCAGACACTCCCTTGTACCCAAACCCCTGTATACGCACACATGCCCCATATACACACATCCTGTACACAGAAACACGCAGAACTTCTGGACACTCACACTCCTCTGTAAACACAAACACACATCTAAACACACACTCCCGTTACACAAAAGCCACACACACACACACACACACACACACCCCTAGACATACACACCTCTGGACACAAACACACCACCACCACCATCACCTCCCAACAAGCCCAGCAGACAGTCAACCCCTGGACACTCTGCTGAGTTCTCTGCTGTGACATCCAAGACATCCCAGCTCCTCTGTCTCTGTATTAGTTACTACTCTGTAATCAATTACCATAGAACACAGTGGCATAAAACAATGATTTTATTATCTCAGAATCTGTGGGTGAGGAATTTGGAAATGACTTAGCTGAGTGGTTCTGACTAGAGCCTCTCATGAAGCTGTGGCCAAGCTATTGGCTGGGGCTGCCATTCTCCACAGGCTGGACTGAGCTGGAAGCTACATCACAAGTATCTCACTCGTGGGCCTGACAGGTCAGCACCAACTCTGGCAGGAGGTCTCAGGTGTGTACCATGTGGCTGCTTGACTGTCCTTATGACATAGCAGCTGACTTGCCTCTGTCAAGTGATTAAGAGTGGCAAGGTGGAAACATCTTTTTCTCATATGACTCAGCTGCAGTCACACACTGACATGCCTACAATATCCTCTGGTATCCCAGGCCAGCCCTGTTCATGGGAGAGACCACACACTAGGAGGAGAGATACTGGGGTGCTCATCAAAGCTGGATACCCCTACAACCAACCTGTTGTCTGACTGAGAAGCATGTAGGGGCATAAAGTCTTGGTGTCATGAAGGTCCAGCATGTGACAGGTACTCAAGAAAGTCCGTCCTCTCTCTTCTTCCCTTTGTCCTGATCCACAGGACTCCAAGAACCACCCCTTAGGCAACCACACTCCTTTCTCTGAGCTCATCCATAACCCCACTGCTGCCTCCATAATTCACAGGAACTGAAAGGTGATGGCTTCCACCAACTTCCCCCAATTGTCACCTCTCTTCTGGGTCCTATACACCTGACTCCACTGAAGTGAAGAAGGGGTATTGCAATGATTTAATGTAGAATGACAGACCACCCAAAAGGACGGTACAATCTTTTCTTTTACCCATGAAGTAAGGGACTGGACTCAGCTGGCCAAACCTTGCTTGGAGTCTCATGTGGTTGGAGACAGGTTGGGGCTGGAGTCATCCTGAAGGCTCTCTTTCCATGTCTGGTTTGAAGAGACCTGAACAGCTGGGCCTGGAATGCCTGGGGCTCCTAGCGATTTCAGGCTTCCTAGATACATACAACGATGACTGGCGATGATGAGGCTAGATAGATAGATGATAGATAGACAGAGATAGATATAGATGACAGGTAGGTAAAGAGGTAAATATGATTAGGTGATAAAGAGAGAGAGATAGAGACAAGTAAATAGAGAATCTTATAGACTTACAGTACTACATTTACAAACAAGGATTTGCATTTTCAAACAAGATTCCATGGAGAGGACAGTTCTTGAACTAAAGAAGTGAATATAGAAGTTCACACACCCTATAGGTCCTTCCAGTCCCATGGACAATCACCTACCCTGCAGAAGCCAGTCTGTTAACAGTAGAAGAAATTAGTCCCTGAATGAGCTAATTTTGACTTGACTTTTCTCTGGTCCTGCCTGTCTTTGACCCTCAAAGATTTAAGCAGCTCTCATCTGAGCTCTTCATGTATCCTGAACACCGTACAGCCTGGAGATGACCGGACACACTAGGCAGAACTCTGGTACCAGAAAAGCAATTCTAAGAGAGGCCTGGAAAGATGCCACCTGAGCACAGCGGTGCTTTTACTGCACTGCATCCCAGGCCCCAAGACTGCCGGCTCCTAGTTGTGATGACTGTTAACCTTAAAACTAAAACCTGCCAGTTGTTCTAATAGCACAGAGGGAGTTAATCAGGAAGAAATGAGAATTGCAATCCAGAACAAACAAGCTGCAGCAACCATAGCCAAGTCCGAAGAACAAAAGGGAGGTATACCTTCTCAGGAGAAAAGGGGAAGCAGGGAAGGCTGTTATAAACTGGAGTCCATTGGAGTAACCCAGGAGTGTGAAGTGTGTTGGTTTCTCATTGCCAGAGCTCTTGTGGGGCTGAAGGGGTGGTGGTTGTGGTGACAAGGAGAGCCCTTCTTCCTCCAGCTGGGATAGGAAGTTAGAGCAAGGTCAAGTCCCTTTGAGGTCAAGTCCATCACTTCTTGTTGGGTCTGGGTGCTAGGGCATGAGGGTGCCCCTGCTGAAACCCCACTCCATCTCACTGAGGTTCACATATCAATTATCAACTGACAAGTCACTTCTAGAAGGGGGATGTTTAAGATGGGATCGGGAGGGAGACAAACCATAAGAGACTCTTAATCTCACAAAACAAACTGAGGGTTGCTGGGGGGAGGGTGGTTGGGAGAGGGTGGTGGGGTTATGGACATTAGGGAGGGTATGTGCTATGGTGAGTGTCGTGCAGGGTGTAAACCTGGCGATTCACAGACCTGTACGCCTGGGGCTAATAATACATTATGTGTTTATAGAAGGGGGATGTTTATATTGTTCTTTGGAAAATTCCTGGAAAACACCAGCTGAGGCATTAGTATCTTCATAGTTAAAACTCTGGGAAAGATGTCTGCAATTACTTTCTCAAATGGCAGATTGAAGCTGGACTTGACAGGATGGAGACCAAATGTCCAAATGAACATGGTCTCCAGAGGACTGAGGATAATACAGCTATGAGAGTAATAGCCAACATTGATTATGAGCCCACGGCATGCTCCCTGATCTGTGTCCCAAACACCTCACACACATCGTCTGGTTTCATCATCACCTCAGATAGGCACAGGTATTCTGCCCCTATTTTACACAGTCTGAGGCACTAAGTACCAATGAGGGAGGGTGTTAACTAATTAACTCCAGGTTCCCCGTAAAACTGTCTGTAGAGGAGGCGGGTACCAGACTCCTGTCGCTAGGCAGCATACTCATCTCCCAGTCGCTGGAAATATTCACTCTTATGAGCTCACAGCTCCCCCACTCTTTGGAGTATTGCCCTTGGCCAAACTGAATCCATTTCACCAAGAAGTTTGTGCCTCCTGGAGGCAGGAGGGCAGTCTATGACCCACTAATGGGGTACAAAATACCAGTGACTGCCTCACAGTGATATCGACTTTGTAATACAATTCTGGCTCCAGAGCTCTCCATGATATTAGGCTCCCCCTGCTCCAGCTTTGCTCAGCTTGTGCTCCTGCCCTACCCAGCTCCCCTCAATCCTTTCTCCTGAGAGCATTGTCTTAATAGACCATTTGTCCTAGAACCCCCACCTCAGGCTCAACTTTTAAGGACCTGACTTGAGACAATAACAAAGCCCTAGCTAACTTGTGCACAGTGGCATTTCAGCTAAGGGACATACAGGTGCTGAAATGTGGCCCAAAGCTTGTGGGCCCAGCTATGCAAAGGGAGCACCTTTTCTTCATTTACCCAAGGCCACTGACTGGTCTAGACTCAGCCCTGGGCTGAGCTGGGATTCAAACTCCAGGAGCTCCAGCCTCAGAGCTGCCCATCTCTCATTCATTGTATGGTGCTGCCTCATTGCTGAAAATAATATAAGTTAGAATCAGGCAAAGGATGAGGAGATCTGTGTAGGCTCAAGCTGCTTTTCTGACCCACTTCTCCCAGAAAACAATCACAACCTTCTGGAATAGTCTTTTCCACGAACTATGCTCCTGACACATCTCAGAATAAATGCTGACCCGATATTTCAAAATCCCCCATATTCCTATGAAGATATCTCTATCAAAGTCAGGAAGTGGATGCTGACACATTATGGCAAGGAAAAATCAGAACCTTCAATTCCCTGGGGCACCTGGGTGGCTCAGTGGGTTAAAGCCTCTGCCTTCAGATAAGGTCATGATCCCAGGGTCCTGGGATCGAGCCCCGCATCAGGCTCTCTGCTCAGCAGGGAGCCTGCTTCCCTTCCTCTCTCTCTGCCTGCCTCTCAGCCTGCTTGTGATCTCTGTCTGTCAAATAAATAAATAAATAAAATCTTTAAAAAAGAACTTTCAATTCCCTCAACTGTTCTCACAATGTCTTTTATAGCAGAAGGACCCTGCTTACACACTGAGGTTACATGTCACCCCTCTTAAGTCTCTTTTGTTCAGTCTGGAACACTTCCTTACTTTGTCTCTGGTTTTTGTTAAAAAAACAAAACAAAACAAAATTCCGCAAGCAACTTGAACATCTGATTGGCTTTATTAAGCAATTCATGAACTGGCACCATCCCACCTGCCAACTCGACAGATGCTCCCAGGAGGTGTACAAATGCAGGGTTTTCTAGGGAGGAGAGTGGGGCAGGAAGAGCACAGAGGGAAAAGGAAGCATTGTTTCAGGACAGGACACCTCCATTCTGGGGAATGGACTTGCAGGGTTTCTATCCTGCCAATGACTCACTAGTGCACATCAGGAATTTTCAGACAGACTCTTGAAAGGTCCCCTTCCTGGGATAGGTTGAAACACAGTTGTTTGCTGTGAGGTGTGGTTGGGGGCCAGTGACTCCAATCCTGGCTTGCGTTTTCTTTTGTATCACTTTCAGGACCATGACGTTGTAGAATATTACACACCAGTTACAAATTAGGAGTAGATATTCTTTTTATTTCAGTCTGTCTCACAATTTGGGGGATTTCTTTTCAGGTTTGCCTCCTTGGCAAGAATATCCCAGAGGGGATACTGGGTTCCTCTCACCGCATCCTTTCCAGTGATGCTCCACCCCTTCCTCCTGTTCCTGATGATGCTCACTGGTCTGCTGGGTCTCTGCTCTGTGAGCTGCTCTTCCTTCAGGAACTCATGGGTGTCTGAGCTGTAGTACTTTGAAACTGCGTGAGTGTCCTCATCGATTGTAATCTGTTCCCATAATTCTCTCCACCTGTGTGTACTCAAGTTTCCAGTTTTATTCAATGGGCTATAATCTCTCCCTATCATTAGTTAACATGATGCCCAAATCGTTCTTGAGGGGTGGAAGAGACCCCACATGTTAGCTCTGTGTCCTGTGGATGTTTCCCCATCACTGTAGAGCACAAGATGCTCCTGGCTCATCATGTGCTTTCCCAGCCTGGAATCAGACATTTCTCTGAAAATCCCTAGTTCCCTTCAGTGGAAAATTACACTTGTGAGCCAGGATCTGGGCACGAGGTTTGCTCTTTTCTCTTACCACGTCACTTTCTAAGAACTGTCCATGGAGAGAGGTAGGGGATATGTGTTCTGGCACATACACAGACAGACCTCTCTTTCTCTCCCGATCTATCATCTATCCATAGGAAAGCACGACATTACATTGACACACTCACTTCCAGTCTCTGAATACACAGGCTTCATTTGGCTTTCTCCCTTTCCAAATCAGTGACTCCCTTCTCCAACAGTGAGAAACTCCTAAACCATTTAGCAGTAATATATTTACTTATTTGATCAATCCCCCTTTGTGTAACTAGCCCTCACTCCATCCCTTACCACTCATGTATGCCTCCACTGGCTACTTGGGTTCTCCACACTGTACTTGGGCTCCGAGGGCTCCTTCAGACCAACCCTCTGTGTGGGTGCCCTTCTCATCTAGCTTGGGCTCCCACGCCCATGCCAGCCTGCTTTTCCATGTGTACACCCTCCACACCCCATTCAGTCTCTAACTTGGAGTCACTGTGACTCTCTTCTCTGCCCCTGACCCCAGTGTGGGGCTGCCCACCTGGCTGTGCCCCACTGATGGCATTAGGACTGAATTATCCGGAAAGGAAAGGCAAAGGAAGAGGCCAGGAGAGGAGACAGAAGGGGCTGGAGGGGAGGGGAGAAATAGGAAGAATTCCATGCAGCTCCTCATACCAACTGAAATGGACAAATGCTTTTAGCCTTCCTGCCAAGTCAACTGGCCAATCAACCACCTCTGATTCAATGTTCATTCTGTCAGGACAGTTGCGAGCTGAGGCTAGAACACAAAGAGAAAGCATGTCCTCTGCCTACCAGAACAGCAGGGCAGATGAGATGAAAACTAATCATATAATACTAAGTGCCTCAATCGAGACTTAGAAAAAACATGTGCTCCCAAACCTGTAGAATTAAATTGTGAATATACTTTCTGACCAATGGGCAAAGTCACAGTGGATTAACTCTCACTTATCTTAATATATCACATTGGAGTTCTGAACAAGCTCCACCCACCCAGTGACTGTGATGGTCAAAACATTCAGTCACTGGCTCTCACTCATCATTCTATGGATCCCCCTTTAATGTGCACAAAACCATCAGTTCAGAGTTTTGTAAAGTGATGTTGATTGACTTCCTCAGTGTGATATTTATTTTTTTTCATTAATAATTAATTTTATTGTGTTCACTTAGCCATCATACAGTACATTAGTTTTTGATGTAGTGTTCAATGATCTATTAGTTGTGTGTAACACCCACTGCTCATCACAACATGTGCCCTCCTTAATACCCATCACCCTGTTACCCCCTCCCCCTCCCCTCTATAACCCTCAGTTTGGTTCCCAGAATCCAGAGTCTCTCAAGGTTTGTCTCCCTCTCTGATTTCTTCCCATCCAGTTTTCCCTCCCTTCCCCTATGGTCCTCCACACTATTCCTTACATTCCACATATGAGTGAATATATATGGTAATTGTCCTTCTCTGCCTGACTTATTTCATTCAGCATAATCCCCTCCAGTTCCATCCATATCAATACAAATTGTAGGTATTCATCCTTCCTGATGGCTGAGGAATATTCCTTTGTATATATGAATCACATCTTTACCCATTCATGTGTTGAAGGTCATCTCATCTCCTTCCACAGTTTGGCTATTATGGACACTGCTGCTATGAACATTGGGGTGCAGGTTCCCCTTCTTTCCACCATTTGTATCTTTGGGGTAAATACACAGTAGTGAAATTGCTAGTTCTATTTTTAACATCTTGAGGAACCTCCACACTGTTTTTCAGAGTGGCTGCACCAACTTGCTTTCTGACCAGTAGTGTAGGGTTCCGCTTTCTCCCCATCCTCACCAACATCTGTCACTTCCTGATTTGTTAATTTTCGCCATTCTAACTAGTGTAAGGTGGTATCTCATTGTGGTTTTGATTTGTATTTCCCTAATGGCTAGTGACGTTGAACATTTTGCCATGTGTCTGTTAGCCATTTGCATGTCCTTGGAGATATGTCTGTTCATGTCTTCTGCCCATTTCTTGATTGGGTTATCTGTTTTTTGGGTGTTGAGTTTGAGTAATTCTTTATAGATCTTGGATACCAGCCCTTTATATGACATGTCATTTCTAAACATCTTCTCCTATTCCATGGGTTGCCTCTTCGTTTTGTTGTCTGTTTCCTTCGATGTGCAGAAGCATTTTATCTTGATGAAGTCCCAATAGTTCATTTTTGCTTTTGCTTCCCTTGCCTTTGGTGATGTGTCTAGGGAGCACATTTTCTTTCTTTTTTTTTTTAATTAAATTTTTTATTTATTTTCAGCATAACAGTATTCATTGTTTTTTCACCACACCCAGTGCTCCGTGCAATCTGTGCCCTCCCTAATACCCACCACCTGGTTCCCCCAACCTCCCACCCCCCGCCCCTTCAAAACCCTAAGGTTGTTTTTCAGAGTCCATAGTCTCTCATGGTTCACCTCCCCTTCCAATTTCCCTCAACTCCCTTCTCCTCTCCATCTACCCTTGTCCTCTATATTATTGGTTATGCTCCATTTACCCCAAAGATACAGATGTAGTGAAAAGAAGGGCCATCTGTACCCCAATGTTTATAGCAGCAATGGCCACGGTCGCCAAACTGTGGAAAGAACCAAGATGCCCTTCAACGGATGAATGGATAAGGAAGATGTGGTCCATATACACTATGGAGTATTATGCCTCCATCAGAAAGGATGAATACCCAACTTTTGTAGCAACATGGACAGAACTGGAAGAGATTATGCTGAGTGAAATAAGTCAAACAGAGAGAGTCAAGTATCAGTGTGATATTTAAAGTAGCATATTCAAAATAAGACATGTGATAGAGATATCACTCCCAGAGTCATGACAATAATTCTCATCTTCATTAATGTAGGTTGATAAAATTGTTGAGAAAGTTTTATTCTTGATCAGGGGAACAGATGGTACTAACTGGGGGTAGTCTGTGTGAACCGGACAGGTTGAGTCTACATCACTGGCACTTATTGGTCAGCTCCTTCCCACTCCACAATACAGAATGCTCCAACACAGACACCAAAAAAGCTAAGTGAATGTATGGAAGTCCTAGTCATCTGTCACGGGCAGTAGATGCAGGCCATCTTCATTTCTGGGTTTTACTCACAAAGGAAATTGAGGTCTCTGGTGATCTGGGATACAGCTTCTTGAAGAAAAAAGAGGACGTCCATGGAGAAAGTCAGGGTCCACTCACACTCCCATCTCTTGGCTCAACCTTGAGAACAATGGGTTTTTCTGGTTGAATTAACCCTTGAATGCTTAATTTCATGGGGATCTGCAACAGTTAAACAAGCATATGAGAACCAACAAATGAAACCCTGCCAACAACAGAAGCAAAGAAGGCAAGGTACATGAAGGACAATGATGCATTACAAACATATAAATACTATTATTAGATTCATCTATCTCTGATTCTTTAAAATTACTCTGTAAGCTGTCAAGAATGGAGCATGGAAGAATTCATCCATCAGTCATTCAACAGATGATCTATTATTACTTACTCTGTACCAGGCTGGAGACACATTCATGTTAGCTGGTGTTCTTTTATTTTAATTTTAAGGGAACAGAATGAGTGTTTAACATTTAAAACAGATTCTTAGCCATTATGGCAACAATATTGAAAAGTACCAGAGTTAATTTTCTATATGTTGGCTCCTGAGTGTTTATTCCACATTTTGTTGTATGGACATCCACACAGCTAAACACACTGTCACCTCTCTCATGGAAACATCCATTCATGATGACAGATTGGGATGGGAAGGAAGCACAGCCTGACAGGAGCCAGGCTTGCAGAAGGTGGAGCCACGTACCCAGGATGGCCTGGACCCTGGGAGTCCTTCACATCAGGCAGACATGCTTCACACCAGATTCTCAACCTTGCTTGCCCTTGAGAATCCTGAGGGTACCTCTAAGGCCACACTCTGGGTGAATTAGGTTAGAGTTTCTGAGATGACCCGGGCATCGGGATTTTTCACAAACCCACTGATTCCCATGTACAATGAGGGTTTGAGAACCTCGGTCACCAGAGTGTCTATAAGTTGTGGTGGAGAAGAGCATTGTTCAAAAGTCATATCATGACTATCACTGCAGGTCATGACTGTGCACAACTTGGTTTCTTCCTTTCTGTGGACTTAAAAGAAATTTAAAATACTGCTCAAGGTCATCAGTCTGTATAATGATGTCACATGAACTGTACTGACCATGTGACCCTTATGGTTGGGTGGTCATAAACCACAGATATGGCACTCAGGAACTGAAGGGCCCTTGAATGTCACAGATGGCTTCAAATAGATTCTCTGGCCAATAGAACAAATTACTAGGCATGAATGAATACACACACACACACACACACACACACAGCTCTATTCCATATCCCTTAGTTTAATAAATAAATAAAAAATAAAACATTGTTTTTTGCAGAAAGTGCTCTCTCTGACCTGTGTTTCTTTACAAGGTTTGAAGGAGAAGTTCTGCAGGACTCTGACAAGGGCAAGTTTCATGTTCATGATCGCAAACCTCATCCCAAGGCAGTTTCGTGGTCCAGTTCCAAAGGGTAGGTATGTATAAGGATTTATGCTGTCCTTGTTCTTCTTACTGAACCTGATTCCACAACACAAGTTGGAAACAAGTTAGGGAAGCTTAAAAACCACAAGAGCTACATATTTGGTGTTCTCAACCAAGGATACATAGGAAATTTGATGGGCTGGTTACAGAAGTCCTGCTATGCTACTCTGCTGTGGTCGTTGCTACAGGTCATTGGATACCCCTTCCCTATGGGGACATTCAGTATTGTTGAAGAGATGGGAGGAATGCTTTTGAAAAGATTTATCTTAAACACTCGAATTATATTCAAGGTGGTGAGATGTTCACCCTCTGAAAGGCAAGAAAAGCCTGATTGAAGGAAATGTAGGATCTCACCTAAACTGATGGATGTTGGTCATATATCCATGGAGAAAGGAAGCAGGACAAATGCCTCCCATGATTTACATTGTTATTATTTCCCTTTACCTCCTTACCCTCCTTCTAGGACCACCCCAATCGATTTTCAGATGATTTACCTAGGCATGTGATATGACTCCACTATAATCATACTCAAAATTATGAATAATCACTCTAATTACTGAGTTTTTGTTTACCTGCCCCACAAAGCTATAAATTCCTTAAAGGTTAGAACTACAATTTATTCAAAATTCATTCCTCCATATTTATATCAATGAAAAGTGATAATGGCATTGTGATGAGGTACTATTTAAAACTCACTATATTATAGAGAAGATACTAGAATGTTAACCGATGATATGCTTTAATGTAATATGGAAAACAGATAAGGAATTATAAGAGTGCATGGATGAGGCAGCTGATATGGGTTGGTGTTTGTTGGGCAGGTGATGGGCACATACAGATTTATGTTAAGTATTTCATAGACTTGTGTCTATAGAATATGCTTGTGCATGTGTCAAAAATTCTCCACAATAGGGGCACCTGGGTGGGTCAGTTGGTTAACCATCTGCTTTCAGCTCAGGTCATAATCCCAGGGTCCTGGGATCAAGCCCCATGTTGGGCTCCCTGCTCAGTGGGGAACCTGCTTCTTCCTCTCCTTCTGCCCCTTCCCCCACTTGTGCTCTTTTTCCCTCTCTCTCACTCAAATAAATAAAATCTTTTCTTAAAGATTTTATTTATTTATTGGACAGAGAAAGAGACACAGTGAGTGAGGGAACTCAAGCAGGGGGAGCAGGAGAGGGAGAAGCCGGCTTCTTGTTGTACAGGGAGCCTGACGTGAGGCTCGATCCCAGGACCCGAGATCATATCCTGAGCCGAAGGCAGGCGCTTAATGACTGAGCCACTCATGTGCCCATCAAATAAATAAAATCTTTAATAAAATTATCCATAATAGGCATTTTTAATACATGGATTTCATACTGCCTGGTACAGTCCCTGACACACACAGATAAGCATTTCTTCTCGTGATTGAATGAATCACAGACAAGTACCAGGAGTGCTCCCTGGTTTCCATTAGAGAAGTTACAGGAGAGGGAACTGCTGAGCTTCTGGGAACCATCAGGTCTCCTGGTACAGAAAACAGATGACTTGGTCATTTTGAGATCTTTCAGCAAGTACTATGTGTGGATGCATTGCTAGCACTAGGGACGCCATGCAACAGGACAAGGGCTTGTCATCAGGGAGCTCAGAGGCAGGGGCTAAACGTCTAAATCCCTGAAATGTTCATCCAGATTTTGCTCACCAATACAAAAAACAAGAAAGCATGGACTGTAGCAGAATTCAAGCTGCACCCAAAGCCAGACTGCTCTGAATCATCAGAAGAGAAAGCTCAAGACCCCTCCAAGGAGGATGTCTCAGACAGCTAGAGAACAGATGAACAGAGAACAGCTTGCTCTGGATGAACCCCAGATACTGAGCGAGGTGGCAGCTGGCACAGGACTGCAGCCACAGACAGCACAGGCCTGTGTGCCTATGTCCTCCTGAGGCTGTTCCTCCTGTCGGGATGAGAACTCTCAGCTCCACAGCCTCTGATCTCACACTACAGCTAGCAGAAACGGTGGCCCAGGGTTACAAAGATGGAATGTAAGAATGTGAGGAGTAAATTCAGACAGCTAGAGAGCTCAGAAAAACTTAAAGGATAAAAAGTCCCACTGTCTTTTTTTTTTAAGATTTTTTTTTATTTTTTTATTTGACAGAAATCACAAGGAGGCGGAGAGGCAGGCAGAGAGAGAGGGGGAAGCAGGCTCCACACTGAGCAGAGTGCCCTATGTGGGGCTTGATCCCAGGACCCTGGGACCATGACCCGAGCCGAAGGCAGAGGCTTAACCCACTGAGCCACCCAGGTGCTCCAAAAAAGTCCCATTGTCTTAAAAAAGGATAATGGTAATGTATATTATGGTATATGCATAACCACAAACAAAAATACAGTATGTTGTTTATAGCTTACTGTTACATCAAGTAAGTAGTTGAAAAAATATATAATGCCATTGTATACAGGAACCATACCTTCTTTACGAAGGTATGGTCCCTATATATAATGGAATATTATGCCTCCATCAGAAAGGATGAACACCCAACTTTTGTATCAGCATGGATGGGACTGGAGGAGGTTATGCTGAGTGAAATAAGTCAAGGAGAGAAAGTCAATTATATGGTTTTGCTTACTTGTGGAACATAAGGAATAATATGGAGGACATTAGGAAAAGCAAAGGAAAAGTGAATTGGGAAAATCTGAGGCGGAGATGAACCATGAAAGACTGTGGACTCTGAGAAACAAACGGAGTTTTGGAGGGGACTGGGATGGGGGGTTAGGTGAGCCTGGTGGTGGGTATTAAGGAGGGCACGTATTGCATGGAGCACTGGGTGTGGTGCATAAACAATGAATCTTGGAACACTTTAAAAAAATCTAAATTTTTAAAAAGTACATATATATAAAATGCCATTCTTTTATTAATTTATATGCATAGAAAAATATCCACAAGGACATATATCATATGATTTTTTGAGAGTGAATGCTTTTTTTTAATTATTTCTTTTCAGCATAACAGTATTCATTGTTTTTTCACCACAGCCAGTGCTCCATGCAATACGTGCCCTCCCTAGTACCCACCACCTGGTTCCCCCAACCTCCCACCCCCCCTGCCCCTTCAAAACCCTAAGGTTGTTTTTCAGAGTCCATAGTCTCTCATGGTTCACCTCCCCTTCTAATTTCCCTCAACTCCCTTCTCCTCTCCATCTACCCTTGTCCTCCATATTATTTGTTATGCTCCACAAATAAGTGAAACCATATGATACTTGACTAGCCATCAGGAAGATTCAAATTAAAACCATATTGAGATACCACCTTACACCAGTTAGAATGGCCAAAATTAGCAAGACAGGAAACAACGTGTGTTGGAGAGGATGTGGAGAAAGGGGAACCCTCTTACACTGTTCATGGGAATGCAAACTGGTACAGCCACTTTGGAGAACAGTGTGGAGATTCCTCAAGAAATTAAAAATAGAGCTTCCCTATGACCTTGCAGTTGCACTACTGGGTATTTACCCCAAAGATACAGATGTAGTGAAAAGAAGGGCCATCTGTACCAAAATGTTTATAGCAGCAATGGTCACGGTCATGGTCACGGTCGCCAAACTGTGGAAAGAACCAAGATGCCCTTCAACAGATGAATGGATAAGGAAGATGTGGTCCATACACACTATGGAGACATATATCATATGATTAATAATGATGTATGTGACTGGTGATGACATTAATCTTCTTTTTTCTCAACTACAGTTTGCAAAATTTTGACAATGATCATCTTGTAATAAAAAATACTTCTAAAAATAAAAGATGTACAAATAAATAATTGTACAACCATATGCTTGTCATCTACATGAAGGAAATATCAGAATATCCTCCAATATGAAGGTGGGTTCCCTATTCCAAGGTTCCCTGTACCTTTCAGGACGGAACTCCTCAGGCTCTGGCCAGAGATCCTGGTCTCGGTGAAGAGTAAAGACTGGCACCATCACCACTGTCCCTTTGGGAATGAACACACCACTGATTTCCACATCTTTCTTACAGACTCTCTCAAGTCTACCGATTGGGTATAATCTCAGAGTTTCATTCAACACCATGTCCAGATACTCCATCTGTACAAGGCCATCATAAGTGGGTGGTGCCTGGAAGGAAACAAACAGATTTTGATGCATTGAGATTTGGAATCAACATTCAACTCACTCTATACGCTACTTCTCAAGTGTTAGGAACACCTAAGAATCATTTATTTTCGTAAAGGGCATTTATGGATGTTTTAATATCTACCATGTCATTTGTTCTGCTTAGTGGCCCACTGACATGTGTGCAATAGTAATGATGAGGGGAGATGGCTGGGAAAATCCCCTAAACAGGGTCTGAAATCCTTCCTAGGTAGTGATTTTTCTTCCTCGTGTGAAAAAAAGAGACTAAGACTGTGACACTTAATGGGTTTTTTTTTTTTAGTTTTTTATTTAAGTTCTATTTAGTTAACATATAGTGTATTATGAGTTTCAGGTGTCGAATTTAACAATGCATTAGTTGCACATAACACCCAGTGCCCATTACATCAGGTGGCCCCCTTAATGCCCATCACCCAGTTACCCCATCCTCCCATCCTCTCCCCTCCAGAAACCCCCAGTTTGTTACCTATATTTAAGAGTTATAGTTTGTCTCCCTCTCTGTTTTTATCTTATTTTATTTCTCCTTCCTCCTGACCCTTAGTCTTCAGTGAAATATGTTGAAGTCACCATTTTCTTTCAAAACAGAGGTCATACACCCACACCATAGAAGAAGAACATACAACAGAAAATATCTCCTCTTCCACATAAACTCTTCTAGTGGAAATATCCTGATTTCTATCTTTTCAATTATATTTACAATATTTAGAGAGAAACACTATATTACATAGAAACCATGATTGGGGGAGACACTAGTTCCTTTCAACAAAAATAGGGCAAGAGAGGTAGGACTGGATGCCACCAACTGAGGGAACACAATTTCAGTTCTAGGGAATACTGTGAAAGGGATCAGATCTCAGCCCCACCCTCTGTTGCTGGAAAGGTCTCCTCATTGTTGGTCTGGGGTTTCACTCTTTGCACAACAAGGCGCTCCAGCCCTGGAGGCCAGGTCTCTTCATAAGCTGGGAGTTCCTGTTTAGGCAGCTCTGTTTCATTCCTTGTTCCCCAGCCAACAATTAATCCCCAAGTTCCAGATAATACAGGTATAAGAAAGTGGAACCTCTTTCCCCAGTACCACCAAATAACTATATGAAGCAGAGGCTCACCCCCATGCTGGACATGCAAACGTGAGTTAGAAGTACACCTTTTTATGAAAACCCACTGGATTTGAGAGCTAATCTGTTACTGAGATATAACCAAGCCTATTCTGACTCCCTCCTCAGTAGGACCCACTCACCTTCTTGGGGAAAGTCGCATCAATCTCCTCCTGCAGTTTCTGCTGGACATCAGGGTGAGTGGCCAATTCATACACAAGGAAGGAAAGAGAAGTGCTAGTGGTCTCATAGCCAGCAAAAATAAAGATAATAGATTGGGCCACGAGTTCCAGATCAGACAGAGCTAAAAGGAGAAGAGAGATATTTGAATTAAAACAGATGAATATAGGGGCACCTGGGTGGCTCAGTGGGTTAAGCCTCTGCCTTCGGCTCAGGTCATGATCTCAGGGTCCTGAGATTGGGCCCCGCGTTGGGCTCTCTGCTCAGTGGGGAGCCTGCTTCCCTTCCTCTCTCTCTCTCTCTCTGCCTGCCTCTCTGCCTACTTGTGATCTCTCTCTGTCAAATAAATAAATAAAGTCTTTTTAAAAAAAGACACTTCTCCAATGAAGACATACAAATGGCTACCAGACACATGAAAAAATGTTCATCATCACTAGCCATCAGGGAGATTCAAATCAAAACCACATTGAGATACCACCTTACACCAGTTAGAATGGCCAAAATTAGCAAGACAGGAAACAACGTGTGTTGGAGAGGATGTGGAGAAAGGGGAACCCTCTTCCACTGTTGGTGGGAATGCAAACTGGTGCAGCCACTTTGGAGAACAGTGTGGAGATTCCTCAGGAAGTTAAAAATAGAGCTTCCCTATGACCCTGCAATTGCACTACTGGGTATTTACCTGAAAGATACAGATGTAGTGAAAAGAAGGGCCATCTGTACCCCAATGTTTATAGCAGCAATGGCCACGGTCGCCAAACTGTGGAAAGAACCAAGATGCCCTTCAACGGATGAATGGATAAGGAAGATGTGGTCCATATACACTATGGAGTATTATGCCTCCATCAGAAAGGATGAATACCCAACTTTTGTAGCAACATGGACAGGACTGGAAGAGATTATGCTGAGTGAAATAAGTCAAACAGAGAGAGTCAAGTATCATATGGTTTCACTTATTTGTGGAGCATAACAAATAATACAGAGGACAAGGGTAGATGGAGAGGAGAAGGGAGTTGAGAGGAAATTGGAAGGGGAGGTGAACCATGAGAGACTATGGACTCTGAGAAACAACCTGAGGGTTTTGAAGGGGCGGGGGGTGAGAGGTTGGGGGAACCAGGTGGTGGGTATTAGGGAGGGCACAGATTGCATGGAGCACTGGGTGTGGTGAAAAAACAATGAATACTGTTACGCTGAAAAGAAATAAAAAATTTAATTTAAAACAAAAACAAAAACAAAACAAAACAAAAAAATGATATAAGAGACTAAGTTAGTAATATATGAGATCATACTGACATATATAAATAGACAAATACAGAATATTGGATGTTATATGCAACTAGTGAATTGTTGAACAGTACATAAAAACTCATGATATACTCTATGCTGGCTAACAGGACATAATAAAAAATAAAAATAAAAATAAAAAATAAATAAACCAATACAATAATGATGGTAAGTGGAAAGCTCACCCTAACAACGAACTATCACTCCTCATGTAGAAGCAATGGTGGAAGTAGAAAGTCATCATTTCCAACCATCATAGTAATAATGGTTTTAGTCAAATACCATCCATGGATGATAAAATAGTAGGTGATGGCTTAAAGAGAAACACCACGTGTACACAGTCACAAAGGCATCCTGCACCAGTTACTTTTTTTTTTTTTCATCATGTGTACCTTTATTTTTGTATATATATAAGTTTTTCTTTTTTTAAAATTTGGGAGGTAGTTTCTTCTTTTTTTTTTTTTTCCAATTTTTTATTTATTTTCAGCGTAACAGTATTCATTGTTTTTTCACCACACCCAGTGCTCCATGCAATCTGTGCCCTCCCTAATACCCACCACCTGGTTCCCCCACCCTCCCACCCCGCCCCTTCAAATTACAAAAGGAAAAGAAAAACTTGCAGTAGATTAAGCCAGTGAACACAAGTTTAACCAAGTGTTCCAAGTGAAGGTCACCAATACTGGGGCCAGGTGCCTCCTGATGTGAGGAAGCCTTGATGTGAATTCCCAGGCAGAAGTTCTGATTCAGTGGGCCTGGATTAGACTGGAGGATTGCCATTGCAAACAAGCTCCCATGTGGCAGACCGCTGATGACTTTGTCTATCATTGTCCTTCGAGCTTTGAACAAACTGTGGCTGTGTTCTTCTGGAAAATGCTCTGCTACCATTTGTATCTGAACATGCGTCTTGCTTCAATTTTCTGATATTCCATCTGCTAAAACTCTTCCTCTGTATCTGAGAACAGTCTCCTGTAACTGAGCCACCCCATCAAGAGCCCTCTGAAGCTCTCTTGGCTTACCTTTATGGGTGTCCATTTCTTTGGAATTCTGGGAGTTAATCATCAGCTGAAGAAAGTCCACTCGATGCTGGACACAGAAAGAGATGTTTCAATGACAAAAACTCACTTGTGAAGCCAGAAATACTAACTTCTTTCGTGAGTATATGATGCCTTTACACCCAGAAATTTAACTAATGTTGTCAGAGACATCAGTGAACAAAAATATCCAGCTAAAAATCTTGGAGAGCACGATATTTCCCTGACAGGAATCCAGCCATTATGTCCCACTACTTTTTGGTTCTTGCTCTCTCTGTCCCTCAGCTTCTCTGGCTTTTGAACACAGCATCCCGGCCCAAGAGTTGCCTGCTCCCTCTCCTATCACACCTACTGGCTCAGGAGAAAGTCCCCGATTTTAGTCCTTTTGTTTTTTCAGCCTCAGTTCTTAATGAATGGCCATATATACCAATCCTCTGGCCTCTGTAGAGTCCACAGGAAGTTTCTCTGTCAGAATCTTTCAATGTCCCACCTTCCCAGAACGCTGCACAAACTTCAGAGACATCCTGGGGTGCCCAGCCCTGTCTCCCTGTCCTGCACACATCCTAGTGCTGGCCACCAGGCCTCAGGAAGGCAAAGCCTGTTTGGCCAGCTTGCAGCCTCAGTGCCCAAAGAAGACACCTGTTCACTCCAGACTATGACAGCCTCAAATTTAACATAAGCAGGTGCCTGGGGGAACTTCCACTGGAGAATGTGCAAGAAAAGAGGCTTGGAATTGAAGGGATGCTTTGCCATTGTAAAATATGGCAAAGTTATACTACCAGGAAAATGATTGTACACAGTAATTTTTATGTTTTGACCATTTATTGAAGGGAAGTGGTAGTTTTTCTCTCACCAAACTGATGCAGTGGCATACTAGTTGGCATGCTTATTCTTGAATTTTAAACATTGGCTGACTCATCTTCTTATCTCCTCTCCTGACCTCTACCTTCTTCATTCTCTCTAAAATGTTAGAAGTCTGTTGCCCTAAACTCTAGAGTTCTCTATTTACCATAAAAACATGCTTAGTAGCGTGCACATCAGATGCATAGAGCTCAATAAAAGATCAAAGGTGAATATACACATGTAACCACCACTGGATTTACCTTTTGTTTGTCTTTGAGGCGACTTTCCTTCATCCTCTTTATAGATTTCTTGAAAAAATCAGTAACGCTTTTTGGAAATAGTGAGATATTTAACATTTCAAAAACTGGGGTAAGGAATGGAAACAGTACTATAAGAAAAAAAAACAGCAATGGAAATATCAATGAAAATGCAAAATTTCCCTGGAGAATATATAATTTCATCTACCAACCTGAGGATTAAAAGACACCAGGATTCATTCATATCAGGAGTCAATCCCTCTATGAACTTTACTCAAATTTTCAAGCCAATGGTTGAGCCAGAGCAAGTCACACACATGGACCACCACTAGAGCAGTCAGATCCAAAGGAACGGGATTACATTCCTGGATCTCTTAGACTTTCATTTTTGGACTAGAGCATGTTTGGAAACACCAGACCATAATATGTTACTTTGATTTATCACGCTGTTTAAGAAATTGTGTCAGGATGGAAATAATACATAGTACGCCCTTCAACTACAATGGAATAAAATTAGAAAACAAGAACACAATCAACATGGAAAACCCATGAATCTGTGGAAATTACACAATACACTTTTATACAGCCAGTCAGCAAAGAAGAAATCTAAAGGGCATTTAGAATTACTTGGAGAACACAAAAATGAGGAAATCACACACCAAAACTCATGGGATGTAGCAAAAGCAATGGCCGGGAAGAAATTTTTCATTATATATGCCTATCTTTAAAGAGAACCAATATTTCAAATATATGACCCAACACTCAGTCAAAAACATGCCAAAGAATCCTCTTACACTGTTGGTGGGAATGCAAGTTGGTGCAGCCACATTGGAAAACAGCGTGAGGTTCCCTTAAGAAATTAAAAATAGAGCTTCCCTATGACCCTGCAATTGCACTACTGGGTATTTACCCCAAAGATACAGATGGAGTGAAAAGAAGGGCCATTTGTACCCCAATGTTCATAGCAGCAATAGCCACGGTCGCCAAACTGTGGAAAGAACCAAGATGTCCTTCAACGGACGAATGCATAAGGAAGATGTGGTCCATATACACTATGGAGTATTACTCTTCCATCAGAAAGGATGAATACCCAACTTTTGTAGCAACATGGATGGGATTGGAAGAGATTATGCTGAGTGAAATAAGTCAAGCAGAGAGAGTCAAGTATCACATGGTTTCACTGATTTGTGGAGCATAACAAACAACATGGAGGACATGGGGAGATGGAGAGGTGAAGGGAGTTGGGGGAAATTGGAATGGGAGATGAACCATGACAGACTATGGACTCTGAAAAACAATCTGAGGGTTTTGAAGGGGCGGGGGGTGGGAAGTTGGGTGAGCCTGGTAGTGGGTATTATGGGGGGCATGTATTGCATGGAGCACTGGGTGTGGTGCATAAACAATGAATTCTGGTACACTGAAAAGAAATTAAAAAATAAAATATTTTTTAAAATGCCCAAAATACATGAGCACACTAAACCAAAAGCAAGCAGAAGGAAGCACATAATACAGACAAGAGCAGAAACTTAGGAAATAGAGAATAAAAAACAAGAGAAAATTCAAAGGAAGCAAAGCTGATTCTTTCAAAAGATCTTTAGCTAGACAACCAAGGGAAAAGGAGAAGAGTTTCCAATTACTGTCATCAGAAGTGAAAGAGGAGATTACTGCTGACATTACAAAACTAAAAAGGACTGTAGGGAATACTATGAACAACAGAATGCCAACAAATTAGACGAAATGGAAAAATTCCTAGAAAAAGAGAAACTAGAAAGTGACATAAAGACACACACACACACACACACACACACACACACACACACAGAGGCAATCTGAAAGACAAATAAAAGGACTGAGTTAGTAGTGAAGAAACTAGTGACAAAAAAGAAACTCAGCTCCAGGGGGTTTCTCAGGTGAGTTCTAGCAAATATTTAAAGTGCAATCAACACCAATTTTGCACAAATTCTTCCAAAAACAGAAGAGGTAAGAACACTACCAAACTCATTCTACTTGGCCAGTATTATGCTAATACTAAAACCAGACAATGATATCACAGAACAAGAAAACTACAGACCAATGTATCTTATGACATGGATCCTCAAATCCTCAACAAAATACAAGCAAACTGAACCCAGCAACATATCAAAAGAAGGATATACCATAACCAAGAGGGGTTTATCTCAGCAATTCCAGGTTATATAATACAATATAATGACAAAAGTTTTTTAAAAACACAGTCATCTCAATACAGCCAGAGAAAGTATATAACAAAAATCCAACACAATTTGGCAATAAGAATACTCAACAAACTAGAAGCAGAAAGGAATGTCCTCAATCTGATAAAGGGCATCTATGAAAAATTCATAGCTAACAGCACACTTATTGGATATAGACTGGACACTTTCCCATAAGATTAAACAAAACGAGGATGTCTCTATCACCCTTCTATTCAACATTGTACTAGAAGTTTTAGCCAGGAAATGTTTGCAAAAGAGAGAGAGAGGAAATAAAGGAGGGAAGGAAGGAAGGAAGGAAGAAAAGGAAAGGGAGGGAGGGAAGAAGATGGATGGAGGGAGGGAGAGAGGGAGGGAGGAAGAAAGGAAGGAAGTGAGGGAAGGAGAGAGGGAGGGAGGAAGGAGGGAAGGGAGAGAGGGAGAGAGGGAGGGAGGAAAGAAAGAAGGAAGGAAGGAAGGAAGGAAGGAAGGAAGGAAGGAAGGAAGGAAGGAAGGAATGAAGGGGAACCAAAAGTTATTCATAGAGAAAATATAGAGTTAAAAGCATCTCTATTATCAGACAGCATAATGTTGTACATTATTATTAACAAGGAAATATATTAACTGATATCTCCCCATAAATATAAACTGAGAACAAAATGGTTTAGTTGCAGAATTTGGAACAGATTTAACAAAAGAAGTGCTGGGGCACCTGGGTGGCTCAGTGGGTTAAAGCCTCTGCCTTCGGCTCAGGTCATGACCTTAGGGCCCTGGGATCGAGCCCCACATCGGACTCTGCTCAGCAGGGAGCCTGCTTCCCTTCCTCTCTCTCTCTACCTGCCTCTCTGCCTACTTGTGATCTCTGTCAAATAAATAAAATCTTAAAAAAAAAAAGAAACAAGAAAAGAATGTGTTAAAAAAAAAGTGCTATACTTTGAAAACCACAAGTATTGTTGAAATAAATTAAAGAAGATCTATGTAAATGGAAAAATATCTAATGACCATGAATTAGAACTTAATATTGTCAAGATGGCAATACTCCTCAAGCTGATCTAGAGATTAATGCATTCCTTATCAGAATTCCTTATCAGAATCCTAGCTGGCTTCTTTGTCAAAATTGATATACTGAATTTAAAATTCGTATAGAATTGTAATAATCCAGAATGACCAAACAATCTTGAAAGAAAAAAGAATAAAATTATAGAACTCCAAGTTCTAGTTTCAAAACTTAGCACAAAGCTATAATGATCAAGACAGTGTGGACCACATTCTCTTACACCATACACAAAGATAAACTCAAAATGGATGAAAGCCCTCAGTATGAGACAGGAATCCATCAAAATCCTAGAGGAGAACATAGGCAGTAACCTCTTCGACAATGGCCACAGCAACTTCTTTCAAGACATGTCCCAAAGGCAAAGGAAACAAAAGTGAAAATGAACTTTTGGGACTTCATCAAGATCAAAAGCTTCTGCACAGCAAAGGAAACAGTCAACAAAACAAAGAGGCGGAGGGTGGGAGGGTGGGGGAACCAGGTGGTGGGTATTGGGGAGGACACAGATTGCATGGAGCACTGGGTGTGGTGAAAAAACAATGAATACTGTTACACTGAAAATAAATGAAAAATTTAAAAAAAAAAACAAAGAGGCAACCCACAAAATGGGAGAAGATATTCACAAATGACACTACAGACAAAGGGCTGATATCCAAGGTCTATGAAGAAATTCTCAAACTCAACACCCAAAAAACCAGATAATCATGTCAAAAAATGGGCAGAAAACATGAACAGATACTTCCCCAATGAAGACATCCAAATGGCTAACAGACACGTGAAAAAATGTTCATTAGCTATTAGGGAAATTCAAATAAAAACTACATTGAGATACCACCTTACACCAGTTAGAATGGCAAAAATTGACAAGGCAGAAAACAAGAAATGTTGGCAAGGGAGACCCTCTTACACTGTTGGTGGGATGTAAGCTGGCACGGCCACTTTGGAAAAGAGTATGGAAGTTCCTCAAGACATTAAAAATAGATAAAATAAAATAAAATTAAATTAAATTAATCAAGTTGGATTAAACATGCACTCTTAAAAAAATAGAGCTACCCTACAACCCAACAATTTCACTCCTAGGTATTTACCACAAAAATACAGATATAGTGATAAGAAGGGCCACAGGCACCCCAATGTTCATACCAGCAATGTCCACAATAGCCAAACTGTGGAAGGAGTCAAGATGCCGTTCCACAGATGAATGGATAAAGAAGATGTAGTACAGATACACAATGGAATATTATTCAGTCATCAGAAAGAACAAATACCCACCATTTGCATCGACATGGATAGAACTGGAGGGGATTAAGTGAAGTAAGTCAAACAGAGAAGATAATTATTGTATGGCTTCACTCATATGTGGAACATAAGCAATGGCACAGAGGACTATAGGGGAAGGGAGGGAAATCCAAAGGGGGAGAAATTAGAGAGGGAGATGAACCATGAGAAACTATGGACTCCGAGAAACAATCTGGGGGTTTCAAAGGGGAGAAGGGTGGGGTGGAGGGGGTAATAGGGTGATGGGTATTGAGGAGGGCACATGCTATGATGAGTAATGGGTGTTTATACTTAACATGAATCACTGACCCTGAAAAAAATGTTATTTGTATCAACATGGACGGGACCGGAGGAGACTATGCTGAGTGAAATAAGTCAAGCAGAGAAAGTCAATTATCATATGGTTTCACTGTGGAACATAAGGAATAACATGGAGGACATTAGGAGAAGGAAATGAAAGGTGAATTGGGGGAAATAGGAGGGGGAGAAGAACGATGAGAATGCAGACTCTGAGAAACCAGCTGAGGGTTTTGGAGGGGAGAGGGGTGGGGAATTAGGTGAGCCTGGTGGTGGGTACTAAGGAGGGCACACACTGCATGGAGCACTGGGTGTGGTACTTAAACAATGAATCTTGGGACACTGAAAAAATAAGATTAATTTAAAATATATATATACACCTTTAATATACTTATGAATAAACTTTGCCAAAAGTAAAAAAAAAATTAAAAAATGAAGTTATTTACACTAAAAAAAAACTGTGTGGTCCCAGCATACGGAGAGACATATAGATCAATGAAATTAAATTTGGAGTCCAAAATTTTACCCATGTGTTTATGCTTAACTGAATTTTGAGAAGGTTTCCAATACCGTTCAATGGAATTAAAATGGTCTTTTCAATAAATGGTGCAGGGACAAGTCACATGACCTCAGATCTTACAAGAAATTCTTAAATATGACCTAAAATCACAGAAAATAAAAGGAAAAATACATGCATTATACATCGTCAAAATTAAAAACTGTACTACAAAGAACACAGTGTTATATGTAAACAATGAATCATGAAACACTACATAAAAACTAATGATGAAAGACTATGGACTCTGAAAAACAACCTGAGGGTTTTGAAGGGGCGGGGGTGGGAGGTTGGGGGAACCAGGTGGTGGGTATTAGGGAGGGCACAGATTGCATGGAGCACTGGGTGTGGTGAAAAAACAATGAATACTGTTGTGCTGAAAATAAATAAAAAATTTAATTAACAAAAACTAATGATGTACTGTATGGTGACTAACATAACATAATAAAATTTAAAAAAATAAAGTGAAACCATATGATACTTGACTTTCTCTGTTTGACTTATTTCACTCAGCATAATCTCTTCCAGTCCTGTCCATGTTGCTACAAAAGTTGGGTATTCGTCCTTTCTGATGGAGGCATAATACTCCATAGTGTATATGGACCACATCTTCCTTATCCATTCATCCGTTGAAGGGCATCTTGGTTCTTTCCACAGTTTGGCGACCGTGGCCATTGCTGCTATAAACATTGGGGTACAGATGGCCCTTCTTTTCCCTACATCTGTATCTTTGAGGGAAATTGGAAGGGGAGGTGAACCATGAGAGACTATGGACTCTGAAAAACAACCTGAGGGTTTTGAAGGGGCGGGGTGGGAGGGTGGGGGAACCAGGTGGTGGGTATTAGGGAGGGCACAGATTGCATGGAGCACTGGGTGTGGTGAAAAAACAATGAATACTGTTATGCTGAAAATAAATTAAAAAAAAAAAAGTGAAAAGCCATCTACAGAATGGGACAGAAAATTTGCAAGTCATCTATCTGATGAGGGACTTTAATCTAGAAGATACAGAGAACTCTTACAAACAGATGAATGACTAAACTATAAATGGGCAAGAATTTGAACACACATTTATCTAAAGAAGTTATGTTATGCTGAAAATAAATAAAAATTTTAATTTAAAAAAAAAGAAGTTATGAAATAAGCAATAAGCATATAAAAATTTGCTCAACCCCACTAGCCATTAGAGAAATGCAAAACAAAACCATAATAAGATACTTTTCACACCATTAATGTGGCCATCACCAAAAAGGTAGACAAGTGTAGACCAAATGCACCAAGGATGGACAGAAACCAGAACCTTCTTACTTTCTGGTGGGAATGTAAAATGGTATTGCTATTGTAGAGAAAAGTTGGGCACTTCCTTATTAAATTAACCACACTGTATCTTAGCAACATGACTAGCCACAATACAAAGCATTGTACAAACATAGCTAAAGTTACCTCACAATTCCACCTCTGAGTACATACCCAAAAGAATTGAAAAGAGGTATTCTTTTTTTATTGTGTTATGTTACTCACCATACAGTACATCATTCATTTGTGATGTAGTGTTCCATGATACACTGTTTGTATATAACACCCAGTGCTCTGTGCCCTCCTTAATACCCATCACCAGGCTTACTTTCCTCCATCCTCCTCCCTTCTAAAACCCTCAGTTTGTTTCCCAGAGTCCATAGTCTTTCATGGTTCATCTTCCACTCCGATTTCTCCCTCTTCATTTTTCCCATCTCCTAATGGTCCTCCATGCTATTCCTTATGTTCCACAAATAAGTGAAACCATATAATTGACTTTCTCTGTTTGACTTATTTCACTTAGCATTAATAGGTATTCTAACAAAAACTTGAGCATGAATGTGGATAGTAACACTATTCACAATAGCCAAGAGTTGGAAACAGTTCAAACATCTATCAAATGATGGAAAGATAAACAAAAGGCAATATGTCCATACAATGGAATATTAACTGGCCACAAAAAGAAAGTTCTGATGGATGGTGCCACATGGATAAACCTTGAAAACACACTAATGAAGGAAGGCAGCCACAAAGATCACATGTTACATGATTCTATCTGTATGAAGAGTCCAAGAAGAGGCAAATCTATTAAGACAGAAGAGGGCTTAGGGCTAAGGAAAGTGGGAAGTGATGGTAAAAAAGTACAGGATTTCTGTGTCAACAACAATATTCCAACCACTGACTGCAGTAAAAGTTGCACGTTACCTTTGAATGCACTAAGCAGAGTTTTCAGCTTCCTTGAGTTATAACAGACATACAGTACTGTATATGATAGGGCACACTGTATGTACTTGACATACATATATAAAAATGATTACCACAATAAGATTATTAACATCCATCATCTCATATAGTTATAAAAACAGAATTTTCTATTATGATGAGAACTTCTACAATCTACTCTTAGCAACTTATAGAACATCATACAGCAGTGCCAACTATAGTCACCATGTTGTGTTTACAGTCCAGTACTCATCCATCTTATGCCTGAAAGTGTGTACCTTTGGTCACCTTCATTCAAGTACCACCCCACAACCCCTGCCTCTGACAACCACAAATCTAATCTCCTTTTCGCAGGACTTGGTTTCTTGTAATGCCTTTTTTTATTCCACATGTAATTGAAGTCATATAGTATTTGTCTTTCCCTGTCTGACTCATTTCACTTGTCATCATGCCCTTGAAATCCAACCATATTGTCCAAATACAGAATGTCCTTCCATTTCTATGGCTGAATAAGACTCCATGGCATATACATACCACATTTTCATTATCAATTCCTTGGACAATGAACACTCAGACTGTAAAAATTGAATCTTACACTTAAAAGGGGGACATATATGTTAGATGATGTTATATCTCAGTAAAATTGGTATAGAACGGTAGGAAGGGAGAAAATGAGGGAGGAAAGAAGGAAGGGGAAAAGGGAAAGGAAGGAAAGAAGAAAACTGGTATTGTACATACATAATGAGAAGAAAAATGGATCAAGGAAATCAAATTTTAAGAGCTTCTTAATATTTTCCACGAAGGGATCCTGTGGGTTGTTGAGGGAATCAATGTTCACTCCAAACGATGTGCTGGTAATCACATCCATGCTGTAGGCCCCAAAGACGCTGTGAGAGAAAGAAAAACATATGTAATTATTATCACCACCTCTTTACTGTCCTTATCCAACACATGCAGCAAAAAGTGCATGTAGATTCCAATGTCCAGACAAGACAAAAGCCACACATTCAGAACCA
The DNA here is from genome assembly GCF_963455335.1 of Martes martes. NCBI lineage: Eukaryota > Metazoa > Chordata > Mammalia > Carnivora > Mustelidae > Martes > Martes martes. The sequence goes on from NC_137906.1 coordinate 9,096,607, forward strand.
GCTGCTGCATCATCTGAAGAGTCTAGACGCCATCACACTCACTCATGAGTGCTCGTGAGGTGCCAAGGATGTAGCTGTCCTTGTGCTAGGGGTGATGGGGACACTGTGACATCTTAGACACACCTCTGAGCTCAAGGAGCTCAGTCATGGAGGGATAGAGACCCAAATTTGGGGGCAGATTACAGTAGTGTGTTTTGAGTATGGGCAGCAGAAGGTGGATAAGCACTGTGTCTGAGCAGGACAAACGGTGGGATAATTAACTCTTCCTCATGGAGTCAAGAGCCATGAAACTGATCTGGATCTTCTCTCACCACATTATCTGTGCTCAGAGCTGATTCCTCTTCAGTACATTACAGAACATCAACACCCTGTTCTGTGCTGCCAGGAACACCATCCCTTCTTCTCTACACCCCTGCTAAGGCTCCTGAAAGACCCACTCTGTCTCATCTTCATCAATCTGAGATTGTCCTGAGGACACACTCATTTCTGGAAAAAATAAGAACTAAGAATGTTCATACTTTAAAAATATATATTAAATCACACCAAAATTGATTTAGGAGATTCCATAGCTAAGTGATTATATGCCCCTACTTTTCCTAGGACAGATCCAATGTACATCTGTTCATCCTTCATAATTAAAATAGATCCCAGATTAGCCAATAGATAGATAGATAGATAATAGATAGATAGTCACACTCCCATCCCATGAGCAGGGCCTTCTCTCTCTCTCTCTTTTTTTTTAAATTAAATTTTTTATTTATTTTCAGCATAACAGTATTCATTGTTTTTTCACCACACCCAGTGCTCCATGCAATCTGTGCCCTCCCTAATACCCACCACCTGGTTCCCCCACCCTCCCACCCCCGCCCCTTCAAAACCCTCAGGTTGTTTTTCAGAGTCCATAGTCTCTCATGGTTCACCTCCCCTTCCAATTTCCCTCAACTCCCTTCTCCTCTCCATCTACCCTTGTCCTCTATATTATTTGTTATGCTCCACCAATAAGTGAAACCATATGATACTTGACTTTCTCTGTTTGACTTATTTCACTCAGGGCCTTCTCTCTTTTGAGATTGAAAGAAGGATAGTTGGGGCTCAAGTTGTTCCATGTTTCACATGTTAATGTTCCTGCCCCACCCAGTGCCCACCAAAATGTACCAAGTGCCTTCCCCTCCCACCATACCATACCCTCCTCACTCAAAGATTTGGTACAATCATATTTCCTTTTTTTAGGCATGTAGTGTTGTCTTCTGGAATATCCAAGGTGACAGTTAAGCAGATAAATTAATCCTGCCTCATGTACACTAAAAGAGACCCTTTCTCTCCTGACTGCCCTACCTTTTTAGGTGAGCTACCTCTTCTGGGCTGGCCCACTGGAGTTGTGACACCACACGCATACTTCAGCTGCTTCACTGGAGTCACTCAACAGTGGCAATTTGGCTCTGTGGCAGCAGCTGGAAAATGTCATGACAGAGTTGGGAATCCCAGCAGCTGCACTCCTACTTACTCTTTCAAGTTGATAGGCTTGCCTTTCTCGGCCTCCTTCCTCATGTTCTTCACCAACATATCTCCATACTGGCCAATGATGGAGAACATCTACACACAAAACACAACACCACCTGAAGTTAAATCCAAGAATCAAGTCCTAGAATGATGTGGCTTTCACAAGTATGGAGAAGTGATTTGTAATAACAAATCTTATTGTGTCTCTTGTAGGACATGAAAAGACCATTTTTATGAAGCCCAAATTCCACAGACTTCCCCTTAGAGATGGACTATGATTGTATTTCCTACCTGCTCCCAGATGTATTTCTTAACTTTCTAATTGAACGTCTTCTTTTCTTACCTCCTTGAGCTTTCCGCTAGTGAAAGTAGGGGACAGCAATGTTCGCATCCTCTTCCATTCTTCATCCTCAGACAAAGAGATTGCACTTTTCATAAATCCCGCTGGACCAAAAGACTAGAATCAAAGAAAAACACAATTTGCCTACATAAGTTTTAGAGGTCTCAAATGTTGTGGAAAATTTGTTAAACAGGCAGAAATTATTCAACAAATATTTTATGATTATCAACTTAGTCAAAGGCCCTATGGTAGGTGATCAACAGATTCTTATTCCAAAGACCTAGCCTTTTGCAAGGCTGGGGACACATCCAGCCACCTGCTGCACTTTCCAACCTTTATATTCCGTCTTCATTTCAGTGAAAATGTCATATGAGAGAATTTGGAATGGAAATGACTGCTCCAGGGGAATACACAGGATTAACACCTCATACATTCGCCTAAGCTGAGCAGAGTAGAATTGGATTGGTGGAAGGCAGCCAGTTGGCCTAGAAAACTGTATGTTGCCTCAGACCAGTTCTACCTTGTACAAATATCCACAGCATGAGAAACTTGAAAACTGGATGTCTTGACATGGTTATTTTAAAAAACAAAACAAAACAAAACATTGTAGTTAACACTAAAAAGATTAGGAATCCCTTTGCTCTTGTGACAAAATGGTACAATAACATGGAAATCTCTTCCCCCTGTTTTTCCCCAAAAGAACATAAGGAAAAAGGAGAGAAATAACTCTATTTTTCATCTAGGGATTAGCCTACCAAGCCAACCAGTTTGAATATTTCTTCCATTTTCCCAAACTATATTTGTTTTAACATGGATATCTCAATGGCTAGAATTAACAACTCAGGGAACAACAGATGTTGGCAAGGATGCTGAGAAAGGGAACCCTCTTCCATTGTTGGTGGAAATGCAAACTGGTGTAGCCAGTTTGGAAACAGTATGGAGATATTTCAAAAACTTTAGAATAGAGCTACCCTACAACCCAGCTATTGGACTACTAGTCATTTATCAGAAGGATACAAAGAGTAAATCGAAGGGGCATATGCACCCCAATGTTTATAGCAACAATGTCCACAATTGCCAAAATATAGAAAGAGCCCAGGTGTCCATGACGGATGAATGGACAACAAAGACCTGGTGTGTATATATATATAGACATATGTGTCTACATATATAAACACATATATAAATATATATATATATATATGCACATACACACACGATGGAATATTACATAGCCATCAAAAGAATGAAATCTTGCCATTTGCAACAACATGGATAGAACTGGAGGGTATGATACGAAGAGAAATAATTCAGTGAGAGAAAGACAAATACCATATGATCTCACTAATATGTGGAATTTAAAAAACCTAACAGGGGTGTATGTGTGGCTCAGGTCATGATCCTAGGGTCGTGGGATTGAATCCCACATTGAGCTCCCTGCTCAGTGTGGAGGTTGCTTCTCCCACTCCCTCTGCTTTTCTTCCCTGCTTATGCTCTCTCACTCTTTCTCTGTAAAAAAAAAATGAACATATCATAAGGGAAGGAAAAAATAAAACAAGAGGGAAACGGAGATGGAGGAAAACCATAAGATACTCTTAACTAAAGGGAACTGTAGGGAACAAACTAAAAGTTGCTGGTGGGGAGGGGGGTGGGGAGATGGGGTGACAGGATGATGGGCATTAAGGAGAGCACTTGATATAATGAGCACAAGGTATTGTATGCAACTGATGAATCACTGAATTCTACTTCTGAAACTAATAATATAGTACATGTTACTTAAATTGAGTTTAAATTTTAAAAATTTTAAAGATTTATTTATTTTTCAGAGAGAGAGAGAGAAAAAAAAACAAGTAGGGGGAGCAGCAGGCAGAGGGAAAAGCAGGCTCCCCACTGAGCAAGAAGCCTGAAGCAGAATTAAATCCCAGGACCCCAGGATCACGACATGAGTCAAAGTCAGACGCTCAACCAACTGAGCCACCCAGACGTTCACCCCCCCAAAATTTTTAATTACAATAAAATGAAAATAAAAAATGAAATGGATACCTTCAACACCATTTCATGATAAAAACTCACAAACAAGGAAGAGACAGAAAGTTCCTCAACTTAATAACAAGCATCTAAAAACCTTACACCTAACATCACCCCAGTGAGGAAAGACTGATGTTATATCCCTAAGATGATGAAACAGGACACTTCAGCCTCTATCACCCCACAAAGAACAACAATCAGACAGCTATCCACAAATAAAAATAGGCTCCAGGGCTTAGGAGTCCATTTAAGAAGCTTCAACAACACAGTGGAGAAAATCTCCTGAGAATAACAGTACAAGAAAAGTAGGGAGAAGAGCTTCATTTTGCCTGCATCACCCCATGACCCAGGCCAGCACTGCTCAGCACCAAGAGGACCCCCTCTGACATGAGATAGTTCCCCTTCCTGGGGAGCAGCAGAAGGGTAAGCGACCATTAGCCCCAGCCTTTCAGGGCATGGCGCAAATGACCTGTTTTGGTTTCAAACCTCCCAGAGACTGGCATGGCTGACACAGCTAGACACAGCTAGGAACAAAGAAGGACAGGACTGCCAGCATCGGTCAAGTGGAAGGAGTGACCATGCTTCTCTGTGTCCTGCTCTGCAGAAGTCTCCAGCACGCTTTGCTGCTGAGGCGAACAGCCAGCCTAGCACTGTGTGCCCTCTAAGATTTTGCTGCTGATAGTCCCAGAGGTTTTCACACTTGCAGACTCAAGGTGCCAGAGTCCTGCTGTGGCCCATCTACACTCACATGAGCTGCCTCAGCCAGTGCCACCACGAACACTGTGAGCCCTAAATCTACACCACCAGCCAGTCTTGGCCTCTATGACTGGGTATATGGACAACACTAGCCCAAGCCCCAGCAGTTTCTGGGCCTGAGGCCAGGCCTGACTTCTGTCGCTGGACTGCACTGACACTTGAGACCACAGCTAATCCCTGAAAATGCACACCTACACACTGCCAGCCTGACCTCTAGTTACGAGCCCCACTGCTGGGCATGCAGTACTGGCTAGCCCTGAAACCACGTGAGTACACATAGACAGCTCAGGAACTCAAAGCTACCTGTGTGCCCACAGTTGGTACTGCCCCCACCCTGGAACTAGCTCTGTTTTGGGCATGAGCCTGCTTTCAGCCCTCCAGATGAGTGTGTGCATAGCACCAACTCTGGCCATCATTGTCCTTCTCCAGTCTCCTGGCGCTGGATCTGGTGGTACTGCTGAAGACCCCAACAGCTACCACAGCCACAAAGAACCCTCCTCTGCCCTTGTTGCCAAGGATCATGCAGTTGCTCAAGGTGTGGCCCCCAAATTCATGAACCAACCATGCCCTCCTGGATTATTTTAAATTATCCAGTCAGAGTGGGAAACAAAAATGAAAAGAATTGGGGAAAAATCGTACAGGACTTATAGGACACCATCAAGTGAAACAACATTCATATTATGGGAGTCCCAGCAGGTGAGGAGAGAAGAGGGCAGAAACCTTACTGAAAGAAACAATGGCTGAAAACTTCTCAAACCTAGAGAAATGTATGAAAATCTTGGGTCATGAGGCTTAAAGTCCCCAGTAAGATTGAATCTGAAAAGGACTTCTCCAAGAGACACTATAATAAAACTGTCAAAAATTAACCCCCCCAAAAATCTTGAAAGCAGCAAAAGAAAAGGAGTTCATCACCTCCAGGGGAGCACCATGCGGCTACCAGTGGAATCCTCAGTGGAAATTATGAAAGGCAGAAGATAGTAGGTGATTTATTTGAAATGCTATTAAAAATACCAACTAAGAATACCTTACCCCCAGAAAAACAAGGCTTTCAGAAATGAGAGAGAGAAAAAGACATTTCCAGACTAAAAAAAGTGGACAGAATTCATTACCACTAAGCTTGCCTTACAGGAAATAATAAGGAGTTCTTCAAGTTGAAAAAAACAAAAAGGGCTGTTACTAGTAACATGAAATCACATGAAATTATAAATCTCACTGGTAAATACAAATGTTTAAATTCTGAACACAGTGATATTGTACTGGTGATGTAAAAATTACTTATATCTCTAGTAAAAGCTTAAAACACAAATAATTTTAAAAACGACAACTAACTTCTTACATATCTTGGATACAAGCCCTTTATCTATAATGTCATTTGCAAATATCTTCTCCCATTCTGTGGGTTGCCTCTAACTAACATAACATAATAAAAAAAATGAAAAAAAAAACCAGGATGGCAAATATGAGTGCATATAAAACTGTTGAAATCTAAGTTCTGTGACTAGAACCAATGTCAAATTCAGCTTGGACACTGTACTATGGTTATGCAGGATATTGCCATAAAGGAAATAGCCTGAAAGTTCCATGACATGGGACCTCCTGTGACAACTTCCTGTGAATCTATTCTTATTTTGAAATAAAAGTTTTATATTTAACTATGTAAATTTAAAATAATTCCATGCCTACCCGCCGGTTTGTGAAGACAGAATAACATTCTTTCACTAGTACTGTTTTGATCATGTCCGTATCTGTGATAGCCAACACAGGCTGTTGCCCATCATAAAACCTGTGTGGGGAAAACAGACCTGGTTACACTTAACATGACAGTTTCTACAGTGCAGTCATGCCTGGAAGTGGATTTTTATCCTGATCATAATCCATTCTCTGAGATCATGGTTAGAAAAAAAAATTAAAACAATTATTAAGTTTAGATGTGTACATGGATATTTCCTGAACCATTCTCCATAGTTTTTTGTATGTTCATAGCAGCAATGTCCACAATAGCCAAACTATAGAAAGAGCAGAGATGCCCTTTAACAGACGAGTGAATAAAGAACATGTGGTTCATTTGTGATGATGTGGATGGAACTAGAGGGTATTATGCTTAGCGAAATAAGTCAATCGGAGAAAGACAACTATCATATGATCTCCCCAATATAAGGAAGTGGAGATGCAATGTGGGGGGTTTGGGGGTGGGAAAAGAATAAATGAAACAAGATGGGATCGGGAGGGAGACAAACCATAAGTGACTCTTAATCTCACAAAACAAACTGAGGGTTTCTGGGGGGAGGGAGGTGGGGAGATGGTGGTGGGATTAGGGACATTGGGAGGATATGTGCTATGGTGAGTGAGCGCTGTGAAGTATGTAAACCTGGCGATTCACAGACCTGTACCCCTGGGGCTAATAATACATTATATGTTAATAAAAAAAATGTGGCTCATATATACGATGGAAAGTTACTCAGCCATCAGAAAGGATGAATACCCAACTTTTGCATCAATATTGATGGGACTGGAGGAGATTATGCTAAGTGAAATAAGTCAAGCAGAGAAATTCAATTATCATATGGTTTCACTTATTTGTGAAACATAAGGAATAGCATGGAGGACATTAGAAGAAGGAAGGGAAAAATGAAGGGGGGAAATTGGAGGGGGAGACAAACCATGAGAGACTATGGACTCCAGGAAACAAACTGAGGAATTGAGAAGGGGGGGTAGGGGAATGGTTGAGCCTGGTGATGGGTACTAAGGAAGGCATGGAATAAGTCAAACAGAGAGAGTCAAGTATCATATGGTTTCACTTATTTGTGGAGCATAACAAATAATGTAGAGGACAAAGGTAGATGGAGAGGAGAAGGGAGTTGAGGGAAATTGGAAGGGGAGGTGAACCATGAGAGACTATGGACTCTGAAAAACAACCTGAGGGTTTTGAAGGGGTGGGGAGTGGGAAGGTGGGGGAACCAGGTGGTGGGTATTAGGGAGGGCACAGATTGCATGGAGCACTCGGTGTGGTGAAAAAACAATGAATACTGTTACGCTGAAAATAAATAAAAAATTTAATTAAAAAAAAGAATATCAACTATAAAAAAATAAATAAATAAAAAATTTAATAAAAAAAAAAGGAAGGCACGGATTGCATGGAGCACTAGCTGTTATACTCAAACAATGAGTCACAGAACACTACATCAGGAACTAATGATGTACTGTATGGTGACTAACATAACATAATAAAAAAAAGAGTAAGGTTTACACTTAGTCAAGACTTAGAGAACATCACATTATATGTGTTTGTCATGTTAAAATAGCTACCAATAAAAATAAAATATTTTGTTTATTTGAAAAAAATTTTTTAAGCTTCATCAAAGAAGACATACAAATGGCTGACAGACACATGAAAAACTGTTCAACATCATTAGCCATCAGGGACATTCAAATCAAAACCACACATTGAGATACCATCTCACACCAGTTATAATGGCAAAAATTAACAAGGAAGGAAACAACAAATGCTGGAGAGGATGTGGAGAAAGGGGAACCCTCTTACACTGTTGGTAGGAATGCAATTGGTGCAGCCACTTTGGAAAACAGTGTGGAGGTTCCTCAAAAAATTAAAAATAGAGCTACCCTATGACCCAGCAATTATACTCCTTCCTGGGTATTTACCCAAAGTTACAGATGTAGTGAAAAGAAGGGCCATATGCAACCCAATGTTCATAACAACAATGTCCACAATAGCCAAATGGTGCAAAGAGCAGAGATGCCCTTCAACAGACAAATGGATAAAGAAGATGTGGTCCATATATCCAATGGAATATTACTCAGCCATCAGAAAGGATGAATACCCAGCTTTTGCATCAACATGGATGGGATTGGAGGAGATTATGCTGAGTTAAATAAGTCAAACAGAGAAAGACAATTATCATATGGTTTCACTTACTTGTGGAACATAAGGAATAACGTGGACATTAGGAGAAGAGAGGGGAAAAATTAAGGGAGGAAATTGGAGGGGGAGATGAACATGAGAGTCTGTGGACTCCAAGAAACAAACAGGATTTTAGAAAGTGGGGGAGATAAGTTGGCCTGGTGATGGATATTAAAGAAGGCAAGTATTGCATGGAGCACCAGGTGTTATACACAAACAATGAATCACGGAGCACTACATCAACAACTAATGACATATCATATGGTGACTAACAATAAAAATAAAAAATAAAATATTGCAAATATTTTAGAAGTATGTCAAGCATTTCAAATAACTTATCTATATTAACAAAAAGGAAGTGAGGGCGGTAAATAACTGAAGGTAAGTAAATTATCTAGGAACAAAAAAAAAATGGAGAATCCATCTACCCAGTAACTAAACATTATAATTTTGAAGCTATATCAAACATGAAAGACATTAGAGAGAATATTAAATGAAAATTGTGCATACACTGACCACATATATGGAAGATGTGTCTGCAAATGAAAAGATTTGGAATGCTCAAGAAGTGATGGTTAAATTATGAATTATTTCTTTGCCCTATTTACTAAAATATGGTTCCAAGTTACATTCAAAAGGAAATATTATTTTTAATATTGAGAGAGCTCCTTGACAGCATTAAGTCAGAAAATTTTCAAACAAAAGAAAAGAGCAAAAAGAAATACAGAAAAGTATAACTCATTTTGAATATATTTCCTTTTGTTACTTATATTTATTCTTTTTTTTGCATTTTAAATTTTTTTATTTCTTTTCAGTGTAACAGAATTCGTTGTTTTTGCACCACACCCAGTGCTCCATGCAATATGTGCCCTCCTTAATACTCACCACCTGGCTCCCCCAACCTCCCACCCCCCCCGCCCCTTCAAAACCCTCAGATTGTTTTTCAAAGTCTCTCATGGTTCACCTCCCCTTCCAATTTCCCTCAACTCCCTTCTCCTCACCATCTCCCTATGTCCTCCATGTTATTTGTTATGCAGAACATTCCACCCTAAAACAACAAAATAGTCATTCTTCTCAAGTGCACATGGAAACTTCTCCAGAATAGACAACATACTGGGTCACAAATCAGGACTCAACCGATACCAAAAGACTGAGATTATTCCCTGTATATTTATTCTTATATGTGGGTCCCAGGTGTGAGTTCCTTGAGCTTCATGTGACATCCTTAAGCAGCAGGACATGCCCATTTTTGCACATGTCTCACACAAAGCTGACTCTTTATATGTGATCCATCCTTTTAAAAAAAATATATATATAACATATAACATATAACATTTTATGTATTATTTGCTTCAGGTGAATCATCAGTCTTACATAATTTACAGTGCTCACTATAGCACATGCCCTCCTCAATGTCCATAACCCAGCCACCCTATCCCTCTCCCCCCAGCCCCCAGCAACCCTCAGATTGTTTCTTGAGATTAAGAATCTCTTATGCTTTGTCTCCCTCCCCAGTCCCATTTTGTTTCATTTTCCCTCCCTTCCCCCCATGACCCCGACCCCACCCTGCCTCTCAAATTCCTCATATCAGAGAGATCATATGATAATTGTCTTTCTCTGGTTGACTTATTTCACTTAGCATAATACCCTCTAGTCCCATCCATGTCATTGCAAATGGCAAGATTTGGGTGTTTTTTGATGGCTGTATAGTATTCCATTGTATATATATACCACATCTTCTTTATATGTGATCCATCCTTATCCAGCCTGACTTGATTGTCAATATGGCCTGTTAACGGGAATCCGTCATGAGCATGAGGTTTACTTTATGCTTAATTATAACATAAATAAATAAAATTTATTTTTCTTCCACTATAAATCATTTGCATTTACCAGAACAAACTGAAAGATTTTCCACAAGTCCCCTATTCTTCCCTTGACGTCATAGGATTTTCAAATGGTTTTGTGATCACATCTAAAAATGGATGAGACCACTACACTAAATATGACCCATCTCCAAAAAGTATTCTAAAACTCAGAAGGTTGTAGTGGGGGTTGGGTATATTTAGTGTTAAAGCAGTGATAGCAGTTACTGAGGTGGCACTCAGGTCTGCTCTCCCAGCAGCCTGATCATATTTCTTGGATGATTCCCCTTGTCCCATCATGTTTCTTCAGAAACATGTGGGTGGACAAGGGACAGTGCTTTGGGGTAACCTTTTTTTTTTTTTTTAAGAATGTCTTTAACCTTAGCTTTTTTTTTTCAGCGTAATAGTATTCATTGTTTTTTCACCACACCCAGTGCTCCATGCAATCCGTGCCCTTAGCTTTTTTTAAAAAAAAAATCCAATTAGCCAACATATAGTACATCATTAATTTTTGGTATAACATTCAATGATACATTAGTTGCGTATAACACCCAGTGCTCATCACATCATGTACCCACCATAATGCCCACCAGTTACCCCATCCCCCCAACCACCTCCCTTTCCACAGCCTTCAGTTTGTTTCCCAGAGTCAACAGTCTCATGGTTTGGTTTGCTCTCTGATTTCCTCCCATCAGTTTTTCCTCCATTCCCCCATGATCCTCTGTGCTAACGCTTTATATTTATGGTCTCACCCAGTCCTAATATTGCTTCCACTACTAGTTAAATTCAGATTCTTGGGACAGACCCCATATCCTCCAGATTCAGCATTCTAGGGGATGGAAAAAAAGAATCTGCCTTTTTAACAAGCTCTCCCAGGTGGTTCTTATCCACAGTCAACCATGAGAACCATGTACTATTGGCAGAACTAAGGTCCATGATATAAGACTGGCTCCATCCAGAGCTGACCAGGACTGAATGTGGGAAGGGGCAATGGAGCTGAACCACTGGTTATTCTGAGATCTGGGTGCTTTCTATGCCACCACATTGCTTAGGGGCTAAAGCAACTCAGCAGAGTCGTATGGTTTCTGAGGACATGACCACAGGTACGGAGGGGTGCAACACTGGCTGTGAGTGGCCCAGCACCCCATATACCTCTCCAGATCCAGTTCATACTTAGACCTGCACACCTGGTGACACATGGGATCCCAGGAATCAGAGGTTCCAGAAGCTTTACTACAGCAGGCTTCATCCCAAAGGGCTCTCAAGAGAGACTATTCACAACACGAGGGCTTCATCATAATAAGCCTATCCAATGGAATTTTCCAGAATACTCACCCCCACATTCTTCCATACTTTCTAAAACATGTCTCGTCAAAAACAGAAAAACCCTGCAAGAAGAAAGAAAACATATTACTAACCTAAATGTACTGAGTCCTACCTCCAACAGGGACAAAAATGACCCAGACCGCATGAAATGCAGCTTACTACCTCTCACTGGCAGTGAGAGGGAAGCTCTTATTCACAGCTGTCTTATTGGAAAGGAGAGAAAACAAGAAGATATTGAAATGGAGAAATTCAAGTCCCTCTTGAATCCCCTCCAAGTATTGCAGATACTGAGCAACTCACCCTGTCTGTCAAGGCTACAGATCCTCTGTATTTCTGGCGTGTTTGGCTTGTGCATGTGTTGTCTCTAAATCTCAGAACCCTCTGAATTATTACCTCAGAGCAACATGGGAAAACAAGACCTGAGGGAAAGTCGGTGTGGCCTGCACACTCTGAACTCCCAGTCAGCATCCTGTTCATTGATTTCAAAAGCCCAACTAAAATTCCAATGGATTTAGGAAATTAAGACACCAGTGACCTCTTTTCATCTAGCAAATTTACATATCTCAACATGTTTGTTGAGTGAGAAAGTGAGAGATGAGTGAATGAATGATAAGGCAGCCTCACCTTTCACTCATCCAGCCCCGCACAGAAAGAGGGGACCAGGCCACCACTCCACAAGGGGGAGAACAAATTAGAACACTTGATAGGAGTTTTCAGTTTTGTCACTTAAGAAAAAACAATTAAACTTCCTGTCCCTAAGTTTCAGCTGTGATTTTGATGTTCTAATCATGCAAAACAGGGTCCCAGAAATGTGGATCATGGGGTGCTTGTACTAAAGATTTGATCTGAGAAAAGTGGAAAGGAATTACTGTTTTTTCGGAGAGAAAAATCTGGGAAGGTATTAGACGATATTGGGCACCGAGGGTCTCAGTGGGGAGAAGTGGGATCTGAGAAACAAGCTTCAGGTCTGGGGGAAAGGAACTCCACAGCAGAGAGAAGCCTTCACATGAGACTTAGCCAGCTCACCCTCTGGTATGAGCTCCTAACCTTCTCTTCAGGGGCAGGGCCTCACACGAGGCATAGGAGCTACATGAGCCACAATGGCTCCACCAAGATCAGTCTGCATTTCTGCTAGTACATCCCATTAAGTACATTAATTTCTTTTTTTTTTAAGATTTTTTATTTATTTATTTGACAGAGATTACAAGGAGACAGAGAGGCAGGCAGAGAGAGAGGGGGAAGCAGGCTCCCCGCTGAGCAGAGAGCCCATGCGGGGCTCGATCCCAGGACCCTGGGATCATGACCTGAGCCAAAGGCAGAGGCTTTAACCCACTGAGCCACCCAGGCGCCCCAAGTACATTAATTTCTTAATAATTTTGTCAAAGCACCTCTTTTCTAGTGATTTTGTATGAACTGTTCTATCTTTGTGTGAAAAACAACACATACATACACACACCTCAATCAAATGTTAAAATATGAAGTCAATAGACAAGCACCATCTCCCCTCAGCAAAACTTCCTCTCTGCTCAACTCACCCAAAAGGTACCCACAATGAAGGTAGAGAAGTAAAGCAGAGAGCTCTGGGTCAACCTCTCAAATCCCCACAGATGTCACCATTAGCAATGGGTGAGTTAGAGTTTGGAAATAACTGCGGGGGTTGGCAATTCTTGAGACGGTTCAAGTGTGTGCATATCCCCAAACGTGAATTTAAGCTGCCCAATAAAATAAAGTTCCAGAGCTATCCAGCAAAACAAAAGGTGACCCAGAGCTTGTACAATGAACAGAAAAGTCTGACTCTAGCATACACAGCTTAATGGACCACTAGGATGGATCCCCTTGACACTTTTATGCTCATACCAAGTATGGTGGTGCCTTCCTGGGAATCTGCACCTTCCAGAAATAAAAGCTTCTTCTCAATGCTCACAAGCTAGAACAGTAAGTCCTGGGTTGAAGCAGCCAGAGAACTGGGCTGCCCACTGAGGCAAACTCTGAGGCTCCTAACAGCAGACAACAGAGCCCTGGGGTAGACCTGGCCATACGCTGTGTAGTGCCTGTGACACCACTTCTGGGAAGTCTGAAACCTAAGCACTTCTCCTGAGGAGGAGAGTATTCACTATGGAGTCAAGCTAGGATTAGCAAATATAAGATGCAAAAGAGGGAGCTCAAGCAACACTCACCTTACGGTAGGCCAGAGCAGTTCCCACAAAAGGCAGAGGTTTGGGGCCAGGAATTCCCAGCTTCTTAAAAAGACCATGTGTGGAGGTCCCATATCTATGAAGTGAAAGAGAAAACCAGGTCACAGGAATGGTGGAATAAGTGCTGAGGCTGGCCGGTCACTAACACAGAACTGGGCAGGCAAGGGAGGGAGGTAACATATAGGCAAGAATAAGAGCAATTACAATGGCAATAAATATATTGATTCATCATCTTCCCACCTCCACTGTGAGCCCCACAAAACATAATGATGATTGGGTAAGAGCAGCTGAAATCTTCACAATCCCAATCCTAAAGTGAAGACTTGATAAGTGTTTCCACACTTGAGTGCTCCTTAAAGGCTCATGCTGATTTCTTCCAGAAAATTCACTCATGCCTATTTAATAATGACTCTTTCATAACTTTCTCTAGGGATAAGAAAAATTTCTTTCTGTTCCAATAATGAGATTTTGTTTAATTATATCCACTCAATAATAGAGAGTTTGTGAGAACCTACTATGAAAATGTGTTGTAGTTTGCTCAGAGACTTTTGTGTTTTCCCTTCCTTGTAGGACCTATCAGTGTGTGAGATCTGGTCCTTCTTTAATCTATCTTCATTGAGACACCTTGAACAACAGTTTTCTCATTTCTATACAATGTGTCCAAGCCTCCAGTGGGCTCATTGAAAAGTGAGATGCTTTCAGCTCCACCCAAGTCTCTGTTGTCAGGAACTCTGGTTATCTTGAGCTGCAGAGAAGGGAACTGACCCATAGGTGCCCTAAATAATACCATATAAAAGAATCAGTAAGGAAACAATATGTTTCCAACCCATCCTTCCCCTTATGGCATCTGTTCCTTCAACCAGTGTATGAACAGATACACTCTTTTTTTTTTCAAGATGGTCACTCACAAAGCAGTTCATTTACTGACTCTGTGCATCAGCTGTCTCAGAAACCCATTATGGATGGTGCACCCTACAGCAGGTCTACAATCATCTTTCATGGGTCATGTGTGGAATCCCACAATTAGGGTTCTGGATCCTTGCAAGACTTCCACTTAGGTATTGCTGAGAGATGGCAGAGTGGAGGAAGAAGACAGGTTGAGGGAAGAAGCTGCCAGAAACCATTTTAATCATAACTTTCTAGGCCTACAAGGCTAAACCCACAGAGGCAAATTAGGAAAGTGTGCTACAAAAGAATGTTATGAATAAATGGCTCAAGGCCCTGTAGGTGTTTTCAGCTGACTGATAAGAGGCTTCCAAAGTCCAGATACCTCTAGTCAACAGCAGAATCATGTTATGCCACTGGGTGTGGTGAAAAAACAATGAATACTGTTACGCTGAAAATAAATAAAATATTTAATTAAAAAAAAAAGAATCGTGTTATGCAACATAAAATGAGTAATAATAACATATTCCAAGATTAGAATTAAGACCTTATCTCCTCTTCTCTGGAGGCTAGCCTTAAAGGCACTACAGGTTCCAGATACTCTGTACAAATCCAGCAAATCTTATATTATATAGTTAAATAATTCCCCAAAATTGCATAAAGGAGCTGAGTTTGAGGAGCCAGTAGAGACATCTCAGCCAGGAACAGTTGGGTGTTTGGATCCTTCCTCCAGAACAGTTGGATGCTGGAACACCAACTGCCAGAAGCTGGAGTGGCCTCATCCCACCTCCATTCCTTCCTTGCCTCACCACCACAACTTACCAATTCCTGTTTCTGAACATTCGACATGTTCCATGAACTCCCAAGTGAGGCCAAGCAAGTGAGTTATGTGACCCAAGGAATGATCTGGTCTAGTGTCTAAACTCACATGGCTCCATAGGAAGGAGCAGAGGGTGGGCTGGGTAAATTTTTCTGATGCTTTCCGGTCTCCCTCTTCTTGGTAGAGTCATGCTGCTTTTGGTACAAATGAAGGTGTTAAAATAAAGCCACTCATGTTTCTTGCCTTTACATTACACTGGTATGTAGAAGGTACTGTCTATAGGCAATAACACCTGGCATACCAGTGTCTTCTAAGTCTACATGGTTGTTTGCCTGGTGGTGAGAGTATCCAGGGACAGACCCATTGCCAGACAGACTTCACACAGTGTGACTTATATAGTGGTCCAGTCTCTTGGCTTCTAGCAGATGAAATGCTAATCCTATGGTCCCGTGACAACCTTCTGTAGGATCAGAATCAAGGAGTATCTCTCAGAGGTCTGTTCTGAAGGAGGAATAGTCTCCTACTCCATCCCAAAGTCCTACCTGGATGCTTCTCACATCAGTACTGGCTCATAGTCTCACTACTCATGTGCAGAGAGTTTAAAATAATCTGCTGGGTCCATGTATTTAAAAAATATACAATCTAGGCCATAGAAGTACGTATGGGTCCACCAAATTCATAATGCCAACATTACTCTAGATGGCTGAGGTTAGATATGTACCTTTATAGTCCCAAAAGCTGAACCAACAACCCTGTTGTATTGTTCAGAAAGAACATGCTGGAAATAGTCTTATCTCACTAGAAAACCTATTATTAAACAGAATGAAATTAAACTATATTTGTATGTCTGGTTTCTATCTCATTGATCTCTGTCCTAATCTTAATTATTTCCCACCTTGAGCATGGGTCAGGCTGAATTTGTTGTTGATTCACCAGTTATTTAATATGTAAAGATAGTTTTTGTATTTGGGATTTTTCTGGCTTTTTTTGAGTGAGGATTGAATAGCTATGTATTTCCCCTTAGGACTGCCTTTGCTGTATCCCATAGGTTTGGCCTGGAGTGTTTTCATTCTCATTGGGTTCCATGAATTGTTTAAGTTCTTTGATTTCCTGGTTGACCCAAACATTCTTGAGCAGGACGGTCTTTAGCTTCCCAGTGTTTTAATTTCTTCCAAACTTTTTCTCATGATGGAGTTCCAGTTTCAAAGTACTGTATCTGAGAATATGCAGGGGAAAATCTCAGTCTTTTGGTATCAATTGAGACCTGATTTGTGACCCAGTATATGGCCTATCTGGAGAAAGTTCCATGTGCGCTCGAGAAGAGTGAGTATACTGTTGTTTCAGAGTAGAATGTTCTGTATATATCTATGAGGTCCATCTGGTCCAGTGTGTCATCCAAAGCTCTTGTTTCTTTGTTGATTTTCTGCTTAGATTATCTGTGTCTTTCTGAGATGGAGTATTGAGATCTCCTACTATTAACGTATTATTGTCAATATGTCTCTTTACTTTGGTTAACAGTTGGCTTATGTGGTTGGTTGCTCCCATGTTGGGGGCACAGATATTTACAGTTGTTAGATCTCCTGGTTGGACAGACCCTTTAAGAATGATATAGTGTCCTTCTGTATCTCTAACCACAGTCTTTAGCTTAAAATCTAATTTGTCTGATATGAGAATTGCTACCCCAGTTTTCTTTTGAGGTCCGTTGGAATGAAAGATGGTTCTTCATCACTTCACCTTCAGTCTGGAAGTATCTATAGCTTCTTTAGAATCTTTTGTAGAGTCTTTCTTTTGTAGAGACTTTTTAGAGTCTTTCATAGACAGCATATGAATGGTCCCTGTCTTATTATCCAATCTGCAACCCTGTGCATTTTATGGGAGCATTGGGCCATTCACATTGAGTGATTATTGAAGGACATGATTTTATTGTCATCACATTGCCTGTGAAGTCCTTATTTCTATAGATTGTCTCCATAAATTTCTGTTTTATATCACTCTTGGGGTCTTTCTCCTTTTATAGAACCCTCCTGAATATTTCTTGCAGGGTTGGCTCAGTGGCCACATATTCTTTCAGTTTTTGCTGTTCTTGGAAAGTCTTTAGCTTTCCATCATTCTAAATGACAGCCTTGCCAGATAAAGTATTCTTGGCTCCATGTTCTTCTCATTTAGTACGCTGAATGTGTCTTGCCAGCCCTTACTGGATTGCCAGGTCTCTGTGGACAAGTCTGACATTATTCTGATGTTCCTCCCTCTGTATGTAAGGAATGTCTTTCTCCTTGATCTTGGGGGTTCCTCTCTTCCTCTAGGACGTGAATGCTTGCTTCATTCCCCAGAACAGGGAACTTCTCAGCTATGATCTGCTCAAATATATCTTCTAGTCTTCTCTCTCTCTCTCTCTCCACCCCCCCTCAAATGTTATCACACAGAATATGTGTTGCCACAATACCTGGTATTCCTAACCTTTATCTCAGGAAATGAAAATGAGGTTTCCATATTCTATGTTCATATCCTCATGAATCGTACACTTAAAGAAAGTGAAATTGAGATGCCCTTCAACAGATGAATGGATAAGGAAGATGTGGTCCATATACACTATGGAGTATTATGCCTCCATCAGAAAGGACGAATACCCAACTTTTGTAGCAACATGGACAGAACTGGAAGAGATTATGCTTAGTGAAATAAGTCAAGCAGAGAGAGTCAAGTATCATATGGTTTCACTTATTTGTGGAGCATAACAAATAATATAGAGGACAAGGGTAGATAGAGAGGAGAAAGGAGTTGAGGGAAATTGGAAGGGGAGGTGAACCATGAGAGACTATGGACTCTGAAAAACAACCTGAGGGTTTTGAAGGGGCGGGGGGTGGGAGGTTGGGGGAACCAGGTGGTGGGTTTAGGGAGGGCACAGATTGCATGGAGCACTGGGTGTGATGAAAAAAAAAAAAAACGAATACTGTTACGCTGAAAATAAATAAAAAATTAAAAAAAATAAAATCACAAAAAAAAGAAAATTAAAAAAAGAGAGAAAGAAAGTGAAATCGAGACAGAGATCAAATGTGATATCAACGGTCTGCCCCTACCCCCACTGTGAAACTACGTCCTTTCCCAACCTGTTCCATGATTCTTGAAATCCCACCACTGAAAGGAAGTCCTCTGTTAGATGGTTTGATTCTTCCTACTGTACTATAACATAAAGGCAAAAACAATTTAAAATCCAAATTGGCTTTCAGGGCTCTGTCATTGTGTCCACTGGCAGATTTCATATCATGAGTAAAGAAATCTCCATACTGATGCAAATCCTCCCAGAGACTGGAAAGAAAAGGTGAGATGAATAAAATGTTAAGAAATCTGCCATGTCTTCTCAACTCTAAAGATGCTCCTGTAGGGGTATAGTATGTATATATTATATATTATGTATATTATGGGGGGAGGAAGCTATGGCCAGGAGAAGGGCAGAAAAGAGGGAAGAGCCCAGTTGATAGAGGAAGGTGAGGCATTTTCAGCCCCCCTGTCTGGTTGCAACAGGTACTTTGTGTACATCGTGCTTGGCAGTGGAGGGAGGGGAGCAGGAACCACCTAAACGACACAGGCCCCATCCTTCTACATGCTCTCTATAGTGGACAGAGAGAAGAAGATGAAGATAATGAGACAAAGACTCCAGCCACTTCCTCAGCCTCCAGAATCCCCACAGGTTGGGAAGGGCTTGAGGACCCCAGAGCACCAGACCTGGTGATTTTACTCTGCCTCTGCCGAATTATGGTTGACTAGTCTAGGTTCCAGCTACTAGTCAATCAGAAGCTCATCCCTAGAAATAAATAATGTCACTCGACCTCCTGGCTACAGCAACTGGAGTTGGGGTGAGGGGGACACTCCTTCAAACTGGTGACGTCAATAACCTCTTATTTGTTCCTAGCATGTTTGTGGTGGCCAAAACTTAAGCAACTTCCCCTTTGTTAACTCTCTTGATCCTCAAAGCAGACAAGGAAAATGGGGTACATGCTGATTAGCAACCCAAGTCTAGGGTTCCAGAAGCAATGAGCCTTGACAGTTACTCACAGATAGAGGAGGACCAGACTGGTAGCCAGGAGAAGCCAGGTTTCCATGGAAAAGCTTGGGATCAGGTCCATGGCCACTTTTCCTCTGTGAATTCTCTCTGCTTCCGTTCAGCAGTGTGTGCTAGTCCTTGTTGGCTTGTGGGTGCGGAGCTTCCCCTCTCACCAGCGGTGATTCAGTGAGGCTGGGATGTATATACAAAAAGGGGGTGGGGCTGGAGCAACAGCCAGTAGCACGGCCACCCGAGCTCCACCCACAGGTGCTCCCCTGCCATGAGTGCTGACAAAGCATCCTGGATACTCCAAGTTTGACCTTCTATGAGTTCATACCCTGTGGGAAATCAATAAACAACTCAGTGTTATCAGTCATCTCAAAGGTTACAGAAACACATTAAAGTCACTGTCCTTAAAACTCTAAACTGTCCTTGTCAGCATGGCTCCCTGAACCTCTAAATACTTGGAACTCTTCAAACAAGAATGGATAGATCTACACATCTTTACTGATGTAGTACTCTGTGCCTAGAAATGCCCTCTCCACCCCCCCCACAAGGATCCTCCTCATCCTTTAAACCCAGCTCTATAGAATTCCCTCTGTTAGAGTCTTTCCTCTTCAACATCCTTGAACAGATATAACCACTTCATCCTCTGGGAAATTTCTGTCCCCCCAGTCCCAGTTCTATTATTACCTTTTCTACCTTCCAACCCCTGGACATCTATTAGCCTTACAGAGAGATTCTCAAGGGCACAGTCTCTGTACTCATCAACATTATGAACCTAGTCCCCCTCAAAGCACTATATGCTCAGGGGACAGCCAGAACGGTTGGTGGAGTTGAGTTTGTAGAGGTGAAATTGCTGGGCTCTCTGTGTCCTTTCCTTGTGGGTCTTTGGTGACCAGACCACATTCCTAATGGGAAAGATCTGAGAACATAGTCTGGAAATTATACCAGCTCATTATCATAGATCTGACCCATGTTCCTTGTCTACACGGCCTGAGAAACTGTGGATTATGTGACATACCAATGGAATCCATGGGACAATGGAGCCCTACAAATAGATAATTAACGGCTCCTAGGTACTCGGTTGGATAAGCATCTGCCTTTGGCTCAGGTTGTGGTCCTGGGGTCCCCACATCAGGTTCTCTGCTCAACAGGGAGTCTGCTTCTCTCTCTCCCTCTGACTGCTGCTCTGCCTACCCATTCTAGTGCACTCTTTTTCGCAAATAAGATCTTTTAAAAAATTAAGAAATAACTGACTGCAATCTTGAATAGCAACAATGGACAGACATAGGAAGCTGGAAGATGATCCCCAGATAAAGTAGGAGAGAGAGTCCCAGGAATTCTGAAATATTTCTGCCCCCTTTGTGTGCTTTCACTGGGCACCATTCAAGAGGTTATGCTATTATCCCTGTTTACAGATACAGAAACTGAGACTCACTGACTGCACTGAGTTTCCAACAGCCACTGATAACAAGCACAAATCGTAAATAAGTAAACATGAAGAGAGACTGAAAAGTCTGTGCTCTGAAATATCAGTATTCAGTGCTTCTCTTTCCCCCAATAAGGGTCACTCCAGGAAATAGGATGACCTAGGCTGCACCAGCAAACTGGTTAAAATTCTGTCCCTAACCCCATGACGACCCACACAGCAGCTTCTTTGGGGGTCTTCCAGAACAAAGAACTCTGCCTCATCTCGGCAGGGAAGACACAAGCTAGTCAAGATTGCATTAAGGGTATTCTTGGGTAATATTTCTCTGCCTATGCTCCCCAGCAGAGAGGTACACATAATACACACAAACTAGGGAGATTCCTGTCATCTGATAATCTAGACAATTTACTTCTCTCACCTAAACGCTTTCTTTTTTTTTTAACTTTTTGTTTGTTTGTTTGTTTTTTGAGAGAGAGAGAGAGAGAGAGAGAATGAGAGAGAGAGAACATGAGAGGAGAGAGGTCAGCAGAATAAGCAGACTCCCTGCTGAGCAGGGAGTCCGATTTGGGGATCAATCCCAGGATTCCAAGATCATGACCTGAGCGGAAGGCAGTTGCTTAACCCCATGATCCACCCAGGCGCCCAATACCAAGCCTTTCTTATTTCACGTGGAAATCGGACCTCTGTGGAAACTAATGTGGTTTCATCCTTCTCCAAAATGATTACTCAGTTAAATGATTTCATAACTAAGTTTAACCTGAGCATCCACCTGCCTTTGATACCTCACCGCCTGCTGTCCCAACAGTGATATCTATCTATCCCAACAGTGATAGGCTAATTATTGCTGGGGGATGAAAAGCAGCCAGCACTGATGAAGTGCAAATGGCCTTTTCTGCAAGGGGAAAATAGAGGCTTGAGCTTTGCACCCCACCCTTCCTCAGTAGGGAACACCTGACATGAGGAAACTTGCATCCTCAGAATTGTACAGAAGGTGTGAAGGAGATACCGTGTGTCAGAAGAACACCCCACACATCCCGTGGCTCTCATCTACTCTGTCCTGCACTATGCTCATCATGTACTTTCCATTCTCTGCTCTAATGTGTGGGGTAGAAATATAACTAAGACTCAGACATGATTCCGGGTGAAGATTGAAGAATCTAATAGATAGTTATGTACAGCCAAAGAAAAGAAACTATGAGTCCTCCTCAACAGTGAAAGATTCATCTGCTTTCTCAGTCTTCCTAGACATTGGTCAAAATTGAATCTCAACTACCATTCAGGGAAGACTTAGGCTCAGATATCAGTGTAGATGGGCAGGTTGTCAGAATGTCAGTGATGCCACGAGTCCTGGCTGTCTAATAGTCCCATCCCTTTGTATCATGAGCCCATATGGCACCTCTTTTCAGAAGCTGGACCTAATTTCTACTACCCAAGAGAACTCCTCATGGTAGAGAAACCAGTGTTGCTTTGGAATGATTTGTGCATTATATTCAAATTTCACAGGTCACAATCTCAAGTGAACAAAAATGAAAGCAAGAAGATATTTGCAAATGACAGTACAGATAAAAGGTTGATATCCAGGATCTATAAAGAACTCCTCAAACTCAACACACACAAAACAGATAATCATATTAAAAAATGGGCAGAAGATATGAACAGACACTTCTCCAATGAAGACATACAAATGGCTACCAGACACATGAAAAAATGTTCATCATCACTAGCCATCAGGGAGATTCAAATCAAAACCACATTGAGATACCACCTGACACCAGTTAGAATGGCCAAAATTAGCAAGACAGGAAACAACGTGTGTTGGAGAGGATGTGGAGAAAGGGGAACCCTCTTCCACTGTTGGTGGGAATGCAAACTGGTGCAGCCACTTTGGAGAACAGTGTGGAGATTCCTCAGGAAATTAAAAATAGATCTTCCCTATGACCCTGCAATTGCACTGCTGGGTATTTACCCCAAAGATACAGATGGAGTGAAAAGAAGGGCCATCTGTACCCCAATGTTTATAGCAGCAATGGCCACGGTCGCCAAACTGTGGAAAGAACCAAGATGCCCTTCAACGGATGAATGGATAAGGAAGATGTGGTCCATATACACTATGGAGTATTATGCCTCCATCAGAAAGGACGAATACCCAACTTTTGTAGCAACATGGACAGGACTGGAAGAGATTATGCTGAGTGAAATAAGTCAAACAGAGAAAGTCAAGTATCATATGGTTTCACTTATTGGTGGAGCATAACAAATAATATAGAGGACAAGGGTAGATGGAGAGGAGAAGGGAGTTGAGGGAAATTGGAAGGGGAGGTGAACCATGAGAGACTATGGACTCTGAAAAACAACCTGAGGGTTTTGAAGGGGCGGGGTGGGAGGGTAGGGGAACCAGGTGGTGGGTATTAGGGAGGGCACAGATTGCATGGAGCACTGGGTGTGGTGAAAAAACAATGAATACTGTTACGCTGAAAATAAATAAAAATTTTTAAAAAAAATGAAAGCAAGATTATGTGTTTGTTCCTAAGCTGTCAAGCTCCCATTCTTTTCAGTAAGGCCAAACTTGTTCTTGCCATTTCTAGGTAACCAGGTGGTATCTAAGTGTTGGTGGCTGGGCCTTGTGGTTGGTGTAGTAGTGGTGATGTAAGTAACAGGTCCATGGACATTCCTGCCATTGGAGGAGGTGGGCCCTTCTCCCACCATCATTCAGGATTGCTTGGGTTCTATACCTGCTGCATTCAGTCCACAGGCCAAACACTAAATATTAAAAAGTCAAAATCCTTGCCTTATGAACTTGACACTCTAAAGGGATGAGAGACACTAAACAAATAACCACACAACTATCAAATTATAAATCAAAACCTGCTATATAGGAATGGTATTTGGTTTATCTGTTGACTTTGCCCAGCCAGATACCTGACCCACATAGGCCCTTTAGAAACATTCACTGAATATGAACTCAGAAACAGTTCAACTGGTGGCTGAGAGAGGACAAGAGTTATAGAGTAACCCCAAATGATGCAATGCCATTTCTTTTAGCAGGAGGAGGAGACATGAGTTCAAGTTTTAAATGAAACATGTTTTCATTTATTTGTGGAGCATAACAAATAATGTGGAGGATATGGGGAGATGGAGAGAAGGGAGTTGAGGGAAATTGGAAGGGGAGGTGAACCATGAGGGACTATGGACTCTGAAAAACAACCTGAGAGTTTTGAAGGGGTGGGGGGTGGGAGTTTGGGGGAGCCAGGTTGTGGGTATTAAGGAGGGCACGTATTGCATGGAGCACTGGGTGTGGTGCAAAAACAATGAATACTGTTACACTGAAAAGATATAAAATAAATAAATTTAAAAAGTAAGTAAAAAGGTGAGAGCTCACTGGGTGTGGACTATTGACATTTTTCCTTCTTATCGATTATGTGTAAATGGCTCTTTTTTCCCACCTGCTGGGAGGAGCCGCTGAGGACATAAATGTTTAGAAACTTCATTTCCTGGATTCTAACTGGAGCCTTCAGTGTCTGTCCAGCTGTGTAAACACAAGGCAGAGACGGTCACAGGACAACCACACCTCACTTTTCCCCACCTCTGTAGGATCTAAAGAAACTCTATGATGAGAACCCACTTGTCCTCCTTTCCTAGTGGGCAGAATTTGTCTCTAAACAGACCCATAAGTGGAGGGCCTTGTGGTTCAAGAAAACTTAAACTCCAAAGCACCAAAGAGTAGGAGTAAGGACAACTCACTCTCTCTTTACCAACACTGTGTTTGAGAAAATTCAGTTGGACTTCCAGGCAGGACTAGGACCAGAGAAGAGAGTGACACATTCCACTTTAGGGCAAAATAGCCAAATTATCAGTGATAATATAAATAACACACTTGATTTGAACACATTGTTTAAAACATCAATATTAATGCAAGGAAATTAATGAGGGAAATGGCAAGAGTCCATCCTTGTTGGTGGCTGAGTAATATTCCATTGTGCATATACACCACTTTTTCTTTATCCATTAATCTGTTTTTTTTAAAGATCTTATTTATTTGACAGAGAGAGAGAGAGAGATCACAAGTAGGCAGAGAGGCAGGCAGAGAGAGAGAGGGGAGGAAGCAGGCTCCCTGCAGAGCAGAGAGCCTGATGCGGGGCTCGATCCCAGGACCCTGGGATCATGACCTGAGCCGAAGGCAGAGGCTTTAACCCACTGAGCCACCAAGGCGCCCCTATCCATTCATCTGTTGATGGACATCTGAGCTCAGATGGAACTAGAGGGTGTTATCCTAAGCAAAATAAGTCCATCAGAGAAAGGGGATTATCAAACAGTTTCATTCATATGTAGAATTTAAGAAAAAAAAGAGAGAATCATAGGGAAAGGGAGGGAAAAATAAAATGAGACAAAATCAGAGAGGGAGACAAACCATAAGAGACTCTTAACCATAGGAAACCAACTTAGGGTTGCTGGAGGGGAT
This sequence comes from Martes martes, assembly GCF_963455335.1. Classification (NCBI taxonomy): domain Eukaryota; kingdom Metazoa; phylum Chordata; class Mammalia; order Carnivora; family Mustelidae; genus Martes; species Martes martes. The sequence goes on from NC_137906.1 coordinate 9,122,174, forward strand.
GTGGGTCGGGTATGGGGTAACTAGATGATGGGCATTAAGGAAGTCACTTTCTGTAATCAGCAATGGGTATTACATGCAACTGACAAATAACTGAACTCTTTATATGGAACTAAAAAGAATAAATAAATCAAAATAAATAAATAATAATGAGTCAGAAAAAAATAAATGAAGCATAACATATCAAAACTTTAAATAAAGACATGTTCACTAGGTTAATTTTATATGAGTAATCCACTCCAAAAAATGGAGGGAAAGGGTAGGAAAACTAGAGAATAATTCAAGGAGTCCCATTATCTGACCATAGGGGTTTCTGAACAAAGAAAGGACAAAAATGAAAGAAATAATTCAGGAAAATTTCCCAAGAGTGAAGAGCAAGTCTCCAGAATGAAAGGCCAATCCACTGTGTCATCCAATACACAGCCCCTGGACACATGTGGCAAGTTACACCTAGACTTACATTTATTAAAAATAGATAAAATCAGGGGTACCTGGGTGGCTCAGTGGATTGAGCCTCTGCCTTTGGCCCAGGTCATGATCTCAGGTCCTGGGATCGAGCCCCGCATCAGGCTCTCTGCTCAGCGGGGAGCCTGCTTCCCCTCTCTCTCTTTGCCAGTTTCTCTGCCTACATGTGATCTGTCTCTCAAATAAATAAATAAATTAAATATTTTTAAAAATAGATAAACTCATAAATACAGTTCTTCAGGCACACCAGCCACATTTCAAGGGCACAGTAGCTTCATGTGGCCGGAGGCAGCCATGTTGGACAACACAGATACAGAACATTTGCCTCAGTGCAGAAAGGCCTCTTGGACACCTCTGCCTAGCATAATGGATGACAGCAGATCCACGAAGTCACACTGTAATCAACTTTCAGAACACCAGGGACAAAGAGAAGATCCCAAATGCTTGCAAAGAGAGTGAGGGGAGCAAGATGCAGGTCCCATACAAGGAATCAGAAACTAGAAGGGTACTAGTCTTCTCTACAGTGATACTAGAGACAAGCCTCTAGGTCCTCAAGTTCACAGAGAAAATTCTAGCCCACCTAGAAGTCTATGCTCAAATCATCCATCAAGTAAGAGGGTAGAGCAGAGATATATTCAGACACATTCTTAAGAAAAATTTACACCTCTGCAATCTTCTTCTGAAAGCTACAAGGAGACAGCCTCTGCCAAGATGAGGGAGAAAACTAAGAAAGAGATCAGGTGGAGCAAAAGTACCACTAACTTTTTTATAACCACTATAGTACTGGTTCAACTTTCTAAAGCATGCACATCTATACATTTGTTCTTAAAGATAACTTTTTAGAAACCTCGGACAATCAGGGAGATTCAAATCAAAACCACATTGAGATACCACCTTACACCAGTTAGAATGGCCAAAATTAGCAAGACAGGAAACAACGTGTGTTGGAGAGGATGTGGAGAAAGGGGAACCCTCTTACACTCTTGGTGGGAATGCAAACTGGTGCAGCCACTTTGGAGAACAGTGTGGAGATTCCTCAGGAAATTAAAAATAGATCTTCCCTATGACCCTGCAATTGCACTGCTGGGTATTTACCCCAAAGATACAGATGGAGTGAAAAGAAGGGCCATCTGTACCCCAATGTTTATAGCAGCAATGGCCACGGTCGCCAAACTGTGGAAAGAACCAAGATGCCCTTCAACGGATGAATGGATAAGGAAGATGTGGTCCATATACACTATGGAGTATTATGCCTCCATCAGAAAGGACAAATACCCAACTTTTGTAGCAACATGGACAGGACTGGAAGAGATTATGCTGAGTGAAATAAGTCAAACAGAGAAAGTCAAGTATCATATGGTTTCACTTATTGGTGGAGCATAACAAATAATAATAGATAGATTATTATTTTTATATATAATAAATAATAATAAATAATATTTATTATTATTATTAAACAAATAAATAGAGGACAAGGGTAGATGGAGAGGAGAAGGGAGTTGAGGGAAATTGGAAGGGGAGGTGAACCATGAGAGACTATGGACTCTGAAAAACAACCTGAGGGTTTTGAAGGGGCGGGGTGGGAGGGTGGGGGAACCAGGTGGTGGGTATTAGGGAGGGCACAGATTGCATGGAGCACTGGGTGTGGTGAAAAAACAATGAATACTGTTACGCTGAAAATAAATAAAAAATTTAATTAAAAAAAAAGAAAAAAACAAAACAAAACAAAAAAAAAGAAACCTCGGACAATGATTATCAGCAGTCATTTTATGTTTGCTGTTGGTTGGAAGGTAATGTAAAATCTAACATTGATGTCATTTCTCTGTTAAGTTCTCATAGTCATTCTCATATGGGTCAAATTTGTGTATTTTGTTTTTTGAGGCAAGCTCTGTCTTGAATTATTCTATGCATTAGTTTTGCTCCTTATAATATGGCCATCTAGAGACATTAGTGTTCTAGAACATTATTGTACCCTATTTCTTTTAGAGTATCTGGGAATGAATATTTATTGCTATGGGAAAAAAAAGAAGCCTCAGACAAGATATCATTTCCTCCCAACCCCCTCTGGAGATAGGCGTTCCTTCTCTGTGCTCTCAAACCACCCCAGTTGGCCTTCCACCATATTAAATCTATTGAGTCTAGCCATGGGTCTGGACTTTGCCCTGCCTACAGGGCACATTTGGACATGATCCAGAGTGGTAACTAGGAAATGTTTGTGGATCTAAACAAAAACCAGAGCAAGAACCTTCCTGCTGACCTCTAGGCATTTTTGAGGTTCAGATGAGGCTCAAATAGCAGGTGTTGGGAAGTGCCCAAGTGACAAAACAATAGAGGTACTGGTGGAGTCCACGGGCTGTTTCCAAGATGTGTCTCACAAACAGCCACGATATTTTGCTGAAGTGAAGAACGCTGTGCTCAGCACTGCGTAGGCTCTGAAAGGACAGCTGTGGGGTCAGCATTAGCACAAAGCCATCTCTGTCCTTTGGGGCCAGTGGGCTCCAGTGCAGGACTGGGACTAATTAAATTGTCTGAAAGCAGCTCAGCACAGTGAGTGAGGCCACAGGTCAGAGGGCTTCAACTTTTCTACTCTCTCACAGTAAGTAAATCACTAACCTCTCTGTGCCTCAGTTTCTTTCTAGGGTTATTAGGAGGATTAAATGAGAAATCTGTAAAATTAAAGCATTTGACTTCAACAGTGAGATCTTACCAGCTCTCTGATTCTTCCATTTCATCTTTGTTAATCAATCAACGGTGTTATGGTTCCAACGGAAGAAATTGGAGACAGACTGCTCTTGAAAACACATAGATGTCCAATGAAAATGTAGCTCTTTGATTTTTCTTTTTTGTTTTGTTTTGTTTTGTTTTAATTTTTTATTTATTTTCAACATAACAGTATTCATTGTTTTTTTTTAATTAAATTTTTTATTTATTTTCAGCGTAACAGTATTCATCGTTTTTTCACCACACCCAGTGCTCCATGCAATCCGTGCCCTCCCTAATACCCACCACCTGGTTCCCCCACCCTCCCACACCCCTGCCCCTTCAAAACCCTCAGGTTGTTTTTCAGAGTCCATAGTCTCTCATGGTTCACCTCCCCTTCCAATTTCCCTCAACTCCCTTCTCCTCTCCATCTACCCTTGTCCTCCATATTATTTGTTAGGCTCCACAAATAAGTGAAACCATATGATACTTGACTCTCTCTGCTTGACTTATTTCACTCAGCATAATCTCTTCCAGTCCCGTCCATGTTGCTACAAAAGTTGGGTATTCGTCCTTTCTGATGGAGGCATAATACTTCATAGTGTATATGGACCACATCTTCCTTATCCATTCATCTGCTGAAGGGCATCTTGGTTCTTTCCACAGTTTGGCGACCGTGGCCATTGCTGCTATAAACATTGGGGTACAGATGGCGCTTCTTTTCACTCCATCTGTATCTTTGGGGTAAATACCCAGTAGTGCAATGGCAGGGTCATAGGGAAGCTCTATTTTTAACTTCTTGAGGAATCTCCACACTGTTCTCCAAAGTGGCTGCACCAACTTGACCATTCTCTTACACTGTACACAAAGATAAACTCGAAATGGATAAAAGACCTCAACGTGAGACAGGAATCCATCAGAATCCTCGAGGAGAACATAGGCAGTAACCTCTTCGATATCAGCCACAGCAACTTCTTTCAAGATATGTCTCCAAAGGTGAAGGAAACAAAAGCGAAAATGAACTTTTGGGACTTCATCAAGATCAAAAGCTTCTGCACAGCAAAAGAAACAGTCAACAAAACAAAGAGGCAACCCACAGAATGGGAGAAGATATTTGCAAATGACAGTACAGACAAAAGGTTGATATCCAGGATCTATAAAGAACTCCTCAAACTCAACACACACAAAACAGACAATCATATTAAAAAATGGGCAGAAGATATGAACAGATACTTCTCCAATGAAGACATACAAATGGCTATCAGACACATGAAAAACTGTTCATCATCACTAGCCATCAGGGAGATTCAAATTAAAACCACATTGAGATACCACCTTACACCAGTTAGAATGGCCAAAATTAGCAAGACAGGAAACAACGTGTGTTGGAGAGGATGTGGAGAAAGGGGAACCCTCTTACACTGTTGGTGGGAATGCAAGCTCTTTGATTTTTCATCATTGACATCATCATCCCCATGAGACCCTTATTGGGGTGACATTGTGGAGGAAGGTTTTCTTGTTACCATAAAAGAACTCCTTGGTCTCACTTAGATAACGAGCTTCTGAGTTCAGTCTTTCTGGTCCCTCCCCACCCCCACCATTTCCCTTTCCCTGCTCCTCCCAGAATGAGCTCAGGATGTTTGGGGGTGTGACATCTTCTGAGCTGGGAAAGTGGGCCTCAGAACCTCTCTCTGCCCTGTACTTTACTGGTGACACCTGGCCTCTGCCCTGGCTCTACAGAGGGTTCTTTGATGATCTGTGGCTGTGTCCATGGCTCCATGAGGACTGGGAGTTGCCCTTGCTGACCTGGGCCCTTCTCACTGACCCCGGGACCTGTCTCACTGGCCCCCCTCCAACTTTGGTGAGAGTGCACATTCACTGCTGTGTGTTCTCTAGCCCTCTGTGACAGGCATGTGCAGGCCCATTATCATCATCCCTGCATCACATATGGGGAAACTGAGACCCTTAGGTTTAAATAACTAGATCCCCTAGCTCTTTTTAGCACAGCTGACTTTGGGTCCAGCCAGAGTCTGCCCCTTAACCGGCACAGCCTAGTGGTGGCTATAATCTTCAGCTTCCCATAGAAAAACTGCCGGGGGAAAAAAAAAAAGAAAAACTGCTGGGACCCTACCACTTTACCTATGTGTATGTATACCCATTCCTACACTCCCTTGTACCCAAACGCCTGTATACGCACACATGCCCCCATATACACACATCCTGTACACAGAAACACACACAACTTCTGGACACACACCCTCCCCTGTAAACACAAGCACACATCTAAACACACTCCCATGTACACAAAAGCCACACACACACACACACACACACACACACACACCCCTAGACATACACACCTCTGGACACAAACACACCACCACCACCATCACCTCCCAACAAGCCCAGCAGACAGTCAACCCCTGGACACTCTGCTGAGTTCTCTGCTGTGACATCCAAGACATCCCAGCTCCTCTGTCTCTGTATTAGTTACTACTCTGTAATCAATTACCATAGAACACAATGGCATAAAACAATAATTTTATTATCTCAGAATCTGTGGGTGAGGAATTTGGAAATGACTTAGCTGAGTGGTTCTGACTAGAGCCTCTCATGAGGCTGTGGCCAAGCTATTGGCTGGGGCTGCCATTCTCCACAGGCTGGACTGAGCTGGAAGCTACATCACAAGTAGCTCACTCATGGGCCTGGCAGGTCAGCACCAACTCTGGCAGGAGGTCTCAGGTGTGTACCATGTGGCTTCTTGCCTGTCCTTACAACATAGCAGCTGACTTGCCCCCGTCAAGTGATCAAGAGTGGCAAGGTGGAAACATCTTTTTCTCATATGACTCAGCTGTGGTCACACACCGACATGCCCACAATATCCTCCTGGTATCCCAGGCCAGCCCTGTTCATGGGGAGAGACTACACACCAGGAGGAGAGATACTGGGGAGCTCATCAAAGCTGGCTACCCCTACAGCCAAACTGTTGTCCTACTGAGAGGCATGTAGGGGCATAAAGTCTTGGTGTCATGAAGGTCCAGCATGTGACAGGTGCTCAAGAAAGTCTGTCCTCTCCCTTCTTCCCTTTTGTCCTGATCCACAGGACTCCAAGAACCACCCCTGTTTAGACAACCACACTCTTTCTCTGAGCTCGTCCATAACCCCACTGCTGCCTCCATAATTCACAGGAACTGAAAGGTGATGGCTTCCACCAACTTCCCCCAATTGTCACCTCTCTTCTGGGTCCTATACATCTGACTCCACTGAAGTGAAGAAGGGGTACTGCAATGATTTAATGTAGAATGACAGACCACCCAAAAGGACTGTACAATCTTTTCTTTTACCCATGAAATAAGGGACTGGATTCAGCTGGCCAGCCCTTGCTTGGAGTCTCATGTGGTTGGAGACAGGTTGGGGCTGGAGTCATCCTGAAGGGTCTCTTTCCATGTCTGGTTTGAAGAGACCTGAACAGGTGGGCCTGGAATGCCTGGGGCTCCTAGGGATTTCAGGCTTCCTAGATACATACAACGATGATTGGTGATGATGAGGATGGATAGATAGATGATAGATACACAGATTATAGATAGATCGATCAATCCACAGAGATAGATATAGATGATAGGTAGGTAAAGAAGTAATTATGATTAGGTGATAAAGAGATAGAGACAGGTAAATAGAGAATCCTATATGCTTACATATAGACTTACAGTACTACATTTACAAACAAGGATTTGCATCTTCAAACAAGATTCCATGGAGAGGACAATTCTTGAACTAAAGAAGTGAATCTAATAGAAGTTCACACATCCTACAGGTCCTTGCAGTCCCATGGACAGTCACCTCCTCTGCAGAAGCCAGTCTGTCACAGGAGAAGAAATAAGCCCCTGAATGAGCTAATTTTGACTCAACATTTCTTTGGTCCTGCCTGTCTTTGACCCTCAAAGATTTAAGTAGCTCTAACCTGAGCTCTTCATGTATCCTGGACACCGTACAGCCTGGAAATGACCAGACACACTAGGCAGAACTCTGGTGCCAGAAAAGCAATTCTAAGAGAGGCCTGAAGAGATGCCACCTGAGCACAGTGGTGCTTTTACTGCACTGCATCCTGGGCCCAATAATGCCCGCTCCTAGTTGTGATGACTGTTAACCTTAAAACTAAAACCTGCCAGTTGTTTTAATAGCACAGAGGGAGTTAATCAGGAAGAAATGAGAATCGCAATCCAGAACAAACAAGTTGCAGCAACCATAGCCAAGTCCGAAGAACAAAAGGGAGGTATACCTTCTCGGGAGAAAGGGGGAAACAGGGAAGGCTGTTATAAACTGAAGTCCATTGGAGTAACCCAGGAGTGTGAAGTGTGGTGGCTTCTCACTGCCAGAGCTCTTGTGGGGCTGAAGGGGTGGTGGTTGTGGTGACAAGGAGAGCCCTTCTTCCTCCAGCTGGGATAGGAAGTTAGAGCAAGGTCGAGCCCCTTTGAGGTCAAGCCCATCACTCCTTGTTGGGTCTGGGTGCTAGGGTATGAGGGTGCCCCTGCTGAAACCGCACTCCATCTCAGTGAGGTTCACATATCGATTATCATCTGACAAAGGCACTTCTAGAAGGGGGATGTTTATATTGTTCTTTGGAAAATTCCTGGCAACACCAGCTGAGGCATTAGTATCTTCATAGTTAAACCTCTGGGAAAGATGTCTGCAATTACTTTCTCAAATGGCGGATTGAAGCTGGACTTGACAGGATGGAGACCAAATGTCCAAATGAACATGGTCTCCAGAGGACTGAGGATAATATAGCTATGAGAGTAATAGCCAACACTGATAATGAGCTCGCTGCATGCTCTGTGGTCTGTGTCCCAAACACCTCACACACATCATTTGGTTTCATCATCAAGTCAGACAGGCACTGGTATTCTGCCCCTATTTTACACAATCTGAAGCACTAAGTACCAAGGTGGGAAGGTGTTAACTAATTAACTCCAGGTTCCCCGTAAAAGTGTCTACAGAGGAGGAGGGTACCAGACTCCTGTCGCTGGGCAGCATACTCATCTCCCAGTCGCTGGCAATATTCACTCTTATGAGCTCGTGGTTGCCCCACTCTCTGGAGAATCGCCCTTGGCCAAACTGAACCCACTTCACCTAGGAGTTTGTGCTTCTTGGAGGTGGGAGGGCAGTCTATGACCCACTGATGGGGTACGAAATGCCAGTGACTGCCTCACAGTGATATAAACTCTGAAATACAATTCTGACTCCAGAGCTCTCCATGATATTAGGCTCCGCCTACCACAGCTTTGCTGAGCTTGTACACCTGCCATACCCAGCTCCCCTCAATCCTTTCTCCTGAGAGCACTGCCTTAGTAGACCATTTGCTCTAGAACCCCCACCTCAGGCTCTACTTTTAGGGACCTGACCTGAGACAATGACAAAGCCCAAGCTAACTTGTGCACAGTGGCATTCAGCTAAGGGGCATACAGGTGTTGAAATGTGGCCCAAAGCTTGTGGGCCCAGCTATGCAAAACAGGCAACTTTTCTTCACTTACCCAAGGCCACTGACTGGTCTAGACTCAGCCCTGGACTGAGCTGGGATTCAAACCCCAGGAGCTCCAGCCTCAGAGCTCCCCATCTCTCAATCACTGTGTGTATTAAATAATACAAGTCAGACAATGACAAGTGATGGGGAGAGTTGTGTAGGCTCAAGCTGCTTTTGTGACCCTCTTCTCCTGAACAAAATCACAACCTTCCAGAAGAGTCTCTTCCAAGAACTAGTTCCTGACACATCTCAGAGTAAATGCTGACCCGGTATTTCATAATCCCCCGTAATCTATCAAAGTCAGGGAGTGGACACTGACACATTAGTATAAGTAACAGTCAGATCCTTCGATTTCCCCAGCAGCCCCACAATGTCCTTCATAGGAGAAGCACGCTGCTCACACACTGAGGATACATGTCACCCCTCTTTAGTCTTTTCTGTTCAGTCTGGAACACTTCCTACTTTGTCTCTGGTTTTGGTGAAAAAAAAATCCAGCAAGCAAGTTGAACATCTAATCGGCTTTATTAAGCAATTCATGCACTGGCACCATCCCACCTGCCAACTCGACAGATGCTCCCAGGAGGTGTACAAATGCACGGTTTTCTAGGGAGGAGAGTGGGGCAGGAAGAGCACAGAAGGAAAAGGAAGCATTGCTTCAGGACAGGACACCTTCATTCTGGGGAATGGACTTGCAGGGTTTCTATCCTGCCAACGACTCACTAGTGCACATCAGGAAATTTCAGACAGACTCTTGAATGGTCCCCTTCCTGGGATAGGTTGAAACACGGTTGTTTGTTGTGAGGTGTGGTTGGGGGCCAGTGACTGCAATCCTGGCTTGTGTTTTTTTTTTTCTTTCAGGGCCATGATGTTGTAGAAGATTACACACAAGTTACAAATTAGAGGTAGATATTCCTTCATTCAGGTCTGTCTCACAATTTGGGGGATTTCTTTTCAGGTTTGCCTCCTTGGCAAGAATATCCCAGAGGGGATACTGGGTTCCTCTCACCGCATCCTTTCCGGTGATGCTCCACCCCTTCCTCCTGTTCCTGATGATGCTCACTGGTCTGCTGGGTCTCTGCTCTGTGAGCTGCTCTTCCTTCAGGAACTCATGGGTGTCTGAGCTGTAGTACTTTGAAACTGTGTGAGTGTCCTCATCGATTGTAATCTGTTCCTACATTTCTCTCCACCTGTGTGTACTCGAGTGTCCAGTTTTATTCAGTGGGCTATAATCTCTTCCTATCATTAGTTATCATGATGCCCAAATCGTGTGTGAGAGGTGGACGAGACCCCGCATGTTAGCTCTGTGTCCTGTGGACGTTTCCCTTCACTGTGGAGCACAAGATGCTCCTGGATCATCATGTGCTCTCCCAGCCTGGAATCAGACATTTCTCTGAAAATCCCTAGTTCCCTTCAATGGAAAATGACATTTGTGAGCCAAGATCTGGGCACTAGGTGTGCTCTTTGCCCTTACCATGTCACTGTTTCTAAGAACTGTCCATAGAGAGAGGTGGGGAATATGTGTTATTGCACACACAGAGACACACACACACATTTCTATCTCTCTACCAATTTATCATCTATCCAGAGGAAAGCACAACACTGCATTGACACACTCACTTCCAGTCTCCGAATATACAGGCCTCATTTGAATTTCTCCCTTTCCAAATCAGTGACTCCCTTCTCCAACAGTGAGAAACTCCTGAAACCATTTAGTGGTAATATACTTACTTATTTGATTAATCCCCCTTTATGTAACTAACCCTCATTCCATCCCTTGTGCCCTCATGTATAACTCATGTATGCCCCCTCCATGCTACTTGGGTTCTCCACACTGTACTTGGGCTCCGAGGGCTCCTTCAGACCAACCCTCTGTGTGGGTGCCCTTCTCATCTAGCTTGGGCTCCCACACCCATGCCAGCCTGCTTTTTCATGTGCATAGCCTCCCTACCGCCGTCAGTATCTACTAGGAGTCACTGTGACTCTCTTCTCTGCCCCTGACCTCAGTGTGGGGCTGCCCACCTGGCTGTGCCCCACTGATGGCGTTAGGACTGAATTATCCGGAAAGGAAAGGCAAAGGAAGAGGTCAGGAGAGGAGACAGAAGGGGCTGGAGGGGAGGGGAGAAATAGGAAGAATTCCATGCAGCCCCTCATACCAACTGAAATGGACAAATGCTTTTAGCCTTCCTGCCAAGTCAACTGGCCAATCAACCACCTCGCATTCAATGTTCATTCTGTCAGGACAGTTGCGAGCTGAGGCTAGAACACAAAGAAAAAGCACGTCCTCTGCCTACCAGAACAGCAGGGCAGATGAGACAAAAACTAATCATATAATACTAAGTGCCTCAATTTGAGAGTTAGAAAAAACATGTCCTCCAAAACCTGTAGAATTAAATTGTGAATATACTTTCTGACCAATGGGCAAAGTCACAGTGGATTAACTCTCACTTATCTTAATATACCACATTGGAGTTCTGAATGAGCTCCTCTCACCCAGCGACTGTAATGGTCAAAACATTCAGTTACTAGCTCTCACTCATTGTTCTGTGGATCCCCCTCTCATGTGCACAAAACCATCAGTTCAGACTTTTGAAAGTGATGTTGATTGACTTGCTCAGTGTGATATTTAATGTAGCATATTCAAAATAAGACACGTGATAGAAATATCACTACCATAGTCATGACAATAATTCTCATTTTCATTAAAGTAGGTTGATAAAATTGATGAGAAAGTTTTATTCTTGATCAGGGGAACAGATGTTACTAACAGGGGGTAGTCTATGTGAACCAGACAGGCTGAGTCTACATCTATGGCATTTATTGGACACCTCCTTCACTCTCCATAATAGAGAATGCTCCACACAGACACTAAAAAGGCTAAATGAATGTATGGAAGCCATAGTCATCTGTCACAGGCAGTAGATGCAGGCCATCTTCATTTCTGGGTTTTACTCACAAAGGAAATTGAGGTCTCTGGTGATCTGGGATATAGCTTCTTGAAGAAAAAAGAGGACGTCCAGAGAGAAAGTCAGGGTCCACTCACACTCCCATCTCTTGGCTCAACCTTGAGAACAATGGGTTTTTCTGGTTGAATTAACCCTTGAATGCTTAATTTCATGGGGATCTGCAACAGTTAAACAAGCATATGAGAACCAACAAATGAAACCCTGCCAACAACAGAAGCAAAGAAGGCAAGGTACATGAAGGACAATGATGCATTACAAACATATAAATACTATTATTAGATTCATCTATCTCTGATTCTTTAAAATTACTCTGTAAGCTGTCAAGAATGGAGCATGGAAACATCCATCTTTCACTCATTCAACAGATGATCTATTGTTACTCTGTACCAGGCTGGAGATACATTCATGTTGGCTGGTGTTCTTCTTTTATTTTAATTTTAAGGAAAGAGGATGAGTCTTTAACATCTAAAACAGATTCTTAGCCATTGTGGAAAACAATTTTGAAAAGTGTCTGAGTTAATTTTCTATACGTTGACTCCTGAGTGTTTATTCCACATTTTGTTGTATGGACGTCCGCACTGCTAAGCATACTGTCACTTTTCTTGTGGAAACATCCATTCATGATGATAGATTGGGATGGGAAGGAAGCATAGCCTGACAGGAGCCAGGCTTGCAGAAGGTGGAGCCACGTATCCAGGGTGGCCTGGACCCTGGGAGTCCTTCACATCAGGCAGACATGCTTCACACCAGATTCTCAACCTTGCTTGCCCTTGAGAATCACAAGGGTTCCTTTAAAGCCACACTCTGGGTGAATTAGATTAGAGTTTCTGAGATGACCTGGGCATCAGGATTTTTCACAAACCCACTGATTCCCACATAGAATGATGGTTTGAGAACCTCGGTCACCAGAGTGTCTATAAGTTGTGTCTATAGTCTATAAGTTGTAGTGGTGAAGAGCATTGTTCAAAAGTCACATCGTGGTTATCACTGCAAGTCGTGACTGTGCACAACTTGGTTCCTTCCTTTCTGTGGACTTAAAAGAAATTTAAAATACTGCTCAAGGTCATCAGTCTGTGTATAATGATGTCACATGAACTTTACTGACCATGTGACCCTTATGGTTGGGTGGTCATAAACCACTGATATGGCACTCAGGAATGGAAGGGCCCTTGAACATCACAGATGGCTTCAAATAGATCCTCTGGCCAATAGAACAAATTACTAGGCATAAATGAGTCCATACACACACACACACACACACACACACACACACACACACACGCTCTCACACAGCCTTATTCCATATCTCTTAGTTACAAAAAAAAAAAAAACCAATAAAACATTCTTTTTGCAGAATGTGCTCTCTCTGACCTGTGTTTCTTTACAAGGTTTGAAGGAGAAGTTCTGCAGGACTCTGACAAGGGCAAGTTTCATGTTCATGATCGCAAACCTCATCCCAATGCAGTTTCGGGGTCCAGTTCCAAAAGGCAGATATGTATAAGGATTTATGCTGTCCTTGTTCTTCTTACTGAACCTGGTTCCACAATACAAGTTGGAAACAAGTTAGGAAACATAAAAACCACAAGAGCTACATAATTGGGGTTCTCAACCAAGGATACATAGGAAATTTGGATGGGCTGGTTACAGAAGTCCTGCTATGCTACTCTGCTGTGACAATTATAAGCTACATATAGCTTATACATATAACTTACATGTGTATACATACATATAAGTTGTTGCATACCCCTTCCCCTATGGGGGCAGTCAGTCTTGTTGAAGAGATGGGATGAATGCTTTTGAAAAGATTTATCTTAAACACTAGAATTATATTCAGGGAGGTGAGATGTTCACCCTCTGAAAGGCAAGCAAGAAATGAGCCTGATGAAGGAAATGTAGGATCTTGCCTCCACTGACTGATGTTGGTCATATATCCATGGAAAAAGAAAGCAGGACATGCCTCCTATGGTTTACATTGTTATTTTTTCCCTTTACCTCCTTACCCTCCAGCTAGGACCACCCCCAACTGATTTTCAGATGATTTACATAGGCATGTGATACAACTCATGATTATCATAATCGTGATTATACTCACGATTATGAATCATCACTCTAATTACTGAGTTTTTGTCTATCTGCCCCACAAAGCTATAAACTCCTTAAAGGATAGACCTACAGTTTATTCAAAATTTATTCCTCCATATTTATATCAATGAAAAGTGATAATGGCATTGTGGTGAGGTACTATTTAAAACTCACTATATTATAGAGAAGATACTAGAATGTTAACCGATGATATGCTTTAATGTAATACGGAAAACAGATAAGGAATTATAAGAGTGCATGGATGAGGCAGCTGATATGGGTTGGTGTTTGTTGGGCAAGTGATGGGCACATACAGATTCATGTAAAGTATTTCATAGACTTGTGTCTATAGAATATATAGTCAAGAATTCTCCACAATAGGGGCACCTGGGTGGGCCAGTTGATTAAGTGTCTGCCTTCAGCTCAGGTCATAATCCCAGGGTCTTGGGATCAAGCCCCATGTTGGGCTCCCTGCTCAGTGGGGAGCCTGCTTCTCCCTCTCCCTCTACCCCTTCCCCCACTTGTGCTCTTTCACCCTCTCTCTCACGCAAATAAATAAAATCTTTTAAAAAAGATTTTATATATGTATTGGACAGAGAGAGAGGCACAGTGAGAGAAGGAACACAAGCAGGGGAAGCGAAAGAAGGAGAAGCAGGCTTCTCACTGAGCAGGGAGCACAATGTGAGGCTCGATCCAAGGACCCTAAGATCATGACCCGAGCCGAAGGCAGCCGCTTGATGACTGAGCCACCCAGGTGCCCATCAAATAAATTAAATCTTTAATAAAATTATCTATAAAGGGATTTTTAATGCATGGATTTCATACTGCCTGGCACAGTCCCTGACATACACAGATGAGCACTTCCTCTCGTGACTGAATGAATCACAGACAAGTACCAGGAGTGCTCCCTGGTTTCCATTAGAGAAGCTACAGGAGAGGGAACGCTGAGCTTCTGGGAACCATCAGGTCTCCTGGTACAGAAAACAGATGACTTGGTCATTTTGAGATCTTTCAGCAAGTATGTGTAGCTGCATTGCAAGCACTAGGGATGCCATGCAACAGGACAAGGGCTCTGCCATCGAGGAGCTTAGAGGCAGGGGCTAAACATCTAAATCACTAAAACGTTCATCCAAATTTTGCTCACCAATACGAAAAACAGGAAAGCACGGACTGTAGCAGAATTCGGGCTGCACCCAAATCCAGACTCTGCTCTGAATCATCAGAAGAGAAAGTTCAAGACCCCTCCAAGGAGGATGTCTCAGTCAGCTACAGAGCAAGTGAGCTTGCTCTGGATGAACCCAGATGCTGAGAGAGGTGGGAGCTGGCACAGGACCACAGCCATCGGCACAGGCCTGTGTGCCTATGTCCTCCCTGAGACTGTTCCTCCTGTCAGGGACATGAACTCTCAGCTCCCCAGCCGCTGCTCTCCCACTACAGCTAGCAGAAATGGTGGCCCAGGGTTGCAAAGATGGAATGTGAGAGTGTGAGGGGTAAATTCAGACAGCTAGAGAGAGCAGAAAAACTTCAAGGAAAAATAGTCCCATTGTCTTAAAAAGGATAACGGTAATGTATGTTATGGTATATGCATAATCACAAACACAAATATGGTATGTTGTTTATAGCTTACTGTTACATTAAGTAAGTAGTTCAAAAAATATATAATGCCATGATATATAGGGACCATATCTTCGTAAAGAAGATATGGTCCCTATATCTTCTTTATGAAGATATGGTCCCTATATACAATGGAATATTATGCCTCCATCAGAAAGGATGAACACCCAACTTTTGTATTATCATGGACAGGACTGGAGGAGATTATGCTGAATGAAATAAGTCAAGCAGAGAAAGTCAATTATATGGTTTCACTTACTTGTGGAGCATAAGGAATAATATGGAGGACATTAGGAAAAGGAAAGGAAAAATGAATTGGAAAGTCTGAGGGGGAGATGAACCATGAGAGACTGTAGACTCTGAGAAACAAACTGAGAGTTTTGGAGGGGACGGGGGTCAGGGGTTAGGTGAGCCTGGTGGTGGGTATTAAGGAGGGCACATATTGCAATGAGATTGGCGGTGGTGCATAAACAATGAATCCAGGAACACTAAAAAAATAAAACTAAATTTTAAAAAAGTATATATATATATGTGTGTGTGTGCGTATATATATATATATATATATGTATGTATATGTATGTGTGTGTGTATATATATATAATGCTATACTAACTTTTATGAATCTATATGCATAGAAAAATATCCACAAGGACATACATCATATGATTAATAATGATGTATATGACTGGTAATGACATTAATCTTCTTTTTTCTCAACTACAGTTTGCAAAATTTTGACAATGATCATCTTGTAATAAAAAATACTTCTAAAAATAAAAATATGTACAAATAAATAATTGTCAACCACATGCTTCTCATCTATATGAAGGAAATATCAGAATATCCTCCAAAATGAGGGTAGGATCCCCATTCTAGGGTTTCCTGTACCTTTCAGGGCGGAACTCCTCAGGCTCTGGCCAGAGATCCTGGTCTCGGTGAAGAATAAAGACTGGCACCATCACCACTGTCCCTTTGGGAATGAACACACCACTGATTTCCACATCTTTCTTACAGACTCTCTCAAGTCTACCGATTGGGTATAATCTCAGAGTTTCATTCAACACCATGTCCAGATACTCCATCTGTACAAGGCCATCGTAAGTGGGTGGTGCCTGGAAGGAAACAAACAGATTTTGATACACTGAGATTTGGAATCAACATTCAACTCACTCTACACATTATTACTGAAGTGTTAGGAACACCTAAGAATCATGTATTTTGGTAAGGGCATTTATGGACGTTTTAATACCTACCATGTCCTTTGACCTGCTCAGTGGCCCACTGACATGTGTGCAATAGTAATGACGAGGGGAGACTGCTGGGACAATCCCCTAAACGGGGTCTGAAATCCTTCCTAGGTAGTGATTTTTCTTCCTCATGTGAACAAAAGAGACCAAGACTTTGACACTTAATGGTTTTTTTTTGTTTTTTATTTAAGTTCAATTTAGTTAACATAGAGTGTATTATGAGTTTCAGGTGTAGAATTTAATAATTCATTAGTTGCATATAATACCCAGTGCTCATTACATCAGGTGCCCCCATTAATGTCCATCACCCAGTTGCCCCATCC
This sequence comes from Martes martes, assembly GCF_963455335.1. Classification (NCBI taxonomy): domain Eukaryota; kingdom Metazoa; phylum Chordata; class Mammalia; order Carnivora; family Mustelidae; genus Martes; species Martes martes. The sequence goes on from NC_137906.1 coordinate 9,139,086, forward strand.
CCCTATCCTCTCCTCTCCAGGATCTCTCAGTTTGTTTTCTATATTTAAGAGTTATAGTTTGTCTCCCTCTCTGTTTTTATCTTATTTTATTTCTTCTTCCCTATGACTTTTAGTCTTCAGTGAAATATGTTGAAGTCACCATTTCCATTCAAAACAGAGGTCACACACCCACACCGTAGAGGAAGAACATACAACAGAAAATATCTCCTCTGCCACATAAACTCTTCTAGTAGAAATACCCTGCTTTCTCTCTTTTCAATTATATTTACAGTATTTAGAGAGAAACACTGTATTACATAAAAACTATAATTGGGGGAGACACCAGTTCCTTTCAACACAAATAGGGCAAGAAAGGGGTAGGACTGGATGCCACTGACTGTGGGAACACAATTTCAGTTCTAGGGAATATTGGGAAGGGGATCAGATCTTAGCTCCACCCTCTATTGCTGGAAAGGTCTCCTTGTTGTTTGTCTGGGGTTTCACTCTTTGCTCAATAAGCCACTCCAGCCCCTGAGGCCAGGTCTCTTCATAAACTGGGAGTTTAGTTCCTTGTTCCCCAGCCAACAATTAGTCCCCAAGTTTCAGATAATACAGGTATAAGAAAGTGGAGCCTCTTTCCCCAGTACCACCAAACAACTATATGAAGCAGAGACTCACCCCCATGTTGGACATGCAAACGTGAGTTAGAAGTAAACCTTTTTATGAAAACCTACTCGATTTGAGAGCTAATCTGTTACTGAGATATAACCAAGCCTATTCTGACTCCCTCCTCAGTAGGACCCACTCACCTTCTTGGGGAAAGTCGCATCAATCTCCTCCTGCAGTTTCTGCTGGACATCAGGGTGAGTGGCCAATTCATACACAAGGAAGGAAAGAGAAGTGCTAGTGGTCTCGTAGCCAGCAAAAATAAAGATAACAGATTGGGCCACGAGTTCCAGATCAGACAGAGCTAAAAGGAGAAGGGAGACATTTGAACTAAAACAGATGAATATATTATACCACATTATAGATGATGAGCAATCTATTTGAAACTCACAATTCCCTTGGGGGAAAATTTAAAAGCAATCCAGAATCAAACTCACAGTGGTTTACACCCTGATGTCTATCTTACAGAGCCAGAAGAGCCAGAAGTTTTCTTGACCTGGTTATTCCCATGGCCTATACTATTCTTGACCATCCACTCCTCTCATACCACCTTTCCCACCAACACAGATAGGTGATTTCAGGAAATGGCATTTTGTCTAACATACACAGAGTTATCAGTATGTCCTTTGGAGAATCCCAACAGGACTTCAGTCCTAAGTCACATGGGATAGCATTCTCCCCAGGAAAACTTAAGTCCTTCCAGCTAAAACAGAATATATATTTCTTTAGAGAGTCTGCAATGTGTCTACGGCCATACCACCCTGAACGCGCCCAATCTCATCTGATCTCGGAAGCCAAGCAGGGTCGGACCTGGTTAGTACTTGGATGGGAGAGAGTTTGCAACGTTAAGGTTTAGTCAGAAAGGCATTGTCAGGAAAAATGAATGATATTTCATCTAAACATATTTGTGGGAACTTTAAGAGAACATAATTGGGTTACAGATAAAATCTTGCTGCTCCAAATGTGGGATCTGCAGCATCTGGGAGCTTACTAGAAATGCAGAATCCCAAACGTCACCCTAGAACAATCAAATCAAAATCTGACCTTTCATGAGATGTGGTGATCTGTGTGCACAACCTGTCTTGAGAAGCACAGCGTATACCTTCCCGAAGTCTCAGCTAATAGAAGACCTGGCACACAACTTCTCCAGTATGTACAGAAAATACGACACAGACCAAATGAGAAGAGTGATGACTAAACTAGGATAATTCGTACCATTAAAGGAGCAGAAGAAAGAAGGTGTCAATAGCAGGGTACTAGCTAGCGAGAAACAAACTGTATCCAGTGAATGGAATTAGCGATGCCTATTCAATCACGGCCTGGATGTCACCTTCCTTATGGAATGACCCCACTCTGAATATAAGTTGGCATCTCCCTTGATTTTCTCCTGGCAGGAACTCAGCATGGTCATGCTCTAATTTCTTTCATCAGAACTGTATCAGGATATTTAGATACTTAGAGCACCGGAATGGCAATTCCACCATAAACATGGAATTCATAACCAAAAGTAATACGAAGAGTGTATAAAAGGTCTATAGAGTTCTGATTTCCCAGTCACACTTCTGTGATGATGCTTTGGATAAATTCAACTATCAAATTCTTGATAATTCCATGATAATCAAAGTTTAGAGCTGTGCTGTCCAATAAGGTAGCCACTTGCCAGATGTGGCTATTTTTATTTAAATTTTACTTAGTTATACTAAATCCAATATAAGATTCAGATCTTCAGTCACACTGCCTTGGTTCAGATCATTATCCAGGGTGCTGAGATCGAGCCCCACATCAGCCTCCCTGCTCAGTGGGAAGTCTGTTTCTCCCTCTCCCATTCGCCCTGCTTGTGTTCTCTCTCTTGCTGTCTTTCTCTCCATGTCAAACAAATAAATAAAACATTTAAAAAAAGTTTTTTAAAAAGAATAGAAGTAGACAGAGTAATAGATACACATATACAGATATTAGTGATATAAAAGAGTAAGTCCATCATTTTTCTCTAGAATAAACTGTTATATGGTCAAGAATTTTGTGAGATGGTTGTCAAACCATACACAGCTTGAAATTGACCACAATGGGAATATTTCTGTCATAGAAACCACTATACATCAACCCCCCTTTTCTCATTCAGATGCAGAGACCATATTAGATCACTGGTTATGAATATAGAAATATTTATATTGGGCCCCTGGGTGGCTCAATGGGTTAAGCCTCTGCCTTTGGCTCAGGTCATGATCTCAGGGTCCTAGGATTGAGCCCCACATTAGGGTCTCTGCTCAGCAGGGAGCCTGCTTTGCCCCGCCCCCCCACACCTGCCTCTCTGCCTTCTTGTGATCTCTGTCTGTCAAATAAATAAATAAAATCTTTTTAAAGTATTTTATTTATTTATTTATTTATTTATTTATCTGTCTGTCAAATAAATAAATAAAATCTTTTAAAAGTATTTTATTTATTTATTTGACAGAGATCACAAGTAGGCAGATAGGCAGAGACAGAGAGGGGGAAGCAGGCTCCCTGCTGAGCAGAGAGCCCAATGCGGGTCTCTATCTCAGGACCCTGGGATCATGACCTGAGCTGAAGGCAGAGGCTTTAACCCACTGTGCCACCCACGTGCCTGTATAATATTTTTTTTAAAAAGGAAAAAAAAGAAAAATTTTTATTGATTAGTCCTGTGTAAATATAGTTGATATTCTGGGCTTGACCCACTGAGAGGAAATAGAAGCAAAGAAACCCTCCTAGCAGCAAGCACTCCTAGACCCCAGATTCTGGTTTCTAAATACCATTCTCACTAAAAGGAAACAGAGCCTCCTGGAGAAAATGGCTGATTCCAAGACTCATCAATGGAAACAGAAGAGAAACTGGAATGTCCCACATCAGAATGCAAGGAGATACTCAGGAAATAATACGGCAAAAGGATACAGAATACTCTGTGTGCTATAGTGGTGGATATACATCACTATACATAGGTCTAAACCCATAGCATATACAACACCAAGGGTGAACTGTAATGTAAACTATGGATTTTGGGTGGTAATAAGGTGTCACTGTATGGACATTGACTACAACAAAATTACCACATCATGGGTGATTTTGATGGGGGGGTGCTGCATGTAAGTGGGGTAGGGGGAATATGGGATAAATCACTGTGTCTTTCACTCAATTTTGCAGTGAACTTAAAACTGCTATAAAAATTAAAGTCTAGGGCCACCTGGATGGCTCAGTTGGTTAAGCAACTGCCTTTGGCTCAGGTCATGATCCTGGAGTCCTGAGATCAAGTCCCACATTGGGCTCCCAGCTCCATGGGGGAGTCTGCTTCTCCCTCTAACCATCTACCCTCTCATTCTCTCTCTCACTCTCTCTCTCTCAAATAAATAAATAAAATATTTTTAAAAATGCATAAAGTCTATTGGGATGCCTGTGTGGCTCAGTCGGTTAGGTGTCTGTCTTTGGCTCAGGTCATCATCCCAGGGTCCTGGGATCAAGTCCTGTATTGGTCTCCTTGCTCAGCAGGAAGCCTGCTTCTCTTTCTGTCTACCTCTCCCTCTCTTGTGTTATCTCTCTTGCTAACAAGTAAATAAATTAAATCTTTTAAAATAAATAAACAAAGTCTACTGAAAATATTAAAAAAGAAGTTGGAAGAAAAAAAGGACACAGGAGCCCAAATGAAGGGCATACAGAGGGCAAATCTGAGAAAATTAACAATCCAAATAAATGATATAAGAGACTAAGTTAGTAATATATGAGATCATATTGACATATATAAATAGACAAATACAGGATACTGGATGTTATATGCAACTAGTGAATTGTTGAACACTGCATAAAAACTCATGATATGCTCTATGCTGGCTAACTTGATGTAATAAAAAAATAAAAATAAAAATAAATAAACCAATACAATAATGATGGTGAATGGTAAGCGCACCCTAACAATGCACTATCAAAGTGTATGTGCTATGATGAGTGCTGTGAAATGTGTAAACCTGGCAATTCACACACCTGTACCCCTGGGGATAAAAATACATTATATGTTTATTAAAATAAATTAATAAATTAATTTTTTTAAAAAACAATGCACTATCACTCCTAATGTAGAAGCAATGGTGGAAGTAGAAAGTCATCATTTCCAACCATCATAGTAATAATGGTTTTAGTCAAATACCATCCATGGATGATAAAAGTAGTAGGTGATGGCTTAAAGAGAAACACCATATGTACACAGTTACAAAGGCATCCTGCACCAGTTACTTCTTAATTACAAAAGGAAAAGAAAAACTTGCAGTAGATTAAGCCAGTGAACACAAGTTTAACCAAGTGTTCCAAGTGAAGGTCGCCAATCTGGGGCCAGGTGCCTCCTGATGTGAGGAAGCCTTGATGTGAATTTCCAGGCAGAGGTTCTGATTCAGTGGGCCTGGATTAGGCTGGAGGATTGCCACTGTAAACAAGCTCCCATGTGACAGACCACTGAGAGCTTTGTCTATCATTGCCCTTCGAGCTTTGAACAAACTGTGGCTGTGTTCTTCTGGAAAATGCTCTGGCTACCATTTGTATCTGAACATGTGTCTTGCTTCAATTTTCTGATATTCCATCTGCTAAAAATCTTCCTCCATGTCTCAGAACGATCTCCTATCTCTGAACCTCCCCATCAAGAGCCCTCTGAAGCACTCTTGGCTTACCTTTATGGGTGTCCATTTCTTTGGAATTCTGGGAGTTAATCATCAGCTGAAGAAAGTCCACTCGGTGCTGGACACAGAAAGAGACATTTCAATGACAAAAACTCACTTGTGGAGCAAGAAATACTAACTTCTTTCCTGAGTATATGACGCCTTTACACCCAGAAATTTAATTAATGTTGTCAAGACATCAGTGAACAAAAATGTCCAGCAACAAATCTTGGAGCGCACGATATTTCCCTGACAGGAATCCAGCCATTATGTCCCACTGCTTTTTGGTTCTTGCTCTCTCTGTTCCTCAGCTTCTCTGGCTTTTCACCACAGCTTCCTGCCCCAAGAGTTGTCTGCTCCCTCTCCTGTCACACCTACTACTAGCTCAGGAAAAAGTCCCTGACTTTAGTCCTTTTGTTTTTTCAACCTCAATTTTTTTTAATTTTTTTAATTAATTTATTTTCAACTTAACAGAATTCATTGTTTATGCACCACACCCAGTGCTCCATGCCATCCATGCCCTCCATAATACCCACCACCTGGCTCCCCCAACCTCCCACCCCCTGCCCCTTCAAAACCCTCAGATTGTTTTTCAGAGTCCATAGTCTCTCAGCCTCAATTCCTAATGAATGGCCAAATATACCAATCCCCTGGCCTCTGCAGGTCCATAGGAAGCTTCTGTGTCAGCATCTTCCAATGCTCCACAACTCCCCACAAACTTCAGAGACATCCTAGGGTACCAGTCCTGTCTCCCTGTCCTGCACACATTCTAGTGCTGGCCACCAGGCCTCATGAAGACAAAGCCTGCTTGACCAGCTTGCAGCCTCAGTGCCCAAAGACACCTGCTCACTCCAGACTATGACAGCCTCAAATTTAACATAAGCAGGTGCCTGAGGGAAACTTCCACTGGAGAATGTGTAAGAAAAGAGGCTTGGAATTGAAGGGATTTTTGGCCATTGTAAGATATGGCAAAATTATACTACCGGGAAAATGATTTTACACAGTAATTTTTATGTTTTGACCACTTATTGAAGGGAAGTGGTAGCTTTTCTCTCACCAAAGTGATGTAGTGGTGTACTCGTTGACATGCTTATTCTTGAATTTTAAACATCGTCTGACTGATCTTCTTATTGCCTTTCCTGACCTTCATTCACTCTAAAATGTTAGAAGTCTCTTGTCCTAAACTCTAGAGTTCTCCATTTACCACAAACACATACTTAGTAGTGTGCACATCAGATGTATACAGCTCAATAAAAAATCAAAAGTGAACATGCACATGGAACCACCACTGGATTTACCTTTTGATTATCTTTGAGGCGACTTTCCTTCATCCTTTTTATAGATTTCATGAAAAAATCAGTAACACTTTTTGGAAATAGTGAGATATTTAACATTTCAAAAACTGGGATAAGGAATGGAAACAGTACTATAAGAAAAAAAAAAACAATGGAAATATCAATGAAAATGCAAAATTTCCCTGAAGCAATTATAATTTGGTCTACCAACCTGAGGATTAAAAGACACCAGGATTCATTCATATCAGGAGTTATTCCTTCTGTGACCTTTACTAGACCTTTCAAGCCAATGGCTGAGCCAGAGCAAGTCACACACAAGGGCCACCACTAGAGCAGTCAGGTCAGTGTCTCCTGCCACATCTTTGGAGTGACCAAAGGAACAGGATTACATTCCTGGATCTCTTAGCCTTTTATTTTTGGACTAAAACCTCTTTGGAAACACAAGACCATAATACGTTACTTTGATTTATCATGCTGTTTTTAAGATTGTGTCAGGATGGAAATAATACATAATAGGTCCTCCAACTACAATGCAATCAAAGTAGGAAACAAGAACACAGCCAACATGGAAAACCCACGAATCTGTGGAAATTACACAATACACTCTTATACAGCCAGTCAGCAAAGAAGAAATCTAAAGGGCATTTTAGAATTACTTGGAGTATACAAAACTGAGGAAACCACATACCAAAACTCATGGGATGTGGCAAAAGCAATGGCCGAAAAGAAATTTATCATTATATACACCTACTTTTTAAAAGAACCAAGATTTCAAATCTATGACCCAACACTGTCAAAAACATGCCGAAATACAAGAGCACACTAAACCAAAAGCAAGCAGAAGGAAGCACATAATAAAGACAAGAGCAGAAACTTGGGAAATAGAAACTAAAAAACAAGAGAAAATTCAAAGAAAGCAAAGCTAATTCTTTCAAAAGACCTTTAGCTAGACAACCAAGGAAAAAGGAGAAGAGATTCCAATTACTGTCACCAGAAGTGCAAGAGGAGATAACTGTTGACATTACAAAACTAAAAAGGACTACAGGGAATACTATGAACAACTGAATGCCAATAAATTAGATGAAATGGGAAAATTTCCAGAAAAAGAGAAACTAGAAAGTGACATAAACAAATGCGCATGTGTGTGTGTGTGTGCATGTGCGCGCACACACACACACACACACAGGCAATCTGAAAGACAAATAAAAAGACTGAGTTAGTAGTGAAGAAACTACTGACAAAAAGGAAGCTCAGCTCCAGGTGGTTTCTCAGGTGAGTTCTAGCAAATATTTAAAGTGCAATCAACACCAATTTTGCACAAATTCTTCCAAAAATAGAAGAGCTGGGAACACTTCCAAACTCATTGTACTTGGCCAATATTATGCTAATACTAAAACCAGACAATGATACCACAGAACAAGAAAACTACAGACCAATGTATCTTATGACATGGGTCCTCAAATCCTCAACAAAATACAAGCAAACTGAACCCAGCAACATATTGAAAGAAGGATATACCATAAACAAGAGGGGTTTATCCTACCAATTCCAGGTTATATAATACAATATAATGACAAAAATTTTTTTTAAAAACCACACAGTCATCTCAATACAGCCAGAGAAAGTATTTGACAAAAATCCAACACAATTTGGCAATAAGAATACTCAACAAACTAAAAGCAGAAAGAAACACCCTCAATCTGATAAAGGGCATCTATGAAAAACTCATTGCTAACACCACACTTAATGGATATAGACTTTCCCCTAAGATTAAACAAAACAAGGATGTCTCTATTACCCTTCAATTCAACGTTGTACTAGAAGTTTTAGCCAGGAAATGTATGCAAAAAGGGGCGGGGGAGAAAGAGGGAAGGGAGGGAAGGGAGGGAGGGACGGGAGGGAGGGAGGGAAGAAGATGGATGGAGGGAGGGAGAGAGAGAGGGAGGGAGGGAGAAAGATAGTGAGGGAGGGAAGAAGGAAGGAAGGAAGGAAGGGGAAACAAAAGTTATTCATAGAGAAAATATAGAAGTAAAAGCATCTCTATTATCAGACAACATAATGTTGTACATAGAAAATCTGAAGGAATGCAATAGAAGTATACTGGAAGTAATAAACCAGTTTAGCAGGGTTTCAGAATAGAAGATCAACATACAAAATCAATTGTATTTCATAAACTGCAATAAAGAATCCAAAAGTGAAATTAGGAATAGAACTCCTTTACAATAACATCAAGAAGAACTGAATACTTAGGAATAGCTTTTTTAAAAAAAAAAAAAAACAAGGAAATATATTAACTGATATCTCCCCATAAATATAAACTGAGACCCAAATGGTTTAATTGCGGAATTTGGAACAGCTTTAATGAAAAAAGTGCTATACTTTGAAAACCACAAGTATTTTGAAATAAATTAAAGAAGATCTATGTAAATGGAAAAATGTCTAATGACCATGGATTAGAACTTAATATTGTCAAGATGGCAATACTCCTCAAGCTGATCTAGAGATTAATGCATTTCCTATTAGAATCCTAGCTGGCTTCTTTGTAGAAATTGACATACTGAATTTATAATTCATATGGACTTGTAAGAATCCAGAATGGCCAAACGATCTTGAAAGAAAAAAGAACAAAATTATAGAACTCCAACTTCCAGTTTCAAAACTTAGCACAAAGCTATAATGATCAAGACAGTGTGGTCCACATTCTCTTACACCATACATGAAGATAAACTCAAAATGGATACAAGGCCTGAACATGAGGCAGGAATCCATCAAAATCCCTGAGGAGAACATACGCAGTAACCTCTTCAACATCAGCCACAGCAACTTCTTTCAAGACATGTCTCCAAAGGCAAAGGAAACAAAAGCAAAAATGAACTTTTGGGACTTCATCAAGATCAAAAGCTTCTGCACAGAGAGAGTCAAGTATCATATGGTTTCACTGATTTGTGGAGCATAACAAACAATATGGAGGACAAGGGTAGATGGAGAGGAGAAGGGAGTTGAGGGAAATTGGAAGGGGAGATGAACCATGAGAGACTATGGACTCTGAAAAACAACCTGAGGGTTTTGAAGGGGCAGGGGGTGGGAGGTTGGGAGAACCAGGTGGTGGGTCCTAGGGAGGGCACGGATTGCATGGAGCACTGGGTGTGGTGAAAAAACAATGAATACTGTTACGCTGAAAAAAAAAAAAAAACATTAAAAAAAAAAAGCTTCTGCACAGCAAAGGAAACAGTCAACAAAACAAAGAGGCAACCCACGGAATGGGAGGGGATATTTGCAAATGACACTACAGACAAAGGGCTGATATCCAAGGTCTATAAAAAAACTTCTCAAACTCAACACCCAAAAAAAAGCAGATAATCATGTCAAAAAAATGGGCAGAAGACATGAACAGACACTTTTCCAATGAAGACAGCCAAATGGCTAATAGACACGTGAAAAAATGTTCATTAGCCATTAGGGAAATTCAAATCAAAATTTCATTGAGATACCACCTTACACCAGTTAGAATGGAAAAAACTGACAAGGCAGGAAACAAGAAATGTTGGCGAGGGGAACCATCTTACACTGTTGGTGGGATGCAAGCCTGCATGGCCACTTTGGAAAACAGTATGGATGTTCCTCAAGACATTAAAAATAAATAAAATAAAACAAAATAAAATAAAAAGAATAAAGCTGGATTAAACATGCACTCTTTAAAAAATAGAGCTACTCTACAACCCAACAATTGCACTCCTAGGTGCAGTTATTTACCCCCAAAATACAGATGTAGTGATAAGAAGGGCCACAGGCACCCCAATGTTCATGCCAGTAATGTCCACAATAGTCAAACTGTGGAAGGAGCCGAGATGCTCTTCAACAGATGAATGGATAAAGAAGATGTTGTACAGATACACAATGGAATATTATTCAGCCATCAGAAAGAACGAATACCCACCATTTGCATCGACATGGATGGAATTGGAGGGGATTATGTTAAGTGAAGTAAGTCAAACAGAGAAAGACAATTATCGGATGGTTTCATTCATATGTGGAACATAAGCAATGGCACAGAGGACTATAGGGGAAGGGAGGGAAATCCAAAAGGGGAGAAATTAGAGAGGGAGATGAACCATGAGAAACTATGGACTTCAGGAAACAATCTGGGGGTTTCAAATGGGAGAAGGGTGGGGGAGGAGGTAATAGGGTGATGGGTATTGAGGAGGGCATGTGCTGTGATGAGTACTGAGTGTTTTTACTTAACACGAATCAGTGAACACTGAAAAAAAAATAAAATTATTTCAATCAACATGGACAGGACTGGAGGAGATTATGCTGAGTGAAATAAGTCAAGCAGAGAAAGTCAATTATCATATGGTTTCACTTACTTGTGGAACATAAGGAATAACATGGAGGACATTAGGAGAAGGAAAGAAAAGATGAATTGGGGGAAATAGGAGGGGGAGAAGAACCATGAGAGAGTGCAGACTCTGAGAAACCAACTGAGGGTTTTGGAGGGGAGAGGGGTGGGGAGTTAGGTGAGCCTGGTGGTGGGTACTAAGGAGGGCATGAACAGCATGGAGCACTGAGTGTGGTGCATAAACAATGAATGTTGGAACACTGAAAAAATAAAATAAATTTAAAAGATATATATACACCTTTAATATACTAATGAATAAACTTTGCCAAAAATAAAAAAAAATTAATAAAGTTATTTATACTAAAAGAAAAAAAAAGACAGTGTGGTCCCAGCATAAGGAGAGACATATAGATCAATGAAATTAAATTTGGAGTCCAAAATTATACCCATATGTTTATGATCAACTGAATTTTGAGGTTTCCAATACCATTCAATGGAATGAAAATGGTCTTTTCAATAAATGGTGCAGGGACAAGTCACATGACCTCAGATCTTACAAGAAGTTCTAAAATATGACCTGAAATAACAGAAAATAAACATGCATTATACATCATCAAAATTAAAACTGTGCTACAAAGAACACAGTGTTATATGCAAACAATGAATCATGAAACACTACACCAAAAACTAATGATGTACTGTATGGTGACTAACATAACATAATAAAATTTTTAAAAAATATTATGCCTCCATCAGAAAGGACGAATACCCAACTTTTGTAGCAACATGGACGGGACTGGAAGAGATTATGCTGAGTGAAATAAGTCAAACAGAGAGAGTCAAGTATCATATGGTTTCACTTACTTGTGGAGCATTACAAATAACATGGAGGACAAGGGTAGATGGAGAGGAGAAGGGAGTTGAGGGAAATTGAAAGGGGAGGTGAACCATGAGAGACTATGGACTCTGAAAAACAACCTGAAGGTTTTGAAGGGGCGGGGGGTGGGAGGTTGGGGGAACCAGGTGGTGGGTATTAGGGAAGGCACGGACTGCATGGAGCACTGGGTGTGGTGAAAAAACAATGAATACTGTTATGCTGAAAAGAAATAAAAAATTTTATTTTTTATTTAAAAAATAAAAAATTTTAAAAAAAGAAAAACAAAAATTAAAAAATTTTTATTTTTTTTAAAAAATAACAAATTTTTAAAAAAGAACACTAAAAAAAATAAAATAAAAAATAAAGTGAAAAGACACCTACAGAATGGGAGAGAAAATCTGCAAGTCATGTATCTGATAAGGGACTTTCATCTAGAAGACACAGAGGTCTCTTACAAACATATGAATGACTGAACAGAAGATGGAAGACCATTCCATGCTCTTGGATGGGAAGAATAAACATCGTTAAAATGTCTATACTGCCCAGAGCAATCTATACTTTTAATGCCATTCCAATCAAAATTCCACCAGTATTTTTCAAAGAGCTGGAGCAAATAATACTAAAATTTGTATGGAATCAGAAGAGACCCCGAATTGCTAAGGAAATGTTGAAAAACAAAAATAAAACTGGTGGCATCACGTTACCTGATTTCAAGCTTTACTACAAAGCTGTGATCACCAAGACAGCATGGTACTGGCATAAAAACAGACACATGGACCAGTGGAACAGAGTAGAGAGCCCAGATATGGACCCTCAACTCTATGGTCAAATAATCTTTGACAAAACAGGAAAAAATATCCAGTGGAAAAAAGACAGTCTCTTCAATAAATGGTGCTGGGAAAACTGGACAGCTATATGTAGAAGAATGAAACTTGACCATTCTCTTACACCGTACACAAAGATAAACTCGAAATGGATAAAAGACCTCAACGTGAGACAGGAATCCATCAGAATCCTCGAGGAGAACATAGGGAGTAACCTCTTTGATATCAGCCATAGCAACTTCTTTCAAGATATGTCTCCAAAGGCGAAGGAAATAAAGGCAAAGATGAACTTCTGGGACTTCATCAAGATAAAAAGCTTCTGCACAGCAAAAGAAACAATCATCAAAACAAAGAGGCAACCCACGGAATGGGAGAAGATATTTGCAAATGACAGTACAGATAAAAGGTTGATATCCAGGATCTATAAAGAACTCCTCAAACTCAACACACACAAAACAGATAATCATATCAAAAAATGGGCAGAAGATATGAACAGACACTTCTCCAATGAAGACATACAAATGGCTACCAGACACATGAAAAAATGTTCATCATCACTAGCCATCAGGGAGATTCAAATCAAAACCACATTGAGATACCACCTGACACCAGTTAGAATGGCCAAAATTAGCAAGACAGGAAACAACGTGTGTTGGAGAGGATGTGGAGAAAGGGGAACCCTCTTACACTGTTGGTGGGAATGCAAACTGGTGCAGCCACTTTGGAGAACAGTGTGGAGATTCCTCAGGAAATTAAAAATAGATCTTCCCTATGACCCTGCAATTGCACTGCTGGGGATTTACCCCAAAGATACAGAGGTAGTGAAAAGAAGGGCCATCTGTACCCCAATGTTTATAGCAGCAATGGCCACGGTCGCCAAACTGTGGAAAGAACCAAGATGCCCTTCAACGGATGAATGGATAAGGAAGATGTGGTCCATATACACTATGGAGTATTATGCCTCCATCAGAAAGGACGAATACCCAACTTTTGTAGCAACATGGACAGGACTGGAAGAGATTATGTTGAGTGAAATAAGTCAAGCAGAGAAAGTCAAGTATCATATGGTTTCACTTATTGGTGGAGCATGACAAATAATATAGAGGACAAGGGTAGATGGAGAGGAGAAGGGAGTTGAGGGAAATTGGAAGGGGAGGTGAACCATGAGAGACTATGGACTCTGAAAAACAACCTGAGGGTTTTGAAGGGGCGGGGTGGGAGGGTGGGGGAACCAGGTGGTGGGTATTAGGGAGGGCATGGATTGCATGGAGCACTGGGTGTGGTGAAAAAACAATGAATACTGTTACGCTGAAAATAAATAAAAAATTAAAAAAAAAAAAAGAATGGCAAGAATTTGAACACACACTTATCTAAAGAAGTTATGAAATAAGCAACAAGTATATAAAAATTTGCTCAACCCCACTAATCATTAGAAAAATGCAAAACAAAACCATAATAAGATACCCTTCACACCATTAATGTGGCCATCACCAAAAAAGTAGACAAATGTACACCAAATGCGCCAAGGATGGGCAGAAACCAGAACCTTCTTACTTTCTGGTGGGAATGTAAAATGGTATCTCTGTTGTAGAGAGAAGTTTGGCACTTCCTTATTAAATTAACCACACTATATTTCAGGAACATAGCAAGTTACAATGAAAAGCATGTACAAACATAGCAAAGTTACTTCACAATTCCACCTCTGAGTACATACCCAAAAGAATTGAAAAGAGGTATTCTTTTTTTTTATTGTGTTATGTTACTCACCATACAGTACATCATCAGTTTTTGATGTAGTGTTCCATGATACATTGTTTGTATATAATACTCAGTGCTCTGTGCCCTCCTTAATACCCATCACCGGGCTTACCCATCCTCCCTCCCCCTCCCTTCTAAAACCCTCAGTTTGTTTCCCAGAGCCCAGTCTCTCACAGTTCGTCTTCCACTCTGATTTCTCCCCCTTCATTTTTCCCTTCTCCTAATGTCCTCCATGCTATTCCTTATGTTTCACAAATAAGTGAAACCATATAATTGACTTTCTCTGACTTATTTCACTTAGCATTAAGAGGTATTCTAACAAAAACTTGTGCATGAATGTGGATAGTAGCACTCTTCACAATAGCCAAGAGTTGGAAACAGTCCAGACATCCATCAAATGATAGAAGGATAAATAAAAGGCAATATGTTCATACAATGGAATATTAACTGGCCATAAAAAGCAAGTTTTGATGGCTGGTGCAACATGGATAAACCTTGAAAACATTACACTAAAGAAGGAAGGCAGCCACAAAGATCACATATTATATGTTTCTATCTGTATAAAGAGTCCAAGAAGAGACAAATCTATTAAGACAGAAGAGGATTAGTGGTTGCTTAGGGCTAAAAAAAAGTGGGAAGTGGAAGTGATGAAAAAGAAAAGTACAGGACTTCTGTGTTGACAACAATATTCCAACCACTGACTGCAGTTAAAGCTGCACATTATCTTTGAATGCACTAAGCAGAGTTTTCAGCTTCCTTGAGTTATAACAGACATACAATATGTATATGACAAGGTGTACTGCATACACTTGACATACATATATAAAAAATGATTACCATAATAAGATTAGTTAACATCATCATCCATATAGTTATAAAAACAAAATTTTCTATTATGATGAGAACTTCTACAATCTACTCTTAGCAACTTACAGAACATCATACAGCAGTGTCAACTCTAGACACCACGTTGTGTTTACAGTCCAGTACTCATCCATCTTATGCCTGAAAGTGTGTACCTCTGGTCACCTTCATTCAAGTACCACCCCACAACCCCTGCCTCTGATAACCACAAATATGAGCTCCTTTTTGTAGGACTTGGTTTCTTGTACTGTTTGTTTTTTCTTTTATTCCACATGTAATTGAAGTCATATAGTATTTGCCTTTCCCTGTCTGACTCATTTCACTTATCATCATGCCCTTGGGATCCAACCATATTGTCCAAATACAGAATGTCTTTCCATTTCTATGGCTGAATAAGAGTCATTTTCATTATTATATATTATTATATATTATATATATTATTATATATTATATATAATAATGAAAATATTATATATTATATATACATTATATAAACATATATAAAAAATATATATTATATATAATATATATAACATATATTATATATATAAATAATATATATTATATATATTATTATATATAATATATATTATATATAATAATGAAAATATAATATATAATAATATATAATATATTTTACAGTCTGAGTATTCATCGTCCAAGGAATGGATAATGAAAATATATAATATATAATATATAATAATGAAAATATAATATATTTATTATATATTATATATTATATATTTTCATTATCCATTCCTTGGACGATGAATATATTTATTATATATTATATATATATTATTTTCATTATTATATATTATATATTATATTATATAATATATATTATATATATAATTATATATTATATATTATATATTTTCGTTATCCATTCCTTGGACGATGAATACTCAGACTGTAAAAATTGAATTGTATATTTTAAAAGGGGGACATATATGTTAGATGAAGTTATATCTCAGTAAAAATGGTGTAGAAAGGTTGGAAGGGAAGAAGTGAGGGAGGAAGGAAGGAAGGGAAAAAGGGGAAGGAAGGAAAAAAGAAAACTGGTATTGTACATACATAATGAGAAGAAAAATGGATCAAGGAAATCAAATTTTAAGAGCTTCTTAGTATTTTCCACGAAGGGATCCTGTGGGTTGTTGAGGGAATCAATGTTCACTCCAAATGATGTGCTGGTAATCACATCCATGCTGTAGGCGCCAAAGATGCTGTGAGAAAGAAAAACATGTGTAATTAAAATCACCACCTCTTTACTGTCCTTATCCAACACATGCAGCAAAAAGTGCGTATAGATTCCGATGTCCAGACAAGACAAAAGCCACACATTCAGAACCAGCTGCTGCATCATCTGAAGAGTCTAGATGCCATCACACTGACTCATGAGATGCTCGTGAGGTGCCAATGATGCAGCTGGTTGTGTGCTGGGGGTGATGGGGACATTGTGACATGTTAGACACACCTCTGAGCTCAAGGAGCTCAGTCATGGAGGGATAGAGACCCAAAGTTGGACAAAATACAGTAGTGTGTTTTGAGTATGGACAGCAGAAGGTGGATAAGCACTGTGTCTGAGCAGGACAAACGGTGGAATGATTAACTCTTCCTCATGAAGTCAAGGACTGTGAAACTGATCTGGATCTTCTCTCAATACAGTATCTGTGCTCTGAGCTCATTCCTCTTCAGCACATTACAGAACAACAACACCCTGTTCTGTGCTGCCAGGAAGACCATCTCTTCTTCCCTACACCCCTGCTAAGGCTCCTGAAAGACCCACTCTGTCTCATCTTCATTGATCTGAGACTGCCCTGAGGATGCACTCATTTCTGGAAAAAATAAGAACTGAGAATGTTCATCCTTTAAATATGTATATTAAATCACACCAAAATTGATTTAGGAGATTCCATAGCTAAGTGGTTATATGCCACAATTTTTCCTAGGACAGACCTGTTCATCCTGCATAATTAAAATATATCCCAGGTTAGTCAATAGAGAGAGAGAGAGAGAGATGATAGATAGATAGTCACACTCCCATCCCATGATCAGGGCCTTCTCTCTTTTGAGATTGAAAGGAGGACAGCTGGGGCTCAAGTTGTTCCATGTTCCACATGTTAATGTTCCTGTCTCACTCAGTGCTCACCAACATTTACCAACTGTCTTCCCCTCCCACCATACCATACCCTCTACACTCAAAGATTTGGTACAATCATGTTTCCTTTTTTCAGGCATGTAGTGTTATCTTCTGGAATATCCAAGGCGACAGTTAAGCAGATAAATTAATCCTGCCTCATGTACACTAAAAGAAACCCTTTCTTTCCTGACTGCCCTGCCTTTTTAGGTGAGCTACCTCTTCTGGGCTGGCCCACTGGAGTTGTGACACCACACGCATACTTCAGCTGCTTCACTGGAGTCACTCAACAGTGGCAATTTGGCTCTGTGGCAGCAGCTGGAAAATGTCATGACAGAGTTGGGATCCCAGCAGCTGTACTCCTACTTACTCTTTCAAGTTGATAGGCTTGCCTTTCTCGGCCTCCTTCCTCATGTTCTTCACCAACACATCTCCATACTGGCCAATGATGGAGAACATCTACACACAAAACACAATACCACCTGAAGTTAAATCCAAGAATCAAGTCCTAGAATGATGTGGCTTTCACAAGCATGGAGCAGTGATTTGTAATAACAAATCTTATTGTATCTCTTGTAGGACATGAAAAGACCATTTTTATGAAGCCCAAATTCCGCAGACTTCCCCTTAGAGATGGACTATGATTGTATTTCCTACCTGCTCCCAGATGTGTTCCTTAACGTTCTAATTGTACATCTTCTTTTCTCACCTCCTTGAGCTTTCCGCTAGTGAAAGTAGGGGACAACAATGTTCGTATCCTTTTCCATTCTTCATCCTCAGACAAAGAGATTGCACTTTTCATAAATCCCACTGGACCAAAAGACTAGAGTCAAAGAAAAACACAATTTGCCCTACATAAGTTTTGGAGGTCTCAAAGGTTTTGGCAAATTTGTTAAACAGGCAGAAATTATTTATCAAATATTTCATGATTATCAACTTAGTCATAGGCCCTATGGTAGGTGATCAACAGATACTTATCCCAAATGCCTAATTTTTGCAAGGCTGGGGACACATCCAGCCACCTGCTGTGCTTTCCAGCCTTTATATTCCATCTCTTTTTCAACACAAATGTGGTATGGGAAAATTTGGCAGGAAAATTACTGCTCCAGGAGAATACATAGGATTAACACCTAATACATTTTCCTAAGCTGAGCAGAGTAGAACTGGATTGGTGGAAGGCAGCCAGATAGCCTGGAAAACTGCATGTTGCCTCAGACCAGTTCTACCTTTTACATATATCCACAGCATGAGAAACTTGAAAACTGGATGACTTGACATGGTGATTTAAAAAAAAAAATTGTAGTTAGCACTAAAAAGATTAGGAATCTCTTTGCTCCTGTGACAAAATGGTACAATAACATGGAAATTTCTTCTCCCCATTTTCCCCCAGGAACATAAGGGAAAAAGAGAGAACTAACTCTATTTCTCATTTAGGGATTGGCCTAGCAAGCCAACCAGTTTGAATATTTCTTGCATTTTCCCAAACTATGTTTTGTTTTAACATGGATATCTCCATGGCTAAAGTTAACAACTCAGGGAACAACAGATGTTGGCAAGGATGCTGAGAAAGGGAACACTCTTCCATTGTTGGTGGAAATGCAAACTGGTATAGCCAGTTTGGAAACGGTATGGAGATTCCTCAAAAACTTAAAAATAGAGCCACCTTACAACCCAGCAGTTGAACTACTAGGTATTTATCAGAAGGATACAAACATAGTGATTTGAAGGGGCACATGCACCCCAATGTTTACAGCAGCAATGTTCACAATTGCCGAAATATAGAAAGAGCCCAGGTGTCCATGACTGATGAATGGATAACAAAGACCTGGTGTGTATATACAGATATATATGTCTATACATATACACACACACATACATACATACATACATATATACACACACATACATACACACAATGGAATATTACTTAGCCATCAAAAGAATGAAATCTTGCCATTTACAACAACATGGATAGAACTGGAGGGTACTATGCTAAGAGAAATAATTCAGTAAGAGAAAGACAAATGCCATATGATTTCACTAATATGTGGAATTTAAAAAACATAACAAGGGTGTCTGTGTGGCTCAGGTCATGATACTAGGGTCATGGGACTGAATCCCACATCAAGCTCCCTGCTCACTGGGGAGGTTGCTTCTCCCACTCCCTCTGCTTCTCTTCCCTGCTTGTGCTCTCTCACTCTTTCTATGTCAAAAAAAAAAAAGATGAACATATCAGAAAGGAAGGAAAAATAAAACAAGAGGAAAACAGATATGGAAGAAAACCATAAGACACTCTTAACTAAAGGGAACAAACTAAAAGTTGCTGTGGGGAGGGGGGTGGAGGGATAGGGTGACGGGATGATGGGCATTAAGGAGAGCACTTGATATAATGAGCACAGGGTATTGTGCGCAATGACAAATCACTGAATTCTACCTCTGAAACTAATAATACTGTATGTGTTAACTCAATTGAATTTAAATTGAAAACATTTTTAAAGATTTATTTATTGGTCAGAGAGAGAGAGAGAGCACAAGTAGGGGGAGCAGCAGGCAGAGAGAAAAGCAGGCTCCCCACTGAGCAAGAAGCCTGAAGCAGAATTAAATCCCAGGACCCCAGGATCACGACATGAGCCAAAGTCAGATGCTCAACCAACTGAGCCACCCAGGCATCCACACCCCCTCCGCAAATTTTTAATTACAATAAAATGAAAATAAAAAATAAAATGGATACCTTCAACAACATTTCATGATCAAAACTCACAAACAAGGAAGAGACAGAAAGTTCTTCAATTTAATAATGAGCATCTAAAAACCTTACAGCTAACATCACCCCAGTGAGGAAAGACAGATGTTATATCCTTAAGATGATGGAACAAGACACTTCAGTCTCTGTCACCCCACAAACACCAACAATCAGACAGCTATATGCAAAGCAAAAATGGGCTCCAAGGCTTAGGAGTCCATTTAAGAAGCTTCAACAACACAGTGGAGAAAATCTCCTGAGAATAACTGTACAAGAAAAGTAGAGAGAAGAGTTTCATTTTGCCTGCATCACCCCATGACCCAGGCCAGCACTGCTCAGCACCAAGAGGACCCCCTCTGACATGAGATAGTTCCCCTTCCTGGGGAGCAGCAGAAGGGTAAGCGACCATTAGCCCCAGCCTTTCAGGGCATGGCGCAAATGACCTGTTTTGGTTTCAAACCTCCCAGAGACTGGCATGGCTGACACAGCTAGACACAGCTAGGAACAAAGAAGGACAGGACTGCCAGCATCGGTCAAGTGGAAGGAGTGACCATGCTTCTCTGTGTCCTGCTCTGCAGAAGTCTCCAGCACGCTTTGTTGCTGAGGCAAACAGCCGGCCTAGCACTGTGTGCCCCCTAAGATTTTGCTGCTGATAGTCCCAGAGGTTTTCACACTTGCAGACTCAAGGTGCCAGAGTCCTGCTGTGGCCCATCTACACTCACATGAGCTGCCTCAGCCAGTGCCACCACAAACACTGTGAGCCCTAAATCTACACCACCAGCCAGTCTTGGCCTCTATGACTGGGTATATGGACAACACTAGCCCAAGCCCCAGCAGTTTCTGGGCCTGAGGCCAGGCCTGACTTCTGTCGCTGGACTGCACTGACACTTGAGACCACAGCCAAACCCTGAAGATGTACACCTACACACTGCCAGCCTGACATCTAGTTATGAGCCCCCACTGCTGTGCATGCAGTACTGGCTAGCCCCAAAGCCACATGAGTGCACACAGACAGTTCAGGAACTCAAAGCGACCTGTGTGTCCACAGTTGGCACAGCCCCCACCACTGGCACTAGCTCTGTTTTGGGCATGAGCCTGCTTTCAGCCCTCCCGATGAGTGTGTGCAGAGCACCAACTCTGGCCACCATTCTCCTTCCCCAGTCTCCTGGTGCTGGATCTGGGGGTGGTGCTGAAGACCCCAACTGCCACCACAGCCACAACGAACCCTCCTCTGTTCTTGTTGCCAAGGATCATGCAGTTGCTCAAGGTGTGGCCCCCAAATGCATGAACCAACCATGCCCTCCTGGATTATTTTAAATTATCCAGTCAGAGTGGGGAACAAAAATGGGAAGAATTGGGGGGAAAGCCTACAGGACTTACAGGATATCATCAAGTGAAACAATATTCATATTATGGGAGTCCCAGTAGGTAAGGAGAAAAGTGCACAGAAAGCTTACTGAAAGAAACAATGGCTGAAAACTTCTCAAACCTAGAGAAATGTATGGAAATCTTGGGTCATGAGGCTTAAAGTCCCCAATAAGATTGAATCTGAAAAGGACTTCTCCAAGAGACATTATAATAAAACTGTCAAAAATTAAACTCAAAGAAAAATCTTGAAAGCAGCAATAGAAAAAAGAGTTCATCACATCCAAGGGAACATCATGTGCTACCAGTGGAATCCTCAGCGGAAATCATGAAAGGCAGAAGACAGTAGGTGATTTATTTGAAATGCTATTAAAAATACCAACTAAGAATACCTTATCCAGTAAAACAAGGCTTTCAGAAATGAGAGAGAGATAAAGACATTTCCAGCAAACAAAAGTGGACAGAATTCATTACCACTAAGCCTGCCTTACAGGAAATACTAAAGGAGTTCTTCAAGCTGAAAAAACAAAAAAGGGCAGTAACTAGTAACATGAAATCACATGAGATTCTAAATCTCACTGGTAAATACAAATGTCTAAATTCAGAACACAGTGATATTGTACTGGTGATGTAAAAATTAATTATAACTCTAGTGAAAGCTTAAAACACAATTTTTGAAACTACAACTAACTTTTTATAGATCTTGGATACCAGCCCTTCATCTGTAATGTCATTTGCAAATATCTTCTCCTATTCTGTCGGTTGCCTCTGACTAACATAACATAATAAAAAATGAAGAAAAAAAACAGGATGGCAAACATGAGTGCATATAAAACTGTTGAAATCTAAGTTCTGTGACTAGAACCAATGTCAAATTCAGCTTGGACACTGTACTATGGTTAGGCATGATATTACCATAGAAGAAACAGCCTGAAAGTTCCATGACATGGGACCTCCTGTGACAACTTCCTGTGAATCTATTCTTTCTATCCTTTCTATTTTGAAATAAAAGTTTTATACTTAACTATGTAAATTTAAAATAAATCCATGCTTACCCGCCGGTTTGTGAAGACTGAATAACATTCTTTCACTAGTACTGCTTTGATCATGTCTGTATCTGTGATAGCCAACACAGGCTGTCGCCCATCATAAAACCTGTGTGGGGGGAAAAAGACCTGATTACACTTAACATGACAGTTTCTACTTGTATAGCTGCAGTCATGCCTGGAAGTAGAGACTTTTATCCTGAATGTACCTAATCCATTCTCTGAGATCATGGTTAGAAAAAACATTAGAATGGTTATTAAATTTAGATGTGTACACGGATATTTCCTGGACCATTCTCCATAATTTTTTGTATGTTCATAGCAGCAATGTCCACAATAGCCAAACGTTTTGTGGAAAGAGAAGAGATGCCCTTCAACAGACAAATGGATAAAGAAGATGTAGTCCATATATCCAATCGAATATTACTCAGCCATCAGAAAGGATGAATACCCAGCTTTTGCATCAACATGGATGGGACTAGAGGAGATTATGCTGAGTTAAATAAGTCAAACAGAGAAAGACAATTATCATATGGTTTCACTTACTTGTGGAACATAAGGCATAACATGGAGGACATTAGGAGAAGAAAGGGGGAAATTAAGGGAGGAAATTGGAGGGGGAGATGAACCATGAGAGTGGAATCCAAGAAACAAACAGGATTTTAGAAGGGAGGGGTGTGCGGAGAGAAGTTGGTCTGGTGATGGATATTAAGGAAGGCAAGTATTACATGGAGCACTGGATGTTATACACAAACTGAATCATGGAGCACTATATCAACAACTAATGGCATATGGTATGGTGGCTAACATAATAAAAATAAAAAATAAAAATAAAATATTTCAAATGTTTTAGAAGTATGTCAAGCATTTCAAATAATTTATATATATTAACAAAAAGGAAGTAAGGGTGGTAAATAACTGAAGGCAAGTAAATTATCTAGGAACAAAAAAAAATGGAGAATCCACCTACTGAGTATCTAAAAATTATAATTTTGAAGCTACGTCAAACATGAAAGGCATCACAGAGAATATTAAATGAAAATTGCACATACACTGACCACATATATGGAAGATGTGTCTGCAAATGAAAAGACTTGGAATGCTCAAGAAGTGATGGCAAAAATTATGAATTATTTCTTCACCCTATTTACTGAAATATGCTTCCCAGTTATATTCAAAAGGAAATATTATTTTAATATTGATAGAAATCCTTGACAGCATTAAGTCAGAAAATTTTGAAACAAAAGAAAAGAGAAAAAAGAAATACAGAAAAATATAACTCGTTTTGAATATATTTCCTTTTATTACTTATATTTATTCTTTTTTTTTTAATTCTGTATTTCTTTTCAGCGTAACAGAATTCATTGTTTTTGCACCACACCCAGTGCTCCATGCAATCCGTGCACTCCTTAATACCCACTACCTGGTTCCCCCAACCTCCCAACCCCACCCCTTCAAAACCTCAGGTTGTTTTTCAGAGTCCATAGTCTCTCATGGTTCACCTCCCCTTCCAATTCCCCTCTCCATCTCCCCATGTCCTCCATGTTATTTGTTATGCTCCACAAATAAGTGAAACCATATGATACTTGACTCTCTCTGCTTGACTTATTTTATTCAGCATAATCTCTTCCAGTCCCATCCATGTTGCTACAAAAGTTGAGTATTCGTCCTTTCTTTTTTTTTTAAATTAAATTTTTTGTTTATTTTCAGCATAACAGTATTCATTGTTTTTTCACCACACCCAGTGCTCCATGCAATCTGTGCCCTCCCTAATACCCACTACCTGGTTCCCCCACCCTCCCACCCCGCCCCTTCAAAACCCTCAGGTTGTTTTCAGAGTCCATATTCTCTCATGGTTCACCTCCCCTTCCAATTTCCCTCAACTCCCTTCTCCTCTCCATCTACCCTTGTCCTCTATATTATTTGTTATGCTCCACCAATAAGTGAAACCATATGATACTTGACTTTCTCTGTTTGACTTATTTCACTCAGCATAATCTCTTCCAGTCCTGTCCATGTTGCTACAAAAGTTGGGTATTCGTCCTTTCTGATGGAGACATAATACTCCATAGTGCATATGGACCACATCTTCCTTATCCATTCATCCATGTTGCTACAAAAGTTGGGTATTCGTCCTTTCTGATGGAGACATAATACTCCATAGTGCATATGGACCACATCTTCCTTATCCATTCATCCTTGGTTCTTTCCACAGTTTGGCAACCGTGGCCATTGCTGCTATAAACATTAGGGTACAGATGGCCCTTCTTTTCACTCCATCTGTATCTTTGGGGTAAATACCCAGTAGTGCAATTGCAGGGTCATAGGGAAGCTCTATTTTTAATTTCTTGAGGAATCTCCACACTGTTCTCCAAAGTGGCTGCACCAACTTGCATTCCCACCAAGAGTGTAAGAGGGTTCCCCTTTCTCCACATCCTCTCCAACACACGTTGTTTCCTGTCTTGCTAATTTTGGCCATTCTAACTGGTGTAAGGTGGTATCTCAATGTGGTTTTGATTTGAATCTCCCTGATGGCTAGTGATGATGAACATTTTTTCATGTGTCTGATAGCCATTTGTATGTCTTCATTGGAGAAGTGTCTGTTCATATCTTCTGCCCATTTTTTAATATGATTGTCTGTTTTGTGTGTGCTGAGTTTGAGGAGTTCTTTATAGATCCTGGATATCAACCTTTTATCTGTACTGTCATTTGCAAATATCTTCTCCCATTCCGTGGGTTGCCTCTTTGTTTTGTTGACTGTTTCTTTTGCTGTGCAGAAGCTTTTGATCTTGATGAAGTCCCAAAAGTTCATCTTTGCTTTTGTTTCCTTCGCCTTTGGAGACATATCTTGAAAGAAGTTGCTGTGGCTGATATCGAAGAGGTTACTGCCTATGTTCTCCTCGAGGATTCTGATGGATTCCTGTCTCATGTTGAGGTCTTTTATCCGTTTTGAGTTTATCTTTGTGTACGGTGTAAGAGAATGGTCGAGTTTCATTCTTCTACATATAGCTGTCCAGTTTTCCCAGCACCATTTATTGAAGAGACTGTCTTTTTTCCACTGGATATTTTTTCCTGTTTTGTCGAAGATGATTTGACCGTAGAGTTTAGGGTCCATATCTGGGCTCTCTACTCTGTTCCACTGGTCCATGTGTCTGTTTTTATGCCAGTACCATGCTGTCTTGGTGATCACAGCTTTGTAGTAAAGCTTGAAATCAGGTAACGTGATGCCGCCAGTTTTATTTTTGTTTTTCAACATTTCCTTAGCAATTTGGGGTCTCTTCTGATTCTATTCAAATTTTAGGATTATTTGCCCCAGCTCTTTGAAAAATACTGGTGGAATTTTGATCGGAATGACATTAAAAGTATAGATTGCTCTGGGCAGTATAGACATTTTGACAATGTTTATTCTTCTGATCCAAGAGCATGGAATGGTCTTTCATCTTTTTTTGTCTTCTTCAATTTCTTTCATGAGTGTTCTGTAGTTCCTTGAGTACAGATCTTTTACCTCTTTGGTCAGGTTTATTCCCAGGTGTCTTATGGTTCTTGGTGTTATAGTAAATGGAATCAATTCTCTAATTTGCCTTTCTGTATTTTCATTGTTAGTGTAGAAGAAAGCCACTGATTTCTGGACATCGACTTTGTATCCTGCCACATTACTGAACTGCTGTATGAGTTCTAGAAGTTTGGGGGTGGAGTTTTTGGGTTTTCCGTATAAAGAATCATGTCATCTGCGAAGAGAGAGAGTTTGACTTCTTCCTTGCCAATTTGGATACCTTTTATTTCTCTTTGTTGTCTGATTGCTGTTGCTAGGACTTCTAATACTATGTTGAACAAGAGTGGTGAGAGTGGGCATCCTTGTCGCGTTCCTGATCTCAACGGGAAGGCTGCAAGCTTTTTCCCATTGAGGATTATATTTGCTGTGGGTCTTTCATAGATAGATTTGATGAAGTTCAGGAATCTTCCCTCTATCCCTATACTTTGAAGCGTTTTAATCAGGAACGGATGCTGGATTTTGTCAAAAGCTTTTTCTGCATCAATTGAGAGGACCATGTGGTTCTTCTCTCTTCTCTTATTGATTTGTTCTATCACATTGATTGTTTTGCAAATGTTGAACCATCCTTGTAACCCAGGGATGAATCCCACCTGGTCATGGTGGATAATCTTTTTAATGTGCTGTTGGATCCTGTTTGCTAGGATCTTGCTGAGAATCTTAGCATCGATATTCATCAGGGATATTGGTCTGAAATTCTCCTTTTTGGTAGGGTCTTTGCCTGGTTTGGGGATCAGGGTAATGCTGGCTTCATAAAAAGAGTCTGGAAGTTTTCCTTGTGCTTCAATTTTTTGAAATAGCTTCAGGAGAATAGGTATTATTTCTTCTTTGAAAGTTTGGTAGCATTCCCCAGGGAATCCGTCAGGTCCTGGGCTCTTGTTTTTTGGGAGGTTTTTGATCACTGCTTCAATCTCGTTACTAGATATCGGTCTATTCAGGTTGTCAATTTCTTCCTGGTTCAATTTTGGGAGTTTATAGTTTTCCAGGAATGCATCCATTTCATCTAGGTTGCTTAGCTTATTGGCATATAACTGTTGATAATAACTTCTGATGATTTAGTTTCTACTTCCTTGGTGTTAGTTGTGATCTCTCCCTTTTCATTCTTAATTTTATTAATTTGGGCTTTCTCTCTTTTCTTTTGGATTAGTGTGGCCAATGATTTATTGATCTTATTGATTCTTTCAAAAAACCATCTTCTAGTTTCATTGATACATTCTACCGTATCTCTGGTTTCTACCTCATTGATCTCTGCTCTAATCTTGATTATTTCCCTTCTTGTGTGTGGAGTTGGTTTGATTTGTTATTTATTCTCCAGTTCCTTAAGGTGTAGAGACAGCTGGTGTATTCACTTATATTTATTCTTTTTTTTAAATTTTTTGTTTCTTCTCAGTGTAACACTATTCGTTGTTTTTTCACCACACCCAGTGCTCCATGCAATCCGTGCCCTCCTTAATACCCACCTCCTGGTTCCCCCAACCTCCCACCCCCTGCCCCTTCAAAGCCCTCGGGCTGTTTTTCAGAGTCCATAGTCTCTCATGGTTCACCTCCCCTTCCAATTTCCCTCAACTCCCTTCTCCTCTCCATCTCCCCATGTCTTCCATGTTATTTGTTATGCTCCACAAATAAGTGAAACCATATGATAATTGATTCTCTCTGCTTGACTTATTTCACTCAGCATACTCTCTTCCAGTCCCGTCCATGTTGCTACAAAAGTTGGGTATTCGTCCTTTCTGATGGAGGCATAATACTTATATGTGAGTCCCAGGTGTGAGTTCCTTGGGCTTTGTGTGACATCTTTAAGCAGCAAGACATGCCCACTTTTGCACATGTCTCACACAAAGCTGACTCTTTATATGTGATCCATCCTTTTTAAAAAATATATATATAACATATAACATTTAATGTATTATTTGCTTCAGGTGAATCATCAGTCTTACTCAATTCACAATGCCCACCATAGCACATGCCCTCCCCAATGTCCATAACCCAGCCACCCTATCCCTCCCCCGCCCACCCTCCAGCAACCCTGTTTGTTTCCTAAGATTAAGAGTCTCTTATGGTTTGTCTCCCTCCCCGGTCCCATTTTGTTTCATTTTTTCCCTCCCTTCCCCCCACGATCTCCACCCCACCCTGACTCTCAAATTTCTCATATCAGAGAGATCATATGATAATTGCCTTTCTCTGGTTGACTTAATTCAGTTAGCACAATACCTTCTAGTTCCATCCACATTGTTGCAAATGGCAAGATTTTGGATTTTTGATGGCTGCAGAGTATTCATATATATATATATATATATGTGTATATGTATATGTATATACATATATATAATATATGTATATATATATATATATATATATATATATATAATCACATCTTCTTTATATGTGATTCATCCTTATCCAGCCTGACTTGATTGTCAATATGGCCTGTTAATGGGAATCTGTCACGAGCATGAGGTTTACTCTAACCTTAATTATACCATAAATAAGTAAAATTTATTTTGTTTCCACTATTTACTAGAACATTCTGCATTTGCATTTACTAGAACAAACTGAAAGATTTTCCATAAGTCCCACATTCTTTCCTTAACGCCATACAGGAGTTTCAAATGGTTTTGTGATCACATCTAAAAATGGATGAGACCACTAGAGTAAATACTACCCATCTCCAAAACGTATTCTAAAATTCAGAAGGTTTTAGTGGGAGTCGAGTATATTCAGTGTTAAAGCAGTGATGGCAGTTACTGAGGTGGCACTCAGGTCTGCTCTCCCAGCGGCCTGATCATATTTTTTGGATGATTCCCCTTGTCCCATCATGTTTGTTCAGAAACATGTGGGTGGACGAGGGACAGTGCTTTTGGCTAACCCCTTTTTTTTTAAGAGATGTCTTTTACCTTAGCTTTTCTTTTAAATCCAATCAGCCAACATATAATACATCATTAGTTTTTGGTGGAATGTTCAGTGATTCATTAGTTGCATGTAACACCCAGTGCTCATCATATCATGTGCCTTCCTTAATGCCCATCATCCAGTTACGCCATCCTCCCAACGACCTCCCTTTCGACAGCCCTCAGTTTTTTCCCAGAGTCAAGGGTCTCATGGTTTGTTTCCCTTTCTGATTTCTTCCCACCAGTTTTCCCTCCCTTCCCCCATGATCCTCTGTGCTAACACTATATATTTATGGTCTCACCCAGTCCTAATATTGTTTCTACCACTAGTTAAATTCAGATTCTTGAGACAGACCCCATATCCTCCAGATTCAGCATTCTGGGGGATGGAAACAAAGAATCTGCTTTTTTAACAAGCTCTCCCAGGTCGTTCTTATCCACAGCCAAGCATGAGAACCATGTAGGAAAGACAGTACTAAGGCCCACAATGTAAGACTGGCTCCATCCAGAGCCAACCAGGACTGAATGTGGGAAGGGGCAATGGAGCTGAACCATTGGTCATCCTGAGATCTGGGTTCTTTCTATGCCACTATATTGCTTATGGGCCAAAGCAACTCAGCAGAGTCTTACGGTTTCTGAGGACATGACCACAGAAGATAAGGAGGTACAGAGGGGTACAACACTGGCTGTGAGTGCCCCAGGACAACATATACCTCTCCAGGCCCAATTCATACTTAGACCTGCACACCTGGTGACACATGGGATCCCAGGAAGCAGAGGATCCAGAAGCTTTACTACAGCAGGCTTTATCCCAAAAGGCTCTCAACAGAGACTGTTCATACCATGAGGGCTTCATCATAATAAGCCTATCCAATGGAAGTTCCCAGAATACTCACCCCCACATTCTTCCATACTTTCTAAAACATGTCTCATCAAAAACAGAAAAACCCTGCAAGAAGAAAGAAAACATATTACTAATCTAAATGTACTGAGTCCTACCTCCAACAGGGACAAAAATGACCCAGATCGTGAGAGGGAAGCTCTTATTCACAGCTGTCTTATTGGAAAGGAGAGAAAACAAGAGGTTATTGAAATGGAGAAATTCGAGTCCCTCTTGAATCTCCTCCAATACTGCAGACACTGAACAACTCACCCTGTCTGTCAAGGCTACAGAACCTCTGTATTTCTGGCATGTTTGGCTTGTGCATATGTTGTCTCTAAATCTCAGATACCTCTGAATTATTACCTCAGGGCCACGTGGGAAAACAAGAGCTGAGGGAAAGTAGGTGTGACCTGCACACTCTGAACTCCCAGTCAGCATCCTGTTCATTGATCTCAAGAGCCCAACTAGAATTCCAATGGATTTAGGAAATTAAGACACCAGTGACCTCTTTTCATCTAGCAAATTTACATATCTCAACATGTTTGTTGAGTGAGAAAGTGAGAGATGAGTGAATGAATGATAAGGCAGCCTCACCTTTCACTCATCCAGCCCCGCACAGAAAGAGGGGACCAGGCCACCACTCCACAAGGGGGGGAAAAATTAGAACACTTGATAGGAGTTTTCAGTTTTGTCACTTAAGATAAAACAATAAAACTTCCTGTCCCTAAGTTTCAGCTGTGATTTTGATGTTCTAATCATGCAAAACAGGGTCCCAGAAATGTGGACCTTCAGGTGCTGGTACTAAGGAGTTGATCTGAGAAAAGTGGAAAGGAATCACTGCTTTTTCAGAGAGAAAAAGTCCAGGAAGTTATTAGATGATATTTGGCAGAGAGGGTCTCAGCAGGGAGAAGTGGGATCTGAGAAACAAGCTTCAGGTCTGGGGGAAAGGAACTCCACAGCAGAGAGCAGTCTGCACATGAGACTTAGCCAGCTCACCCTCTGATATGAGCTCCTAACCTTCTGTTCAGGGGCAGGGCCTCACACAAGGCATAGGAGCTACATGAGCCACAATGGCTCCACCAACATCAGTCTGCATTTCCGCTAGTACATCCCATTAAGTACATTAATTTCTTAATAGTTTTGTCAAAGCACCTCTTTTCTAGTGATTTTGTATGAACTGTTCTACCTTTGTGTGAAAAACAACACATGCACACACACACCTCAATCAAATGTTAAAATATGAAGTCAATAGACAAGCACCATCTCCCCTCAGCAAAACTTCCTCTCTGCTCAACTCACCCAAAAGGTACCCACAATGAAGGTAGATAAGTAAAGCAGAGAGCTCTGGGTCAACCTCTCAAATCCCCACAGATGTCACCATTAGCAATGGGTGAGTTCCAGTTTGGAAATAACTGCGGGGGTTGGCAATTCTTGAGACGGTTCAAGTGTGTGCATATCCCCAAAGGTGAATTTGGGCTGCCCAATAAAATGAAGTTCCAGAGCTATCCAGCAAAACAAAAGGTGGCCCAGAGCTTGTACGATGAACAGAAAAGTCTGACTCTAGCATACACAGCTTAATGGACCACTAGCATGGACCCCCTTGATACTTTTCTCCTCATACCAAGTATGGTGATGCCTTCCCAGGAATCTGCACGTGCCAGAAACAAAAGCCTCTTCTCAATGCTCACAAGCTAGAACAGTAAGCTCTGAGTTGAAACAGCCAGAGAGCTGGGTTGCCCACTGAGGCAAACTCTGAGGCTCCTAACAGCAGACAACAGAGCCCTGGGGTAAACATGGCCATGTACTGGGTGGGGCCTGTGACAACACCCCTGGGAAGTCTGAAACCTAAGCACTTCTCCTGGGGAGGAGAGTATTCACTATGGAGTCAAGCTAGGATTAGCAAATATAAGATGCAAAAGAGGGAGCTCAAGCAACACTCACCTTACGGTAGGCCAGAGCAGTTCCCACAAAAGGCAGAGGTTTGGGGCCAGGAATTCCCAGCTTCTTAAAAAGTCCATGTGTGGAGGTCCCATATCTATGAAGTGAAAGAGAAAACCAGGTCACAGGAATGGTGGAATAAGTGTTGAGGCTGGCCAGTCACTAACACAGAACTGGGCAGGCAAGGGAGGGAGGTAACATATAGAAATAAGAGGTAACATAAGAAATAAGAGCAATTTCAATGGCAATAATTACATTGACTCATCATCTCCTTTCCACCTCCACTGTAAACCCTACAAAACATAATGATGATTGATTGGGTAAGAGCAGCTGAAATCTTCACCGTCCCAATCCTAAAGTGAAGACTTGATAAGTGTTTCCATACTTGAGTGCTCCTTCAAGGCTCGTGCTGATTTCTTCCAGAAAATTCCCTCATACATATTTAGTAAATGACTCTTCCATAACTTTCTCTAGGGATAAGAAAAATTTCTTTCTGTTCCAATAATGACAATTTGTTTAATTATATCCACTCAATAATAGAGGGTTTGTGAGAACCTACCATGAAAATGTGTTGTAGTTTGCTCAGAGACTTTTGTGTTTTCCCTTCCTTGTAGGACCTATCAGTGTGTGAGATCTGGTCCTTCTTAAATCTATCTTCATTGAGACACCTGAACAACAGTTTTCTCATTTCTATACAATGAAAACTGTGTCCAAGCCTCCAGTGGGCTCATTGAAAAGTGAGATGCTTTCAGCTCCACCCAAATCTCTGTTGTCAGGCACTCTGGTTCTCTTGAGCTGCAGAGAAGGGGACTGAGCCATAGGTGCCCTAAATAATACCATATAAAAGAATCAGTAAGGAAACAATCTGTTTCCAAACCATTCTTCCCCTCATGGCATCTGGTCCTTCAACCAGTGTATCAACAGATACACTATTTTTTTTTAGATGGTCACTCACAAAGCAGTTCATTTACTGACGCTGTGCATCAGCTGTCTCAGAAACCCATTACAGATGGTGCTCCCTATGGCAGGCTTGTCTACAATCATCTTTCATGGGTCATGTGTGGAATCCCACAATTAGGGTTCTGGATCCTTGCAAGACTTCCACTTAGGTATTGCTGAGAGATGGCAGAGTGGAGGAAGAAGACAGGTTGAGGGGAGAAGCTACCAGAAAGCATTTTAATCATAACTTGCTAGGCCTACAAAGCTAAACCCATAGAGGCAAATTAGGAAAGTATGCTACAAAAGAATGTTATGAATAAATGGCTCAACAAGCCCTGTAGGTGTTTTCAGCTGACTGATAAGGGGCCTTCCAAAGTCCAGATACCTCTTGTCGACAGGGGAATCATGTTATGCAACATAAAATGAGTAATGATAACATATTCCAAGATTAGAATTAAGACCTTGTCTCTTCTTCTCTGGAGGCCAGCCTTTAAGGCACTACATATTCCAGATACTCTACAAATCCAGCAAATCTTATATTATATAATCAAATAATCCCTCAAAATTGCATGAAAGGAGCTGGGTTTGAGGGACCAGCAGAGGGACTTCAGTCAGGAACAGTTGGGTGTTCATATCCTTCCTCCAGAACAGTTGGACGCAGGAACACCAAAGGCCAGAAGCTGGGGTGGCCTCATCTCATCTCCATTCCTTCCTTGCCTCACCACCACAAATTATTGATTCCTGTTTCTGAACATTTGACATGCTCCATGAACTCCCAAGTGAGGCCAAGCAAGTGAGTGATGTGACCCAAGGAAAGATCTGGTCTAGTGTCTAAACTCACATGTCTCCATAGGAAGGAGCAGAGGGTAGGCTGGGTAAATTTTTCTGATGCTTTCCAGTCTCCCTCTTCTTGGTAGAGTCATGCTGCTTTTGGTACAAATGAAGGAATTAAAATAAAGCCACTCATGTTTCTTGCCTTTACATTACACTGGTATGTAGAAGGTACTGTCTATAGGCAATAACACCTGGCATACCAGTGTCTTCTAAGTCTACATGGTTGTTTGCCTGGTGGTGAGAGTATCCAGGGACAGACCCACTGCTAGACAAACTTCACAAAGTGTGACTTATATAGTGGTCCTGTCTCTTGGCTTCTAGCAGATGAGATGCTAATCCTGTGGTCCTGTGACAACCTTCTGTAGGATCAGAATCAAGGAATATCTCTCAGAGGCCTGTTCTGAAGGAGGAATAGTCTCCTACTCCATCCCAGAGTCCTACCTGGATGCTTCTCACATCAGTACTGGCTCACAGTCTCACTAGTCACCTGTGCAGAGAGGTTAAAATAATCTGCTGGGTCCATGTATTTAAAAAATATACAATCTAGGCCATAGAAGTATGTATGGGCACACCAAATTCATAATGCCAACATTACTCTAGATGGCTGAGGTTAGATATTTACTTTTATAGTCCCAAAAGCTGAACCAACAACCCTGTTGCATTGTTCAGAAAGAACATGCTGGAAATAGTCTTATCTCAGTAGAAAACCTATTATTAAATGAATAAAATTAAATTATATCAATTAATCTTACTGTATGTCTGGTTTCTAACTCGTTGATCTCTGTCCTAATCTTAATTATTTCCCACCTTGAGCATGGGTCAGGCTGAATTTGTTGTTGATTTACCAGTTCTTTAATGTGTAAAGATAGTTTTTGTATTTGGGATTTTTCCAATTTTTTTGAGTGAGGCTTGGATAGCTATGTATTTCCGCCTTAAAACTGCTTTCACTATATCCCATAGGTTTTGAACTGGAGTGTTTTCATCCTCATTGGGTTCCATGAATTGTTTAATTTCCTCTTTGATTTCCTGGTTGACCCAAACATTCTTAAGCAGGATGGGCTTTAGCTTCCCGGTGTTTGAATTTCTTCCAAACTTTTTCTTGTGATGAAGTTCCAGTTTCAAAGTACTGTGGTCTGAGAATATGCAGGGGGAAATCTCAATCTTTTGGCATCAGTTGAGCCCTGATTCATGACCCAGTATGTGATCTATTCTGGAGAAAGTTCCATGTGTGCTCGAGAAGAGTGAGTATTCTGTTGTTCAGGGTGGAATGTTCTGTATATATCTACGAGATCCATCTGGTAGAGTGTGTCATTCAAAACTCTTGTTTCTTGGGGCGCCTGGGTGGCTCAGTGGGTTGGGCCTCTGCCTTCGGCTCAGGTCATGATCCCAGGGTCCTGGGATCGAGCCCCGCATCAGGCTCTCTCCTTGGCGGAGGGCCTGCTTCCTCCTCTCTCTCTCTCTCTCTCTCTCTGCCTGCTTGTGATCTCTGTCAAATAAATAAAAAATCTTTTTAAAAAAAAGAAAAAAAAACTCTTGTTTCTTTGTTGATTTTCGGCTTAGATGATCTGTCTCTAGCTGAGATGGAGTATTGAGATCTCCTACTATGAATGTATTATTGTCAATATGTCTCTTTACTTTGGTTAACAGTTGGCTTATGTGGTTGGCTGCTCCCATGTTGGGGGCATAGATATTTACAGTTGTTAGATCTTCTTGTTGGATAGACCCTTTAAGAATGATATAGTGTCCTTCTGTATCTCTAAGCACAGTCTTTTGCTTAAAATCTAATTTGTCTGATATGAGAATTGTTACCCCAGTTTTCTTTTGAGGTCCGTTGGAATGAAAGATGGTTCTTCATCCCTTTGCCTTCAGTCTGGAAGTATCTTTAGGTTCTTTGGAGTCTTTTGTAGAGTCTTTCTTTTGTAGATACTTTTTGAGAGTCTTTTGTAGACAGCATATGGATGGGTCCTGTCTTATTATCCAATCTGCAACCATGTGCCATTTTATGGGAGCATTTAGGCCATTCACTTTGAGTGATTATTGAAAGATATGATTTTATTGTCATCATGTTGCCTGTGAAGTCCTTATTTCTACAGATTGTCTCTGTAAATTTCTGTCCTATATCAGTCTTGGGGTCTTTCTCCATTTATAGCACCCCCCTGAACATTTCTTGCAGGGTGGGTTAGGTGGCCACATATTCTTTAATATTTTGCTGTTCTTAGAAACTCCTTAACTTTCCATCATTCTAAATGACAACCTTGCCAGATAAAGTATTCTTGGCTGAATGTTCTTCCCATTTAGTAAGCTGAATGTGTCTTGCCAGCCCTTCCTGGATTGCCAGGTCTCTGTGGACAAGTCTGACATTATTCTGATGTTCCTCCCTCTGTATGTAAGAAATCTCTTCCCCCTAACAGTCTTTAAGATGGTTTCCTTGTTTTTTTTTTTTTAATTGAGTTTTTTTTTTAAATTTTTTATTTATTTTCAGCGTAACAGTATTCATTGTTTTTTCACCACACCCAGTGCTCCATGCAATCTGTGCCCTCCCTAATACCCACCACCTGGTTCCCCCACCCTCCCACCCCGCCCCTTCAAAACCCTCAGGTTGTTTTTCAGAGTCCATAGTCTCTCATGGTTCACCTCCCCTTCCAATTTCCCTCAACTCCCTTCTCCTCTCCATCTACCCTTGTCCTCTATATTATTTGTTATGCTCCACCAATAAGTGAAACCATATGATACTTGACTTTCTCTGTTTGACTTATTTCACTCAGCATAATCTCTTCCAGTCCTGTCCATGTTGCTACAAAAGTTGGGTATTCGTCCTTTCTGATGGAGGCATGATACTCCATAGTGTATATGGACCACATCTTCCTTATCCATTCATCCGTTGAAGGGCATCTTGGTTCTTTCCACAGTTTGGCGACCGTGGCCATTGCTGCTATAAACATTGAGGTACAGATGGCCCTTCTTTTCACTCCATCTGTATCTTTGGGGTAAATACCCAGCAGTGCAATTGCAGGGTCATAGGGAAGATCTATTTTTAATTTCCTGAGGAATCTCCACACTGTTCTCCAAAGTGGCTGCACCAGTTTGCATTCCCACCAACAGTGGAAGAGGGTTCCCCTTTCTCCACATCCTCTCCAACACACGTTGTTTCCTGTCTTGCTAATTTTGGCCATTCTAACTGGTGTAAGGTGGTATCTCAATGTGGTTTTGATTTGAATCTCCCTGATGGCTAGTGATGATGAACATTTTTTCATGTGTCTGGTAGCCATTTGTATGTCTTCATTGGAGAAGTGTCTGTTCATATCTTCTGCCCATTTTTTAATACGATTATCTGTTTTGTGTGTGTTGAGTTTGAGGAGTTCTTTATAGATCCTGGATATCAACCTTTTATCTGTACTGTCATTTGCAAATATCTTCTCCCATTCCGTGGGTTGCCTCTTTGTTTTGATGACTGTTTCTTTGTTTCCTTGGTTTTAAGATTTGTAAGTTTTACTATTACATGCCTTGGGATCAGTCTATTCTCCTTGATCTTGGGAGGGTCCTCTCTGCCTCTAGGACATGAATGCTTGTTTAATTCCCCAGATTAGGGAAATTCTCAGCTATGATTTGCTCAAATATATCTTCTAGTCTTCTCTCTCTCTCTCTCTATCCCCCCCCTCAAATATTATCACACAGAATATGTGTTGACACAATACATGGCATTCCTGACCTTTCCTCTCAGGAAATGAAAATGAGGTTTCCATATTCTATGTTCATATCCTCATGATTTCCTACACTTAAAGAAATTGAAATTTAGACAGAGGTCAAATGTGACATCAATGGTCTGTCACTACCCTCACTGTGAAACTAAGTCTTTTCCCAACCTGTTCCATGATGCCTGAAATCCCACCACCAAAAGGAAGTCCTCTGCTAGATGGTTTGATTCTTCCTACTGTACTATAACATAAAGGCAAAAACAACTTAAAATCCAAATTTGCTTTCAGGGCTCTGTCATTGTTTCTGCTAGCAGATTTCATATCATGGGTAAAGAAATCTCCATACTGATGCAAACTCTCCCAGAGAATAGAAAGAAAAGGTGAGATGAATAAAATTTTAAGAAATCTGCCATGTCTCCTCACCTCTAAAGATGCTCATTTAGGCATATATTATGTATATATTATATATTATGTATATTATGGGCGGAGGAGGCTATGGCCAGGAAAAGGGCAGAAAAGAGGGAAGAGCCCACTCTGGAGAGGAAGGTGAGACATTTCCAGCCCCCCTGGAAGTCTGGTTGCAACAGGCGCTTTGTGTACATCATGCTTGGCAGTGGAGGGAGGGGAGCAGTAACCACCTAAATGACACAGGCCCCATCCTTCCACATGCTCTCTGTAGTGGACAGAGAGGGGAAGGTGAAGATAATGAGACAAAGACTCCAGCCACTCCCTCAGTCTCCAGAATTCCCACACCATGGGAAAGGGGTGAGGGCCCCAGAGCACCAGACCTGGTGGTTTTACTCTGCCTCTGACCACTTATGGTTGATTAGTTTAGGTCCCAGCTGGTAGTCAATCAGAAGCTCATCCCTAAGAGCAAATAATGTCACTCTACCTACTGGCTACAGCAATTGGAGTTGGGGTGAGGGGGGCATGACTTCTTCAATCTGGTGAGGTCAATAATAACCCCTTACGTGTTCCTAGCATGTTTGAGGTACCCAACACTTAAGCAACTTCCCCTTTGTTAACTCTTGATCCTCAAAGCAGACAAGGAAAATGGGG
Source organism: Martes martes (assembly GCF_963455335.1). Taxonomy (NCBI): domain Eukaryota; kingdom Metazoa; phylum Chordata; class Mammalia; order Carnivora; family Mustelidae; genus Martes; species Martes martes. The sequence continues at coordinate 9,177,420 of NC_137906.1, forward strand.
TAGATGCTGATTAGCAACCCAAATCCAGGGTTCCAGAGGCAATGAGCCTGGACAGTTACTCACAGATAGAGGAGGACCAGACTGGTAGCCAGGAGAAGCCAGGTTTCCATGGAAAAGCTTGGGATCAGGTCCATGGCCACTTTTCCTCTGTGAATTCTCTCTGCTTCCGTTCAGCAGTGTGTGCTAGTCCTTGTTGGCCTGTGGCTGTGGAGCTTCCCTTCTCACCAGCGGTGATTCAGTGGGACTGGGATATATACACTGAAAGGGGGGCAGGGCTGGAGCAACAGCCAGTGGCAGGGCCACCAGAGCTCCACCCGCAGGCACTCCCCAGCCATGAGAGCTGACAAAGCATCCTGGACACTCCCAGATTTACCTCCTATGAGTTCATATTCTGTGGGAAATCAATAAACAACTCAGTGTTATCAGTAATCTCAAAGGTAACAGAAACTCATTAAAGTCACTGTCCTTAAATCTCTAACCTGTCCTTGTTAGCATGGCTCCCTGAACCTCTAAATACTTGAAACTCTTCAAACAAAAATGTATAGATCTACATATCTTTACTGATGTAGTTCTCTGTGCCTAGAAATGCCCCTACACTCCCATAAGGATCCTCCTCATCCATTAAACTCAGCTCCAACAGAATCCCCTCTGTTAGAGTCGTTCCTCCTCAACATCCTTGAACAGATATAGCCACTTCATCCCTGGGAAATTTCTGTCCCCCTCAATCCCAGTTCTATTATTACCTTTTCTACCTTTCAGCCCCTGGACATCTATTAGCCTAACAGAGAGATTCTCAAGGGCGCAGTCTATGTACTCATCAACATTATGAACCTAGTCCCCCTCAAAGCACTATATGCTCAGGGGACAACCAGAAGGGTTGATGGAGTTGAGTTGGTAGAGGTGAAATTGCTTGGCTCTCTGTGTCCTTTCCTTGTGGGTCTTTGGTGACCAGACCACATTCCTAATGGGAAAGATCTGAGAACATAGTCTGGAAATTATACCAGCTCATTATCATAGGTCTGACCCATGTTCCTTGTCTACAAGGCCTGAGAAACTGTGGATTATGTGGCATACCTATGGAATCCATGATACAGTGGAGCCCTACAAATAGATAATTAATGGCTCCCAGTGACTTGGCTGGATAAGCATCTGCCTTTGGCTCAGGTTGTGGTCCTGGGGTCCTGGAATCGAACCCCACATCAGGTTCCCTGCTCAACAAGGAGGCTGCTTCTCTCTCTCCCTCTGTCTGCTGCTCTGTCTAGCCATTCTTGTGCTCTCTCTCTCTCTCAAATAAATAAGATCTTTTTAAAAAATTAAGAAATAACTGACTGCAATCTTGAATAGCAACAATGGACAGACATAGGAAGCTGGAAGATGATCCCCAGATAAAGTAGGAGAGAGAGTCCCAGGAATTCTGAAATACTTCTGCCCCCTTTTGGTGCCTTCACTGGGCACCATTCCATGAGGTCATGCTATTATCCCTGTTTACAGATACAGAAACTGAGACTTACTGACTGCATTGGGTTTCCAACAGCCACTGATAACAAGAACAAATTGTAAATAAGTAAACATGAAGAGAGACTGAAAAGTCTGTGCTCTGAAATATCATTATTCAGTGCTTGCCTTTCCCCGATAAGGGTCACTCCAGGAAATAGGGTGACCTAGGATGCACCAGCAAACTGGTTAAAATTCTGTCCCTAACCCCATGGCGACCTACACAGCAGCTTCCTTGGGGGTCTTCCAGAACAAAGAACTCCGCCTCATCTCAACAGGGAAGACACAAGCTAGTCAAGATCTCCCCCCTGTGTTCCCCATCAGAGAGGTACACAGAATACACACAAACTAGGGAGATTCCTGCCATCTAATAATCTAGACATTTTACTTCTCTCACCTAAACACAAAGCCTTTCTTTTTTTTAAGATTTTGTCTATTTATTTGAGAGAGAGAGAGAGAGAGAAGGAGGGAGAGAGCATGAGAGGAGAGAGGTCAGCAGAAGAAGCAGACTCTCTGCTGATCAGGGAGCCTGATGTGGGACTCAGTCTCAGGACTCCAAGTTCATGACCTGAGCAGAAGGCAGTCGCTTAACCAACTGATACATTCAGGTGTCCAACACCAAGCTTTTCTTATTTTACTTGGAAATCAGGCCTCCGTGGTAACTAATGTGGTTTCATCCTTCTCCAAAATGCATACTCAGTTATGATGATTTCATAACTAAGTCTAATTTGAGCATCCACTTGCCTTTGTCACCTCACCGCCTGCTCCAGCTGGTTGGATCTATCCCAACAGTGATAGGCTAGTTATTGCTGGGGCCTGAAATGCAACCAGCACTGATCCAGTGCAAATGGCCTTGTCTGCAAGGGGGTAACAGAGGCTTGAGCTTTGCACCCCACCCTTCCCCAGAAGGGAACACCTGAAATGAGGAAACTCACATCCTCAGAATTGTACAGAAGGTGTGAAGGAAGACACCATGTGTCAGAAGAACACCCCATACACCCTGTGCTTCTCATCTACTCCTTCCTGCACTGTTCCCATCAGGTACTTTCCATTTTCTGCTCTAATGCGTAGGGTAGAAATATAACTCAGATGTGATTCCGGGTGAAGATAGAAGAATCTAACAGATAGTTCTGGTACAGTCAAAGAAAAGAAATTATGCATCCTCCTCAACAGTAGAAGATTCATCTGCTTTCTCAGTCTTCCTAGATATTGGTCAAAATTGAATCTCAACTACCATTCAGGGAAGACTTAGGCTCAGGTATCAGCGTAGATGGACAGGTTGTTAGAACGTCAGTGATGCAATGAGCCCTGCCTGTCTAATAAACCCATCCCTTTGTATCATGAGCCCATATGGCACCTCTTCTCAGAAGCGGGGCCTGATTTCTAGTGGCCAAGAGAACTGCTCGTGGTAGGGGAGCCAGTGTTGTTCTGGAATGATTTGTGCATTATATTCAAATTTCACAGGTCACAATCTCAAGTGTACAAAAATGAAAGCAAGATTATGTGTCTGTTCCTAAGCTGTCAAGCTCCCATTCTTTTCAGTAAGGCCAAACTTGATCTTGCCAATTCTGGATAACCAGGTGGTATCTAAGTGTTGGTGGCTGGGCTTTGTGGCTGGTGTGGCAGTGGTGAGGTAATTGACAGGTCCATGGACATTCCTGCCATTGGAGCAGGTGGGCCCCTCTCCCGCTGTCATTCAGGATTGCTTGGATTCTATACTTGCTGCATTTAGTCCATGGGCCAAGCACTAAATATCAAAAAGTCAAAAATCCTTGCCTTATGAACTTGACACTCTAAAGAAATGAGAGACTCTAAACAAATAACCATACAACTATCAAGCTATAAATCAAAACCTGCTATAAAGTAATGGTATTTGGTTTATCTATTGACTTTGCCCAGCCAGATACCTGAGCCACGCAGGCCTTTTAGAAACATTCACAGAATATGAACTCAGAAACAGTTCAACTGGTGGCTGAGAGAGGACGAGAGTTATAGAGTAGCCCCAAATGATACAATGCCATTTCTTTTAGCAGGAGGAGGAGACATGAGTTCAAGTTTTAAATGAAACATAAGTAAAAAGGTGAGAGTTCACTGGGTGTGGAGTATTGACCTTTTTCCTTCTTATCAGTTATTACACATAATAATGGCTCTTTTTTTTCCACCTGATGGGTGAGGAGCCACTGAGGACCAAGATGTTTAGACACTTCATTTCCTGGATTCTAATTGGAGCCTGCAGTATCTGTCCTGCTGTGTAAACACAGGGCAGAGATCAGGACAACCACACCTCACTTTTCCCCACCTCTGTAGGATCTAAGGAAACTCTAGGATGAGAACCCACTTGTCCTCCTTTCCTAGTGGACAGAAATTGTCTCTAAACAGATCCCTAGGTGGAGGGCCTTGTGGGTCAAGAAAATGTAAACTCCAAAAGCACAAAACAGTAGGAGTAAGGACATCTCATTCTCTCTTTACCAACACAGTGTTTGAGAAAATTCAGTCGGACTTCCAGGCAGGACTAGGACCAGAGAAGAGAGTGACACATTCCACTTAAGGGCAAAATTGTCAAATTATCACGAAGCATACAAATAATACACTTGATCTGAACACAATGTTTTTAAAAAATCAATATTAATGCAAAGAAATCAATGAGGGAAATGGTAAGATTCCATCCTTTTTGGTGGCTGAGTAATATTCCATTGTGTATATATACCACTTTTCATTATCCATTCATCTGTTGATGGACATCTGAGCTTGGATAGAACTAGAGGGTGTTATGCTAAGCAAAATAAGTCCATCAGAGAAAGGGGATTATCAAACAGTTTCATTCATATGTAGAAGTTAGGAAACAAAACAGAGGATCATAGGGGAAGCAAGGGAAAAATAAAATAAGACAAAATCAGAGACGGAGACAAACCATAAGAGACTCTTAACCATAGGAAACCAACTGAAGGTTGCTGGAGGAGAGGTGGGTTGGGGATGGGGTAACTGGGTGATGGGCATTAAGGAAGGTACTTGATGTAATCAGCAATGGGTATTATACACAACTGATGAATAACTGAACTCTTTATCAGGAAATAAAAAGAATAAATAAATAAAAATAAGTCAATCAGAAAGAAAATAAGTGAAGCATTACAAATCAAAACTTTATATGAAAAACAACCTGATGGTTTTGAAGGGGCAGGGGGTGGGAGTTTGGGGGAACCAGGTGGTGGGTATTAGGGAGGGCACAGATTGCATGGAGCACTGGATGTGGTGAAAAAACAATGAATACTGTTACACTGAAAATAAATAAAAAATTAAAAAAAATTAAAAATAGAATTATCATACAAAAAAACCTTTATATAAAGACATGTTCACTAGGTTAATTTATATGAGTATTTCAATCCAAAAAATGGTAGGGAAAGGGTAGGAAAACTAGAGAATAATTCAAGGAGTCCTATTATCTGACCATAGGGGTTTCTGAACAAAGAAAGGACAAAATGAAAGAAACAATTCAAGAAAATTTCCCAGGACTGAAGAGCAAGTATCCATAATGAAAGGCCAATACACTGTGTCGTTCAATACACAGCCCATGGACACATGTGGCAAGTTACATTTAGACTTACATTTATTAAAAATAGATAAAATCACCTGATTATTTGTTATGCTCCACAAATAAGTGAAACCATATGATACTTGATTCTCTCTGCTTGACTTATTTCACTCAGCATAATCTCTTCCAGTCCCATCCATGTTGCTACAAAAGTTGGGTATTCGTCCTTTCTGATGGAGGCATAATACTCCATAGTGTATATGGACCACATCTTCCTTATCCATTCATCCGTCGAAGGGCATCTTGGTTCTTTCCACAGTTTGGCGACCGTGGCCATTGCTGCTATAAACATTGGGGTAGAGATGGCCCTTCTTTTCACTCCATCTGTATCTTTGGGGTAAATACCCAGCAGTGCAATTGCAGGGTCATAGGGAAGCTCTATTTTTAACTTCTTGAGGAATCTCCACGCTGTTCTCCAAAGTGGCTGCACCAACTTGCATTCCCACCAAGAGTGTAAAAGGGTTCCCCTTTCTCCACATCCTCTCCAACACACGTTGTTTCCGGTCTTGCTGATTTTGGCCATTCTAACTGGTGTAAGGTGGTATCTCAATGTGGTTTTGATTTGAATCTCCCTGATGGCTAGTGATGATGAACATTTTTTCATGTGTCTGGTAGCCATTTGTATGTCTTCATTGGAGAAGTGTCTGTTCATATCTTCTGCCCATTTTTTAATATGATTGTCTGTTTTGTGTGTGCTGAGTTTGAGGAGTTCTTTATAGATCCTGGATATCAACCTTTTGTCTGTACTGTCATTTGCAAATATCTTCTCCCATTCCATGGGTTGCCTCTTTGTTTTGTTGACTGTTTCTTTTGCTGTGCAGAAGCTTTTGATCTTGATGAAGTCCCAAAAGTTCATTTTCGCTTTTGTTTCCTTCGCCTTTGGAGACATATCTTGAAAGAAGTTGCTGTGGCTGATATCGAAGAGGTTACTGCCTATGTTCTCCTCGAGGATTCTGATGGATTCCTGTCTCACGTTGAGGTCTTTTATCCATTTCGAGTTTATCTTTGTGTACGGTGTAAGAGAATGGTCAAGTTTCATTCTTCTACATATAGCTGTCCAGTTTTCCCAGCACCATTTATTGAAGAGACTGTCTTTTTTCCACTGGATATTTTTTCCTGTTTTGTCGAAGATGATTTGGCCATAGAGTTGAGGGTCCATATCTGGGCTCTCTACTCTGTTCCACTGGTCTATGTGTCTGTTTTTATGCCAGTACCATGCTGTCTTGGTGATCACAGCTTTGTAGTAAAGCTTGAAATCAGTAACGTGGCAGGATACAAAGTCAATGTACAGAAATCAGTGGCTTTCTTATACACTAACAATGAAAATACAGAAAGGCAAATTAGAGAATCGATTCCATTTACTATAGCACCAAGTACCATAAGATACCTGGGAATAAACCTAACCAAAGAGGTAAAGGATCTGTACTCAAGGAACTACAGAACACTCATGAAAGAAATTGAAGAAGACACAAAAAGATGGAAGACCATTCCATGCTCTTGGATCCGAAGAATAAACATTGTCAAAATGTCTATACTGCCCAGAGCAATCTATACTTTTAATGCCATTCCGATCAAAATTCCACTGGTATTTTTCTTTTTTCCTTTTTTTAAATTTTTTTTCTTTTTTCTTATTTTTATTTTTATTTATTTTAATTTTTTTAAAGATTTTTTTATTTATTTGACAGAGATCACAAGTTTGCAGAGAGGCAGGCAGAGAGAAGGGGGAAGCAGGCTCCCCACCAAGTAGAGAGCCAGATGCGGGGCTTGATCCCAGGATCCCAGGATCATGACCTGAGCTGAAGGCAGAGGCTTTAAGCACTGAGCCACCCAGGTGGCCCCAAGAAGTCACTTTTATTGTAATACATTTAACTCAACTGTGTAGATTGTACCTTGAGTTAACCCAAATCCAGTCATTTGCCCCATTATTTTACTTTTTTAAGTCAATTATTTATTTCTATACATTTTTTTAAATTTTTTGTTTCTTTTCAATGTAACAGTATTCATTGTTTTTGCACCACACCCAGTGCTCCATGCAATCCATGCCCTCCCTAATACCCACCACCTGGTTCCCCCAACCTCCCACCCCCGTCCCTTCAAAACCCTCGGGTTGTTTTTCAGAGTCCATAATCTCTCATGGTTCACCTCCCCTTCCAATTTCCCTCAACCCCCTTCTCCTCTCCATCTCCCCATGTCCTCCATGTTATATGTTATGCTCCACAAATAAGTGAAACCATATGATAATTGACTCTCTCTGCTTGACTTATTTCACTCAGCATAATCTCTTCCAGGCTTGTATTTACTTTTACTTTGTTTTAATTAAATTTTTTATTTATTTTCAGCGTAACAGTATTCATTGTTTTTTCACCACACCCAGTGCTCCATGCAATCTGTGCCCTCTCTAATACCCACCACCTGGTTCCCCCAACCTCCCACCCCCCGCCCCTTCAAAACTTTTATTTCTTTTCATATGTTCTTATTTTTATTTTATTTTATTTTTTTCTTTTCAAATTTTTATTTAAATTTTAGCCAGGTAGCGTACCGTGCAATACTGGTTTCAGGAGAAGAATTCAGTGATTCATCACTTGGATACAACAATCACCCCGAACTCATCAAGTGCCCTCCCTCTTTAATACCCATTACCCATGAAGCCCAACCCCACCCACTTCCCTCCATCAAACCTCAGTTTGAGCTCCATTTTTTAAGATTTTAATAAACATAAAATGAGAGAGGGAGGGAGGGAGAGAGAGAGAGAGAGAGAGAATTCCATGCAGGGGTGCGGGAAGGGGCGGAAGGAGAAGGAAAAGCAGTCTTACTGCTGAGCAGGGAGCCAAATGTGGGAATTGATCCCAGGACCCTGAGATCAAGACCTGACCCGAAGGCTGACACTTAACAACCTGAGCCACCCAGGCGCCCCTTGTTCTCTATTTGTTAAGGGTATCTTATGGTTTGCTTCCCTCTCTCTTTTTTCTTTTTCGCCCTTCCCATGTAGTGTGTACAGTAGGGATGTCCAGCCAGCTCCAGGTCTGAGAGGAGTTTGAGCAGCTGCAGTTCCAGAAGGCAGGTATAAGTCTCCTGGTGTATCCATCTGCTGGGACCCTCAATACCCTGGACTGCATCTTAAGTCCCAAACACACTCTCATATGCAGGGCTCAGTTCTCCTAGCCACCAAAGTGTGCTACTCTCTATGCTGTGTTAGCTGAACCACAGGAAATTTGAAACAGGTTTGTTTCCCATGCCACCCCTCATCCAAATCAGTGCTTTTGAATCCTTGATGTACAGAGCACAAGAACATCAGAATCATATGGAAGAACAGAAATGAGGATTTATAATAAGTTCTGGAAGGATATGGGGGTTTGGGGAAGGAAACAGGGAGAGGGGAGGAGTCAAGCTTGGCAGAAAGAGTCCTGCCACATCCAGGCTTTGAGGAAAATAGGAGACGAGTATTTCCATGAAGTGCCCTATGATGACTGAGGCCACACGGATTGAACGACAGCTGTAAATCATCCACCGATGGGCAAAAGTGCAGGACAGGGGCTGTGGTTGGAGTGCTGTAACTGTAGGCACTCAGCTGGCTCCAGGAGCACAGAGTCAGGCCTACCTATCCATGCATTTCTCTATTTCTAAACGGAGCTCACACATGGTCCAGCCTGGGAGGAAGACGGACATTGGATAATTCTCAAGGAAGCAATTTCCTGAGGCCAAGCACCTGCCTCTTGGGCCCCAAGGAAGACAATCCAGCCTTGGAGGCAAACATCAGGATCTGTGATCCAGCAGTTTAAGGTCTAACAAGGCCTGGGTAGGGGATGGATGCAGCATCTTCAAGGCAAGCATGCTCCTGCTGTGTTCACCAGAGATAGGTCTGCTAAGAAGAGAGGCCTGGGAAAAGTCCCCATATATGCAGCTGGGCAGGCAGGGTTTCATTTGAAGTCAGGGAGCTCTGAGAGGCGGGACCCCGGGAATGTGATATTAGGGGCAGTTAGTGGCTTGAAGCACAGTCGTGTCTATGAGGTTGACCTCAGGGTCAGAGGCTGGCTGGGGAGCCAGACCTTCAGGTGTGCTGATAACAGGCTGGAAATGTCAGCTGTTGTGATGTGCAGGCTGGTCTGAGGACGGGCACTCCTAGGACTGGAGTGGCAGGGGAGCTCTACCAGTTGAAAACAGGAGAATCTGTGGGGGACTCCCATTTCAGAAGTGCTGGGAGCAGCAGGGAAGGCACAACTGGCATGTGCTTCAGCTGTCACCGAGGCCTTGGGTTGCAGAGGGCCTCCTCCCTCTCCCCATGAGAGTGGAATCTGGGAGGAGCTTCACAGTAAATGGGGACAAGGGACTGCAGCTGCTTCTGGAGCTATCCAGTCAGGAGATGGGCTTCTCATGCAGACGCTCTGCCTGGTGAGATGGAGGGGGCAGGGGCAATGGTTTGGGGACCCAGCAGGTGAGCCTGCCTGATTCTTGGGAGTCAGCAGGGTTCAGTGAGCCAGCTGGTCAGAGCTGGGGACAGTGACTGTGAAGAGGTGACCAGAAGGGGCTCTGACACAAGCTGTGTGCCCTCTGAGATAAAGGATGCAGAGAGCTGCCCCTCAGTTGGAATCCAGGGTGGCCACTGGGCCCTGGTAGTCATGCGTCCTCCTGCATCTCTCCTACTGTGCATTCCTGCTGGTGGCTAGAGGACAGCTGCAGGGGGAATGGACCTTGCTGCAGGCAGGAGGGAAAGAACTGGAAGGCTGTCCAGTGCTGTCATTGAAGATGGCCTGAGAGTCCCCCAGAAGTGCACTGGGCATGACCTGGAGTGCTGCTTCCTCCTGAGAGGCTATGTCTTCAGCAGTGATTCTAAACCTGCCTCAGGGGTGATGGCAGTCTCAGAGGGTCCCTTTGTCTTGTCTTCAGGGATCCCCAGTCTTATCTCCAGGTCGGACATGTCTACAAGTCCACACTTGTTTCTGAGGCCTGTAGCTGTCAAGTGCCCCTGAATAGTTATTCCGGGCATGTTACTGTCCAATGGTTCCAGGAGCACCAAAGCTGGAGCTGGATACCATGGGTCTGTCTGGCTCACAGTTGATGAGAAGCATGGTATATGGCCAGGGTGTCCTCCTCTGCAGCTGTGAGAAACATGAGTTGGAGCTGTATGAGATCATATGGCATTTTGTTTGGGACAGCCCGTATAAGAGAGGTAGGATTTCTGGGGGGACATTCATCCTAGCTCACAACTGAGGTTTCCATTGAGTTGCCATTTCCCACTGTCCCTTGGGTATGTGATTGCAGGAGCTGAGCATTTGTAAGGCTTATGCAAATGTCCTCAAATACACTGAAATCTCTCCCTGCTTCTTCTCTGCCTCAGCCATGACCAAACAATGACCCCAGCACTGACAGATGTTACTTGCACTGTCTTGCATGGGCCCTCTCATCCCTTAGCATCTGTGGGCTGACCAGGACCATGTGAGCCTTCTAGGTGCATTGCACATCAATGCTATGTGCCATCGGCTGTGAAGTGCCCCTATAACTACTCTGCTTTATGTGGCCACTGAGGCTTCCTTCTCATGTTTTGGCAGTGTGAAGGATCTCTGTAGACTCTGATACTACCAGTTATGGACTCGAATGCAGAAACTCCCTTGCTCTCTAATGACCCTGTGGCTGAGAGATAAGTGCAGGTCAGTAGCCCAGAACATCAACAGTGGGACCTAGGCCTTGGTTCACATTGCGACCTTTCCATGTAAGAAGTCAAGAGCTAGGGCCATTCATGTCTGCTCCATCTCTGGTCACCGAAAAGAATACTGAAGCATTACCTAGATACAAATGCAGTGAAGGAGGAAAGAGTCAATGTAGGCAAATCATGCACGCAAGGAGTGTTTAGAAAACCAGCACTCGCACATGCTGGTTAAGTGAGAAAGCACTCTTGAGGAAATGTGTGTGTGTGTGTGTGTGTGCGCGCGCGCGCTTGCATGCAAACGTGCATGCATGCATGCACACAGCCGCACACACACCCATACACTCATGCACAGTCATGTTTACAATCTTGCTTCCTAGACTCATACATAGACACCCGTCCACCCTCATACACAAGAGCCTCACCTCACTTAACAACTTCCTGCCAGAGTCTGTGGAGCCTGGTTATGGTTTTACAGTAGAGGTGGTTTCTATCACTGCTTCCCCTACCCACATTGTCAGTGGGAACTGGAACCTGGGTGTTTCTCCAAAGGAGTCAGGGCACCCCCACCTTCTGCATTACCTGCATTTTATGGACAATGTTGTTTCTCATGTCTCCACCTGCAAATAGAGAAAAGAATCACTATGAATATCACACCATTGTATACACTGTTTTCCAATGATTTCAGGAAACCAGAACGTATGCAGCGTGGAAGGCTCCCACAAATTAAAGAGGACACCTATGGAAAAGGCCTCATCATTCCATGACAGTAGTCCATTCTGATCAGCAAATACAACATTCTTTTTCAGGAAAGAAAAGTTTCTGTGAATGAAAAGGCTCGCTAGTATGCATGGAACTTATGTTGTCAGTTCTATTATCTTTTTTTTCAGCTCTCAGTTGTTAGAGACATTCACTCAACATGGTCCTAAACAAATAAAATGCGAATAAGATTGCTACTGTACATTGTGATTCTCATACCTGAATATGATTAAGGAACGAGACAGAGAGAGAGAGAATGGGAATATGAGAAATTTCTAACTCAGAAAAAGAAAGAGATGACCTTACCCTGGGGAGAGAGGGCGTGGCTTCCTCCACACCGTCCTCTGCAAGCTCCTCCACTGGGCCCTCTGGAGGTTCTGGAAGACACAGACGAACCGTCAGGACATCGCTTGTGTTGCTCAGGAATTATTCAGGGAGCTTTGCTTGATGTGAACACAGAGCTACAGTGCATGAGTGTGATGGGTGAACAAGTGAGGACTGAGCTGCTGCTGGACCCACCTACTTGGTGGATGAAAAAAATGCAAAGCAGAGTAGTGGGAAAGTCGTGAGAGACAGTCTTTCCTTTTTTTAGCTAAGGGGCTCTAATCAGTGTGAAACAGTCAATGTGAAGTATAGCAAACACTAACGGCATGCCTTGTTTCCATGACAGAGTCCTGTGATGCATCCTACCCAGTGTAAATTCCCTCTTCTCCACATACTGAAGGACTATTTCAACTTCCATGTGCACACTCACACAGGTTCTCTCTTCATCACCTAGTCCTTTGGCTTTTCCTTGTTTTATTGGGATGTCATATACATAGTATTTATGCTTCGAATCATCTGTAAGCCCACGCTCAGGAGTGGTAATTGCATTCAGAGTTCTTTGTATCCATTCCTACAATTTACCCACAATTCACAGTTTTCACCAGGCTGAAAATACCTCTGGACCCATGAAGAAATAACTCCACCTTCCCTCCTGCCTTTAGCTCTTGGTATCTCTCCTTTCTTTCCTGAGGAATTTGCCTATTCTGTATAAGATCAGTCAGTGGAATCCTACAATATAGGTCTTTCTCTGCAGGCAAATTCCAGCTGTGATTCATGGTGCTAGGAACATAGGTATAAAGACTGTGTATGTGCCATATGCGGAAATCCTTGACATATGCATTTGTCAAAACTCATAGAATCTCAAATCACAAGAAACGCATTGTAGAGTAAATTATGTACTGAGAATGAATTAAAATATATGGATAGGGTTGCACTGATTGTAAAAGAAAGTTCCACACCCAAGGAAGGAGTTATTCCTAGGGAAAACTGGAGGGGTAGCTTATAGAAATTTTCTATATTCTCTGTTCAGCCTTTCTGTTCATCTAAACCTGTTCTGAATCCTGTGCAGTAAAGTAGAAAGTTTGGAAACAGTGATTCAGGGAGAGATCAATATCTCCCAGTATTCCAGATTCAGATAAGTTCTATGATTTACCTAGAGATGTTGTTCTTTTTTTTTATTTTTTAAAAAATTTTTCTGTGTTCCAAGATTCATTGTATATGCATCACACCCAGTGCTCCATGCAATACTTGCCCTTCTTAATACCCACGAGCAGGCTAACCCATCCCTCCATCCTGTCCCTTCCAAAATCCTCAGGTTGTTTGTAAGATTCCATAGTCTCTCATGCTTTGTCTGGCCCCCCGATTTACCACAATTCACTTTTCCTTGTTGTTTCCTGTAAGATTGAACTCAAATTTGAGTTCAATATTACCACCAGTTGACTTGGTAAAAATCAGTTTGTACACAGGAAATTACAGAAAAATGTGCCCATCCTTTTGTTTTTGTTTTTTGGTTTTTTGGTGATCTCATTAGCATATGGTACTTAGTGAGACAGAGAGTACTCTGGATCAACTTCAGGAGGAAATTTCCATGATACCTTTGTCCTGCTCCTCCATGGGTTTGATCTTAATGTGGCGCCAGAATCGGCCTCCCCTGGTCTGTCTGTCTGGTGATTTTCTTGACCTGGGTACAACTTCCTGGTCCACATCGTCTTGGCATAAAGCTGGGAAAGAGATAACAAGGGAGAGGGCTCTTGTCAACTTGCAGTCAGAAGACCAGAGGGAAATTAGTCATACTTTATCCACGGGGCAGTCCTCTGACCCCTTCTTCCACAGCTGCCCAGCAGATACCCTTGGATCAAAGTGGGGGTTAGGAAGATGCTACAGTGTGTGTGCACTTAAAACCCCCAGCAGACAGGTTTTATGGACAAATATATTTCTTTAACTGAGACACTAGAGAAATGCCACACAGCACAGTGAGCATATGTGGTTGCCTAGGTTCACATCCCACTTCAGAGGACCATGTCCCCCAGAGATTATGGGGACACCCGTGTACCTTAGCTTAGTTCCCTCATCTAGGATGTGGAAATGAGGCAACGACTTATTTGCCCCCATGTAAAGCCATAAGGAAAGGAAAGGACCAGTGCTTGACCATTGTTCTGTAAGTGTTCAATGATTGAATCACTAGAGAATGAGATGGACAGTTGGTAGTGGGTAAAACCCGAGATGGGGGGTGGGTGGCTCCACAGCAAGGGAGGATGGAAGCTTAGTCCTTAGCCTTTACATGGGACAGATATGTCACAGCTCACGGGGATTATGTATTATCCTCTGCTGTGATCCCACACCAGCATTCTTGACATGGGGGCAAGCGGGGATCCTCGCCCGTATTTTACAGTGAAGCTGCTGGAAAAACCATCAGAATTATTGAAAACTAGGGAACTTAAAATGTAAGGAGCAGAAGAAATTTGCCCAGAGTAGCCACAGTGATGAATGATGGGTCTAGAGCAGGAATGTGTTTAGATCAAGGGCATGGGTATCCCTGACCTTCTGAGACCCACCTGGGGCCCTTGTGAAAATGCCCTAGACCCTTGTACCATGACTCTCCGCAGTTTCTCCAAGCACCTTGCCCCACACTTTCTATGGTGTAGGGTGTAGGGTGGGTTCCCCGGATGAAGCGTCTGACCAGAGAAAAATCCAAATCTTAACTCAGCCTTATAACTCTATGAATCAGTCCCTGACTCCAGAATGGTGTAACAGATTAAATCTGTGATTCTCAACGACTTCCTTTTGATCTGGCAAAGGTGTGAGGGCCTTGGACTAAGGCCTGGCCAAGAGCGGGCCTGGCTACCCTAGCTCAGTGTGTACCTACCTGCTCCTTCTATCCTCCTACACATCCTGTCCTGAGTCTCAGTATTGCTCATCCTCTCCAGATCGCACAGTGGCAAGGAACAAGCTCCTGCCTCCTCTTAGGAGATTGCCTCTATGGGCACAGCCTGGAGATCCCACCCCTGGACTCTCTTTGAGGCCATCGGGCAAACACTCCATCAGTCAGTTGCAAAATACTCATTCCACCAGGGCAATGACACTGTCCCTTCTCACCCACAGTCCCCAGCATCCCTCAAACAGCCAATGAATGTGTCCACAGTAACCCACAAACTCCCATAAGAATTTCCAGTTTCATTCCTTATAAAATCCTCTGTGTTTAGACTGCTAATAATTGCCCTCAGATTCTGACATGTACATTGAGGAAGACTTGACTGGTAATTCTCCGCTAATTCTCCAAAAGTAATGACTATTTCTGCAGGGGCAACAGTCTCCTGATCCATTGAAGGCAGTGTGGTGTGTTTCTGTGTGTTTTCTCTGTAAGAATGTGTACAACACTGGCATTTGGAAATAGAACATTTTCCTAAATATCAGAAGATAGGACAAGCATTCAGCTTGATAGAAGAATGACAAATGTACAGTAGTACGAAAATTACAAGATACATTTAGATAACCCCATAGACCACTGGGAGGGCACAAATTTAAAAAAGCAAAGTTAAGTATAACTTATTGAGAGTTACCTAGTCCCTTTGACAGAACAGCCCTTAGAACATGAATATGTACATACCCGTACAACAAGAATTCAAACTTCCCATCTTGGGAGACTCTGCAACTCTTCCCTCTTCACTAGCTCTCACCACAGAGAGTGACAGTTGAAATGTAGGGGGCAGGATACTTCATCACATCCCCATGGTGACGGGTCATTGTGACCTTTCAGAGTGATTGTGCCTGTACACAGTAGGCTCCATGTACTGTGCTGGAGACCAGTGTCTGTCTACATAGGCATGTGTGGCCCTAGGAGGACAGATTTGTTTTGCACACTGATCCCAGGCCCACACATCGTTATTCTGCTTAACACGTTCTGTGAGAGGGAATATCGTGCAAGCCAAATAGAGTTGACAGAGAAAATTTCAGTGTGATTCAGGGAATAAAGCTGGCATGTGGAGAAAAAAAAGAGAAGATTCATTCTTGGTCTAAAACACCATCTCACGCATTACCC
Organism: Martes martes; assembly: GCF_963455335.1. Taxonomy (NCBI): domain Eukaryota; kingdom Metazoa; phylum Chordata; class Mammalia; order Carnivora; family Mustelidae; genus Martes; species Martes martes. The sequence goes on from NC_137906.1 coordinate 9,193,266, forward strand.
CTATTTCTGAGCTACCAGACATTTCTAGAACAAATAATGAAAATTACTCCCAGAGGAAGAAATAAGCAATAGCAGAATATTGAATTTTAAATGTCATATTTTCTTGGTCTCAGTATACAGTTTTTTGAATTATATAGATTGTCTTGCTCTCTGGGTGATGTATATCCCCCCCGCCCCCATACACAGCAAATCTATGCTCTAGGTTAGCTCGTTTGTGTGAATTCCCTGAACATCTTCCCTTGTCTCTCTGCATATGGAAGAATGGTTATTCTCTGAGTAAGAAAGACAATAGAATATGTGTTCACCAGCAGGCTGGGTGAAAACACATAATCGGTGCGTTCCTAAACATATTTCAGATAAGCAACACTCTGGGATTATATGCGTGCTCTGGCTCCTAATCCCAAACTTAATCACACCCATTCTGATTCTGTGGCTATGAGAACTTGCCATGGAAGTCATGTGCCCAGCCCCCAACCAAATTGCAAGTGAACATGATCCTATAAGGAAGAGAGTTTTGCCAATTTAAACCACATTTCTCAATGGAAAGAAAGCTAGGTTGTGGAGAGGGGAACCCTCTTATGCTGTTGGTGCGAATGGGAGGTGGCAGAACCACTTTGGAAAACATTATGCAGGTTCCTCATAAAGTTACAACCAGAGCTCCCCTATGACCCAGCAGTTGCCCTACTGGGTATTTACACCAAAGATACCGATGTAGTGAAAAGAAGGGCCACATGCACCGCAATGCTCAGAGCCGCAATGTCTATGAGATCCAAACAGTGGAAGGAGCTGAGATGCCCTTCAAGAAAAGAATGCATACAGAAGATGTGGTCCATATATACAATGGAATACTACTCAGCCATCAGAAAAGATGAATACCCGACACTTGCATCAACATGGATGGAACTGGAGAAGATTATGTTAAATGAAGTAAGTCAAGCACAGAAAGACAATCATCACATGGTTTCACTTACTTGTGGAACATAAGGAATAGGATGGAGGACATTAGGAGAAGGAAGAGAAAAATGACAAGGGAGAAATCAGGGGGTGGGGGAGACGAACCATGAGAGACTATGGACTGTGGGAAATAATCTGTGGGTTTTAGAGGGGAGGAAGTGGGTGTATGGGTGAGCCTGGTGATGGGTATTAGGAAGAGCACATATTTCATGGAACACTGGGTGTTATACACAGACAATGAATCATGGAACACTATATCAAAAACTAATGATATGTGTCTGGTAGCCATTTGTATGTCTTCATTGGAGAAGTGTCTGTTCATATCTTCTGCCCATTTTTTAATATGATTGTCTGTTTTGTGTGTGTTGAGTTTGAGGAGTTCTTTAGAGATCCTGGATATCAACCTTTTGTCTGTACTGTCATTTGCAAATATCTTCTCCCATTCCGTGGGTTGCCTCTTTGTTTTGTTGACTGTTTCTTTTGCTGTGCAGAAGCTTTTGATCTTGATGAAGTCCCAAAAGTTCATTTTCACTTTTGTTTCCTTCGCCTTTGGAGACATATCTTGAAAGAAGTTGCTGTGGCTGATATCGAAGAGGTTACTGCCATGTTCTCCTCGAGGATTCTGATGGATTCCTGTCTCACGTTGAGGTCTTTTATCCATTTCGAGTTTATCTTTGTGTACGGTGTAAGAGAATGGTCGAGTTTCATTCTTCTACATATAGCTGTCCAGTTTTCCCAGCACCATTTATTGAAGAGACTGTATTTTTTCCACTGGATATTTTTTCCTGTTTTGTCGAAGATTATTTGACCATAGAGTTGAGGGTCCATATCTGGGCTCTCTACTCTGTTCCACTGGTCCACGTGTCTGTTTTTATGCCAGTACCATGCTGTCTTGGTGATCACAGCTTTGTAGTAAAGCTTGAAATCAGGTAACGTGATGCCGCCAGTTTTATTTTTGTTTTTCAACATTTCCTTAGCAATTCGGGGTCTCTTCTGATTCCATACAAATTTTAGGATTATTTGCTCCAGCTCTTTGAAAAATACTTTGAACTTTGATTGGAATGGCATTAAAAGTATAGATTGCTCTGGGCAGTATAGACATTTTAATGATGTTTATTCTTCCGATCCAAGAGCATGGAATGGTCTTCCATCTTTTTGTGTCTTCTTCAATTTCTTTTAGGAGTGTTCTGTAGTTCCTCGAGTACAGATCTTTAACCTCTTTGGTTAGGTTTATTCCGAGGTATCTTGTGGTTCTTGGTGCTATAGTAAATGGAATCGATTCTCTAATTTGCCTTTCTGTATTTTCATTATTAGTGTATAAGAAAGCCACTTATTTCTGGACATTGACTTCAGGGAGATTCAAATCAAAACCACATTGAGATACCACCTTACACCAGGTAGAATGGCCAAAATTAGCAAGACAGGAAACAACGTGTGTTGGAGAGGATGTGGAGAAAGGGGAACCCTCTTCCACTGTTGGTGGGAATGCAAACTGGTGCAGCCACTTTGGAGAACAGTGTGGAGATTCCTCAGGAAATTAAAAATAGAGCTTCCCTATGACCCTGCAATTGTACTACTGGGTATTTACCCCAAAGATACAGATGGAGTGAAAAGAAGGGCCATCTGTACCCCAATGTTTATAGCAGCAATGGCCATGGTCGCCAAACTGTGGAAAGAACCAAGATGCCCTTCAACGGATGAATGGATAAGGAAGATGTGGTCCAAATACACTATGGAGTATTATGCCTCCATCAGAAAGCATGAATACCCAACTTTTGTAGCAATATGGACAGGACTGGAAGAGATTATGCTGAGTGAAATAAGTCAAACAGAGAGAGTCAAGTATCATATGGTTTCACTGATTTGTGGAGCATAACAAATAATATAGAGGACAAAGGTAGATGGAGAGGAGAAGGGAGTTGAGGGAAATTGGAAGGGGAGGTGAACCATGAGAGACTATGGACTCTGAAAAACAACCTGAGGGTTTTGAAGGGGCGGGGGGTGGGAGGTTGGGGGAACCAGATGGTGGGTACTAGGGAGGGCACGGATTGCATGGAGCACTGGGTGTGGTGAAAAAACAATGAATACTGTTACACTGAAAATAAATAAAAAATTTAATTAAAAAAAAACTAATGATATGTTGTAGGGTGAGTAAGAAAAAAAATAATAATTTAGGTCTTTCCTAAACTGAAAAAAAAAATTGTGGTAGGCTGAAAGGGTTGAAAGGACCACTGACTTTTTTGTTACACTGGAGTATATGTAATCAACCTCCCACCAATGGAAGAAATGGGAAAGAAATGGCAACAAGGTTTTAAAATTTCCACATGCATATTGCAGTTCAAAACATTGCCACTTGCAGATTTACCACTCCAAAATCTGTGATACATGACATATCTCTCCAGAAAGGGCCAAGGCAAGTCAACATAGGTTGACCTCCTGCCTCCATCAGTATGTGGTGCCTGAAGAGTACACAGGTTTAGCAGGCCTTAGAGAATGATGACAAGACGGTGAAACTCAGCATCTACCTTAAATGTTGCTCCATCAAGGAATCTCATCCCACTCATACATTAAGGTGCATGACTGGGATACCCCTAGAGACTTCTGCACTTTTTCCATAAAACAGTACACGTGCTTGTCTCTACTAATGGATTTGTGAACAGGGTGTCTGGAGATCACTTTCCCCTTTAGCCTTGGAGCTTAGTGGTGAACAAGGTCAAACTTAATTTGGTTCCTTCCAGCTCTTTGCGCACCTGAAGGGTGATGGGTCATACTGAAGAAACATAACGCCATCTCCAGGCACAAGTTCATGTATCTTTCTTCTCTCAAATCTAAATTCATAAATCTCTCTCAGAGAAATGCTTTCTTCTTAAAGTGGGCAGCATAATGGAACTAGCAGCAAACATGATTCAATGGAAGAGAACCCATGTAGACTCTTCCTACATTCTAATTGACTTGGGTTTCTATGTATTTGGACACAGGAATCTCAGTGTTTTGGATTCATGGATGCAGTTGCTGTCCTGGCTGGGGATGCTGAGTAGTTTATGTCACAAGGGCCCATTTCCATTCTCATTTGGGAGAGCGGGGAAGGGAGCACACGGGGGCAACTTTCCCTCTCAGGTTCCAACATTTGCGTTTGTCCCACAGGGTACAACAACGCCCTGAAGAGTCTGAGCATGATAATAATGTGGACTGAGCAGCTACCACCACATCCCTGCTGAACAAAGGAAGGCAAAGGAAAGCAGCAGGTAAGTAATAGAAACATAATCTTATAATTTTAACGTGAGGAAATCTAATCAATGAGAAATAGCCAATCTAAAAAGGGGCAAATTCCAGAATGCCTGCTGATTTTAATGATAGAGTCACATGGCCGCCTGCCTGCTTGAGGTCCCACTAAATTGCAATTATGTGTTTCACTTTTCTAAGCCTTTTCCAAAGACCATGAAGCACATGAACAGAAGTAAAAAACAGTCAGCCATGAAGGAAATGCACAGCCCAGTCTGGGTTACCTGTCCTTTCATATCCGCAGGACATCCCTCATCCAAAAGACAGATAAGCATTGGCAAGGATGTGGAGAAATTGGAGCCCTCATGCACTGCTGACAGGAATGGAAAAGGGTACAGTAATTTGGGAAAGAGTCTTGCAGGAATTCAAATAGTACAACCCAGGTACCACATGACCCAACAGCTCCCCTCCTAGGGATATACCTATAAGAACTGAAAGCATATGGCCGCCCAAAATCTTATGCATGAATGTTCCTAGCAGCATTATTCATAATCATCCCAAAGTGAAATCAACCCACGTGTTCTTCCACTGAGGAACAAACTGTGCAGTATTTATACAGTGGAACGCTGAATAGCCAAACAAAAGACACGATGAACCCATTCATGCTACAACATTGATGGACCTTGAAAACATTTGCTAAATAAAGAAGGCAGGCACAAAAGGTCACACACTGCATTATTCCTTTTATACCAAAGGGTCACAAAGAAGCAAATCCTTGGAAAGGCAAAGTACATTCCTGTTTCCCTGGGCCTTAGAGGTTAGGGGAAATGAGGATTCTCTGTGAAGCAGTAAGGGATTTCTTGTGCAGGGATAATGTACAACCTGTGGAAGGCATTGTCATGCTGTTGCACAATTCTGTGAATATGCTAATAAAAACCTTACAAACAACAAACCTGAAACTGCACACTTTAAACGGTGACCTACATTGTCTGTCAACTTTCAGGAAAGCTGTGACAGTGATTTTGCCTCATTGTAACAGAAAGCAAACCCCAGTATGTAGTATCGGATGTTGTCCCCTCACATTGAGGCCTCTGAACTATGGCCAATGAACAACCAGATTAATTCTATTAGTGAGCATTCTAAATACAAGACCCATTGAAATAATCAGGAGGATTCCCATGTTTCGATTTCAAAGAAAAAAAAGAGCATCTAAACTGAAAAACTTTTTCATATTTTCAGAAGAGAATCATAACTCGGGCAGAAGGTAGCTCAGGTAACCAAACAGACTAAGAAAACCAAACCAAACCAAAGAAAATCAAACCAAACCGAACAAAACCAACAACAACAATAGCAAGAGCAACAACAACAACAACATACCAGTGGGTATGAGAGGTTTTGAGTGGAGAGATTGATGCTTTGAACATGAAATTAGACCAAAATTTCTTATGGTCTTACCCACAAAGATGACATGAAATATAAGACAGCCCAGGTAATGATGTGCTGAAAGCATGTCCAGAACAAATGGTGTTTCAAAGCATCAGTTTTTGAGACAATAATATTAAGACATAGATCCTGGGCAATCATGAAGTATTGGATCTTCCGGAATGCCAGAAACAAAACTCAGAATGCAGATTCCATTGCATAGGCACTGCACTGAGTCCTCCTTGTGGTGGGAGTGGATTCCAGAAGGGAACCTATGACACATAGTGAAAAGTTCAAAGAATGCAGTGTTTCATAAGGCTAATTGTCATAGAGAACAAACTGGTGGTTACTGAGGTAGAAGAATGAATCAGGGATCTTGAAGACAAACTGATAGGAAAGAAGGAGCAGGAGGAGGTCTGGAACAAACAGCTTAGAATCCATGAAAACAGAACTAGAGAAATGAATGAGGCCATGAAATCTTCCAGTGTCAGAATGATTGCGATCCCTGGAGGGGCGGTTGTGTAGACAAAGAGAGGACTAGAAGACATATTTGACTAAGTCATAGTCAAGAACGTCCCTGATCTGGGGAACAAAACAAGGAATCCTGTCCTAGAAGCAGAGAGGACACTCCCCAAGATCAGTGAAGACAGACCATTGCCCAGGCATGTAATAATAAAACTTGCAAACCTTAAAATGAAGGAAACCACTTTAAGGGCAGTTAGGGGGAAGAGATTCCTTATGTACAGGGGGAGGAACACCACATTAACGTCAGACCTGGCCACAGCCAGAAATGGCTGGCAAGACATATTCAGGGTACTAATTGAGAAGAATATACAGTCAAGAATTCTTTATCCGGCAAGGCTGTCATCCAGAACAGATGGAGAAATAAGAAGCTTCCAGGATGGCAGAGACTGAAGGAATCTGTGATGACTAAGCTGGCCCTGCAAGAAATATGAAGGGGGGCATTCTATAAGAGCAGAAAGACCCCAAGAGTGATACAGAACAGGGATATATAGAGATAATCCAAAGAAAAAAGGACTTCCCAGGCAACACGATGACAATAAAATCTCATCAGTCAATAGTCACTCTCAAGGTGAACAGCCTAAATGGTCCCCTAAAACAGCACAGGGTTGCAGATTGCATTAAAAGACAGGGTCCACCCATGTGCTGTCTACAAAAGACTCATTTTGAACCTACAGCTACATCCAGACTGAAAGCGAAGACATGGAGAACAATCTTTCATGCCAACAGACCTCAAAAGAAAGCTAAGGTAGCAATTCTCAGAGCAGAAAAATTAGATTTTAAGCTAACGACTGTAGTTAGAAATACAGAAGGACACTATACCATTCTAAAAGGTTCTATCCAACAATATTCACTCAGATTCACTTCTCTGCACGTCCTACCTCCCAGAAAGTGGTTGCTTTTCTGTTTGTAGAATTGCTGCTCTTCTTTTCTTCCATCTCCTGGTTGGAGAGTTTGTAGGTATTCGGTATGGTTTGATGACTCTCTAGCTCAATTCCTGGGACCAGACACAATTTAGGTCTGCTACTCCTCTGCCATCTTGCTCCTCCCTCCTCAATATGTCTCTTTCTTTGGGTTAACAGTGGGCATATGTTGTTGGGTGCTCCCCCGTGTGTGGGGGGGGGGGCGGTGTAGATATTTACAATTGTTAGATCTTCTTGTTGGATAGACCCATTAAGAAGGATGTAGTGTCATATTGCATGGAGCACTGGGTGCGGTGTATAAACAATGAATTCTGGAACACTGAAAGGAAATTAAAAAAATAAATAGTAAGAAAAAAAGAATGATGCAGTGTCCATCTGTATCTCTAACTACAGTCGTTAGCTTAAAGTCTAATTTGTCTGATATGAGAATTACTAACCCAGCTTTCTTTTCTGGTCCATTGGCATGAACAATGGTACCCCACGCTCTCACTTTCAATCTGGGTGTATCCTTAGGTTCAAAATGTGTCTCTTGTAGACAGCATATGGATGGGTCCTGTCTTTTTATCCAATCTGCAACTCTGTGCCACTTCACGGGAGCATTTAGGCTGTTCACACAGAGAGTGATTATTGACAGATGTGATTTTATTGTCATCATGTTGCCTGTGAAGTCCTTGTTTCTATAGATTGTCTCTGCCAATTTCTTTTCTGTATCACTCTTGGGATCTTTCTCCTTTTATGGAGCCCCTCCTTAACATTTCTTGCAGGGCCAGCTCTGTGGTCACATATTCTTTCAGTTTCTGCTGGTCTTGGAAGCTCCTTGTCTCTCCATCCATTCTGAATGACAGCCTTTCTGGATAACGTATCCTTGGCTGTATGTTCTTCTCATCTGGTCCCCTGAATATATCTTGTCAGCGCTTCCTGCCTTGAGAGATGTCTGTGGAGAGGTCTGCTGTTGTTCGATGTTCTGCTCTCTGCACAGAAGAAATGTCTTCTCCCTCAGTGCTCTCAAGATTGTTTCCTTGGATCTAAGATTTGCAAATTGTACCATTAAAAATCATGGCATCAAGTCTGTTCTCATTGACCTTGGGAGGGGTCCTCTCTGCCTCTTGAACATGAAGGTTTGTTTCCTTGCTCAAATTAGGGAAGTTCTCAGCTAGGATTTGCTCAAATATACCTTCAAGTCTCCTTTCTCTCTCAACCCCATGAGGTAATCCAATAATTCTGATACTGGAACATTTCATTTGGGCACTAATCTGTCTCAGTTTGATTCCTTGGGTTTTAATTAGTTTTTCATATTACACCTCAATTTCCTTCTTCCCTATCATTTTATCATATGCCTCACTAATTCGTTCTTCTGCCTTGTTTACCCTGACACTCAGTGTATCTAGTTCAGACTGCGTTTCAATCATAGCATTTTTAAGTTCAGTCTGATTAGATCTCATTTCTGCCCTTGGAGATTCTATACTGTCATTAATATTTTTCTCAAGCCTGGATATCACCTTGATAATTGTTACTCTGAAGTCAATTTCTGGGCCTTTTATCCATATCCATTAGTTTTATCCATATCCATTAGTTCTGTGGCAGTGGCCACCATCTCTGAACCTTTCCTTTGTTGGGGGTTCCTCCTCTTAGTCATTCTGCTGTGGGGTGTTTGAGAGAATGTAGAGAGTCCAAGTTATTGACCATAACCCAAGCAAGATACACGTGTTTTCTAGGGACCTTAGCACTGTCAGCCTCTTGTTCTTCCAGCCTGTCTTCTAGGGGCGGGGCCTGTTGTGCTGTTACTCAGGCAACCCTGTTTGGGCAGAGCTGCCCTGCCACCTGTGGAGGGGCGGATGGGCTCAGTGAAAACCATTTTTGGGGACTTTTGTTCTCTGGGTGCTTTCCCTGGGGGCATTCCATGTATCTTCTGACAGTCAGAGTAGAATTCACTGCATCTAAACCTCGGTTTCAGAACAGAGAGATTGCAATCAACTCTTCACTGAACTCTCCAGGCTGCACTGCCTCCGTTTCTGTCTGTGTTGCTAAGAACCACAGCTTCCTGGGCTGTGCACCCCACATCAGTACTCCCAGCCCTTGCTTCCAGGCCCAGGAACATCTCTGGACTTTGTGCTTCCAAAACCTCAAACCACCCGCGGTTCATCTGTGTACCCCTGCAGCCCCAGGTTTCAGTCAGGGGGCTGCCCCGAAGTCACTTCCCTGACCCTATTGCTCTGTTAGTCTGTGCCCAGTCCACAGTGCTGGAGGCTTCTGTGCATCCAGTGGTGCAGGTACCCAGAGGCCCCTCCCCCTTCCGTACATCTTCCGATATCTGCCCGCAGAATCATGGCCCTCGCTTCATACCTTGAGACCAACCGCCAGACATATATTCTGTTTGTAGAGATCCAGATGTATCTTCTTACATCTCAGGATGATTTTGTGGGTGTTCAGAATGGTCTGGTAGATATCCAGCTCAATTCAGGGGACCAGTTGAATTAGGGTCCCCTTTTCCTCTGCCATCTTTTCTCCTACCTCCCATTATCTTTCTGTTTTAACTTTTTATTTTCATATTCTGGGGGGCCTGAGAACACAGTTTGTAAGAGTCCTGCTGTCTCAAACTTCATGAATCTCCCCCCCACCCCCACACACGCACAGAACATGGTTATTCTGGTGAATGCTCTGTGCGAGCTTCAAAAAACTGTGTGTTTTTTGCTGTTACTAGATATGATATTTCATAACTGCCATACAGATCAGTGGATCGGAGGTACTGTTGAGTTTGCCTGGATTGATTTTATGCATCATGAATGTATCAATTACTGAAAGAGCAGGGTTTCATGCCATAATGGTGGATTTGAATATATGAATGTCTATCCACCAAGAGAGTGGATTTGTCCATTTTTTGTACCCATCTTCAAATGTTTTTGTGTCACAGATTTTGATGATGTGTTGTCACATGCATGTATGTGAAGGATTGCTGAATTATTACTTATATGAAGGTTTGCTCATTTGAGACTGGGAGGCGATGGAGATGAGAGAGAGAGAGATAAGGGATAGAGGGTGAGGGAGAGAGGGAATATCATATCAAAATGAACCCCTGCTGGGCACAGAACTCCATTGGAGGTTGGATCACACAAACCCTGAGATCATGTGCCAACCCAAAACCAAGAGTCTCACACTTGACCGACTAAGCCACTCAAGCACCCCGGCATTAATTATGTTTTATTAGAGAATGGATCTCCTCTGCTTTAGATAATGCCTCTATTTATCACTGATCATTTTCCTAGTTCTGAAGTTGGCTTTGTCTGAAATGAATGTAGCTACTCGAGGTAATACTTTATTTGTTTAGACTAGTGACTTCTCATTTTCCATACCTATGCTTTTAATGCCAATGGGCCTCAAAAGAAGGCCGGGGTAGCGATTCTCATATCAGATAAATTAGATTTTAAACTAAAGACGGTAGTCAGAAAAACAGAAGGACACTACATAATTCTTAAAGGGACTATCCACCAAGATGATCTAATAGTTGTAAATATCTATGCCCCCAATATGGGAGCAGCCAACTACATAAGAAAACTATTAATCAAGATAAAGAGTCATATTGATATGAATACATTAATAGTAGGAGATCTTAACATGCCTCTCTCAGAAATAGACAGATCATCGAAGCAGAAAATCAATAAAGAAACAAGAGCATTGAATGACACATTGGACCAGATGGACCTCATAGATATATACAGAACATTCCACCCTAAAACAACAGAGTACTCATTCTTCTCGAGTGCACATGGAACCTTCTCCAGAATAGACCACATACTGGGTCACAAATCAGGGCTCAACCAATACCAAAAGACTGAGATTATTCCCTGCATATTCTCAGATCACAATGCTTTGAAACTGGAGCTCAACCACAAGAAAAAGTTCGGAAGGAATTCAAACACCTGGAAGCTAAAGACCACCTTGCTTAAGAATGCTTGGATCTGGGACGCCTGGGTGGCTCAGTTGGTTAAGCAGCTGCCTTCGGCTCAGGTCATGGTCCAAGCATCCTGGGATCGAGTCCCGCATCGGGCTCCTTGCTTGGCAGGGAGCCTGCTTCTCTCTCTGTCTCTGCCTGCCACTCTGTCTGCCTGTGCTCGTGCTCGCTCTCTGACAAATAAATAAAACCTTTAAAAAAAAAAAAAAAGAATTCTTGGATCAACCAGGAGATCAAAGAAGAACTTAAACAATTCATGGAAACCAATGAGAATGCAGACACCTCACTCCAAAACGTATGGGATACAGCAAAGTCGGTCCTAAGGGGGAAATACATAGCCATCCAAGCCTCCCTCAAAAAAATTGAAAAATCCAGAATACACCAGCTATCTCTACACCTTAAAGAACTGGAGAATCAACAACAAATAAAACGAACTCCACACATAAGAAGGGAAATAATCAAGATTAGAGCAGAGATCAATGAGGTAGAAACCAGAGACACAGTAGAATGTATCAATGAAACTAGAAGATGGTTTTTTGAAAGAATCAATAAGATCGATAAACCATTGGCCACACTAATCCAAAAGAAAAGAGAGAAAGCCCAAATTAAAAAAAAAATTATGAATGAAAAGGGAGAGATCACAACTAACACCAAGGAAGTAGAAACTAAATCATCAGAAGTTATTATCAACAGTTATATGCCAATAAGCTAAGCAACCTAGATGAAATGGATGCATTCCTGGAAAACTATAAACTCCCAAAATTGAACCAGGAAGAAATTGACAACCTGAATAGACTGATATCTAGTAACGAGATTGAAGCAGTGATCAAAGCCTCCCAAAAAACAAGAGCCCAGGACCTGACGGATTCCCTGGGGAATTCTATCAAACTTTCAAAGAAGAAATAACACCTATTCTCCTGAAGCTGTTTCAAAAAATTGAAGCACAAGGAAAACTTCCAGACTCTTTTTATGAAGCCAGCATTACCCTGATCCCCAAACCAGGCAAAGACCCCACCAAAAAGGAGAATTTCAGACCAATATCACTGATGAATATGGATGCTAAGATTCTCAACAAGATCCTAGCAAACAGGATCCAACAGCACATTAAAAAGATTATCCACCATGACCAGGTGGGATTCATCCCTGGGTTACAAGGATGGTTCAACATTCGCAAAACAATCAATGTGATAGAACAAATCAATAAGAGAAGAGAGAAGAACCACATGGTCCTCTCAATTGATGCAGAAAAAGCATTTGACAAAATCCAGCATCCGTTCCTGATTAAAACGCTTCAAAGTATAGGGATAGAGGGAAGATTCCTGAACTTCATCAAATCTATCTATGAAAGACCCGCAGCAAATATCATCCTCAATGGGAAAAAGCTTGCAGCCTTCCCGTTGAGATCAGGAACGCAACAAGGATGCCCACTCTCACCACTCTTGTTCAACATAGTATTAGAAGTCCTAGCAACAGCAATCAGACAACAAAGAGAAATAAAAGATATCCAAATTGGCCATGAAGAAGTCAAACTCTCTCTCTTCACAGATGACATGATTCTTTATATGGAAAACCCGAAAGGCTCCACCCCCAAACTTCTAAAACTTATACAGCAATTCAGGAACGTAGCAGGATACAAAGTCAATGTACAGAAATCAGTGGTTTTCTTATACACTAACAATGAAAATACAGAAAGACAAATTAGAGAATCGATTCCATTTACTATAGCACCAAGAACCTCAAGATACCTTGGAATAAACCTAACCAAAGAGGTTAAGGATCTGTACTTGAGGAACTACAGAACACTCCTAAAAGAAATTGAAGAAGACACAAAAAGATGGAAGACCATTCCATGCTCTTGGATCAGAAGAATAAACATTGTTAAAATGTCTATACTGCCCAGAGCAATCTATACTTTTAATGACATTCTGATCAAAATTCCACTGGTATTTTTCAAAGAGCTGGGCAAATAATCCTAAAATTTGTATGGAATCAGAAGAGACCCCGAATTGCTAAGGAAATGTTGAAAAACAAAAATAAAACTGGCGGCATCACGTTACCTGATTTCAAGCTTTACTACAAAGCTGTGATCACCAAGACAGCATGGTACTGGCATAAAAACAGACACATGGACCAGTGGAACAGAGTAGAGAGCCCAGATATGGACCCTCAACTCTATGGCCAAATCATCTTCGACAAAACAGGAAAAAATATCCAGTGGAAAGAATACAGTCTCTTCAATAAATGGTGCTGGGAAAACTGGACAGCTATATGTAGAAAAATGAAACTCGACCATTCTCTTACACCGTACACAAAGATAAACTCGAAATGGATAAAAGACCTCAACGTGAGACAGGAATCCATCAGAATCCTCAAGGAGAACATGGCAGTAACCTCTTTGATATCAGCCACAGCAACTTCTTTCAAGATATGTCTCCAAAGGCAAAGGAAACAAAGGCAAAAATGAACTTTTGGGACTTCATCAAGATCAAAAGCTTCTGCACAGCAAAGGAAACAGTCAACAAAACAAAGAGGCAACCCACGGAATGGGAGAAGATATTTGCAAATGACAGTACAGACTGTTAACCTTAAAACTAAAACCTGCCAGTTGTTTTAATAGCACAAAGGGAGTTAATCAGGAAGAAATGAGAATTGCAATCCAGAACAAACAAGCTGCAGCAACTATAGCCAAGTCTGAAGAATGAAAGGGAGGTATACCTTCTCAGGAGGAAAGGGGAGGTGGGGAAGGCTGTTATAAACTGAAGTCCATTGGAGTAACCCAGGAGTTTGAAGTGTGGAGGCTTCTCATTGCCAGAGCTCTTGTGGGGCAGAAGAGTTGGTGGTTGTGGTGACAAGGAGAGCCCTTCTTCCTCCAGCTGGGATAGTAAGATAGAGCAAGGTCAAGTCCATCACTTCTTGCTGGGTCTGGGTGCTAGGGCATGAGGGTGCCCCTGCTGAAACCCCACTCCATCTCAGTGAGGTTCACATATTATCATCTGACAAAGGCACTTCTAGAAGGGGGATGTTTATGTTGTTCTTTGGGAAATTCCTGGACAAGACCAGCTGAGACATTAATATCTTCATAGTTAAACCTTTGTGAAAGATGTCTGCAATTACTTTCTCAAATGGCGGATTGAAGCTGGACTTGACAGGGATGGAGACCAAATGTCCAAATGAACATGGCCTCTAGAGGACTGAGGATAATACAGCTATGAGAATAATAACCAACATTGATTATGAGCTTGCTGCATGCTCTGTGGTCTGTGTCCCAAACACCTCATACACATCATCTGGTTTCATCATCATGTCAGATAGACACTGGTATTTTGTCCCTATTTTACACAATCTGAGGCACTAAGTACCAAGGCAGGAAGGTGTTAACTAATTAACTCCAGGTTCCCCGTAAAAGTGTCTATAGAGGAGGAGGGTACCAGACTCCTGTTGCTGGGCAGCATACTCATCCCTCAGTTGCTGGCAGTATTCTCTCTTATGAGCTCACAGTTGCCCCACTCTCTGGAGAATCGCCCTTGGCCAAATTGAACCCACTTCACCAAGGAGTTCATGCCTCCTGGGGGCAGGAGGGCAGTCTATGACCCACTGATGGGGTACAAAATGCCAGTGACTGCCTCACAGTGATATTGACTCTGTAATTACATAATTTTGACTTCAGAGCTCTCCATGCCCTGCCCTACCCAGCTCCCCTCAATCCTTTCTCCTGAGAGCACTGCCTTAGTAGACCATTTGCTCTAGAACCCCCACCTCAGGCTCTACTTTTAGAGACCTGATCTGAGACAACGACAAAGCCCAAGCTAACTTGTGTACAGTGGCATTCAGCTAAGGGGCACACAGGTGGTGAAATGTGGTCCAAACCTTGTGGGCCCAGCTATGCAAAGGAGGTACCTTTTCTTCATTTACCCAAGGCCACTGATTTGTCTAGACTCAGCCCTGGACTGAGCTGGGATTCAAACCCCAGGAGGTCCAGCCTCAGAGTTCCCCATCTCTCAATCACTGTGTGTATTAAATAATAAAAGTCAGACAAAGACAAAGGATGGAGATATCTGTGTAGTCTCAAGCTGCTTTTGTGACCCTCTCCTCCTGAAAACAATCACCCTTCCAGAAGAGTCTCTTCCAAGAACTAAGTTCCTGACACATCTCAGAGTAAATGCTGACCCAGTATTTCATAATCCCCTGTAATCTGTCAAAGTCAGGAATTGGAAGCTGACAAATTTTGCAAATAACAGTCAGATACTTCCATTTCCCTAACAGCCCCACAATGTCCTTCATAGCAGAAGCACCCTGCTCACACACTGAGGTTACATGTCACCCCTCTTTAGTCTCTTTTGTTCAGTCTGGAACACTTCCTACTTTGTCTCTGGTTTTGGTGGTAAAAAAAATCCAGCAAGCAAGTTGAACATCTAATCGGCTTTATTAAGCAATTCATGCACTGGCACCATCCCACCTGCCAACTCGACAGATGCTCCCAGAAGGTGTACAAATGCACGGTTTTCTAGGGAGGAGAGTGGGGCAGGAAGAGCACAGAAGGAAAAGGAAGCATTGCTTCAGGACAGGACACCTTCATTCTGGGGAATGGACTTGAAGATGACTCACTAGTGCACATCAGGAAATTTCAGACAGACTCTTGAATGGTCCCCTTCCTGGGATAGGTTGATCCATAGTTGTTTGTTGTGAGGTGGAGTTGGGGGCCAGTGACTCCAATACTGGCTTGTGTTTTCTTTTTTTTTTTGTTTTTTGTTTTTTTTTTTTTTGTTTTCAGGGCTGTGATGTTGTAGAAGATTACATACCAGTTACAAATTAGAGGTAGATATTCCTTCATTCAGGTCTGTCTCACAATTTGGGGGATTTCTTTTCAGGTTTGCCTCCTTGGCAAGAATATCCCAGAGGGGATACTGGGTTCCTCTCACTGCATCCTTTCCGGTGATGCTCCACCCCTTCCTCCTGTTCCTGATGATGCTCACTGGTCTGCTGGGTCTCTGCTCTGTGAGCTGCTCTTCCTTCAGGAACTCATGGGTGTCTGAGCTGTAGTACTTTGAAACTGTGTGAGTGTCCACATCGATTGTAATCTGTTCCTACATTTCTCTCCACCTGTGTGTACTCGAGTGTCCAGTTTTATTCAATGGGCTATAATCTCTTCCTATCGTTAGTTATTATGATGCCCAAATCATGCCTGAGGGGTGGATGAGACCCCGCATGTTAGCTCTGTGTCCTATGGACATGTCCCCATCATTGTGGAGCACAACATGCTCCTAGCTCATCATGTTCTCTGCCAGTCTGGAATCAGTCATTTCTCTGAAAAGCCCTAGTTCCCTTCAGTGGAAAATGACATTTGTGAGCCAAGATCTGGGCAGTAGGTATGCTCTTTGCCCTTACCGAGTGACTGTTTCTAAGAACTGTCCATGGAGAGAGGTGGGGAATATGTGTTCTTGCACACACAGAGACACACACACACATTTCTATCTCTCTACCAATCTATCATCTATCCATAGGATAGCACAACATTACATTGACACACTCACTTCCAGTCTCCGAATACACAGGCTTCATTTGGCTTTCTTCCTTTCCAAATCAGTGACTCCCTTCTCCAACAGTGAGAAACTCCTGAAACCATTTAGTGGTAATAGATTTACTTATTTGATCAATCCCCCTTTATGTAACTAACCCTCATTCCATCCCTTAACACTCATGTATCACCCCCACCATGCTACTTGGGTTCTCCATACTGTACTTGGGCTCCGAGGGCTCCTTCAGACCAACCCTTTGTGTGGGTGCCCTTCTCATCTAGCGTGGGCTCCCACACCCATGCCAGCCTGATTTTCCATGTGTACACCCTCCCCACCACTCGGTCTCTAACTTGGAGTCACTGTGACTCTCCAGTGTGGGGCTGCCCACCTGGATGTGCCCCACTGATGGCATTAGGACTAATTATCCAGAAAACAAAGGCAAAGGAAGAGGCCAGGAGATGAGACAGAAGGGGCTGGAGGGTAGGGGAGAAATAGGAAGAATTCCATGCAGCTCTTCATACCAACTGAAATGGACAAATGCTTTTAGCCTTCCTGCCAAGTCAACTGGCCAATCAACCACCTCTGATTCAATGTTCATTCTGTCAGGACAGTTGCGAGCTGAGGCTAGAACACAAAGAAAAAGCACGTCCTCTGCCTACCAGAACAGCAGGGCAGATGAGACAAAAACTAATCATATAATACTGAGTGCCTCAATTTGAGAGTTAGAAAAAACATGTGCTCCACAACCTGTAGAATTAAATTGTGAATATACTTTCTGACCAATGAAGTCACAGTGGATTAACTCTCACTTATCTTAATATATCACATTGGAGTTCTGAATGAGCTCCACTCACCCAGCGACTGTGATGGTCAAAACATTCAGTCACTGGCTCTCACTCATTGTTCTATGGATCCCCCTTTAATGTTAATGTGCACAAATCTATCAGTTCAGACTTTTGAAAGTGATGTTGGTTGACTTGCTCAGTGTGATATTTAATGTAGCATATTCAAAATAAGACATGTGATAGAAATATCACTACCACAGTCATGACAATAAGTCTTATTTTCATTAAAGTAGATTGATAAAATTGTTGAGAAAGTTTTATTTTTGATCAGGGGAACAGATGGTATTAACTGGGGGTAGTCTGTGTGAACCAGACAGGCTGAGTCTATATCTCTGGCACATTTTGGTCACCTCCTTCACTCTCCACAATACAAAATGCTCCACACAGACACCAAAAAGGCAAAATGAAGGTATGGAAGACCTAGTCATCTGTCATGGGCAGTAGATGCAGGCCATCTTCATTTCTGGGTTTTACTCACAAAGGAAATTGAGGTCTCTGGTGATCTGGGATACGGCTTCTTGAAGAACAAAGAGGAAGTCCATAGGGAAAGTCAGGCTCCACTCACACTTCCATCTCTTGGCTCAACCTTGAGAACAATGGGTTTTTCTGGTTGAATTAACCCTTGAACATTTAATTTCATGGGGATCTGCAACAGTTAAACAAGCATATGAGAACCAACAAATGAAACCCTGCCAACAACAGAAGCAAAGAAGGCAAGGTACATGAAGGACAATGATGCATTACAAACATATAAATACTATTATTAGATTCATCTATCTCTGATTCTTTAAAATTACTCTGTAAGCTATCAAGAGTGAAGCACGGAAGCATCCATCTTTCACTCATTCAACAGATGATCTATTGTTACTCTGCACCAGGCTGGAGACACATTCATGTTAGCTGGTGTTCTTCTTTTATCTCAATTTTTAGGAAAAAGGATGAGTCTTTAACATTTAAAACAGATTATTAGCCATTGTGGCAAACAATTTTGAAAAGTGTCTGAGTTAATTTTCTATATGTTGGCTCCTGAGTGTTTATTCCACATTTTGTTGTATGGACGTCCACATTGCTAAACACGCTGTCACCTCTCTCATGGAAACATCCATTCATGGTGACAGACTGGGATGGAAAGGAAGCACAGCCTGACAGGAGCCAGGCTTGCAGAAGGTGGGGCCATGTACCCAGGATGGCCTGGACCCTGGGAGTCCTTCACATCAGGCAGACATGCTTCACACCAGATTCTCAACCTTGCTTGCCCTTGAGAATCACAAGGGTTCCTTTAAAGCCACACTCTGGGTGAATTAGATTAGAGTTTCTGAGATGACCTGGGCATCAGGATTTTTCACAACCCCACTGATTCCCACATACAATGATGGTTTGAGAACCTCGGTCACCAGAGTGTCTATAAGTTGTGGTGGAGAAGAGCATTGTTCAAAAGTCACATCGTGGTTATCACTGCAAGTCATGACTGTGCACAACTTGGTTCCTTCCTTTCTGTGGACTTAAAAGAAATTTAAAATACTGCTCAAGGTCATCAGTCTGTGTAAAATGATGTCACATGAACTGTACTGACCATGTGACCCTTATGGTTGGGTGGTCATAAACCACAGATATGGCACTCAGGAACTGAAGGGCCCTTGAATGTCACAGATGGCTTCAAATAGATCCTCTGGCTGATAGAACAAATTACTAGGCATAAATGAGTCCATACACACACACACACACACACACACACACACACACACACACACACAGCCTTATTCCATATCTCTTAGTTACCAAAAAAAAAAAAAAAAACAATAAAACATTCTTTTCGCAGAATGTGCTCTCTCTGACCTGTGTTTCTTTACAAGGTTTGAAGGAGAAGTTCTGCAGGACTCTGACAAGGGCAAGTTTCATGTTCATGATCGCAAACCTCATCCCAATGCAGTTTCGGGGTCCAGTTCCAAAAGGCAGATATGTATAAGGATTTATGCTGTCCTTGTTCTTCTTACTGAACCTGGTTCCACAATACAAGTTGGAAACAAGTTAGGAAACATAAAAACCACAAGAGCTACATATTCGAGCTTCTCAACCAGGGGTACATAGGAAATTTGATGCGCTGGTTACAGAAATCCTGCTATGCTACTCTGCTGTGACAATTATAAGCTACAGGTTGTTGCATACCCCTTCCTCTATAGGGGCATTCAGTCTTTCTGAAGAGATGGGATGAATGCCTTTGAAAAGATTTATCTTAAACACTAGAATTATATTCAGGGTAGTGAGATGTTCACCAGCTGAAAGGCAAGCAAAAAATGAACCTGATGAAGAAAATGTAGGATCTTGCCTCCACTGACTGATGTTGGTCATATATTCATGGGAAAAGGAAGCAGGACAAATGCCTCCCATGGTTTACATTGTTATTTTTTCCCTTTACCTCCTTACCTTCCTGCTAGGACCACCACAACCGATTTTCAGATGATTTACATAGGCATGTGATTTTCAGATGATTTACATAGGCAGCTCCACTATAATCATATTCACAATTATGAATAATCACTCAAATTACTGAGTTTTGGTCTATCTGCCCCACAAAGCTATAAACTCCTAAAAGGTATGGCCAAAATTAGCAAGACAGGAAACAACGTGTGTTGGAAAGGATGTGGAGAAAGGGGAACCCTCTTACACTGTTGGTGGGAATGCAAACTGGTGCAGCCACTTTGGAGAACAGTGTGGAGATTCCTCAAGAAATTAAAAATAGAGCTTCCCTATGACCCTGCAATTGCTTTACTGGGTATTTACCCCAAAGATACAGATGGAGTGAAAAGAAGGGCCATCTGTACCCCAATGTTTATAGCAGCAATGGCCACGGTCGCCAAACTGTGGAAAGAACCAAGATGCCCTTGAACGGATGAAAGGATAAGGAAGATGTGGTCCATATACACTATGGAGTATTATGCCTCCATCAGAAAGGACGAATACCCAACTTTTGTACCAACATGGACGGGACTGGAAGAGATTGTGCTGAGTGAAATAAGTCAAGCAGAGAGAGTCAAGTATCATATGGTTTCACTTATTTGTGGAGCATAACAAATAATATAGAGGACAAGGTAGATGGAGAGGAGAAGGGAGTTGAGGGAAATTGGAAGGGGAGGTGAACCATGAGAGACTATGGACTCTGAAAAACAACCTGAGGGTTTTTGAAGGGGCGGGGGGTGGGAGGTTGGGGGAACCAGGTGGTGGGTATTAGGGAGGGCACAGATTGCATGGAGCACGGGGTGTGGTGAAAAAACAATGAATACTGTTATGCTGAAAATAAATAAAAAATTTAATAAAAAAAAAAGGTTAGACCTACAATTTATTCAAAATTTATTCCTCCATATTTATATCAATGAAAAGTGATAATGGCATTGTGGTGAGGTACTATTTAAAACTAACTATATTATAGAGAAGATACTAGAATGTTAACTGATGATATGCTTTAATGTAATACGGAAAGCAGATAAGGAATTATAAGTGCATGGATGGGGCAGCTGATACGGGTTAGTGTTTGTTGGGCAGGTGATGGGCACATATAGATTCATGTAAAGTATTTCATAGACTTGTGTCTATAGAATATGTTTGTGCATGTGTCAAAATTCTCCACAATAGGGGCACCTGGGTGGGTCAGTTTGTTAAGTGTCTGCCTTCAGCTCAGGTCATAATCCCAGGGTCCTGGGATCAAGCCCCATGGCTCACTGCTCAGTGGGGAGCCTGCTTCTCCCTCTCCCTCTACCCCTTCCCCCACTTGTGCTCTTTCACCCTCTCTCTCACGCAAATAAATAAAATCTTCTTTTAAAGATTTTATTTATTTATTGGACAGAGAAAGAGGCACAGTGAGAGAGGGAACACAAGCAGGGGGAGCAAGAGACAGAGAAGCAGGCCTCTTGCTGAGCAGGGAGCCCAATGTGAGGCTCAATCCCAGGACCCTAAGATCATGACCTGAGCTGAAGGCAGCCACTTAATGACTGAGCCACCCAGGTGCCCATCAAATAAATTAAATCTTTAATAAAATTATCTATAAAGGGATTTTTAATGCATGGATTTCATACTGCCTGGCACAGTCCCTGACATACACAGATGAGCACTTCCTCTCGTGACTGAATGAATCACAGACAAGTACCAGGAGTGCTCCCTGGTTTCCATTAGAGAAGCTACAGGAGAGGGAACTGCTGAGCTTCTGGGAACCATCAGGTCTCCTGGTACAGAATGCAGATGACTTGGTCATTTTGAGATCTTTCAGCAAGTATGTGTAGATGCATTGCAAGCACTAGGGATGCCATGCAACAGAACAAGGGCTCTGCCATCGAGGAGCTTAGAGGCAGGGGCTAAACATCTAAATCACTAAAACGTTCATCCAAATTTTGCTCACCAATATGAAAAACAGGAAAGCACGGACTGTAGCAGAATTCGGGCTGCGCCCAAATCCAGACTCTGCTCTGAATCATCAGAAGAGAAAGCTCAAGACCCCTCCAAGGAGGATGTCTCAGTCAGCTACAGAGCAAATGAGCTTGCTCTGGATGAACCCAGATGCTGAGAGAGGTGGGAGCTGGCACAGGACCACAGCCATCGGCACAGGCCTGTGTGCCTATGTCCTCCTGAGACTGTTCCTCCTGTCAGGGACATGAACTCAGCTCCACAGCCACTGCTCTCCCACTACAGCTAGCAGAAACGGTGGCCCAGGGTTGCAAAGATGGAATGTGAGAGTGTGAGGGGTAAATTCAGACAGCTAGAGAGAGCAGAAAAACTTCAAGGAAAAATAGTCCCATTGTCTTAAAAAGGATAACGGTAATGTATATTATAGTATATGCGTAATCACAAACACAAATATGGTATGTTGTTTATAGCTTACTGTTACATTAAGTAAGTAGTTCAAAAATATATCTAATGCCATTGTATGTAGGGACCATATCTTCATAAAAAAGATTTTATGAAGATATGGTCCCTATACACAATGGAATATTATGCCTCCATCAGAAAGGATGAATACCCAACTTTTGTATCAACATGGACAGGACTGGAGGAGATTATGCTGAGTGAAATAAGTCAAGCAGAGAGAGTCAATTATATGGTTTCACTTACTTGCGGAGCATAAGGAATAGGATGGAGGACATTAGTAAAAGTGAATTGGGAAAATCTGAGGGGGAGATGAACCATGAGAGACTGTGGACTCTGAGAAACAAACAGAGTTTTAGAGGGGACAGGGGTGGGGGGTTAGGTGAGCCTGGTGGTGGGTATTAAGGAGGACACGTATTGCATGGAGCACTGTTGTGGTGCATAAACAATGAATCTTGGAACACTAAAAAAAAAAATCTAAATTTTAAAAAAGTATATATATATATATATGTATGTGTGTGTATATATATACACACACACATATATACATACATATATATACACACATACATATATATATTGCCAAACTAACTTTTATTAATTTATATGCATAGAAAAATATCCACAGGACATATATCATATGATTAATAATGATGTATGTGACTGGTGATGACATTAATCTTTTTTCTCAACTAGAGTTTCCAAAATTTTGACAATGATCATCTTGTAATAAAAAATACTTCTAAAAATAAAAAGATGTACAAATAAATAATTGTCAACCACATGCTTCTCATCTATACAAAGGAAATATCAGAATATCCTCCAAAATGAGAGTGGGTTCCCCATTCTAGGGTTTCCTGTACCTTTCAGGGCGGAACTCCTCAGGCTCTGGCCAGAGATCCTGGTCTCGGTGAAGAGTAAAGACTGGCACCATCACCACTGTCCCTTTGGGAATAAACACACCACTGATTTCCACATCTTTCTTACAGACTCTCTCAAGTCTACCACCGATTGGGTATAATCTCAGAGTTTCATTCAACACCATGTCCAGATACTCCATCTGTACAAGACCATCATAAGTGGGTGGTGCCTGGAAGGAAACAAACAGATTTTGATACATTGAGATTTGGAATCAACATACAACTCACTCTACACATTATTCCTGAAGTGTTAGGAACAACTAAGAATCATGTATTTTGGTAAAGGACTTTTATGGACATTTTCATATCTACCATGTCCTTTGACCTGCTCAGTGGCCCACTGACATGTGTACAATAGTAATGACAAGGGGATACTGCTGGGACAATCCCCTAAACAGGGTCTGAAATCCTTCCTAGGTAGTGATTCTTCTTCCTCATGTGAACAAAAGAGACTAAGACTATGACACTTAATGGTTTTTTTTAGTTTTTTATTTAAGTTCAATTTAGTTAACATATAGTGTATTATGAGTTTCAGGTGTAGAATTAAATAATTCATTAGTTGCATATAACACCCAGTGCTCATTACATCAGGTGTCCCCCTTAATGCCCATCACCCACTTACCCCATCCTCCCATTCACTCCCCTCCAGAAAACCCCAGTTTGTTTCCTATACTCAAGAGTTATAGTTTGTCTCCCTCCCTATTTTTATCTCATTTTATTTCTCCTTCCCTATGACCCTTAGTCATCAGTGAAATATGTTGAAGTCACCATTTCCTTTCAAAACAGAGGTCACACACCCACACCATAGAAGAAGAACATACAACAGAAAATATCTCCTCTTCCACACAAACTCTTCTAGTAGAAATATCCTGCTTCCTATCTTTTCAATTATATTTACAGTATTTAGAGAGAAACACTGTATTACATAAAAACTATAATTGGGGGAGACACTAGTTCCTTTCAACACAAATAGGGCAAGAGAGGGGTAGGACTGGATGCACCGACTGTGGAAACACAATTTCAGTCCTAGGGAATATTGGGAAGGGGATCAGATCTTAGCCCCAACCTCTATGACTGGAAAGGTCTCCTCATTGTTGGTCTGAGGTTTCACGCTTTGCCCAGGCCAGGTCTCTTCATAAACTGTGAGTTGAGTTTCTTGTTCCTTTATAAGTTCCTGTAGTTCCTTCCTAAGCTGGGAGTTTAGTTCCTTGTTCCGCAGCCAACAATTAGTCCCCAAGTTCCAGACAATACAGGTATAAGAAAGTGGAGCCTCTTTCCCCAGTACCACCAAATAACTATATGAAGCAGAGGCTGACTCCCATGCTGGACATGCAAACGTGAGTTAGAAGTAAATCTTTTTATGAAAACCCACTGGATTTGATATACAGTGGAAAAAAGACAGTCTCTTCAATAAATGGTGATGGGAGAATTGGACAGATATATGTAGAAGAATTAAACTTGACCATTCTCTTACACTGTACACAAAGATAAACTCAAAATGGATAAAAGATCTCAACGTGAGACAGGAATCCATCAGAATCCTAGAGGAGAACATAGGCAGTAACCTCTTCGATATCAGCCACAGCAACTTCTTTCAAGATATGTCTCCAAAGGCAAAGGAAACAAAAGTGAAAATGAACTTTTGGGAATTCATCAAGATCAAAAGTTTCTGCACAGTGAAAGAAACAGTCAACAAAACAAAGAGGCAACCCACGGAATGGGAGAAGATATTTGCAAATGACAGTACAGACAAAAGGTTGATATCCAGGATCTCTAAAGAACTCCTCAAACTCAACACACACAAAACAGACAATCATATTAAAAAATGGGCAGAAGATATGAACAGACACTTCTCCAATGAAGACATACAAATGGCTATCAGACACATGAAAAAATGTTCATCATCACTAGCCATCAGGGAGATTCAAATTAAAACCACATTGAGATATCACCTTACACCAGGTAGAATGGCCAAAATTAGCAAGACAGGAAACAACGTGTGTTGGAGAGGATGTAGAGAAAGGGGAACCCTCTTTCACTGTTGGTGGGAATGCAAGTTGGTGCAGCCACTTTGGAGAACAGTGTGGAGATTCCTCAAGAAATTAAAAATAGAGCTTCCCTATGACCCTGCAATTGCTTTACTGGGTATTTACCCCAAAGATACAGATGGAGTGAAAAGAAGGGCCATCTGTACCCCAATGTTTATAGCAGCAATGGCCACGGTCGCCAAACTGTGGAAAGAACCAAGATGCCCTTCAACAGACGAATGGATAAGGAAGATGTGGTCCATATACACTATGGAGTATCATGCCTCCATCAGAAAGGACAAATACCCAACTTTTGTAGCAACGTGGATGGGACTGGAAGAGATTGTGCTGAGTGAAAAAAGTCAAGCAGAGAGAGTCAAGTATCATATGGTTTCACTTATTTGTGGAGCATAACAAACAATATGGAGGACAAGGGTAGATGGAGAGGAGAAGGGAGTTGAGGGAAATTGGAAGGGGAGGTGAACCATGAGAGACTATGGACTCTGAAAAACAACCTGAGGGTTTTGAAGGGGCGGGGGGTGGGAGGGTGGGGGAACCAGATGGTGGGTACTAGGGAGGGCACGGATTGCATGGAGCACTGGGTGTGGTGAAAAAACAATGAATACTGTTACGCTGAAAAGAAATAAAACATTAAAGAAAACAATGAATAGTGTTACACTAAAAAGAAATTTTTTTAAAAACCCACTGGATTTGAGAGCTAATCTGTTACTGAGATATAACCAAGCCTATTCTGACTCCCTCCTCAGTAGGACCCACTCACCTTCTTGGGGAAAGTCGCATCAATCTCCTCCTGCAGTTTCTGCTGGACATCAGGGTGAGTGGCCAATTCATACACAAGGAAGGAAAGAGAAGTGCTAGTGGTCTCGTAGCCAGCAAAAATAAAGATAATAGATTGGGCCACGAGTTCCAGATCAGACATAGCTAAAAGAGAAGGGAGACATTTGAACTAAAACAGATGAATATAATATACCACATTACAGGTGATGAGCAATCTATTTGAAACTCACAATTCCCTTGGGGGAAAATTTAAAAGCAATCCAGAATCAAACTCACAGTGGTTTACACCCTGATGTCTATCTTACAGAGCCAGAAGAGCCAGAAGTTTTCTTGACCTGGTTATTCCCGTGGTCTATACTATTCTTGACCATCCACTCCTCTCATACCACCTTTCCCACCAACACAGATAGGTGATTTCAGGAAATGGCATTTTGTCTAATGTACACAGAGTTATCAGTATGTCCTTTGGAGAATCCCAACAGGACTTCAGTCCTAAGTCACATGGGATAGCATTCTCCCCCAGGAAAACTTAAGTCCTTCCAGCTAAAACAGAATATATATTTCTTTAGAGAGTTTGCAATGTGTCTATGGCCATACCACCCTGAACGTGCCCGATCTCGTCTGATCTCGGAAGCTAAGCAGGGTCGGGCCTGGTTAGTACTTGGATGGGAGAGAGTTTGCAATGTTAAGGTTTTTTTTGTTTGTTTGTTTGTTTTTTAAAGATTTTATTTATTTATTTGACAGACAGAGATCACAAGTAGGCAGAGAGGCAGGCAGAGAGAGAGGAGGAAGCAGGCTCCCCGCTGAGCAGAGAGCCCAATGTGGGGCTCGATCCCAGGACCTTGGGATCATGACCTGAGCCGAAGGCAGAGGGTTTAACCCACTGAGCCACCCAGGCGCCCCTGCAATGTTAAGGTTTAGTCAGGAAGGCATTGTCAGGAAAAATGAATGATATTTCATCTAAACATATTTGTGGGAACTTTAAGAGAACATAATTGGGCTACAGATAAAATCTTGCTGCTCCAAATGTGGGATCTGCAGCATCTGGGAGCTTACTAGAAATGCAGAATCCCAAACGTCACCCTAGAACAATCAAATCAAAATCTGACCTTTCATGAGATGTGGTGATCTGTGTGCACAACTTATCTTGAGAAGCACAGCGTATAACTTTCCGAAGTCTCAGCTAATAGAAGACCTGGCACACAACTTCTCCAGTATGTACAGAAAATATGACACAGACCAAATGAGAAGAGTGATGACTAAACTAGGATAATTCGTACCATTAAAGGAGCAGAGGAAAGAAGGTGTCAATAGCAGGGTACTAGCTAGCGAGAAACAGACAAACTGTATCCAGTGAATGGAATTAGTGATGCCTATTCAATCATGGCCTGGATGTCACCTTCCTTATGGAATGACCCCACTCTGAATATAAGTTGGCATCTCCCTTGATTTTCTCCTGGCAGGAACTCAGCATGGTCATGCTCTAATTTCTTTCATCAGAACTGTATCAGGATATTTAGATACTTAGAGCACTGGAATGGCAATTCTACCATAAATATGGAATTCATAACCAAAAGTAATACAAAGAGTGTATAAAAGGTCTATAGAGTTCTGATTTCCCAGTCACACTTCTGTGATGATGCTTTGGATAAATTCAACTATCAAATTCTTGATAATTCCATGATAATCAAAGTTTAGAGCTGTGCTGTCCAATAAGGTAGCCACTTGCCAGATGTGGCTATTTTTATTTAAATTTTACTTAGTTATACTAAATCCAATATAAGATTCAGATCTTCATTGACACTAGCCACATGTCAAGTGCTCAAAAATCACATGTGTGTAGTGGTTGTATACAGAACCAAGCATATATAGAGTATTTCCTTCATCATAGAAAGTAGTAGAACTAGAGAGAGAGAGAGAGAGAGAGAGAGAGAGAGAGAATAGAACAATACAGGGGCACATGGGTGGCTCAGTCTGCCTTGGTTCAGATCATTATCCAGGGTGCTGAGATCGAGCCCCACATCAGCCTCCCTGCTCAGTGGGAAGTCTGTTTCTCCCTCTCCCATTCCCCCTGCTTGTGTTCTCTCTCTCGCTGTCTTTCTCTCCATGTCAGATAAATAAATAAAACATTTTTTAAATTTAAAAGAATAGAAGTAGACATAGTAATAGATACACATATACAGATATTAGTGATCTAAAAGAGTAAGTCCATCATTTTTCTCTAGAATAAACGCTTATATAGTCAAGAATTTTGTTAGATGGTTGTCAAACCATACATAGCTTGAAATTAGCCACAATTTTGAAATTAACCACAATTTCTGTCATGGAAACCACAATACACCAAGCCTCCTTTTCTCTTTCAGATGCAGAGACCATAATTAGATCACTGGTTATGAATATAGAAATATTTATATTGGGCCCCTGGGAGGCTCAGTGGGTTAAGCCTCTGCCTTTGGCTCAGGTCATGGTCTCAGGGTCCTAGGATTGAGCCCCACATCAGGTCTCTGCTCAGCAGGGAGCCTGCTTCCCCCGCCCCATCTCTGCCTGCCTCTCTGCCTACTTGTGATCTCTGTCAAATAAATAAATAAAATATTTTTTAAAAAGGAAAAAAAAGAAATATTTATATTGACTAGTCCTGTGTAAATATGGTTGATATTCTGGGCTTGACCCACTGAGAGGAAATAGAAGCAAAGAAACCCTCATAGCAACAAGTACTCCTAGATCCTAGATTCTGGTTTCTAAATATCATTCTCACTAAAAGGAAACAGAGCTTCCTGGAGAAAATTGCCGATTCCAAGGCTCACCAAGGGAAACAGAAGAGAAACTGGAATGTCCCACATCAGAATGCAAGGAAATGGTCAGGAAATAATATGGCAAAAGGATACAGAATACTCTGTGTGCCATAGTGGTAGATATACATCACTATACATAGGTCTAAACCCATAGCATAAACAACACCAAGGGTGAACTGTAATGTAAACTATGGATTTTGGGTGGTAATAAGGTGTCACTGTATGGACATTGACTACAACAAAATTACCACATCATGGGTGATTTTGTTGGGGGGGGTGCTGCATATAAGTGGGGTAGGGGGAATATGGGATAAATCACTGTGTCTTTCACTCAATTTTGCAGTGAACCTAAAACTGCTATAAAAATTAAAGTCTAGGGCCTCCTGGATGGCTCAGTTGGCTAAGCAACTGCCTTTGGCTCAGGTCATGAACCCGGAGTCCTGGGATCAAGTCCCACATTGGGCTCCAAGCTCCATGGGGAGTCTGCTTCTATCTGACCATCTATCCTCTCAATCTCTCTCTCACTCTCTCTCTCAAATAAATAAATAAAATCTTTTAAAAAAATACATAAACAACCTGAGGGTTTTGAAGGGGCAGGGGATGGGAGGTTGGGGGAGCCATGTGGTGGGTATTAAGGAGGGCACATATTGCATGGAGCACTGGGTGTAGTGCAAAAACAATGAATACTGTTACACTGAAAAGAAATTTTTAAAAAAATTACCCTGCCAAGACAAACTGTAGAAAGTGGAAACAAAAATAAAACAGCATTAAGGAAAAAATAATAATAATAATACATAAAGTCTATTGGGATGCCTGTGTGGCTCAGTCGGTTAAGTGTCTGCCTTCCGCTCAGGTCATGATCCCAGGGTCCTAGGATCAAGTCCTATATTGGTCTTCTTGCTCAGAAGCTCACCTGCTTCTCTTTCTGTCTTCCTCTCCCTCTCCTGTGTTATCTCTCTTGCTAACAAATAAATAAATTAAATCTTTTAAAATAAATAAAGTCTACTGAAAACATAAAAAAAGAAGTTGAAAGAAAAAAAGGACACAGGAGCCCAAATGAAAGGGCTTACAGAGACAAATCTGAGAAAATTAACAATCTAAATAAAAAATGATATAAGAGACTAAGTAATATATGAGATCATACTGACATATATAAATAGACAAATACAGAATACTAAATATTATACACAACTAGTGAATTGTTGAACGGTACATAAAAACTCATGATATACTCTATGCTGGCTAATTGGACATAATAAAAAATAAAAATAAAAAATAAATAAGCAAATACAATAATGATGATGAATGGAAAGCTCACCCTAACAATGGACTATCACTCCAAATGTAGAAGAAATGGTAGAAGTAGAAAGTCATCATTTCCAACCATCATAGTATTAATGGTTTTTGTCAAATACCATCCATGGATGATAAAAGTAGTAGGTGATGGTTTAAAGAGAAACACCATGTGTACACAGTCACAAAGGCATCCTGCACCAGTTACTTCTTAATTACAAAAGGAAAAGAAAAACTTGCAGTAGATTAAGCCAGTGAACACAAGTTTAACCAAGTGTTCCAAGTGAAGGTCACCAATACTGCGGCCAGGTGCCTCCTGATGTGAGGAAGCCTTGATGTGAATTTCCAGGCAGAGGTTCTGATTCAGTGGGCCTGGAATAGGCTGGAGGATTGCCATTGCAAACAAGCTCCCATGTGGCAGACCACTGATGGCTTTGTCTATCATCGCCCTTCGAGCTTTGAACAAACTGTGGCTGTGTTCTTCTGGAAAATGCTCTGGCTACCATTTGCATCTGAACATGCGTCTTGCTTCAATTTTCTGATATTCCATCTGCTAAAACTCTTCCTCCGTATCTCAGAACAGTCTCCTGTCTCTGAGCTGCCCCATCAAGAGTGCTCTGAAGCTCTCCTGGCTTACCTTTATGGGTGTCCATTTCTTTGGAATTCTGGGAGTTAATCATCAGCTGAAGAAAGTCCACTCGGTGCTGGACACAGAAAGAGACATTTCAATGACAAAAAGTCACTTGTGAAGTCAGAAATAAACAGGGGTGCAGAACCTAACTTTCTCCTGAGAATATGGCTCCTTTACACCCAGAGTCCACAGGAAGCTTCTGTGTCAGCGTCTTCCAATGCCCCACCCTCTCAGAACTCTGCACAATCTACAGAGAGATCCTGGGGTACCAGTCCTATCTCTCTGTCCTATATATACCCTAGTTCCGGCTGCCAGGCCTAAGAAAGGCAAACCCTACTTGGCCAGCTTGCAGCCTCAGTGCCCAAAGAAAACACCTGCTCATTCCGGACTATGACAGCCTCAAATTTAACATAACCAGGCACCTGAGGGGACCTTCCACCAGAAAATGTGTAAGAAAACACTTAGAATTGAAGGGATCCTTTGCCAATGTAAGATATGGTAAAATTATACTACCAGGAAAAAGATTTTACACAGTAATTTTTACGTTTTGACCATTTATTGAAGGGAAGTGGTAGCTTTTCTCTCACCAAAGTTTATGCACTAACATACTCATTGGCATGCTTATTCTTAAATTTTAAACACTTTCTGACTCATCTTCTTATCTCCTCTCCTGACCTCCACCTTCTTCATTCTCTCTAAAATGTTAGAAGTCTCTTGCCCTAAACTCTAGAGTTCTCTGTTAAGCATAAAAACATACTTAGCAGTGTGCACATCAGATGTATACAGCTCAATAAAAGATCAAAAGTGAACATGCACATGGAACCACCACTGGATTTACCTTTTGTTTATCTTTGAGACGACTTTCCTTCATCCTTTCTACAGATTTCTTAAAAAAATCAGTAACTCTTTTTGGAAATAGCCAAATATTTAACATTTCAAAAACTGGGGTAAGGAATGGAAACAGTACTATAAGAAAAAAAAAGGAAAAATCAATGAAAATGCAAAATTTCCCTGAAGCAATTATAATTTGGTCTACCAACCTGAGGATTAAAAGACACCAGGATTCATTCATATCAGGAGTTATTACCTCTATGACATTTATTCAAACTTTCAAGCTAATGGCTAAGCCACAGCAAGTCACACACACAGGCCACCATTAGAGCAGTCAGATCAGTGTCTCCTGCCACATCTATGGAGTTACCAAAGGAACAGGATTACATTCTTGAATCTCTTATCCTTTTATTTTTAGACTAGAGCATATTAGGAAACACAAGACCATAATATGTTACTTTAATATATCACACAATTTAAGAAATTGTGTCAGGATAGAATAATACATAGTATGCCCTTCAACAACAACAGAGTAAAACTAGAAAACAAAAACATAAACTAGGGGCGCCTGGGTGGCTCAGTGGGTTAAAGCCTCTGCCTTCGGCTCGGGTCGTGATCCCGGGGTCCTGGGATCGAGCCCCGCATTGGACTCCCTGCTTGGCAGGGGGCCTGCTTCCCCACCGCTCTGCCTGCTTGTGATCTCTGTCTGTCAAATAAATAAATAAAAACCTTAAAAAAAAAAACAAAAACTACATGGAAAACCCACAAATCTGTGGAAATTACACAGTACACTCTTATACAGCCAGTCAGCAAACAAAAAATATAAGGGGCATTTTAGAATTACTTGGAGAATATATGCATGAGGAAACCAAACACCAAAATTCATGGGATGTAGCAAAAGCAATGACCAGAAAGAAATTTATCATTATATATGCCTACCTTTAAAAAGAACCAAGATTTCAAATCAATGACCCAGATTTCTGTCAAAAACATCCCAAAAATACAAGAGCACACTAAACTAAAAGCAAGCAGAAGGAAGCATATAATATAGACAAGAGCAGAAACTTAAGAAATCAAGACTAAAAAACAAGAGAAAATTCAAAGAAAACAAAGCTGATTCTTTCAAAAGACCTTAAGCCAGACAACCGAGGGAAAAGGAGAAGAGATTCCAATTACTGTCATCAGAAGTGAAAAGGGAGATTGCTGCTGACATTACAAAAATAAAAAGGACTAAAGGGGTGGAGCACCTGGGTGGCTCAGTGGGTTAAAGCCTCTGCCTTTGACTCTTCCTGTTCCCAGGGATCGACCCCACATCAGGCTCTCTGCTTAGCAGGGAGCCTGCTTCCTCCTCTCTCTCTGCCTGCCTCTCTGCCTCCTTGTGATCTCTGTCTGTCAAATAAATAAATAAATAATCTTTTTAAAAAAAGGACTACAGGGAATACTATGAAACTGAATGCCAATAAATTAGATGAAATGGAAAAATTCCTAGAAAAAGATACACTAGAAAGTGACATAAAATCACATAGACACACACACACACACACAGGCAATCTGAAAGACAAATAAAAAGACTGAGTTAGTAGTGAAGAAACTACTGACAAAAAGGTAGCTCAGCTCCAGGCGGTTTCTCAGGTGAGCTCTAGCAAATATTTAAAGTTCAATCAACATCAATTTTGCACAAATTCTTCAAAAAATAGAAGAGGTAGGAAGATTTTCAAACTCATTCTGCCTAGCCAGTTTTACCCTGGTTCTAAAACCAAACAATAATATCACAATACAAGAGAACTACAGACCAATATATCTTAGAACACAGAAGCACAAATCCTTAACAAAATATTAGAAAACTGAACCCAGCAACATATCAAAAGAAGGATATACCACAACCAAGAGGGGTTTATCCCAGCAATTCCAGGTTATTTAATACAATATAATAACAAAATGTTTTAAAAACCACACAGTGGGGCACCTGGATGGCTCAGTGGGTTAAGCCTCTGCCTTCAGCCCAGGTCATAATCTCAGGGTCCTGGGATCAAGGCTCTCATCAGGCTCTCTGCTCAGCAGGGAGGCTGCTTCCCCCCTCTCTCTGCCTGCTGCTCTGCCTACTTGTGATCTCTCTCCCTCCATCAAATAAATAAATAAAATCATTTTAAAAAAATGAAATAAAAATAAAAACCACACAGTTATCTCAATTCAGCCAGAGAAAGTATTTGACAAAAATCTAACACTATTTGGTAATAAAAACACTCAACAAACTAGGAGCAGAAAGGAATGTCCTCAACCTGATAAAAGGCATCTATGAAAAACTCATACCTAATGTCACACTTAATGGATATAGACTGGACACTTTCCCTTAAGATTAAACAAAACAAGGTTGTCTCTCTCACCACTTGTATTCAAATTGTACCAGAAGTTCTAGCCAGGAAGAGAAAGAAAGGAAAGAAGGAAAAAATAGAGGTGGGGAGTGAGGGAAGGAAGGAAGGGAGGAAGGGAGTAAGGGATAAATGGAAAAGAAAAGAAAAGAAAAGGGAGAGAGAAAGAAAGAAAAAAAAGAAAAAAGTTACTCATAAAGGAAATAAAGAATAAAAGCATCTCTTATTAGACAACATAATATTGTACATAGAAACTCTGAAGGAATACAATAAAAGTCTACTGGAACTAATAAACCAGTTTAGCAGGGCTTCAGGATACAAGATTAATATAAAAATCAATTCTATTTCATGGCTGTGGTGAGACGTATGCTTCTGCGGGGCTTTTCTGTCCCTCGGCAAGGTTTTTGACTTGGGAGTAACAGGGGCCCACAACTCATCACCCCAGCACTTTGGAGGTTGCTCCTGTGCCAAGGACCACCAGGAAACCATCAATTGCTGAACACTCAAAGCTAAGGGGGAGATAGAAGAGCAACAATTTTAAAAACAGAAAATTGACCACTTTCTAGAAGGTAGGACATGCAGAGAAGTGAATCCTAAGTGACAGGGAGATAGACCTCAGGGGGAGGGGCTGGCTCCCAGAAAGTGAGAGAGCAGGTGAGCACAAGATCGGAACTTTTAGAAGTCTGCTCCACTGAGGAATGTGGCTCCAGAGGCTAAGCACAGGGTGGAGCTCTTGCAGGGACAGTGTGGTCTCAGGACCCACAGGGACACAAAAAGACCAGGGGTGTCTGAGGGTGGCAGAACTCCCAGGTATTGGAGCAGGGAAGCTGGCTGCAGAGACAGAGCCAAGAACTGGGCTCTCAGCTTGGGATTACCTTAAACCGTGATCCAAGGCACAGTCATACCACTGCTCTTCGAGCAGGAACCCCACAAGTGACAGATCCGGAGAGACTCCCCACCACCTCCTTCCAGAGGAAGCAGGAGCACACTGCAGGAATCTGCTGGGTTTGGAGACACCAAAGGGGGCCGTGCGCCAGAGAGAGAAACACTCAGTCACAGGCCGGGTAAGCACGGAGCACAGCTGGAGACCAGGGAGACGGGAGGGACTGACTGCTTTTCTCTGAGGGTGCATTGAGGAGTGGGGCCCCAAGCTCTTGGACACTATGGAGCGGGAGATTGGGAGGCCACCATCTTCATTCCCATCCTCCAAAGCTCTACAGAAAGTGTTAAGGGAACAAAAGTTCTGAGAGCGAACCCAAGCAGATTACTTATCCTGGCCTCTGGCAAGGGCAGTGCAATTCCACCTCGAGCAAAGACATATGAGAATCACTGCAACAGGATCCTCCCCCAGAAGATCAGCAAGAATATTCAGCCAAGATCAAGTTCTCTGATCAATGAGAACTGCGGAACTCCAGAGCTAGGGGAAAGCAACACTGCATGGAACACTGGGTGTGGTGCATAAACAATGAATTTTGGAACACTGAAAAAAAATTAAATTTAATTTTAAAAAAAAAGAATTCATGGCTTTTTTCCCATGATCCTTTAGTCTTTCAAAGATAAATTTTTTAAATTTTATTTTTTTCTTATTCTATTTTTTAAATTTTTCCTTTCTTATTTTAACGTTTTTTAACTATCTTATCAATACCTTTTTAAAAATCTTCTTTAATTTTCATTGTTACAGTCATATTTTATCCCTTCATTGTATTTAACCTTATTTTTTGTATACATATACAGTTTCTTTTTCCTTTAAAATTTTGGCATACAATTTCTTCTAATGGATCAAAATATACACCAGATCTAGCACATGGCTTTGTTCTAGTCTCCAGCCTGATCACATTCTTTCCTCTTTTTTTTTCTTTTTTCAACTAACTTCTTATCTTATCAATTCCTTTTTTAGAATCTTTTTTAATTTTCATCTTTACAGTCATATTCCATCCCTTCATTGTGTTTGCCCTTATGTTTGTATCTATGTAAGTTTTTCTTTCTTTACAATTTTGAGAGGTAGTTTCTTCTAACAGACCAAAATACACCCAAAATCAAGTGTGTGGCTCTGTTCTATTCACCAGTCTAGTATATATAACCTTTTTTCCCCTTTCTTCTCCCCCTAGAGACCCTAGTTTCAGGTCTCTTCTAACTTGGTTGTGTATATTTTTCTGGGGTTGTAGCTATCCTTTTAGTATTTAGTATTTTGTTCTCTCATGCATCTATTCTTATCTGGATAAAATGACAAGGTGGAAAAACTCACCACAAAAAAAAAAAAAAGAACAAGAGGCAACACCAATAGCTAGGGACCTAATCAATACAGACATTAGTAATATGTCAGAACTAGAGTTCAGAATGATGATTCTCAAGGTGCTAGCTGGGCTCCAAAAAAAAAGCATGGAAGATATTAGAGAAGCCCTTTCAGGAGAAATAATATCCCTTTCCAGAGAAATAAAAGAACTAAAATGTAATCAAGTTGAAATAAAAATTGCTATTAAGGAGGTACAATCAAAAATGGAGGCTCTTCATAACAAATAACATGGAGGACATGGGGAGATGGAAAGGAGAAGGGAGTTGAGGGAAATTGGAAGGGGAGGTGAACCGTGAGAGACTATGGACTTTGAAAAACAACCTGAGGGTTTTGAAGGGGCGGGGGGTGGGAGGTTGGGGGAGCCAGGTGGTGGGTATTAAGGAGGGCACGTATTGCATGGAGCACTGGGTGTGGTGCAAAAACAATGAATAGTGTTACACTGAAAAGAAATTTTAAAAAATGGAGGCTCTTACTGCTAGGATAAATGAGACAGAAGAGAGAATTAGTGATATAGAAGACCAAATGATGGAGAATAAAGAATCTGAGCAAAAGAGACAAACAACTACTGGACTATGAGGGGAGAATTTGAAAGATAAGTGATACCATAAGATGAAACAATGTTAGAATAATTGGGATCCCAGAAGAAGAAAAAAGGGAGAGTGGGGCAGAAGGTATATCGGAGCAAATTATAGCAGAGAATTTCCCTAATTTGGCGAAGGGAACAAGCATCAAAATCCAAGAGACACAGAGAACCCCCCTCAAAATCAATAAAAATAGATCCACATCCCATCATGTAATAGTAAAACTTACAAGTCTTAGTGACAAAGAGAAAATCCTGAAAGAAGCTTGGGACAAGAGGTCTATAACATACAATGGTAGAAATATTAGATTGGCAGCAGATTTATCCACAGAGACCTGGCAGGCCAGAAAGGACTGGCATGATACATTCAGAGCACTAAATGAGAAAAATATGCAGCCAAGAATACTATATCCAGCTAGGCTGTCATGAAAATAGGAGAGATAAAACACTTCCAGGACAAACAAAAAATAAAAGAATTTGCAAACACCAAACCACCCTACAGGAAATACTGAAAGGGGTCCTCTGAGCAAAGAGAGACCCTAAAAGTAACATAGACCAGAAAGGAACAGAGACAATATACACTAACAGTCACCTTACAGGCAATGCAATAGCACTAAATTCATATCTTTCTTTTTTTTTTTTTTACACCACAGATGCATTAAATTCATATCTTTCAATAGTTACCCTGAATGTAAATGGGCTAAATGCCCCAATCAAAAGACAAAGATTATCAGAATGGATTAAAAAAAGACCCATTGATATGCTGTCTACAAGAAACTCATTTTAGACCCAAAGACACATCCATATTTAAAATGAGTGGGGGGAAAACAAGTTACCACGCTAATGGACATCAGAAGAAAGCTGGGATGGTTATCCTTATATCAGATAAATTAGATTTTAAGCCAAGAGATGAGGAAGGACACTATATCATACTTAAAGGGCAGTCCAACAAGAAGATCTAACAATTTTAAATATCTATGCCCCTAACCTGGGAGCAGCCAATTATATAAACCAATTAATAACAAATCAAAGAAACACATCAACAATAACACAATAATAGTAGGGGACTTTAAACACCCCCTCACTGAAATGGACAGATCATCTAAGCAAAAGATCAATAAGGAAATAAAGGCTTTAAATGACACACCGGACCAGATGGGCATCACATATATATTCAGAACATTCCATCCCAAAGCAATAGAATACACATTCTTCTCTAGAGCCCATGGAACATTCTCCAGAATATATCACATCCTGGGTCACAAATCAGGTCTCAACTGGTACCAAAAGACTGGGATCATT
The DNA here is from genome assembly GCF_963455335.1 of Martes martes. NCBI lineage: Eukaryota > Metazoa > Chordata > Mammalia > Carnivora > Mustelidae > Martes > Martes martes. Next base: position 9,231,309 of record NC_137906.1, read on the forward strand.
CCCTGCATATTTTCAGACCACAATGCTCTGAAACTAGAGCTCAGTCACAAGAAGAAAGTTGGAAAGACCTCAAATACATGGAGGCTAAAGAGCATCCTACTAAAGAATAAATGGGTCAACCAGGAAATTAAAGAAAAAATTTAAAAAATTCATGGAAACAAACAAAAATGAAAACATAACTGTTCAAAATCTTTGGGACACAGCAAAGGCGGTCCTGAGAGGAAAGTATATAGCAATACAAGCCTTTCTCAAGAAACAAGAAAGGTCTCAAGTACACACCCTAACCCTACACCTAAAGGAGCTGGAGAAAGAACAACGAAGAAAGCCTAAACCCAGCAGGAGAAGAAAAATAGTAAAGATCAGAGCAGAAATTAATGAAATAGAAACCAAAACAACAGCAGAACAAATCAACAAAACTAGGAGCTGGTTCTTTGAAAGAATTAATAAGATTGATAAATCCCTGGTCAGACTTAACAAAAAGAAAAGAAAGGGGTGCCTGGGTGGCTCAGTGGGATAAAGCCTCTGCCTTCAGCTCAGGTCATGATCCCAGGGTCCTGGGATTGAGCCCCGCATCATGCTCTCTGCTCAGCAGGGAGCCTGCTTCCTCCTCTCTCTCTCCCTGCCTCTCTGCCTACTTGTGATCTCTCTCTCTGTCAAATAAATAAATAAAATCTTTAAAAAAAAAAAGTCAGCAAGTCTTTAAAAAAAAAAAAGAAAAGAAAAAGGATTTTATTTGGATAAGTAAAATCATGACTGAAAGAGAAGAGATCACAACCAACACCAAAAATACACAAACAATTATTATAACTTATGAGCAACTATATGCCAGAAAATTTGACAATCTGGAAGAAATGGATGCATTCCCAGAGACATGTAAATTATCAAAACTGAACCAGGAATAAAACAGACACATGGACCAGTGGAACAGAGTAGAGAGCCCAGATATGGACCCTCAACTCTATGGTCAAATAATCTTTGACAAAACAGGAAAAAATATCCAGTGGAAAAAAGACAGTCTCTTCAATAAATGGTGCTGGGAAAACTGGACAGCTATATGTAGAAGAATGAAACTTGACCATTCTCTTACACCGTACACAAAGATAAACTCGAAATGGATAAAAGACCTCAACGTGAGACAGGAATCCATCAGAATCCTCGAGGAGAACATAGGGAGTAACCTCTTTGATATCAGCCACAGCAACTTCTTTCAAGATATGTCTCCAAAGGCGAAGGAAACAAAGGCAAAGATGAACTTCTGGGACTTCATCAAGATAAAAAGCTTCTGCACAGCAAAAGAAACAATCATCAAAACAAAGAGGCAACCCACGGAATGGGAGAAGATATTTGCAAATGACAGTACAGATAAAAGGTTGATATCCAGGATCTATAAAGAACTCCTCAAACTCAACACACACAAAACAGATAATCATATTAAAAAATGGGCAGAAGATATGAACAGACACTTCTCCAAGGAAGACATACAAATGGCTACCAGACACGTGAAAAAATGTTCATCATCACTAGCCATCAGGGAGATTCAAATCAAAACCACATTGAGATACCACCTTACACCAGTTAGAATGGCCAAAATTAGCAAGACAGGAAACAACGTGTGTTGGAGAGGATGTGGAGAAAGGGTAACCCTCTTCCACTGTTGGTGGGAATGCAAACTGGTGCAGCCACTTTGGAGAACAGTGTGGAGATTCCTCAGGAAATTAAAAATAGATCTTCCCTATGACCCTGCAATTGCACTGCTGGGTATTTACCCCAAAGATACAGATGGAGTGAAAAGAAGGGCCATCTGTACCCCAATGTTTATAGCAGCAATGGCCACGGTCGCCAAACTGTGGAAAGAACCAAGATGCCCTTCAACGGATGAATGGATAAGGAAGATGTGGTCCATATACACTATGGAGTATTATGCCTCCATCAGAAAGGACGAATACCCAACTTTTGTAGCAACATGGACAGGACTGGAAGAGATTATGCTGAGTGAAATAAGTCAAACAGAGAAAGTCAAGTATCATATGGTTTCACTTATTGGTGGAGCATAACAAATAATATAGAGGACAAGGGTAGATGGAGAGGAGAAGGGAGTTGAGGGAAATTGGAAGGGGAGGTGAACCATGAGAGACTATGGACTCTGAAAAACAACCTGAGGGTTTTGAAGGGGCGGGGTGGGAGGGTGGGGGAACCAGGTGGTGGGTATTAGGGAGGGCACAGATTGCATGGAGCACTGGGTGTGGTGAAAAAACAATGAATACTGTTACGCTGAAAATAAATAAAAAATTAAAAAAAAAAAACTGAACCAGGAAGAAACAGAAAACCTGAACAGACCCATAACCAGTAAGGAGATTGAAACAGTCATCAAAAATCTGCCAACAAACAAGAGCCCAGGGCCAGACGGCTTCCCAGGGGAATTCTACCAAACATTTAAAGAAGAATTAATACCTATTCTCCTGAAACTATTCGAAAAAATAGAAATGGAAGGAAAACTTCTAAACTCATTTTATGAGGCCAGCATTACCTTGATCCCAAAACCAGACAAAGACCCCATCAAAAAGAAGAATTACAGACCAATATCCTTCATGAACATGGATGCAAAAATTCTCACCAAAATACTAGCCAATAGGATCCAACACTACATTAAAAGGATTATTCATCATGACCAAGTGGGATTTATTCCTGGGCTGCATTAATAAAAGAACAAGAAACATATCATACTCTCGATACTGAAAAAGCATTTGACAAAGTACAACATCCTTTCTTGAACAAAACTCTTCACAGTGTAGGCATAGAGGGTACATATCTCGATATCATCAAAGCCATCTATGAAAAATCCACAGTGAATATCATTCTTGACAGGGAAAAACTAAGAGCCTTTCCCCTAAGGTCAGGAACTTGGCAAGGCTGTCTATTACCACCACTGCTATTCAACCTAGTACTAGAAGTCCTAGCCTCAGCAACCAGACAACAAAAAGATAATAGGCATCTGAATTGGCAAAGAAGAAATCAAACCCTCACTCTTCACAGAGGATATGATACTTTATGTGGAAAACCCAAAAGACTCCACTCCAAAATTGCTAGAACTTGTACAGGAATTCAGTCAAGTGTCAGGATATAAAATCAATGCAAAGAAATCAGTTGCATTTCTATACACCAACAACAAGACAGAAGAAAGAGAAATTAAGGAATAGATCTCATTTACAATTGCACCAAAAACCATAAGATACCTAGGAATAAACCTAACCAAAGAGGCAAAGAATCTGGACTCAGAAAACTATAAAGTACTCATGAAAGAAATTGAGGAAGACACAAATAAATGGAAAAATGTTCCATGCTCATGGATTGGAAGAACAAACATTGTGAAAATGACTATGGTATCCAAATCAATCCACACATTTAATGCAATCCCTATCAAAATCCCACCCATTTTTTCAAAGAAATGGAACAAATAATCCTAAAATGTATACAGAACCAGAAAAGACCCTGAGTAGCCAGAGGAAATTTCCTTCTTGAAAAAGAAAACCAAAGTTGGTGGCATCACAATTCCAGACTTCAAGCTCTATTACAAAGCTGTAATCATCAAGATAGTATGGTACTGGCACAAAAACAGATACATATATCGGTAGAACAGACTAGAGAGCCCAGAAATGGACCCTCAACTCTATAGCCAACTAATCTTTGACAAAGCAGGAAAGAATGTCCAGTGGAAAAAAGACAGTCTCTTCAACAAATGGTGTTGGGAAAATTGGACAGCCACACACAGAAGAACGAAACTGGACTATTTCCTTACACCACACACAAAAATAGACTCAAAATGGATGAAAGACCTCAGAGTGAGACAGGAATCCATCAAAATCCTTGAGGAGAACACAGGTAGCAACCTCTTCAACCTCAGCCACAGCAACTTCTTCCTAGAAACATCACCAAAGACAAGGGAAGCAAGGGCAAAAATGAGCTATTGGGACTTCTTCAAGATCAAAAGCTTTTGCACAGCTAAGGAAACAGTCAACAAAACCAAAAGACAACTGACAGAATGGGAGAAGATATTCACATGACATATCAGATAAAGGCCTAGTATCCAAAATCCCTAAAGAACTTATCAAACTCAACACCCAAAGAACAAATAATCCAATTAAGAAATTGGCAGAAGACATGAACAGACATTTCTGCAAAGAAGACATCCAAATGGCCAACAAATATATGAAAAAGTGCTTAACATCACTCAGCATCAGGGAAATACAAATCAAAACCACAGTGAGATACCACCTCACACCCATCAGAATGGCTAAAATTAACAAGGCAGGAAATGACAGATGTTGGCAAGGATGCAGAGAAAGGGGAACCTTCTTACACTGTTGGTTGGAATGGAAGTTGGTGCAGCTACTTTGGAAAAGAGTATGGAGGTTCTTCAAAAAGTTGAAAATAGAGCTACCCTATGACCCAGCAATTGCACTACTGGGTATTTACCCCAAAGATATACATGTAGTTATCCAAGGGGGCACATGCATCCAAATGTTTATAGCACCAATGTCCACAATAGCCAAACTATGGAAAAAACCTAGATGTCCATCAACAGATGAATGGATAAAGAAGATGTGGAATATGTATTATGCAGCCAACAAGAGAAACGAAATCTTGCCATTTGCAATGACGGGGATGGAACTAGAGGGTATTATGCTAAGCACAATAAGCCAATCAAAAAGACAATTATATGATCTCTCTAATATGAGGAATTTGAGAGGCAGGGCAGGGGGTCATGGGGGGTAGGGAGGGAAAAAAATGAAACAAGAGGGGATCAGGAGGGAGACAAACCATAAGAGACTCTTGATCTCACAAAACTAACTGAGGGTTCCTGGGGGGTGGGGGGTAGAGATAGGGTGGCTGGGTAATGGATATTGGGGAGGGTACTTGCTATGGTGAGTGCTGTGAAATGTGTAAGCCTGATGATTCACATACCTGTAAAACCTGGGGCAAATAATACTTATATAATAATTTAAAAATCAATTCTATTTCATACACTGAAATAAAAAATCTAAAAATGAAATTAGGAATATAACTCCTTTACAATAACATTAAGAAGAACAGAATACTTAGGAATAGCTTTAACAAAAGAAGTGTGTACACTCTGAAACCCACAAATATTGTTTAAATAAATTAAAGAAGATTCATTTTAATTCACATATAAATGGAAAAACATCCAATGATCATGGATTAGAACTAATATTGTCAAGATGGCAATACTCCTTAAACTGATCTACAGGTTAATGTATCCCCTAAAAGAATCCTAGCTGGCTTCTTTGTAGAAACTGACATACTCAAATAAAAATTCATATGGAATGTAAGGGACCCAGAATGGCCAAAACAATCTTGAACAAAAAGGAATAAAATTGTAGAGCTACAACTTCCAGCTTCAAATCTTACCACACAGTGGTAAGATCAAGACAGTGTGGTCCAGGCATAAGGAGATCAATGGAATTTAATTTGGAATCCAAAATTATATCCATGTATTTATGGTCAACTGAATTTTGATAAGGTTTCCAATACCAATCAATGAAATAAATAGTCTTCAATAATTGGTACTGGGACATGTCACATGACCTCAGATTTTATAATAAATTCTTAAATATAACATTAAAATTACAGATGATAAAAGGAAAAATACACAAACTGTACATCATAAATATTAAAAATTTTGTGCTACAAAGCACATTATGAAGAAAGTGAAAAGACACCTACAGAAATGGGAGAAAAAATCTGCAAATTACATATCTGATAAGGGTCTTTTATCTAGAAGATACAGATAACACTTACAACTCAAAAACAGATGAATAACTGAACTATAAATGGGCAAGAATTTGAATATACATTTATGTGAAGAAGATATTTGCAAATGACATTACAGATAAATAGCTGGTATCTAAGACCTATAAAAAAACTTCTCTGGCTCCTCGGTGTTGGCTCAGTTGGTTAAGTGACTGCCTTCAACTTAGGTCATGATCCTGGAGTCCTAGGATTGAGTCCTGTATCAGGCTCCCTGCTCAGCAGGCAGTCTACTTCTCCCTCTGACCCACCCTCCTCTTACACTCACTCTCCCTCTCTCTCATAAATAAAATCTTTAAAAGAAAAAAAAACTTCTCAAACTTGGGCACCTGGGTGGCTCAATAGATGAAGAATCTGCCTTCCACTCAGGTCATGATCCCAGGATCCTAGGATGGAGCCCAGCCTTGGGCTCCCTGCTCAGCAGGGGAGCCTGCTTCTCCCTCTCCTGCTCCCCCTGCTTGTAAGCTCTCTCTCTCTCTCTCTCTCTCTCTCTCTGTGTCAAATAAATAAATAAAATGTTTAAAAAGAACTTCTCGGGGTGCCTGGGTGGCTCAGTTGGTTAAGCAACTGCCTTCGGCTCAGGTCATGATCCCGGACTTCCAGGATCGAGTCCCGCATCGGGCTCCCAGCTCTTTGGGAGTCTGCTTCTCCCTCTGATCTTCTCCTCTCTCATGCTCTCTCTCACTCATTCTCTCTCAAATAAATAAATAAAATTTAAAAAAAATAAAAAATAAAAAGATCTTCTCAAACTCAACACCCAAAAAACAATGAGATACCATGTTACACCAGTTAGAATAGCAAAAATTAACCAGGCAGGAAACAATAAATGTTAGTTAGGATGTAGAGAAAGGGTAGCCCTCCTCCTACACTGTTGGTGGGAATGCAAGCTAGTATAGCCACTCTGGAAAACAGTACAGGGTTCCTCAAAAAGTTAAAAATAGAGCTACCCCATGACCCAGCCATTGCACTACTGAGTATTTACCCTGAAGATACAGATGTAGTGAAAAGAAGGGGAACATGCACCCCAAAGTTCACAGCAGCAATGTCCACAACAGCCAAACTGTGGAAAGAGCTGAGATGCCCTTCAACAGACAAATGGATAAAGAACATGTGAGATTATATATATATATATATACACACACACAAACATACACATACATACATACACACAATGGAATGTTATTCAGCCATCAAAAAGGATCAATACCCACCATTTGAATCAACATGGATGGAACTGGAGGGGATTATGCTGAATGAAATAAGTCAAGCAGAGAAAGACAATTATCATATGGTTTCACTCATATGTAGAACATAAGGAATAGCGTGGAAGATCACAGAGGAAGGGAGGGAAAATTGAATGTGAAGAAATCAGAGAGGGAGACAAACCATGAGAGACTCTGGACTCTGAGAGTTTTAAAGGGGAGGGGTTTGGGGGATGGGTGAGGTTGGATAGGTATTAAGGAGGGCACATATTGCATGGAGCACTGGCTGTTATACACAAACAATGAATTGTGGAACACTACATCAGGAACTTATGAGGTACTGTATGGTGACTATAAAAAAATATTTTAAAAAAAGGATGGGTAGAAACTGGAACCTTCACATTTTACAGGTGGGAATGTAAAATGGTGTCATTATTGTGGAAAACAGTTTGGCAGTTACTTATTAAATTAAAAACACTAGACTTTCGCAACACAGCAAGTTATAAAGCAAAGCATTGTACAAACATAGCAAAGTTACTTTTACAAGTCCACCTCCAAACACACACCCAAAAGAGTTGAAAACAGGTATTCAAGCAAAAACCTGTGCATGAATGTGGATAGCACCACTGTTCACAATAGCCAAGAGTTGGAAACAACCCAAACGTCCATGAAATGATAAAAGGACAAATAAAATGCAGTATGTCCATACAATGGAATATTGTTCTGTCATAAGAAGAAAGTTCTGATGGATGGAGCAACATGGATGAACCTTGAAAACATTATGCTAATGAAGGAAGGCAGGCAGAAAGATCATACGTTATATGATTCTATCTGTATGAAGAGTCCAGAAGAGGTTAATCTATCAAGACAAAAAGTAGATTAGTGGTTGCTTAGGGCTAAGAGAAGTGGGTAGTGATAGTAAAACAATAAAGTACAGAATTTCTGTGTTGACAACAATATTCCAACCACTGACTGCAGTAAAAGTTGCTCGTATCTTTGAATGCACTAAGCAGAATTTTCAGATTCCTTGAATCGTAACAGACATATAGCACTGTTGATGATAAGGTGTACTGCATACACTTGACATGCATATATAAAAATGATTACAATAAGATTAGTTAACATCCATCTCATATAGTTATAAAAACAAAATTTTCTGCCATTATGATGAGAACTTCTACAGTCTACCTCTTGGCAATCTACAAACACATCAGACAGCAGAGCTAACTATAGTCACCACATTGTGTTTACAGTCCAGTACTCATCTATCTTATAACTGAAAGTGTGCAACTTTGGTCACCTTCATTCAAGTACCACCCCACGACCCCTGCCTCTGATAACCACAAATCTGATCTCCTTTTTGTAGGACTGGTTTCTTGTACTGTTTTTTTTTATTCCACATGTAATTGAGGTCATACAGTATTTGTCTTTCTCTGACTCATTTCATTTATCATAATGCCCTTGGGATCCATCCATGTTGTCCAAATACAGAATGTCTTTCCATTTTTATGGATGAATAAGATTCCATGGTCTATACATACCACATTTTCATTATCCGTTCCTTGGATGATGAACACTCAGGCTGTAAAACTGAACTGTACATTTTAAAAAGGGGGACATATATGTTAGATGAAGTTATATCTCAGTAAAATTGGTGTAGAAAGGTAGGAAGATAAGAAGTGAAGGAGGAAGGAAGAAAGGGAAAAAGAAGAAGGAAGGAAAAAAGAAAACTAGTACTGAACATACTTATTGAGAAGAATAATGGATCAAGGAAATCAAATTTTAAGAGCTTCTTAGTATTTTCCACGAAGGGATCTTGTGGGTTGTTGAGAGAATCAATGTTCACTCCAAACGATGTGCTGGTAATCACATCCATGCTGTAGGCCCCAAAGATGCTGTGAGAGAAAGAAAACACATGTGTAATTAAAATCACCACCTCTTTACTATCTTAATCCAACACATGCAGCAAAAATTGCACGTAGATTCCAATGTCCAGACAAGACAAAAACCACACATTCAGAACCAACTGCTGCATCATCTGAAGAGTCTAGACGCCATCACACTCACTCATGAGTGCTCGTGAGGTGCCAAGGATGTAGCTGTCCTTGTGCTAGGGGTGATGGGGACACTGTGACATCTTAGACACACCTCTGAGCTCAAGGAGCTCAGTCATGGAGGGATAGAGACCCAAAGTTGGACAAATTACAGTAATGTGTTTTGAGTATTGGCAGCAGAAGGTGGATAAGCACTGTGTCTGAGCAGGACAAGTGGTGGGATAATTAACTCGTCCTCATGGAGTCATGAACTGTGAAACTGATCTGGATCTTCTCTTACCACAGTATCTCTGCTCAGAGCTGACTCCTCTTCAGCACATTAAAGAACACCAACATCCTGTTCTGTGCTGCCAGGAACACCAACCCTTCTCTACACCCTGGCTAAGTGTCCTGAAAGACCCACTCTGTCTCATCTTCATCGATCTGAGATTGTCCTGAGGACTCATTCATTTTTTTAAAGGTTTTATTTATTTATTTGACAGACAGAGATCACAAGCAGGCAGAGAAGCAGGCAGAGAGAGAGGAAGGGAAGCAGGCTCCCTGCCGAGCAGAGAGCCCGATGTGGAGCTTGATCCCAGAAACCTGAGATCATGACCTGAGCCGAAGTCAGAGGCTTAACCCACTGAGCCACCCAGGTGCCCTAGGACTCATTCATTTTTGGAAAATGTAAGAACTAAGAATGTTTATACTTTAAAAATACATATTAAGTCACACCAAAATTGATTTGGGGGATTCCATAGCTAAGTGACCACATGCCAATAGTTTTCCTAGGACAATCCCAATGTACATCTGTTCATCCTGCATAATTTAAAATATCCCAAGTTGAGGGAAAACAAATATTTTTTATTTTATGTGTATGCGCGTGTATATACACACACACACACACACACGCACATATACACACACATACATACAGTGTCACCCTCCCATTAAACGAGCAGTGCCTTCTCTTTTTCAAGATTGAAAGAAGGACAGCTGGTCACGAGAATTAATATTTAGTGTTTTGCTAATATCCTCAACAAAATCAAGAAGGGTCTTAAGTTGTTCCAAGTTCCACATATTAATGTTCTTGCTCCACCCAGTGCCCATCAATATGTACCAAGTGCCTTCCCCTCCCACCATACCATACCCTCTACACTCAAAGATTTGGTACAATCATTTTTTTTCCAATCATGTATTGTTGTCTTCCAGAATATCCAAGGTGACAGTTAAGCAGAGAAATTAATCCTGCCTCATATACACTAAAAGAGACCCTTTCTCTTCTGACTTTCCTGACTTTTTAGGTGAGCTATCTCTTCCTGGCTGGCCCACTGGAGTTGTGACACCACACACATACTTCAGCTGCTTCACTGGAGTCACTCAACAGTGGCAATTTGGCTCTGTGGCAGCAGCTGGAAAATGTCATGACAGAGCTGGAATCCCAGCAGCTGCACTCCTACTTACTCTTTCAAGGTGATAGGCTTGCCTTTCTCAGCCTCCTTCCTCATGTTCTTCACCAGCACATCTCCATATTGGCCAATGATGGAGAACATCTACACACAAAACACAATACCACCTGAAGTTAAACCTGAGAATCAAGTCCTAGAATGATGTGGCTTTCACAAGCATGGAGCAGTGATTTGTAATAACAAATCTTATCGTGTCTCTTATAGGACATAAAAAGACCATTTTCATGAAGCCCAAATTCCGCAGACTTCCCCTTAGAGATGGACTATGATCGTATTTCCTACCTGCTCCCAGATGTATTCCTTAACTTTCTAATTGAACATCTTCTTTTCTTACCTCCTTGAGCTTTCCGCTAGTGAAAGTAGGGGATAGCAATGTTCGCATCCTCTTCCATTCTTCATCCTCAGACAAAGAGATTGCACTTTTCATAAATCCCACTGGACCAAGAGCCTAGAGTCAAAGAAAAACACAATTTGCCCTACATATGTTTTGGAGGTCTCAAAGGTTGTGAAAAATTTGTTAAACAGGCAGAAATTATTCAACAAATATTTCGTGATCATCAACTTCGTTGTAGGCCCTATGGTAGGTGATCAACAGATACTTATCCCAAATGCCTAATTTTTGCAAGGCTGAGGACACATCCAGCCACCTGCTGGGCTTTCCAGACTTTATATTCCATCTTCATTTCAGTGTATATGTTGTATGAGAGAATTTGGCAGGGAAACTACTCCTCCAGGGGAATACACAGGATTACCACCTAGTACATTCTCTTAAACTGTGCAGAGTAGATTGCATTGGTGGAAGGCAGCCAAATAGCCTGGCAAACTGTATGTTGCCTCAGACCAGTTCTACCTTTTTCATATATCCACAGCAAATGAAACTCAAAAACTGGATGTCTTGATATGGTGATTAAAAAAAAAAGCATTGTAGTTAACACTAAAAAGATTAGGAATCTGTTTGCTTTTGTGAAGAAATGGTACAGTAACATGGAAATCTCTTCCCCCTGTATTTTCCCCAAATGAACATAAGGAAAAAGAGAGAAATGACTCTATTTCTCATCTTGGGATTGGTCTAGCAAGCCAATCAGTTTGAATATTTCTTCTATTTTCTAAAACTATATTTTGTTTTTAAATAGATATCTCCATGGCTAACAGTAACAACTCAGGGAAAACAAGTGTTGGCAAGGATACAGAGAAAGGGAACACTCTTACACTATTGGTAGAAACGCAGACTGGTGCACCACTCTGGAAAACAGTATGGAGGTTCCTCAAAAACTTAAAAATAGAGCTATCCTATGACCCTGCAATTGGACTACTAGGTATTTATCAGAAGGATACAAACATAGATTTGAAGGAACACATGCACCCCAATGATTATAGCAGCAATGTGCACAATTGCCAAAATACAGAAAGAGCCCAGATGTCCATTGACAGTGGAATGGATAACGAAGACATGGAATGTGTGTGTATATATCTATATCTTATACACATGGAATATTATTTAGCCATCAAAAGGAATAATATTGTGTCATTTGCAACAACATAGATGGAACTGGAGGGCATTATGCTAAGGTAAATAAGTTAATCAGAGAAAGCCCATTATGTGATTTCACTCATATGTGGAATTTAAGAAACAAAACAGATGAACATAGAAGGGAAGTAAAAATACAATAAGATAAAAACAGAGAGGGAGGCAAACCATAAGACACTCTTTAACTATAGGGAACAAACTGGAAGTTGCTGGTGGGGAGGGGGGTCAGGGGATGGGGCAACTAGATGATGGGCATTAAGTAATGAAGTAATGAGCACTAGGTGTTGTATGCAACTGATGAATCGCTGAATTCTACCTCTGAAACTAATAATACAGTATATGTTAATTAATTGAATTTAAATTTTTAAAAAATTTTTAATGAAAATAAAATAAAAATAAAAAATAAAATGGATACTTCTAACACTATTTCATGATAAAAACTCACAAACTAAGAAGAAACAGAAAGTTCCTCAACTTAGTAACAAGCATCTAAAAACCTTACAGCTAACATCACCTCAGTGAGGAAAAACTGATGTTATATCACTAAGATGATGAAACAGGACACTTCAGCCTCTGTCATCCCACAAAGAACAATAATCAGACAGCTATCCAGAAACAAAAATAGGCTCCAGGGCTTAGGAATCCATTTAAGAAGCTTCAACAACACAGTGGAGCAAAACTCCTGAGAATAACTGTACAAGAAAAGTAGGGAGAAGAGCTTCATTTTGCCTGCATCACCCCGTGACCCAGGCCAGCACTGCTCAGCACCAAGAGGACCCCCTCTGACATGAGATAGTTCCCCTTCCTGGGGAGCAGCAGAAGGGTGAGCGACCATTAGCCCCAGCCTTTCAGGGCGTGGCACAAATGACCTGTTTTGGTTTCAAACCTCCCAGAGACTGGCATGGCTGACACAGCTGGTCACAGCTAGGAACAAAGAAGGGCAGGACTACCAGTATTGGTCAAGTGGAAGGAGTGACCATGCTTCTCTGTGTCCTGCTCTGCAGAAGTCTCCGGCATGCTTTGCTGCTGAGATGAAGTCGGCCCAGCACTGTGTACCCTCTAAGATTTTGCTGCTGATAGTCCCAGAGGTTTTCACACTTGCAGACTCAAGGTGCCAGAGTCCTGCTGTGGCCCATCTGCACTCACATGATCTGCCTCAGCCAGTGCCACCACCAACACTGTGAGCCCCAAGTCTACACCACCAGCCAGTCTTGGCCTCTATGATTGGGCATATGGACAACACCAGCCAAAGCTCCAGCAGTTTCTGGGCCTGAGGCCAGGCCTGACTCCTGTCACTGGACTGCACTGACACTTGAGACCACAGCTAAACTTTGAAGATACACACCTACACACTGCCAACCTGACCTCTAGTTACGAGCCCCACTGCTATGCACACAGTATTGGCTAGCCCTGAAGCCACGTGAGTACACACAGACAGCTCAGAAACTCAAAGCTACCTGTGTGCCCACAGTTGGTACAGCCCCCACCACTGGCACTAGCTCTGTTTGGGGCATGAGCCTGCTTTCAGGCCTCCCAATGAGTGTATGCATAGCACCAACTCTGGCCACCATTCTCCTTCCCCAGTCTCCTGGTGCTGGATCTGGGGGTGGTGCTGAAGACCCCAACTGCCACCACAGCCACAACGAACCCTCCTCTGTTCTTGCTGCCAAGGATCATGCAGTTGCTCAAGGTGTGGCCCCCAAATGCATGAACCAACCATGCCCTCCTGGATTATTTTAAATTATCCAGTAAGAGTGGGGAACAAAAATGAAAAGAATTGGGGGAAAAGTCTACAGGACTTATAGGACACCATCAGTGAAACAACATTCATATTATGGGAGTCCCAGTAGGGACTTCCCCCAGTAGGGAAATCCTACTGAAAGAAACAATGGCTGAAAACTTCTCAAACCTAGAGAAATGTATGGAAATCTTGGGTCATGAGGCTTAAAGTCCCCAATAAGTTGGGGGAACCAGGTGGTGGGTATTAGGGAGGGCACAGATTGCATGGAGCACTGGGTGTGGTGAAAAAACAATGAATACTGTTATGCTGAAAATAAATAAAAAAAAATTTTTAAATCTATTTAATCAGAAAAAAAAGACTGAATCTGAAAAGGACTTCTCCAAGAGACATTATAATAAATCTATCAAAAATTAAACCCAAAGAAAAAGTCTTGAAAGCAGCAAGAGAAAAGAATCTCATCACATACAAGGGAACACCATGGGACTATCAGTGAAATCCCCAGTGGAAATCATGAAAGGCAGAAGACAGTGGATGATTTATTTGAAATGCTGAAAAAAATCCCAACTAAGAATACCTTACCCAGAGAAACAAGACTTTCAGAAATGTGAGAGAGATAAAGACATTTCCAGACAAACAAAAGTGGACAGAATTCATTACCACTAAGCCTGCCTTACAAGAAATACTAAAGGGAGTCCTTCAAGCTGAAAAACAAAAGGGCAGTTACTAGTAACATGAAATCACATGAAAGTATAAATCTCTCTGGTAAATATAAATGCATAAATTCAGAATATAGTGGTATTGTACTGGTGATATACAAATTACTTATAACTCTAGTGAAAGTTTAAAACACAAATAATTTTTAAAACTACAGTTAAAAGAATTTGTTAAATACACGATATAAGATATGTAAATTGTGACATCAAAAACATAAAATTTGTGGGGGAGGAATAAAAGCATTGAGTTTGGAAATAAACGTTAAGTTCTTATCCATTTAAAACAGACTACTATATCTAGAAGATATTTTATGTAAACCTCCTGGTAACTGCAAAACAAAAACATAGAGTAGATACAGAAAAGATAAAGAGAAAAAAAAACAATCAAAGCATACCACTGTTAAAAAAAAAAAACATGAAAGTAAAAAAGAAAGATATGTACCAGGAATAATTGATCTATGAAACACCTGGACTAACAAATGACAATAGTAAATCCTTATCAATAATTATGCTGAGTGAAATAAGTCAAGCAGAGAGAGTCAACTATCATATGGTTTCACTTATTTGTGGAGCATAACAAATAACATGGAGGACATGGGGAGATGGAGAGGAGAAGGGAGTTGAGGGAAATTGGAAGGGGAGGAGAACCATGAGAGACTATGGACTCTGAAAAACAACCTGAGGGTTTTGAAGGGGCAGGGGGTGGGAGGTTGGGGGAACCAGGTGGTAGGTATTGGGGAGGGCACGTATTGCATGGAGCACTGGGTGTGGTGCAAAAACAATGAATACTGTCACACTGAAAAGAAATTAAAAATAAATAAATAAAACAGATGAATGGATAAAGAAGATGTGGTATATATATGCAATGGAATACTATGCAGCCATCAAAAGAAATGAAATCTTGCCATTTGCGATGACGTGGATAGAACTAGAGGGTATTATGCTTTGTGAAATAAGTCAATTGGAGAAAGACAACTATCATATGATCTCCCTGATATGAGGAAGTTGAGAAGCAACTTGGGAGGTTTGGGGGGTAGGAAAAGAATAAATGAAACAAATGGGATTGAGAGGGAGACAAACCATAAGAGACTCAATCTCACAAAACAAACGGGGTTGCCGGGGGAGAGGGGGTAGGGAGAGGGTGGTTGGGGTATGGACATTGGGGAGGGTATGTGCTATGGTGAGTGCTGTGAAGTGTGTAAACCTGGCGATTCACAGACCTGTACCCCTGGGGCTAATAGTACATTATATGTTAATTTAAAAAAATTCACTTTCAAAATAATAATAATGATAATTACTTTAAATGTAAAGGGAATGATGAATGGATAAAGACAATAAAATATTACTTGGCCTTAAAAAGGAAGGAAATCCTGCCATTTCCAAGCATGGATGAACCTGGACAACAGGGACAACACGCTAAGGGCACTAAACCAGATACAGAAGGACAGGATTTGCAAGATCTCAATTAGAAGTGGAATCTAGAAAAACAAAGTCAAGCACAGTAACAAATAGTGGAATGGTAGTTATCAGGAGCAAAAGAAAGGTAGAAATCAAATGGTACAAACTTTTGTTAATGAGATGAAAAAGTTCTGGAGACTGAATATACTGTATGGTGATTATAATTATTAATACTATACTATACATTTGAGATTTGCTTTAAAAGTAGATCTTACACGTTCTTTTTTTTTTTTTACATTATGTTAGTCACCATACAGTACTTCATTAATTTTTGATGTAGTGTTCTATAATTCATTGTTCTTAACAAAAACACACACACATACACAAAGAAACTCTGGGTGAGTATAGATATGTTAATTCATTTGTCATAATCACTTCACAATGTATACATAAATCAAAACATCACACTTAAATATATACAGTTTTCATTATAAAAAAATGTATGTATAAATATTTAAATGGTGAAAGACTGAATGCTTGACCCTAACATCAGGAACAAGACAAA
Organism: Martes martes; assembly: GCF_963455335.1. Lineage (NCBI taxonomy): Eukaryota > Metazoa > Chordata > Mammalia > Carnivora > Mustelidae > Martes > Martes martes. The sequence goes on from NC_137906.1 coordinate 9,247,784, forward strand.
ATGTGTATTCTCACCACTCTTATTTAACATCTTACTAGAAATCCTAGCTAGTGCAATAATATAAAACAAAGAAATAAAGTCATAAGATTGGGAAGATAAAAATAGGAGCGTCCCTATTTCAGGTGATATAATTGTCAATGTAGAAAATCTTGAGGAACATAAAAAGAACACTTCTGCATCTAATAAATGAGCTAAGCTAGGTTACAGGAAATAAGATCAACACCAAAAATCAACCACATTTCTATATAATAAGAATATGTCAAAACACATTAAAAACACCATAATAATTATAATCACAAAAAGAAGGTGAAATACTTTAGATGTATATTTAACAAAACATATACAGTTTTCCTGTGCTGAGAACTAAATGTTGGTGAAAAGAATCAAAGAAAACCTAAATAAACACATATTGCATTCATACACTGAAAGACGTGACTTAGTAGAGATTTTCTGCATACTGATCGATAGGTTTAAATCATGTCTTTAAAAATCCTCACAAATATTATGTAAACATAGATAAGCTAATTCTAAATTTGTATGGAAAGGCAAAGGAGTTAAAATACCTAAAACAATTTCAACAAAAAAATAAAATGGGAGGAATCATTGTTCATGATGCTGACTTACTGTATGGCCACAGTAATCAAGAGAGCCTGGCATTGATGGAGAGAGAGATACAGAGATCAATGAACAGAACAGAGAATGAGAAATAGACACACACACACACACACACACACACATATGCCCAACTTAATTTTGATACTGGTACAAAAGCAATTCAATGGAGGAAATACAGTATTTTCACAAATGGTGCTGGAGCAATTAGACATCCATAGGCCAAACACGAAGATCTTTCACTTAAACTTCATACCTCACAATTAACACTTAAAATTAACACAAAATGGATCACAAACTTAAATGTCAAATTTATAACTATGTAATATGTACATTATAACTACTTAAATGTAAAACAAAAAAATAACTACTTGGAGAAAATCCTTGGGACTTAAGGTTAGGTAAAGATTTTTCAAACTTGATGCCAAAGTCACAATCCATAAAAGGATAAAAGGATAACCTGGTCTTATCAAAATTAAAAAAAAAAATGTTTGCTCTGCTGAAGATCCTGAGACAAGGAAGAGAGAAGCTACACACCATGCCTATAAAAGAATACTAAGACTTTTTGGTAATGGAACAGCTCCATAACATCATTGGGTTGCTAGATACACAAATCTACATAATCTACATGTAAGATAAATGTTCAGAGAACAACACACACAAACACACACACACACAAGTGCATATAAAACTGTTGAGATCTGGGGGCACCAGGGTGGCTTAGTCGTTAAGTGTCTGCCTTTGGCTCAGGTCATGATCCCAGTGTCCTGGGATCAAGTCCTGCATTGGGCTCCCTCCTTGGTGGGAAGCCTGCTTCTCCCTCTCCCACTCCCCCTGTTTGTGTTCTGTTTCTCACTGTCTCTCTGTCAAATAAATAAATAAATATCTTTTTTTTAAAGGTTGAAATCTAAGTTCTGTGACTAGAACCAATGTCAAACTCTGCTTGGACACTGTACTTGGACAACGTTAAGCAAGGTATTACCTTGGAGGAAACAGCTTGAAGGTTACAAGACACAGGACCTCCTGTTACAACTTCTTGTGAATCTCTTCTTATTTTTAAAAAAAATGTTTTATAAATAAATAAATATGTAAATTTAAAATAAATCCATGCTTACCCGCCGGTTTGTGAAGACAGAGTAGCATTCTTTCACTAGTACTGTTTTGATCATGTCCGGATCCGTGATAGCCAACACAGGCTGTCGCCCATCATAAATCCTGTGGCGAGGGGGAGGAAATAGACCTGATTACACTTAACATGACAGTTTTTACAGCTGCAGCCATGCCTGGAAGTCCAGACTTTTATCCCAATGGTACCTAATCCATTCTCTGAGATCATGGTTAGAAATACCATTACAACAGTTATTAAGTTTAGATGTGTACATGGGTATTTCCTAATCCATTTTCCATAATTTTTATATGTTTAAAATTCATCAAATATTTTAAAAGTATTTCAAACATTGCAAACAATTTACATACATTATCAAAAAGTAAGTTAGGTTGGCATAGTACTAGAAGTCCTAGCAACAGCAAACAGAAAACAACAAAAATAAATAAATAAAAGGTATTCAAATTGGCAAAAAAGTAGTCAAACTCTCTCTCTTTGCAGATGACATCATATTTTATATGGAAAACCCAAAAGACTCCACCCCGAAACTACTAGAACTCATACAGCAATTCAGTAATGTGGCAGGATACAAAATCAGTGTGCAGAAACCAGTTGCTTTCTTATACACTAACAATGAAAATATAGAAAGGGAAATTAGAGAATCAATTCCATTTACTACAGCACCAAGAACCATAAGATACCCAGGAATAAACTTAACCAAAGAGGTAAATGATCTGTACTTGAGGAGCTACAGAACATTCATGAAAGAAATTGAAGAAGACACAAAAAGATGGAAAAGCATCCCATGCTCGTGTATCCGAAGAATAAACATTGTTAAAATGTCTATACTGCCTAGAGCAATCTATACTTTCAATGCCATCCTGATCAAAATTCCACCAGCATTTTTCAAAAAGCTGGGACAAGCAATCCTAAAATTTGTATGGAATCAGAAGAGACTGAATTGCTAAGGAAATGTTGAAAAAGAAAAACAAAACTGGGGGCATCACGTTACCTGATTTCAAGCTTTACTACAAAGCTGTGATCACCAAGACAGCATGGTTCTGGCACAAAAACAGACATATAGACAAGTGGAAAAGAGCAGAGAGCCCAGATATGGACCTACAACTCTATGGTCAAATAATCCTTATCAAAGCAGGAAAAAGGGGCGCCTGGGTGGCTCAGTGGGTTAAAGCCTCTGCCTTCAGCTCAGGTCATGATCTCAGGGTCCTGGGATCGAGCCCCGCATCGGGCTCTCTGCTCAGCAGGGAACCTGCTTCCCTTCCTCTCTCTCTGCCTGCCTCTCTGCCTACTTGTGATTTCTGTCTGTCAAGTAAATAAATAAAATCTTTTTTAAAAAAAAAGCAGGAAAAAAAAATCCAGTGGACAAAAGACAGTCTCTTCAATAAATGGTGCTGGGAAAATTGGACAGATATATGTAGAAGAATGAAACTTGACCATTCTCTTACACCATACACAAAGATAAACTCAAAATTGATAAAAGACCTCAACATGAGACAGGAATCCATCAGAATCTATAGGAGAACATAGGCAGTAATCTCTTCAACATCGACCACAGCAACTTCTTTCAAGACACGTGTCCAAAGGCAAAGGAAACAAAAGCGAAAATGAACTTTTGGGACTTCATCAAGATCAAAAGCTTCTGCACAGCAAAGGAAACAGTCAACAAAACAAAGAGGCAACCCACGGAATGGGAAAAGATATTTGCAAATGACAGTACAGACAAAAGGTTGATATCCAGGATCTATAAAGAACTCCTCAAACTCAACACACACAAAACAGACAATCATATAAAAAAATGGGCAGAAGACATGAACAGACACTTCTCCAATGAAGACATACAAATGGCTATCAGACACATGAAAAAATGTTCATCATCACTAGCCATCAGGTAGATTCAAATTAAAACCACATTGAGTTACCACCTTACACCAGTTAGAATGGCCAAAATTAGCAAGACAGGAAACAACGTGTGTTGGAGAGGATGTGGAGAAAGGGGAACCCTCTTCCACTGTTGGTGGGAATGCAAACTGGTGCAGCCACTTTGGAGAACAGTGTGGAGATTCCTCAAGAAGTTAAAAATAGAGCTTCCCTATGACCCTGCAATTGCACTACTGGGTATTTACCCCAAAGATACAGATGTAGTGAAAAGAAGGGCCATCTGTACCCCAATGTTCATAGCAGCAATGGCCACAGTCACCAAACTGGAAAGAGCCAAGATGCCCTTCAACAGAAGATGGATAAAGAAGATATGGTCCATATACACAATGGAGTATTACACCTCCCTCAGAAAAGATGAATACCCAACTTTTGTATCAACATGGGTGGAACTGGACGAGATTATGCTGAGTGAAATAAGTCAAGCAGAGAGAGTCAATTATCATATGATTTCACTTACTTGTGGAGCATAAGGAATAACACGGAGGACACGGGGAGATGGAGAGGAGAAGTAAGTTGGGGGAAATCGGAGGGGGAGACGAAGCATAAGAGACTGTGGACTCTGAGAAACAAACAGGGTTTTGGAAGGGAGGGAGGTGGGGGGTTGGATGAGCCTGGTGGTGGGTAGTAAGGAGGGCACATATTGCATAGAGCACTGGGTGTGGTGCATAAACAATAAATCTTGGAACACTGAAAAAAATCATAAAATAAAATTACAAAAAAAAAGGAAGTTAGGTTGGTAAATAACAGAAGGCAAGTAACTTACCTAAGAACAAAACAATAATGGAGAGTCTGCCCACCCAGTCACTACAAATTATAATTTTGAAGATATATCAAACACATGAAATGCATAGGAGAGAATATTAGATGAAAATTATAGACACAGTGATCAGAAATATGCAAACAAAGACTTGGAATGCTTAAAAAGTGGTGGCAAAATTATCAATTATTTCTTTGCCCTATTTACTAAAATAAATTTCCTAGTTACACTCTAAAAGAAATATTATTTTAAATATTATAGAGGTCCTTGATAGCATTAGGTCAGAAAACTTTGAAACAAAAAAAAAAAAAAGAGAGAGAGAGAGAGAGAAAAAATAAAGACGTACAGAGGAGCATGTATAATTCATTTAGACATATTTTCTATTATATATATTTATTCTTATATGTGGGTCCTAAGTTGAGTTTCTTGGGCTTCGTGTAGGTGACATTCCTAAGCAGCAGAGCATGCCCACTTTTGCACACATCTCATACAAAGCTGACTCTTCATGTGTGATCCATCCTTATCAGCCTGACCTCATGACTATTAGTATGGCCTGTTAATGAGAATCTGTCACCAGCATGAGGTCTACTTTAAGCTTAATTACACCACCATTTGGCATCTTGTTTTCCATAATAAATCATTTGCATTTACTAGAACAAAATGAAAGATTTCCCAAAAGGCCTCTTTTTTTTTTTTGACATCACAGAGAAATATCAAATGATTCTGCAATCACATCTAAAAATGGATGAATGAAACCCTACCCATCTCCAGAAAGTATTCTAAAATGCAAAAGCTTTCAGCGGGAGTCATGTACACTTAGCGTTGAAGCAGTGATAGAAGTTAATGAGGTGGCACTGGGGTTTGCTCTCCCAGCAGCCTGATCATATTTCTTGGATGATTCCCCTTGTCCCATCCTATTTGTTAAAAAATCAAGGGTGGACAAAGGACAGTGCTTTTGTGTTACCATATATATTCATGATCTCACATGGCCTTAATATTGCTTCCACTACTCATTCAATTGAGATTCCTGGGACCCACCCCTACATCCTCCAGATTCAGTGTTCCTGGGGGATGGGGCTAAAGAATCTGCATTTTCCAAGCTCTCCCAGGTGGTTCTTATCCACAGCCAACCATGAGAACCATGTACTAAGGGCAGAACTGAAGCCCACGACATAAGACTGGCTCCATCCAGAGCTGACCAGGACTAAATGTGGGAAGGGGCAGTGGAGCTGAACCACTGGTTATCCAGAGATCTGGGTTCTTTCTATGCCACCACATTGCTTAGGGGCTAAAGCAACTCATCAGAGTCCTATGGCTTCTGAGGATGTGACCAGAGAAGATAAGGAGGTATGGAGGGGTACAACACTGGCTGTGAGCAGCCCAGCACCACGTATACCTCTCCAGATCCGATTCCTACTTAGACCTGCACACCTGGTGACACTTGGGATCCCAGGAATCAGAGGTTCCAGAAGCTTTACTACAGCAGGCTTCATCCCAAAGGGCTCTTGACTGAGACTGTTAACACCATGGGGGCTTCATCATAATGAGCCTATCCAATGGAAGTTTCCAGAATACTCACCCCCATGTTCTTCCATACTTTCTGAAACATTCCATGTCAAAAACAGAAACACCCTGCAAGAAGAAATGAAACATATTACTAAACTAAATGTACTGAGTCCTACCTCCAACAGGGACAAAAATGACCCAGACCGCATGAAATGCAGCTTACTACCTCTCACTGGCAGTGAGAAGGAAGCTCTTTTTTGCTGTTGTTGTTGTTGTTTTGTTTTGTTTTTTTAATTTTTTTTAATTTTTTTAAATAAATTTTTTATTTATTTTCAGCGTAACAGTATTCATTGTTTTTTCACCACACCCAGTGCTCCATGCGAAGCTCTTATTCACAGATGTCTTACTGGAAAGGAGAGAAAACAAGAGGATATTGAAATGGATAAATTCAAGTCCCTCTTGAATCCCCTCCAAGTATTGAAGATACTGAACAACTCACCCTGTCTGTCAAGGCTATAGAACCTCTGTATTTCTGGCGTGTTTGGCTTGTACATGTGTTGTCTCTAAATCTCAGAACCCTCTGAATTATTTTTTTTAAAGATTTTATTTATTTATTTGTCAGAGAGAGTGAGCACAGGCAGACAGAGAGGCAGGCAGAGGCAGAGGGAGAAGCAGGCTCCCTGCTGAGCAAGGAGCCCGATGTGGGACTCGATCCCAGGACGCTGGGATCATGACCCGAGCCGAAGGCAGCCGCTTAACCAACTGAGCCACCCAGGCGTCCCAGAACCCTCTGAATTATTACCTCAGGGTGACATGGGAAAACAAAAGCTGAAGGAACATCAGCGTGGCCTGCACACTCTGAACCCCCAGTCAGCATCCTGTTCATTGATCTCAAGAGCACAACTTAAATTCCAATGGATTTAGGAAATTAAGACACCAGTGACCTCTTTTCGTCTAGCAAATTTACATAACTCTAAACATGTTTGTTGAGTGAGAAAGTGAGAGATGAGTGAATGAATGATAAGGCAGCCTCACCTTTCACTCATCCAGCTCCACACAGAAAGAGGGGACCAGGCCACCACTCCACAAGGGGGGGAACAAATTAGAACACTTGATAGGAGTTTTCAGTTTTGTCACTTAAGAAAAAACAATAAAACTTCCTGTCCCTAAGTTTCAGCTATGATTTTGATGTTCTAATCATACAAAACAGGGTCCCAGAAATTTGGACCTTCCGGTGCTGGTACTAAGGAGTTGATCTTGGGGTGCTGGTACTAAGGAGTTGATCTGAGAAAAGTGAAAAGGAATTAATTACTACTTTTTCGGAGAGAAAAAGTCCAGGAAGTTATTAGATGATAACTGGGCACTGAGGGTCTCAGTGGGGAGAAGTGGGATCTGAGAAACAAGCCTCAGGTCTGGGGAAAAGGAACTCCACCGCAGAGAGCAGCCTACATGTGAGACTGCCAGCTCGCCCTAAGATATGAGCTCCTAAACTTCTGTTCAGGGGCCAGGCCTTGGACAAGGCATAGAAGCTAGATGAGTCACAATGGCTCCACCAACATCAGCCTGTGTATCTGTTAGTATATCCCATTCAGTACAGTAATTTCTTAGTAATTTTTTCAGAGCATCTCTTTTCTAGTGATTTTGTATGAACAGTCTACGTTTGGGTGAAAATAACACACACATACACACAACTCAATCAAACGTTAAAATCTGAAGTCAGTAGACAAGCACCATCCTCCCTCTCTGCTCAACTCACCCGGAAGGGGCCCACAGTGAAGGTAGAGAAGTAAAGCAGAGAGCTCTGGGTCAACCTCTCAAATCCCCACAGATGTCACCATTAGCAATGGGTGAGTTAGAGCTTAGAAATAACTGTGGGGGGCTGGCAATTCTTGAGACGGTTCAAGTGTGTGCACATCCCCAAAGGTGAATTTGGGCTGCCCAATAAAACGAAGTTCCAGACCTATTCAGCAAAACAAAAGGTGGCCCAGAGCTTGTACAATGAACAGAAAAGTCTGACTCTAGCATACACAGCTTAATGGACTACTAGCATGGACCCCCCTTGATACTTTTCTCTTCCTACCAAGTATGGTGGTGCCTTCCTGGGAATCTGCACCTGCTGGATAAAAGCTTCTTCTCAATGCTCACAAGCTACAACAGTAAGCCCTGGGTTGAAGCAGCCAGAGAGCTGGGCTGCCCACTGAGGCAAACTCTGAGATTCCTAACAGCAGAGAATAGAGCCCTGGGGTAGACCTGGCCATGTGCTGGGCGGAGCCTATGACACCACTTCTGGGAAGTATGAAACCGAAGCACTTCTCCTGAGGAGGAGCATTTTTACAATGAAACTAAGCTGGGATTTGCAACCATAAGAAGCAGAAGAGGGAGCTCAAACAACACTCACCTTACGGTAGGCCAGAGCAGTTCCCACAAAAGGCAGAGGTTTTGGCCCAGGAATTCCCAGCTTCTTAAAAAGTCCATGTGTGGAGGTCCCACATCTATAAAGTGAAAGAGAAGGCCAGGTCACAGGGATGGTGTAATAAGCACTGGGGCTGGTCAGTCACTGACACAAAACGAACAGGTAAGAGGAGAGGTAACATACAGGCAAGAAATAATAACAGCAATTCCAAAGGCAATAATTATATTCATTCATATAATGAATGGAAAAAAAAAAAGCTTTTCCACCTCCACTAGGCCTCACAAAAAGTAAGGATGATTAGCTAAGAGCAGCTGAAATCTTCACCGTGCCAACCCTAAAGTGAAGACTAGATAAGTGTTTCCACACTTGAGAACTCCTGAAAGGTTCATGCTGATTTCTTCCAGGAAATTCACTCACGCTTATTCAGTAAATGACTCTTCCATGATTTTGGAGATTCTCATTCTAGGTGGAAAGAGGAAAGACTGTTTCTCTCTTCTGATGAGGAGATTTTATTTAATTGCATCCACTTAAGAGCTGAGGGTTACTGAGAGCTTAGAATGAATATGTTCATACAGTTTGCTCAGAGACTTTTGTGTTTTTGCTTCCTTATGAATCCTGTTCTTTGTGGGAAAGGGTCCTTCTTATATCTGTCTTCATAGGGAGGGTTTGAGCAAGACAGTATTCTCATTGATATACAATGAAAACTGTGTCCAAGGCTCCACTGGCCTCATTGAAAAATGAGATGCAAAAAAAAAGAAAAAACAAAGAAAGAAAAGAAAAGAAAAGTGAGATGCTTTCAGCACCATCCTATTCTGTTGTCAGGCACTCTGGTTCTCTTGAGCTGCAGAGGAGGAAGAATGACCCATATGTGCCCTAAATGATACCACATAAAAGAATCAGTAAGGAAACAACCCATTTCCAGACCATTTTTCCCCTCATGTCATCTGATCCTCCAACCTGAGATACTCACCGGCTCAGCACACTACCAAATACACTCTTATTTTTTTCAAGATGGTTGCTGACAAAGCAGTTAGTTTATCAACTCTGCGCATCAGCTGTCTCAGAAACCCATTATGGATGGTGTTCCCTAAGGCAGGCCTGCCTGTAATCATCTTTCATTTGTCATGTGTGGAAACCCACAACTGCATCCTTGCAAACCTTCCACTTACGCATTGCTGACAGATGGCAGAGTAGAGTAAAAAGGATGAGGAAAGAGGCTCCAGCAACCATTTTAATCATGACTTGCTAAGCCTACAAGGCTAACCCCATAGTGGCAAATGAGGACAGTATGGTGGGAAAGGATGCTAGATAGAAATGGTTACATGCCCCACAAGTCTTTCAGCTAACAGATAGGGGGCCTTCCAAAGTCCAGATACCTCCAATTGACAGCAGAATACATGTTATGCAACATGAGTAATGACGAAATGTTCTATAGAATGGAATGAAGACCTTGTCTCCTCATCTCTGGAGTGTAGCCTTTAAGACAGTACAATTTCTGGGGCACCTGGGTGGCTCAGTGGGTTAAGCCTCTGCCTTTGGCTCAGGTCATGATCTCGGGGTCCTGGGATCAAGCCCCGCATCAGGCTTTCTGCTCAGCGGGGAGCCTGTTTCCTCCTCTCTCTCTCTCTGCCTGCCTCTTTGCCTACTTGTGATCTCTGTCAAATAAATAAATAAAATGTTTTTTTAAAAAGACAGTACATGTCATCTGCGAAGAGAGAGAGTTTGACTTCTTCCTTGCCAATTTGGATACCTTTTATTTCTCTTTGTTGTCTGATTGCTGTTGCTAGGACTTCTAATACTATGTTGAACAAGAGTGGTGAGAGTGGGCATCCTTGTCGTGTTCCTGATCTCAACAGGAAGGCTGCAAGTTTTTTCCCATTGAGGATGATATTTGCTGTGGGTCTTTCATAGATAGATTTGATGAAGTTCAGGAATCTTCCCTCTATCCCTATACTTTGAAGCGTTTTAATCAGGAACAGATGCTGGATTTTGTCAAAAGCTTTTTCTGCATCGATTGAGAAGACCATGTGGTTCTTCTCTCTTCTCTTATTGATTTGTTCTATCACATTGATTGATTTGCGAATGTTGAACCATCCTTGTAACCCAGGGATGAATCCCACCTGGTCATGGTGGATTATCTTTTTAATGTGCTGTTGGATCCTGTTTGCTAGGATCTTGCTGAGAATCCTAGCATCCATATTCATCAGTGATATTGGTCTGAAATCCTCCTTTTTGGTAGGGTCTTTGCCTGGTTTGGGGATCAGGGTAATGCTGGCTTCATAAAAAGAGTCTGGAAGTTTTCCTTCTGCTTCAATTTTTTGAAACAGCTTCAGGAGAATAGGTGTTATTTCTTCTTTGAAAGTTTGATAGAATTCCCCAGGGAATCCGTCAGGTCCTGGGCTCTTGTTTTTTGGGAGGCTTTTGATCAAAAGCTTCTGCACAGCAAAGGAAACAGTCAACAAAACAAAGAGGCAACCCACGGAATGGGAGAAGATATTTGCAAATGACAGTACAGACAAAAGGTTGATATCCAGGATCTATAAAGAACTCCTCAAACTCAACACACACAAAACAGACAATCATATTAAAAAATGGGCAGAAGACATGAACAGACACTTCTCCAATGAAGACATACAAATGGCTACCAGACACATGAAAAAATGTTCATCATCACTAGCCATCAGGGAGGTTCAAATTAAAACCATATTGAGATACCACCTTACACCAGGTAGAATGGCCAAAATTAGCAAGACAGGAAACAACGTGTGTTGGAGAGGATGTGGAGAAAGGGGAACCCTCTTACACTGTTGGTGGGAATGCAAACTGGTGCAGCCACTTTGGAGAACAGTGTGGAGATTCCTCAGGAAATTAAAAATAGATCTTCCCTGAGAGACAAGATGGCGGGGAAGTAGGAGGAGGCGCCTTTTCAACCTGCACCCTAAAGTGAGCTGATTACCTACCAAAGAACTCCGATCACCCATGAAATCAGCCTGAGATCAGAATTATACACGTCTGGATCTCTACGGGGGCCAGAAGACGCCAGTGGGCAGGTAAAGTGGAGTGGGAACGTCGGACTGATATCGGAAGATAAACAAAAGGGGGAGGGAGCCACCAGAGGCGACCGACTGGAAAATAATACCCCAATACGAGAGTGCCCGGCATCTGGGGACCAGCATTAACTTGGAGTCTTGTTGAAAGCACTCAAAAGAGCAAAGACTCGAGCGGGGAAATTGTGGGAATCGGGGCGGATAGGGATAGGGGCTTAAGTCCCCAGACCCAGGGCAGCTTCCCCTGGCGCTGAGCCAGAGAGTGCGGCGGAGAAACCTGGTCTTTGTCCCGGAGCCGCCAGTGCGCCCGAGAACGGGTGGAGTCCGGCTCCCGTGAGGGGCTGGGAGCCACACCAGACGGCAGAACGCGCACCTTACTGGAGATGCACGCGTGCCTCAACCTCCCCTGAGAGAGGTGCACGAACGCCCAGCCTGGTGTTCTGGGACCCACGCGGCGATACACCCACGTGGCGATAGAGCCGATAGAGCTGGAGGCGCCGCCCCCCAAACCATCCCCTGGGAGAGGTGCGCGCAAGCACTGAGCTCTCAGCCCCAGCCAGCGGGAAAATCTCAGTGTGCGATTGCTGCTTGGAACCTCTCTGGCGGTCTGGAGCTGCCCAGACAGCCACAGCTGCCTTGGTTTTGCGTACAAGCAGGAGATCCTGCGTCCCCAGGGACCGTGACTCAGAACCTGCTCTGCCAGCGGCCCAGCGGCTGCAGCACCTGCAGGGGAGCAGACTGAGGCTTCTCTCTGAGAGGGAGGTTGGGGTGCAGTTTTCTTTCCTCTAAACCTCCAAAAACCATCAAAAGCTGTCAAGGCGAGAGAAAAGAAGTGAACAAACATAAAAACCTCCAGAGAACAAAAACCTGAAAAAAAACGTTTTTCTCAGAGCCCACCCCCTTGAGGGGGTCGGGAGGACTTAACTCAGGGAACATCATGGACTGAAAACCCACGTGGCAGCCCCCTCCCCCAGAAAACAAATCAGGAAAAAAAAAAAAAAGACTACAAGAGAACAACCACCACTACTTCATAGATACAACTTTTATTTTTAATTCTTTCCCACTATTCTGGTTCATTTTTTTTCTTTTTTTATATAGATAATTTTTTAACCTATTTACCATCACAGTGAGATGTCCAGTACATCAAATTCCATGATAAACTTCTAACCTGAATTTTTTGATACATACACATGTGTTTTTCTTTTGCTTTTCTATTTTCTTAATTTTTAAAAAAAAATTTTAATTTAGTTTAGTCCAGTTTATTCCTTTTTTATTTTTATATTCTAATATTCATATAGAGTTAAAATTCAAGGTAACCCCCTTTCTCCAAGCAATGCTACCCCTATAGGTGAACCAATTTTTAATCCCCCTTTTTCTTAGGAAAGTTGAGTCTTTTAACAAAGATATCAAGATACATCCAGGAAGAATCAAAATAACCTTCCTCGCCCACACCGAGAATCTATAACCATGCTCCCATCTTTTTCTTCTGCCAGTGTCTCTGTGTATTTATGTTTGTCCGGATAGTATATAAATCTTATACTTGGGGTTCTTCTTGACGAGGCTCCTCCCTTTTTTTTGCTTATATATATATATATTTTTTCTCTCGTCATATACTTTTATCAGTCTTTTTGTTTGTCTGTTTTTGTTTATATACGTCATAAACCTTACCCTGGGGCCCATTTGGGCTGAACCTTCACTTTTATCTTCCCTCTTTTTCCTGTCTCTCTCTCTCCCTCTTTTTTCTTTTTCTTTTCTTTTTTCTCTCATTTGGGTGGGGAATCCTGAGTGCTCAGAAGCGTTCCAGGGTGCACCTTGACTGCACCACGGTTGATACATCCAGCTACATCTGTCCAGTCATCTCTCACCAAAATGACTAGGAGGAGGAATCCCCAACAGAAGAAAAATACAGAGGATGGGCCTTCTGCAACAGAGCTAACGGCTATCAACATAGACAATATGTCAGAAAGAGAATTCAGGCTAACAATTATCCAGGCAATAGCTAGGTTGGAGAAAGCCATGGATGACCAAACGGAATTGATTAGGGCAGAATTGAAAGCGACCAGAGAGGAGGTTCATAATGTTAGGGCAGAGCTGAAGGCCACCAGGGATGAGGTTCACAATGCTCTCAATGAGTTCCAATCTAATCTAAATTCTCTAAAAGCTAGGGTAACTGAGACAGAAGATAGAATTAGTGATCTGGAGGACAAACAGATAGAGAGAAAGGATCAGGAGGAAGCCTGGAACAAACAGCTTAGAAGCCACGAAAACAGAATCAGGGAAATAAATGATGCCATGAAACGTTCCAACGTCAGAATTATTGGAATCCCTGAAGGGGAGGAGAAAGAAAGAAGTCTAGAAGATATAGTGGAACAAGTTTTTCATGAAAATTTTCCCAATCTTGCGAATGGAACAAGTGTTCATGTACTAGAAGTAGAAAGGCCCCCCCCCCCAAGATTATAAATTCAAAAAAAAATCCAGGCACCTCATAGTAAAATTGAGGAATCATAATTGTAGATACAATCTCTTGAAAGCCGCTAGGACAAAGAAGCTCCTTACATACAGAGGAAAGCCCATCAGAATAACGTCAGACCTGTCCACAGAGACCTGGCAAGCCAGAAAGGGCTGGCAAGATATATTCAGGGCACTAAATGAGAAGAACATGCAGCCAAGAATACTTTATCCAGCAAGACTGACATTCAAAATGGATGGAGAGATAAAGAGTTTCCAAGACCGGCAAGGCTTGAAAGACAATGCAACCACCAAGCCGACACTGCAGGAAATATTAGGGGGGGTTCTATAAAAGAGGAAAAATCCTAAGAATAGCATTGAACAGAAATATAGAGACAATCGACAGAAAGAAAGACTTCAAAGATAACACAATGTCAATAAAAACGTATCTCTCAATAATCTCTCTCAATGTGAATGGCCTAAATGCACCCATAAAACGACACAGGGTTGCAGATTGGATAAAACGACAGGACCCATCCATATGTTGTCTACAAGAGACCCATTTTGAACCTAAAGATACACCCAGACTGAAAGTGAAGGGATGGAGAAGCATCTTTCACGCCAATGGGCCTCAAAAGAAGGCCGGGGTAGCGATTCTCATATCAGATAAATTAGATTTTAAACTAAAGATGGTAGTCAGGGATACAGAAGGACACTACATCATTCTTAAAGGGACTATCCACCAAGATGATCTAACAATTGTAAATATCTATGCCCCCAATATGGGAGCAGCCAATTACATAAAAAAACTATTAATCAAGATAAAGAGTCATATTGATATGAATACATTAATAGTAGGAGATCTTAACACGCCTCTCTCAGAAATAGACAGATCATCGAAGCAGAAAATCAATAAAGAAATAAGAGCATTGAATGATACATTGGACCAGATGGACCTCATAGATATATACAGAACATTCCACCCTAAAACAACAGAATACTCATTCTTCTCAAGTGCACATGGAACCTTCTCCAGAATAGACCACATACTGGGTCACAAATCAGGGCTCAACCGATACCAAAAGACTGAGATGATTCCCTGCATATTCTCAGATCACAATGCTTTGAAACTGGAGCTCAATCACAAGGAAAAGTTCAGAAGGAACTCAAATACCTGGAAGCTAAAGACCACCTTGCTTAAGAATGCTTGGATCAACCAGGAGATCAAAGAAGAACTTAAACAATTTATGGAAACCAATGAGAACGAAGACACTTCACTCCAAAACCTATGGGATACAGCAAAGGCGGTCCTAAGGGGGAAATTCATAGCCATCCAAGCCTCCCTCAAAAAAATTGAAAAATCCAGAATACACCAGCTGTCTCTACACCTTAAAGAACTGGAGAATCAACAACAAATCAAACCAACTCCACACGTAAGAAGGGAAATAATCAAGATTAGAGCAGAGATCAACGAGGTAGAAACCAGAGATACAGTAGAACGTATCAACGAAACTAGAAGCTGGTTTTTTGAAAGAATCAATAAGATCGATAAACCATTGGCCACACTAATCCAAAAGAAAAGAGAGAAAGCCCAAATTAATAAAATTATGAATGAAAAGGGAGAGATCACAACTAACACCAAAGAAGTAGAAACAATCATCAGAAGCTATTATCAACAGTTATATGCCAATAAGCTAAGCAACCTAGATGAAATGGATGCATTCCTGGAAAACTATAAACTCCCAAAATTGAACCAGGAAGAAATTGACAACCTGAATAGACCGATATCTAGTAACGAGATTGAAGCAGTGATCAAAAACCTCCCAAAAAACAAGAGCCCAGGACCTGACGGATTCCCTGGGGAATTCTATCAAACTTTCAAAGAAGAAATAATACCTATTCTCCTGAAGCTGTTTCAAAAAATTGAAGCAGAAGGAAAACTTCCAGACTCTTTTTATGAAGCCAGCATTACCCTGATCCCCAAACCAGGCAAAGACCCTACCAAAAAGGAGAATTTCAGACCGATATCACTGATGAATATGGATGCTAAGATTCTCAACAAGATCCTAGCAAACAGGATCCAACAGCACATTAAAAAGATTATCCACCATGACCAGGTAGGATTCATCCCTGGGTTACAAGGATGGTTCAACATTCGCAAATCAATCAATGTGATAGAACAAATCAATAAGAGAAGAGAGAAGAACCACATGGTCCTCTCCATTGATGCAGAAAAAGCTTTTGACAAAATCCAGCATCCGTTCCTGATTAAAACGCTTCAAAGTATAGGGATAGAGGGAACATTCCTGAACTTCATCAAATCTATCTATGAAAGACCCGCAGCAAATATCATCCTCAATGGGAAAAAGCTTGCAGCCTTCCCGTTGAGATCAGGAACGCAACAAGGATGCCCACTCTCACCACTCTTGTTCAACATAGTATTAGAAGTCCTAGCAACAGCAATCAGACAACAAAGAGAAATAAAAGATATCCAAATTGGCCATGAAGAAGTCAAACTCTCTCTCTTCACAGATGACATGATTCTTTATATGGAAAACCCGAAAGGCTCCACCCCCAAACTTCTAAAACTTATACAGCAATTCAGGAACGTAGCAGGATACAAAGTCAATGTACAGAAATCAGTGGTTTTCTTATACACTAACAATGAAAATACAGAAAGACAAATTAGAGAATCGATTCCATTTACTATAGCACCAAGAACCTCAAGATACCTTGGAATAAACCTAACCAAAGAGGTTAAGGATCTGTACTTGAGGAACTACAGAACACTCCTAAAAGAAATTGAAGAAGACACAAAAAGATGGAAGACCATTCCATGCTCTTGGATCAGAAGAATAAACATTGTTAAAATGTCTATACTGCCCAGAGCAATCTATACTTTTAATGACATTCTGATCAAAATTCCACTGGTATTTTTCAAAGAGCTGGGCAAATAATCCTAAAATTTGTATGGAATCAGAAGAGACCCCGAATTGCTAAGGAAATGTTGAAAAACAAAAATAAAACTGGCGGCATCACGTTACCTGATTTCAAGCTTTACTACAAAGCTGTGATCACCAAGACAGCATGGTACTGGCATAAAAACAGACACATGGACCAGTGGAACAGAGTAGAGAGCCCAGATATGGACCCTCAACTCTATGGCCAAATCATCTTCGACAAAACAGGAAAAAATATCCAGTGGAAAGAATACAGTCTCTTCAATAAATGGTGCTGGGAAAACTGGACAGCTATATGTAGAAAAATGAAACTCGACCATTCTCTTACACCGTACACAAAGATAAACTCGAAATGGATAAAAGACCTCAACGTGAGACAGGAATCCATCAGAATCCTCAAGGAGAACATGGCAGTAACCTCTTTGATATCAGCCACAGCAACTTCTTTCAAGATATGTCTCCAAAGGCAAAGGAAACAAAGGCAAAAATGAACTTTTGGGACTTCATCAAGATCAAAAGCTTCTGCACAGCAAAAGAAACAGTCATCAAAACAAAGAGGCAACCCACGGAATGGGAGAAGATATTTGCAAATGACAGTACAGATAAAAGGTTGATATCCAGGATCTATAAAGAACTCCTCAAACTCAACACACACAAAACAGACAATCATATTAAAAAATGGGCAGAAGATATGAACAGACACTTCTCCAATGAAGACATACAACTGGCTATCAGACACATGAAAAAATGTTCATCATCACTAGCCATCAGGGAGATTCAAATCAAAACCACATTGAGATACCACCTTACACCAGTTAGAATGGCCAAAATTAGCAAGACAGGAAACAACGTGTGTTGGAGAGGATGTGGAGAAAGGGGAACCCTCTTACACTGTTGGTGGGAATGCAAACTGGTGCAGCCACTTTGGAGAACAGTGTGGAGATTCCTCAGGAAATTAAAAATAGAGCTTCCCTATGACCCTGCAATTGCACTACTGGGTATTTACCCCAAAGATACAGATGGAGTGAAAAGAAGGGCCATCTGTACCCCAATGTTTATAGCAGCAATGGCCACGGTCGCCACACTGTGGAAAGAACCAAGATGCCCTTCAACGGATGAATGGATAAGGAAGATGTGGTCCATATACACTAGGGAGTATCATGCCTCCATCAGAAAGGACAAATACCCAACTTTTGTAGCAACATGGACAGGACTGGAAGAGATTATGCTGAGTGAAATAAGTCAAGCAGAGAGAGTCAAGTATCATATGGTTTCACTTATTGGTGGAGCATAACAAATAATATAGAGGACAAGGGTAGATGGAGAGGAGAAGGGAGTTGAGGGAAATTGGAAGGGGAGGTGAACCATGAGAGACTATGGACTCTGAAAAACAACCTGAAGGTTTTGAAGGGGCGGGGGGTGGGAGGTTGGGGGAACCAGGTGGTGGGTATTAGGGAGGGCACAGATTGCATGGAGCACTAGGTGTGGTGAAAAAACAATGAATACTGTTACACTGAAAAGAAATAAAAAATTTTTTAAAAGACAGTACAATTGTTAGATCATCTTGGTGGATAGTCCCTTTAAGAATGATGTAGTGTCCTTCTGTATCTCTGACTACCGTCTTTAGTTTAAAATCTAATTTATCTGGTATGAGAATCGCTACCCCGGCCTTCTTTTGAGGCCCATTGGCGTGAAAGATGCTTCTCCATCCCTTCACTTTCAGTCTGGGTGTATCTTTAGGTTCAAAATGGGTCTCTTGTAGACAACATATGGATGGGTCCTGTCGTTTTATCCAATCTGCAACCCTGTGTCGTTTTATGGGTGCATTTAGGCCATTCACATTGAGAGAGATTATTGAGAGATACGTTTTTATTGACATTGTGTTATCTTTGAAGTCTTTCTTTCTGTCGATTGTCTCTATATTTCTATTCAATGCTATTCTTAGGATTTTTCCTCTTTTATAGAACCCCCCTTAATATTTCCTGCAGTGTCGGCTTGGTGGTTGCATAGTCTTTCAAGCCTTGCCGGTCTTGGAAACTCTTTATCTCTCCATCCATTTTGAATGTCAGTCTTGCTGGATAAAGTATTCTTGGCTGCATGTTCTTCTCATTTAGTGCCCTGAATATATCTTGCCAGCCCTTTCTGGCTTGCCAGGTCTCTGTGGACAGGTCTGACGTTATTCTGATGGGCTTTCCTCTGTATGTAAGGAGCTTCTTTGTCCTAGCGGCTTTCAAGAGATTGTATCTACAATTATGATTCCTCAATTTTACTATGAGGTGCCTGGATTTTTTTTTGAATTTATAATCTTGGGGGGGGGGACCTTTCTACTTCTAGTACATGAACACTTGTTCCATTCGCAAGATTGGGAAAATTTTCATGAAAAACTTGTTCCACTATATCTTCTAGACTTCTTTCTTTCTCCTCCCCTTCAGGGATTCCAATAATTCTGACGTTGGAACGTTTCATGGCATCATTTATTTCCCTGATTCTGTTTTCGTGGCTTCTAAGCTGTTTGTTCCAGGCTTCCTCCTGATCCTTTCTCTCTATCTGTTTGTCCTCCAGATCACTAATTCTATCTTCTGTCTCAGTTACCCTAGCTTTTAGAGAATTTAGATTAGATTGGAACTCATTGAGAGCATTGTGAACCTCATCCCTGGTGGCCTTCAGCTCTGCCCTAACATTATGAACATCCTCCCTGGTCGCTTTCAATTCTGCCCTAATCAATTCCGTTTGGTCATCCATGGCTTTCTCCAACCTAGCTATTGCCTGGATAATTGTTAGCCTGAATTCTCTTTCTGACATATTGTCTATGTTGATAGCCGTTAGCTCTGTTGCAGAAGGCCCATCCTCTGTATTTTTCTTCTGTTGGGGATTCCTCCTCCTAGTCATTTTGGTGAGAGATGACTGGACAGATGTAGCTGGATGTATCAACCGTGGTGCAGTCAAGGTGCACCCTGGAACGCTTCTGAGCACTCAGGATTCCCCACCCAAATGAGAGAAAAAAGAAAAGAAAAAGAAAAAAGAGGGAGAGAGAGAGACAGGAAAAAGAGGGAAGATAAAAGAGAAGGTTCAGCCCAAATGGGCCCCAGGGTAAGATTTATGACGTATACAAACAAAAACAGACAAACAAAAAGACTGATAAAAGTATATGATGAGAGAAAAAAAAAAAAAAATATATATATATATATATATATATGCAAAAAAAGGAGGAGCCTTGTCAAGAAGAACCCCAAGTATAAGATTTATATACTATCAGGACAAACATAAATACACAGAGACACTGGCAGAAGAAAAAGATGGGAGCATAGTTATAGATTCTCGGTGTGGGCGAGGAAGGTTATTTTGATTCTTCCTGGATGTATCTTGATATCTTTGTTAAAGGACTCAACTTTCCTAAGAAAAAGGGGGATTAAAAATTGGTTCACCTATAAGGGTAGCATTGCTTGGAGAAAGGGGGTTACCTTGAAGTTTAACTCTATATGAATATTAGAAAATAAAAATAAAAAGGGAATAAACTGGACTAAACTAAATTAAAAATTTTTTTAAAAATTAAGAAAATAGAAAAGCAAAAGAAAAACACATGTGTATGTATCAAAAAATTCAGGTTAGAAGTTTATCATGGAATTTGATGTACTGGACATCTCACTGTGATGGTAAATAGGTTAAAAAATTATCTATATAAAAAAAGAAAAAAAAATGAACCAGAATAGTGGGAAAGAATTAAAAATAAAAGTTGTATCTATGAAGTAGTGGTGGTTGTTCTCTTGTAGTCTTTTTTTTTTTTTTCTTTCCTGATTTGTTTTCTGGGGGAGGGGACTGCCACGTGGGTTTTCAGTCAATGATGTTCCCTGAGTTAAGTCCTCCCGACCCCCTCAAGGGGGTGGGCTCTGAGAAAAACAGTTTTTTCAGGTTTTTGTTCTCTGGAGGATCAAAAGCTT
This sequence comes from Martes martes, assembly GCF_963455335.1. Taxonomy (NCBI): domain Eukaryota; kingdom Metazoa; phylum Chordata; class Mammalia; order Carnivora; family Mustelidae; genus Martes; species Martes martes. The sequence goes on from NC_137906.1 coordinate 9,268,529, forward strand.
CTGCATAGCAAAAGAAACAGTCATCAAAACAAAGAGGCAACCCACGGAATGGGAGAGGATATTTGCAAATGACAGTACAGACAAAAGGTTGATATCCAGGATCTATAAAGAACTCCTCAAACTCAGCACACACAAAACAGACAATCATATTAAAAAATGGGCAGAAGATACGAACAGACACTTCTCCAGTGAAGACATACAAATGGCTACCAGACACAAGAAAAAATGTTCATCATCACTAGCCATCAGGGAGGTTCAAATTAAAACCATATTGAGATACCACCTTACACCAGTTAGAATGGCCAAAATCAGCAAGACAGGAAACAACGTGTGTTGGAGATGATGTGGAGAAAGGGGAACCCTCTTACACTCTTGGTGGGAATGCAATTGGTACAGCCACTTTGGAAAACTATGTGGAGTTTCCTCAAAATGTTAAAAATAGAGCTACCCTATGACCCAGCAATTGCACTACTGGGTATTTACCCCAAAAATACAGTTGTAGTGAAAAGAAGGGGCACATATACCCCAATGTTCATAGCAGTAATGTCCACAATAGCCAAACTGTAGAAGGAGCCAAGATGCCCTTTAACAGATAAATGGATAAAGAAGATGTGGTCCATATATACAACGGAATATTACTTGGCCATCAGAAAGGATGAATACCCACCATTTGCTATGACATGGATGGAACTGGAGGAGATTATGCTAAGTGAAGTTAATCAAGCACAGAAAGACAATTATCATATGGTTTCACTTATTTTGAACACAAGGAATAACATGGAGGACATTAGGAGAAGGAAGGGGAAAATGAAGGGGGAGAAATCGGAGGGGGAGATGAACCGTAAGAGACTACAGACTCTGGGAAACATCTGAGGGTTTCTGAGGGGAGAGGAGTGGGGGGATGGGTTAGCCCAGTGATGGGTATTAAGGAGGGCACATATTGCATGTAGCACTGAGTATTATATGCAAACAATGAATCATGGAACACTACATCAAAAACTAATGATGTATGATACGGTGACTAACATAACATAATAAAAAGAAGAATTTGGGTATCCTCTTTTAGGAAGTGACTTTCCCATTTTTCTGTTGGGCTGTTCATTTTTTTTTCTTATTGATTTGTAGAAGTTATTTCTACATTGTGGGTAGGAGTTCTGTATTGGATGTATGTATTATAAATACCTTCACCCACTCTGTAGCTCATCTTCCCACTCTCCTTATGGAACCTTTTTTTGAAGATTTTATTTATTTATTTGACATTTAAATGTGCACATTTAAATAAATGTGCACAGCAGGTGCACATATATTTTTAATTTTTTAATTTTTATTTTTTTTATTTTTGGGGAGAAAGCAAAGTAAAATATCTTTATTACCTAGGGACAACCTAAAGTTTATTGATAGAACACAGAAAGCAACTAGTTATAAAGGGACAAGATTGGTAAGAACTTCTGCTCATTTAAATATTCCATAAGGGGGCACCTGGGTGGCTCAGTGGGTTAAAGCCTCTGCCTTTGGCTCAGGTCATGATCCCAGGGTCCTGGGATCGAGCCCCACATCGGGCTCTCTGCTCGGCAGGGAGCCTGCTTCCCCCGTCTCTCTGCCTGCCTCTCTGCCTACTTGTGATCTCTCTCTGTCAAATAAATACATAAAATCTTAAAAAAAAAAAAAAGAAGAATGGCCAAAATCAACAAGACAGTAAACAACAAGTGTTGGTGAGGATGTGGAGAAAGGGGAACACTCTTATACTGTGGTGGGAATACAAGTTGGTGCAGCCACTTTGGAAAACAGTGTGGAGATTCCTTAAGAAATTAAAAATAGAGCTACATTATGACCCTACAATTGCACTGCTGGGTATTTACCCCAAAGATACAGATGTAGTGAAATGAAGGCCCATCTATACCCCAATGTTCATATCAGCAATGGCCACAATGGCCAAACTGGAAAGAGCCAAGATGCCCTTCAACAGAAGAATGGATATAGAAGATATGGTCCATATATACAATGGAGTATTACACCTCCATCAGAAAGGATGAATATCCAACTTTTGTATCAACATGGACAGGACTAGAGGAGATTATGTTCAGTGAAATAAATCAAGGAGAGAAAGTCAATTATCATATGATTTCACTTACTTGTGGATCATAAGGAATAACATGGAGGATATTAGGAGAAGGAAAGGAAAAGTGAATTGGGGGAAATCAGAGGGGGAGACGAAGCATGAGAGACTGTGAACTCTGAGAAATAAACTGAGGGTTTTGGGGGGGGTGGGGGGATGGGTGAATCTGGTGGTGGGTATTAAGGAGCGCATGTATTGCATGGAGCACTGGGTGTGGTACATAAACAATGAATCTTGGAACGCTGAAAAAATAAAACAAAATTTTTTTTAAAAATCCAAATCGGGGAGGGGCCTGGGTGGCTCAGTCAATTAAGCATCTGCCTTCAGCTCAGGTCATGATCCCAGGGTCCCGGGATCAAGCTTCGCATCAGGCTCCCTGCTCAGTGGGGAGTCTGCTTCTCCCTCTCCTGCCACTCCCCCATTTGTGCGCTCGCTCGCTCTCTCTCTGAGAAATAAATAAATAAAATCCTTTAAAAATTAAAAATAAAATAAAATTCAAATTGGCTTTCAGGATCTGTCTTTGTGGCTGTTGGCAGATTTCATGGGGTGGGGGGTGGAATCTTTATACTGATGCTAACCCTCCAAGACACTGTAAAGAAAAGGCGAAATGAATAAAATTTTAAGGAATCGGCCAAGTCTCCTCAGCTCTAAAGATGCTCATTTAGAGTTTAAGAGCTCTGCATATTACAGGGCCTGGGGACGGTTAGGAGAGAGGCATAGAAAAGAGGTAAGAGCCTAGTCAGAAGAGAAAGTGAGGCATCTCCAGCCCCCTTGGAAGTCTGGGTGAACCAGGTGCCTTGTGTACATGATGTCTGGTGGTGGAGAAAGGGGAGCAGAACCCTCTGAGTGACAAAGGTCCAATCCTTCTACATGTTTCCTGTAGTGGAAAGAGACCAAGGAGGTCAAGATAATGAGACAAAAATCCAGCCCAGTCCCTCTGCCTCCAGCATTCCCACAGCTTGGGAAAAGGGTGAGGACCCCAGAGCACCAGACCTGGTGATTTTTCTGCCTCTCCTGAATGTAGCTTGATTAGTCTAGGTCCCAGCTGGTAGTCAATCAGAAGCTCATCCCTAGGAGCAAACAATGTCACTCTACCTCCTGGCTACAGCAATTGGAGTTGAGGTGGGGGCCACTCCTTCTTCAGATCTGGTGAGGTCAATAATAACCCCTTATGTGTTCCTAGCATGTTTGAGGTACCCAACACTTCAGCAACTTCCCCTTTGTTAACTCTTTTGATCCTCAAATCAGACAAAGAAAATAGGGTAGATGCTGATTAGCAACCCAAGTCCAGGGTTCCGGAGGCAATGAGCCTGGACAGTTACTCACAGATAGAGGAGGACCAGGCTCGTAGCCAGGAGAAGCCAGGTTTCCATGGAAAAGCTTGGGATCAGGTCCATGGCCAGTTTTCCTCTGTGAATTCTCTCTGCTTCCGTTCAGCAGTGTCTGCTAGTCCTTGTTGGCTTGTGGGTGCGGAGCTTCCCCTCTCACCAGCGGTGATTCAGTGAGGCTGGGATGTATATACTGAAAAGGGGGTGGGGCTGGAGCAACAGCCAGTAGCACGGGCCACCCGAGCTCCACCCACAGGTGCTCCCCAGCCATGAGTGCTGACAAAGCATCCTGGACACTCCAAATTTGACCTTCTATGAGTTCATATTCTGTGGAAAATCAATAAACAACTCAGTGTTACCGGTAATCTCAAAACTTACAGAAACTCATTAAAATTACTGTCCTTAAATCTCTAACCTGTCCTTGTCAGCATGGCTCCCTGCACCTCTAAATACTTGAAACTCTGCAAGAAAGTGTAGATCTACATATCTTTACTGATGTAGTTTTCTCTGCCTAGAAATGCCCCTATACCCCCTACAAGGATCCTTACTCATCCTTCAAACCTAGATCCAACAGAATCCCCTCTGTTAGAGTCTTTCCTCCTCAATATCCTTGAACAGATATAACCACTTCATCCCCTGGGAAATTTCTGTCCCCCAGCCCCAGTTCTATTATCGTCCTTTCTACCCTCCAGTCCCATAGTTGGTCCTCACACCTCTTTGCCTTACAAATAGAGAGCTTCTCAAGGTTGCAGTCTGAGTACTTGTCAACATTATGTCCCTAGTCCCCAGCCAAGCCCTATATGCTCAGAGGAGCATCCAGAAAGATTGGTGGAGTTAAGTTGTTAAAGGTAAAATTGCGGGGCTTCCTGTGTGTCCTTTCTGGGTGGATTGTTGGTGACCAGGTCACATACCTGCTGTGAGATCTAAGAACAAACCTGGAAATTACACTGCTCATTAATACCACTCTGACCCATGTTCTGTGTCTGCATGGCCTGAGAAACTGGATTATGTGGCATACCTCAGGAACCTCTGGGACAATGGAGCCCTGCAAAGAGATAATTAAGAAAGAAGTGGCTGCAATCTTGAATAGCAACAAGGGACAGACATAGGAAGCTGGAAGATGATCCCCAGAGAGTCCTAGGAATTCTGAAATATTTCTCTTTTTTTATTAAATTTTTTATTTATTTTCAGCGTAACAGTATTCATTGTTTTTTCACCACACCCAGTGCTCCATGCAATCTGTGCCCTCCCTAATACCCACCACCTGGTTCCCCCAACCTCCCACCCCCCGCCCCTTCAAAACCCTCAGGTTGTTTTTCAGAGTCCATAGTCTCTCATGGTTCACTTACCCTTCCAATTTCCCTCAACTCCCTTCTCCTCTCCATCTACCCTTGTCCTCTATATTATTTGTTATGCTCCACAAATAAGTGAAACCATATGATACTTGACTCTCTCTGCTTGACTTATTTCACTCAGCATAATCTCTTCCAGTCCTGTCCATGTTGCTACAAAAGTTGGGTATTCATCCTTTCTGATGGAGGCATAATACTCCATAGTGTATATGGACCACATCTTCCTTATCCATTCATCCGTCGAAGGGCATCTTGGTTCTTTCCACAGTGTGGCGACCGTGGCCATTGCTGCTATAAACATTGGGGTACAGATGGCTCTTCTTTTCACTACATCTGTATCTTTGGGGTAAATACCCAGTAGTGCAATTGCAGGGTCATAGGGAAGCTCTATTTTTAATTTCCTGAGGAATCTCCACACTGTTCTCCAAAGTGGCTGCACCAGTTTGCATTCCCACCAACAGTGTAAGAGGGTTCCCCTTTCTCCACATCCTCTCCAACACACGTTGTTTCCTGTCTTGCTAATTTTGGCCATTCTAACTGGTGTAAGGTGGTATCTCAATGTGGTTTTGATTTGAATCTCCCTGATGGCTAGTGATGATGAACATTTTTTCATGTGTCTGGTAGCCATTTGTATGTCTTCATTGGAGAAGTGTCTGTTCATATCTTCTGCCCATTTTTTAATTCTGAAATATTTCTGCCCCCTTTTGGTGCCTTCACTGGGCACCATTCCAGAGGTCATGCTATTATCCCTGTTTACAGATACAGAGACTGAAACTCACTGACTGCATTGGGTTTCCAACAGCCACTGATAACAAGAACAAATTGTAAATAAGTAAACATGAAGAGAGACTGAAAAGTCTGTGTTCTGAAATATCGGTATTCAGTGCTTGCCCTTCCCTGATAAGGGTCACTACAGGAAATAGGGAAACCCAGGCTGCAACAGCAAACTGGCTAAAATTCTGTCCCTAACTCCATGGTGACCCACACAGCAACTTCTTTGGGGGTCTTCCAGAACAAAGGACTCTGCCTCATCTCAGCAAGGAAGACACATGCAAGATGGCAAGTAAGTATATTCTTGGGTGGGATCTCCCCACCCCCGTGTTCCCCAGCAGAGAACTACAGAGAGCACACAAAAACAAGGAAAGATTCCAGTCATCTGATAATCTGGACAATTAATTCTCTCACCTAAACACAAAGCCTCTCTTATTTTACTTTATTTTACCCACAGAGACTTGGTTTCAACCTTCTCCAAATCCCAGGCTTGGCTGGAATGACTCGTAACTGAGCCTAATTTGAGCATCCACCTGCCCTTTTCACCTCAGTGCCTGCCCCAGCTGCATGGAATCCATCCCCACAGCGATAGGCTAGTCATTGCTGGGGACTGAAATGCATCCAGCACTGGCCCAATGCAAATGGCCTTGTCTGCAAGGGTGAAATAATAGAGGCATGAGCTTTGCACCCCATCCTTCTCCAGGAGGAACACCTCACCCAAGGAGACTCACATCCTCAGAGTTGCACAGAGGGTGTGAAGGAAGACATGTGTGTTGGAAGAACACCGCACATACCCCATGGCTCTCATCTACTCCTTCCTGCACTATGTTCATCATGTACTTTCCATACTCTGCTCCAATGCATGGGGTAGAAATATAACTAGGACCCAGACATCATTCAGTTGTAGCAGAGAAAACTAACAGACAATTTTAGTACAGCCAAGAAAAAAGTAACCATGCATTCTTTTCAACAGGGAACAGCTTATCAGCTTTCTCTGTTTCCTTAGATATTGGTCAAGTTGAATCTCAAATAACATTCAAGGAAGATTGAGTTCAAAACCTACTCAGGTGTAATCTGAAACTGGCTCCTGTAGGCAAAAAGGCAGGAAGACATCTGAGTAATAGAATACCACCCCAGATCAGCACAGCCAAATGCCATATCTTAATAGTTTAGAGAGGCCTTATCTTGTTTCAGTCATTTGCACTATCCAGAACATCTCAACACCACATCACTATGTTGAAGCTGTGTCTTTGGGGCAATTTCTGGGATGGGGAAGGCAGCAAAACACACATTCCAAGGACAGAGGAGAGGGCAAGTCATCTCCAATTGCCTGGACCAATTCATGGGTCAACAAGCAGTTGTCTCTAATTGTTGAACTCCTAGTATGTTTTGCTTGGCCCTCGGCTGGCACACCTAATGCAGCTATGATAACACACTCTGATCAAGTTGGATTTGACTCTGGAACTCAAGGGTGGTGAATGAGAAAAATAGAAATATCAGTTATCACATTAACTGATTAAGAAAAGTCCTATCATCAAAATATTTTTAGAAAAAGCATTTGATAATATTCAATTCCCATTTATGACATAAAAGTCTTAAAGTACTAATAGGGAATTTTCTTAACATGATGAAAGGATCTACCAAAAAACCTAAAGGAAATATCATTCTTCATAGTATAAAAGTACTTTCCTCTTATACCACTTCAATGTTTTACCTTATAAACATATAGCCTTTCAAAAGTAGTAACTTCTTTTAAATAATAAAATCTCTTCAATTAACTTTTTGCTGTATTTGAGAAGAACATCACTACTTGTTTTTGTCAGGAACCCAGCTTGGGGCTCCCAGGATAAAAAGTTCAAAAATCACTGAAAAAAATTACATATTTTTCTACCTTGAAAAACTTCCTGGGGTACCTGGGTGGCTCAGTGGGTTGAGCCTCTGCCTTCAGCTCAGGTCATGATCCCAGAGTCCTGGAATCAAGCCCCGCATCAGGCTCTCTGCTCAGCAGGGAGCCTGCTTCCCCCTCTCTCTGCTGCCTCTCTGCCTACTTGTGATCTCTCTCTCTGTCAAACAAGTAAATAAAATCTTTAAAAACAACAACAACAACAAAAACTTCCTGAACTGTTCAGCAAGGGACAGAGGGGAAAGGAGAAGGCCAGAGGGTTCATTTGGCCAAGATTATCTACATTCACAAGCTGGACTTCCTGACCTTTAGTTAGAACACAGCCTTCTTTGATAATCAGATGAAAGAAATCAATCTCTCCCTAGAAAATACACAAACACTCATCAAACATTTTTGCACACAGTTCCAAGGGATTCCCAAAGAGACATGGCACAGTGGTAGCTGCCCAGCCCACTGATTTTTTCCAGACAACATGCCTTGCCAACTGCGGCCTACTTCTGAGTTCCAGCAGGAGATTCTGCTTGGTTACATGTTTATTTCCTGGACCATGGGGACCTCTCTATCCATCTGAATCAGTCTTCACTGTGCCCAGTACTAGGACACACCCTGGAGGCAAAGTGTGAACAAGATTATGACCAAGGGAGGGGCTCCTGGTGGCTGAGTCGGTGAAACATCTGGCTCTGGATCTCAGCTCAGGTCTTGATCTCAGGGATGTGAGTTCAAGCCCCATGACGGGTTCCAAGTTGAACATGGAACCCATTTAATGAAGAAAAGAAAAGACTATTACAAAAGGCACTTACATAGAGGACCTAGGTGGGGTGCTCCACTGTATGCAGATACCCCCAAAAGTATTGGGAGCTTGGGGGAAGGCAGAGAAATGTGGGACGGGGAGCCACCCTGCAGGGGGTAGGGAGAGGGTATTTCCCATAGGAGGGTGACACAGGTTGTACCATGGACAGAGGAGTATTTGACCAGAAGAGAGAAGGAGAGAGGGCATTTGGGGCTGTGAGAACGGCCAGTTTACCATCATTATCATTGGTGAGTATGTTTATAATTTCTTGGTTGCAAAGTACATTATCTAAGTCAAGCTGATTTTTATTGATGCTAATAAGGAAGTAATCAGATCACAGCCCCAGGTAAGGATCCTCCACTTCTAGGCCAAGGCTAAGGCCTACACTGGTCAGCAGGGAACTGGAGACAGGGCAGGGCCTCTGGAAAAAGCAACTACAGTGACCTGTCTTTACACCTGCCAGGGTAATTTCTGGATTTTAAAACATTTATTGAGGTAAAAGTCACATAACATAAAATTAACCATTTTTTAAATTTTTTATTTTATTTAAATTCAAATAATTAACATATAGTGTATAATTAGTTTCAGAGGTAGAGGTCAGTGATTCATCAGTCTTAAAAGTATTTTATTTATTTATTTAACAGAGATCACAAGTAGGCAGAGAGGCAGAGAGAGAGGAGGAAGCAGGCTCCCTGCTGAGCAGAGAGCCCAATGCGGGGCTCGATCCCACGACCCTGAGATCATGACCTGAGCCGAAGGCAGCGGCTTTAACCCACTGAGCCACCCAGGCGCCCCTCATCAGTCTTATATAACACCCAGCGCTCACTACATCACAAGCCCTCCTTAATGCCTGTCATCCAGTTACCCCATCTCCCCACCCACCTCCCCTCCAGCAACCCTGTTTGTTTTCTGTCATTAAGAGTCTCTCATGGTTTGTCTTCCTCTCTAATTTCATCTAGTTTTATATTTCCCTCCCTTCCCCTATGATCCTGTCTTGTTTCTTAGATTCCACATATGAGTGAAATCATATAGCTGACTTTCTCTGATTGACTTATTTTGCTGAGAATAATATCGTCTATTTCCATCCATGTCATTGCAAAAGACAAGATTTCATTTTTAATGACTGTATAATATTCCATTATACATACATTCACATCTTTATCCATTCATTTGTCTATTGACATATGGGCTCTTTCCATAGTTTGGCTACTGTGGACATTGCTACTATAAAAAACAACATTTACAGCAGCAAAACTAACCATTTTAAAGTGAATGATTCAGTGTTACTTAGTACTGTTCAAGGGAAAAACCACAATCCCAAGATGGAGTCACTTATGCTAGGCCAAGCCACCAAACCGGGACTTAGTACCTAATCTACTCGCAATTTCAACCTCTCCCAGAAACGTTGTCTTAACCAGTCAGTCAGGAATCTTCCAGTCAGTGACAATGAGGTAACCTGTCACATGGGCCCTTCTCCAACCTCCAGAGGGAAGAGGAGGTATACCACCTAATAAGATCCCTGCCCTTCCCCCTAGGGAGGATGACCTTGTTGAAATAATCTTTCCTTTTGCTAATAACTTCCTTTCTCCACCCTCCTGCCTATAAAAATCTTCCATTTTGTACAACTCCTCAAAGCACCTACTTGCTAGAGAGGGTGTAGCCTGAAGATTCGTGAATTGCTTCATAAAGCCAAAGAGATCTTCAAATTTACTCATCTCAACTTCATTTTTAATAATACATCCACAATGTTGTACAGCCACTACCTCTATTTGGTAATTGGAAGGGGAGGTACCATGAGATACTATGGACTCTGAAAAACAACCTGAGGGTTTTGAAGGGGCGGGGGGTGGGAGATTGGGGGAACCAGGTGGTGGGTATTAGGGAGGGCACAGATTGCATGGAGCACTGGGTGTGGTGAAAAAACAATGAATACTGTTACGCTGAAAATAAAAAAAAAATTTTAAAAATGGATCTTGGAAAGCTGAAAAAATAAAGTAAAATTAAAAAAATAAAATAAAATGCTAAATATGCAAATGATTAATATAAAAAATAAAGATAATACACCTCAAAAAAAATTTCCATTACTCCAAAATAAAATCCTGTGCCCATTAAGCAGGTTCTCCCCACTCTCTCCTTTCCCCAGCCCCTAGAAATCACTGATCTACATTCTGTCTTTAAGGATTTACCCACTCTAGATGTTTCATGTAAATGGAGTCCTGGAATATGTGATCTCTAGTGTCTGGCCCCTATTAATTTAAATTTAAAGATCTAATTGGCTTTATTCAACAATTCATGAATAAGCAGCATCCCGTCTAGTAAACAGAAGTGAGTTCCCAGGAACTATATGAAATGGAAGGATTTTACAGATAGAAGGAGGTGGGACAGGAATTTAAGAGTATATTATTTCGGGGTGGGGGGAAGAATGTATTATCCCAGGCAAAATTGCCTTCCTTAAAAGGGTTTTATCTTGCAGATGTTCTCACTGGTGCTGATCAGGAAATTCCAGATTGCCTGGGAGAGGCAGAAACTGCAGTTGGGTTAGTTATTAAGTATTGGTGGGGCTTAACATAAGTGACTCCATCTGGGGCTTTTTTCTTTTGAACACTTCCTCCACTTAGGATAATGTTTTCAAGGTTGATTCCTGTTCTGGCATGTATCAGTATTTCATTCCTCTCATGGTTCAATAGCATCCTATGATATGTACTGTCGACCTGAAAATAAAAAGCCACAATGAGAGGCAAACCAGGGTTTATTTGCGATCAAGAAACTGCAACCCAAGGGGTGGAGATTCAGGTAGAAACCCAAACACGGTTCCACTTCAGTATGAAAGCAGGGGTTTAAGAGACAAGGGGAGGGGGCAATGACATGAGTTCAAGAATAGGAAAACAAAGTTTTCTATGGAGTTTTTACAAGCTAAGCTACTCTGACTACTGGTTTTATTTTCAGAAAGTCTGAAACTACCAGTCTTATGATCCCCCTGACTTCTCAAGCAATAGCTTAAAGCAACTGCCATTTTGCCTAGTCCAAAGGTTTTGGCCAGTTCAAGCTAGGCTAGTAAGATAGTTTCTCCATAGTGCCTGCTCTAGCTCTATTTTTTTTAATTTTTTTATTTTATTTAAATTCTGCTAATTAACATATATTATTAGTTTCAGAAGTAGGGTTCAGTGATTCATCAGTTGCATACAATAACCAGTGCTCATTACATCACATACCCTCCTCACCACCCATCACCCCACTCCCCCTTCCCTCCCCTCCAGCAACCCTGTTTGTTACCTATAGTTAAGAGTCTCTTAGGGTTTCTCTCCCTCTCTGATTTCATCTTATTTTATTTTTCCTTCCCTTCCCCTATGATCCTCTGTTTTGTTTCTTGAATTCCACATATGAGTGAAATCATATAATTCGCTTTCTCTGATTAACTTATTTCACTTAGCATAATACCTTCTAGTTCCACCCACATCGTTGCAAATGGTAAGACTTCATTTTTTGATGACTGAGTACTATTCCACTGTGTATATATACCACATCTTCTTTATCCATTCATCTGTCAATGGATATCTGGGCTCTTTTCATAGTTTGGCTATTGTGGACATTGCTGCTACAAACACTGGTAGAAGGAGGTGGGACAGGAATTTAAGAGTATATTTTTTGGATAAATACCTAGTAGTGCAAGATCTATAAAGAGCTTACCAAATTCAACACCCAAAAAACGAATAATCCAGTCAAGAAATGGGCAGAAGACAAACAGACATTTCTCCAAAGAAGACGTACAAATGGCTTACAAACACATGAAAAATTGTCCCAGCTCTATTTTCAACTGACTCCAGTCATGACAATTTTTCGTCATATATATCACAATTGTTTGTCCATTTGAGACAGGGAAACTAAAGGGACATCATGAAAATCTGCTTCTTGGCTCCTGTTCTTACTTCTATTCTCACTAGGACTGACACCACATCTTACATACGCTTTATTGAACAGATAATGTACGTCCTTCTTGTAAAGGTCAAGGAGTTAATGATTTCTTTGAGGTTTTCTAGCACAACAAATAACACCTAAAGAGTAACTGTGTGGATCATCATGAATGTTTACCAAGACCACTGACTTAACACGACATCCTGGTTCCAGGGCATAAGTGACTTATGGAGAACAACTAAACATTCATCTTTGTCCCTGGATTACTGAGAAGACACTGTGCACCAGACCATCATCCTCAGTAAAAACCTGGGCCCCAAGCAATGATGAAATTCACTCTTCTTTCCTTTCTGAGTTTCCCAGACACTCTGTCCATATCTACACTCTACATATCTTGAATAAACTCTGCTCTATTTTCCTGTTGGCTTGTGTTCTATTTCTATCCTGTGCAAAGCCAAGGACCCCCCTTAGCTTGTCTTGTGGGACCCCCCCCCAACTCTGGGTCCTTAGACCCAACCAGCCTACATCACATCCATCCATTAATTTCCATTGTTTCCACATTTTGGCTATTGTGAATGGTCCTGCTATGGATATGCAGGCAGATGTATCTCTTTGAGAAATTTGTCAGTTTTCTTAGGTATTTAACTACAAGTGGAGCTGGTGGGTCTATGGTAGTTCTATGATTAACATTTTGAGGAACTGCCAAACTGTTTTCCACAGTGGCTGCAGCATTTTACATTGTCACCAAAAATGTATGGGGGTTCCAATTTCTCCACACCCCCCCAATACTTGCTATTTTCCTTTTTATATTTTTATAGATATCTGTGTGGTTATGAAGTAATAAGATTTCTGGGCTTTTTAATTCTGTGCAACCAAAATGGTTAAGAATCTGAAGGACCATATCCAACATCTATAAAGAACTTTTAAAACTCAACACCTAAAAAAAGAAATGCTATTAAGAAATGGGCAGAAGGGATGACTTGGTGGCTCAGTCAGTTAGTCATCTGCCTTCGGCTCACGTCATGATCCCTGAGTCCTGGGATCGGGTAGGGCATCAGGCTCCTTGCTTGGCACAGAGCCTGGTTCTCCCTCTGCCTGCCACTCCCCCTACTTGTGCTTGCTCACTCTCTCTCTCTCTTTCTGACAAATAAATGAATCTTTGAAAAAAATCTTAAATAAAAAATGGACAGAAGACATGAACAGATACTTTTCCAAAGAAGACCTACAGATGGCCAATAGACGTGTGAAAAGATGTTCAACATCACTCCTCATCAGGGACATACAAATCAAAACTACAATAAGGTTTCACCTCACACCTGTCAGAATGGCTATAATTAACAACACAAGAAACAACAGATCTTGGCCAGGATGTGGAGAAAGGGGAACCTTCATGCGCTGTTGGTGGGAATGCAAACTGGTGCAGCCACTCTGGAAAATGGTATGGAGGTTCCTCAAAAAGTTAAAAATAGAACTATCCTAGGATCTAGCAATTACACTACTAAGTATTTACCCAAAGAATACAAAAATATTAATCCAAAGGGATACATGCATCCCTATATTTATAGCAGCATTATTTATAATAGCTGAGTTATGGAAAGAGCTCAAATGTCCATGGACTGATGAATGGATAAAGATAAGGATAAGGATAACATTCCATTGGGTGTATATATACACAATGGAATGTTACTCAGCCATAAAAAATAATGAATTCTTGCCACTTGCAACATGAATGAAGCTAGAGAGTATTATACAAAATGAAATAAGTCAGTCAGGGAAAGACAGGTATCATGATTTCATTCATATGTGAAATTTAAGACACAAAACAAATGATCATAGGGGAAAAAGAGGCAAACCAAAAAACGGGCTCTTTTTTTTTTTTAAGATTTTATTTATTTATTTGACAGACAGAGATCACAAGTAGGCAGAGAGGCAGGCAGAGAGAGAGGAAGAAGCAGGCTCCCCGATGAGCAGAGAGCCCGATGCAGGGCTCGATCCCAGGAGCCTGGGATCATGACCTGAGCCGAAGGCAGAGGCTTTAACCCACTGAGCCACCCAGGTGCCCCCAAAAAACGGACTCTTAACTACAGAGAAGAAACTGAAGGTTACTAGAGGGGAGGTGTGTGGGGAAACGGATGAAATAGGTAATGAGGATTAAGGAGGGCACTTGTGATAAGTACCTGCTGGTGTATGTAAGTGCTGAATCACTAAATTGTATACCTGAAATTAATACTACACTGTATCTTAACTAACTTGAATTAAAAAAAAAAAGAATCTGAGAGAACATGACAGAGATAGAGAGGGACAAGGAAGAGTGTGATTGGAACCTGGCCCAGGTAGCCCCTGAGCTTTCTGTAGACTCCAGAAATATCCATGCTCTCTATTGTATAGACGGTCAGCAAATAGCGATCTGCAGAACTGACTGACACGCAGGCCCTGTGGGAGTTATTTAAACACCCTCAAGCCTCAGCTGCCTCTCCTGTTGACAATTAAGCCTTCCCTTCCAAAAGGAGGACCAGACCAGACCCTGGGCATGTCCTGCAGGACCATGGGGCCTGATCTGCAAGTCGGGCTCATGGTGGCTTTGACTTAAGAGAACATGTGGCCAGCTAGGTATCTGACCCTCAAGCAAACGTTCACTCAGTATGAGCTCATAAACAGGTCAACATGAGGCTGAGAGAGGGCAAGAGTTATAGAGTAACCTCAAATTGGGTAATATGTTTTCTTTGAACAAGAGGAGGAAATGTGAGCGTTAAGGTTTAATTAACAAAATGATTAAAAAGTTCAGAGTTGGGCGCCTGGGTGGCTCAGTCAGTTAAGCCTCTGCCTTCAGCTCAGGTCATGATCCCAGCCAGGGTCCTGGGTTGGAGCCCCACATCTGGCTCCCTGCTCAGCGGGAAGCCTGCTTCTCCCACTACCCCGGCTTCTGTTCCCTCTCTCACTGTGTCTCTCTCTGTCAAATAAATAAATAAAATCTTTAAAAAAAAAAAAAAGTTCGGAGTTTACCACATGCAGACTGTTTATCTTCTTCCTTCTTATTGATTATGTTTAAATGGCTCTTTTTACTGCCCGTTCTGTGAGGAGCCGCTGAGATCATAAATGCTTAGAGACTTTGTTTCCTGGGTTCTAATTGGAGCCTGCGATGTTTGTCCAGTTGTGTAAACACAGGGCAGGGAGCAGGACCACCACACCTCACTTTTCCCTACTCCAGTAGTATCTAAAGACCCATTTGGTTGAGATCACTTTCCTCCTCTTTTCCTGGTCTAGGCAGAATTTTTCTCTAAACAGTTTTCTAAGTTGAATACATAGTAGGCTAAGAAAAGGTAAATCACAAAGGAATCAAAAAATAGGAGTAAGGAGAGCTCATTCTCTCCTTACCAACACAGTGTGTTTATAAAATTCAGTCAGGACTTGAAGGCAGGGCTGGGACTAGAGTGAGGGGAGTGAGGCATTCCATTGAGCCCAAAATTGCCAAAAATCTTAGTAATCAAATAAATATTCTAATGCAGTAAGATTATACTCTAATGCAATACTTTTTAAAAAGTCAGGGGCACCTGGGTGGCTCAATCAATTGAGTGTCTGACTCTTCATCTCAGCTCAAGTCTTAATCTCAGGGTTGTGAGTTCAAGCCCTGAACTGGGCTCCAAGGGGTGAGCACTTACTTTAAAAAATCAGTATTAATGCAAAAAAATCAATGAGTGACAAAATATCAAAAATTTAAATAAAGACAGGATCAATAGGTTAATTTTATCTACACACCAGGGTCCATATGCAACTTATACCAGATGCATCAAAAAGTAAAATGCATTGACAGATGTATAGAGGGATAGACTGACAGATGATAAAGCAAATAAAGCAAAATGCTAATTGTTCTATCCAGGTGGTGAAGACACAAGTATTTATAATTTTTCCATCTTTCTTTTCAAATTTTCTATATTTAAAACTGTCATTATAAAAATTGGTAAAGAAATTATTATTAGTATTTCGGAGTGCCTGGGTGGCTCAGTGGGTTAAGCCTCTGCCTTCAGCTCAGGTCATGATCCCAGAGTCCTGGGATCGAGCCCCGCATCAGGCTCTCTGCTCAGCGGGGAGCCTGCTTCCCCCTCTCTCTCTGCCTGCCTCGCTGCCTACTTGTGATCTCTCTCTGTCAAATAAATAAATAAAATCTTACAAAAAAAGAAATTATTATTAGTATTTCCTCACTCCCCAGCCCTAGTCAGACTCTCGCCTCTCCCTGACAGTAACCACAGCCTGATCTCCTTACGGAAGGCAACCTTTGCTCATCTAATCTGGGCTCCCAATTTGATACCCCCACAGTCAGGTGCTGCCTGTGCCTGATCCAGATGAGAAGTGACTGCCCCAGCTGCATTCCCAGCACCCCTCTTCAGACTCCATGCTTCACACTGGAGTCTTTGCAGGTCCCTGCACACCCTGTGCTACCTCTATACTTCTGTGCCTTTGCTCATGCTGTGCCAACTGCCTTATTCTCCCCTGAATGCCTCCACACATTTAAGATTCCTCCTGGAACTTAAACATGGTGGGTTAAACACAGTATTTACCTCTGAAGCCTCCTGAAGCATTAAAATAAACGTAAAAGTAAAGTAAAAGGCATTAAAAGGCTTTCTTAAAAGGCATTAATTTACAAGGACCAAGACAATCAGACAGGAGAAAAGAGCACCAAATGTTTGAAACTAGCAAGTACACATAGCCAAGAGTCACCAGGAGCTCTTCACACCAGGTATCCTCCTTAGCACTCTCTTTAGTCTTCAGAAAAACCATATGCAGTAGGCACTTTTTTTAAAGATTTTATTTATTTATTTGACAGAGAGACAGAGATCACACGTAGGCAGAGAGGCAGGCAGAGGGGTCGGGGGGAAGCAGGCTCCCTGCCAAGCAGACAGCATGATGTGGGGCTCAATCCCAGGACCGTGAGATCATGACCTAAGCTGAAGGCAGAGGCTTAACCAACCCACTGAGACACCCAGGTGCCCCAGCAGTAGTCACTCATATCATCAACCCCCTTTTATAGGCACATAGAGGTTAAGTCACTTGGGCAAGGTCATACAGCTACAGGGCCAGGATGTAAACCCAGGTGGTGTGGCCCCACGGTCTATGCTAAGACCATTGTATGTCTGGCATGAGAGGTCACTTGGCATAGCAGACAAAGCTGGGGCCTGCAGCACTAGGGAGACCAGAAAGAAAGAGAACCAGGAAGACTTAGGAACTGAATGTACCCCGTACCTCTGAAATCAGGAAGTGTGAGTGAGGCTGAAAAGAGTCTGTATAATAAAGAGACAGACTTCCAGATTCCCTGCTGTACTGAGTTGGACAGTGATCCCCTGAAACATCATGTCTGCCAGCAAACTGAGGATGTGGCGTTATTTGGAAGTAGGGTCTTCGCAAATGTATTTAGTTAAGAGGAGGTCACAGTGGAATAGAGTAGCCCCACTGCAATGACAGGTATTCTTCTAAGAAGAGACACAGGGACACAGAGAGGGAAGGCAGCTGTGTGAAGAAGGAGGCAGAGATTGAATGATGCTACCATGAGCTCAGG
This sequence comes from Martes martes, assembly GCF_963455335.1. Classification (NCBI taxonomy): domain Eukaryota; kingdom Metazoa; phylum Chordata; class Mammalia; order Carnivora; family Mustelidae; genus Martes; species Martes martes. The sequence continues at coordinate 9,286,252 of NC_137906.1, forward strand.
AACACCAAGGACTGCCAGCAACCACCAGAAACTAGGAAGGGCCATGGAGCAGACTCTCCTCCAGAGGCTCCAAGAAGAATCAACCATGCCCACACTCTGATCTCAGACTTTTTGGCCTCCAGAACTATGAGAGAATACATGTCTGTTGTTTTAAGCCGCCCAGTTTGTGGTGCTTCATTACGGCTACCCCTAGTCTGCCCTGCAGAAGACCGAGAGACTATTCTCTGCACATGCTGATAAACTCTGGACTTGAGACCCCAGGCAGAGAGGAGGACAGACCATGGGACTGAAAGCAAGAGGATCCAGAAGATTTCCATCTCCCTCTGCCACCCAGCAAGCAGGCCACACTTCTGCCTCCCAGGCAGAAGACCAGAAAATCCCTTCTTGGGAAACAGAGTAGCCCTACAGATCTACTAATCCTGATATTTAGGGAGTCTCCAGCCAGATGGTTCTTCGCTGAAGCCAAATCCCATACACGCCCAGATATGAGCAAGACAGGCAGGGACAGGCTGGCATTCAAGGGAAAGATCAACACAAAAAGGAAAAGGAGCTCTAAGAAAAAGAAGCAAAGAAGGGAAGGAAGGGAGCTTTGAAAACAGCTGCAGTAGCCTGAAAGCTGTAATCAGATGATATCAGAGAAGACAGTTTAAAAGAATCTTATAAATAAAAAGTGTAATAGAACACGTAACATTCCATAGAAAGGTAGGAAGGTAAAATTAGGGTATTCACTTGGAAAGAAAACTAAGACAAAGAGAAGGAAAATGGGAGAGAAGAAAACTTAAGAATCACTGCATGAGTTCTATCATGAACCAACCTGGGGTTTCAGAGCAGAGAATAGGAAAAAATGAAAAAAATAATTCAAGACATGTCCCCAGAACTGAAGCACAAGGGTCTCTAGATTGAAAGGCCAATATAGTACGGCTTGATACGGTAGCCCCTGGGACATGTGGCTAGTGACATTGTAATATAAATCTATTAAAAATAGGTGAAATCAGAAATGCAGTTCCTCAGCCACACTGACCACATTTCTTTTTTTTTTAAGATTTTATTTATTTGATAGAGAGAGAGAGATCACAAGTAGGCAGAAAAGCAGGCAGAGAGAGAGGAGGAAGCAGGCTCCCTGCTGAGTGGAGAGCCCGATGTGGGGCTAGATCCCAGGACCCTGAGATCATGACCTAAGCCAAAGGCAGAGGCTTAACCCATTGAGCCACCCAGGCGCCCCCTGGCCACACTTCAAGTGTGCAATCGCCTCATGTGGCTGGAGGCAACCATAGAATAACACAGACACAGAACATTTGCATCATTGCAGAAAGGCCTCTTGGACACCTCTGCCTGGCAAAATGGATGAAGGCACACCTTCGTGAGCGTTCAGAACACCAGGGACAAAAAGAAGATTCCCTCAAGCTTCCAGAAATGGGGTGTCGCTGGGATGGTGCAAGAAACAGGTCACATACAAAGGCTCAGACATCAGAGGGCATTCAAGTTCTCAAAGCAACACCCTGTGTCTTCAAGGCAAGTGGTCAGGGATGGGAGAGGAAGGAAACAAACAAATAAACATGACTCTGTGTCTTGAAATTCAGAGAGAAAATTCTAGCCTGCCTAGAATTCCATGTCCAAACCATCAATCAAGCATGAGGGTAGAAAATAGGTATATTCAGACATGCACATTCTTGAAAAAGAACAAACAAAAACTTACTCTTCTGCATCATTCTAATGAAAGCTACAAAATGAGGGAGAAAACCAAGAAAGAGGAGCCACAAGAACAGAAAGGGGAGGGAAAGGCCCAGGATGGCGGCCCTGCACAAGCTGCAGGGAGCAAGCAGACTAGACCAAAGCAGGGAGAGAGCCACAGGAGGGTCTGGCCATGCAGGGGGGAGTGATGCTTCTGGTGGAAAATGGAAGATGGGGCATAGAAAAATCAAATTTTACAAAAAGGAAATATTGATTCCAAGTAATATTAAAAGTTGTCAAGAGAACAGAATCAGGAGCATAGACATGTGAGTGGCTCAACTGTGAATAGAAAGGAATTAAATCATATTGATGCAGCTCTGAATAGGAATTAAATCCCACCCCTGCTTTAGGAGGGTGGGAAGTGAGTATGAGGCAAGAGGATATTAGCAACCTAAACTTTCAGCTTCCAAGTAATCAATAAATAGCAGTAGGAGCATGCCATTTAATGACACAGTAGTGAATGCCAGAAGAAACTACTAAACTGGTTGAAAATGGACTCTGGAGGGAAAAATGGGAACAGAGATCAGGTGAAGCAAGGCACCACTAGCTTTGTTATAACCACTGTACTGTTCAACTTTTTAAAGTATGTCCACCTATACATTTGATTTGTTAAAATAAATTTTTAGAAGCCTCAAACCAAGTATCAGCTCCTCCTAGCCCTCTTTGGGGTCAAGTGTGCCTTCTGTGTGTTCTCAAAGCACCGAGGTTGACCTTCCACCATATTGAATCAGTTTGTTCATGGGTCTGAACTTTCCCCACCAAAGGCATCTCTCGCGTGACCCAGAGTGGTGCTCAGGAAATGTTTGTGGGCCTAAACAAAAGTCAGGACAAGAACCTTCCTGCTAACTTTCTAAGCATGTTTGAGGTTCAGATGAACCTCCTGATAGCACGCGTTGGAAAACGTCCAAACAAAGCCATGAATGATACTGGTAGAAGTCCACATGCTATTTCCAATATATGTTTCACAAACAGTCACAAAACACACACAAAAAAGACGTTTTTACTGAAGGCCTAGTGTGTTCTCAGCTGGGCTCTGAGAAGACATCAGCAAGGCCAACGATAGCCTCAAAGTCATCCCTGTCTGCCAGGGGCCCTTGGACTCCAGCCTAGCACTGGGACTAAAGAGTTTGTCAGCATAATGAGTGCGGCCACGGGTCTGGAAGGCTCTGCCTTTTCTACTCTCTCACCATAAGCAAGTCATTAACCTTTCTGTGCCTCAGTTTGCTTAGAGGGCTGTTAGGAGGATTAAATGAAAAGTGTGTAAAATTAAAGCCTCAGACTCAAACAGCAAATCTCTTTTCAGCTCTCTGATTCTTTCACCTGTGCTGAACAATCACCCGTGTTATGGCACCATTTGCAGAAATAAGAGACACAATGCTGCTGAAAACACACAAATTCTCAAAGAAAATAGAGCTTTTTAACTTTTCAAAATGAGATCATCATCACCCCCCACTTTTCTGCTCTTTCCTTGCTCTTCCCGGAATGAGCTCAGGATGTTTGGGGTGTGACTTCTGATCTGGGAAAGTGGGCCTTAGATGTCTCTCTTCCCTGGACCTTATAGGTGATACTTGCTCTCTGCCCTGGTTCTACAGAGGGTCCATGATGGTCTGGTAGCTGGAAGTAACCCCTGCTTGACCTGGGTCCCTCTCACTAGCACCTGGGACCCAGCCCCACCTTCCACCCAGCTTTGCTGAGAGTGTACGTTCACTGCTATGGGTCCCCTAGCCTTCTGGTGACACCCATATGTTGGCCAACAGGCTCTCTCCACAGGTCCTGGTGTAGACTGAACTGTACCCCCTCCAAATCAGTATGTTGATGTCCTAACTCCCAGCAATTCAAAATGTGACTGCAGTTGGAGACATGGCCTTTAAGATGAAAATGAAAGTTAAATGAGGTCACTAGCTGTTGGAGAGGATGTGGAGAAAGGGGAACCCTCTTCCACTGTTGGTGGGAATGCAAACTGGTGCAGCCACTTTGGAGAACAGTGTGGAGATTCCTCAGGAAATTAAAAATAGAGCTTCCCTATGACCCTGCAATTGCACTGCTGGGTATTTACCCCAAAGATACAGATGGAGTGAAAAGAAGGGCCATCTGTACCCCAATGTTTATAGCAGCAATGGCCACGGTCGCCACACTGTGGAAAGAACCAAGATGCCCTTCAACGGATGAATGGATAAGGAAGATGTGGTCCATATACACTATGGAGTATTATGCCTCCATCAGAAAGGACGAATACCCAACTTTTGTAGCAACATGGACAGGACTGGAAGAGATTATGTTGAGTGAAATAAGTCAAGCAGAGAAAGTCAAGTATCATATGGTTTCACTTATTGGTGGAGCATGACAAATAATATAGAGGACAAGGGTAGATGGAGAGGAGAAGGGAGTTGAGGGAAATTGGAAGGGGAGGTGAACCATGAGAGACTATGGACTCTGAAAAACAACCTGAGGGTTTTGAAGGGGCGGGGTGGGAGGGTGGGGGAACCAGGTGGTGGGTATTAGGGAGGGCACAGATTGCATGGAGCACTGGGTGTGGTGAAAAAACAATGAATACTGTTACGCTGAAAATAAATAAAAAATTAAAAAAAAAATGCAAAAAAAAAATAATAATAATAATAATAATAATAATAAATAAATAAATAAATAAATAAATTGGGTGTTAGTTTTCCTTTTCCTTTTCCTTTTTGTCTGGAGCATATACCACAGTTTTCAGAGGAATGAGATTAATAACTGGTAGGTTGGAAATCTTGATAGAAGTGAAATTGTCTTGGGCGACTGGGAGGCTCAGCCAGTTGAGTGTCTGCCTTCAGCTCAGGTCATGATCTCAGGGTCTTGGGATTGAGCCCAGGGTCAGGCTCCCTGCTCAGTGAGGAGTCTGCTTCTCCCTCTCCCTCTGCCCTTCCCCTCTGCTTGTGGTCTTCCCCCCTCTCTCTAATAAATAAACAAAATCTTTGAAAAAAAGTTAAATTGTTTTTATTTCTCCATCATTAAGTACCATGCCCAGTGAGAGAGCTTAGGAAGACATGCTTATCCATGGATGACAGTGAGAGCCTTTTTGTGCTCAGCCATTCTCTCCTAGCTGGCCAACTGCTAATGCTGCCCTCACCTCCAGTTCCAGAGCCTCTACTGGCCACTCCCATGGGCTTGTAGCTCTCTCCATGGAGTCTAGCATAGTCCTAGAAAGCAAAGTCCTCACAGGGAGAAAATACACAGAATTGCTGTGTTGGAACAGAGGACATATCTAAAGGATGAGAAAAGGATAGGAAGGAAGAAACTGGGCTGCATCTTGAGTGAGCACTCCAAGATCAGCCAAAGAGTCATGTCTGACCTCCTGGAATGGCTCTTTTCAAATGCGAGCTACCTATGGAGGCAGAAAACAGATGTCAGAAGACAATGATGCCAAGAGGACAAGGCTCAGGTCTCCCATCAAATTTACCCAGATCAGCTTTGTAAATTGTGATTTAGCATTCCTTCCAAGAATGTAGTCAAGGGCCACAGAAGTTCTCTGGGTCACAAAGTGACCTACAAACAGAGGCGGTGAAGCAGGCAGAGAGTGGAAATCGGGAAATGGCCAGATCAGACCAGATGTGACATTATGGAGGAAATGAAGGGACAGTTGGAACAGTATTGTTGGGGAGAAGTCGCAGGAGTTTAGACCCAAGGGTCTCACTCCAATCTGTTATTCATTCATTTGACTGTGGGCAAGACCCTTCCACTCTCCACTCCTTGTCCACATGTAAGGAGGTTATACTAAATGTACTCAATGCCCAGGTGCTAGGATTCTATAACTAAGTTTTAAACTTCCAAGGTTACAGACCTAGAAAACAGAGATAGAAGGCAGAAGTGGTGGCTGAGATCAATAACCAGAGAGAATATGTTGCAACTCAAATCAAGTCACCAATTACAACACACATCTGATGTTTTCCCAAGCACTGCTTTGCTGGCATAATCCTGGTTGAATATTAAACAATGACCTCAACTTGGCAAATGAACCTTAGGAAGTTCAGATTATAACCAGACTAGTACAAGCAGGTTGAGAATATGAACTCGGCTCACCAGGGAAACACACTATGATGAAACAGTTCTAGCCTGACACTTGAAGTCAAGATTTCTTTGACAGTTTCAATTCTCTCAAAATATATACATTAAAATAGAACTTAAAGGGTATTACGTGCATGACCAGGAATTATATTCACCAAGGAAAAGCCCTATGGAAGTTGACTGAAACATAATAGGTTCATACCCATTAAATTATCTGGGTGACTGGGGGGCTTAAATCAACAAATCGCAATGCTAATGAAATTACTTTAGCAATGACAGAAGCCAGAATTTTTCAAATACTTCTTAAGAAGGAGACAGGGACTGTGTAATGTTTCTTTAGAATTCTGATAGGCTAGTAGAAATGGATTCTATCTTTTCTTTTTTAGATCTCAGTAACTTAAAAACCATACAAACTATATAGTTCTCCAGTAAGGATAAATATATGAACAAATATAAAAATATGTATTATGGTCATTTTGGCTTGTAACTCCACTTTTTATTGTATTATAGTATTTAAAAGACAAAAGCATAAAAATGGGTACACAATATTTAAAGATATAATTTATGACATCAATAAAATAAAATGGGGGTGGCAAGTGGAGAGCTGTAAAGGAGTAGAGTTCCTATGTGATTGAAGCTAAGTTTAAAACAGATTGTTATAATTTCAGGGTGTCTTATATAATCCACAGGGTAAACACAAAGAAAATATCTATAGAATATACACAATAGCAAATGCAAAGGGAATCAAAACATGTCACTACAAAAAGCCAACCAAATACAAAGGAAGGTAGTAAGGTAGGAAAAGTGGGACAAAAAGGCTATATGACATGCAGAAAATAAATATCAAAATGATAATAGTGAGTCCTTCCCTATCAGTAATTACTTTAAATAAAAATATAAATTAAACTACCCAGTCAAAAGGCAGAGATTGTCAGAAATAGAATCCAACTATACTGTGTCTATAAAAGATTCACTTTAGAGGTGCCTGGGTGGCTCAGTCAGTTAATTGTCCAACTCTTGATTTCGGCTCAGGACATGATCTCAGGGTTGTGAGATCGAGCCCTGCATTGGGCTCCATGCTTAGCATGGAGCCTGCTTAAGATTCTCTCTCTCCGGAGAAGGGAGTTGAGGCAAATTGGAAGGAGAGATGAACCATGAGAGACTATGGACTCTGAAAAACAATCTGAGGGTTTTGAAGGGGCAGGGGGTGGGAAGTTGGGTAAGCCTGGTGGTGGGTATTATCGAGGGCACGTATTGCATGGAGCACTGGGTGTGGTACATAAACAATGAATTCTGGTACACTGAAATGAGGTTAAAAAAATAAAAAAAATTTTTTTAAATTTAAAAAATAAATAAATAAATTTTAAAATTTTTTAAATTAAAAAAAGACTAACCCTCTCTTTAAAAAAAGATTCTTTTTTTTAAGTTTTTTTTTAAGATTTTATTTATTTATTTGACAGAGATCACAAGTAGGCAGAGAGGCAGGCAGAGAGGCGGCAGAGGGGGGCGGGGGAAGCAGGCTCCCTGCTGAGCAGAGAGCCCGATTCGGGACTCGATCCCAGGACCCTGGGATCCTGACCTGAGCCAAAGGCAAAGGCCCAACCCATTGAGCCACCCACATGCCTCTTTTTTAAGTTTATTTTTTAAAATAACTTCTACAACCAACTTGGGTCTCAAACTCATGACTCTGAGATCAAGAATCACATCCTCTACCAACTGAGCTAGTCAGATGCCCCAAGAGATTCACTTTTTTTACGTAGGCTCCACACCCAGCATGCAGACCAATATGGGGCTTGAACCCACAACCTTAAGATCACCACCTGAGCTAAGTAAGATGAAGAGTCAGACACTTAACCAACTGTGCCACCCAGCTGCCCCTCCCCCAAGAGATTCGCTTTGGATCTAATGACATGCAAAGGTTAAAAGTTAAAGGATGTAAAAGATATTCCATGAAAATGATAACCAAAGAGAACAGGGGTGGCTATACTAATATCAGACAAAAGAGACTGTAATTCAAAAACTGCAGACTCCCCACAGCTTTCTTAGGGGAGGATTCCATAGTGTTCATTGCCACAGACCCCAGTGACCTGCTTTGCAGGAGACACAGGAAGCTTTTGACACTGTGGTAACTAATGGCCATGGAAACAGAAGACCCCCCCCCCCGCAAAAAAAAAAGGGATATGCTGCTGCACATCCCCTAGAAGGAGCTACTATTACGCCACCTTAGGACCAGGGCTGCCAGCCTCCCTTAACCTCATGGATGCCCCAGACTCCAGAGCCCTGGCTGCTCTGCCTGTGCCCACACTTCAGACCCTGATTCCATAGCCACTCTACATGCGCTCTCACTCCAAATCCCAGATCCATGGCTGCTCCATATACATCCCTATCTCAGGTACCAGAGACACCACTGCTATGGGCTAGCCAGCACCCCAGACCCCAGAGCCACTATCGCTACACACACACACCCATGCTCTAGACCCTGCCTCTGAGGCCACTGGTATGCACTCACATCTCCAGCAACAGAGCCATTGTCATTGTAGGCTATCCAATGCCAGGATTCCACAGCCACTGTCACTCTGTGAGCACCTGCACTCCAGACTCTGGCTCTGTTCTGCTCAGCAAGTGCCAGCATCTGGGCAACAGAGCCATCCCCACTGTGGACTCTTCAGTGTCCCTGACCCTGGAGCCACTGTCCTACTGCATTCCAGTCCCCTGCACCATGATGCGCACATGGTCATCTGAACTTTAGATACAATATCACCACTACTGCAAGGGCACCCACAAGCTGGATACAGTGCCAAGAGGGGTCCTTCCAGCCATGACAACCCTTAGAAGAAAAAAACCCTAGGAGAAAAAAAGATCAGGAGGTTCCAGGTAGCTGAAGACCCCAAGAGTTCCTGTAGATATTTACAGTCTTGACCACTGAGAGCCCCTTTCTGTCTTCACAAACCTTCACCGCAGCTAATGGAGCTGCACAAAGATTATGCTGCTGGGCCTTCTCTGGAGCTGGAATTGCCACATCCTGCCCAGCAAACACCCTCACACCTACCTTTAGGTAAAGGTATTCCCCACCAAAACCAGTTTCTAAAATCTGTTACAGTTGACTACTCTATCAAATGCACAGATATCAGTGCACGGCTACAAGAAACAAGCAAAGAAAAAATCAAGGAAACATGATAGCACCAAAGGAACACAATAATTTCCCTGTAACTGACCCCAAAGAAATTGATATCTATGAATTGCCAGACACAGAATTTAAAATAATTACTAGCAAGCTATAAGACAACACAAGTAACATCAAGAGAACACAGATGCATCACAATTTGATGAAACCTCTTAAACAGTACATGAACAAATGAGACAAATCAAGAGATGAATCATTAAAAAAAAAAAAAGAACCAAATGGAAATGCTCAAGGTGAAGAATACAATGACTGAAATGAAAACTGAAAAGGCGAGCAGACATGACCAAGTGGAAAAATCTGTGAGGGTTGTTATAGCGGAAAGGGGTAGGGGGATAGGGTAACTGAGTGATGGGCATTAAGGAGGGCACATGATATAATGAGCACTGAGTATTATACACAATTGAATTACTCAACTCTACCTCTGAAACTATTAATACACTACATGTTTTTTAATTGAATTTAAATAAAATAAAATATTAAAAAAACTCAAAAACAAACCATTTGAAATTACTCAGGATAAAAAAGAAAAAAGAGGGGCACCTGGGTGGCTCAGTGGGTTAAAGCCTCTGCCTTCGGCTCAGATCATGATCCCAGGGTCCTGGGATCGAGCCCCACATTAGGCTCTCTGCTCGGCAGGGAGCCTGCTCCCTCCTCTCTCTCTGCCTGCCTCTCTGCCTACTTGTGAGCTCTGTCTGTCAGATAAATGAATAAAACCTTTTAAAAAAAGATTTAAAAAGAAAAAAGAATGAAGAAGAGTGAAGAAAGCCTACAGAAATTATGAGACACTACCAAGCAAAACCATACTCACATAAAGGGAGTCCCAAAAGACAAGAGGGAAAAGGGGGAAGAAAGCTTATTTAAAGAAACAATAGCTGAAAACTTCCCAAATCTGGGGGAAAATGTAGACATCCAGATACATGAAGCTCATAGGGCACAACACATTCAACCCAGAGGACTTCACTGAAACACATTATAATAAAATTGCCAGAAATCAAAAAAAGCAAAGAATTTTGAAAGCAGCAAGAGAAAAGAATCTCATCTCATACAAAGGAACCCCCATGCTACTATCAGCTGCTTTCTCAGCAGAAATCTTGCAGGCCAAAAGACAGTGAGATAATATATAAAGAGTGCTGAAAGAAGAAAATTGTTAGGGTGCCTGGGTAGCTCAGTCAAGGTTAAGCCTCTGCCTTCAGCTCAGGTCATGATCTCAGATTCCTGGGATCGAGCCCCACATCAGGCTCCCTGCTCAGTGGAAAGTCTGCTTTTCCCTTTCCCTCTGCCCCCACTCCTGCTCGTGCTCTCTCTCGCTCTCTCTCAAATAAATAAATAAAACCTTTAAAAAGAATGCCTCACCTGGCAGAGCTGTCCTTCAGAAAACAGGAAAACATGAAGACTTTCCCAAATAAAAGCTGAGGGAATTCATCACCACTAGACCTCCTTAGGGAAATCTAAAGAGTTCTTTAAGCCAAAATGAAAGGATGCAGTTAGTAACAGGAAAACATACGAAGGTTAAAACTCACTGTTAAAGGAAAGTATACAGTCAAATTCAGAATACACTAACACTAGGGGCACCTGGGTGGCTCAGTTGGTTAAGCATCCAACTCTTTATTTCAGCTCAGGTCATGATCTCTGGGTTGTGGGATCGAGCTGTGCTTGGCTCTGCACTCAGGGCAGAATCTGCTCGTCCCTCTCCTTCCTCTTCTGCCTCTCTCCTCCAGTCTAAAATAAATAAATTTTTAAAAATAATTAAAAAATAAAACTCTTAGAAAAAAACATAGGGTAAAACCTTCATGCTATTGGATTTGACGGTGATTCCCTGCATATGACTGGATTTGGCAGTGATTTCTTGCATATGACACCAAGAACAAAATGAAATGAAAAAAAAAATGGAACAAAAGAAAAAATAGATGAGATAATACCAAAATTTAAAACTTTTGTATATCAAATGACACAATGAACAGAGTGAAAAGTAACTTATGGAATGGGACAAAATATTTATATATCATATAGTTGATAAGGATTTAATATCCCAAATATATAAAGAACTCCTACAACTTAATAATTTTAAAAGACCTCATCAAAAAATTGGCAAAGGAATTCTGGAAAACAGTATGAAGGTTCCTCAAGATGTTAAAAATAGAATTACCCTATGATCAGAGATTACACTACTAGGTATTTACCCCAAAGATACAGATGTAGTAAAAAGAAGGGGTACATATACCCCAACGTTCATAGAAACAATGTCCACATTAGCCAAACTGTAGAAGGAGCCGAGATGCCCTTCAAGAGATGAATGGATAGAGAAGATGTAGTACATATATACAATGAAATATTACTCAGCCATCAGAAAGGAGGAATACCCACCATTTGCTTTGACATGGATGGAAATGGAGGGGATTATGTTAAGTGAAATAAGTCAAGAAAAGAAAGACAATTATCATATGGTTTCACTCATATGTGGAATATAAGGAATAGTGTGGAGGAACACAGAAGAAGGGAGGGAAAACTGAATGGGAAGAAATCAAAGAGGGAGAGAAACCATGAGAGACTGAACTCCGGGAAACAAACTGAGGGTTATAGAAGGGAGGGGGGGTTGAGGGATAGGGTAACTGAGTGATGGGCATTAAAGAGGGCAAGTGATGTGATGAGCACTAGGTGTTATACATAAATAATGAATCGCTGAACACTACATCAAAGAGCAACAATGTACTATATGATGTACCATATGATGGTGAACTGAAAATTTTTTTAAAATGGCAAAGGATGTGAATAGACATTTCTCCAAAGATATACAAATGACCAACAATCACACGTAAAAATGTTCATAGCACTAATATTCAGGAAGTGCAAATCAAAACCTCATATCCATTAGACTGTCTACTATTATATATATATGTGTGTGTGTGTGTGTGTGTGTGTGTGGATATATATACACACACACGTGTGTGTATATATATAACAGTATCCACTCTACCTCCCTCCCAGTCATACAAAATGACAAAAGTTTCAATTATCATGGTAAGGAGGCTCTTAGAAGACAAAAGCAATTCCACCTTTTGCTGGTGCAAGACAAAATTTTAGCCCCTTGACCATAAATTCATAGAAGGGTCCAAGTCACAGCACCCCTCCCACGCTCACATATAGTTAGTTGCTAACAGTGTTGTCTGTGATTCCCTAAATGTTTCACATGTATTTTATATTTATTGATGTTCCCTCTACAGATTCTTCTTTGTTCCTAGTAAACTTTAGTAAGAAAAAAACAGAAAATAAGTGTCAATGAGAAGAAAGTGGGAACCTTTTACATATGTAGTGATCCGAAGGGGCACGTGCACCTGAATGTTTATAGCAGCAATGTCCACAATAGCCAAACTATGGAAAGAGCCTACATGTCCATCAATAGATAAATGGATAAAGAAGATGTGGTATACATATTCAATGGAATACTACGCAGCCATCAAAAAAGAACGACATGATGGAACTAGAGGGTATTATGCTAAGCAAAATAAGTCAATCAGAGAAAGACGATTATCATATGATCTCTATGATATGAGGAATTTGAGAGGCAGGACAGGGGTTCATGAGGGAAGGGAGGGAAAAATGAAACAAGATGGGACCAGGGAGGGAGACAAACCGTAAGAGACTTAATCTCAGGAAATAAACTGAGGGTTGCTGGGGAGTGAAGGGGAGGGATAGGGTAGCTGGGTTATGGACATTGGGAGGGTATGTGTTCTGCTGAGTGCTGTGAAATGTGTAAGACTGATGATTCACAGACCTGTACCCCTGAAGCAAATAATGCATTATATGTTAATTTTAAAAAGACCAAAAAAAAAGTGGGAATCTTTGTGCACTGCTGGGAATGTGAAATGGTGCATCTGCTGTGGAGAACAGCATTGGAGATTTAAAAAAAAAAAAAAAGTAAGACTTTAACTACCCCATGATCTAGAAATTCCATTTCTGGGAATCTACCCAAAACAACTGAAAGCAGAATCTTAAGAAGACACGTGTACACCCATGCTCGTAGCAGTATTATTCACAGTAAACAAAAGGTAGAAGCAACCCAAGTGTCTCATCAACAGATAAAAAAAGAAAATGGACTATAACTCTGTGGTGGAATATTATTCAGCCTTAAAAAGGAAGGAAATCCTGACAGTGGCAACACTGATGAACCTTGGGGAGATTATGCAAAGTAAAATAACCCCGTCACAAAAGGACACATACTATATGATTCTACTTATATGAGGTACCTAGAGTAGGCTAACTCATAGAAACAGAAAGTACAGTGGTGGTTGCCAGGGAGCTGGGAGAGGGAGGAATGGGGAATTGTTTCGTGGGTACAGGGTTTCAGTTTGGGAAGATGAAAAGAATTCTGGAGAGTAGTTACACATGATATGAATGTACTTAACACTACTGAAATGTACACTAAACAATGGTTAAGATGGTAAATTTGATATTATGTGCATTTCATCACAATTTTTTTAATGAATGCTGAGTTCCGATCTGACTGAACAAACAACATGAATTCCCTGTACGGAAGATAAAAAGTAAGAAAATGTTAAGACTTTCCCTGTAGACAAAAGTAACAAATTACACCACTGGAAGTAATAACTTTCCAGTAGAAAAACCCTAAGGGGATGATGTGTCTGGAGTCCAGGAGAATTGGGCCCAGCCAGACCCAAGACAATTACTGCACATTTATTTTTAACAATGCCCACTGAGTATGGCTCCCTAGAGGCCAAGAGCAGACCTGAAAATAATTCAAGTGTGAGCCCCACACATCTCTCCTTGGCCCAAAAATCAGGGAATGACCCCAGGTCTCCGCCTCCTTGCTCACCCTGCCTTCCATCCACACACTTGCTCTGCATTTTGCTTCCAATGGGGCCCAGGCTTGAGTCTCCAGCTCCAGGATGCTTGTGAGCCATCTGCTCCTCCTTAGCAAGGAGGAGTAACTCAGGAGAAGGCAGCATCCTTGGGTGGGTTTGGCAGAAATCAGAACAACTGAACAGGTCAGTGGTAAGGTAGGGACAGAAGAAGACACTCCTCTCTCAATGACCCCCAAATGTGTAAGCCTAAAGACATCTACTCCTCCACTTCTCAAAGACAAGCAGAATCAGAGACCTTTAGGGGACTTTGGAAACCACACAGGGATCCAACCCCAACACTTTACAAACTTCCTAAACTCACATAGGACTAGATGTCGGGACAATTTCTCTCAGCCTCACCTTCATTCCCGACTATGAGGGCCTATCCAGTAATTCCAACACCTTCTAATGCTTATCCTTGGCAGAGACATCTGAAAATGTTTGCTGTTGCTCAGACATGCTCAGAAGCAGAGCAAGTGACTGACTACAATAGCCTAATTCGTATTTCTTTTTTTTTTTATTTCTTTTCAGCATAACAGTATTCATTGCTTTTGCACCACACCCAGTGCTCCAGGCAATCCGTGCCCTCCTTAATACCCACCACCTGGTTCCCCCAACCTCCCACCCCCGCCCCTTCAAAACCCTCAGGTTGTTTTTCAGAGTCCATAGTCTCTCATGGTTCACCTCCCCTTCCAATTTCCCTCAACTCCCTTCTCTCCATCTCCCCAACTAATTCCGTATTTCTTGTTTAATGGAAGCAACTTAGCAGGGAAAAAAACTAGCAGAAATTAAACATTGAACTGTTCCCATTACCCTCCAAATTAACATATTTTTGTTGTCAGACGTACATAGATATTATCTGTATATATCTGCTACCTTATGTTCTGCTTTTAAAGTCTATGTCATAGACAAATATCCAGAAATCAACATTTTTTTCATTTTTAATATCTGTATAATATTCTATTACATCACTACATCATCATTGCAAAGATATAGATCCTGGGAGAAAATTTTAAAATTAATGTTTAAGTACTTGGTACAGTGCCTGCTGTAGGGTATATATTTACTTATTATTGATAATATATCTATATACTTGGAAGTATGATCATCTGAATTAATTAAAACCTTCCAATTAGAATATACTTCTATTATATATATTCCTTTACTTTACCCATTATAATTTCCTTTGAACAAATATTTCATTTTCCAAGTTGAATTAAAATCCAAATATTCAATTTCATCATTATTGGAAATGAAAACACCATTTTAATTCCTTTTTTTTGATAGTTATTTACAGTTGATCTATCAGTAAGCAATTTACTAATTTTTGTGTGATATTACAGTTTAAAACTCTGCTCATTAACTTTATTTTTAGCAGTGACTTCATTTCTTTTAATAGCTTAGCTATAAATAGATATTTTGCAAAAAGTTATGTTTTTATTTCTTTTTTCTTTTCAGATAGCCATGGCCAGCATTTCTAGCAAGATATTAAATAAGGAGTGAAAACAGAGAATACCTACATTTTGTTCTTCTTTTTAGGGAAAAAGTATAAGTCTTCAATAAACATGATGTTGACTCTTGTTTTCAAATACACCACTTATCATATTAAGGAAAAAAGCACTGTTTTCAGAGTTTTAATCTATAAGGTTTTGATAAATTTATCTGGATCTCATTACAGTAGTTGGTAGTTTCTTTGTGTTAAACTAGGTTAATGGATTTCCTTGAATCTGATAGAGAATCCTTTTAATGCATAGTTTCCTTGGCTTGCACACCTTTTTTTTTACTTGGGGGCATTTGCATCTATGTCTACAAACAAAATTGGTCTAAAATATTCCTTTCATTATCTTGCTTAGTTCGAGCTTGAAATCATATTTGCCTCTAAAAATGAATTGACAAATAATGACTGAATAACAATAGCCAAGTTAACTGGGTGCTAACTGCTAGCAAGGCACTGTTTTATGCACATAATGGGTATTTCCTCACTTAATGTTTGTAACAACCCCTGTATACAGAAATTACTAATCTACTTTACAGATTATTACACCATAACTTTGTTTTTATACTTTTTATTATTGAATTGGTCCTTAGAAAGCTTAAATATTTTCTTCATTGGAGTCAGACTATTTTATAAGTTTGTATTTCTTTCTCTGTGAGTGTTATATTCATGCTCTCTAATTCTTTTTGCACCTTTGGGGCTACTGAGCATATTTGTGAGTAGTCCTCTATTTTATTTGATAAGATGTATTAGCCTCTAGTTGAAAATAATAGTCAATTTAAATTTGTATCTTTTGTATTAGCTATTAAATTTTCCAAATCCTGGCCTCAATCTCATTTTCATTCTCATCTGTTTATCAAAATTGCTTATTAACTCTTTTTCAAAGAATCAATTATCAGATTTTCTGCTTAAATTAATTTTCTTCTTCTAGGTCATTTGTTTTTCCTTTATTATCTATATATTTTTTTTTATTTTCAGCGAAACAGTATTCATTGTTTTTGCACCACACCCAGTGCTCCATGCAATACGTGCCCTCCCTAATACCCACCACCTGGCTCCCCCAACCTCCCACCCCCCCCCAGACCCTTCAAAACCCTCAGGTTGTTTTTCAGAGTCCATATCTATATTTTAACTTGTTTCCCCTTCTCAATTATTTAAGCAGAGCACATTATGGCTCAGTCACTGAATAAAACTAAACATGAGGACTCCAAAGTCAAAGACAAGCATTTTCTCCATCCCTTGGGCTCTCACAAAACAGGTCCTATATTTAAGCCAACACAAACGGCAGAGTTGTGATCACCAGAGAAAGGTGGAGGACTGCCGCTGAAGCAGAACACAAGGCCAATCTGTGTGCTGGCTGCGCAAGGATCAGACCCCAACAAATAGGTGCCTGGGTCCAGGTATGTATGGGTTATGTAGCGTGGAGCCCGTACCCATGGAGGTCTGAGTGATGACATTAGGTGGTTTACAAAGATGGAGACAAGTAGCATCAAATCACATGGTGAGAAAGCGATTGCATTTTGAGTTCTCCCTCAACTCTTCTGACCCCTCTCAGAGAAATCCTCAGGTGCTATTTCCCTAACTCCTCCCTTGCACTTTACATTCTCTTTCTTTTTTTGGTGAGGATATTTAGAGATTTTATTTACTTATTTGTTTATTTATTTGTCAGAGAGAGAGAAAGAGCGCACAAGCAGGCAGAGTGGTAGGCAGAGGCAGAGAGAGAAGCAGGCTCCCCGACAAGCAAGGAGCCTGATGCGGGACTTGATCCCAAGACCCTGGGATCATGACCTGAGCCAAAGGCAGCAGCTTAACCAACCGAGTCAACCAGGCACCCCTCTCCTTTTTTAACCAAGGAGAAGTAGATTTCAGACTCAGAACTCCCTACAGGTAATGGTATCTGGCTAAAATTCTTAATTTCTTAATTTCTTAAGTATCGTGGGGTACAAATTTTTACTTTTAATAAATTCATTCCAATTAACAAAATTAGTGAGTTAAATAAGAGTGTTAATGAAACAATAAAACAGATGATAAGTAAATGTGAGTGATGTTTGGGAGACACAAGGTTGGTATCAGGTGAAGGAGGACTATCTTTAAGGTCTCACCCAATCTCAAAGATGTGTGGCCACAAAGGGGAATATGAAAAGCAATTATCCCTTCACTCAACAATAGCATAAAAACACTGAGTGTCTCCTTTAGTCCAGGCATGATTCCAGAAACTAGGGATATAGCAATACATTAAAATAAAGCTCCTGCCCTCATGAGCTTATGATATGATAGGTCAGAAGAATGAGGAGGACTGAGAGCAAGAAACCAGCAAGACAGGAGAGGTGCCACAAGAAAACTGTGCTTAAAATCCAGTTGGGAATGCGTTTCCAAAAGGTGGAAGTGACCAACCCTACTAACTGCACCTTGTTGGTTTTAGTATGATGGAGCCTGAGAACCAACCTCAGATGCGGCATTGGTGGCCACAGAAGTTTCAGGGACTGGGGAGAAGCCTGAGAAGGGGGCTTCAAGAGAAAACAGGAAGAAGGAAACTGGGGTTTGTGTACTGCCCACAGTTTGAGGACTTTTGTGGAAAGGGAGAGTAGAGAAGTGAGCTAACAACCAGAGGGGAATGTGGGTCAAGGGTGGATTTTTAAAACTCAGTGATTTCTGTGTGCTGACAGGAATGATCCAGAAGCTAGGAGAAAAATCCTTTTCATTTTAAGTTAGACTCAATCTTAGCTTGGGTTTTCTTCAAACAGGGAATACTTGGGAAGAGTACTTTCCTAATGAGTGAGAAGTAGTAACAAGAAATTTTTCTTCTCCCACATCTCTGGAGAGGTAGAGGATTGGAAGGAAAAGAGGCTGGTGTCACTTTGGTTTGAAAGGAGTACTAGTCAAGGAAGGGACAGTGCTTTTGCTGCTACACACACCACAGCTCCCAGTCTCATAATGTCTCTCTCCCAGTACAGGTGATCCTCTCCCACCATATCCCTGCCCCATTCCACCTGCTCCACATGCCCCTTCTCCTACCCCAGCATTGGCCACTCCAGGAAGGCCTGACCCATTTACACAGATGTCCCAAGGCTAAGTTCACCTGGTAGCACTTTTTCGGTCTTTCGGAGAAAATCAAAGCAGTGAAGGAGCACATTTATCTTCCACACTAAGGAATAGCTCTAAACAACGCTACAGCAGAGTCAAAATCTCCATCCCTCCTTTACCCTCCCCACCTGCACTGGTAAGTTCCTTAGCTCCAAGCAGGCTCCACCTCAGCAAAATGGTGGGGTGGAGAAAGGCAACATCCCAAAACGGTTTTCCCCTTGTCACTCCCTGCCCAGTTTGTGGTGGGCCATAACCCTGCCCCCATGGCTTTTCCAAACTGATTTCCCCCATCAGCTCTTCCCCCATCCCCAGTCAGCACACTGACTCAAGTTCTTCCTCTCCCCCCATCCTTCTTTGTGATCTACCATGTCTTGTGAAGCAGTGGAAAATAAGTGATATATCTAATGAAACTTCAGCTGAGCTCACAATGAACTATTATGAACTCCAGTTTAATGTGTTCCTATTGTTTCTTTTTTGCCCTCTCCATTCCTTTGAGCGATTTTACACTTGTAGTTTCTCTTTGTTATCTGCAGGGGCAACTCTTACTCTCCAGGGGCAAATCCCCCTCCTGGATAAGCCCAGACGGAAGGGCTGGCTGTGCTGTCCCAGTCAGCAGGCTCTTCTGTCCAGGTTTGTCCTGACGTACTTCATTCACATCATCATCACCAGGACCAAAATGACCCAGAGCCTATGACAAGTGGCAGCCGGGGCTAAGCCCTGGGCTGTATGTGACTGGGGAAAACAAAGGAAGACAAAGTATTTGAGGGGAAGAAGGGTATGTACAAATAAGACCCTCTGGTTCTATATATGTGCCACTGTGGTTCCAGAATTCTGTAGAGAAAGGGACTTCAAAAAAAAAAGGGGGGGGGGACTTCAGATGGCAATCTTACTGGGAGTAAGAAGAAATTGTATTTCTATAGTTCTTTACTTAATAGTGAGACATGAGTTGTTCAAATCAAAGAATGAGAGTACGATAGAGTCTGCGCAGGGGGCGGGGGGGTGGGCAAAACACCATAAGTACTCCTTGTTTGTTAGCACCACTGAGTACATGGTCATATGTCACAAGGATTCTCCTTAGAGGGATAGCATATGGGGCTTTGCCAGTTCAGGATCAGCAGTATTTTGGCAGTGAAATAATTAAAACCCTGACTTCAGGGTCTGTTGGGGCCTAAAGACTCCCTGGTTGAAGCTTTTCCTTTGGTAGGTGGAGGGCGTTCTTTGGGGTTCATACCAAATGAACAGAGAGATGTGAGTTAGCCAGATGTGAGTTGAGGGGCTGTATGAGGGAAGAAGGGAGGCATGGGTCCAACCCCCTATTCCCTATAGCCTGTGCCTGGTCTGGATCTCCCAGCAGGACCAGCCAATCATGAAGGGAGAAAACCACACAGGCATCTCTGAGTTCATCCTCCTAGGGCTCTCCAGCCAGCCTGAAAGGCAGGAGCTGATCTTTGGGCTCTTCCTTGTCATGTACCTGGTCGGGGCAGCTGGGAACTTGCTCATCATCCTGGCCATTGGCTCAGACTCCCACCTCCACACGCCCATGTACTTCTTCCTCAGCAACCTTTCCCTGGTGGATTTCTGCTTCATCTCTGCCACAGTCCCCAAGATGCTTGTGAACATTCAGACGCAGACTCGGTCCATTTCCTATGGCGGCTGCCTAACTCAGATCTACTTCTGCATTTTGCTTGCCAACATGGACAACTTTCTCCTGACGGCAATGGCTTATGACCGCTACGTGGCCATCTGTCACCCCCTGCACTACTCCACCATGATGAGCCTGCAAATCTGTGCCCTGATGCTAGGGAGCTCCTGGCTCATTGCCAGCCTCCACTCCCTGCTACATACTGTCCTCATGGCTCGGCTGGAGTTCTGTGCCAGCAACGCCATCCCTTACTTCTTTTGTGACCTCATTCCCCTGCTCCAGCTCTCCTGTTCTAACACCCAGCTCAACCAGCTCATGATTCTGCTGGTGGGGGGCTTGATTGTCCTCATCCCCTTTCTTGGCATTCTTGTGTCCTACACCCACATTGTGTCTGCTGTGCTCAAGGTCCCATCTGCCCGAGGCAAACAAAAGGCCTTTTCCACCTGTGGCTCTCACCTCACTGTAGTCCTCCTCTTCTATGGAACCATTACAGGGGTCTACCTGAATCCCTCATCCTCCCACTCAGCTGATAAGGAATCATTGGCTTCAGTGATGTATATGGTGGTCACACCCATGCTGAATCCCTTCATCTACTGCCTGAGGAACAAGGACATGAAGGGAGCACTAAGAAAACTATTTGGAGTGAAGGCTTTATCCTGTGGGCTATGATAGCAAAGACCCCTTTCAGGGTCTTTGTGCTGGGAATGGGATGACCCAGGGGAAGGCTCTACATACAGAAGGCTTAAAGAACACAGACCTCATTGTCTTGGGTTACCATGGCCAGGAAGTTTTCTCATTACTCCATAAATAATTTGCAAGTCCCTTCTTGGGCCCTTGCACAGACTGCTGAGGGGCATAAACTCTCACCTAAAGACAGAATCGCAAAAGCAGATGCAAATTAGCTTTATCTGCAGACCTTCTAGAGAAGGTACAAGAGGAAAAGGTGAACTCATAGGAATCTATGGCCTGTGTTGATAGCCTGTGACAAAGGGATGACCTCTGAGAGCCCCATGCACCCCCAGTTCCTCAAATCCTTAACCCTCATGCATCCCAATTTCTAAACTCCTCTGCTACACCCTCTTCTTCAACCACCATCCCCACATCCTGGGTTGAATCTAGCTCTGGGGACAGACTTGATTGTCCTCAAAGCCATCCCACTCCTGGCCTTGGATGCTGCCAGGTGGGGTTCCAAACTCTAGGTACTTGCATCAGGAATGCAGGCAGCTCAGATAAAATACCATGCCCTTAATGAAGCCACTTCACGTCTCCCCAGGTGAGAGAATTTTCTCTCCCCTGGAATGCCATATAATTCTAATTCTGTTCAACACTTTTCATACCTGGCTCCTCATGATTCATGTTCACCACAACTCCACTCCAAGCAGGATGGTTGGGTCCTTTTTAAATTTCATAAAAGGTCCTGTTCATCATAAGAAAAGCATCCTCAGAAGACTCCATCACAGTGCCAGGTTTAAAATAAGGACTCAATAAAAGTACGCTGTTAATAGATGCTAATGATGACCATGACAATGGCAGCACACACTGCAAAAACAAAACAAAACAAAACAAAAAAACCACTTATGTCCTCTCTCCCCATGATTTATTCTTAACCAATACCTTTTATATCTCCCCTTCCAAGGAAAAAGCTACCAATCCAGCTGGTCAGAACCTAAAGAGTTCAATGGTGCATATTTTATGAAGGTTAGTGTGCCCTTCATCCAGGGATGAAGCCCCCTTCCTTCCAGCCTGCCCCTGGTTAGTCCTCTTCTATTCATGGTCTCCTTGGCATTCCCATTTTGGGCCCAGCCACCTCTCTCTATAATACAACAGGGCTAAGGCACGCAGATCCTGAATTCAGATTTGGGGCTCAGAGTGGGAAGAGGGTAGGCCCAGACTATTTTCCAGTTCACCTTTGACCAGTGAGTCCACAATGGAGGTTACTGGTTGTAACTCAGACACTCACAAAGTGGCACTCTGGCTCAAAGTTTGCTATTATTCTTTGAGCATATTGTTTCCTTGGGGAACCTCAGGAGTTAGGATGATTGGCAGGGCAAGATATAGGCTTTCCTGGGACTCTGACCATAAAACCACAACAATAAACAACAAAATCTCACCTCAAACCTATAAAAAAGATATGAAGAAAAGTTGACGTCAACCACCCTCCCAGACTTGGCTGCATAAACCCGATCCCATGAATGTACCAGGACATTAATTTTAATTTTAATTTTTTAAAAAATGTATTCAAGAAAGGAAGAAAAATAGTTTCATTATCCACATTTTAAAATAGCACTATTAAGTACCATTAGTAATAAAGTGGAAGTATCTTCAAGAATAATGAGAATAATAATAATAATAATAAAGAATAATGAGAATAGTAAATATCACCTATACGGCATTTTCCAAGTCACATATAATCCTTTCATCCCAATACCTTCTCATTCCACACCAGCATTTTCCAAGTCATATGTAATCCTTTCATCCCAATACCTTCTCATTCCACACCACCTTTCCACACCAGCAGACCACGGCTACATCTGGTTAACACATACAGTTTGAACTCAAGTGACAATTCCGTACCAGGTACTATATTCTGGGCACTGGGTATATATCAGCAAAAAAACAAAGTTTCTAATTTCATGGAGCTGATGTTTCAAGACATGGGGAGGAGAAGAGGGGGAAAAAAAAGACTCTCTCTCTCTCTCTCTCTCTCTATATATATATATATATAGTCAGAAAGCTCTAAGTGCTATAAGTGCTATAAAGAAAAATATATCTAGGTCAGGGAGTAGTAATTGGTAAGGAATGTAACTGTGGAACTGTGGCAGAGTCATGCTTCAAAGGTCTGTTGTGGAAAAACAAACCACCCAAACTTAGTGGCATAAAATAATAGCAATCATTGGGGCGTCTGGCTAACTCAGTTGGTGGAGCATGGGACTCCTAATCTCAGAGTCACGAGGTCAAGCTCTGTGTTGGGTGAGGAGTGAAAATAAAGGTAATAATAAAACAATAAAAAATAAATAATGCTTACCTAACCAGGGCTATTACAGAGTTCAAGCAAATTCTTATATATAAAATACCTGTAACAGCTGGAGACACTCTATAAATATTAGTTAACAATTTTTTAAAAATAACAGCGATCACTTAAATTTTTTAATTTTTTTAAGATTTTTATTTATTCATTTGTCAGGGAGAGAGAGAGAGCACAAGCAGAGTGAGAGAGGGAGAACAGGCTCCTCGCTGAGCAAGGAGCCTGATGTAGTACTCAGTCCCAGGACTACCGGATCATGACCTGAGCCGAAGCCAGATGCTTAACCGACTGAGCCACCCGAGCATCCCAGCAATCATTTATCTTTCATCTTTCTGGAGTGACTGTGTTGGGCAAGGCAATGCTCCTTCAGGGTTTGTCATGTGGTTGCAGACAAAGAGGTTTGGCTGGGAGTTATCCTGAAGGATTATGTATCTAATGGTCATTGCTGGCAGTCAACGAGGACCACAGTTGGGGCTGTTGTTGTTGGAATATCTACCTGTGGTCTGTCTGGGTGACATGGGCTTCCTCACAGCATGATGGCTCTGTCCCAGGGGCAAGCATTCCAAGTACTTTTCACGACCCAGCCTGAAGAGTAACAGTATCCCTGCCTTCATATTTTATTTGTTCAAAGTGAGTCACTATGGCCAGACAATATTCAAGGGAAAAGGAATTAGACTTTAACTCTTGATGGGAAGAATGTCAAAGAATTTTGAGACACGTTTTAAAAATATCACAGGTAGTTAGGGAAGGTCTCTCAAAACAGAAACTCACATGAAGAGAGAGATAAAGTTGTAAAAGGTCTTCAGAGAATGGGTTCCAGACACAGGGAACAAGAGCACAGCCCCTAAGAAAGAGCGTTCCTGGCATGCTGGCGAACATGCTCCAGTAAGAACTGTTAGCTAAGTAAGGTTTTTGACTTTTACTCCGAGAAGAGAAGCCTTTGAAAAGTTCTGAGCAGAGATGTGAGATGATCTTATTTATATCTTCTAAAGTTCTTTTATGATGAAGAAACTAGAGAGTGGAAAGAAAAGCATCAGCTCCCTGATAAAGCAGTCCAAGAGAGAAGATGGTGACTTGAACCTGAAAGTGCTGGAGGTAGTAAGAAGCTGCTTAGCTCTGTGTGGGTTGAAATAGAACTGGTAGAATTTACTGATGGTTTGGATTCAGGGAATGAGAGAGAGGGCTCTAGGCTTTATGGCCTGAGCAACTCAGGGAATGCAAAGTCTATCCACTAAGATAAGAAGAAGGAAAATAAAAGAGGTTTGGATGGTGGAGAGAAAAAAGAGAGTTCGGTTTTGTGGTAAGTTTGAGATGCTTATTTGATCTTCAGGTGGGTAGGTCTATCTATAAATTAGAACTCACAGTGGAATTCAAAGCCCCCTGGGATGTGGCTTCCCCACCCCCTGCTATGCCATTGAAACAGATCTCACCACTATCACCAATGATTCTCTAAGTTGATAACGCCAGTGGCATGAAACACATTCCCACTGTTGTGCAGCCACACAGCTGTCACAGCTGCTTTGCTGCGCTCTCCACATCCAGTCCAGCACCTAGTCAGGGATAAGCACAACCTCATCTACATCAGGATTCAAGCATTTTTCCAATGAGCTGCACCCTTGGGATGGCCAAAGAAAAGTGCTTCATCCTCCTTGCCCGTTATGGGGACATAAAAGTGGAGTAAAGCCATGGCATCCAAGAAAATTGGGGAGGGATGGCCACCACGGATTCATTGAAGAAATCTTTCTTAAGCACATTTATTAAGCTGGACATTATGGTGAGCCCTGAGACAGAGTAGTGAATGGATTTCTGACCAAAATAAATCAGAATCAAAGTATTTTTCTAGGGAGAGATCAGGATGTAAGTATCCTGTATTGTTGAAGAGATTCACATGTTACGGCTACAATGTGAAAGGAGTAAAATAACACGTTGCTGTAAGTCATGCTTTGCTGTCCTAGGGCCATATCTGCTTTGGGCTGGTAGGGGTAAACTTCAGGGTCTGTTCCAATGTTTGAATAGGTACTCTGGCAAAGCCACATGTTTCCCACAAAGGAGCTATCATTCCTGAATTTTATGTGATTATCACCTGAAGGACTGCGTAAAATTAAGATTCTCCACAGACAAACACTCCTTCTACAAATACATTTTAAACAAGTTCCTCAGGTGATTTTGTTGCTAAGTGGCCTTCAGATAATACTGTGAGAATCTCTGTTGAAAAGCATTATTAAAAGATAATCTGAGGGACACCTGGTTGACTCAGTGGGTTAAGCCTCTGCCTTCGGCACAGGTCATGATCCCAGGGTCCTGGAATCGAGCCCCACATCGGGCTCTCTGCTCGGCATGGAGCCTGCTTCCCTTCCTCTCTCTCTCTCTCTGCCTACTTGTGATCTCTGTCAAATAAATAAATAAAATCTTTAAAAAAAAAAGATAAACTGAGGTATATTAAAAATGTTTAGAGTTTGAGCAAAAATCAATTCCCATCAGACAGTAGCAAACCAGAAGTGGCTAGCAGCCCTCCACCCATAGGAGGTAGCGGCCAGATATTTATAAACGTAGGAAGCAAAGCAGAGCAACTATCTGATTGGCTTTACAGGGGAAAGCCTATGGCTATTTGTGATTGTTTGCCCTTATGCTTCAATTTCTTTAAGGCACTGACAGACTTAGGTATGGGGTTGCTTATGTAGCTGCCAAGGCATTAGAACTACCTATTTAATGGCCTCCTTGTTTAATTAATTAAACAGCATGAAGGACAAAACCTCAATCTGGAATACCATAAGGATAGTCTTCACCTTGAGTATTAAGTTTGTCAGGGACTTGCCAACTCTACCACCAGCAAAGGCGTGAATACAGCTCAGCAAACTGACGGAGCTGGTTTTACTGAGCTGTTGACTACCACCCAGAGGCAGTAATTGTCTCTGCAGGATCATGGAAAGCAAGGGAAAGGTCCAAAGACAGTGGCACTGGATCACTTGCTTCTAGATCTGCTACACTGGATCTTTTGAGTCAGATGCCATTATTCTCTGAGCAAATGATCTTCTAGAGTCCAACCCCATACTATCTAGTTACCTCTCCCATTGCTCCCCTGAGCTTTCTGAAGTATAGAGTACTTCAATGTAGAGGTATGATGAGGGCCAGCTGGTATTTACCAGATGGCAGTGGGGATCATTTTTGGAGTAGGGGAGGGCAGAGAAGCTAGGGAATGATAAGGACACTGGAACGTTGCAGGTCTCTAGGTGTAACAGCTCCTGCTGATCTAAGAGTGCGTGAAGACACTGTTGTGGGCTGGAGCTGAGGTACTCCGAGGTTTGCTAGAGCCTGGTGTTAGGGGAGCTTTCACATGTAAACCTATAGTCAGCAGGTGGTACATAAACTCTATCACACATTAAAGGTGTCAAGTGAATGGGGTGCCTAATTCCCAGCATATCAGTTAAATCTAAAACACAAAACACCAAAAAGTGAGGCTTTCTGAAGACCAGTCCTCAACATCTAACAACCCTTCTGTTATTTCATATCCAACAATTCTAAAATTAGACTCATTTTTTTGCCTTTTAACTCACTGCTGCTCAAACCAGTTAACCCTCCAGATTTCATTTATTTGACCATCAACTTTGCCCTGATATAGAGGTCTGTCATAAGCACCAAGTAAGTTACAAATTGTGAAATAATTCCAAAACGCTGTGAGACTAAATGTCCACAGGGATACCTGTACATTTGTATTAACCAGAACATGCATTAATTACCAAAGACACTCCCTGAAGCAATGGGTTAAAACCAGCAGGTTTGGGGAAAATGGTCCCTCACTTGGGGCAGAACGTAAAATGTGCCTGAAAGCACCTGGAGAGGCCATCAAGGCCTTGAGCAAATGACCAGCCTAAAGGGTGAGGTGAAAGTATGATGTGAGTACACCTACACAAAACCAAGCCCAGCAATGAAGTCACTGAAAATGGGACTTTCCATAAAGGAAGCTGCCACACGAAATGTCTTCCTTCAAGTCACTGCATGAAGGAGCCTTAGCCAAACACAGGCACAGTGAAAAAAGCACAAGAATGAACCTGCATCTCTTGCCCAAGATGAGGTATGGTTAATTAAGTGCATCTATTAGCTATACGCTGCGTCACCCTCCTGCTCCCAACTCAGGGCCATAATCATTGGACAAGGACTTGCTACGCTTTTCCTCCCACACTCATAACTAGTAAATCCTGTCAGGGCTTTTTTTTTTTTTTCTTTTTTCATTTTAAATTTTTTTTTTTTTAAGATTGTATTTATTTATTTATTTGTCAGAGAGAGAGAGAGAGCGCGCGTGCGTGTGCGTGCACAAGCAGGTAGAGGCAGAAGCAGGCCCCCTGCCAAGCAAGGAGCGCAATGCGGGACTCGATCCAAGGACTCTGGGATCATGACCTGAGCTGAAGGCAGCGGCTTATCTGACTGAGCCACACAGGCATCCCTCATTTTAAATTCTTATAATAAAATAATTTAAAGTTTACAGAAAAAGTTGCAAAAACAATAATGCAAAATACCCATATATCCTTTACCCGGATTCATTTATCATCAACACTTTTACTTTTTCTTCCCTCCTCCTCTGCCCTGCCTCCACCTCCCCTCTGTATGTAGATGTTATGTATATATTTGTGTACATGATGGTCCTCTATCCTTAAATACCTCACTGTGTATTTCCTAAGAACAGAGATACTCTCTTACATAAGCACAACATAGTTATCAATGCTAGTACTTTTAACATCAATACAATAATTTTATCTAATCTAGATCCATATTGCAATTGTGAAAACTGAAACAACAATGTTTTTTAACGCTGCACAGCACTACAAGGTGTGGATGTGCCACGGTTTTTTAAATTACTTATCTTGGGTATTTATGCAGCTCCCAATATTTTTGTGGTTAGTAATTAGGCTGTAATGAATAATGTGAGTATGTATTTTCATGTTATTAGAGGCATCTCTTTAAACCCATCCATAATTTTGTTAGATACTGCGGAATTCTCCTCCGCACAAGGTTGCACCGTTTTGCATGCCATTAGCAACACGTGAGAATTCCTGTTGCCCCACAAACTATCAACAGCATGAACTGTCAAGCTCTGGAATTTTGGCCAATCGGATGGGGAAAAAAAAAATCTCTCGGTGTAGTTTTAATTGGAATTTCTTTTAAGTGAAGTTCAGCATCTTTGAATATGGCTAATAGCCATTTTCTCACCTTAGAAAAGGTGAAGTCGTTTGTCAGTTTTTCAATGGGATTGGTTTGGGGTTTCTTTTTTGCCCTTTTTTTTTAAGCTCATATATTAGAAATATTAGAATTTTGTGTTATGTTGCAATTACTTTCTCCCAACCTATCGTGTGTCTTTGCTTATTGTTTCTGCCATCCGGAAGTTCTCAAAATTTCTATGTAGGAATGCATCAGTCTTTTCTTTAATGCCTCTGGATTTTCAGGCCTAGATTGAAAGTCTTTCCCTGAACCCGTGTTTTAGAGGAATTCACATCCACATTGTTTTCTGGTACTTGCATACTTTCATTTTCATATTTGGATTCCTGGTTCATCTGGAGTTGATTCTTGAAATGTGATGTGAGAAATGGGTCTATTTTTTATCTTTCCCCAAATCACTGTCCAATTATTCCAATACGACTTTTAAAAAAAATAAATCTCTGGGTGGCTCAATCCACTGAGCACCTGTCATCAGCTCAGGTCATATCTTGGAGTCCTGGGACTGAGCCCCACATCAGGCTCCCTGCTCAGCGGGGAGTCTGCTTCTCCCTCTCCCTCTCCCTCGGCCCCTCCCCCTACTCCTCTCTCTCAAATAAATAAAATTTTAATAAATCTGCCCAGTGATCCGAGAGTCCATCTTTATTACATATTAGATTTCTGTACAGACCGAGGGCTATTTCTCAACCCTTCCTGCTAACCCATTGTTCTATTTACACACAAATCCCACAGTTTTACCTGCTGGGTTTTTTCCCGTCACTTATTTCCCATTCCTTCCATTAGTGCCTCAATTCAGGCAGCAGCAACACTTTGAAATAAAGGCTGGAGAAACCTTGTGAGAAGATTGGCTCTCAATGATACACTACTTACCATTCTACTTTTCCTGTTCATACAACATGCTGAGTCCTTTTGCAGGAATCAAGGATATTTCTAGATGATACAGATCAGGTTTTCCTCAACTGTTTCAGAGACAGAAATAACAAGCAAACAGCTCCCTGAGACGGGCGTCAAGGAGGTATAAATTGTACCACCTCTTTTTCCCAATCTATCTGAAGGTTAATCTACTACCTTCTTCAGAAATTACAGTTTTTACTAAGGAAGGAAAAACAAGTAAGACGAGCTCCTGGGTTTGCTGCCATTTCCTGGTCTCTGGCCTCTCAGACGACAGTGCTATGGCAAGAGCATGTAGCAGTGCAGCAGCCCTTTTGCTGGAGCCTAACTGCTCTTCCAGAAAACTGAAATTGCTTCTCCCAAGTCCTGCTTTTCAAGGTACAACACCTGCATTACCCAACCCTTTCCACTCCCTCTCTCCCGGCAGTTTAAATTCCCAGCAACAAACACAAGGGAGAACACTGTCCTCCCTGTTGAAACAAATTTTAACTGAAATTTATTAAAATGTGTCAAAAAAAAATGTGTCAATACTAGGGACAGTTTGGACACAATAAATCTTTACAAGTGTGTCCTTCAGAAACTGAGATAATAAAGGGAGAAAAAAGTAAGACAGGAATACAAAATTGTAGGAAGCCCCAGTAAATTTCTTTGGCTTGTAGAATTTCTAAGTGATTTTAATAGGACTGTAATTGGTGGCACAATAGCTAGCGATGACTGCCGTATCAGGAGGGCCACTAGAGGCTACACGCGGTCTTGTTTCTTCCTCAGGCATCCTGACGATCCTTCTAGCTACTGAAAAAAGGCAGAGATCCAGGACTTTCATGCATTCGAATATTTACTGTCCACTGTGTGCCTTGAAGACCTTAGGGAGAAAAAAAGGTTGCCCCTGGCTGCACTACGTTTAAGTGGCCCCACAACACACATGCATTTACAGAGAAGATGAATCTAGGCCCCAGGCAAGTTCTTTGTGATGTAGAGGCTCCATGGGAAATGCCTGCCTAAAAGGAACTCAAAGCAACAAGCCAGGCTGCCTGCACCTGGGTTTTAGATTTCCAGCCCCCTATCCTGAGATTCTATTTCAATAGCTCTTGGCTCTGCACGGCAATACTACAATTAATCTATGTGCTCTCTCATAAAACTTCTTTGTTTTCTATAAAGTTAGCCTGGGGCATTAAACTTAGCAGGAAATTGCTCTAGTCCCTGGGAGGCCAGTCCTTTTAATAACTAAACCATCTAATTCATTTCAGCTATTATCCTGAATACTATAAGCAGTGATTCTCAGCCAAGGGTCAATTTTGCCACCCAGGAGACATTTGGCAATGGTGGGAAACCTCCTTAGTTGTTACAGTTGGGGGGTGCTACTGGCATCTAGTAGGTTGAGGCCAAGGATGCCTCTCCACATCCTATGATGCACAAAACACCCAGGACAGCCTCCAAAACAAAGACCTATCTGGAACAAAACGTCAATAGTGCAGCAGTCAAAAAACTAGCTAAGTTTAAAAGAGCAAGTAAACTCTAGAGCAACATGTTCCTGATGGTTACTTTCCTCATCTCAGAAGTGGATGAAGTCAGCTTGTGTTGCATGGTGAACTTGAAACCAACTTACTTGTTAAGAAACAAGGGTTCTGGGGGCACCCAGGTGGCTCAGTCAGTTAAGCAGCTGCCTTCAGCTCAGGTCATGATCCTAGGGTCCTGGGATCAAGCCCCAGGTCAGCAGGGAGCCTGTTTTTCCTTTTCCTGCTCCCCCTGCTTGTGCACTCTTGTGAGCGCTCTCTCCCCTCGTCAAATAAAATCTTTTAAAAAAAGAGAGAAAAGAAACAAGGGTTCTTCTACTTGCCCCTAGGCTGGATGGGATAAAAGACGAACTGGAAATACTGAAGTACAGTTAATCAGGCTGCAGGTAACATTCCTGGCATACATTTTGAAAAGCAAATGTTTAATGTGGTAACTCCCCAGGACAGACCTTGGCAGAAAGTTACCTGGTTTTCTCACCACCCAAAGGATAAGGAGTCATCAGTTAAGTGGCTGCCTTCAGCTCAGGTCGTGGTCCCATGGTCCTGGGATCAGGTCCCCACATGGGGTTCCTTGTTCAGCGGGGAGTGTCCTTCTCCCTCTGCCTGCTGCTCCCTCTATTTGTGGCTATCTGACAAATAAACAAAATCTTTAAAAAAAAAAAAAAAAGGCACCATAAGGGACACCTGGATGGCTCTCTCAGGCATCTACTTTTGGCTCAGGTCATGGTCCCCGGGGTTCTGGGATCAACCAGCATCAGGCTCCCCCAATCCCAACCCCTGATCAGCAGGGACTCTTCTTCTCCCTCTCCCTCTGACCTTCCCCCCTGCTCATGCTCTTGAGCTCTCTCAAATAAACTTTAAAAAAAATAAATCAATATGGGGCGCCTGGGTCGCTCAGACATTAAGCATCTGCCTTCGGCTCAGGTCGTGATCCCAAGGTCCTGGGATCAAGCCGTGCATTGGGTTCCCTGCTCAGTAGGTTGCCTGCTTCTCCCTCTCCCACTCCCACTCCCCCTGCCTGTGTTCCCTCTCTCGCTGTCTCTCTGTCAAATAAATAAATAAAACCTTTTTAAAAAATAAATAAATAGATAAAAATAAAAGGCACCACAAGACAAATCACACCTTGTAATTATAGTACTCAGACTCACTCACTCAACAGCCAGCATTCAATGGCACAGCATTACAATACCGTAGTGTGGTCCATGCTCATTACACAGAATTTTAAGCAGAATATTCTGGAATTTTATACAGAAATGAAACCCTTTAGTGATGGCAAAATAAGAAAGCATAAACAGTTACAAATACTTTATCTTCTCGTTATTATGTAATTTTAAGTGCCTACAAACATCTTTTATTTTTCCTGAATTGGCACTCATGCAAAACAGATCACTACCGCCTCATCATCCCCAGTTGGTGACCAAGAGCCTCTCAGATGACAAGGATCTAGATGTACCAAGACTATTTAGTAACAAGAGGTAGGTGGCGAACGCATTTCAAGGCAAGACACTGATAGGACCAAGGACAAAGGTGCAGATCCCAGGTCCACAGTGTTTACAGGAGTATCAGTGGGTTCCACCTTAGGTGGTTCTGAAGAGCAAATATATTCACTAAAACATAAGCTCAAGGTCAAGGATCCTTTCCCCCTATTTTATTCACTGATATACAGGAAACACCTAGCTAAGTTCCTGTTGGGCCTCAATAAATGTGTAGAATGAATAAAGTAAGAATAGAAAAAAAATCATCTTACATGCTACAGTGACATTAAATGGAGGGTATTAATTAATACCAGTTCATTGTTCAGATTCATTTAATTATATCTTCATATAGAACTGTTTTTTAAAATACTTCCATGTTTATTCAGTGATCAGTAACAAAATATTAACTTCCTAATGGATCTGTGAACTGTTGTTATAGTACAAGAAATAATGGGGAAACTCTACAGATGAGAGTACAATGGTACAGAGACAAAGGGGGCTACAAATAAAGTAAAATAAACAAAGCTGCCTGAGAGATCCCAACAGGGAAGGGAAAGATCCAGCACCTGAGCAGCAGGGCAGAACGACTAAGCACCAGAAGACTATCTTCTCATACAGCACTTAGCACAAACATAACTTAGAAGGCCTGGAGTTATTAATGTTTCTGTATGTTTCCACCGCTAAATCACAAGCTCCGGCAGGCTCAGGTCTCATGTGTCTTGTTCACCACTGTGTTCCCAGCACCAGGCACATAGTAGCTGTTCAATAAATATTTGTTAAATGGAAAAGAAGGAAGAGTCTGAGCTAATGATCTTGCAGGTAGAAACAGCCCGCATAAAAAAGAGGCTTAAGTTGTCAACATGGGACAAAATTTTGCCTTTACTACCAGACTTGCTCAAGAGGCAAATATGAACATCCCACCAACGGAGGCTCTGAAATTCAGGATATCCTTTCTCCAAAAGACGGTAAGAAACTGTTCACATCACTTGGATAAGAGACATGAGGAGCTGTGCTCTCTGGAAACTCAAAATAAATCAGGCTTTTCCCTGGTTGTTTAACAACAAATGGAAAGAAAATGGGTCAAAGTACCTTTCTGCACCCCATCACTCTTCAGCCCCCACCTCAAAGCCCTTCAGTGAATAAGGACAAATGCATCTTCCAATGAGATCTTCCTCCAGTTGCGGTCCTGAAAGATTCTGCACTTTCCAGGACATTCTATTGGCAAAAAAAGGTGCATTTCAGCATGGCACACTTACTGCGCCAGGGTCTCCTGGCGATGCTGAGTCTTCTGGTGCCGATTAAGGATGGACCTCTGGTTGAAGCTCCTCCCGCAGGCAGGACAGTGGTAGGGCTTCTCCCCAGTGTGGATCCTCTGGTGTCTGACCAACCTTTCCCCTTTACTGAACCGCTTCCCACACACCTGGCACCCGTATGGCTTCTCGCCTGTGTGGGCTCGCCGGTGCACAGCCAGGTTTGCATTCCTGCTGAAGCTCTTGCCGCACTCACAGGTGTAGGGCTTTTCCCCCGTGTGAGTTCTCCGATGCACCTGCAGATGCTGTCTCCGGGTGAAGCTTTTCCAGCAGTCACCACACTTGTAGGGCTTCTCCCCCGTGTGACTCCTCTGGTGGACCTCGAGATGGTGCCTCTGGCTGAAGGTTTTCCAGCACTCACTGCACACATAGGGTCTCTTTCCCAGGTGTGTTCTCTGGTGCTTCATGAGGTACTCTCTCAAGGTGAACCCCTTCCCACATTCGACACACCCATAGGATTTCTCTTCTTCATGAGTTCGCTGGTGTCTGACAAGATTTGAGCTCCGACTGAAGCCTTTTCCACACTCAGGGCACTGAAAAGGCTTCCAGAAGGAGCTGTGGGTCTTGAGGTCATCCGGAAGGGGTATGACGCCATGCTGAGGCGGCAGCGGCCCCGGCATGTTTCCCACAGAACTACTGGGCTCCTGCTCACAGGTTCTTCCAAGCTCAGGGCTCTGAAGAGTGGCGTCCCCAAACCTCTCTGATGTCACCCGAGCAAGCGCCCCTTTGAGGTCTGACTGCTGGGTTTTAGCCTCCTTTTCCTTGCTCCCAATGCCTACAGGACAAAGGAGATACAGGCTGATTCTATAGGAACTAGGAAAGTACATTTATACGTTAGAATCTGGCTCTAAAGGGTGTCCCCCCCACAATTCCTTCTTCTTCCCTCTGACTGAAAACCTCAATAGTTTCTTTTCATTGACTCTAAAACCAGACTTTGCTCTACTTTTCTCCATCTGTTTCTGAGTGTGTCCCTAACCCCCCAAATTCATAGATTGAACCCCTGTACCCCAATGTGATGCTATCGGGAGACGGGGTGTTTGAGAAGTAATAGGGTACAGTCATGAGGGTGGAGCCCTCCATGGGATTAGTGTCCTTCAAAGAAAAGGAAGAGAAACCAGAGTGCTTTACACAGAGGTTATGTAAGCACGATTCCTCGTGGGATTAGTGCCCTTGTGAAGAGGCAGAGTCACAAGACGGATCCCTCAACTGTCTGCCCTGTGAAGACAGTGAGGTGGCAGCTGGCTGCAAGCGAGGAAGAGGGCACCCTCCAGACACTTAATCTATAGGAACCTTGATCTTGAACTGCCAGAACGCTGAGAAATAAATGTCTGTTGTTTAAGCCACACAGTCTGTAATATTCTACTATAGCAACCCAAGACAAGACAATCTCTGTACCTTTTTACAGAATACTCTGCCAAACTTTAACATCCACTCACTTAACTTTCTACTAACTCGGACTTTCATTTCCTTCTAAATCTAATTCAGTGATTTCCTTGAAGAAACATGCCCTGCTTGCTCTCTTCAGCTAATACACACTGATCAATATATACTATACCAATATATATATAATATATACTGATCAAGCATTTTACTTATCCTACACTTATTTATTTATTTTTAAAGATTTTATTTATTTATTTGACAGACAGAGATCACAAGTAGGCAGAGAGGCAGGCAGAGAGGGAGAGAGGAGGAAGCAGGCTCGCCACTGAACAGAGAGCCAGATGCGGGTCTCGATCCCAAGATCATGACCCGAGCCGAAGGCAGAGGCCCCAACCCACTGAGCCATCCAGGCGCCCCATCCTACACTTATTTATACACAATCTTACTGAAAATGCTACTTTACATTCATCAAGGTGTCCTGCCTTCCCCAAAGATTATAAACCTATTCCAGGGATGAACTACTTGGAGTTCTACATATCCTCCCTATACTTGCTCAGCAAGTAGTCCCTGCTCACACTGCTCCCTCTGCCTAACCAGATCTTACTAATCTAGGTCTCCTAGGAGCCTGGCACAGGCTTACCGGCTACTGGATGAATGAATGAACCCACTCTGTCACTGACTTCTACCAAACTGAAATGCCTGTGAATGCTACTGCAATGCCTCAACCCTTCTCAGCGTCCTTCCTCTGATCCCTCTCTAACTCTCCCTAAATTCAAACAGAACAATTATTTATAGAAAAGAAGGAAGATGAAAAAAAAAAAAAAAGGGAAGGCTCTAGGGAGCAAAGTAGCCAAGACAGCAAAAAAAAAAAAAAGAGACAAGGGGCGCCTGGCTGGCTCAGTCCATGGAGCGTGCAACTCTTAATCTCAGGGTTATAAGTTCGAGCCCCACGCTGGGTGTAGAGATTACTTAAAAGTAAAATTTTTTTAAAAAGAGAAAGAGGGGCGCCTGGCTGGCTCAGTCCATGGAGCGTGCAACTCTTAATCTCAGGGTTATAAGTTCGAGCCCCACGCTGGGTGTAGAGATTACTTAAAAGTAAAATTTTTT
The DNA here is from genome assembly GCF_963455335.1 of Martes martes. NCBI lineage: Eukaryota > Metazoa > Chordata > Mammalia > Carnivora > Mustelidae > Martes > Martes martes. Next base: position 9,322,201 of record NC_137906.1, read on the forward strand.
TAAAAAGAGAAAGAGGGGCGCCTGGGTGGCTCAGTGGGTTAAAGCCTCTGCCTTCAGCTCAGGTCATGATCTCAGGGTCCTGGGATGGAGTCCCACATCGGGCTCTCTGCTCAGCAGGGAGCCTGCTTCCTCCTCTCTCTCTGCCTGCCTCTCTGCCTACTTGTGATCTCTGTCAAATAAATAAATAAAATCTTAAAAAAAAAAAAAAGAGAGAGAGAGAGAAAGAGAAAGAGACAACAAGCAGAACTTAGGAATGGAAAGGGTCCTTTCAGGTGAGGCTGTTAAAACACAGAAAGAAAAATATCGCATGCCTCCGGACCTAAACAAAGATGAAGGACACCGCTCTCACCTCAGATGGATTCTTTCATAAACTTTCCAGGGAATACAACTGCGTAACTGTAGAGTTCAAATTTTCATAATGAATATAACCATTTAAAAAGCATCCAATTCAAGAAACATTACCAGCATCCAGAAAGCCCTCTCCCATACCCTCCAGTGACTATATTCTGCCCCCCAGACAAACATGCTATCCGGACATTGATCACCATAAAGTGCTTTTGCCTGGTCTTGAACTTTATGCATTGGATCCACACATTGTTCTAGCTGCTTCTGCTCATTATTATGCTTTTAGGATTCACCCACATTGTGGAACATAGCTATAATTACACTATTTTGTTGTTGTTGTTGGTGTAGTATATGCTTTTACACTGTCAAGAATATATTGAAATCTCTTTATTAACTTGGCTGATGTTCATTTGGGTAGTTTCCAGTTTTGAGGTGTTATGAATAATAAAACTGAAACTAAATGCAAAGCACGAGCCTTACCTGGGCCCCTGAGGAGATGCGAGTATGTGCTAGGTATTACCTAGCATGGAATTCTGATTTCTCAGGCCCAATCCTACATAGCTGTCAATGCAGGAGCCATAGGTAAATGCAACTAAATCTCAGGACGATCTGAAGGTGGAGACAGCCAGTAGACAGTATGGGTGGGAAATGGACCTTGGCCCACCCAGACTCAGCATAAACACTTAAGGAAGTGCTTCGGTTGTTTGAAACAATGGGAAGAGGACAAGCATACAGCCAGACTCTCTAGAACAATCAGAATGGCCAAGGACACATAAAAACCCTCTGGGAATAGGAGAACAGAATACCTCCAGCACATGGCAGCATCACTGGTAGAATTTCATCCCAAGGGGGGGATCAAGGTGCTGAAATACTAGTACCACCATCTGGGTCACTGCACGAGCTCCTGCACTGCACAGTCATGTATGGAGGTTTCCACATCCTCTGCTGTTCCAGAAGTCTTACATCTCTTTGTAATGTATGTTGGTAGCCTTTGGCCACTCACATCACTACCATGGCGTGACAACCCTGTCCTGGACCCAAGTCTCCTAAGTCCCTCCTCTAGTGCCCCTTACGCTACTCCATAATGACCATTATTACATACACCTGGGCTCCTCACCTGAACTGCTAAGATCACAGAGGCAAGCACCTTTAAGGCAGAAAGTTGACCACATAAAATGCCAAATAAACATTTTTGAGCCAATAAATAAATGCTGACTCATAAAAAAAATTTGTACAACTAATAAAAATATCTGACACTATTATATTCACCAAATATTAATCCTCACAACACCGTGAGATTTCTATAAATGTTCCCATTTTGCGACTAAAAACCAGAGGCCTGAAAAGGTCACCTGAGTAAGTGATGGAGCCAGGATGGGTTCACATGTGCTAAAGAAGTAGAGTGATACTCTGCTCGCTCTGTGACACGGGCCCACATGGACCTCTCTGGTTTCTAACATCCTTCTGTCCATGCTCCTGCCATCCTCTGTACACACATCTCATGCTCCAAAGGCTTCCATGCCGTTAGTCCAGCCCCAAATCAAAGCTGCTAAGGTGGGGCCAACACCCAGGGGGGCACTCAATAAATCTCTACCGAGTAAACAAGATCAGAGGATCATCTTTTGCTGCTCTTTTGCTCTCGAGCCTGGGTACTCTTCAGTCACACAGTAGGTGCTCCAGGAGTCCTAATGACCAGCCACACTCATCACAGCCAGAATAACTACCTTGTGATTTCTTGCCACCTTGACTGCTCCTGTCCTGACAGGAAAACACGTCGCCAGCTCCTTAAACCTGGGTCCATACTCTTTCCTTGGACCCATTTACTCATCTTCTGTCAGTAGTACCAGGTTCTAACATCCAGGGCAAGGGTAAGAACCCTGACCTGTAGCTTTCAAAATTCCTCAGTTTCTTACCTTTGGAACGGAAACAGTCTTACCTGGAGTTGAGACCCCACAGTCTCGGGGTTCCACATACTCCCCAAAGCAGTCTATCTGGGCTGGGGTCACATGCCTCCATTCCTCCTCGGGGAAAGCCAAGGCCATATCTTTAAATGTCCCCAACCCCTGAAACAACAGGAGACTGCTATGGATAGAGAAATAATCCCAAGGTAGGAAGAGTCTAAAAGCAGGAGAGAACACAGGGGACAACACTCTAGGGAAGAATGGAGCAAGAAGACCAAAGGAACTGGGTCACTAGTGGTCTTGAGAGCAGAAGGGCCTACCTCTCAACAGTTTAATGACAGGGAAGTAATGGACTCGTCTGAGCCACTTTATTACACTGCTGCAGCCACTAAGCTTATACCCTCACAACCACAGAACCCAATTTCCATTTTTCAAATGCTTCCATTCCAGCCTCAGAGCTGCTATTTATCCCCTCATCTAAAGCCTAGTGGTTTCTATCCATAAGGTCTTCCTCCTCACACGATTAAAAGAGTAATCCTGAGTCAATCGGAAAAAAAAAAAAAGTCACAGAGCCGTAAAAGCGAGTGTATTGAGCCTTATGCCTGGACCCTAAGGCATAAGGCTCACCTCAAGTTAACAACTGAGGATGATAAAGTAGAGAAAACAAACCTGTCACAACCATCAGAACAAGAAAGGTGAAATAATTCAACTTGTGGATAGCACTTTGTTGTGCAGAGAAACCTTAGGGAAAGTGAACCTCATTCAAAGCAACGTCATGGTCCCCAGAAGGGGAGAGGTACAGCTCACCTGGGATCCAGCTGTAAGGAACCCAGCTGCCATCTCTTGGTCTCTGGTGTTCACTGAAGGGAGGCCAGGACCAGCCTGAAGAACTGGCAGAGCTAAGCAAAGGGAAAAAAGCGTAAGAAAGATTAGCGCTGTCTTGCAGTTAACTTGTTCAAAGGTGTCCACTGCCTGACACACAGAACCCTAGGAACCTTAAAGCTGGGGTGCGGGTACAGCCTATCCTGCTCTCCACTGGGAAGATAATCCCAACCCAATATGCCCTGCCCCTTGAAGGCCAGCCAAGCTCCCTGGTCACACTCTGGCAATAAGCCCCTTTGAGATTCACTAACACAATGAAGTCACACATTACTTTCAGGGATATGGTCTGTCTGCCCACTTAAAAAAACATCCCTACATGTCACCTGCATATTTCTAGGAGGTTTCTAGAAAGGGATGTGAGGGAAAAGAGAAGAAAAGAAATGGTAAGAGAACACAATCCCAGGTACCCCCTGCAGAAATCAGAGAATCAAGATACAGAAAGCAATTTCACTTCATCTGTTTCCTACTAAAGTCAAGGAAGTAACCAGGAAAAATAAGAATTACAGCCCACAGGTCACTTCATTTAACAACTGCTGGGCTTGTAAAGGATAGGGTCACAAAGCACGGTTTTCTATGTCCTTACTTTACTGTTTGCATCTTACCCTGCTCCTGGAATGCTTGTGTCCCAGCTCCAGGGTCCTGACTGAGTTGCTCCTCAGTGCCTTGGTCTAGGCCTTGAACTCCTTCCCCATGGGGCATCCCCCACTCGGGCTTGATCTCCACCGGCCCCAGGTGCACACCTGGTTCCCAAGGGCCTCTGCCAAGTGCTGTCTCCTGCTGCTCTCCCTGCACGTGGCATGGAACCTAAGGACAGTCCCCAACACCTATTAGAATGAGGCCTGGGGGAGGGATCTGAATTAAAACCTAAAAAGAAAACCAAGAAAAGAACCATTCCAGCTGCAAGGGAGGGGAAGAAAAAGCTGGCTAGGTTCTTCCACAGGATGTCAGTAAGAAGGTGAAAAAGAGACTAACGTCTCTTTATCAGGCTATGAGCAACTGTTATATGTCCATGCCATTCGGCAAGGGTCCCTCTGGCCTGACAGAATTCCACCATGCATAATGTCACAGAGAGGCTAAATATTGTTTGGTTGAGAACTTTAGCCCAAAACACTCCCTACTAGGAAAAAAAAATCCCCCAATTACAAATGCTAAAAGTAAAAAATACAAGCCCTGATTCCACAGTGAATTACCTAGTGAGAAAAACTAGCTCTAAAAATAGCAAGAAAAATCAGGACAACTCACATTGAGATACACTCACAAAAACAGGCCCCTTTGGGTCTACTTTTAAGCTTCTGGGCTGGGAGTAAAAAAATAATTCTTAGGATTATGGAGGAAGTCTGGGGTAACTACAGCAGGAAAGGAAAGATAAAGTTAAGAAAGAGAGTTACTTGCAAGCAAAACAGTAATGTTAAGTCCTGCTCTCTTCTTTTCTGGACAATAATCAGGTGATTATACCAAAGAGTCACAGACACCGGCCAAAGTCCCAAGGAAGCATCTAAGATGCAGTTGCCTGGTGTCACCAGAACACCACCACAGAACTGCTGATGTGAGCCACTTAAGTTGATATCCCAGATGTGGAAACTGCACTGTGCAGACCATGCTTCTTAGTAAGAATATTCACCCTACTGGAATTCTCTGCATTCTCACATGCATTCTGCCCAAAGAGGAATGAGTCGGGGAACCTTAAAAGTAAGGTTCTTTAGGCCTAAGGCTCACAAGGGAAGTATGGCCAGGCCTCTGTCCTGATGACCAAAAAAGGAAGCTAACAGCCCTTCTACAAGCCCTGCACCTTCCCTGAGAATGGATTTTCTTGCTGAAAACTCCACTGCCCTCCAGAAAGTACTTCAGGGAGTCTGGGAGCAGAGGAAGGAGACTGTATACCTCATCGACTCCCACTGCTTCCTCAAACCTTTCAACCCTTTAAATCTCCCCTTCCCACACCAATGAAACAAGACCCAGATTCCCCCTTCTCACCCACCGCCTTGGCCTCCAATGTTCTCTCTGTGAAGTCTTCCACCATGGCCACAAGAGCCTTGCCACTCTCCAGGCCATGCTCCCGAATCCAGGCATAGAACTCCCGAGGCAGGATGGTCAGGAACTGCTCCAGCACCAGCAGCTCCAAGATCTGCTCCTTGGTGTGCAGCTCAGGCCTCAACCACTGGCGACAGAGTTCCTGGAGTTCCCTGAGGGCTTCCTGGGGACCAGCTGCCTCCTGGTAGCGGAACTGCCGAAACCTCAGACGAAAAGTCTCCGGACTAGGGTCCTCCCTTCCCCTGCCCCATGGCAACTCTTTCTCCAGCTTTACCACAGGAACACCCATCGGCTGCTGAGGGTCTTCTGCCATCCCTGGACGCTCCTTAAGCATCTTCACACCCTCCCAGAAGACTGAGTGTCTGCTGGGAAGGCCAGACAAACAATAATGGAAGCATAAGTGAGACAAAGGAAAAGTCAGTCCATCCCAGTTCTGTGCCTACCATCAGTGGCTCTTCTGCTGGAGAACATGACAATTACTTTCAAAAAACTGAACATATATCCAGAAAATTACATCAATTCAATTCAGCAAGTATATGCTAACTACCTAGTATGTGCAGAAAAATGCAGAGACTTTACTTTATGCCCACAAACACTGCAGGATCTCATTAGGGAAATAACACTAAAATCAGAGAATATAAAATAGGTTATAATTAGATCAGTCACATAGACCTACTCTTCCAAAGGTGTAATACATTTTCAGTAAATATATATGCCAAACCTGCAAAAACTAGAAATATAATACAGATGGGGTGCCTGGGTGGCTCAGTCGGTTGAGCATCTGCCTCCAGCTCCAGTCATGATCTTGGAGTCCTGGGATCAAGCCCTACATAAGGCTCTCTGCTCAACAGGGAGTCTGTTTCTCCATCTCCCTCTGTGCTCTCTCTCCCTCTCTTGCTCTCTCTCAAATAAATAAATAAAATCTTAAATAAATAAATAAATAAACATATATATACACACACATATATATATAAATATATAGAACAAGACAAAGCACTTATGCTTTGATACTCATATACTAGCACAGCAGAGAGAAAAAAATATATACAAGCAAATAAATTAAAAGTATAAATGGAGATAAGTTCTAGAAAGGAAATATGTACGGTGCTCTGTTAATGGAGGATGAACAACTTGAAGAACAATTTCCTGAAAAAATGACATGTAGGCTGAGACCCAAAGGATGAGAATGAATCAGTCATTCAGATTTTTCCAGGCACAAGGACTGAGGCCAGAAATTACTCTGTATATCTGAGAACAAGCCAAAGTGCAGTATAGCTTCTGCAGAGTTAAATGAGTGACAGCCCTGCATGAGAAGAGGCGGCAGAGGCAGGCAGAACCAGATTATCCAGGAACTAGGACACACAAAAAATTATGAATTAATCTTACTTTAGCAGGGAGCCACATGTTTTATAAAGGTCATTTTGTGGGGCACCTGGGTGGCTCAGTCAATTAAGTGGCTACCTTCAGCTCAGGTCATGATCTCAGGGTCCTGGGATCGAGCCCCATGTCACGCTCCCTGCTCAGTAGAGAGCCTACTTCTCCCTCTCCCTCTGCCTGCTGCTCTGCCTGCTGCTCTGCCTACTTGTGCACGCTCTCTCTCTGTCAAATAAATAAATAAAATCTTTAAAAAAAAAAAAAAAAAGGAAAGGTTATTTTGCCCGTGGTATGTCAACGGACTATAGTTTAGAGGGGACAAGAAGGGAAGCAGCACTTACAATGGTCCAAGCAGGAGAAGCTCAGGATGGTGACAAAGCAAACAGTCAAGGCATATTCTGGAGGTAAAACCAACAGACTTGCCAGAGGTTTGGATGTGACCGTGTGCTCAGCCTAAAGAAAACAACAGAGTGACCCATATATATCATTATAATTAATCAAAAGATTGTTAACTTCTGGGATGCCTCAGTGGCTCAGTCAGTTAAGGGCAGACTCTCGATTTCCCTCAGGTCATGATTTCAGGGTCCTGGGATCCAGCCCTGCTTTGTGTTCCTCGATCAGCACACGATCTGCTTTAGGATTCTCTCCCTCTCCCTCTGCCCCTCCAACCCGTGCTTTCTCTCTGTCAAATTAAAAATAAAAAAAAAATTAAGATTTTTAACTCCTGTAGACTCTACCAGTTAGAAAGCCTGTGAGCACACACTCTCATTCAATACTTAATAACCATTCTGTACAGGGAGTATTACTCCCCCTAACTCTTCAAATGAAGAAACTGGAGCTTTAAGAGGTTAGATGGCCAAGGTCTGCCTCCCAAAAGTTAGGGTACAGATAAACCACAGGGGGAGCCAAAAGGAGAGAAAGGTTAATGTCGGTTCAAGTACTCATGAAAAAAGAAGGGGCTTACACTAGACTGTTTGAGCACTATTCAATTTCACGACGGGTTCAGGTTGGGGGTGCACGGTACCCAGGCTGGGGAGACAGACTTGGGAGTCGAAAGTGGGGAAGGGGCTCGGTTTTTAAGAAGGGAAAGATCACTCTTAACCCACAGAGAATAATTAAACTGGCAGGAGGTACTTCCGAAACTTCTACTTAATATTCTATTGGGTGCTCTGCACTCATACACCCTTCTTAAACCCATTTTTCATTTTCAGTCCGTTCATTTTTCTCTGCTGCACCAAGAGAGATTTCTCTCGCGACTTCTCAGCTACTGCATGTATTCACTCCCATTCACTCCCCTGTTGAATTTAGGGCGCTACAGGGTAAATGTTTACCAGCGTGTCTCCGATTACCAGACTCCCTGAAGGCGCGCAAAGTCCTTATTCACCCTTCATCCCTGGCACTTCACATCCCTGGCTTAAAAGAGAAGCCATTCTTTACGTGAGTGTCCCACGTCTTGATCTAAAATGGCTACTTTCAATTTTCTGAGAGGGCCGCGCTGGTTCCAGGTCTCGAGTTCGCGGACGCCCCGGGCGCTGAGGTAACCCTGGCCGGGCGGGTCCGAGTCCGCTCCCACCTGTGCCCCTGCGTCCCGCCCCACCAAGGCCTCCGTGCCGCGGGAGGTTGCTCCGGGGAGCCGCGCCGCCCGCTGCCTCGGCCCCAAAACGCTGCCCCGCGGCCGCCTCGGCCCGCAGCGGCCCCAAAACCCTGCACTGCCGCCGCGGCCGCCTTCGCCCGCCGCCCCGCGTCGCCCCAACCCAACACTCACCCGCAGCCCCTCAGCAACGCCTGCCAGGCCCCAACGCTCAGAGGACCGGATGTGGGCCGCAGACGCTGTCAGACAGGTGCGTGAGGAAAGAGCCCCCTTCCGCTTCCTCTCTAGGACTCCCGGAGGTCGGGGAGTCTCTATGGTCGCCGGTCCACTGTGCCTGTCCCGGGAGACTGAGCGTCTCTTCCCAGGCTAACTCGTGCCCTAGAGGCTCAGGTCCTCACGGTTGTCAGGTCTTTTGGCGCCTCCGCGCCTTTGCATCTGCTTTCCCTTCGTGAGAAGATCCCTCCAGACATACTACTGGACATGAAGCCTCTTTCAGCAGGCTTTGTGGGCCAACACGTGCTTATTCCTTGCTTCTTGTACTTTGTGCGAGGCGCAGGGGGCTGAGGGTGACGGAGGGAAGCACCGAATTCTATAGGTTCGCATTGTTGGGTCCCCAATGTTGGGTCCCCCAATAATGGGTCCATGGTCAAAGGAGCGAGACTGATACAAAGCAAAGGTCAGACAAAGCTTTATTTCGCGCCAAGCATCAAGAATCAGACGGAGGGTCAAACAGAGCAGTCCCGCTGCCCCTTACAGAGAGGACGACCCCTCCCTGCTTTCCAGACTAACTTTTATAGAGCAAAGGCCATGTGGTTGGCCCTGGCCACACACAGGTGGCTAATTGAATTACAATTCACCCCATAGTAGCTATGGAAACTAGCCTATCACCTTGGTAGCTAGGAGACAGTATGTGACCCCACTAATTGAATGTCTCCGCCTGACCTGACTCACCCTTGTTTTTGGGCGGTTACCTGGAAGTGGTTTCCCGGACTTCTTGCTTTTAATTAAGTTGGCGGAGGGGGTGGGGGGCAAGATCAATTTAAGTTTTACAACAAAATGGCAGTTCAACCGGGGTGGGGCTGCTCTGGCTAAATAGGCCCTTACAGCATAAGAGGGGCCTCCCCCCAAGTAGTTGGGAGGAGGGACTTCCTGGAGGAGGGGCACCTCAACTCAGATTTGAAGGGTGAGTTTTTAAAAAGTGAGGTGAGTGTCCCCAGTGAGTGGGGAGGGGTTGACTGCATTCCCACACCACCCGGGCCGCTGGAGCAGACGATTAAACTTAGTATTTCAGTTGATGAGCTAAAGGCAATGGGGAGCCATGGAAAGGTTTCAAAGCGGGAAGGGACACGTTTTGCGAAGATGCTGCTGAGAACCCTTTGAGAAAGACCGAGCAAGAGAGGAGGGAGGTGGAGAAACGAGACGGCTGACTGTCGCGTAAAAAGAAGCTTAAGAAGCAGTCCAGGAGAGAGAGGATGGTACAGACCTGGGACAGTCCCTGAAGCCAGAAATTGCCAGGAGTGATTCGATAGGAAACTTACTGGGGAAGTAACATTGCCACGGTTTGAGGATTGATTAGATCTGGAGGATGAGAGAGAAGGTGAAATAATTTAGTAAATGACCAAAGACACATATATCGATAAGAATGAACATTTAAAAAGCAAACAACTTGTTGGTTATCTGGAAAGAGATAATGTTGGGTCCATACCTTATGACGCATTCAGGACCAAGTCCAGCTGGGCTCAGAGGATCACAGATTTTTTTATATTACAAATTATATAATCAGTCCACCTTGGGAATAGTGTTGGATAGCCTCTATCTGCTAACATGCACTCACATCTGAGAGTTATTAGACAACCTTGACATCCAGGGCCAAATGAAACTGCCTGATTGGCTCAGACTATGTGGGAAAACTGACCTATTCCTAGTGATATCAAAAACCTTCCATCAGCTTGCCATGGAGAAGACACAGAGAAGAGAGCATTCTGGCAGAGGCAGGAGATTGGATCGGATCACAGGTTTCCAGGGCAGCTTTGGAGAGGAAATGGGAAGAAAAGATTCAAAAAGATTCAAAGAGTGATGGTCTAGGTTAGGGCTCAGCAAACTTTTTCCACGAAAGGCCAGAAATAACTATCCTAAGTTTTGCTGGATGCATTTTCATATATTCTTCATTTTTGCAATCCTGTAAAAATGTCAAAGCCATGTTTAGCTCACACCCAGTGCTAGATTTGACACAAGGGCTGTAGCTGGCTGACCCCTGAAGTAGATGGTTTTAAAATCATTCTACAGAGGTGTTTGAAGAGTTCATTCTTAGCCTCTTTCCCCAGTGATATTACCTGCTGAGAATGCACAGGACAATGATAGGCTTAAATAATGAAGTAAAAAACTGATATATCTATTGTGAGGAATAATGTAAGAAAAAACTGTAGGGGCACCTGGGTGGCTCAGTTGGTTAAGCATTTGCCTTCCGCTCTGGGTCTTGGGATCAAGCCCCACACGGGGCTCCCCGCTCAGCAGGGAGCCTGCTTCTCCCTCTCCCTCACCCTCTCCCCCTGCTTGTGCTCTCTTTCTCTGCCCTCCCCCCATTTGTGCTCTCTCCTCCTCTCTCTCTCTCAAATAAATAAAATCTTTTAGAAAAAAGAAAAAATTGTAAGGTGAATGGAAAGATTGTCAAGCAACACTGAACACCCAAGTGAGATTGAAACCAAACAAGTGATAGAATCAAGCCACACAATTATTTGTGCAATCTGGGGCAAAACTGCTTAAAATAAACAGGTGGATTGATCTAATGTTGGGATTTGACATAGAGAATCCCAGAGTAGAGGAAATGAGGACTCTGGTGGGAAAAGTTTGTGTTGAGTGACCAGGAGTCTAAGCTGAGCAGAGAGGAGGGATGGAAACCAACAAGAACGGAACATCTGAGGAATCAGAGGTTGGGATGAGGCCGTGAAGCAGGTTCCAGAAATGTTACAGACAAACTAATCATAAAATGCATATTTTATGCATAGTGTTCCAGTGCATGGATTTGCCATGACTTATGGAGACCCTTGGTAGACTTTTAGGATGTTGCCAGCATTAAGATTGACCAGAAATCTAGGATGAACATTGTTAAACATTCTTGCAGGTTTTATCCAAGGATAAATTCCATACATAGTATTGCTGGGTCTAAAAGTTATATGCATTTGGAATTTTGTCAGCTACTGCCAAATTTTCCTGCAAGAAGTCTGCACAAATTTCCATTCTCATTGACAATGGGTGATGAACATTTACTTCTCCACAATCTCATCAACCCTGGATGTTATTAAACTTTTCCATCTTTGCCAATCTGATGAGGAAAATAAATGATGCCACAATTTTTACTTGCATTTCTTAATTATAAGGGAAGTCAATCATTATTCCTGCCCACATTATTTACTTGTATTTCTTTTTCTGTGGACTAGCTATGTTTATCCTTCCCTCTGTTTCTGGTAGGTTATTTATCTCTTTCTTATTGATATATGTGTTTTTTGGACATTAAGACAATTGGCCCTTTTCCAAATGTCTTGCAAGTATTTTCCTATTTGTCTTTTTTTAAAGATTTATTTAATTATTTGAGAGAGAGAGAGAGAAATAAAACAGGGAGAGGGCAAAGGGAGAGGGACAGAGAGAATCCTCAAGCAGACTCCACACTGAGCACAGAGCCCAACTCGGGACTCAGTCCCAGGACCCTGAGATCATGACCTGACCTGAAACCAAGAGCCAGACGCTTAACCAACTGTGCTATCCAGGTGCCCCCCACCATTTGTCTTTCTTTTTTTATTAAGATTTTGCTTATTTATTTGACAGATGGAGATCACAAGTAGGCAGAGAAGCAGGCAGAGGGAGAGGAGGAAGCAGGATCCCTGCTGAGCAGAGAGCCCAATGCAGGGCTTGATCCCAGGAGCCTGGGATCATGACCTGAGCTGAAGGCAGAGGCTTAACCCTCGGAGCCACCCAGATACCCTCCATTTGTCTTTATTAATGAACTTCATGCATGACCAAAGATTGTATGTTTTATGTATTCAAATTCATTCATCCTTTTTTTATTTTTTTAAGATTTTATTTATTTATTTAAGAGAGAGAGCGTACATGCACACACACACTAGGCTGGGATGGGGTGGGCGGGGGAGGGGCTTGAAGGGGAAGGGGCAGAGGTAGAAGGAGAAGCAGACTCCAGCTGACCAGGGAGCCCAAGGCGGGCTCAAACCCAGGACCTGAGATCATGACCTGAGTGGAAGATAAATGTTTGAGCGACTGAGCCACTCAGGCGCCCTTCATTTATTCTTTATTTTAAATCTCCATGCCTTCCAAGGGCACCTGAGTGGCTCAGTCTATTAAGTGTCTGCCCTTGGCTCAGATCCTGATCCTGGGGTCCTGGGATCAAACCCTGTTAGGCTTCCTGATCAGTGGGGAATCTGCTTCTCCCTCTCCCTCTGCTTCTCCCCCCGCTCATGCTCTATCTCGTTCTCTCTCTCGCTCCCTCAAATAAATAAAATCTTTTTTAAAAAATCTGTGCCTTCCATACTCCCAATTACTAGCAAGTTTCCCTCAACACCATTTGTTGAAGGCTTTATTTTTCCCTGTATAAAGTTGCCTCTATGTTTGGGCTCTCATTCTTTAATCTAGCTCCTATGTCAGGACCTGCCAAATTGTTTAATAACCACAGTTATATATTTATCTTTTATATTCGGAAGAGCTTTTCTACATCACTGGCCCTTCTTTCCCATGATGTAAAGAGAAGATTTTTGAAGAAAAACTAAGAATAGCAGTCTGAAAACTGCAAAGGAAACCAGACAAATTCCAACCTCATGCTTCTGGCCCCGAGAGGTCAGAATATAACCAAAGGATTGTTAGGGAAATGGAAATATCAAAAAGAAAACAGCTCAGGGATGCTGAGCAAATGAGGGCATCTTTTCCTAGCAAGGAACATGATACTGAATGAGTTGAGAGCATTAGGAGGTCCTGAGAGAAAAGAACGGGTAAAAGGAGGAAGGAAGGGAGAAAGAGACAAAGGGGCAGAGGGAGAGGGGAAGAAAATTATCTGACAAAAGACATCACCTCTGTGGTTCTTTAATTTAAAAAATGGGTAGAATTATACCTGGCCTATCTTTGGCAGGACAAAGTAAAATGACAGATGTGAGAGTTGTTTTAGCATTAACAATGGAAGTGTAGGTTATAGGGGTTCCTGGGTGGCTCAGTCAGTTGAGCAACTGACTCTTGATTTCAGCTCAGGTCCTCATCTCAGGGTCCTAAGATCAGGACCTGAGTCAGGCTCAGTGGGGAGTCTGCTTAAGATTCTCTCTCTCCCTCTGCCCTTTGTGCCCCCCAACTCCCTTTCAAGTAAGTAAATCTTTAAAAAAATATATGTGAAGGTTATAAGTTCAGAGTGCTAGTATGGACGGTTTGGGATTTTTTTTTTTATATTACCCTTACTTATTTAACTTTTACAATTCAATAGGAGTTTTTGAATAGGTAAAACATTTACATGTTTTGAGAGTCAAAATTATATAAAAAGTTACCCGCAGAGAATTACTGCTCCTATCTCTGCCTGTTCCTTCCAGCCCATTCCCTAATCTATCTCCATCTCCAAAGATTTATTAGTTTATCCTATAGGCTTCAAGCATTTATTTGCAAATACTAATATTTGTATATTTTCCTTATCTTCTCCCCATTTCTTGCATAAAAGGAACTACACCAGATACCTTGTTTTTTATCATGTAATATGTCCTAGAAAATTTTCCATGTCGGTACATAAACATCTTTCTCACTCTTTTTTTTTTCCTCTTAAGCTAGTGTGGATGTAACGTAATTTAACATGTCCCCCATTAATGGACATGTGAGTTGCTCATTTGATGTGACAAAGGCACCCCTTAATATCCCTATACCTATGTCAGTTTTAAAACTGTGTGTAGGTATATCTGTCAGATAAATCATTAAATTAAGAATGTTAAAGCAGGAATGCTTCTGTAGTTTCGCACACATTGTAAGAGTCCCCTCAGCAGGGGTTATGTCATTTTGCACTTCCAACCACAACACATGACTTCCCGCCACCCCACAGCTTAGCCAACACAATGTTCCATCAAAATTTTGAGTTTTGGGGCGCCTGGGTGGCTCAGTGGGTTGGGCCGCTGCCTTCGGCTCGGGTCATGATCTCGGGGTCCTGGGATCGAGTCTCGCGTCGGGCTCTCTGCTCGGTGGGGAGCCTGCTTCCCTCTCTCTCTCTCTCTGTCTGCCTCTCTGCCTGCTTGTGATCTCTGTCAAATAAATAAAATCTTTAAAAAAAATTTTTTGAGTTTTGGGGCGCCTGGGTGGCTCATCGGTTAAGCACCTGACTTAGGTTCAGGTCATGATCCCAGGACCTTGGGACAGAGCCCAACATCTGGCTCTGTGCTCAGTGGGGAGTCTGCTTCTCCCTCTCCTTCTGCCACTACCCGCATTCATGCTCTCTCTCTCAAATAAATCAATAAAATCTTTAAAAAACAACAACAACAACAAAAAACAAGACAAAACACTCAGGAAACACAGACTAATTCAAAAAACTTTTAATAAATTGCAAATACAAGCAAGACAGAATAGCTGTGAGTACAGGGAAGGGGAGCACTGATCTGAGTCACGAAGCTCCTCAGAAGTGGCGGAGACCAGCTGCCCCTTAGGCCTCCGCAGGCTCATACAGCTGAGGACACCTGGAGGATGCGCTCCTGGACTAGATAACCGTTTCTTCCTTCAGCAGTGTCTCCTTTTGTATGGAGCTCAGGTCTCCTCCCAAACTCTCCAGATTCTCCAGGTGGGGGACGCCCTGGGTCTCCTCAATACTCCGGGAATTGGGCAACCAATGGCAGCTAAGGCAGGCTGTTTCTTGGAAGAGGCAGATGGCACCTGGGTAACAGCGAAAGTTTGGGTCAGGTTAGAGATTGAGGTCAGGAATGCCCTCCTCGAATGTGCCCCCTCTGGCCTGCATCCAGCCTCCCTAATTCTCCCCTCCAACAGAGAGTATTACAGAGACAGACGGAAAACAGAATGCATCACAAGACAAGGCAGACGAACAGGTAGATAAACTCACAGAACCAGAGCCAGTGCCGGAGGGCGTCTTAGCAACCGGCTAACTATTAATAGGTAAGAAAACAAGGTTTAGGAGAGGAAGGTCAAACACAAAACCCAGGCCTCTTGATGCCCCGCTCAAGACTCCCAGCGAAGTAAAAGAAAGGAAAAAGAGAATTGATGTCATAAATGGAAATAGTTTGAGTGAATAATAAATGCTGTGTTAAGGTTAAGGCTAAAGGAAAGAGCAACTTTTATGTTCTGTGTGATAGCAGACTACATACTCTCCCACTAAAAAAACCCCAAAAACTTGATGGGAGATATTTCTTCAGAAACCTATTTGTAAGTACAGCATCAAACTGGCATCAGGGTAAGGCATTCTTAGGAACAATACTCTAGTGAAAACAGAAACCTAGAGAGTTTCAGCAAGCATACAATCAGCCTTCACCGTAGGGACATACACTCAACCCAGGTGACCCTGAGTTTCCATTCTTTTGGACATTTGGGACACAAAGTGAGAGGAAAAGCCCAGGGCCTGCTCAAGATGACCAGTCTAACCAGGGTCTGCCATATGGAGCTAGAACTTCAAAGTTAACCTGTATTGACCGAGAATTCATAAACAGAGGCTAGCTGTTCTGTGGGTCTGCAACCAAATTCACAGTACCTGTTGTGATCCTTGGCTAGTTGTACATCCGAGCATCAAACAGGAGCAAATGCAAATCCCTTTTTGAAAAAAACACTTTAGGGGCACCTGGCTGGCTCAGTAGGTTAAAGCCTCTGCCTTCAGCTCAGGTCCTGATCTCAGGGTCCTGGGATCAAGCCCCCACATCGGGCTCTCTGCTCAGCGGGGAGCCTGCTTCCCCCTCTCTCTCTGCCTGCCTCTCTGCCTGTGATCTCTCTCTCTCTCTGTCAAATAAATAAATAAATAGAATATTTTAAAAAACGAAAGGAAGATAATTTCATACAAACAAAATAAGAGAGTGTATCTCTAACTGACCCTCACCAAAACCCATTATAAAGGATGTATTTCAGGCAGAAGGACAGAAGGTCTGAGAAGGGTTGATGAGCAACTAAATTGGTACATATGTGGGTAAATTTAAACCAATAAATATCAAATGCATAAAATAACAACATCAAATGTATAGAATTAAAAAGGAAACGGAAGAAACTAAAATGTACAAATCAGCATATAAATTGGGAAGACATTACACCTTGTATTATTTATAAAGAGAATAAATATGTTGAGGAAGTTTCAACTTTGTTTAGTAAGCATGTTAAAATGACAAGAGTAGCTACTACAAGAATACAAATAGACTGCATGACTTCCAAAATAAAGAGGGAGGAAATATTTAATGAGAACTGTATCGGTAAAAGGCAATCAATTCAAAGCAAGGCAAAAGAGGTGGGGAGCAGAAAAAACTCAAAGCAAAAAGTAAGATAGATGGTAGGAAAAAATACAAATATATCCGTAGTCACAATAAATATAAATCAATAATAAATGCTCCAGTTAAAAAACAAAGATTAGGGGCACCTGGGTGGCTCAGCCGTTAAGTATCTGCCTTCAGCTCAGGTCATGATCCCAGGGTCCTGGGATCGAGCCCCACATCAGACTCCCTGGTCAGCAGGAAGCCTGTTTCTCCCTCTCCCACTCCCTCCCTGCTTGTATTCCCTCTTTTACTGTCTCTGTCTCTGTCAAATAAATAAATTAAATGTTTTTTAAAAAAGACAAAGATGATAAAACTAGACGAAAAAGATACAATCATAAGCTATATGATTACATATAAGTAAAAGATTAGAAAGATCTATAACAGGCAAATACTAGAGTACTATTACTGGCTAGAGTAATACTAGATAAAACAGACTTTCACAAAAGGGATTACTAGAAATAAAAAGAATCACAGCATGCATAATGATTAAAAGTTCAATTCACCAGTAAAACAGAACAATTCTTTTTTTTGCCTTTAAAATCATTTTATACACAATTTTCCCAACTTGTTCTCCCCCTCAGTTAATAGAGCATGAAGGGCCCTCCACATCAATACATAAAGATTTACTATACTTTTTAACAGCTACATAGTACTTCATTACATGAACGTAACATAAGTTTATCTATTTCTCTTCCTTAGATAATGCTGCAGAGAACATTCCTGTATTTTCCCATACTTGCGCTAGTATTTCCATTTCATTGTGTTTTGAAAGGCTTGTTCTGTAGTTATAGTTCCTAGACTTTCTTTCTTTGTGTTGAACTGAAATCTGTATACCTGTGAATTTCTCTGCTGCCACCCCTCCCTTGATGTGGTTTTCCCACTTCCCTGTGAGCATGAGTCTAGGCTTATAAAAATTTGTGAATACAGTTTCACTATACATATATTTGTCTCTTTTACTGGTAAACTTGAACTCACGTGTTTTCACGTGCTTTAGCCTTGAAACAAGTATTATGCGATTAAAATATGAGTTAAGGGGCGCCTGGGTGGCTCAGTGGGTTAAAGCCTCTGCCTTCGTCTCAGGTCATGATCCCAGGGTTCTAGAATCGAGCCCTGCATCGGGTTCTCTGCTTCCCTCTCTCCCTGCCTGCCTCTCTGCCTACTTGTGATCTCTCTCTCTGTCAAATACATAAATAAAATCTAAAAATTAAAAAAAAAGATGTTAAAAATGAATGAACCTTAGAGTTCCTTGCATTAATATGGAAGTTATACTGCTGAATAAACACAGTATGATTACACAAAGTTGTAAAACTAAGTCCTATAATTGTTAAGGACAAACATGTGTACAGTAAAAATGATTATCAGAAACTTCAGAATAATCGGTTTCGGAGGGGAGACAAGAGGACAAGATCACGAAGAGCCACATGGTTGAGAGAGGTGAAGACTTCAAAGATACTTAATATTCATTAATGTTATATAGTTACATAGTTACATAGTTCATCAATGTTAACGAGCCCATTTTTTTCACATCTCTGAAATGAGGATGTGCCTTACAGACTACAGCACCTTATAATTAATGATTCTTGGCATCCTTTTTTCTCTCTCAGTGACACATAAATAAGCATGTAACTTACAAACAATGGACTCCACAAAAACATGGCTAATTCTTAAAACTATATGGTGGAAATGGGCATACAGTTTATTTTTAATTATCTACTTCATATATGATAAATATTTTTACATATTCAATGTATAATAAAATCAAGTTAAAATAGATTATGTCCTGGGTCAGGTTAGTATAGCAGGAAGATTAGGGAAAAGGACAAAATTAGATAGGATGGAGGGTGGAGATGGTGATGGTCTATAAAGATAAGACAGTAAGGTGATGGTGAGGTGAATAAGAATCACAGATTCCAAGACAGAGATAGAGACAGGCACAGAAACTTGTAGGAGTCAGAACAGAATAAGATAGAATATGAAATCTGGAGGTTGGTTCTAAAGTCAGGGAGGACAAGGGTGGGAGAGAGGGCTGAGGCTCGAGAGCAGTGCTGTTCTGTAGAACTTTCTGCACTGAGGGAAATTTCCACATCTGCCCCATTCAATATGGCAGCGACTAGTACATTATAATGTTACCAAACACCTGAAGTGCGGCTACCATGATTGAGGAACTGAACTTCTACATATTTCATTTTAATTAATTCAATAGCCACAAGTAGTTAGTGACTAGAGTTTCGGACAGCACCGCTCTAGAGCGTCCACGGCTCCTGAATCCAGACAGAGGGCAGGGAGAGGGGCTCGAGCCCCAGGACACTCACCAGCCACTATGAACAGAACGATGGCAAAGCCAAGGACGTAGTAAGGCCACTGCACGGAGAACTGGGGGGGGCTGGGCTTCATCCTCAGATTCTGGATCTCCAGGGCATGCAGCAACAAGGCCAGGAAGGCACAGACCCCTGCAGGGTCACAGGGAGGCACTCTTGCTCTCCTCCCATGGTTCCCACCTTTGCTCTTAATCCGACAGAGGCACGTGATCCACACCGGTGGGGCTCCTGTGCGGAGGCTGTTTTCTCCAGCCCACACCTGTGCCCTGTCCGAGCCCGTAACCTCTACCCCACGCGCCTGTCTTTGCCTCCATCCCAACTCATTTCAGAGCCCATGTGCCTCAGCAACCAGGGGCCCCATAACCAGAAATCCCTTTCCCGGGTCCCCTCTGTGCCCGTGCCGTTGGCTGACTCCAGTTGGGGTCCCCTGGGTGCGATGCTTTGGGTGCAACTCAACCTGATTCTCCCACTGTAAGCGTTCCACCTTCTCCATGTGATGGGAGCCTCCT
Organism: Martes martes; assembly: GCF_963455335.1. NCBI lineage: Eukaryota > Metazoa > Chordata > Mammalia > Carnivora > Mustelidae > Martes > Martes martes. The sequence goes on from NC_137906.1 coordinate 9,341,632, forward strand.
GGGGCAGGGCCTTGGCCAGCCTTTTAAAGTCAAAAGGTTCCAAAGGGCAGAGATGGTGTCTTCCGTCCACTCATCCAAGAAACACTTATATTTCACTCATATTGTATATTTCACTTCCACATTGTCATTCTGCGCCAGATTCTATGACAGTGGCTGGGATAGAGATGATGGCAAAAAAGAACCCCAGACTGACTGATGACCCCAAGCCAACGCAGTAAGGGCTGTGCTAGCTGTAGTGCAGGGGGCCGAGCGGCCCCCGGGGAGAGCGACTGTCATCCTGGGGAGTGGGCAGCCTCAGGGAAGGCAACAGGTAAGAGGGGCCCTAAAAATTCCCCCTCTCCTGACATCACAGAAACTAACCATCTCCCTGCTTTTGGGTCCCCCCACCCCAACCCCTTCCCAAGGCCGAGGCTTGCCTGAGGACAAGGCCTGCCTGCCTCTTCCACACCTGTGAGGAAGCTGATGAAGGCTGACACCAGATTGTGCTTCCAGGTCCTGGGAAACAGCTGAGACGCAAAGGACACCAGGATGAAGGTGGTGAGGAAAGACAGGACAACCGCAGACAGCAGGAAAACGCGGCCGAGAATGATGTACACTGCGGGGGAGGGAAGATGGGCTGCAGCTGGATACCCTGACCCGTGACCAGGGACAGAGCCCCGCAGAGCCTGCAGAGAAGGCCCCCCGGAGCTCACCACCCTCAGTCCCACAGCGCGGCCTGGGACCTCGGCTCCAACCCCACCACTTTGCCTCCGAGAATGCTCTGGTTCCAACATTTTGTTCCCCATGACGTGGAAGTGTATGGGGAAAAAAAAAAAAACTAGATGGACAAACGGTCTTTTCAATAAACAATAAAAATTATAAAAATTGCCTGTGGAAATGTGAAGAATTCTATCAGTATTGGTCACACTGAAATAAGCCCTTGGTGGAAAATCAGAACTTATGCGGTTAAGATGTTCTGAACTCTGGGGGGAGGGGGGGGTTAATGCTTATTTATTTATCCCAGTTAACAGAAGTAATGAAACAGATCCAAAATGGCAGAGCCAGGGTCTCGATGATCCCCTACTATTGGCATGACTCAAACGCACATTAAAACACGTCTGTACGCCCTCCTAAGCATGGAGAGATGGACAGCTAGGGGTGGGGCAAAAAGAAAGAGGTGTTGCTAAAGACCCAAATGTTCTAGGATCTACTCTGGGGTTAAGCCAATCGTTCTCAATCGGGGGCAGTTTTACACCCCCCACCGGGGATATCTGGCCATGCTAAGAGGTAATTTTGGTTGTCGCAACTGAGGGCATCAATCGGGTCGGAGGGGGTAAGGGTGCCGTTAACTGTCCTGCATGGAACAGGAGCGCCCCCACAACAAAGGGTATCCAGCCAAAGTGTCAGCAGCACTGAGGCTGAGGAGCCCCAGATCGAAGAGCACACACAGCGTGGCCCGTCTTCCCCAAAGAGACTTCTCTGATTCTGTCACCAGGAGAGAGTCCCTAAGGACTCTTTCCCAAGAGGCTCACCCCTTTTCCAAGACAGACATCCTCCTGATCTCCCTAAGTCCCTTGTAAAACGCAGCCTCAAGTGCATCCATAGTCCATTGGGCTCATATCCACCTGCTTTCCCTTGAGAATGTGGTACTCGGGCCTGAGCACCTTATCTGCCGGGCTGCCACCTGCAGTCGGACAGGTGTTCAGCACAGGGGACAAGTGGGGGCTGAAATCCAGCCTGGTTTCCACTAACAAGGCTGTTCCCCAGCTGGGAGCTGTGCCCACCCAAAAGGGTCCTTTGTCAGGGGGCTAACAGCAGCCCTGGGAGGTGGCGGAGCCTCACACAGTAAGGCAAGACCCCTGCCCCTCTATCCTAGGTGAAGCCACTCCTACCCCAGAAATCAACTTCCTCACTGACATATTTGCTCCTGACCCTGGTAGTCGACTTGATACTATTAACTTTTTGCTAGCCACGTACTTTCCTCTAACCTAGAGAGCAGAGACTCAGAAAATGTCCTTATGCGCTCACTAAATTCTGTCCTCTCTGACTCCATCTGGTCCTCTGTCACCCAAGTCCCCATGCTGGCCCCATCTCCCCCTGTCCTGTCCCTGCCTCCATCCCTCCTTACCTGATAAGGGTCGAGGCTTCCAGCACTTGATATGGAAGCAGTTCTCAAACAGGCCACTGAAAAACACCTCGTGGGACTCCTCGTTTACAAGCCGTACCCAGAAGGGAAAGATGGAGACCAGCAGTATGAGCAGGTAGCCCAGGGAGGTCAAGGCTGGGGCTACGGCCCACGTGAATCCCTTCATGTCCTTGTTCTCTAAAGTCAGCATCACCTGTTAAGGGAAACGTGAGGGCTTCTCATGCGGAACAAGGGAAGGAGATGACACCTGCAGAAATGTTAGCACATAAGTGAGGCTCCGGAAATGTTGATTTCTTGGCCCAGATAAACTTGACAACCTTACAGACCGCTTCAGCAGATCTAAAATATGCACAAAACGTTTTCTGCCACTGAGTCACTGGGGGATCTTGGACAAATAGGGTCCCTTCTCTGAGCCCCAATTTCCACCTTAATAAATGATGTTGGACTAGGCCAGTCCCAAAGCCCCACCAACCCTAAAGTTCTCACCGCTCGATTCTGTTAACAATCACCCCACCTGCAAAGACCCCCTGCACTGTGCTCCGCAGGCAGCTAACAGCCAATGGCTTTGGGGATTTGAGGATGACGATAGGGGTAGTCATTAGGCCGGGGTCTGAAGTGCAGAAGACAGGGCCCTCGAGAGTGAGTGGGCTGCTCTCTCTGGTCCACACCCTGTGCAATCCCCCCCAGCCACTGGGGCCTCTCCACGGTCCCGAGGCAGACCCCCCCACTGCAGCTGGGGCAGGGAGTGTCTCTGAGGCTGTGGGACCCGCAGAGTGGGGTACACTCATGCACCCCCCCCCCAAAATCTGCTGTTTATAAACACGTGAACAGCTACTCCTCTCTGAGTGCTGCTGTCAGACTGGCTCGGAAACAGCCTCCTGCACTTTCACTTCCTTCCTGTCACTAGATTCTCTTCTTCCCACCTGAACAATCCTTCGCTCTGTCCAAAGCTCCCCTTAGATCTTCCCTCCACCCCACAGGCCACACTGCTCAGTCACCTCACTGCTGGGCCTCAGTTTCCTTGCTCTAAAATGATGGAGGCAGGTAGTCCCGAGAACAGTCCTAGCTCTACAGCTCTCTGGTCGGAGCCATCCCGACCCCCTGCTCCAGGTGGGGCGGAGTCCACTAGACACTGTCAGCAGATGGTCTGCACCCCCGCCTGTTCCCCCGCAACCTCAACTTGCCTAAAACAGGCCTTCGTGTTTTCCCTGTTTTGGTCATGCTCCATGACCACGCGACACCTCCATCTCCTCGGCCTTCCTCCCAGGAAGTCCCCAAGCCCCTACTCGTCCTGCCCCACGCCCACAGGTCTCCCTCCCAAGCAGCTCCAACCTCCGTGCGCTCCTTCCCTCCCCAGGGTGGGGCGGGGGGGTCCCCTCTGCCTCTCCCATAAAGCTCAGCTTGGCCCCATCCACAGCGCCCAGCCCTCCCAGCCACCAGCCACTACCTGTCATTCCGTCCACACTTACCGGACGCCCCATGCCCAGCTTAGGCCAGCAGCAGCAATTCAGGGATGAAAAAAGTCAGGAACTCGCAGGCTCTTGGTAACTAGAGGGGAGAAAGACACAAAAAACAGGTCACTGGGTACAAAGCTTTCCTCCCCCCTACCTGGGTGACTTCAGGGCCAGATGTATCCCAGCGTGCCACCTCTTATCTGTCCCCCCCCCCCCCCCGCCACCTGGCAGCTCTCCAGTGAGGAGGACCTTGCCAGCCTTCTGGAAGAGCCCTTAGCACAGGGATTAGACCACTGCACCCCATGGGCATACAACTTGGGGGATGCACTGATCTCGGCCAGACTCAAAGGGCCCTAGACATGTTAATACAACAGGGAATCTGTAGACCCCTTTGTACTGTTGAAACGGAGAACAGGACAGAAAGACCCCCCCACCGTGGGTCAGCGCAGGGGCAAGGACCAGAAGCCCACACAGCTGCCTCCCCCTCCCACTTCAGGCCTCAGGCCCAGAGTTCAGTTTGGTGACTTGCAAATCAGGAACCAGTGAATTCTTCCTACTAGATAAGCTCATTTGCATGAGTGAGAAAGAGAGAGTGAATGGGGGGGGGGGGGGGGTTCCAGAATTGCTAAAACTTTTAATTTTGCCAAAAGCAGTCAAAACAGAAACACTTGGGTGGCTCAGTGGGTTCAGCCGCGGGCTCAGGTCATGATCCCAGGTCCTGGGATGGAGTCCTGCCTCGGGCTCCTTGCTCAACAGGGAGCCTGCTTCTTCCTCTCCCTCTGCTGCTCCCCCTGCTTGTGGTCTCTTTCTCTCTTTCTCAGATAAATAAATAAAATCTTAAAAAAAAAAAAAGGGCATTCCAAACAAAACAAAAACAACCGTCAGCAACTATTACACTGTCTTAATTATTATTTTAAAAGGACCCAGGAAAGTAAGAGTTGCGGCTCGGTGGAGCCTGGACCAGCCGGGAGCCGCGGGCCTGGGGGATACTTCCACAATCGGGGTTCCCTCTGGGAGAGTCCCGGAGCCACCCTGTAGCAGCCTGGATGCAGCCTTGTTCCCTCCCGAGGCCCCGCGCGGCCCGGGGGTCCGCAGGGAACTGTACTGGGAATGAAAGGGGTGGACGAAAGAAAGTACATCCGGTCGCAACAGTGGGGTACCCCTTTCCCACCAGTGATTCGGGGCAACCTGGGCACCAAACTGACCCCGGTTTGGTCAGAGGATCCTTCCTGCCGACAAGCTTCCTTGGTCTTTCTTTGGCCCCAAAGCCACGGGGACATTTTCCAGACCCCAAAATGGACCCAGATCGACGATCCGCCCCCACCCCACAGTGGGTCCCAACAGCCGGTAGGGTTCTGTGCGGCCTGGAGATGGGGGATTGGGGGCCCTCTTCACACCCCCCTATCCGCGGAGACACCCTGCCCCTCCCTCCCCCGCGGCCTCCCTTCCTTCCTTGGGAACCGTCAGGGTCTCCCGGTCTCCGGGGCAGGGCTTCCCTCCTGGAGGGCCCCTCACCCGCGCCTTGGACCCACGGCCCGGAGTTTCCGTTGGGCCTGGAGGCCCGGAGCGAGAGGATGCGCAGTCTGCGGACAAAGCCCAGGGAGCCCGCGGGGCCGTGCGGAGGGGGGCAGGGGCTCACCGGCCCTGCGACCGCACCCGCCCGCCACTCACCTGGCTCTCGGCTCGGCAGTCCCTGGCCTCCGCAGCTGTTCGCAGTGGGTGCGCTGAAGGGGGTGGAAGCGATCCGGAGCCGGGCAGATCTGAATTCAAATTCCAGCTCTGCCATTACCAGGAGGGCGACCTTGGGTAAGTTACTTCTCCTTCCTGGGTGTCAGTTTTCTCATTCCTGAAACAGGAATGATAATAATAACTCCTCCTGCCGGGCCGAAAGGGCCTAATGGTAAGTGCCTGGAAGAAGGCCCCAACTCCTCAGGACCCTTGATTTTTTTTTTCCCTGATTCAAAATAAAAGAGCTATAAAACACATTCTTGGGGCAACTGGAGAAAGTCTGAATATGGACTGCACTTCAGACAGTATTAGGGAATTAAATTCTTTTTCTTAGGTATGTTACTAGTGTCGCAATTATGTAGAACCACCTTCCTCTTAGGAGAAGCATGACATTGTACTTAGGGGTGAAGGTTATATCCATGGCTCACTTTCAAGTAATTCAGAAAAAAAGTATATGGATAGAAAGCAGGTATCGGAAAACAATAATAATTATTAATCTGAGTAATATATAGGGTGTTCATTTATACTTTTTTCCAGTTTTTTGGTATACTGAAATCTCTCAGATAAAATTATTGTTTAAGAACATATACACAGCAGGGCGCCTGGGTGGCTCAGTGGGTTAAAGCCTCTGCCTTCGGCTCAGGTCATAATCCCAGAGTCCTGGAATCCAGCCCCGCATCAGGCTCTCTGCTCAGCAGGGAGCCTTCTTCCTCTCTCTCTCTGCTTACTTGTGATCTGTCTGTCAAATAAATAAGTAAAATCTTAAAAAATATATATATATATATATACACAAACCTGGACGCTAAACTCGGGTTTATCATTCAGCTACACGGTATCTCAGTGCTTTCTCCAATGACAGATATGATGTTCACTGCATAGTCCTTGCCCTCATGGAGCTTGCAAACTAGCACAGAGACAAGTAACTGAATATCTTTTTTTTTTTTTTCAGATGTGATCGGTGCACAAAGGAACATAGCTACAGGGATTGCAGAGGCAAATATGGTTCAAGGGAAGACCTGAAAGGAGGCAGGATTTAGAAGGAATCTTATCCCCGAAAGGGGACTGCATTGCACAAAGTTTTTCACTGGCTCTACAGCAAGAACTGCTATACAAGGCACACATGTGTGCACATGCACACAGAAAAGCTTCACTTACCTTTGCTACACTCAATGCATGCAAATATTGTCTATCCTGCTCCCGTCCTGCCTGCTTTTTTCTTTTACCCTCAGGGCTGGTTGCAACTCACTATGATAAATGAATCTTATGATCCATTAGTTGCTTTGACCTACATTTGAAAAATACTGTGTTCAAGGGCCCAACGAATTTTAAAATGACTGGAAGGAGTACCCCCAAGAGGACTGAAGAAATCAATGGGCAGAGCTGGGACGTGAAGGATCTTGTAGAATTTCATCCTAAGGGCCATGACAGGTGAGATGAAAGCAGTCATGTTTGGATGCCAGTACCCAAATTCCTCTTCCTCCTCCTATCTTCCCTTTGCCCAAAGACTCCTACCTCTTTAACCAGAGCACAGGAAATGCCTCTCACCCAGGCGTCCCGAGGCTATATACACAGCAAGGCTGGGGGCTACCAGGTCAGCCCCCACTAGGACTGGAAATTCTAGAATGTGTGCATAGGTTTAGGTTATAGCCTCCTCTAGAAATATTTTCATATTTTCCCAGCTCCAGGATAGAGAATGGACAACGGAAGAGTAATTGCCTGCTGGAAAACAGGGTGGACCCCCCTGAGCTGGGGCTCTGACTTCCCCTAGGCTCTGTGCTTCCTTTGGCCAGAGCTCCAAAGGGAAAACCCAAGTCACACAAACTGTAGTTTTACCAGGTAACAGAACTGGGAAGTGAACAGATCCCTGCCCCCTCCCCTCCCCCCCCACCGAGCTTACTGCCCTCAGGGAATCCCCTCAATAGCTGGCTCCAAATCCAAGGCCAGAGCCCCCTCCCACAGCTCCTTCCTCCTGGGACACCCTCTCTCCAATTTCACATGGGGTCCCTGATGCACTCCACAGTCCCAGCCCCGTCCTCTTACTAGCCTTTAGTGACTAAGGCACAGATCCTATGTGGTCTTTTTGTGTCTTTCTCTCAGCACCTGTAAAGCATTAATATCCTCTATTGCATGGGTTCTCAACCTTAGGTGCACATTAGAATTACCTGGGAACTTGGGGCTCCTGGGTGGCTCAGTGGGTTAAGCCTCTGCCTTCAGCTCAGGTCATGATCTTCTGAAAGCTACCCAGGTGATTCCAGTATGCAACCTAAGTTAAGAATTCCTGCTCTACTGGGTCCTGCTGCAGCTAGGAGCTATGAGGGACCAGGGAGGTGGGGTTACTATGGCGTCAGGTGACCAGTCATCCCAGTTTGCCCAGGACCGAACATTTCCTGGTGTGGAATGTTCAGTACTAAGACAGAGAAAGGCCTGACCAACAACTGGGCTGAGTGGTTGCCCTTGTGTTTACCTGAGGTCTAAGGGCTTGGTCAGTTGCCTGGCCACTTGCAATGCTTGTGCCCAAAGAATCAGAGCCCCCACTTTAGTGTTTTGTTTTGTCTTTTTTTTTTTTTAACATTTTATTTAAGTAATCTCTGTACCCAACATGGGGCTTGAACTTACAACTCCAAGATCAAGTCACATGCTCTACTGACTGAGCGAGCCAGGCATCTCCCCCGACCACACACACACACACACACACACCAACCTCAGTGCCTTTGATGCTGCTAGACAAACTCTTTTCTCCCCTTTCCTGGTCTCCATAGACACCTCTGCCCTTAAAGCCTGGCATTTGACCCCACGCACTTGCCTTGTCCTGGGGTGCCCCTCTCTGTTATTCTCCGCCAATCAGAACCCCACCCAGCCTTCAACCCCAACTCATCAAGTCCTGCCTTATCCCTGATGCATCTCAAGACCCCAGAGAAGGAAAGAGCCCTTTCTGTGGTGAAGGGAGTGGGGAGGGACTCAAGGAGAGTCATGTGTCGAGTGCAGTAAGTGGGCACTTGAGCTCAGACCCGACCTCACAGAGGGCAAGTCCATTCTCAAGACATCCAGATGCAAGGTGGTCCTTAGAGCAAGGTGACCCTCAGTGAGTGCTGATAATCACCTATCGATTACAGAGGGAGAAAAGTAGAGGAGTGCAGACAGGAGAGCTGAAATAAAGAAGACTGTGGTGTCTGGTAAACAGATTCATTCCAGAGCCATTCACTTAGTACATGCTGTGTGCCCAGCACCAGACCAGACTTGGGGGCTATGAGACTGGCAATTTTCCATTTTAAGAGTCCACATTGTAAGTAAAATTTTCATTGATAGTTTAGATAATCATTAATCCAAACTAACTGGAGGAAAAATAATTTGATTTTTTTTTGTAACCAAAAATAAGCATTTACTTGGGGTGCCTGGATAGCTCAGTCGGTTAAGCATCCAACTCTTGATCTCAGCTCAGGTCTTGATCTCAGGGACGTGAGTTTGACGGCCGGCCCTCACCCCACCCCACCCCACCCCACGCTGGGCCCCATGGCCAGCATGGAGCCTACTTTAAAAAAAAAAAAAAAGAAAGAAAGAAAAAAAAATTTTTTTAAAAAGCACTTACAACAAAGTAGGTATTTCTTCCAGATACCTAACCTAACAATATACTACCCAGTAGAGGTACTTTTGGAATTTCTTTTTTTTTTTTTTTTTGGTAAAGATTTTATTTATTTATTTGACAGACAGAGATCACAAGTAGGCAGAGAGGCAAGGCAGAGAGAGAGGGGGAAGCAGGCTCCCCTCGGAGCAGAGAGCCTGATGTGGGGCTCGATCCCAGGACTCTAGGATCATGACCTGAGCCGATGGCAGAGGCTTTAACCCACTGAGCCACCCAGGCACCCCTAGAATCTCTTTTAATGATTAAAATATTCATGCTAGGGGCACCTGGGTGGCTCAGTTGTTAAGCACCTGCCTTCGGCTCAGATCATGATCCCAGCGTCCCGGGATTCAACCCCATAGCCGGGCTCCCTGCTCAGCGGGGAGCCTGCTTATCCCTCCCCAGCTCCCTGTGCTTGTGTTCCCTCTCTATCTCTCTCTCATAAATTTTAAAAATCTTTAAATAAATAAATTTAATTAATTAAATATTCATGATAAATGGGTGTTCAAAGTTTTTTAAAATCTTATGGTTCCCAACTGGCTCAGCTAGCTAGTGGAATGTGCGACTCTTGATCTTGGGAGTCATGGGTCTGAGCCCCACGTTGAGTGTAGAGATTTCTTAAAAATAAAAAATATTTTTAAGAGTTGTATCCATTATGTATCACACTATTCAACTGCGTGGCTATTCAACCTTTTCCTGGACAACTATACAGTAGTGAAGCTCTGTCTCAGGTTATGATTTAAATTTTGTTATGAAGGAGTTTGAACCGTGACTTTTTCTCAAAGGAAATCATAAAAATAATTTTTTCAAAAACAGCCAGAAATTAAGCATTCCTCTCTATCTAAACTGAAAATCAGTGTGTACTTGTCGAGAACAGTAAGCACGCGTATGACTAGGATTCAATCAGAGAAGTAAAACCACGAGGACACACACACACACACGTACACACACACACAGCCCAGCAGAGGCAGAGCAGGATCCGGGGGAAGGTAGGTGAGTTGCGGACCCAGCCGCTGCAGCTCCCTAGGGAGCTGAGTCAGCAGATTAGCAACAACGTGGGTGAGCCACAAAAATAATAACTGCTGCTTTTCTTCTGCCCTCCTGGTCTCCTAAGAATCTCCCTCTAGCCCACAAGAACCAGAAAAAAATACAGAAAAGAGAATTCTGGCAAATGCAGTTCAGCCCACGCTGACACATAACAAAGCCCATAACGTGTCATCCTGAGAGATTGTTTGGTCTAGAAAATTTGCCTGTTTATTAAGTGCATTTATGTCCTATAAAACGAAAAGAGAGTCTGCAGAGTAGTCTGCAGAACACTGAGGGGTGAAATGCTGGTGCAAGATCCAAGAGCCACTTCCATTGGTAGTTACAACAAATGGAATAGATGAGATAGGAGAGTTACTGGGTTCAAAGGTCACCTGGCTGCTTTCTTGACCTACAAGTCCAAATCTAGAATTCCCAGATTCTTTCTTCCCTGGGATGGACCTAACTCATTCCATTTTCAGAAGACTATGAAGATGTGGACACCAAACCACAGAATCTCCCTCTGATGCAGATCCTTGACACCAAATCATAGTGTTAACTGAAGGTTCTGCTTAGCCACCACCTTGGTCGTGCCGCATTATGTTCCTTTCCCAGCCCTCTCCGACACATGCTCCTCCAAAGTGAATCTGCTGATGCTGAGTAAAGCAGAAACTCCATCTAAAGGTTTTTGTGCATTGAACACACCCATGAGATTTGTCTACCATCTGTATTTTCAGGTTTTAGTAAGAGCTGAGCCAGCACAGAAGGCCGTCCACCCTCACGAAACCCAAAGGCTTTCTCCCCAGTTGCAAGCTCTGACATTTGATGAGAGCTGAACTCTGACCAAGGGCTCCACCCACTTCATTTCATTCAGTTTCTCTCTTGTGTGGATTCCTAGATGATTGGAAAGGTACGAACTGTACTTGAAGGTTTTCCCACATTCTTTGTATTCAGAAGATTTTGCTCCACCATGAGATATCTGGTGCTAAATAAGATAAGAGCTCAACTGAAGGCCTTCCCACATTCACAACATGCATAAGGTCTCTTTCCAGTGTGAATCCTGTGGTGTTTAATAAGAAGTGAACTCCTACTGAAAGATATCCCACATTTGCTACAATTGTGTAGACTCTCATTGTGTTCAATGAGGTGTGAGTTATGACTGTAAGTTTTCCCACAGTCGTTGCACTCATATGGCCTCTCTTTGGTGTGAACTCGCTGAAGTTCTAGACTTGAGCTCTGGCTGAAGGCCTTCCCACACACGCTACACATATAGGGTTTCTCCCTCATGTGGATTCTCTGGTGTTGAACAAGACTTGAGTTCCAACCAAAAGTTTTCCCACAATCATTACACATATATGGCAGCTCTCCTGTATGAATTGTCTGAAGCTGGATAAGGTGTGAGCTGCGCCAGAAGGTTTTCCCACAGTCACTATATTCACAGGGTTTCTCTTCAGTATGTGTTTTTTGATGCTGAATAAGGTTCGAACTATGGCCAAAAGCTTTTCCACATTCATGATACTCATAAGGTTTCTCTTATGTGTGGATCCTTTCATGCTGAATAAGGTATGAGTTCCACCTGAATAACTTTCCACAAATATTACACATTTGGGGTTTCTCTTCAATTAAGGATTTATGGCTGTTGGATAGAGTTTGTGATGTTATGAAAGTTTTGTCCATATTCACAGAGCCCCTTGTGTTTGTTATGTTCATATTCATCTCCTTTGTGTAGTTGTAGTCCTACTTTGAGAGTTTTCTGCTTTTATAATTAACTGATCCTCAAACCAGGTCTCACCATCTGACAGAAAATATAAAAAAAGTAAAATGTAACAAGAAAAACCCCTGGTAGGGAACAGGATGATCAGAGTATTCCAGAAGTATTTGGTTTTTTAAAAAGTAAGAAAAACATCCTTGCAAAATGTCCTCCAAAAAGATGGATACAAGTTACGCAGATCTGGAGAAAGTGGAGGGGAAACTAAAATTCGGGTTTATGAAGTAGATAACCAGACAGACATACTGGGATTAGCAGAAAGAGAAGCAGAGTTTGAGGGAAGTGGAGAACTTCATCACAGAACTTTAGAAGGGAGGGGCTGGGAGCTACATGTGGGGTGGGGCAGGGTCTGAACAGATAAACTAAAGAGGAGAACCTCACCCCAGAGGTTCTGCCCACATAGCACCCTGGCCACATGATCATCCCTGAGGTACAGGGAACACTCCCTTCATGTATCAGAGACCAACACCTTTCTCACTAGAGTATTTCTCTCTACACTCAGATGTTCACATGCTCACTCGTGAACACAAACTCAGACGTCATATGCATCTTTTAGAAATACTGCAAATGGGGAAGATTTGATAAAGGAAGAGGTGGGAGGAGGAAAAGTTATTTAAAATATGAACCACGGGGTACAGAGAAATATTCCCTAGTTGATTTTGGCTCTAAAAGAATATACAAAAACAAATCCTGTACCCCTGCGTTCAAGGGAGACGGGAGAGGAAAACATCTATTTAACACATTTCTCCCCTTAACTGAAATACGGCTTGCTAAAGCTAGAGAAGTTGTTTTGCAATGAAATTAGAGAAAGGAGGCCATCTGCTAAGAGGGATCTTTATGAAAGGGGGGGGGGGTGCTGAAAAACAGCCAATGCCGCATTTCCATCAGCAGTGAAAGCGTAACACATAAACAGCCCTGAAGTTATTAGTCAATGGTCAATTTAAGAATTTAATAATCATCTGTGATATCACAGAACCATATTCACACTTGTTTTCCACCTCCAAATATGCCCTCATCCTCTGTATGTTCAGTTTAGATACTGTGTTTTTAACAATTTTTCCTTCTGATAAGAATTTTTAAGATCCCCTCTCTCAGTAACTTTCAAACACACAACACAGCATTATCAAGTATAATTGCCAGGTTGTACATTACATCCCAGGACTTGCTTATCTTATAACTGAAAGTTTCTACACTTGAACCCCATTCATCCAATTCCCCTACTCCCACCCCCCACGTTTGGCAACCACCGGTCTGTTTTCTGTGCCCAAGTTGCTTCTTTTTTTTGGATTCCACATATAATTGAGATCACACAGTATTTGTCTCTGTTTGATTTATTTCACTTGGTATAATGCCCTCAAGGTTCATCCATGTTGTTGAAAATGGCAGGATTTCCTTCTTTTTGTAGCTGTACAATATTCCACTGTGTATATTCGTATATTTTTGTAGCCACAGCACATCCGCTTTATCCACTTGTCCACTGATGGACACTTAGGCTGCTTCCATGTCTTGGCTACTGTGCATAATGCTGCAGTGAACATAGCGGTGCAGGTAGCTTTCCGAGACAGTGCTTTCATTGCCTTCAGATAAATACTCAGAAGTGGAACTGACAGATAGGTAGTTCTGTTGGTAGGTCACCAATTTACGTCCTCACCAACACGTGTTCCTTCTTGTCTTTTACACAATAACCATTCTAGCAGTGTGAGTGATTACTGACTTAATGTTTTAACATCCGCTTGTACATGTGTTTAACTACTTCTCTTAACATGTCACACAAATTGCAAACCCTTGGAGAACACCAGTTAGGTCTGAAAAGTTAGGTAACTTAAAAGGAAAGATAAAGGCATCGATCAAGTCTAAATACTAGCTAGGCAGGCCAATTCTTTTTAGCAAGATACCATAATGAACTGGTACTATAAATTCAAGTCACTCACTGGGCACGGTCCCGACAGAACTTTCTGTGGTTATACAGCTGTTCCACATCTGCACTGTCCAATACAGTAGCCAATGGCCACGTGTGGCTACTGACCACTTGAAATGTGGCCAGTGCAACTGAGCAGCTGAACTTTTAATGGTATTTAATTTTAAATCAAATCTTTTTAAAAAACGGAAAGATCAATAGCCTGGGAATGCCTCCATTTGGGCTTGGATTTGGAATACTTCACGAAGCAGGAGACATGCCTTCTGTGGTTGGCTTGGGCAAATATTAAAATGAGGGTTTCTTCTACATCTCCCTGGCCTGGCCTGTCTTTCCAGCCTCGTTCCCCACTCCTCCCCTACACAAAGCCTCTTCTCCTTTCTGTTAGACCATGCTATTTGTTCTCTCCCAACATGTGAAGGCTTAGTATCCTAGAAGATGAGCCTTTTATGTGGCCCACTGGCAGAGAACTGACAGCCGGCCCGACATCTTCAAGAATGTAAATCCTACAGCTCTCAGGTCCTGTTCAATATCACTCTCTCCATTAAGCTGAAGGTGATCCTTCTCCTACAACTCTTGAATCCTTCTCTTTACCAGGCCTGTGACACTTGACTCATTCACGTTTACCTTACTGAGCACCAACAACATGCCAGGTACAGTTCCATGTGCTGAGATAGAGCAGGGGGCAAACAGGCAAAAACTCTGCCCTCTAAGGTCTTTCATTATAGTAAGGGAGCTGGATAGGAAATCTTATAAATTACATACTACTAGATGATACAAGTGGTACAGAGACAAAAGCAAGAATAGAGAGCCAGAGGGAGGGAGTGGGCAGAAGGGTTGTAATTTTACACCCTACGGTCAAAGGAGGGCTAAGAAAATGACACTGAAGCAAAGACTTGAAGGAGATAAGGGTTTCTGGGAAAGAGCATTACACTGGGAAAGAGCATTACACATGGAAGAAATAAATAGCAAGTGCAAAGGACCTGGGTCTTCAAAGTGTCAAGTGTGACTAGAACGCAATGAGCATGGGGAAGAGTAGTGAGAAATGAGGTCAGAGACATAGAAAGGAATCACAGAAGAACATAGGACCCGACAGGCTATTTTAAGAGGTGTCCTTTTATTGGGTGAGAGAGGAAGCCTTGGGAGGCTTGTGACCAAAGGAAGACAAGACCTGACATTTTAACAGGATCACGTTGCCGGCTATGTTGGGAAGAGACAGTAGGGAGGCAAAAGCAGAGGCAGGACAACCAGCCAGGAAGCCACTGCCATAATCCAGATGAGGGATAATGGCACCCTGGACCAAAATGGTGGCAGAGAAGGTGGTAAGAAGTGCCAGGATTCTGGAAAAAAGTGGTGATGATGGTATGGACAGGATTACTGACTGATGGGTATGAATACAGAACAACAAAGTTTTCTCTCTGGGTTGAGTAGCTGGAGGGATTGTGTCCCCTTCTCCTGAAATGGGGGATATTTATGACAGGCGACAGCATCTCCAATAATCTAAAATAAGACATTTCTACGTGGCTCTCATACCCTAAGTCTCTTGAGATCATATGTCTCAAACGTGCTCCTTCCTCTGGCGTATGAGTATTTGTTATTCTGTTCTTTGCAAATCTCCTCTAGCTTTAGCGTTTTCAAAATAAAAAGGGAAGGGGTGACAACGAGCAGTTAACTCCCTTTTCTGCCCCCACATCCACTCAGTAAATAAGTACTATTGCTTCTACCTACAACACACTCCTTGGTTTTTGTCCCTATCCTCCTATTATCACTAGTAACAGCCTAAGTCGGATCCTAATCACCTCTCACCTCCAGTACCACACTCAACAAATCATATTCTCTCCCTTGATATACAATGCTCACCAGCTAGCCGCCTATTAAGAAAAGCTGGCATAACATACTTCAATATCTACCAAACGAAAGCTAAGCTCCTTGGCCCGGCATTCCTTTCCCCCAGTCTTACTCCACTCTGCCTCACAGACTCACCTTCTATCACATCGCCTCTATGCTCCAGTCAACGTGAACAGTTTCCTGGCCATGCATATCCCCTCCCACGTCCTTCTCCTCCACCTATCAAAATCCTATTCAACCTTCCAGACCCCAGCTCAAAGGCAGCCTCCTTCCTGAAACCTAACCCTACCCTAATCCCAGCTGGAAGAGAGCTCGCCCTTCAATCTCTAAAGCATTTGCTTTCTGCCTCCTTCATAGAGTTTAACCACATCGTCTTGGGGCCTCTCCTTGGAAGTATTTTCAGTTGTGTGTGTTCCCTTCAATTTATATTGAAAGTATCTCTAGATTAAAAGATGTCTTCTGGGGCACCTGGATGGCTCAGTGGGTTTAGGCCTCTGCCTTTGGCTCAGGCCATGGTCCCGGGGTCCTGGGATTGAGTCCCGCATTGGACTCTCTGCTCTGCAGGGAGCCTGCTTCCCCCTCTCCCTCTGCCTGCCTCTGCCTGCTTGTGATCTCTGTCTGTCAAATAAATAAATAAAATCTTTAAAAAAATAATAATAAAATAAAAGATGCCTTCCAGGGACGCCTGGGTGGCTCAGTGGGTTAAAGCCTCTGCCTTCGGCTCAAGTCATGATCTCAGGGTCCTGGGATCGAACCCCGCGTCAGGCTCTCTGCTCAGCAGGGAACCTGCTTCCCTTTCTCTCTCTCTGCCTGCCTCTCTACCTACTTGTGATCTCTGTCAAATGAATAAATAAAATCTTTAAAAAAAAAAATGATGTCTTCCATTTCTTTGTCTCCAAGCTCAGTACTATGTAAAGAACCCTGCACACAATTCGGCGCTTCAAAATGCTCCTAATTAGGGTGCCTGAATGGCTCAGTTGGTTAAGCATCTACCTTTGGCTCAGGTCATGATCTCTGCATCCCGGAATCTGGCCCCACATCAAGCTCCCTACTCATTGGGGAGCCTGCTTCCTCTCATCCCCACTCATGATCTCTCTTGCTATCTCTCTCTCTGTCTCAAATAAACAAAATCTTCAAAAAAAACCAAACAAACAAAACTGAAAAAATGCTCCTGATTATCTCCCAGCAATCCAGAGAAGAATCGCTAAGTCACTGAGGGGCCCAAACAGACCATCTGTAAAACGTCTTCAGGACTGAGGCTCAAACAGAACTCAGAGAGATGTATCTCCTCATGGGTCAAACCACTTACAGAAAAAATATCAAAAACTTGGATTCGAACCCTGGTAGAGAGTAGGACCTTCTGGAATGCCTCAGCAGACAGTGGACAGGCTGAGACAGACCTCGAGAAGCCCAAGAAGAGAACAGTTGTCCCCTGAAATAAACAAATCAAATGCGTCCCTGTGGACGAAGTTTTTTAAAAAAAAAAAGTTTCTTCACTGATCTGCTTCTAATTTAAAGGGAAGGGGGGAAAGTAGTTCTTCTAACCCTAACTACAAAGCTGTGGGATCCCAAGTATATTTACTTCTAACAGCAGAAGAAACGAGCATTACTTATTGTACTGGGTCCAACAGTGCCGTTTCCCTGCCCCACCCCCCCACTGATTCATGTCCACCTGGAACCTCAGATATGACCTTACTTGGAAGCGGAGTCTTTGCAGAGTTAAGATGAGGTCAGAATGGATTCGGGTGGGCCCTAAATCCAATGACTGCCATCTATATAAGAGAAACGAGAGGAAGATTCAGACATGGAAAAACACACTGGAAAGAAAGCCATGGGACAAGTGAGGCAGCCTTAAGCGAAGGAGCACCAAGGATTGCTGGGGACCACCAGAAGCTGGGAACAGCCAAGGAGGGATTCTACCCTAGAGCCTTCAGAGGCAGCACAGACTTCGTAGACTTCTAGTTTGCAAAACTGCAAGAGAATACAGTTCTGCTGTATGAAGCCATGAAGTTGTGGTAATTCCTTACGGAAGCCCTAGGAAACGAATAGACTCCCTGTTTGATTTAACCAATCAGCAAATATACATCCCACCTACTACATGCAAGATACCAGAGAGGGCTTATAAAGGTGCTTCAAAGCACAATCAGGAAGGACAACCCCTACCTACGTGAAATGGAGATGGCAGCCTCAAAGAATGACATTGAGCTGGATCATGAACTATGATCAGGATCAACAAGATGAAGAGTATTCCAGGCAAAAGTAACAGCATCTGCAAAGGCTCAGCAACATGGAGGGGAACACTAAGTTTAAGGAATAATTTAAAAAAAGAAGAAAAGAAAAGAAAACCTCCATGTGAGTGAAATATATGGCCCATGTGGGCAGGAAGCCAGAGATACAGCAGAAAAATAGAGGAGAACCAGACAGGGTACCTGGGAGGCTCAATCCGTTGGGTGTCTGACTCGATTTCGGCTCAGGTCATGATCCTGGGGTCATGAGATCAAGCCCACACTGGGCTCTTCGCTGAGCACAGAGTCTGCTTAGGATGCTGCCCTAAATCCAGTCGTGCTTTCTCTTTCTCTCAAGAGAGGAAGGAAGGAAGGAAAATAGGAAAAGGGTAGAGCCAGATATGAAGAAGCATATATGCCACACCCAGGGCTCTGCACAGAGACTGACTTGATCAAATTTGTTTCCAGGGAAATTCATTCTGGCAGCAGATGGAGGATAGCCTAGAGTAGGGCACATGGCCAATAGCATAGGGATGTGTCAGCGCTCCAAGAAAACTAGAATGGGTCTAAAGTGAGGAAATGGCAGTCACAGACAACAGAATCAGGCCTTTCTGAAGAAAAACTGACAGGATTTGGTGGTGGTTGACTGAATATGGAGGGAAGGAGAATAGTAGACTACAACTCCAAATTTTCCAGCTTAGGAAAACCAGTTACTAAAATTAACCAAGGTAGTCACTGGAAGGTAGGGAGGTGGGGGCCTGGCAGAAAAGAAGGAGCTCCGAAGTACACCCATGAACATCTAGTATCCAGGCCCCAGCTGGCAGTGAGAGCAGAAGAAAGCAGTTAAGAGAGGTCCTGAAAGGGGATAGGATCACCCACAAGAGTGAAAAAAAGAGGGCTAAAAACAGTCTTGGGGAAAAACCAATGTTTAAAAACAGACGAAGAAACAGGAGTGGGGAAGGCCCGAGAAGACAAGGGGAAGACCAGAAGAAAAGAGAAGAGCACTTCCAAAACCAAAGAACACGATGTGCAAGGAATAGCGATCACATCAACAAAAAAAATAGTTATGAGGGGCCAAAAAATTAAAGCTGAGAAAAGGTGTCCAGTGGATTCATTAGCTAAGCCACTGGCAACTTGGCTTTGACCAATTCCGATGGAGCAGAAGCAGTGCCCTGTGTTACCACAGCAAAAGCAACTATGGACGATTTTTTTTAAGGGGTAGGACAGTGACGGGAACGAGGGTGATTGTACCCAATTCCTCTCTAATGCTCAATCCACCACCAGGTCCTTGGGTTTTCATGTAAGCGTCTCTTGCATCTGTTTGTTTCCTTCCTCACAGCCCAAGTCTGTTTCAGAAACTTCATGGAGGAGGCTGCCGTGCACGCGACGCTGGGATATGTGGCGTTTGGATAGGCAGAGAATGTAGGGGACAGCAATGCACGTGCGAAAAAGCACACAAAGGCACAACGGTGGAGAGTGCAGGGTCTGTGGCATTACTTTGTGCAGACACACCAGTCTTGCTGGGTTTGTTTTGGGGAACACAAAGGAAAGATTTCAAGGTGTGTTGAGGCCACACTGCAGAGGACCCAGGATGCCAGGTTATGGAGTAGGGACTGAATGCAGTGGGCACTGTGAACCAACATGAGTAAATGAGTATTTTAGAAGGTGAGTACAGGCACTTGGTCTTTTAGAAAGACTAGCAACCGGGAGCCTGTGGTAAGTATCTATCCCCTCTCATTTAAAACTTGACTCCTTTCAGGGCTCCTGGGTGACTCAGTGGGTTAAAGCCTCTGCCATCGGCTTAGCTCATGGTCTCGGGGTCCTGGGATTGGCCCCGCATCGGGCTCTCTGGTCAGTGGGGAGCCTGCTTCCTCCTCTCTCTGCCTGCCTCTCTGCCTGCTTGTGATCTTTGTCTGTCAAATAAATAATTTTTAAAAAATCTTTAGGAAAAAAAACTTGACTCCTTTCTGGAACGCCTGCGTGGCTCAGTCAGATAAGTGTCCGACTCTTGATCTCAGTTCAGGTCATGATCTCAGGGTCGTGAGATCGAGCCCCATGTCAGGTTCCATGCTGGGCATGGAGCCTACTTAGGATTCTCTCCCTCTCCCTCTGCTCCTCTGCTCACTCACTTGCTCTCTCTAAATAAATAAATAAATAAATAATATACTACTTAAAAGAGAAACGCCAACTTCATACCTTTCTTACTCTAAATTCTTTCAAGGCGAGACTTCTGACTTTCTAAGACTTCCAGGGCCAAAACCCAGTCTACGGGGATCTCCTCTTGCAAACTTCTACAGTTTACTGTCCCAAAGCCTCTCACAGGTAACTATTCCAACCCTTAAGTTTGCGGGTGAGTAGGGGTTTGGTTTTATTCCAACTTAGTCCCAACACCTCATACTAAGAGCTCAGTCAATACTTGTCAAGTTAAAAAATTAGTCTGAAAACATAGTTTTTACAAATAAATGTGTAAAAGAAAATCTCCCCAAAAATAAGCCATCTCAGAGTCTTTATCTAAGTCTTTGTCACGCAATTAAATAATCTTTTTTTTAATGGCTATGCCACTTAATGTTGGGATGGATGGCAAAATGAAATAAAAATGTTGATACTCAGGGAAAAATGTTGATACTAATAGCTTAACCTCATTTTCCATCAGCAGGTGGCAGCTTATCTACTGTACTCCACAGGCAAAGCTCCCTCTTGGAGTTTACACCTCAGGTGGTAAATGTATCTTCCCTAAGGATGAAGGAGAGCTTGGGTAGGGTGAACGGAGAAGCCCGCTCTTTTCCTGGTACTTCAGGTATGGGACATACTTGGCTGAGTTCATTCATTCATTTATTCACACAACATTTCCTGAGCTTCTCCGAAAGCCAAGCAAGTTGGCAGGTGCTGGAATGACAAGATCCTCCAAGACTTAGTGCTAGGATTGTACTGCTGAGGCAGGTCTGCTCCACACAGTCAAGAGAGGAAACTTTGGTTACAGGCTTTATTTACAGGTAACAGAGCCCTGAGGTTAAAAAAGGGGGTGGGGGCGGGGGGGTGTTGTTTTCCACCAGGCCAATTCTAAGTGTAAAGTTAATCGTGTCCATCTGATCCGAGGCCGCGGCTGGAAGGACAAAGTTTAGACAAAGAAAGCCAGCTAGGTCAGCTCCTCACCCTTGCTTTTTCGGGGCTCCTGCTGGGAGGATGGGTACAGGGACTCTGAGGTTCTCTGCTCAGGCAGCTTCTCCATGGGCTGGATCCAATCCCCGGTGCTGCTCCAAAGACAAGACCTCCTCTAAAATTTCTTCAGAGCGCGACACAACTGACGGGCAGTCACTGCGGGAAAGGGAGGGAGAAGAGGGCAGATGTAGGGGAACCGGCAAGTGAAGCTTTTCCAGGAGAGGGTCCCACTTCTCTCTCCCCTGGCTGGCCGGGCCCCGGAGCTGGGGGCGCGGTCCGGCCTGAGGCCCCACCCCCCGGCCACCTGGGTCCCCTCGGCCCGAGCCCCACGCCCACCGCAGGACCGCGCTTCTCCCCTAGAGACAGCGCGGGCCGCAGCTCCCGGTCCCAGACCTCGATACTCACTGGCGCAACCGCTCCGCAGCAGCGTCGACCACGGTCCCCCGGCACGACTGGAAACTCGGGCTCCCCCGTGCGCACTTCCGGGTCCCGTCTAGGCAGCTCGGAGGTCTCCTCTCGATCGCGAGTGCTCAGGGGCCGCTGGGGAGCTGGGCCCAGAGCGGCTTGGAATCGCGTCTCTTTCGGGGCCCCAAGGAGGCATTGAGGGAGATGGGGCTAGATTTCCCTATTTGCCCTTCATCGCCCATGTGGACCTAGGATCTAAATTGGTTGTTTACTTCTTTGTCACCCCTACTGTCCCGTATGCACCCCCATTCGCCTACTCCTTGACCCCTGCGGTTTTACCACCCATCCCCACCTCCCTTCTTCCAAATCACAAGGCGGGGATGACCCTGCTGGGAGGCAATCCCTTATCTATACCCGCAGTCCAGCCTGTCCTCTCCCTATGTCGCTTCAACCCGACTGGTGTTTCCCCTACACTACTCCAGTACTCCCTAACTGGGCCCGGAGTAAGTAAGTAAGCAGGGCTAACATACTGGTATCCATGGGCTAAAAGAGGAAAAGTCTTAGAAATAGGATCAAGGGGCGCCTGGGTGGCTCAGTGGGTTAAAGCCTCTGCCTTCAGCTTGGGTCATGATCCCAGGATCCTGGTATAGAGCCCCGCCTCGGGCTCTCTGCTGGGGGAGAGCCTGCTTCCTCCTCTCTCTCTGCCTGCCTCTCTGCCTACTTGTGATCTCTGTCTGTCAAATAAATAAAAAATCTTAAAAAAAAAAAGAAAGAAAGAAATAGGATCAAGATTTCAAACACCCTACTGTGCCTAGATAAGTTTGCCAAAGGTATATTTGATATGTTGATGCAGGAAAAATGTTAGGGAAATGAATTGTTCCTGATAGGGATATTTCCTGCTAAACTCAGAAGCAGCAGTTACCACTTATGGAGTAAAATGGTGTCTCATTAATTTTCACAACAATCCCCTGAAGTTCGTACTTTTTTCACAATTTTAGGTGCCCCAAACTGCAGACTCAGTAAGTAAAGGCAGCCTTTAGACCTCTGGCCAGTTCAAACCAGAGCCTGGGGAAGGACAAAGGCTAGACTGTGTGGAGATTTGTAATTGGAGCAAGTATAAGTGGAGCAAGTCATTATGCCCAAGTTGTAAATTTATAAACATGAATGGATTACAAATATGAGGTCAACCATTTTCTAAAAGTGAAGAGTGTGGGGGCGCCTGGGTGACTCAGTTGTTAAGTGACTGCCTTCAGCTCAGGTCGTGATCCCAACCAAGGTCCTGGGATGAGCCCTGCATGCAGCCCCACATCAGGCTCCCTGCTCAGCAGAAATCCTTTTCCCTCTCCACTCCCCCTGCTTGTGTTCCCTCTCTCGCTGTGTCTCTGCCAAATAAATAAAATCTTTAAAAAAATAAAAGTGAAGAGTGTGAACAGGATGCATCAGCAAAATGAAAAATTCCGGTATTTATTTTCTCATTGAGTTGTACAGTGCACTACCTGTTTGAAATCACCCTTCCAGTCTCGGATTAAACACTGGTTCATTCATGCATCCATATTTTGAAGGGAGTGATCCCAAAGGGTACAAATCTTAGCAAAAAGAGATGTCAAGGTTTGCTGACTCCAGCAAGGAGCGCTTATGGGGAAGCAGTTCCTACCAGTCTAGGATTCCTGATGACCTCTCAAGCCATATTTAAGTTCTCCAAAACTAGGATATCCCTCCCTGGACAATGCTAGTCCTGCACTCCTAAATGCTTGCTCCTTAATTCACTCTTTTTAAGACTTCATGCTAAACACTTATGTTCTCACTGGTTTTTATAGTGATGTTTATATTTGTAATTTTTTGGCACTTAATATATGACCAGTACCTTTTCCATTACTTGGTTTAATTTTCATGCTATTATTAATCATCATATGGGCAAGGAAACCAGAGGCTAAAATGTCCGAAGTCACACAGCTAGTAAACAGCAAAAGTTGAAACACAGATATGTCCAATTCCAAAGTCATTGCTGTGACTAATGTTGTCTTCATTACTTAGTAGATGGTTTGATTTAACTGTGCCCACAGGTTAGCACTGAGTATCACACGACATCAGGCAACTGTATTACTGAATGAATGAAAGGATAGATGAGGTCACATTTTCAGATGTGGGAATCCCATTGTGCTTCGCTGTTATGATATCCAAGGGGCCTCCTTTGAACTTCATTCTTAAATTTCCTCAGTTGCCCACTACTTCCTAGGGTGAGCCATTCCTCCAGAGAGCTTACTACATTGAAGATGCCAAACTCTTTCATCTGGAGGCCTTCTAACATGCTCTTTTGCCTGAAATACTCTCCCTGCTCCTCTTCCAGTGGTCCCCATCTCTCCAGTCTACTTCTATCCACTCTCTTGCTCAAGTCAAAAACCTAGTAATCAAACTTGATTTTCCCATTACCCACCCTGTTCACTGCTATAATTTAATCAGGACTGATGGGAAATCTAATACATGTCCATCAATCAGCAAGTTCCAGTTAGCAGGGGAAAAGAGCACATTCTGGTCATTGAGAAACGGAAATGTGTATAGTGATGGGAGCTAGAATAGCTTGACAGGAGGTTAAGAATTTGGGAGCTCTGACCTGTGGCATGTCATTGTCAAAATTATCTAAGCCTGTTTCAGGGAGCAGGATCTCTGACTTGCTCCCCAAAGATACGGGGAGTACGTTCTCCTAATACTCCAGACAGCTCTGGAAGCATTCAGATTAACTGCAAACAGGTAATAGTCAACCACTGAGGATATAACAGGGAATGAAGAGCTATCAAAGAAAACTTCTCTGGGTTCTGGGATGTGTCTAATACCAACATCATGATGATGGAAAGCCTGGAGTCAGGCCTGACTTGGGCCATTAACTTGCTGAGTGACCCTAACAGATTCTTCAACCTTTACACTTCAGTTCTTCTGTAAAATGGAGCTAGTTCCCTTGTAGAGTTGTAAGAATTAGGTCTGACTATGAATATACATACACACGCATGTAGGTAGGTGGACAGATAGAAGATAAATCTGGCAGATCTCAACTATTAGATCTCTTCTCTTCCTTCCTCAATCTTCAAGATTAAAAGACTAAAAACACAAACTCATATTATATTGGACTGATTAAATATCACAAGTTTAAAGAGGCAAGTTAATTGTCCTCCAGAATTATTTTGGTTTCTCGCTTTTTAAATGTTTTACACACACACACACACACACATTCTGCCTAGTTCTACTGAAACCTCAAACTATTTATGTGCCAACAAAATCCTAACTGAACAATTCTTAAAATCCTAAACATTCCAATGGACTTCGTTCCCTAAGTCTGTGGAAGAGCAAGCTTTGTATCAGTATGAAAGAGAGTGATCTCTTCTTGTGAAGCAGGTTTCTGGAAGGAAGTTGAGTCACAGCCAGGAAGGTGATTCCAAGATTTCCAAATGCTTCTGGTTGAGGCCTTGAGATATTTTTTGAAACAGATTCTGAGTATCAAACACACCTTTATTCAAGTGGAAGTACAAAAGCACATTCCTAAACCAAATGCATACATGTGATTTTTACATATTCTGTTATTTAGGGATTAATCTGTTTCATAATCACCAGAAGTGACCATTGGTCTCTGTACATAAGGGCATACACATTCATAAACAAGGGGAAAAAACATGCATTTTTCATTTGCTTTTACATTTAAATCAATTCATTTAGATCTCTACTTTGCCCTGATAAGATCCTATGCTTGCTGACGGCTAAGAGGCAAAATATGGTGGTAGAACTATCTTAGAGCTTAGCCATAAGAGGATTACAGAATAAGCAATAAATTGTTATATATTTGTTGAGGATCCCTAGTAAATATTATAACATCTGAACTACGAAGGCCTCACTTGCTGGAATGACAGTAAGACTTTTAAGTGACATCTTATTCACAAAATGTTATGAAACTTAAGATGGAAAAATATAATAAAATGCTCTAACATCATCTAAACAATCATGAATTCTTGGCGAGTTGTTGACAGGGACCCTGAACTCTGGACATCCTGACATCTGTGATCACTATTATCGATCAAAAAACCAAGTTCTTGCCCTGTAGACTCATAAAATACAGAAAATGTGATGATGAATAAACAATTATACACAAAGCCCCCACACTTCAAATACTGTCCTGGACTGATGAGAGAGGGGGGCAAAAATCCAAACAGATAAAGAAGCAATCGTAGTGGTTAAAGTTATATCAGGAATACCTGCCGCTCTTGAAATTCTCTCTCCAGGGACATTACAGAAGAACAGCAGTATCTTTTTTGAAAAGCTGCATTCCCTTATGAAGTTCTCTGACTTTTCTGCATATGTTCTTTTATTTTGCCCCTATCCAAAGCAGACCTGAGCATTTTGCTGGCCTTCAACAGAAGTATATAAAATAATTCTAAGCCTTGACATGCAGAATAGGTGCTGAATGAGTGTAGCTAGACCACCAGGAGTCTTGTTGGCTCCCTGATGTCCTTATCTCTTTTAGAGGGCTGTGGATGCAGACAAGAACTTGGGTGTCATTTGAAAATGTTTAGCTGCCTGCCACAAACAGAGCAGAGATGGAATCCTTCAAACGCATGGATGGACAGGATGTGGAATTCCAATTCTTTTTAAAGGTAGATGCTTCGCTTTAGGAAAGAAGACACCAGAACACGAACATCAAGTAGGGACGGCATACCTGCTGGTGAGACGCTTAAAACTAGAAAACCATCATTTGACGGTACTAAGAAAATGGAGAAATTAACAGGAATCCAAGTGCTGTGCCTGGAAAGGAACAGGAAAGTAGGATGCTCAGGAAACAGCAGACTTAAGAGTCTGTTTTGGAGAGAACTTGGGCTGAGAACAGCAGAAATAGCTAAATGAGCTACTTTCCGGAAGTTAATTATGTCTTTACATTGGTCTATTAACAATATCTTAAGAGAAGCTGTAATGGGAACCAAATTTCAGAAAAAATAAAAATGTTCATAGGCCATATTTTAAAAAATAGTTTAAATGAGTTCCATAAATTTTATATACCTACTTACACCACCTATTAAATAAAAGAATGCCATGAGGAATCAGCATTGCATTCACCAAGTCACTCCTCAGACTATCTTCTTCTGCAATGAAAAAGATCAGGGCTATATATTAACAATTTTATATAAAAATTTCTCTCCAATATTTTGATGTTGAGTAAAGCCTGAAATGTAGAAGTACATTTTTTCCATTTGCATTATTAGCAGATTGTGATCTGGTGTGGAGATTCTAATGATGAAAAAGACTTGAACTCCTACTGGAAGATCTGTCACCTTTGCTACACTTGAATGGCTTCTCCTGGGCATGGATTCTTTAGCGTTGAGTAAGGGGCAGAATATGACTGAATCCTCCCACGTGCATACATATTTATTACATTCATAGGCTTTCTGCATGGAATGAATTTGATGCTGAGCAAGGTAGTTACTTTGACTGAAGGCTATTTCACATTTATTATGGTGATGGAATTTTATTCCAGTTAAGAATTCTCCAATGGTGACTAAGGTATGAAAACGGCATGAAGCATTTACCACATTCAATATATTCGTAGATTTTCTCATTGGTATGGGTTTGTAGATGTCGATGAAGTTTAACACTGGCAAATAGTCTTCCTACATTCATTACATTCAGAGGGTTTCTCTCTGGTGTCGATTCTCTGATGCTGAATAAAGGTTGAGCTGTGACTGAAGGCTTCACCACCTTCAGTACGTATATGCTTTCTCCCTGGTATAACCTCTCAGATGTTGAAGGAGGCCTGAATTTGACTAAAGGCCTCTCCACGTTCATCACATTCATAAGGTTTCTCTTTGGTATGAATTCTTTGATGTTGAACGAGGTGTGCTCTCTGACCGAGGTTCTTTTCCCATACATCACAATCAAAGGCTTTTTCTCTGGTGAGGACTTCCTGCTGAAGAACAAGATCTGAGCTATGATTGAAACTTTCCTCATATTCATTACACTCATAGGATTTCTCTCGCCCATGGATTTTGTGATGCTGAATAAGGCATGAAGTTTGACCGAAAGCCTTTCCACATTCGTTACATTCATGCGGTTTCTCTCCTGTGTGAATTCTTTGATGCTGAATAAGATGGGAATTCAATCTGAAGTCTTTTCCACATTCATTACACGTATAGGGCTTTTCTCGGAGATGAATTCCTTGATGTTTAACAAAGGTCAACCCACAATCACTGTATTCATAGGCTTTCTCTTCACAGTGGACTTTCTGATGTTCGGCAAGGTATGAGGTATGGTGGAAGTCACTGCCACATACAGTACACTTACAGGGCATCTCTCTGTGAACCTTCTGATGCTGAGTAAGATGTACACTACGACTGAAAACTCTTTCACAATTACTACATTTATAAGACTTTGCTCTAGTGTGAATCCTCTTATGTGGAGTTATATCGGAGCTCTGACTACAGGACTTATCAGATGCTTCACAGGATTTATCAGATGCTTCACATTTATAGGGTTTTTCTCTAGTGTGTATTCTTTTATGTCGACTAAGACTTGAACTCTGACTGAAAGATTTTTCACATTCTTTACACTTGTAGGGTTTCTCTCTAGTATGAATTCTCTGATGTCTAGAAAGGGCAGAGCTCTGATGGAAGACTTTCTCACATGCATCACATTTATAGGATTTCTCAGTGGCAGGAATGCTGTCACATTTACTAAGGTGGGAGAGATCCATTAAGCTTTCCTTATATTCACTACTCTGAACATCCTGTATGAGATTTATTTGTTCTTGTTTCCCAGCAGCTGAATTCTGGTTCACCCCCATGTCATACTTGTCAGTATCATCAATATTCTGAATTCTAAGAACTCTCTGATCTGTATCAAGGGTAGAGTCCAGACTGAAGCTTTTTTCAGGTTCATTACATTCATTGTTGTCACTGGTGAAGGCTTTCTTGCTGATTGTTATTTGCCTAAACTCTCTCTCCAGGAAGAGAAATTTCCTTAGGATTTCCTGAAGCCTTTCTAATCTGTCCTCAGGTTTAGACACTTCTCTAGTCCCAGGAACTTGGGCAATATCCTTTTTGAGTCTTCCTACTCTCACTTTGTACGAATGTACTTCTTCCAAAATCTCCTGCTTAGGAATCAACAGCTTGTTCTCTTCTCTGGTCTCTCCATCTGATTCAATATATAAATAGAAAATGCAAATGTAATCTGTACCCTGTGCTTAGGTGGGGGGGGAAAACCTCAGAGACGAGAAAACTAATCTAGAATTTACTAAAACGAGAGAAGTTTATTTACTCTGAAGCAGAGGCACAAAATCTCAACAGCAGATGTAAGGGCATGAACAGGAGCAATGAGGTTAATACACAAATGGTTCAGGGTGTGGTAAAACAGAGGATGTTTTTGGCACAGAAGGTAACCAATTAAGATGGTTCAAAGCAGGTAATAGGGAAGTAATTCAAAAGATTTATAGATAAACAACTTGAACAGGGACCCAGTACAACTTGAGGGTGAAAAGGGATAAAATAAATGCAAAGAGTTCATCAAAACTGAAGGGAAAACAAAGGAGCTTGCCATCAGGTGTAGAGACCGAGCTCTTCATTCTGACTGCCAAAGCGGCTACAATTTGGCTCAACAATTTGAATCTTACTTCCCTACTAATTCCATCTGATTGATTCTACCTTACTCACCTGAGCAGTCATCTCTTAAGACTTCTCTATTCTTAGTTTCCAGATCAAAGACCTGTAGATCTTGTTCCCGCGGGGAGATCCCATCAGGCTTGGAAATTGGAAATCCTGCTCACAGAGAAGGAAATGGGATGTGGCGATTTAGCCCCCAGACACTACACAAAGCCACTTTTTCTCTTAATTAATGGTTAATGGAGAAAGAAAGTAAATTCTTAGAAGACATTAGGTAAGTCCTGGAGAGTGAGAAAGGCAAAGATCCTCTACTAGGAGCTCCTACTTGTGCTCCAGAAAGAGGTGTGTTATGGGGCAAGTTGATGACTTTGGGAGAAGTATTCATTTAAACATTACTCAGACAGGGAACTGGTGCATGAGGGTGTACCTGTCTTCACAGAAGCGATCTTCTTCAGCTATTGCCTATAGATCAATCTTTGGATTAGACCCGGTCAAAAGGGAGGTCATCAAAATGTACCTTTGCTGGACCGGAGAAAGGTGAATACTAGAACACCCATTGTGGGGTGAGCTAAACTGCAGCAACACAATCACTGAAGACTGAATAAATATTCCAAGAACCAATCTTAAGAAACGTCACGAATCTCAATTTGCTTCAGTGCACATGAGGAAATAAAAAACAACATAACACATTCTTACCCATCAGGAGCTTACACTCTTCTTTATTAAACAAACATCTATGAGGCGCCTCCCGTATGGAAAGTATGTAGAGACAGATATAAACAACAAACTATAATATGATATAGAGAGGCAAATACAATAAAAGTGCACCTTAACATAAAAACTGCCTTTCTTGGGGCACCTGGGTGGCTCAGTGGGTTAAAGCCTCTGCCTTCGGCTCAGGTCATGATCTCAGGGTCCTGGGATCGAGCCCCGCATCGGGCTCCCTCCTCGGCGGGGAGCCTGCTTCCCACCCCCACTCTCTGCCTGCCTCTCTGCCTACTTGTTATCTTTGTCAAATAAATAAATAAAAATCTTAAAAAAAAATTGCCTTTCTTGGCTCACGTAATGGGACTGCTAGGATCTAACCTCTCTTAAAGCAAAACCAAAAAGCAGTCTGATCCTGAGGGAGAAAGAACTATCAGAGTATCAAAGGGGTAGTTTTTATACATCTTCAGCCCAGAAGTCTTCTAGTAGCACACATACAAGGTCTAGCTCCAGCCCATCAACTTCAAAAGCCTTTCTTTCTACTTACTGAATAGCTACACAATTTATTAGTTGTTCCTCTTATCCTGACATGTCACTATATAATGGAGTTTATAGATTTTTATTTAATCATCCCTACTTTATTTGTAAACTTTATTTGTAGTTATCATCCCTACTTTATTTGTAAACTTTTACTAGCAGGGACCACACATCGTGTATCTTGTACTTCTTTTGGTTTATTTACTTAAGAGTTACTTACTGAAAAAATAAAAAAAAACAAAAAATTTTAAAAGGAGCTACTTATTGAGTGCCAATTTTGTGTCCTGGTGTCAACATATCATAGATAACCAGTTTCTAAAAGGGCACTGGGCCTGGAAAATATGACAAACCCACAGCTGTCCTCTTGGGATTCCAAATAAGAGCCTACGAACAGGCAGATGCAGAACACACATAAGAAAGACATTTACTGTGCTTCTGAATTCCTGCTGGGCATTAATAGTCTATTCCCCCCTTCGGAGGCTTATTTAGTTGAGGTCCTCCATGCCAAATGAAATAGTTTTTAAGTTTTAAAAAAAGGTTAGCGTGGCATGAAGCAGCAAATATTCTGCTTGAATTCTGATAACAGAATTTGTAGCTTTTACCTCGAGTATCAGCTAAAGTGTTTCTAAGTATTTGATAACTGAAGCAAATTTTGCTTATTTATTCTGTATCTACACCTACATCACCTACAGACAACAAAAAAGACTGTCTCCACGTGGAAAGAAGTGTTTGATTTTACTTTATTTTTTGAAAGATTTTATTTATTTATTTGACAGAGAGATCACAAGTAGACAGACAGGCAGGCAGAGAGAGAGGAGGAAGCAGGCTCCCTGCTGAGCAGAGAGCCCGGACGCAGGGCTTGATCCCAGGACACTGAGATCATGACCCTAGTCAAAGGCAGAGGCTTAACCCACTGAGCCACCCAGGCACTCCAGAAGCATTTGATTTGCTAAAGTTAATGCAGTCAGGAATCAGAGAAAATGCTTGGTAGGCAGTTAGAGATAAAAGACTACAGTTTTTTGGGTGCCTGGGTGGCTCAGTGGGTTAAAGCCTCTGCCTTTGCCTCAGGTCATGATCCCAGGGTCCTCGCATGGAGCCCTGCATCAGGCTCTCTGCTCGGCAGAGAGCCTTCTTCCTCCTCTCCCTCTGCCTGCCTCTCTGCCTACTTGTGATATCTCTCTCCCTCTCTTTCTCTTTGTCAAATAAATAAATTAAATCTTTAAAAAAAAAAGAAAAGTAACTTGCCCAAGGTCACAGTAACTAGCGAACCTAGGGCTCAACACCAATCTTTCAGAACCTGGCTTTTACATAATCTGCTAGTAAAAAATAATGGTTGTGAATGAAATCTGTCCCCTCCTCCAACATACGTACAGAAAGATAACGGAAGATCAACATACTGACAATGGAGTAAAATGTAAAAATAAGTAAAAAGAAGATACAGTGGCGCCTGGCTGGCTCAGTCGGTTAAGCATCTGCCTTTGGCTCAGGTCATGATCCTGGAGTCATGGGATCAAGTCCCATCTCAGAACTCCCCACTCTGCTTCTTCCTCTGTTCTTCCCCCACCACCAACCCCACTCATGTTCTCTCTCTCTCTCTCAAAAAAAAAAAAAAAAAAAAAAAAAAAGAGGACAAAGAAATAGTGATTAGAGTAATACACGGAGAGCCAGGACCCAATAGATTTGCAGTCACGGATGTTCTAATTAAAAGCAAACTAAAAGATCACATAGTGTCAAAGAAATGAAAGTCTCTTTAAAATAAAAATCCAAACTCCTTTACAAAAGTATGAGCAATATTCAATTTGAGGAAATACCACTATAGAGAAATAATCTGAACATACTCCTGAAATTTGTTTATATTAAAAAATCCAGGAGCGCCTGGGTGGCTCAGTGGGTTAAGCCTCTGCCTTCGGCTCAAGTCATGATCCCAGGGTCCTGGGATCGAGCCCTGCATCGGGTTCTCTGCTCAGCAGGGAGCCTGCTTCCCCCTCTCTCTTTCTGCCTGCCTCTCTGCCTACTTGTGATCTCTGTCAAATAAATAAATAAAATCTTAAAAAAAAAAAATCTAGCACCTGGGTGGCTCAGCTGGTTAAGCATCCAACTCTTGATCTCAGCTCAGATCTTGATCTCAGGTTGTGAGTTCAAGCCCTGTGTTGGACTCAATGCTGAGCATGGAGCCTATTTAAAAAGAATTTTTTTTTAAATCTGATCTATAGCTCTTATCACTTGCAGTCCTTTCTAAAAAAGTATTTAAGGAACTACCATAAGCCAGGTACTTACACACATGTAATTTAATCTAATTTAATCCTTGGCATAAACCCAGAAAGGCAGACAGTATTTTTCATGTTTTATAGTTGAAATGAATACCAGTTTAAATAATGTGCTCGATGTAGACAGTTGGTAAGATGAACCCAAGTCTGATTCCACAGTTTATATTCTTTCCAGTCTAACATTCTAAGGGTCACAGGAAGCATTAAGGCAGGTTTTCTTGCCATCGCCCTGAATGCCTTTTTCCTAAATTTTGAAGTCAGAACTCTATGTCTTCAAAATATGCATTTGCAATTAATTTTTCCTATCTAAAATTATTTAATCTTAGGCACCTGGGTGGCTCAGTAGGTTAAGCAACTGCCTTCAGCTCAGGTCATAATCCCAGAGTCTGGATCCAGTCCCACATTGGGCTCCCTGCTCAGAAGGGAGCCTGTTCTCTCTCTCTCAAAAAAATAAAATCTTTAAAATAAATAAATAAAAATTATTTGATCTTTTATTAAAATCTTTTGATTTTTTAAATTTAAACCTTGACAGTGTTCCAATGAGATTTATTTTAACTTAACCTGATCTTTAAAAATAACATTTAAAATTCACCTCATTATTTGGTTTGTTGCCTAAACCAGTTACGCTAAGATTTTAGCCACCTGGAAGCTTTATGCCCTTCTTCTTGGTCCTTAATATACAAAATCTTTCCTTAGTAATACTGTTCTTAGGTAGACACTTATTTTTTTAATTAATTCATTTATTTGAGAGTGAGCGAGAGAAGCAGACACTCTGCTGAGCAGGGGGCCAGAAGCGGGGTGGATCCCATGACCCTGGGATCATGACCTCAGCCAAAGGCAGCTGTTTAACCAACTGGGCCACCCAGGCACCCCTAGATACCTATTTTAACAGAATGTATCCCTACATGATTTTATTTCTTCTCGAATGCATGTTCTTTTCTTTTTTTTTTTTTTAAGATTTTATTTATTTGACAGAGACAGTGAGAGCAGGAATACGAGGAGGAGGAGTGGGAAAGGGAGAAGCAGACTCTTCGCTGAGCAAGGAGCCCGATGTGGGGCTTAATCCTAGGAACCTGGGACCATGACCTGAACTGAAGGCAGACATCTAACGACTGAGCCACCCAGGCGCCCCTTAAATGCATGTTCTTTCTGCTCCCAAACTGTACAACCTAATGCCCATCTGTCCAATTTTTCTAATTGGACAGATTTTTCTAATTGTCATCCAAGTATAAAGCCACAAGAATACTTAAACACACACACACACACACACACACACACACACACAAACACGTGAGGCCCCTGGGTGGCAGAGTCAATTGAGCAACCACTCAGTTTCCACTCAGGTTGTGATCTCAGGGCAGTGACCTCAGGGTGGTGAGACCAAGCCCTACATCAGTCTCTGCACTCAGCACGGAATCTGTTTGAGATCTTCTCTCCCTCTGACCCTCCCCACCGCACTCTCTCTCTCTCTCTAAAGAAATAGATGGATAGATCTTTAAAAAAATACCGTATGTGGTCGGACTGATTGTCCTAAAGGGCATAACAATGAAAAAGAGCATGAGCTTCAGATTCAGATCTGAGTCCTACGCCGAGTTCTGACCCTGAGTGGATCACTTAACTTTTGAGCCCGAGTTTCCTCAGGTAGAAAATAGAATAACATCTGCTCACAGGGTTATGGCAAGGATTAAGTGAAATATGTATCGTACCTTGTAACACACTGCCTCCTCAATAAATAGTAAACAGACATGGCAGTAAGACATTCTATACAAAAATCATTTTTGTTTCCATGACATCAACCTCAAAAAGCAAAGGGTATGTGCCAAACATTTCCTGATTTATTAACTTACTTAACAACCAGAATTCTGACAGGCATGTTTCTAATGATGTCATTGAATAAGGCACCCGCTGCACTGACCCTGTGTGAAATGCAAACCAGACCACTTTCCTGGTCTTAATCTCCAGGACAGAAAACTTCCTTTTGGGTATGACCCTCAAGCCAGTAATTCACTCCCTGTCAACAGAACATACTTCTTTACAGATTTAGTAATGAAAAATATGACTTTTTACTTTTTTATTCTTTTACTCAGCTGTTCATACTCTGTATATTTACCACTATAAAGTAGAAGCACTTACCCAAAGGAACAAAGTTCTGATGTCTGTGACAACTGAGCTACTGCCGTGGGGAAAAGATGTGAACTTGACAGTGAGGCTGCTAAGTCAGGAACTGAATTACAATGCCCGTATTTTACAACACCAAACATTAAGCTAATTACGTGTATAAACTTACATTTCAGGTGGCATTTGCTAAGCCTAAAAATATAAAAATGATTTCCTAAGAACTGTAAAAAGTAATTACTAAAAAGATGCTGCTGACTTGGTCACAAAAGCAAGGGGAACGGCAGGGTGGGGGTGGGGGTGTTCCTGTATGCATTTGTAGCCAGTATGTATGCGTGTGCATGCATGTCCTGTACTTGTGCAGAGATGACACAGGAAATGGGATAAAATTCAGTCTAATAGCACGCTGTGCTACTAGGCTGATTAAAGTGCTAAGAAGTTTGTTTACTCCAAAAAGTAGACAGGTTAACTGTTGGAAATTATGTAATTATTAGATAAAATTAACAGTAGTTTACAATTACATCACTTTACAGTTTACAAAGTTGTTAAATATACATTCAATTTGATACCCTGAAATAAAAAAATTAAACTCTTTCGCCCTCCCATTTCCCATCCATCAAGGACAGAGCTAAGGAACACTTGATCAGGAAAGGTCATTTAAATTCATCAATCTGTATAGCACCACAAAGAATAAAGGGGACAAAGTCAGGGCCTTGGGACGGGGAAATAGGGACTTAAAGGAGAAGACTAGAGTGTTCAACATGAGGAAAGCCCAGGGGTCACAGAAAAGTCAGACCAGAGAAGGGGCAGGTCATATTCACTACAGAAAAGAGGGGTGCACAGCATATGTTCCACATTCTAAAATAACATGAAAAGATTATAACTGAAGAGCTGCAGTTGAACTTTGTGGTTTCTCAGAACACAAGTAGATGACCACCAACCGTGGCTTTTGAATGAACTCAGAACACAGGTTCAAAATTCATCTGGTTGCAACGGAGGGCCTCCTTGGCCCTTCCGAAATTTAACAAAGGTCATCTGAGGAGCTGCAATTTTACATACTGGTGGCATCCTGAGAGCATCAATCAAGTGTGATATCTTACAATCGTGGAAAAGGAGTTTCCGAGCGGGGACGAGCAATATCGATGGGAAGCCGATACTTGGGCCATCTCTTGGAGATTCCTGCTGAAAGAACTGCAAGTGTTTCTCCAGAGAAAGCACTTGCCTGGGTATGACTCAGGGCCGGGCAGGAATTCACACTATGAATCCGGGTGGTAGGAAGGCGGAGAAGTATGCCTATAAAGATCAAAGAGCCAGGAATGGGAAACACACTAAAAACCTTCCCAGTGGGCAGGCTGCCTCCCCACAGGTAAAAAGACTTCTTTAACCCTGAGCATAATCAAGGAGACAAAGGAACACCCTGGATGCCACCAGCAACAGGCAAAGCCAAAAAAAGAGAGAGAAAGAAAAAAAATGTGATTAAATACATACATATATTTAGGGGGGAAAAAAAAGGCAGAAGCAGAGACCCGCAAAAAAAAAAAAAAAAAAAGAAGAAGAAGAGGAGGAAAAGGAGCAATGCTCACATCAAGGGGGCTGCCAGCAGCCCTGCTGATGCCCCTCTAGAGCACTACTGGGGGCCCAATCCCGGCAGCCCACTGTACCACCCAAACGACAAAGGAGAGACTCAGTTTAAAGCTGAAACTTCTGCTGCTCCGGGTAAGGTTACTTAGGACTACCATCTGGATGACTCACTGAAATAGACTCGCAGTGAGTCATGTCTTTAAATGAAGTCTCTCAAACTCTGCCTCTTGGAGATGAGTTTAGGAATGTTAAGAGGTGAGGGATCATTCAGCAAGGATTTTAGCCTACTTAAAAAAGGATTTCTTCTTCCAAGGAAAATGGAAAACTTTCAGATACAGGGGCACTGAATTACCAGGAAGGAACGTGTCTGTTTGTGGATTGGGAGACCCTAAGGTCCCTCTCATAAAAAAGGAAAAGATAGAGAAGATAAGAACTTAGGCAAAGCACAAGCAAGTTTCCCTTTTCTAACAGGAAACAGATGCCCCACAAAAGCAGGAATCATTAATTAAAGATAAAGAGTACAAGGTCTCCTCTTGAAACCCGCCCCCCCCAAGAAAACCCACTCCCAGAGGAGATCACCTTGAAGATGGAGGATTCAGAGGTTCTAACACCTGGAATCTGAGCCACGCTCTACTTTCTCAGAGACCTCGCACCTCCTCAGAAACAAGGAAGTAAAGAAATCCTAATAGGTAAACTGAAAAATAAGAAAGTCCTTACCCAGTGAGACCACGTTCCCATAATTCTCTAACATCACTTCTCTGTAGAGATCCCTCTGAACAGGGTCCAGGCATCCCCATTCCTCTCGAGTAAGGTGCACAGCCACATCCTCGAATGTCACAAACTCCTGAAATAACACAGCCTGGCTGCTCTGGGGAATGAGGCCACCACAGCATTGTGGCCAGAAAATGAAGGAGATGACACAGAGAGACTGACCAGTGTACAGCAAAGTTGGGGAGGAGGGAAAACAGACTAGAAACTAGGGAATAAGTTCCATAACCTTTAATATCTAATAAACGCCCATCACAGCACCAGGGATAGAGAAGGAATAGTGTTCACTGGTGGAGGTGGGGAAATGGGGAGGTGGTTTCTGTGAAGTCCACGTCTCTGAAGAGGATCAATTCCAAACCTGGGGTCTGCTATTGAAAAAAATTCAAGGCAGGGTTTACGTATGGGATGAGGGAAGGGCCACACTCAATCAGTAGCAACAGTCCCTGAGGAAAAAGCAGAGGGTTCCTCAGCTCACCTGGTACCTGGCTGTCAGGAGCGTAGCTGCCTGGTCTCCTGGGCTTCCCTCATGGGGAAGAGCAGGCACCTGGGGAACGGGTGGAGCTGAGGGAGGAGAGAGGAGCCAAGAGTGAGAGCAACCCTTCCCCAGGGCTCCCTGACAGGAGAGGGAGTCAGCGGGACCCTTCTTCACATCGACTTTCTAGTAAAACCGGTGAACGTTTCTCAGGTACCGAGTGCATCTACTCTGCTCCTTCTCAACATCCACATGCCCTCCTTGCCCATGTTTAGGCCCGTGATTCAGGATTTTCTTATAAAATCTCGTATTTCACCATATTCTCATGACAGGACATTCCTCTAACAAGAGGGTAAGTACTGTACCTGTTTTGCAGATGGGCAAAGCAAAGCACAAAGACTTGCAGTGACTTGTCCAGAGAAATGACTACTTAGTTGATTCACTGTTACATAAATTTTAGGAAGCCTTCACGTGAATGGACACTGTCTCTGTAACCACTGTGTAAGGCTCCCAAGAATAAGGAATGGTCGTCTACTTCCTCACAACCTTTTCCACACTCCCACAACGCCCCACAGCACTCTACACACCACAGCACTCAACTTGTGCTGCTGACACTTAAGTTATTTCAGGCAATGCAGTCGGCCACAGCAATTTAAAACAAGGTTCTTACAAAACAAGAGAAATACGAAACACATGAACCTATTTATATGATACATAAAGATGTTACTGTTGAGTCAATATGTGATATGTGTACACTCGTACAGGCGTTATGCTCGACCCAAGAATTAAATGGTTGCTTTTTGGGCCAAAATTAATTAGTCACAAACACTGCAGCTGCAACAGAATGGCAGGTGGCAAAGCTCGCAGTCATCAAGGAGGGAAGAAACTAAGTGAAGGGAACAGGGGGAGAGAAGGGCCCTAACTCTAAGAGGAAGTAAAAGCGAGGCAAGGACTGTGAGATACAGCAAAAGCAGCATATCTTAAAATTTTTTCTGGATGTGAAACCAGGATAAAGTGAAGGTTGCATGAATGAAAAAAAAGCCAAAGCAGAGTGAATGACCACCACTCTGCCTATTAAAGAAAGATGGGCTGTCCTTAAAAGAGCCCAAGACCAGGACTGAACTGAGTCACATCGGTCCCTCCCTTCCAGACCTCCCCTAGGGGCCATCTTCTTAGAGAAGTTCCGGCCTCTCTCGTACCAGACCCAGAAGCCCCACCGTATCCCCGTTCTCTTGGATTTCAGTGCTCTCTCAGCCTTACCCCCGTTGAGCTCCTGTTCCATGTCGGTGTCCTGTGCGAACGGAGGCTCTGGGGACAGACCCTCAGACAGGCTCTCCAAAGACTGAAACTGGACAACTGGTGATCCAACTGCTTCCTGGGCGGATATTTCCTCCATCCCTGTTCTGAAGGACAAGGACCATCACTGCCAGGTCAGACTGCAAGAATTTATTGTACTAAGCTAAGTCAGCCCATCCTTTTACATCCTCGGGACTTAGCCAAGTATCTTACACGCTGCACATACTCAACAGAAACAGTTAATAATGACTAACCACCTAAATAAAACAGAAAGAAAAAATGGAAATTATTCAATTTCAAATATTTAAGAGCCAAATCACATGGCCCAATTGGGCAGCTTTAAACTCCACTTATTCAGAATTTGTGGTATTTCGTGGGGGGGAGGGAATCAAGAAAGCCCAACTTTTAAGGCTTCTGCCTTCGGCTCAGGTCATGATCCCTGGGTCCTGGGATCGAGCCCCACATCGGGCTCTCTGCTTGGCAGGGAGCCTGCTTCCCCCTCTCTCTCTGCCTACTTGTGATCTCTGTCTGACAAATGAATAAATAAAATCTTTAAAAAAAAAAAAAGCCCAACTTAATAAACATTTCTGAAGAAAGTTTAAAATACTTGAAATATACAAACTTCTTTCAAGGGTCAAGTCTGTACCCAGAGAAACATACTAGTTATGATTACTTTTTTTTTGTAAAGCAGGCCCCCGAGGCATTACTTGGCAAACACTCTGCCTGCCCACTGTGATTTACTAAATGGGCTTGCCTAATGACAAAATTCCCACTTTGGTGGGGGAGGGGGGTGGTCATACAGTTCACCAACGCAGACGAGTTGGGCAGGCCGCTTCCCAAGGCCCTGACAGCGATCCAGGGAAGAGCTGCGTCTCAAACAGTTTGGCTCGCGTCCTTCAAATCCAAGGACGCCACAGGGCTGCGTCCCGCTTCCACAACCCTCAGAAACGGCCCTGGCGCCCAGCCCTCGGAAGGCCTCGCCCGGCGCTGCCCTCCTCCCACTTCCCTGTTAGGTGAAGACGCGCTCCCCGAAGGGCGGGGCGGGCCCCAGACACCCAGCTCGCACCACAGCAGGGTCACCGGGCCCCGGCGGCGAGGCCCTAGTCCGCGGGGCGTCAGGGTGAAACCTGACCGAAGAGAAACAGGCCCTCGCACCCCGGCCCCGCAGCGCTCCTGGGGACGGGAACCGCCGTCGGCCGGAACGGAGCTCCTCCTCCTCCTTCCCAGGAGCCTAAACCAACGGCGACGCCTACCGCGACCCCAGAACGGCTGCCGGGCACTCACCCGAGCTGAGGGGCAGGCCAGGCGGCCGTCCCGTCGCGGACACCCTCGCTCTAGGAGCAGCCCCAGGGTTTCCGGGGTCGCTCTAGACCGCTTGGAGCCCGGCGCTTCTCAGTGGCACTTCCGGAGGCGGAGTCCGACGACCGTGGGCGGAAGGCAGGCCCCGGATGAGGGCCCCGGATGAGGGCCCCGGATGAGGGCCCCGGATGAGGGCCCCGGATGAGGGCCCCGGATGAGGGCCCCGGATGAGGGCCCCGGATGAGGGCCCCGGATGAGGGCCCCGGATGAGGGCCCCGGATGAGGGCCCCGGATGAGGGCCCCGGATGAGGGCCCCGGATGAGGGCCCCGGATGAGGGGTGAGTATGGAGGAGGGTTTCTTGCCTGGTTTTTCGTGTGTTTTTCCCAGTTTGACTTCCCTCGGTGCTGATCCTGCTGACAGCTTTTGTAGCCAGTCTACTAGCAGTGAGCGCGACAGCCCCGAATTTGGGAAAGCGACCCCGCTGGCCCTTCCCTGATTCCAGCCGACCGTGGAGCCCCCGTGAGGTGGTGGCCGCCCACGTGGTGCGAGTCTCGGGGGTGAGGAGGAGCGGCGGGCCTCGTGGTCCTACTTCCTTAAGTCAGCGGGTGGGGGAAACGGCATAGGGGTACAAAATACACTGATTATTGTTTTTAAGATTTTATGTTATGTTTAATGTTGTGTTGTGTTGTATTGTGTTATGTATGTTATCTTATGTTATTTTTTAGAGAGAGAGATGGGGATAAGGTCAGAGAGAGAGAGAGGGAATCTCAAGCAGACTGCTCAGTGATTGCTGTGTGGCTTGATCCCATGACCCTGACATCAGACCTGAGTTGAAACCGGGAGCTTGTCCCTTAAATGTGCTACCCCGGGCGCCCCCAAATTACACTGATTAAAGCGAGGGTGGAAGGCGTTTGGGTCGTATGAGGACCACAAAAAATCGTGGGATCAGAATCTAGTAATATTTTGGGGGAGGGACAGGGCGTTGAGGAAGTTGGAGTTTCCTCAGAGAAATTGAGCCTGGAAGACAGCTGCGTCCCTGGTGGAAAAACTGGATTATACAGAAATGGACAGGTAAAGCAGGGAGCATGGGGACAGATTGGGGGAGGGGGGAGGGCTGTGCCAGAAATTTGTGACCTCCCAGATCCTTAGAAAATGGCATATCTTGGGTTGGAATTGGACTGGCAAGTCTCTTAAAGAATAAAAAGTGATTTGCAGGGGCCCCAGGGTGGCTCAGTGGGTTAAGCCTCTGCCTTCGGCTCAGGTCATGATCCCAGGATCCTGGGATCAAGCCCTGCACTGGGCTCTCTGCTCAGCGGGGAGCCTGCTTTCTCCCCCTCCCCCACCCCCGCCTGCCTCCCTGCCTGCTTGTGATCTCTGTGTGTCAAATAAATAAATAAAATCTTTTTTTTTGTAATAAATAAAATCTTTAAAAAAAAAAAAAGTCAGTTGCTTGTTGCACAGCTCCAGTTAGAAACTTTTTCTTTTGTTGAACAAAAATATACTCCCTAATGATGCTTGTTGTTCCTTTTGAGATTCCTGGGACCGTAGATGGCACATTACTCCCTCCTCTTCATTAACAGCTCTTCTAATGTTCTAGGATCACTGTGAGTTTGGGGTTTTTCCCTGAGTTGCCATTTCCCCACAGGTTGTACCAATTAGGCGGCTGCATTTCTGCCCCAGAAGTGAGCAAACTATGGCAGGGGTGCATTTGTGTCTTAAGCTTTAGCTGACTCATGCAGTTTGCTCCAGTGAGAGGGCCTTGGGAGGCACTCATTTAAGAGTCCACTTCTGGGGCACCTGGGTGGCTCAGTCAGTTGAGCATGTGATTCTTGGTTTCAGCTCTGGTTATGATCTCAGGGTTGTGGGATCGGACTCTGCACGTGCAAGAGTCTGCTTGCTTGTTCCTCTCTCTCTGTTCCTCCCTCCCTGCCCTCTCTCTTCTCTCTCTTTAAATAAATAAAATCTTAAAAAAAAAAAAAAAGAGTCCACTTCTCTTCAGTAGGCATCAGTCCCTAACAAAAGAAACTAATTTTGCTTTTGAACAAAAATTTTCTTCCAACAGTTCTTCAGATGACACAGGTGGCAACATTTAGCCACCTGTTAGCATTTAGCCACATCTATTAAAAGTTGTCGTTTTTATCTTACACTGCATTGCTTTGAAGAAAAATAGATGAACAACTATTCCCAAGGGATTGAGCACTTTCTTAGTCTTTCCTATATGCCCACCATTGAACTAGGTATGATAGTTACAAAAGAGAGAAAATATTACACCACAGTTGACACAAGCTCTAAACATGGAGTTTTCCCTGACTGCTTTATCTCCACCAGCACCATCATCTGAGGGTTTATAGGATGTCTTGTCCATTAGCCATACCTTAAATCAAGGAACACGTTTTATGGTCAAGGAGGTCTGACAATGAGCTTGTAACCACAGAATTCATGGTGCTTACTTACCACCCAGAAGCAGCTATCTGATAGAACTGTGGAATGGGAAGGGCACGTGAGTGGCTTAGTTGGCTGGGCATCTGCCTTTGGCTCATGTCATGATCCCAGGGTTCTGGAATCAAGCCCTGTGTCAGGCTCCCTGCTTCTCTCTGTCCCTCTGCTTGTGCTCCCTCTCTTTGTCAAATAAATAAATAAAATCTTTAAAAACTATGGAATGGTATATTGAAGACTCAGCTAAATTACAACTTGCAACGTTGGGGAGCTGTCCTCTAGGATACAGTATATGCACTGATAACTCGAACCAATAACATATGTACAATATTTTGTCTCCAATAGAAAGACTAA
This sequence comes from Martes martes, assembly GCF_963455335.1. Lineage (NCBI taxonomy): Eukaryota > Metazoa > Chordata > Mammalia > Carnivora > Mustelidae > Martes > Martes martes. Next base: position 9,384,360 of record NC_137906.1, read on the forward strand.
ATGGGTACAGGAACCAAGGGGTACGGGGCAGCCCCTATTACTATCATATGCAGTAACTCACTTGTGGAATTTGTGCTTCATATCTCCAAACCCAGAGTCTTCTGGGTTATGGTTCTGATTCGCATGAAGAACATTTTCTTCTAGGAGCTACATTAAGTGTTCGAGTGAACTGGAAAGTAAGAATATCACCAGGCTCCTTAAGGTTCCTTGTGCCAGTAGATCAGCAGGCAAAGATTGGAGTTATTATTAAGGCCCTCCCAGTCCCTGCTGCACACACTACATAAATACAAAAACATACCCAGCGACCTACATTCAATAAGCTACCTTCCTGAACCTTTTAGGCACTTTAGTGTAGGAATGGGGCCAGAGGAGGCGGCAGTAGGGATGAAGGGGAGAGGACAAGGTTTAGACAAGAAAGAATGCATAACAATGTAATCGCTCTTAAGATGACTTGGAACACTGGAAGGAACTTTGAGGAAGTATGTAAAGGAAGAAATTGTAGGACTGGGGTCTTCAAGGAGGACCTTAGTTTAGTGAGTGACAACCACATCAAGGTCAAACCTCATAGAGAATTTAGGGCTTGGAAGGTTATTCAGGATATCACCTGGTCATTGGTTGCCTCTGTAGCACGTGGCTCTTCCTTTTATGGGTTTTCCCTTGTGCTCAGACTTGTCTTGGAATTTGGAGTGTCAGTCTTTGAAGGTCTTGTTTCTGGTTTTATAAAAGGTGAGGTTTCTTGATCTCCCTAAGTAATGGTAAAAGCCGTAACTATTGTGTTAACATTTTGACAGCAAAATTGGACTAACTGTAGTAATTATGTTATTATGAGGCTGAAAACTCCCTGGTAACTTTTATCCAAGTTCATAATCTCACCACTGTCTAGTACTCAAGAAGTCTGTTACCCACATAGGAAATTTTTGAAAATACTGCCCATTCAAGTGGCGGTACGTAATCAGGGTCCCCAGAGAAGCCACCACTTGGGTTTTGTGAAAACATTGATTCTCGTCTTTGATATTCCTCTGTCCAGATTTTTGTTACAGTTCCTCTGACACAGACACACCGTCGCTGAGCAGTATTGTTTGATAATAACCAGAATTCTTACGATTACTGCCATCAATAAACGTGTACGTAGTCGACCAGGATGGTGTCAAAGGACACTTAAGCCTCCTTTTCCGAGGCGGGAAAAGCTGAGCTGAGGTGAGAGACCCCCAAAACCAGACTCAGCGATTGGAGAACAAGGCCGCCGTCCTCCCGCGTTCCTAGAGTGGACCCCGAAGGGCCGCCTGACCCCGAAAGGCTGGGGTTTGACCCTCTTCCGGCTTCCGTGAGCCGCGCAGACGTGCGCGCGCCCTCAGGGTGGTGGCGAGCGCAGGGCTTGGGTCCAAGTGTGCTGCCCTTCGACCCCTCCAGAGTCACCTCCCTTTTCTGTCCCAGCACCCCCAGACTTCTCCGGGGTTTACGGTGAGACGCGGGTCCGGCCTGGGAGGATGGGCGGGGACAGAGATGGATATGTAGAGCCGCGTTCCTCGACTTCCCTCGCCAAGACTGCCCCCGACGGGTGGAGGAAGGTCCACGTCCCCCATTCTGCATCCCAGCCTCGGCGGGAAGACGCGCCGTCTCCGGCCAGACACCCCCGGATCCAAGCGGAAAGGGAACGGCGTTTGGTTTTCCGGCCTAGGATGAGGTGCCTCTGGGACCCTAAAGAGGCAGTCCGCTGCGTGCCTCGCCTGTCCTCGGTTTTCACTCCAGGGGGTAGCGGACAAAAGGACCCCGACCTAATACGTGTTCCCCAGTTGTCCGCATTTGTTTTCTTTCTGGTGAGGGCTTTTTTACCTGAGTTCTCAGAGACCCCAACATGTAAAATGAGGAAGACCCACGAGGTTATCAAGCTCCACGGGCCTTTTTCTTTTAAGGGGACAGCTTTACTAAGCCTCATGAATGTTTGCAGATCTTTTGCTCATCCCCAAGCCCATCGCCAATAATGGTGGTGGTAAGTGTTCGAAACCTAGTGAATCAAGTGATTTGGACGCAGAAGGAAAAGATTACATATGCTTCACTCTTTTCCTGGCAGTTTCTGAACTTTCTGATTTTTACATGTCTGTTTTCAGACATCCGGTGGATTTTTCAGTTGTGCAGGGTGATTGTGCTTGACCTGAAGCGGTGAGTGGTGAAGGGACTCTTGAGGATGCAGTGGAAAGTGTGTTGGGCTACTAGGAGACCATTTCCAGTGCTCTCTCTGCCACTGATTAGCAGGATGATCCTGGACAGAACACCACCAGGTCTCAATTTTGTCCTCAGTAAAATTAACTAGATTATCTCAAAGGGCCCTTCCAACTTGGAAATTCGTTGATAAATGAATTTAACTGAAAAATCCACCTGGCCCAAACCTAATGTCCCATCTCCCCTACCTGCAATGCCACCAGAAAGATAGTTTCATTACTGAGAGGAAGTGGCAGAGGACCAAAAACAACAACAAAAAAATACAGATCAGTGCTGAAAAGATTGTATGCAATTAAGAAATCAATTGCAGAGAATTAACTGAAAGCATATCAATGATACTTAATTTGCTGGAGAAGTAGGTTGGTTACACAGTGCAATGGAGATACGTAAGTAACTTACCCATGAACACAATTTATTTCTGTACTTCAAATTTGTGCTACTATAATATTCCTCCCATTCTTATTCAGATGTTTTAGAAATAACTTGACAGTCTCTTAATTTATAAATGCCATGCCCTTCCAGATGTTGAAATACCAAGCCTATGAGGAATTTGTTGATCTTTCTAAAAATGGGCAGCAAATACGGACCTTGTATTCGAACAAATATTTTTTAAATGTCTGTGGGTTGCACGGAACTACATAGAATGACTTCAGGGCAACAATAAGAGCAAAAGACAGTGTGTTCTTGAGGGACAGTCGAGATAAGGCATGAAACCATTACGAATTAAAATCAGGGTAAAAGCCATAAAAATACTACATATACCAGACTAGTAATGGAAACAGTGAGTCCAAAGTTGAGAGAAGACTGGGTACTGGGATCATTCAAGGAATGTAAAGTAAAACCCCGTCTTTCTGCTTCTCTTGCCCAGAATCTTAGCACCACCATTCCTTGCAGGCCTCTTTAGGTCAGGGAGCAGTGACTGTGCTCCTGACCTCAGCCCTGTATCTTTTGAGTTTCACTTCCTTCATGTCCCTTCATTTTGACTCATACTCCTATTAGGAGGGAACACATCTAGGAACATGTGATTCCCCCTTCAAAACTTTCCCACCTTTAAAACTTTGACCCAGATATCAAAGACTAAGATGCCTTTTCCTTCATCTTAAAAGACCAGAGACAGATGGGATTTTCTGAAGATCTCTCATTAAATAAGAGAAATGAGCAAAGAAAATTTAATAGTTGGAAGGTGAAGTTCATCAACACAAATGGTGACAGAATGTAAGTGCTGTGAGATGGGGACCAAAGGAAAAGGGGGGGGGGCTATCAGGAATGGTGAAGTGGATTTTGGTATTTTTCAAATATAAATACAGGTTTTAGTTTTTTTCCCTGTGCCCCCTTGGGTCATCCTGTATACCCTACTTGCATGGTCATTTTACAAGTGACCAGATCGCTCTTTTATAGTGACTAGATGTCAGTGTAGCAGCATAGTTAGGAACCTGGGCTTCAGACTTGGATTTGAGTAGTGGATATACTACACTGTGGTGTTAGACACAGTAGTTAATCTTCCTGAGCTTTTTAAAATAGGAGTAATTGTGTACTACGTAAGGTTTCCATGGGTATTGAGCTGTATACGAAAGCATAATGTAATGAACCGCATCTGTCTGCGCACAGATACCGTGATGTCGGATTTAATGAACTGTCTTCATGACTCCTAGCATGGGGTATTAGCATCGCAATATGCTGTTACTTTTTCATAACTGCCATTAAATTTTTCTACTCTGCAGGATAGCAGAAACTGGTCTCCTAAAACATCTAGGACAAAAAGGACAGTCCTGCAGACAGACCCTGTTTGGATCAAGGAGGCCAGTTCTTTAAACCCGAACACCAACTGCTGAGTCAGGGCACACCCAGGAGATGGAAGGTGTAGTGATAGCGAAAGTGGAGGAGGAAGATAAAGATGAAGACGACCATTTTCAAAGGGAAAGAAATAGCATAGAATCATCCCCAGCATTTCTTAGTCGGTCCACAACCATGAATGAGAGGGCCTTGTTATCATCATACTTGATTGCCTATCGGGTAGCAAAACAAAAAATGGCTCACACAGCTGCTGAAAAAATTATTCTCCCAGCATGTATGGATATGGTACAGACCATTTTTGATGATAAATAAGCTGTTAAATTAAGAACCGTACCTCTTAGTGACGATACGGTATCTCATCGAATCTGTACGATTGCAAAACACTCGGAGGCGATGCTTGTTGCGTGATTGCAGACTGGGATTGATTTTGCAATCCAACTCGACCAGAGCACCGATATCACAAGTTGTCCAATACTCCTGGTTTACATCAGATACATGTGGCAAGATGATTTTACAGAGGATCTGTTGTGTTGTTTAAGTTTAAATTCACACGTAACTGGATTAGATTTATTTGGTGAATTAGAAAAGTGCATTGTTGGTCAGTATAAATTGAACTGGAAAAACTAAAGGAATTTTGAGTGATGGAGCAGCAAATATGACTGGAAAACACAGCAGGGTTATTGAAAAATTGTTAGAAGTAACACATAACAGGGCTCTTTGGAATCACTGTTTTATTCATCAAGAAGCTTTGGTGTCCAAGGAAATTCCACCAAGTCTAATGGGTGTATTGAAAAATGCAGTGAAAATTGTTAATTTTATTAAAGGAGGCTCCCTGAACAGTCGACTTCTTGAAATATTCTGTTCAGAGATTGGAGTTAACCATACCCACTTACTGTTTCATACAGAAGTTCGTTGGTTGTCACAAGGAAAAGTATTGAGCAAAATATATGAACTCAGGGATGAGATTTACATTTTCCTCTTTGAAAAGCAATCTCATTTGGCAAATATTTTTTTTTGTTTTTTGTTTTTTGTTTTTTGTTTTTTCATTTGGCAAATATTTTTGAAGATGACATTTGGGTAACAAAACTGGCCTATTTAAGTGATGTTTTTGGCATTCTTGGTGAGTCAAATTTTAAAGTACAGGGAAAAAAACAATGTATTTCAGTATCTTGAAGGTATTCTAGCATTCCAAAAGACATTACTGTTGTGGAAAGCAAGACTTAAAAGTAATTGCCCTAGCTACTATATGTTCCCAACTTTGTTGCAACACATTGAAGAGAACAGCATGAATGAAGACCGCTTAAAGGAAATAAAATTAGAGATACTGATGCATCTCGCTTCTTTGTCTCAAACCTTTCATCATTACTTTTCAGAAGAGAAATTTAAATCATTAAAGGAAAGTATTTGGATAAAAGATCCATTTGGTTTTCAGACCCCGGAATTAATCATTGAGTTAAACCTGGAGCCCGAAGAAGAGAATGAATTATTGCAGCTCAGTTCATCATTCACACTAAGGAATTATTATAAGGCATTGAGTTTATCAGCATTTTGGATTAAGATTAAAGATGAATTTCCATTGCTAAGTAGAAAGAGTATATTGTTGTCATTACCATTCACAACTACTTATTTGTGTGAACTAGGATTTTCAATCTTGACATGATTAAAAACAAAGAAAAGAAACAGGCTCAATAGTGCACCTGACATGCAGGTAGCCTTATCCTCCTGTGTTCCTGACTGGAACGAACTTATGAACAGGCAGGCACGCCCCTCACATTAAATCCAATCTCTGTGAAATTTGGTTTTGTACTTTTTAAGGGGTATTTTTTTTTTAGTAGATTGTATTTAAAGTATTAATAAAATTATATTTGGAATTTTCTATGTTTCATTTTCCTATGTAGTAAGTGTCATTTCAAGAAACTTGTTCCAGTTACACAAATTGGGTGTACGTGTATCCGGCATGTTCCTTTCAGGCAGGGCCCATTCAAGTTCAATTTCTCACCATCTACGTACTTCCGTGTTCTTCCTTTTTTGTTCTAATTCTGGGAGTGAATCTTGATGCTAATCACGGTTTAACACCCTGCTCACACCGGGTTTATTTAAGCATGGCCACGTGTTATAATTCTAGCTAATGCGATGCATATGTAGGAAACTCTGTCAGTATATTTTTGTGAAGGTGTCGCTTGCTCTCAGAGGGACCCAAGAGAGAAGACAGTGATAGGGGCATAGTTTTTGAATCTCCCCGTTTCTCCTTAAAAACAGAGCAACTAAGATAGCCAGAGGGAAACTCATGGACATCATCCACAGCAAAACCAGGTAACAGGGTACCACCAACAGTCAGAAAACTAACATGGTCTCAAGCCATTGTGTAGAAGGAAAACAGAAGAAAGAAGCGTCTGATAGATTTGAAAGCTGCAAAATAATCAACAGGTACTCAGGCAAAATTTCAGTGAGCTACACTGAGACCAGCAGCTTAAATCAGGAGCAGCCCGCCCACTTCAGTAGAGGGTGAGTTTTAGGGGTTGGCTGCAAAGTTCGGGAGCAGGATGGACCCTGTGGAATAGAATCCAAATTCACTAAGACGGGGACAGGAGAGACCAAGTCTTATCTCTGTGTCCTTAAGGATTGCTTGCTTTGGTTTCCGCCCGCCCACAATCAAGATTTTTGTTTCCTGACTAGTGACAACTGGCCTGTGGCCAAATTCCAAGATAACAGGCTTGCCCAAGTGCCATCCTCCTGAGTTTATGATGGGTCTTTTCCTACTAAAATCCTGCCCCTCTGGATCAAATACCTGCTTCCTCTGTGCTTTCTCATGATGCCAGTAACTAGTACACGTATCTCACCGGCACCATTCAACCAGGAACAATTTGGAATTGCAGTGACCCCTTTGGGAGAGCACGTATTACCCATCTTTATCTGGGAAGATGTTGGAATGGGGAGTGAAGCTCACTCAGTCTGCTGCCGGAATTAGAAAGCCGTGGAAACATCAGGTACAGACCTTGTCTCTCACTGTAGTGTGGAGCACTGTCTACGTTACCCTGAGACCACCTGAGGCTCCAGCCTCCCTTTCAGAGATAAGGAGTCACAGTGAAGTCCGATCTCTGTGCCTCTATCTCTTCTCCTGTAAAATGAGGACTGTACTGCTTGCTTTCCCTGCAGAGCTTTTGAAGACCAGAGGAAAAATTCCTATTTCCTGTGGTCTTCAAAACTTCAGTCTTACAACTTAAAGCACTATATAAACAGGGTGTATTCAAAGGAATACTAAAGAAAAAGATACGCCACATGCTGCTGAGAAGGAATTCAGGATCTAGAACTGGACAGGTGAATTCTGTCTCCGATCCTTTCTACCCATCTACCTATCTGACCTTAGTAACCTTCTGCAGCTCGGATTGACCAACGCTAAAACTGGGATGCACCTGGGGCGCCTGGGTGGCTCAGTCGTTGAGCATCTGCCTTTGGCTCCAGTCATGATCCCAGGATCTGGGATTGAGCCCTGTGCTGGGCTCCCTGTTTGGGGGGGAGCCTGCTTCTCTCTCCCTCTCCCACTTCCCCTCCTTGTGTTCCCTCTCTAGCTGTCTTTCTCTGTCCAATAAATACATAAAATCTTTTTTTTTTAAATACAATAAAATTGGGACACACTACTAAGTAGTTACTAAAAATATATTGTATTGTAAATCTACATGTATTGGGAATACACTGGAAGCCAGTACGTTGAAAATACCCTCCTAAGTAGGACAGAATTGTGTCTCCCAAAATTCATACGTTGAAGTCCTAACCCCCAATGTGACTGCATTTGGAGACAAGGGGGTAAAGTGAAACGAGGTCATAGGGTTGGCCCCCATCTATAGGACTGATGTCCTTACATCCAGGAGTGCATGCACACAGGAGAAAGGCCATGTGAGGACACAGCAAGAAAGCCGCTGTCAGCAAGCCTAGGAGAGGACACAGTAGACACCAACTCTGCTGTCACTTGGATCTCTCACTTCCAGCCTCCAAAACTGTAAAAAAAAATTAGCTTCTGTTGTTTGAGTCACCCTTTCTGCAGCATTTAGTTCTAGGGGCAGAGCATACTAACTTACCAGGTAAAGTATTCAGCGCCAGAAATAAACACGTTGTTGGATGCACAACAAATATAAGCTTTTTTTCCTCATAGAAACAAGATAACCCCAATGGTTTAAGGTTGTTTATCTAGACTGAGTGATGCGTTTGTACTAACACAGCCCGTCCTATTTTCTCCTGGTCGCACTCACAACCAGAGATGTATGCTGTACTTGTAATAGTTCGGGCCAAGGATAAAATAAAGCAGTTGCTATACTGCACCAAACTCATGCTTTATTATGCTCAGAGGTACCAAGAGGCAGATGTAAGGAGGTAAAATTGTCCTTGACATCAAGTCTAAGACATGCTAGTTCCTCCATTTTGGTGTTCATTCTTGAATATCCCTAATTTTTTTTTTTTTATCTGCTACATTTTCTGTATCTCTGTAGGTACTTCCTTACTTTCCTACCCTTACTTTTCCTCCCTGCATCATTCTGATTTCAAATAGTGTCTTCTAGTTCCACTACATGTGATCTGACAGGTTCAAATCTGTGGCCACCCTGATTTGTGTAGTTTTCTTTTTCTGGACCTTCTCTAGGTTTCTTTCTCCTCAGGTCTAAACCACCAGAACTGCACTTACTGGTGAAGTCATTCTAGAACTCTGTACAAGGGCAGAAGGAGCGCTCATCTTTCCTCCCACGCCTTTCCTGATGGAGCCCATCATTTAGGTTTAAGTCAAAGCACAAAGCTGGGCTGGGCAGGGGCGAGGGCACCGTGGCAGAGGGGCCTCCCTCCACATCCTGCTGGGGTGACCCCTCCACCACCCCGCACACCGGAACTCGGAGCCGGAGGGGTCGACCCAGGAGAAGGAAGACCAGCAGAACCAGACCTTCGGGACAAATACAAGTCCCAGAAAGCCCACCAGAAGTGCTTCACAGCTCCCCACCCCCCCCCTCCATGTTATTCTCTAGGAATCCGGGAGGTCTCACCATCTCGGTGGTTCCCTGAGCCTTTACACATACGGGGGGATTTAGCCTCCTCAGACTGGGAAAAACACCAAAGTTTAGAAGCATTTCCTGCCCAGTGAGAAAGAAAGAAGGAACTATGGGGAATCTAGCCTCCAGGTGGAGGGTGCAGGTCACAAGTTCCTTCTGTAGGGAAAGTACCTCAAGCTAATGACTGGGGGCCTAGCTGCGCTCAAGTAGTTCCAGTGCTTTAGGAAAAACAATAGAAAATTTTTAAAGAACCAATCACAGGCTTCCTCTCTGCCCCCAGTACCATAGCAAACATTTTCTAAAAACATGCTCCATGCACCCATTTACTGATGTAACTGATTGGAACGTAGATTCTACTGTTCTGTTCCCTTTTTTGCCTTGGAGGCGTCCAATTTTGCAATATTAAAAAGATTAAGAAAGGAGTGTCTCGAGCCAACAAATCTTACTTTAACTTGCCCAAACTCGAGCAAAATAAAACGCATGACCCTAATGTTTTGTTTCCCTTTCCTTCTGGAGGTTTGGAAGAGAAGGTACGATGGATACGGGGACTAACACCAAAAAGCTTTTCAAACATTGAAATCACAAAACTGTCTTCTTTTTTGTCTTCCTGTACCCAGAAGCAATGAAGGAAAGCTGTAAGACTGATCTGTAAGACAGATCAACATAGTTGTCAGCTCAGGGGGATGTTTCTGGCAATCAGAAACTGGATAGCCAACTGTCAGAAAATGTTTTCTCCAGTTCAACATGTTTATTAAGCATTTGTTACATAAATGCGCCTGAAAACGGGGGATTCTTCCATGGGGGGGGGCGGGGTTGATAATCCCATGGGACCTGTGACAATTTTAAGATTTTGTAACTGTATGATTTTATGGTATCTTGAATCAGAATTCTTTTTCACACAGGTGACAAAAACAGAGTTTTGCCACTTTGTAGTGTTTGATGTTTAATAATAAAAGACAGGTGTGCCTGGGTGGCTCCGTCAGTTAAGCGACTGACTCTTGATTTCGGTTCAGGTCATGATCTCAGGGTCGTGAGGCAGAGCCCTGAGTTGGGCTCCACGCTGGGCGTGGAGCCTGTTTAGGATTCCCTCTCCCTCCCCTTCTCACACCCTTGTCCCAGGGTCAGGTGCCCACGCACACACAGCTCTCGCTAAAAGGAAAAAAAAAAAAAACTTAAAAAAAAATAATGTAAGACATAATATAGTTTAGTGCTTAAGAGTTTAGATTTGGAGGCAAAGTGGAACGTGGTCTGGCTGGGTTCAAATACTAGTTCTGCCACATGCTGTGTGACTTTGGGCACGCAAATTAACTATTGTAAACTTCAGTTTTAAAGAGAGATGATCCACATAAAGCACACAATGTTTAGAACGTGGCAAATGCTCAATAAACATTAATACCAGTATTTACTGAAGTGTTCCTTCTCCATTAGGTCTTGTATCTGACCTTCAGTAGTGATTCTCTTTATAGGAGACTTCTTAAATGCTGCCAGTGAGGCCCTCTGACACTCAATTTACATGAAATTGGTGGTTACCTGTCCCGAGGGTGTCATTGTCTCTTTAAGCAACTAATGGCTTTCAGCAAGAGCCACCCAATTCCATAACCTTTCTATTATTTCGTTTTCCACCCAAACCCTACATAAGCCAGCAGCACATCCCTTTCTACCTATATCTCATCCCAGTTCACCACAGTGAGTGTCCCACAACTGAACAGCCACCTCACACCAGAAACTACCAGTACTCCACCCACCAGCAGTGATGGGGGTCCTCCCTGCCTCCTGGCTGAGTGGTCAACTCCACAATCCATTCTTACAGTCAGCTTCCTGGGACCACTCATGGCACCAAATGTCTTAGATCAGATTCCCTAAAGCAGAGCCTGAGAAAGGGATTCAGAGCCATGTGACTTGTTGGGGAAGTGCTCTTCAGGAAAAGTTTTGTATTTTTTTTAAGCAAGCCCTATGCCCAAAGTGAGGCTTGAATTCATGACCCCAAGATCAGGAGTCACAGGCTCCCCTATCTGAGCCAGCCAGGCATCCCTTCCAGAAAAGTCTTTATGGGAAGGAATGAAACAGGATAGAGAGAGGCAAGAACCAAGCATGGATGCAGTCTCAGATACAGTCTGGCCTGATCCACAAAGGAGGGTTCTGCACCACAGTTCTCCTCGTTCCCCACTGAGACAGACCTAGTGAATCAGCCTTTCATATCCCCCGTATCTGCCACTGGCTGGCGGGTATGGAGAACAGCTAACTCCACGAGGAATCTCCCATCATCTGAGGACAACTTTGCAGAGTCTCTAGAGAAGGGGGAGAGCTGTGAGTACTCAGCAGCCAAAATTCAGTGGCCGGGGGATGGGCGTGCCAGCTTGGTAACGGGGATCTGGGCAGGGCACCAGTGTACAAAACATACAGTCAACAAGTATTTATTGTTTATTGTAAGCCCAGCAGTCAGCAGAAGCAGTTCCCAGAAGCACTCTCTCCCTGTCTCTAGAAAAGAGGCTCAAATTAACCCTCTTCTCCATGTCATCTTTCCCCCACCACCTTCCCACAAAGCAGGGCTAACCAGAACATGTACCTTTCTGCTCCCGATTATGGTTTACTTTCAAATCCAACTGAAATCCAAACTGACACTTATTCCACACACCATTATCCTAGGGAGGAGGTCTATGTCCAGAGCAACTGGGAATTGCGACACATCCTCCCGGACCAAGATTCTTAAATTGGTCCAAGTCCTTCCATGGACACAGCTGCCCTCCATCTTGTGGGTGACAGACTGAAAACCAGCCCACAGTTTGGCCTATTTCCTTTTCTCTCTTCCCAAGGTCCCTCTCTCTTCTCCTTGAGATGTGACTGACCAACAGTTTCTCTCCTAAATTGACACACTTAACTCCTCTTGCTACCAGCTACCTTTGATGCTAGTAGAATCAAAACAAAAACAAGGTAGGAAATGTTTCATGGAGAAGTCAGAGCCAAATAATGCAATGGGAACACATACCATCCAGCCTCTGAACCCCAATTTTGCCAGAATATAAATACCTTAAGTCGATTTCTTTTCAAAGCCTTTAATACTCAAGATGGGCACAATAGCTGGAGCATTCTAGTGGCTGCGATCCTCGTTTCTAGAAAAGGTTCATTGCTGAGGTACCAAAACAGAAATCATGCTGAAGAGCTCTGTCTTCCTTCCACTGTGCTCTTCCCTGAATAAGTTGTCAAACAAGGCAGAAACTAAAAATAAAGCTTATTTCTACTGCATTCATGAGGCTTTTCTCAGTGTGAGCTTTCTGAGATTCAACCAATGAATGAGTGCCACCTGAAGGCTCTCCTTCATCCACTGTATCCATGGGTTCTCTCGTCTAGATTCTTAAGCATGAAGATGCTAATAAAAGCATTTCTCAATGAGGAAAGCAAACAGGTATCTATTCACTGTGGGTTCCCCAGTGTCCCTAAGTTCTAGCTGAAGGATTTCAACCTATCTGCAGGTTTGATGGTTACACTGGAGAGAATGCTGGAAGTTGTTATTACATTCATCATAGGAGTAGGGTTTCTCTTAGGAAGGCTTCTCTAAAATTGAGTAAGAGCTGTTCTACAACGGAAACATCTATACACTTCAAGTATTTACGGGATCTGTCCTCTCATGACTTCTCAGATGTTTGAAGAGGCTACAACTCCAACTGAAACTCATTCCACATTCTTTACACTGAAAGGGTTTCTCACCAGTATGGATTCTCTGATGCTGATTAAGATGCGATTTCAGAGTGAAGCCTCTGCCACACTCATTGCATTGATGGGATTTCATGTTGGAGTACGTTTTTTGATGTTGTTTTACGTGGGAACACTGGCCAGCGCTTTCTCTACATATGTCACATTTATGGGTCTTCTCTGCACTGTGAGTTCTGTAATGCTGAATAAGGTCTGAACTATAACTAAAGGCTTTGCCACAGATATCACACTTATAAGGCTGCTCTTGTAACTCAATCTTCTTATCTTCAATCACTGTCAGGTTCCAGCTATATGCTTCCTCACAAATGCCATTTTTTTCATTTCTCTGACCCATGTGGAGCACCTGATGTTCAATGAGGCTGACGTACTGAAAAAAGATTTCTCCACACTCATGACACTGATGGGATTTCTCTCTCGAGTGGAGTCTCAGATGCCCCGCAAGGTGGGACCGCCTGCCAAAGCCTTTCCCGCACTCGTTACACTTAAAGGGTCTCTCCCCACTGTGCACGCTCTGATGCTGAACGAGATGGGACCTCACCCTAAACGCTTTCCCACACAAGTGACAGGTGTAGGGCTTCTCGCCAGTGTGGACTCGCTGATGCTGAGTGAGATGCACACGCTGATTGTAGCACTTCCCACATTCATCACACCTAAAGGGCTTCTCCCCCGTGTGTATTCGTTGATGTTGAATCAGATGTGCACTCTGAATAAAGCTTTTTCCGCATTCATTACACTTGTGTGGTCTCTCTCCTGCAGCTGATGTTTTGTGCACATATGTGACTTCACTGAAATTTATCCTCTTTGAAGAGGGCTGTCCTAGTATCTCCTTCCTGGGAATTCCCTGCTTTCTATCCAACTGGCCTGGGTGTTCATGGCCTTCTCCAAAATCTTGACCTTCAGAAACATTTCTTTGGATTCTTCCTGATAGTTCCACATCTGCTTCTGAAAATTCTGAAATTTTCTTCTTAACATTCAATTTTATATTTTTACTTCTTTTGTCATTGCCTGAAAGAATAAAGAGGAAATGCAAATGTCACCAGTTGTTTTTTTTTAAGATTTTATTTGAGAGAGAGAGAGAGAGTGAGCACGAGCAGGGGGAGGGTCAGGCAGAGGGAGGAGCAGACCCTCAGCTGAGCAGAGAGCCCGACATGGGGCTCAATCCCAGGACCCTAAGATCATGACCTGAGCCAAAGGCAGATGCTTAACTGACTGAGCCACCCAGGCTCCCCTGTCACTAGTTCTTTTACCGAACAAAGATAAACTGTCGGGAGAAAGAGGATAATCAGGTGAAACCATGATGCGATGGCAGTAACCAAGGGAGGGGTTGCCTGTTCGCAACTGATGCCAGCAGGAGTGAAAAGAAACTTGGGTATTTGTCTAGTGAAAAGAATGAGATGAAGAGGCTCACTGGTCAGGTGGGGAGAGTGCCCGAAGAGGAGGAGTAGCACACTTCTGTCATACAGGAAGGAGAGACTGCTATTCTGAAATGCAAACATGAGTTGCGCAGACAGAATGAGACAGAACAAAAACACAGCTGGATGGGATGAGAGCAGAAAAGAACGGAAAGATGGGAAGCAAAGGACTATGCAGGGAGATACCGAGTTACAGAGTTGGAAGGGAACCTGATCAGGATCCATGACAAAAGAGAAATGAGCCAGTAAAAACTACTGTTAAGAGGGCGGTGGGGGGGGGGGTGTTAATCAATCTCTGCTCTCTCTCTTTTTTTTTTTAAAGATTTTATTTATTTATTTGACAGGGATCACAAGTAGGCAGAGAAGCAGGCAGAGAGAGATGAGGAAGCAGGGTCCCTGCCAAGCAGAGAGCCCGATCCGGGGCTCGATCCCAGGACCCTGAGATCATGACCTGAGCCAAAGGCAGAGGCTTTAAAAACCCACTGAGCCACCCAGGTGCCCCAATAAATAAAATCTTTAAAAAAAAAAAAAAAAAAAGACCCGTAAAAATGTTTTTGACCTTTCATTCACTAATCCCCTTCTGGGCATCTATAAGGAAATAATCCTAAATATATTTTTTTAAAAGTTATCAGGACAAAAAAAAAAGTTATCAGGACAAAAGAAAAAAATAATTCGAAGTTCAACTGAGGAACAGTTAAGTGTTGGCATCTCCACACAATGGCAGGTTGTCAGAAATAACAGGAGGGCCGAGCCATACTGGACAAAGTGTGTCTAATACTCAGCTGTACCCTCTGAGTACACCTACATAAAAATAAGCTTATGAAAAAAAAGACAGAAGGAATACACTAAATAATAACAGTTCTATTAGTCAGGATGGTGGGACTGTGGATCCTGCTTTCTTTCCTCCAACTTCCTGGTCTAGTATTATTTTATCATTTTAAAATAAAATGTGAGTTAGCAAAATGAGAAAAGGGGAAAGAGAAAAGGAAGCATATGAGAGAGCCAAAAATCCTCATTTACTGCAACAGAAAGGCAAGAGATAATGTTTAAAATCGGGAAGTCGGGCAATAGCCGTATGATTGACAGAGAAGGAATGACCAGGGGCGCCTGGGTGGCTCAGTCAGTTAAGCGTCTGCCTTCAGCCCAGGTCATAATCCTGGGGTCTGGGGATCAAGCCCCACATTGGGCTCCCCTCCCTGCTTGGCGGGGAACATGCCTCTCTCTCTCTCCCCAACCCCTACTCCTGCTCTATCTCCCTCTCAAATAAATAAATAAAATCTTAAAAAAAAAAAATAGGGAATTACCAGAAGAAACAGGTAAGAAAGCTAAGAGCAGGGGCACCTGGGTGGCTCAGTGAGTTAAAGCCTCTGCCTTCGGCTTGGGTAATGATCCCAGGGTCCTGGGATTGAGCCCCACATCAGGCTCTCTGCTCGGCGGGGAGCCTGCTTCCCTTCCCCTCTCTCTGCCTGCCTCTCTGCCTACTTGTGATCTCTCTCTGTCAAATAAATAAATAAAATCTTAAAAAAAAAAAAAAAAAAAGAAAGCTGAAAGCAGGTACCTCTGGGAAGAAGGAAACTGGGGAGGGCAGAGGGCATAGCTTTGCCCACTCACTGGACTCATTAAAGTATCAAACAGTAAAACAGACTGTGATCTCTGCCCCTTAGCTACTGCTCCCAGTAGCACAACCTGTCTGTCCTGTTGCTCTAAGCTCATAAAACCATTTTCGCCTCCACCTGTCCTCCAAACACAAACCCCCGATACGTACATCTTTGGGATTTCTCTCTGAAGTGGCGTTTCAGGTGCTCGATCAGATGGGAGTGCCGACCAAAGTTTTTCCCGCACTCGGTACAGCCGTACGGTCTCTCTCCGCTGTGCACGCTGTGATGCTGGACGAGGTGTGAGCTCACACGGAAGGCTTTTCCGCACACCTGACACTTGTATGGCTTCTCGCCAGTGTGGACTCGCTGGTGCTGAGTCAGATGCACTCGCTGATTGTAGCTTTTCCCACACTCACTACACTTGAACGGTTTTTCTCCAGTGTGGATTCGCCGATGCTGAATGAAGTTTGAGGCTTGAAGGAAAAATTTACCACAATCGTTACATTTGTGACCTCTCTCGCCACTTGGGTTTTGCTTGCGGTGAACGTCCGAGATGGCACTGAGATCCTTTTTCTGGGAAGGGTTCGGCCTTGATTTCCCTGCTGCGGGGTTTACCTGCCACCTCTCTACCATGCTGTGAAGGTCACTAACTTCTCCAAACCCTTGACTCTGGGGAACATTTCTTGCAGGGCTTCCTGATGTCATCCAGTGGGGTTCAGCGTCATCAGAAACCTGCTTGACGGCGAGTTCCACATTGTCATGCCCAGATTCATAATCTGAAGTAACAGAAGGAAAACGGATTAGCTATTCCCCATACGGGAAGAAACAAAATGAGTGAAGGACATGGGTAATTATGAAGCTGACATGTGCTAGCACCACAGGACTTGGCGAAGGCGGCTCTATGCTCCAGGGAGGGGACAAAGAATCCTCTGGTGGAAACAGGCTGGGGACAGAAGCGCTGGCAAGAATGCATCAAACGGATGAAACTGGGAGAGCAGTCCTTCTACTTAATGAAGGTGACGCCCTCCTGGTGGCGTATTTAACAGGACCTATCTGTGCCCACCTGTGCAACAGTAAACCTTCTTCATAAAATGTGGTATTGGGTTGTGCAGCTAACCCAATCTTCACCTCCTCCTTCCTGTTCATTTACAGCATGGAGAAGAAAGATGATCTTTCCGGCTTTTTTCATCCCCAAAGAATCTCAGTTTGGTATGAATCAGTCTAAAGGAAAAAAGGCATTCTTCCTATACCCAGAGAAGAATCTGGTACTGTTAAGAGCTAGCTTAACACCTAATAGTCATTGATGACCACAGATGCTGGAGAGATGGCAATCATCTCCATACACAACCTGATCGGCAACCTACATTTCACTTGAAGCATGGACATTTATTATGCTCTGCAGAGATCAATCTTCAGTAATTAAAAAATAGGGACTATTGGTGGCACCTGGGTGGCTCAGTGGGTTTAAGCCTCTGTCTTTGGCTTAGGTCACGATCCCAGGGTCCTGGGATCGAGCCCCGCATCGGGCTCTTTGCTCAGCAGGGAGCCTGCTTCCTCCTTTCTCTCTGCCTGTCTCTCTGCCTACTTGTGATCTGTCAAATAAATAAATAAAATCTTTTAAAAAAATAGGGACTATTATTTTTTATATGCTAGCGAGAGGCAGAGAGACAAGGGCCTATTGAGAACTTTCTAATAAGATTTTTCTTTTTGTAAACAGAAAAGTTGTTTTCAAATATTACAGAATAATGGTAATGAGAGATACCATTTGCTGAGTGCTCCTATGGACCAGACCTATAAATATTTTATAATTTTATGGCATTGAATCCTAACAATGACCTTTTGAGGTAGATACTATTACTAACCTTTTTTCCATAGTGAGAAGTTGCAATTCTTACACCATCAAGAAAACTTGAATTTTAATTTTTTAAAACTCTTTTTACTTCTCTTCCTAAAAGACATCTTAATAATAGAAACAAACATATAAGCAAAAAGAATGGGTTTTTTTCCTCCCCCATTTAAGTAGGCAGGTAATCTCCCTGTCATCACAGACTTTCTTTTTCTCTTTTATTCACATCTGCTTATGCCCATACATTCTATTCTCACCAGAATTCTCTCCCATTCAACCAGTCAAAAAAGCACATGGTTTTCTTTTTCCAAGGGTGAATTCAAAGAAAAAAAAAAAAATCAGATTAGCCCAATGCACCTCTCTCATTCTATTAACAACCGCACTTTTCCAGAGAAAGTGATTATACACGTTGTCACGCCAATGGGTCCAGATTTACTTTTTTCTTCTTTCCCCACCTCTTTACCATGTACACGACAAACTTTCTATTGATGTTCTTGGTTTATCTGTAAATCTGACAGAGGACTACGCTTCTTGCTCAGTGCTCTGCCCAGCTAGTTAGTAACACGATGGTGGGGGCAGAGGAGATAAAAACAAATGAGGCAAACCTGGTGCTCTGAATATTCAGGCCCTTCAACCTCACTGCTGCCCTGTCCGGCATTCTACGTTCCAACGGTTGGCTCCTTCCCCACTCATTTTTCTCATCAGCGATGTCAAAATATCTTCACCGTGGCTTCCAAGATATATCACTGTTACTTTAAAATTCCAGTACTGTATGGTACGTTATCATTTTTGCAAAAACGTGTGTATACAGAATATGCCCCGAGATACAATCCAGAAACTGGTAATAGTCAACAGAACACTGAGGACTGGGATCGGTGACTCAGTTTTTTACTTTAGACCGATTTATACTATTTGAATATGTTTTACTATGTGTATGTACGGCCTTTTTTTTTTTTAAGATTTTATTTATTTATTTGACAGAGATCACAAGTAAGCAGAGAGGCAGAGAGAGAGAGAGAGAGGGAGAAGCAGGCTCCCCGCGGAGCAGAGAGCCCGATGCAGGGCTCGATCCCAGACCTGAGCCGAAAGCAGAGGCTTTAACCCACTGAGCCACCCAGGTGCTCCTATGGCCTTTTTCAAACCAAAGTTCTCCAATGTATTCAAACCTCTACTCTGCCACCTACTTCATCACCTGCTCGTTCTCAACATGTGACTGTCTCCTATTTTAAAGAAAGGCAAAGCTCCTTGAACCTCCTATAGACACAACCAAAAACTTGCCGGCAGCCTTCCTCTGTCATCCTCCCATCATCTCATGGGGGTAGAGCTGTCTCTGTGGCCAAAGGCCAAGCCTCGCTCCTGGACCCTGGACCTCCCAATGCCATGCCGTTTTTGAGGGACCACCCTCATCAATGATCTCCTCTTCCTTGCCCCAACATTTCAAACACACTCTTCACTAGTTCTTTTCCAGTAGCATTTAAGTCTGCTTAGAACTCTCCCACTGAAAAAGAGAACATACAGAGGCACCTGGGTGGCTTGGTCAGTTAACCGGCTGACTCTTTAAAGTTGGCTCAGGTCACGATCTCAGGGTCATGAAATCAAGCTCCGTGGCTCGGTGAGGGGTCTGCTGGAGACACTCTCTCTCCCTTCTCCCTTTGCCCTCCCCCCAATAAAAAAGAAAGAAAGAAAAAAGAGAACATACAAAACCAAGCTATCCACCTAAGCCATGTACTCTTACAGTGATAAGCCCTCTTTCTCATTAACTTCACAATGGTCTCGAAAGTTTATGTGTGATAGCCTTCTCAAATTCCTCTCCTTTGCTATCTTAATAGAAACTGTCTCTTGTTCCCCAACATCCTGGACACCCCACTGAAATGGCTGTCTCCAGGATACATCTATTTTTTTAAAAATCTCTTTCTGAATCTGACGGATACTTTTAAAGCCCTGGCCTCCTCTTTTTTTTTTTTTTTTAAGATTTTTTTTTTTTTAAGATTTTATTTATTTAAGACAGAAGCAAGAGAGAGAGCATGAGCAGGGGGAGGCACAGAAGGAGAGGAAAAAGCAGGCTCTCCACTGAGCAGGGAACCTGACACAGGGCTCGATCCCAGGATCTCTGGATCATGACCTAAGCCAAAGGCAGACCCTTAACCAAATGAGCCACCCAGGCACCCCAAATCTTGACCTTCTCAATGCTGTTAAGAATACACAAGCATGAATATAATCTAATGTGGCCTTCCCAGAGAAGATAAGGGGCAGAAATAATCTAATGTGTTCTTAATGTAGGAGTACACTAGAGTTGTAAAGAGCTTGTAATGAACCGATGGATTAAAAAAAAAAAAATCAGAAAGGACAAAGTTAAAACTGCTTGGAAAACAATGTAAAGAAGAACTGTGCCAAATACTGAAAGCCTGAAACCCATTAAATGCCTGCAAAGTAACTGAAAAAAAGAAAACGATACTACCAGACTTAAATGTGAAATCTGAGGTATTTGAAATTCATTTAAAAAGAGAATGAAGGGGGAAAAAAAAAAGAGAGAGAGAATGAAGGGGCGCCTAGGTGGCTCAGTCATTAAGCGTCTGCCTTCGGCTCAGGTCATGATCCCAGGATCTTGGGATCGAGCCTCGCATCAGGCTCACTGCTCAGTAGAAAGCCTGCTTCTCCCTCTCCCACTCCCCCTGCTTGTGTTCCCTCTCTTGCTGTGTCTCTCTCTATCAAATAAATAAATGAAATCTTTTAAAAAAATAAAAATAAAAAATAAAAAGAGAATGAAAAAATATTTGCATTGCATATAACATTTGTGCTGCATAAGTAATCCCTTGAGATGAATCCCTACAAGATAAAGCCGCAGAGGGCACGTACAAGCAAATCAAAGAAAAGGAAATACAAATATGTATCACTAGTAGTAAAAGAAATGGAGAATTTCAGAGAGTAGGAGTCAATTTTATTTTATTTTATTTTATTTTTTTAAGATTTTATTTATTTATTTGACAGAGAGAGACCACAAGCAGGCAGAGAGGCAGACAGAGAGAGAGAGAGAGGAGGAAGCAGGCTCCCTGCCAAGCAGAGAGCCCAATGCGGGACTCGATCCCAGGACCCTGAGATCATGACCCGAGCCGAAGGCAGAGGCTTTAACCCACTGAGCCACCCAGGCGCCCTCAATTTTATTTTTTTAAATAAAAGCCTGTAAGTGAACTAAAGCTCTTAGAACAATGTAAGCTGGTATAAATGCTTAAAAGAAATTTGGCATTATATGTGGCTGGCTGGCTCAGAGAAGCACGAGACTCTTGATCTTGGAGTGGTGGGCTGGAGCCCCACGCTGGGTATAGAGACTAATTAAATAAATAAGCTTTTTTAAAAAAGACAGAGATTTGACATTATATGTGTATTTCACCCAAAGTCTACCAGAGTGCTTAGTATGTAGTGGCTCTTCTAAGAGAATACATTCAAAAGAAGATAAAAGCTATAAGCTCCAAAATCTTGGTGCTGAGATCAGCATTTATACAGTGAGAGATTTTTTATAAATGCTCCAGGCACATAACTGAGTAACAGTTTGCAGGATCATAATTTAGAAACTAGCTCAAAATCTGGGGCACCTGGGTGGCTCAGTGGGTTAAAGCCGCTGCCTTCGGCTCAGGTCATGATCCCAGCGTCCTGGGATCAAGCCCCGCATGGGGCTCTCTGCTCAGCGGGGAGTCTGCTTCCTCCCTTCTCTCTCTGCCTGCCTCTCTGCCTACTTGTGATCTGTCTGTCAAATAAATAAATAAAATCTTAGAAACTAGCTCAAAATCTCATTTGGGGCACAAAATTCAAGAAGGGATGGGGACGTGTAAAATGGAGGTGGCAAGGCGAATGTCATGAAATAGGCACCTGTGATCCGAGAATGGTGATGGAATGAACAACTAGCCACCCATGCACTGGGGAAAGGAGAGATCCTCCATTAAAACAGTCGCCCCTTGAACAACACGAGTTTAAACTGCACAGGTCCACTGACACGTGAATTTCCTTTGATACATACAGTCCCATAAATGCATTTCCTCTTCCTTACGATTTTAATAACACTTCCTTTTCTCTAGCTTACTTTCATCTAAGATCACAGTATATGACACATATATAAACTATGTGTTACTCGGCTTTATGATTTTTTAAAATATTTTATTTACTTTTAATTTTTTATTTTTTATAAATTTTTATAAATTTTTTTTTATTTTCAGCATAACAGTATTCATTGTTTTTTCACCACACCCAGTGCTCCATGCAATCCATGCCCTCCCTAATACCCACCACCTGGTTCCCCCAACCTCCCACCCCCCGCCCCTTCAAAACCCTCAGGTTGTTTTTCAGAGTCCGTAGTCTCTCATGGTTCACCTCCCCTTCCAATTTCCCTCAATTCCCTTCTCCTCTCCATCTGCCCTTGTCCTCTATATTATTTGTTATGCTCCACAAATAAGTGAAACCATATGATACTTGACTCTCTCTGCTTGACTTATTTCACTCAGCATAATCTCTTCCAGTCCTGTCCACGTTGCTACAAAAGTTGGGTATTCATCCTTTCTGATGGAGGCATAATACTCCATAGTGTATATGGACCACATCTTCCTTATCCATTCATCCATTGAAGGGCATCTTGGTTCTTTCCACAGTTTGGCGACCGTGGCCATTGCTGCTATAAACATTGGGGTACAGATGGCCCTTCTTTTCACTACATCTGTATCTTTGGGGTAAATACCCAGTAGTGCAATTGCAGGGTCATAGGGAAGCTCTATTTTTAATTTCCTGAGGAATCTCCACACTGTTCTCCAAGGTGGCTGCACCAGTTTGCATTCCCACCAACAGTGGAAGAGGGTTCCCCTTTCTCCACATCCTCTCCAACACACGTTGTTTCCTGTCTTGCTGATTTTGGCCATTCTAACTGGTGTAAGGTGGTATCTCAATGTGGTTTTAATTTGAATCTCCCTGATGGCTAGTGATGATGAACATTTTTTCATGTGTCTGGTAGCCATTTGTATGTCTTCATTTTGGCTTTATGTTATCAGAAGGCTTCAGCTCAACAGTAGGCTATGACTAGTTAAGTTTTTTTTTGCTTTTTTCACTCTAATATCTTTATAATATCTTTTTTTTTTTCAGCGTAACAGTATTCATTGTTTTTTCACCACACCCAGTGCTCCATGCAATTCGTGCCCTCCCTAATACCCACCACCTGGTTCCCCCAACCTCCCACCCCCCGCCCCTTCAAAACCCTCAGGTTGTTTTTCAGAGTCTGTAGTCTCTCATGGTTCACCTCCCCTTCCAATTTCCCTCAACTCCCTTCTCCTCTCCATCTCCCCTTGTCCTCTATATTATTTGTTATGCTCCACAAATAAGTGAAACCATATGATACTTGACTCTCTCTGTTTGACTTATTTCACTCAGCATAATCTCTTCCAGTCCTGTCCTTGTTGCTACAAAAGTTGGATATGACTAGTTAAGTTTTGCAGAGTCAAAAGTTATACTCAGGGGGCGCCTGGATGGCTCAGTGGGTTAAAGCCTCTGCCTTCGGCTCAGGTCATGATCTCAGGGTCCCCGCATTGGCCTCTCTGCTCAGCGGGGAGCCTGCTTCCCTTCCTCTCTCTCTGCCTGCCTCTCTGCCTACTTGTGATCTCTGTCTGTCAAATAAATAAATAAAAATCTTAAAAAAAAAAAAAAGTTAGAATTTCAACTGTGTGGGGGGTCGGCACGCTTGGCCCCATGTTGCTCAAAGGTCAAATGTACTCTAATAAGAAGCAGTTATTCGGCAAAGTCTGAGATGCCTTCACAGATGAGAATTATTCAGTTAAGAATTATTCAATTTGTCAAGGAACAGAATATAATTAACTACTACGAATCTATTAAAACCCAAGCCTGCCAGCTCTGAGCTCTTTTATCCCAAAGCACTAAAATGAGAACATTTGCTGGACTGCAAATACTATCCCCCAAGTATTATCAGACTTTACTCATACCCTGATGATGATGATGGAAATAATCAGAATAAGCTGAATAAGAAAAAAAAAAAAGGGAATGTCAATTTACTCTTTCACAGAAAAAAATAAAAAAATAAGCAAAGTCACAGTAATTAAGTCACATACATGCTTTTATATGATGTGCCAGAAATACTCTTTATAACAAAGTTAAGATGTCCTAATCCATGCAGATGAAATCATTCTTACCCATGGAAGTAATACTCCCAAATTTCTCCTTCCTGTCATCCCTATAGAGGGACTTCTGGGACTGGTCCAAATGTCCCCATTCCTCCAGGATGAAGGATACAGCCACATCAGCCACATCTTCAATTTTCACCAACTTCTGAAACACGAGATCACCACTAAATTCCCATTCCCTATGTTCAAATTTGGAGTGAGGGGAAGAAGTGCGAGCATGAAGGGAAAAAACAGAGGGAGGGTCTGTGCTTCAAAGAGGAGAGGGGAGCGCTGGGTAGAAGGGAAAGCAGCATTCAAGTAGGAAACGCAGCTGGGCCCGGTCTGCAGTGAGAGACAGAACTCCTGATGGAGATTCAGGATTAGGGTGGCTACTTGTCCAAGAACAGATGTGGGTCCTCACTGCGGGCATGGGACACCGGCTCACCTGGGACCCAGCCGAGAGAAGTGAGGCAGTCAGCTCCTGGCTGTCCTTCAGGGGAAGGGAAGGAACTTGGAGAGCAGGTAGGGCTGAGGGGGGAGAAAAAGAGGTGTCAGTGAGAATATCTTTGTCCAGTTCCGACTGCCATCACGGTCTACTTTCGCTCGAGAATCCACGATGGCGCCTCGCCACGGAAGGCCGAATTTTTCTGCGTGGCTCTCAAGGCCCTCCACGTTGTGGCTCCTCCCCCACCAACTACACTCACTTTTCCCCCCACAAAAACTAGACTCCCCGCCGTAGTCGGGCTAATCCCTGCCGGGGACCTCAAGACTGTGCCGTTCACTTGTAAAGGATGCAATCTGCTCCGCCAAGGTCAAATCTGATCATCTCGAAGAACAACCAGTCCCACAGCTTCCACGAGGCTGAAGTGCTACGGAGAGCCCAGGATTTCCCAAACTTTAATGTGCACACAAATCATGTGGAGGTCTTGGTACAGGACAGATACGGCTCAGCCGTTCTGCTGCGGCCCCCATATCCTGAGCCTCTAACGGAGCCATGTGATTCTGGTGCTGCTCCTTGAGCCACATTTTGACAAGCAAAGTCTTAGTCCATGTTCTCTTCCGTCCAAAAGCTACCATGGTTGATGGAGAGTCAGCCATTTAGTAAAGCACTAAGTCTACACTGTGTGTTATAAGAACAGGAAGATAAAACAATTCCTGCTTTCCAAAAACTTTACTGTCTAGTGGGGAGAGCAGTCATGTGAGCCTCACTGACTTCCAGCACAGGGTAAGGGTAATACACTTGAAATTCACTCAAGTTCCCGCAGGAGCCTGGAAGCAGGAGCACCTCCAGAGCAGCGGGAGGTGGGAGCACCAGGAAGGCCTTTCTACAGGATATGACTGGTAAGCAGGGGTGGGGTGGGGTTGGGGGGATGAGGGTGCTTTCTGAGCAGAGTGAATTGCGTGTGCAATGTCTGGAGGGTCTGTTGGTGACCTTCTGACCCCTGCTGTCACCGCTGCTTGTTCTTTGTCTGAGATTGGGGGTGCATACGATCTCATGATCTATGTATGCCCTGATTGGGACGAATCCACCTGGTATTAATCTTTAATCTGACAGTTTAGACGTTGCTATGGTTTCCCTGGTCCTAAAGATGAATGTCCTTATGCAGCTTGCTTCTCTCTAAGGACTAGGAAGTAATCAGCAATCCAGAAGTGTGGCTACAGAGTCAAAACAAGACTCCAAGAAAGGGATGAATAGGGACGCCTGGGTGGCTCAGTGTGTTGGGCCTCTGCCTTCAGCTCGGGTCGTGATCTCAGGGTCCTGGGATTGAGCCCCGAATCAGGCTCTCTGCTTGGCAGGGAGCCTGCTTCCCTCTCTCTCTCTGCCTGCCTCTCTGCCTACTTGTGATCTCTGTCAAATAAATAAATCTTAAAAAAAAGAAATCTTAAAAAAAAAAATCTTAAAAAAAAGAAAAGGGATGAATATAGTTTGTACTTAAACAGTCGTTTTGATTTTGAGTATAGACTACCTTCCAATTACAACTACAATAATTAAAATAATCATACGCCAGACAATTCCACTTATTTTATGAAGTTCCTATAAAACCTTTTGTTTCTTTAGCTTTTCAGCAAACGGCTTTGCCCCTCTCGTGCTGGAATTAGTCCCAGAGACAGAAAACCTGCTGTCAGAGCTATCAAAGGCATGCCTCCATCAGAAAGGATGAATACCCAACTTTTGTAGCAACATGGACAGGACTGGAAGAGATTATGCTGAGTGAAATAAGTCAAACAGAGAGAGTTAAGTATCATATGGTTTCACTTATTGGTGGAGCATAACAAATAATATAGAGGACAAGGGTAGATGGAGAGGAGAAGGGAGTTGAGGGAAATTGGAAGGGGAGGTGAACCATGAGAGACTATGGACTCTGAAAAACAACCTGAGGGTTTTGAAGGGGCGGGGGTGGGAGGGTGAGGGAACCAGGTGGTGGGTATTAGGGAGGGCACGGATTGCATGGAGCACTGGGTGTGGTGAAAAAACAATGAATACTGTTACGCTGAAAATAAATAAAAAATTTAATTAAAAAAAAAAAAAGAAAAAACTCAAAAAAAAAAAAAAGGAATGCAGCTTTCCCCAGTGTGTGGAAATCAAAAACCGAAACAAACACAAAACAAACCTCATAATTTTGCTGGAAGAAAGAATCTGGCTGGGTCTAGCTAACAGGGCGGAAAAGAGAAGCAGCACCTAAGCACAGAAGGAGAGAGCAGCCTGGCGTGATGAGACTCTGGCAGCAGAAGGAAGAGGACAGGAGTGCACTTGGAAGGGCCTGGTGGAAAAGCAAAGGCAGCACAGCTAGGAATCGGGTAAAAGGATAAATGTAGAGCTGGACTGCTGGGGTTAGAATCCCAGCTCTGTCACTAATAGCTCCGTGACCTTGAATGAATTACCTAACCTGACCAGGCCTCAGCTTTTTAATTTCTAACATGAGGATAACAGTAGTACCTACTCCATCGGGTTAGTGTGAGCATTAACCCTTGGTATGCCAACTAAGTATATTAGACACAATTTGGGACTTGGGGTTTCTTTTCTGAACAGGGTTAACTATTTCTTTTTTTTAATGTTAACTATTTTAAAGGCTGGAATTACATGACTTTTATTCCTTTAGAGGTCTTCTGAAGAACAAAAAGAAAATTTATTTTAGTATTATTAAAGAATAGAATATGACTCATTCTGTCTCATAATTTCTATATGGGTCCACTGGACTCTTCTACATGTGGAGGGGACATTTTGAGATCTGAGTGACCGTATTTTTCCCGTATCATAAAACATTTTCCTAATTCATCATACTAAGAATTACTGCATGTTTACTAATCATTATTCATTAATTATTCCCAACGATAGCAAAAAAAAACTAAAATAGTAAGAAAACAGGAGAACAAAAGAAATACTGAGGATGATGATGTAAGAGTGAAATAAGAGATCATTCTTCACTAGTCTCCAAGTATTAAATTCGCTGCCCAGAGTTTTGCATCATCTTCAAGAAGCTATAAGACTGCTGACGCCTGCTTTTTGCTTTCATTGAGTATAGCTGTGAATTCAGAATTCATTTTCCACCTCATCAGCAAAGAGAAGACAATTTGCAGCTGAAGACACTTCACTTTTACTAGATGAGTAAGACACCATGAAGAGACAGAGCAGGGCATTCTACACAATAACAATGAAACTGAACCCAAAGGGCAAATCTTCAAAGGAGTCTACAAATAATATCAGAGGTAAATTTTCTCAAACATAAGAATCAACAACAAACACTCTATTTCTAATTTCAAAAAGGAAATATGACATTCTCATCCACTGAATTATTCAACAGGAAGGACTTCATCAGGAAAGATTTTGCAACAAGATTCTGGACCATTTCGGGGCGCCTGGGTGGCTCAGAGGGTTAAAGCCTCTGCCTTCGGCTCAGGTCATGATCCCAGGGTCCTAGGATCGAGCCCCACATCAGGCTCTCTGCTCAGCAGGGAGCCTGCTTCCCTTCCTCTCTCTCTCTGCCTGCCTCTCTGCCTACCTGTGATCTCTGTCAAATAAATATAATCTTTAAAAAAAAAAAAAAGATTCTGGACCATTTCACTTTGCAAAAGGGACAGTTTTCATTTTTCTAAAGGGAAAAGGGACAGTACTAGGTGACAGTATTCTTTCATTTTTTTATGTTTCTATTACCAAAATGTACTTGATATAAAGAGGTTTAGTTCTTATGAAAATTTCATTGAGAATTATTTTTTATTATCCTTTGATTCTTCTATAAACTATTCATAAAATAACATACATAATAATATATATAGGGGCGCCTGGGTGGCTCAGTGGGTTAAAGCCTCTGTCTTCGGCTCAGGTCATGATCCCAGTGTCCTGGGATCAGGCCTCGCATTGGGCTCTCTGCTTGGTGGGGATCCTGCTTCCCCCACCTCCCTCTCTGCCTGCCTCTCTGCCTATTTGTGATCTCTGTCAAATAAACAAATAAAATCTTAAAATATATATATGTGTGTGTGTGTGTGTGTGTGTATAAATAAAATAAAATAAAAGGGTCCCTTGGCCCCAGATGGTAAAGAGTGAAGACTATTTTCTCTGGTACACTGAGGGCTTAATGATTCCCACACGTAAAGCACTTGGGACACTTGCTGCAGTAAACACTATATAAGTACAGTTGCTGCTGCTCCAACTTTTGTTATTATTACCACAGTGAAAGGAAAGCTGGAAAAGGTCAGAGCCATGGGGCATGCGAAATGGAAGGCCTGACCCCTCAGGGGAGAACACAAGAAAGCCTGGGGCCGAACCTGGAATACAGGTTCGTGATACCTTCTCCACAATTCTCAAATTCCCAAGCGCTAAATACCAAAGAAGGCCTTCCTCTCGTTAAGTTGGGCTCTGAATTAATTTGACAGCAAAACCTGACCAAAACTTTTGTGAAGCTCTTTCAAGTTTTTATTTAATCTACTTACTGCAAAGCTGCATACATACACTGCCGAAATATTAATGTGTCACCACAGAGTCCCACCTCAAATCCTTTTGGTACTGTATATACTGTATGTATGGTATATAAATCATATTCCCATATTCCCTTAATAAACCTGAAAATTTCTGACTCCTAAAATATATCTGATAGCTAGAGTTTCGGATTAGGGTTAGAGACCTGTGGACATTTGCCATCATAAATATGATACTCATCAGTTCACTTTCCTTCCTTCACGTTGTCTAATACAAGTTAATAAAATGGGGGGGGGCAAGGGAGGAGAGAGAGAATAGTCGCTCTAAAGGTCACTGTGAAGCCTTGCTTGAAATAAGATTTCAAGGTGAACGACCGAGGAGCCAAAAACGCACGCAGCGGGGAACTGGAGAGCTGTTCTTACAGAAGCAGTAAGACTACAAAATCGACGAGTTGGAGCCGGAAAACTGTCGTAAAACAAGTACGACACTTTCGTAAAGGACTTCCGCAGGTCTTCTGACAGACCCCGCACTTACAGCTGTCATCATCATGGCAGTTTTCGAACGGGGCTACGTACACTGCTAGCCATCCTACAAGGTGACCTCTCTCTGAATGCCCAGGACTCGATGCCAGGTCCCCGGCCCTTCCCAAGCTCCTGAACCTGCTGACTGCAGACAGGCTGCCCAGCCCGAAGTCTCTCTCCCACAATTACCGCTTACCCACGTGGCCTGGCCACCCACTTCTAGCCATATCTGCTCCACCAAATCTCACGTCCTCACCATTTTCCTCCAGGAGATGAGGCTTCTGTGGCTCTTGTTCAGACTGGGGGTCCACGGACAGGAGCTGGTGGCTGAGGGACTCCTGCACAACTCCAGGTGGCACCATCTTCTGAGGAAGCCCTTCGGGACACACCACGATCTAACAAGCACAACCACACCGATCAGCACATTGCAGAGAGGGCTGTGGGAGAATCCAGTAAATCCCCACTCTTCCATTCACCCTTTTGCCAAATATGTAATGTGTATCTACAATGAGCCAGGCAAACTGACTACACAGTGGCTTAATAAACACAGTTTCTTTCTAGGTGAAGATGACTTCCACTGAGCTTATTCACACACAAATAAATACATAATTACAAATTGTTAATGGTTAGAAAGAGAAGAAAATAGTGCCTTAAGACAGAACTGATGAGACCTACTGTAGAGAGGGTGGCCAAGAAAGGCTTTTCTGAGGAAGTGTCACTTTAAGTAAACACCTAAAGGGCAAAAGAAGCCCGCCAGGAGAAAAGTCAGAAGTGTCTGGGGCCAAGAGAATGATATGAGCAAAGACTCTCAGGCAGAAAACAGGTGTCTGGTACAGTTGAGGAACCATAAGAAAGCCATGGTGAGTCAAGTTTAGTGAAGGGGAAAAAAGTGAGAAGGGAAGTTTCAAAGGTCAGTATAGACTCAGAAAGCCACTCTCGGTTCCTTAGTGGACCCCGTTCAAGTAGGACAGACCAACACCAAGACCAGAGCTAGTTCCTGTCCCACCTGCTAAGTACTCCATGTTTCTGTTCTGGGCTCTTGGTCAACCCTAGCGGACACACAATTACTTTGCCACAACTGGTCTCCAAAATCTATCTTTTCTGGAAGGTACTAGCTCAGCAGCATCCTAACAGATACTAAGATCCTGCATTGAGAGAGAACTGCCATCCCCCTTTTCCCCTCCCTTATGTTTCAAAGCACTTTAAATTTTCACCCTCTTAGCACTTGCAGAACGTGGTACAGGAGTTACACTAACGGGCGCTCCAAAACAGTTGTGGCAAAGAACATTTGGCATAGAAGTTTGTGTGTCCTTGTGGACCCGCTCAGGGTAAGAGTTAAGATGATGCCAAGTATGTCAAAGGGCACATCAGCACCGAAAAAGCAAAGCAGCCCTTGAGGTTCCCTGATACTAGGACAGAGACACCAAGGGATAAAGCCTGGGAAAAGGCCTGCCAGAGATAAGAACTGCCTGGAGATAAAGCTGAGGAACAATGTCGGGGATACAGATGGCAGGCAGAGAGAAAGGCAAACAAAGTGAGCTGTGGGAGCCCTTAAGAAAATCCCCTCTTGGGGGGCACCTGGGTGGCTCAGTGGGTTAAAGCCTCTGCCTTCGGCTCAGGTCATGATCTCAAGGTCCTGGGATCGAGCCCCACATTGGGCTCTCTCCTCAGCGGGGAGCCTGCTTCCCCCTCTCTCTCTCTGCCTGCCTCTCGGCCTACTTGTGATCTCTGTCTGTCAAATAAATAAATAAAATCTTTAAAAAAAAAAAAAAAAGAAAATCCCCTCTTGGGGTGCCTGGGTGGCTCAGTGGGTTAAGCCTCTGCCTTCAGCTCAGGTCATGATCCCAGGTCCTGGGATCGAGCCCTGCATCGGGCTCTCTGCTCGGCGGGAGGCTTGCTTCCCCCTCTCTTTCTCTCTCTGCCTGGTCTCTGCCTACTTGTGATCTCTCTCTCTCTGTCAAATAAATAAATAAAATCTTAAAAAAAAAAAAATCCCCTCTACGGGCCTCAAATCCCTACTACCACCAAGAAATTAATTTTCTCTGTGTCCCTGCCAAAGACAGGCTTCATATCACAATGAGGTAAATGTACACAGCGGCTGTCAATCCTGTTTCAAAAATCCGTTTTGGGGGCGCCTGGGTGGCTCAGTGGGTTAAGACTCTGCCTTCAGCTCGGGTCATGATCCTGGGGTCCTGGGATCGAGCCCCACATCGGGCTCTCTGCTCGGCAGGGGGCCTGCTTCCTCCTCTCTCTCTGCCTGCCTCTCTGCTTGCTTGTGATCTCTGTCTGTCAAAGAAATAAATAAAATCTTTTAAAAAAAATCCGTTTTGTTTTTAACTGTACTTTTGAATATTTATTACATAAAAAAAAGTAGGGAAAAGTTTGTTAATGTACCAAATTAGGCTTAAAAAAGGAATAACAAAAGGTCACCATGAACCTTTGCTTTCTGTCCTGACGGAGGCAATAGAAAGGTTCAGACATTCCCATCTGGAGGATAATCATTCGGTATAACCAGGGGTCTGGCTGAGGGTCCATAGCAATTCCCTCTTGCTGCCCACTTGCCTCACGGAAGGAATTATACCAGCTGAAGAGCCTGAGGATGTTCTGGAATGTTGAAGTACCCCTCACCCAGATATGAAGAATCATGAGACTGGGACCTCACAATGAAGAGCAATGGCTCTCAAAAATGAGGGAGGGGGGCCTGGATGGCTCAGTCAGTTAAGTGTCTGACTTCGGCTCATGTCATGATCTCAGTATCCTGCATCCTGAGATCAAGCCCTATGTCAGGCTCCCCGCTCAACAGGGAACTGGGTTATCCCTCCTCCTCCCTCTGCCCATGCTCTTTCTCTCTCTCAAATAAATATTTTTAAAAAAAGAAAGAAAGAAAAGAAAAAGAATGAGGGAAATTCTCCACCTGGCTTCAAACTCTCACGACCTAAGGTCTCACAATTTTTGTTTCTTCGCTAAAAAAAATAATTAATTAATTAATTAATTAATTAAAGCTTAAGAAAGTGTGACCCTAGCAACAAGAAGGTAGAGGGTAAGATTATAAATGAGTAAGACAAGAATAAGGGTGCCTGGGTGGCTCAATCAGTTAAGCATCTGCCTTTGGCTCAGGTCACGATCCCAGAAGCCCGGCATTGGGATCCCTGCTCAGCAGAGAGCTTGCTTCTCGCTCTCCCTCTGCCTGCAGCTCTGCCTACTTGTGGTTTCTCTCTCTGTCAAGTAAATATGTTAAGTTAAAAAAAAAAATAGATAAGAAAATGTAACAACATAAAGATACTGATCCTCTCTAAATTAATGATTTACTGCAAACCCCCCCTCCATCCCACGCCAAAAAAACCAACAGGATTTTTGGAGCGGTGAAAACTAAAGTAAGTAATTCTAAAGTTCATCAGGAAAAAAAGAAAATATTGAACAAAATTTGGAAGGGGGATGGGTAGCCC
Organism: Martes martes; assembly: GCF_963455335.1. NCBI lineage: Eukaryota > Metazoa > Chordata > Mammalia > Carnivora > Mustelidae > Martes > Martes martes. The sequence continues at coordinate 9,417,002 of NC_137906.1, forward strand.
GATCAATACCAAAACACTTTACAGAGCTCAAATAATTAAAAAACTCAAACATTAACAGATCATAAGGTCAATAAAACAGATTAAAAAGACCATAAATACACCCAAATACATGCAGAAATTTGGTATGTAATAAAGACAGCATTTTAATCAGAGAGGAAAAAAGGGATTACTATACAAGTTTGCTGGGACAACTGGATAGACATCTGGGGAAAGAAAGTTATAACCATATCAAACACTGTGCACCAAAAAAATAAATAAATAAAAATTTTAAAACTGAGAAGAGACTATTAGAAAATTTTCTTATAATACTGCAGTGGAGAAGACCTTTCTAAGTATGGCACAAAACCCAGAAACCATAAATTAAAAGCTATATATGGACTACCTAAAAATTAAAAACCCTGCAAAACAAAAATCTCCATGAGCAAAGACAAACAACAAAGTGGAAAAATAAACTTGCAACTCAGATGACAGACACAGTGCTTACTTTTTTCAAATAGATAAATAATGTAAACAGATAATGCACAAAAAAGGGTACACGTATAGGCTGCCTGGCTGGCTCAGTCAATGAGCATATGACTCTTGATCTCAGGGTTGTGAGTTCAAGCCCCACACTGGGTGTAGAGGCTACTTAAAAAAAAAAGGGGGGGTACACACATAGCCCTTTAAAATATATTGTGGTCAAACTCACCCATAATATGAGAAATGCATACTAAAATCGCACAGTAATGGAATATTGCATCTTTCAGATTAGCAATAACAAAAAGTTGGATAACATCACATCATCGGGCTGTGAGCAAAAATTTCTCTCAGATCCTGCAGGAGGGAGTAAAAACTGGTATAAGCTCTACCAAGGGCAATCCGTCAACAGCTGTCAAAATTACAAATGCAGGGGCGCCTGGATGGCTCAGTTGTTAAGTGTCTGCCTTGTGCTCAGGTCATGATCCCAGGGTCCTGGGATCGAGCCCCACATCAGGCTCCCTGCTCAGCAGAAAGCCTGCTTCTCCCTCTCCTGCTCCCCTGTGTTCCCTCTCTCGCTGAGTCTCTGTCAAATGAATAAATAAAATCTTTAAGAAAAAAAATTACAAATGCATACGCCCTCTGAGCCAACAACCGTACTTCCTCTAAGCATTTATTCTATAATTAATGACGTACGTAAAAGTCATTGCAGCAAAGTTTGTTATAGTAAAAGTTCAGAAACAATCGAAAGGAATGACTTAAATGGCCTTCAACAGGAGTTAAAATTCTGGTACATTCATCCACACAGCGAAACATAACACAATTCAGAGAGTCAGGCAGCATTGTTCGCACGAACTTGGAACAAACCAAGATGTAAGAAAAAAGCAAGAGGCAGAAGTGCACAGTGATTTAAAAACACCTATGTTTTCTTAAAACACATCACCTACATGGGTGCTCCTATATACACAGTAGAAAGTCTCTCTCTATAAGGATACACAGGTATCGGGCGACAGTGGCTACCTCTGAAGAGGATTAGGTAGCTGGGGACTTAGGGACGAGAGGAAACTTACTTTTCATAACAACCTTATGCACCTTTGAATTTTGTATCATGTCATTCAAAAAATAGATACAGTAATTTTAAAAAGAAATAAAATCGCTGACTGTCTTCTCCAGGTTAACACACTGGATACTGCTTCTCTTTGCTGGAGTGGCAGGAAATCTCCACAGTGTAGCTAATCCCAGGAGAACAAAAGAATATGGATGAAGGACCAGAGCGCCAAGGATCTCATCCCTGCTCAGCAGCACCTAACGCTCTTCCTCTCCTTCCTCATGGCACCAATGTCTCCCCTTTCGCTCACCTGTTGTCTGCGTTCGTCCAGTTCTCTCTGTATATTTTCTACCACAGCCACAGCCTCTTCTCCACTTTCCGGGTGATGTTCTCTCACCCAGGTCTGAAACTCTTCAGGGAGGATGGTCAGGAACTGCTCCAGCACCAACAGCTCCAGGATCTGCTCCTTGGTGTGCAGCTCGGGCCTCAGCCACTCGCAGCAGAGCACCCGGAGCTGGCTCAGGGCCTCCCGGGGACCCGAGGCCTCATGATACTGGAAGTGCCTGAAGCGCTGGTAAAAAGTCTCAAACACTGGAGGATTGTACTCCTGCATCCACGTGCAGTCTTCTTCTTCCACCTTCACTATTAGAAGGTCTTCTTGCTCCTGTGAAGTCTCGGCTGGAGGGTCTAAGTCTATAACTTCCCCAGACTCTGTCATTATCATTCCAACTCAGAGGGATGTCTCTCCAGGTTAGCTGGGTTACACAGATCAAATCTGTTTTCCGCTCTTTAAGATCTTCTGAAGGGCACTTCCATGAGTGTGCAACCTACTGATATATTGGAAATCATTATTAGCAGAGAGATGACAAAGAGGTCATCGGTACTAAAGATGACAACTCAACCGTGCAATTTACTTTAAAATACAGACTACAAGACAGCCGTCACTCCGCCCATAAAATTACTACCAATAGAGAACATTTCCAACATTTAAACAATGTAAAGAAAAGCAATAAAAACCTGACATCAGGCCTAACCGAATACAATTTTAATGGAGAGGAACATTACATTTCATATAAATAATAGGACAAGACTTACTAACTAGTTCAGACGCAGTCTCTGCTTGTCTCTACCACAAGCCAAACTTAAGTCAAAACAGAGGTCAAAAACATTACAGCGGTCAAAAGGGGTCTTGTCCTTCATGCCACAAGAGCATGACAGACCAAGAGGAGACTTCACTGGTCCGGAAGAGAAGCACAGTTATAAGTACAGGCTTGGACCTGGATTCTTCGCAATCGCCCCTGACCCCATAGTCACGGAAACCGGGCCGGTCAAGGTTAGAGTCAGGACCCCCGTCTGGACACAAAGCCCATCCCCTTCCCTCCAGGCACCAATCCCCGGGAGCTCTCCCGGAGACCAAGCTCCCGCAGCCAAGCTTGGAAAGACAGATTTTTTTCCCACAAACGGAAAGAAAACCGAAGCCGACACTTCGCAACACTCCCTCGCCGGAAGTAAGCAAGTCCAAGCTTTCCCTGTCCAACGGGGTCGAGCCATCAATCCCACCGCCAAAAGCACTTCCGAGTCCTCTCTAGGAATCCCGGAGGTCCTCGCCTCGCCGCGGGCGGGAGGGCCCGCCCCAGACCCCGCCCCGGAGGGGCTGTGGGCCAATCGGCGGGGAGTTTGAGGTACTCCGGGACGCGGCCGTTCCCCACCCACCGAGCCGCTGGTTCAGTGCCACTAGAGCTGGGAAGAAACGGAGCCCGCTTCTGTCCAGCCGAGCCCAAACACATTTAAACAGCCCGGGCTCCCCCCATTTCCTTGGAGTGGGGGCAAGGGACCGGGCCTTAGCTCTCCGGAGTGGTTGCTAAGGCAACAGTTTAGCTAATGTCTGATTGGCCGTAGAACTTGCGCTCCCCCACCTCCAACGCTCTGCGCCCCACTTCGAAGTAGGTTCGCCCCTTCCTGAGTGCCCGCAACCCTAATTTCTCTTTAATTTTAAATTCTTCGTGTTTTTTTTTTTTTCACCTGAATCCTCGCCCCTCCCCGCACCCCGTCTCCAGACACACCCACCTCTTCACCACCACAGTGCTCAAGGGGCCGAAATCTCCGACGTCAGACGGGGAGTCCTGAAGCCTACAACTCCCATCAAGCGCCGCGCGGGCCACGCCCGCTAGCCAATAGGTCCGCAGGTCTCTTTGCAGCCTCGGTCTCGAGAGCCTATCAGAACGTGGGAGGGCAAGGAGGCGTTTCCTCGAGCGCCTCCGCCGGGAAGGCAGATGATGGGGTGGTGGGTTGCTCTCCAGACTTGGGGGTAACGGAGTCCGGAGCAGTATGTTTCTGCAGAGTAGAGGACTCGTCTGTGCAGCGGTTCTTAGCCAAAGGGATGCACTTCTTAATAACCTCTCGTTTGTGTATATGTTTACAAACGCCTAAATTGACACTGCGATATGTCTGGTGGGTTATAGGATTTGTGTGGTTTCACTTTTTACATGTACTTTGCGTACGTTCACTTTTAAACACTGAGCCTTTGATCCATTCAAAATTATCTTGGTGGGCGCCTGGGCGGCTCGGTGGGTTAAAGCCTCTGCCTTCGGCTCAGGTCATGATCTCAGGGTCCTGGGATCGAGTCCCGCATCGGGCTCTCTGCTCAGCAGGGAGCCTGCTTCCTCCTCTCTCTCTGCCTGCTTCTCTGCCTACTTGTGATCTTTCTCTGTCAAATAAATAAATAAAATCTTTAAAAAAAAAAAAAACAAAAAAACAAAAAAACAAAATTATCTTGGTGTATGGTGTAAAGTATAGATCGAACTCTGTCTTTTTCCAAATAGCTACCCAGTTGTCTCATCATTTATGAGAAAGTGTCACCTCCCGTAGATTTGTGATGCTGCCTTTATCGTACACCAAATCCTCGACCTTTGTGGTCTGTTTCTAGATTTTCTACTCTGGTGCAATGGTCTGTCCCTGTGATGATATGATATTTTAATTTATTGAGGATTAATACTTGGTTTTAATCTCTCTTTTTAAGATTTTATTTATTTGGCACAGAGAGAGAGAGCACAAGCAGGGGGAGTGGCAGGCAGGGGGAGAAACAGGCTCCCCGCTGACCAAGGAGCCCTAACCCAGGACTCTGGGTTCATGACCTGAGTGGAAGGCGGACGCTTAACCGACTGAGACATTCAGGCGCCCTTGGTTCTAATATTTCTGAGGGCAAATGTCCCCAGTTCGGTTTCTTCTTCAAAGTATTTTTGCTTCTTTAATTCTTTTCCAAATTTAACTTTAGATTCAGTTTTTCTGGTTCCAGAGAGAAGTCTCTATTGGGATCAGTTTTAATTTATATTCACTTAGGGAGAATAGACATTCTTATGAAGTTGATTTTCCTATCCAAGAACATGGTATGTTTTTCCATTTCTGGGGGGAAAAAAGCCTAATTTTGGATCCGTCAGGAGTGTTTTAGTTTTCTTCATATATTTTGCACATAGCTTGTTATGTTCATTCCTAAGTGTTTTATCTTTTTTGTTAATATTCTGAATTGGGTTGCTCTTGTTTTTTTAAAGTGTGTCTGTTAGTTTTTGTTGCATAACAAACCACACCAAATTTAGTGACCTAAAAAAGCAACAACTTATTTTGCTTATGACACTGTGGGCTGGCCATTTGGTCCACGCTTAGCTGGGTGACTTTTCTGCTGGGTTCCTTTGGTCTGTGGTCGGCTGCGGGTGAGATAAGCACTTCTCCTTCTGGGGATTGGCTGGTTGTCAGCTGGAGTGCTAGAAGGCATGCGGGCCACATGTTTTCCGTCACCCGGCAGCCTAACTTAGACTTGTTCACTTGGCGGTGGCAGGTTACAAAAGCAAGAGACCAGAAGTTCTGAAGGTTCTTGATCCCAAGGCTTGAAACTCAGATAGTGTCACTTCTGCAACATTCTGTTGGTCATATCAAGCCACAAGACCAGCCCAGATTCAAATGGTGGGAAAACAGACTCCACTTTTAGAAAGGAGGAACTGCAAAGCGTATTCCTATACTTTTTGTTTTACTTTTTTTGGCCATTTTTGCAATATACCACAATAAGATACTATCAAGAGGAGAGAAAAGGGTGATGATCCAGTTAGTATTGGAAATGGACTTTTCACATATAATCATCACAGCCTGCATGGCAGAGTAAAAGGTCTGGAAATCAATGCTGAAGGCACTTTGAATTTTGTCTTTATATTAAACCAGACCTTCAGAGAGCTGCATCTTAAACGACACTCTTTTTCTTCCTTCACAGAATTAGCTTTTTTGAATTTGTGCTTTGGGACTTGCCATCAGCTAACACTGAAAGGGCATTAAAATCCGTTAATTTTATTTACTTATTACAGAGATCTTAAGACAGAGACTGTCCACTATGTCACACAGTGTCCTTTTCTTGGGCAGTCATGGGAAATTGATCTTCCCACTTGGTATCAAGAATAGCTGAATTTCTCCTAAGCTGCAGTTAATAGTTTGCTTTTACCCAAGACACACTGCATATCACGTAACTGATCTTGTTTTCCTTTTGCATTGGGTGCTGAGGCTTTTCAGAGCCAAATTGTGGGCAATCTTTCGCCAGTACATAGGAGCTTACAGTGGGCCACTTGTAATCTCATTTTTATCCCTGGCCCCATTTATCCTTGCCCTATTTTTCAATTACTTTTCCAATTATTTTTTAAAGGTGAGACAATATGTTGTGGTTAGAGCCCATAATCACACAACCCAGAGGCAGGAGCTGGTAGAACCTGACTGGTAATCAGCTGGTGAGCAGACCACCTTGATGGGAGGGGATGAAAAATGCTTGTATTGCCCTCACAGTACTTGTTATTGGCTTCCAGATTCCATAATTAGTTATATGAATGGATATTTCCTGAAGCTAGGTATGCCTGTACTTAGGAATTTGCATTCTGTCCTTAATTCCTTTGCCCATCCTTGGCCACCTGGCCCTAGTGGAAGCCTTGTCCCGAAATACTGGGAAAAGAACTTTTGACTTCCTGCCAGATTGTGATAACATCCCCACAGAGATGAATAAGTAGACTTATACAAAGGTTCTGCCTTCCAGGGACTTTCAGACCATTTGGAGATATCAGATATAAACATTGGACCAGTTATGTCTTTAAATTATTATAAATTGCTCCAAATTTTGAGAATGACAAACCTAAGCCTTGAGAATAATGAAGTTGTTTCTCTAGAAGTGGATTTATCATAAAGATACATCCTGAAATAACCTGCCTTTGCCTCTTTCATGCCCTGTTAATGTCTAACCAAAACAGATCCCAGACTAGCCACTTAGCTGCTAAAGAAGAAAGTAGTGTTTGACTCCCCGTGGTTTTGCACAACTTTTGGATAAATCATTAGTTTGTAATTTAAACTTTAGTCCATAAAGATGTCATATGGAATTCTGACCTTGCCTGGGACTTTGCATTCACAAATCAGGATATTGATTGTACTCATTTAAATAGATGAATTTTTAAAATGAATTTACCTACAATAAATAACTTGGATAATTCTTCACTTGTTAAATAATGCAGATGATTTAATGTACAGTATTTTTCATTTCAATTGTATGATTTGTTTTCTGAACATTGTTGAAGTATAAATGGATTTGAAACATGTAAAATATGATTATTATATTTTTATTATATGTTCTGTTTCTTGAAGCAAGTAAAAAACCTCCTAAAATCTTTTTCTATTAAATAGGTAGATTATTTCCCGCTTCCGACTTTTCTGACTACATAGGATCCAAAGGTTAAGCTATTTCCATGATACTTAAATAAGTCTTTGGTATTTATGTTTTCAAACATACTATAATGAGGAGTTACAGTCACATAATAGAGTCCAGGGGTCAAAATGATATCATCATAAAATATTTTTTAAAGATTTTATTTATTTATTTGCTAGAGAGAGTGATCACAAGTAGGCAGAGAGGCAGGCAGAGAGAGAGGGGGGAAGCAGGCTACCTGCTGAGCAGACAGCCTGATGCAGGGCTCGATCCCAGGACCCCGAGATCATGACCTAAGCTGAAGGCAGAGGCTTAACCCACTGAGCCACCCAGGTGCCCCAATATCATCATAAAATATTTTTAAATGAGGTATTAAAATGATCAAAATTCCTGTTACAAACTCAATTAAAATTTAGTTTCAAAGGCTTGGAGGCAAGATACCTATAGTGGAGCTCCATTTCTTCCACATTTTCCCTTGAAATACAACTCTGTTTCACATTGTCACACAAAATATTTATGTGTCCTGGTAATCTATTTACACAAAATATTTAAATTTACACAAAAAAAATTACACAAAATATTTAAATTTTGTACTGGTCAGAAAGGTTCTTCTGATCTCTTCTTTGCAATTCGTGTGTATACAAGTCACTTGGGGATCTTTTTAAAATACAGATTCTGGGGCTCCTGGGTGGTTCAGTCAGTTAAGCCTCTGCCTTAGGCTCAGGTCATGATCCCAGCATCCTGGAACTAAGCCCCACATTGGGCTCCCTGCTCAGTGGAGACCTTTCTTCACCCTTTCCTCCCTGCTCTCACTGTCTCTCTCTCTTTCAAATAAATAAACAAAATCTTTAAAGAATAGAAAAAAATAAAATACGGAATCAGACTCAGTAGGTCTGGAGCAAGGCTTAAATTGTGCAGTTCTAACAGGCTTCCAGGAAGTTCCAGTGCTGTCTGTGGCTCACAGTTTGAGAAACAAAACCTCATACAACCCTGTCACCTGTGGGTATGTGTACACCTTGACTTGGTGCCACATCAGAAAATATTAAAAAAACAAACAAACAAAACTTTCCTTGGATGAGATGAAAATTAAGTCACCATCCTACCCAATTCTTGATATAAACGCTTCATGGAAATTTTTCATGATTAAGGAAGGAGGTGAAGTTTCATTAGAAATGAACATTAAGGGGTGCCTGGGTGGCTGACAATGGACTCTTGATTTCTGCTCAGGTCAACACAGGGGCACCTGGGTGGCTCAGTCCATTAAGTGTCAGACTTTGACTCAGGTCATGATCCCAGTGTCCTGGGATCCAGCCCCATGGAGGGGGGGCTCTCTGGTCATTGGGGAGCCTGCTTCTCCCTCTCCTGATCCACCTGCTTGTGTTCCCTCTCTGTCAAATAAATAAGTAAAACCTTAGAAAAATTTATGTCTTCAGTCCATATGGACATTTTAAGCTTTAATCTCCTGGGCGAAGTCTTTGATGGTACCCTCCCTCCTCATCAGCCATGGCTGTCCATACATGCCAAAGTATCGCATTTACCACCCTGTCCTTTAACGATCTAAGTGTCTGACTCTCTCAGGAGACTGAGGATAGAGACTATGTTTACTCAGTCTTGTAATTTTAGTGTCAGGCAGGATGCCTCGCGTGTAGCAGGTACTCTACAAACCTTTCCTGTATCAACAAGTACCACGTGGACGGACGCTTGTTTACCACTCACTGTACAGGTGGATTTTTATCCTCTCCTACGACAAAACTTACAAAACTTTATTCACAGACAATGTGTTTAAAAATGACATTCAAGGGCGCCTGGGTGGCTCAGTGGGTTAAGCCGCTGCCTTCGGCTCAGGTCATGATCTCAGGGTCCTGGGATCGAGTCCCGCATCGGGCTCTCTGCTCGGCAGGGATCCTGCTTTCCTCTCTCTCTCTCTTTCTGCTTGCCTCTCTGCCTACTTGTGATCTCTCTCTGTCAAATAAATAAATAAAATCTTTTTAAAAAATGACATTCAAGCTGTAAAATAAGAGTATCACTTAGTTCTATTGAGCTCAGCGACTGCCAGGAGGGTACACACACAAAGTACCTGCGGAAGGGGCAGGAGGGCACACCACAGAGATGGACCTTATTCCTCCGGGGCGCCTAGAGAGGCCCAGGAAATGCCCGGTAGGGAAGGCACCGCCGGAAGTTGGTGATGCACTTCCGGAGTGGTTTTTTAGTGCTTTTTGTCACGGGACTAGGCGAGTTGTGGGTGGAATACCTGCGGGTGGGAGGAGTATCAGAGGGGGCCGGGCAGAATAGGGCCCTGCTGGGGACGGGATAGTCGGGAGCCGCTGTTCTGGGGAAGGCCGATGAGTTCCGGGGCTTTTTGCAGGGTTTGCTGTCTTTGTCACCTGAAGGCAGAACTCCGGGAAAGTCAGCGCGCGCCAGAGGACGATGAGCTCGAGCTTGACCGCGAGTCAAGTCACTGATGCTGAGACAGGAGCCTGGATGGCAGCTGCGAGGTCGAGGGTCGGCGCGCCGTCTCTGCATGATGGACTTTTGATAGTCAAAGTGGAGGAAGACTCTCCCGAAGGTCAGAAGCCCGACCCTTCCGGGGACTGTCAGGATCCGGAAAAGTCGCGACAGCGTTTTAGGCGGTTCCGTTACCAGGAGGTGGCTGGACCCGAAGAGGCGCTAAGCCGGCTTCGGGAACTTTGTCGCCGGTGGCTGAGACCCGAGATGCACTCAAAGGAGCAGATCCTGGAGCTCCTGGTGCTGGAGCAGTTCCTGAGCATCCTGCCCCAGGAGCTCCAGGCCTGGGTGCGGAGGCACTGCCCGCAGAGCGGGGAGAAGGCTGCGGCCGCGGTGCGCGCTTTTCAGAGAGCGCTGGATGGGGCTTCACCCCAGGTGAGGAGTCAAAGTGTTCTGGTGGCCGGGATGCTGAGTTTCAGACCTTCTTTCCTAACTATGCTTTGTCTTAACTTCAGGGTGTGCATGAAAATTTCTTTTCGTAAGGAAACAGTGACAAGTAAATCTAACCAGGAAATGATCCTTGAGTTATAGACCTCTGAGCACAAAACCAACGTGAGAGCATTGTTTACCCGTTGTAAGATACCCTCTCGTCTAACTAGATTATTTGGGGAAGAAAGATGTCAGATGGAACGTGGCTTCATGTCGTTAACTACTTAGGCTAGAGCAGCAATTCTCCACCACTTTGTTTTACTTTTTAGAAGTTTAGCGCCACGCCTCCTCCTACAGTTGATAATGGTACTTGGCAGAGGGGAGATGGGCTATAATGGAATTAAGTGATTATACCTATGTGATGAAGCCTCCATAAAAAATCCGAACAGTGTGAGATTCGGAGAGCTTCCTATGGGTGAACACATCCATGTACCCAGAGGGTGACAAACCCAAACTCTTTGGGGACAGAAGCTCCTCCTCTCTGGGCCCTCCCAGACCTCACTATGTATCTCTTCAATTGGCTGTTCATCTGTATCCTTTGTCATATCTTTTTCTAATACACTGGTAAACCTAAGTGTTTGCCTAGGTACTGTGAGCTCTTCAAGCAAAGAGACAAATTGGTAGGGGGAGATCTTGGGAATCCCTGATTTGTGGCCAAGTCAGACAGAAATTGTAGGTAACCTGGAGACCCACTGCTTCCAGAGTTGGGAGGAGAGGATAGTCTTGTGGAACCCCTCCCTTAACCTGTGGGATCTGAGTCTATATCCAGGTAGATAATATCAGAATTGAGTTAAACTTTAGGATACCCAGCTGGTATTACAGAATTCCCTGATATATGAAAACCCCTACATCTGGTGTCAGAAGTGAAGGGGTGTTGGGGTGAAAGTATTCAGAGTACTGAGAGTAGAAGAGACACACAGGAGTATGATTTTCATTTACAAGGAAGCAGAGGCAAGAGTCAGGAAAAAACAAGTTTTATTATAGTCAGATCTTAGAAACAGGAGGCACAGCATGACACTCAGAGCTTCCTGGGAAGGACACCACGGGTGGTGAGGAGGCAGAACACTGGAGCAAGGGGAGGGTTTAGGCCAGAGCCTATACTGAGATTCTCAAGGAAAGACAAGGCAGGGCAGGGGAACAGTTTAGAATTGGTTGGTTTGAATAATTTTAACAGGCTCTAACCTATAGGGCTGGTCTGTAGTTGGCCTGATACCTGCTCCTAGGATGAAGAAGGTAGAGGAGTGTTACCTCCTGGAGTATACAGGCCAGGTAGAGGAGGTATGGCTTGAGATTAAGTAGTATTGGCTAAGTATTTTTTTTAATTATTTTTATTTTTATTTTTTTTTTATTTTTGACAGAGAGGGAGGGATCACAAGCAGGCAGAGAGGCAGGCAGAGAGAGAGGGGGAAGCAGGCTACCTGCTGAGCAGAGGACCCTGAGATTATGACCTGAGCTGAAGGCAGAGGCTTAATGCACTGAGCCACCCAGGCGCCCCTGGCTGAGCCTTTTGCTCTAAGAATTGACCAGCCCTAGGAAGGGCAGTCTCCCTAGCCAGGGAAAAAAAAAATTTTAAGCTATCAAAACAACACACAGAAAATTTAAAAATATATTTCTTTTTCCTGTCGTTTATTGAGAGATCGTTGGAGTCAATTTGTGACCCATCACTGAAGCCTGGACTGACATCTCCCCACACCAGTGTTGGAACCTTCCCTTTCTAAGAACTGCGGTTTTACCCTCTGTGAATGGTCAACTTAGATTTAAATAAGCTATCGCAAAAGATCATCTTGCTGGTTAATTATCTTATAGGGCAATGGTCAAGGAAAGGGAAAGTAAATGTTATTGAACACCTGCTGTCAGTGAGCTACCGTCATCCTCTTAAATTATTAGTATGCATTTCACACATGAGGTGACCAAGTCTCAGAGCCAGCACTGGAATTTGGGACTTCCTGGTTGCCTGTATATTTTTAATCCATATCAGATTTCCATTTTGATTAATCACAGTGATATAACTGAAATGAAGATTTTGCTCTTTCCCCACATTATTGTAAACAGTCCACGGAAAAGCTTTTCAGGATTGCAAGAGAATTTCAGCCTCTTTGTTACTTTGAAACTCTAGGCTGTCCAAGACTCATTGGAAAAGTCTCAACAGTCATGGTTACTTGATTCCCAGGGCTTCCTGCTCAGTGTTTGCAGACTCCTCTGGAGTCTGGCCTCATGCGGAGATGAGTGGTCACTTACGCTGTCCTGGGACAGCAGGCGCTGAGTGGAGGTCTCATGTTGTTTCAGGAGTTGGTGATGGTTGACAATGTGGCTGTGTCTCTAACTTGGGAGGAGTGGGATCACCTGGACCCAGCTCAAAGGAACTTCTGCCGGGAGAACTCCCTGAAGGACTGTAGAAACACGGTCTCACTGGTCTCTCCAAGTAAGTGTTGACTTCATTTCAAGCTGTGGGTGATTTGTAAAGGGCCAGTCATGCAGACAGGTTGAGAGCTGTTATTGTCTCTTTTGTGACCCAACAGGACCTTGCTATTTTATATTGTTAGGTGATAGATTCAGCTTTTTTTTTTTTTAAGATTTTATTTATTTATTTGGCAGAGGGGTCACAAGCAGACAGAGAGGCAGGCAGAGAGAGGGGGAAGCAGGCTCCCTGCTGTGCAGAGAGCCTGATGAGGGGCTCGATCCCAGGACCCCGAGATCATGACCTGCGCCGAAGGCAGAGGCTTTAACCCACTGAGCCACCCAGGCGCCCTTAGATTCAGCTTTTTATTTTCGTTCATTTTAAATAAAATACACACAGAAAAATACAAAAAATATAATGGGCATCTGTGTATGTACCACCCAGGTTTAGCAAATTTAATTTTTCAGTATGTTAATATATCCCTGTATGATTCTTTTGCACCTTGCCTTTTTTTTTTTTTCTTGCCAGCATTACATTTTGGGGATTTATCCATGTCGACATACGTAACTCGCATTCATTCATTTTAACATTGGTATATTTCATTGTATGAATAGTCCAAATTCATTTATCCACTGTCCTATCAATGGACATCAAAGCTGCTAGTTTTTCACCATTACAAATAGCATTATATCAAACATTCTTGAATCATTCTGTATTCATTTATTGGAACTCCTAAAGAGAATAGACTTAGGCATGTTTGCCCATTTTGCTGTTCAGAAGGAGTGTAACCAGTTTGGGTTCCTACCAGCAATATGTGAGAATTCTTTCTCTGCATCCTGGCAACCTTGGGGTTCAGCTGATGGTATGATGTTGTAACACAGTAGCTCACGTGTTCCTTTTGAAATATTACATCACACATCTGCTCCGAACCTGCAGTGGCTCTCTATTTCACACAGAGTAAAAGCCTAATGTGACAAGGCCCTGTCACCCTGCCCACCCCTCCTACTGTGCCTGTCACTCACTGTGCTTCAGCCCCACTGACCTTCTGCTCCTGGAACATGGTGAGCGTACTGCATCCTGTTCCTTCTCTATTTGATACCTCTCCTTGGAATAATCTTCCTCCAGATCTCCACTAAGCAAACTCCTTGACTTGTTTCAAGTCTTTGCTCAGATCTCAGTCTTCAGTGAGGCCTGACCTGACCATCATGTTTTGATACCGCAGTTTGCCTTCCATTGTCTCCTTCTCCCATGTTGCTGACCGATCCCTTACCTTCCTCAACTTGGTCCACAGCATTTATCACCCTCTGACTTCTTACAGAATTTATTTTATGCTCATTTTGTTGTCTGACCACCCCTTCTAGACTATAAACTCCACAAGTTGGGGGGGATTTTGTCTGCTTGGTTCTAGTATATCCCAAGCACTTGGAATAGTGTTTGGCACACAGTAGGTGCTCAATAAATACTAGGTGGATTAAAGAATGAATGGTATCTTATTATTTTCTTTTTTTTTTTTTTTAAAGATTTATTTATTTATTTATTTGACAGAGATTACAAGTAGGCAGAGAGGCAGGCAGAGAGAGAGAGGAGGAAGCAGGCTCCCTGCTGAGCAGAGAGCCCGATGCGGGGCTCGATCCCAGGACTCTGGGATCATGACCTGAGCCGAAGGCAGAGGCTTTAACCCACTGAGCCACCCAGGCGCCCCGGTATCTTATTATTTTCACTTGCATTTTCCTCCTACTGGCTTAAATATCTTTCCAGATTTTTGTTTTGGACTTTCTGTGAATTGCCTATTTATATCCTATCTCTCTTCCTTTCCTGTGTTATAATTTCTTAATTGTTTTGTGGCAGTTCTTTGTATTTTTTATATTAACTCTTTGTTGTTTTACTGGTTATATAAGTGGCTTTTCACGATGACATCTTTAGTTATGTAGAATTTAAAAATTTTAATATATGGTTGACTTGTACATGCAGGAGTTAGGGGCACCAGCCCCATCCCCCCACAGTCAGAAATCCACATATAACTTTTAACTCCCCAAAAACTTAATTACTCATAGCCTATCATTGACTAGAAGGCTTATGGATAACATAAACTGTCGATTAACACATATTTTATATGTTATGTGTACTATATACTATATTCTTACTTTAAAGTGGGCTAGAGAAAAGAAAGCGTTCTTAAGAAAATCATAAGAGAAAAAAAACTTTACGGTACTGTATTATCTTTTTTTTTTCCCAACAGCACTGTATTGTCTTTTTCCCCCCTTCGGTATTGTACCATCTTTACAAAGAAATCCACACATGAGTAGGCCTACACAGTTCAAACCCTTGTTTGAGGGTCAACTATGGTCGGATTTTTTATCTTTTATTATGTGGCTTGTGTTTTTCCAATCTTAGGAAAATACCAGGGGCGCCTGTGTGGCTCAGTTGTTAAGCATTTGCCTTCGGCTCAGGTCATGATCCCAGGGTCCTGGGATCGAGGCCCACATCATGCTCCCTGCTCAGTGGGGAGTCTGTTTTCCCTCTCCCTCTGCCTGCCCCTCTGCCTACTTGTGCTCTATCTCTCTGTCAAATAAATAAATAAAATCTTTAAAAAAAAGATTTTTATTTAATTATTTGACAGAGGGAAACACAACGAGAGAGGGAACAGAAGCAGGGGGAGTGGGAGAGGGAGAAGCAGGCCTCCCACCGAGCAGGGAGCCCGATGTGGGCCTCGATCCCAGGACCCTGGGATCATGACCTGAGTCGAAGGCAGACACATACTGACTGAACCACCCAGGCGCCCCCAAACATAAGAATTCTGACTGAAAACTCTGTTTTGGGGTAGGATTGTGACATAGTGGTCTTTAGTATGGGGTCAGTCATCCGGTGCTATGCATCTTTTTGTTTTTTATTTTTGAGTACAGTTGGCACACAAACGTTACCCTAGTTTCAGATGTAGAGCATAGTGATTTGACAAGTTTATACATTATGCTCTGTTCACAAATGTAGCTACCATCTGTCCCATGACATTACATCCTATTATAATATCGTTGATTGTCTTTCTCATGCTGTGCCTTTTATTCTGGTGACTTACACCATAACTGGAAGTCTGTATCTCCCACTGCCTTTCTTTTTTTTTTTTTTTTTTAAGATTTTATTTATTTATTTGTCAGAGAGAACACAAGCAGGGAGAGTGGTAGGCAGAGGCAGAGAGAGAAGCAGGCTCCCTACTAAGCAAGGAGCCCGATGCAGGATTTGATCCCAGGACGCTGGGATCATGACCTGAGCCGAAGGCAGCTGCTTAACCGACTGAGCCACCCGGGTGTCCCCAAAGCTTTTTTCTTTTTTTTTTTTTTTGATGATTTTATTTTTAAGTAATTCGTATACCAAGCCTGGGGCTCAAACCCACATCCCTGATATCAAGAGTTACGTGCTCCACCAAACAAGCCAGCTAGGTGCCCTCTGCAAAAGCTTTTTTTAATTTTTATATAATCTAGCTTATTTTTGCTCTTGTTTCCCTTGCCTCAGGAGACATATGTAGAAAACAGCTGATTCAGAGAAATTACTGCCTGTGCTCTCTTCTAGGATCTTTATGGGGTCAGGTCTCACATTTAAGTCTTTAATTCATTTTGTGTTTATTTTTGTTTACGGTGTTAGAAAGTGGTCCAGCTTCACTCATTTACGTGTAGCAGTCTGGTTTTCCCAGTACAGTTTATTAAAGAGACTGTCTTTTCCCCATTGTATATTCATGCTTCGTTTGTCATCGAGTAATGGACCACACAAGTGTGGGTTTATTTCTGGGCGCTCTATTCTGTCTGTTTTTGTGCCAGTACCACACTATTTTGGTTACAACAGATGTGTAGTATATCTTAAAATCTGATGTGATTTGTTCTTTCTCAGCATTGCTTTGGCTGTTGGGTGCTGTTTTATTTGGGAATTCCCATATTTCAGGCCTGGGCTGGCAAGTTTCACCACAGAGGGATTTATTCAACAAATATTTTGAGTGTCTGCAGTAAACCAAGTGCTGTTCTAGGTGTTGGGGACATAATAGGGAATAAAACCTGTGAAATCCCTTCCCTTTCTGCCTGGAGGATGTCAGCTTTGGAGCTCAAGGATTGGGGCAGGAGCAGCGAACAGTGCACTGAGGTTCTCCCAATTGTGTGTCCTTTTTCACTTGATTCTCCTGATAGGCAAGTGGTCCCCGCCCTCTCTCCTCAGTTGTGCCTGACGTCCCCAACTCAGAATTTATCTGGTTCAGTCTCCTGGAGCGTAAACTTCAAATATTCTGGATTGGGTGGCTAGACTGCTCCCCTGTAAACTTTGAGTCAGTCCAAGATTTGTCTCCCACGCAGACCTTGCCTCGAGACATCGGAGCCACGTGGTGTGTCTGTTACGATAAACTCATCACATGAGTAGAATTTCTCTTGTTAAACCATCCTTCATTCATGGGGTATGGGCTGTCTTGTCCTTCTTGACAACCTTTCCAGATGTGCCTCTGTCACGACATTGTGACTCCTGTAATAGTGAAATGGGCAGGGGGGAAAGAGATGGGTTTGTGGGTGTAGGTGCAGGTATAAAAGGAAAGGAACGGGATTCATACTGGCAAATATGAGCACATCTGGCAGATGGCTTAAAATAATTTAACTTGGGGAGTGGTTCATGGAGATATTAAAAAAGTTTTGAGGAGGGTATTTTACTGCAGGCGCTTACGTGTGTCGCTCCTGTGCAGGGATGACATGTCAGCCATTTTTCCTTTCTTTTTCATGTCTCAGGTTTGGAAACCAGAACTGAGAACAAAGAATTTATTCCAAAGCAAGAAGTTTTAGAAGAAGTAGAGCCACAGGGGCAGCTACAAGAAGGGTTCCACAGGAAGGGTCCCCCGTTTTCTAGGTGTGGTGATACCCACGAGAACAGGGTAGAAAATCTGAAACTTGAAAATTCTCCTGAAGAGGAAGGACTCACCAGCACCACAGATCTCAAGAACGGTTCCACAGAAGAGGGAGACTCCAAAAATAATGAATTTGGCAACAGTGCCCTGACTGCAAACTTTGTTCCTTGTCCGCACATCCAGACGGCGGAGAGGCCCATTCGTGGGAACGAGCAGGGGGACAGTTGTAAAGAATGTCGAGACCTGGTGAAACGTCAGAGGGCGAAACCTCAGGGCCCCGTCGCCAGCGAGGGACATTCCCGCAGGGCACGTCTTTCTGAGACCCAGCGGCAGTTCCGTGAAGAAAAGCCTTACAGATGTGACCACTGTGAGAAGGGTTTCAAACAGCGTTCTGACCTTTTCAAACACCAGCGAATCCACACGGGGGAGAAACCCTACGAGTGCCAAGAATGCGGGAAGAGCTTCAGCCAGAGTGCCGCCCTGATTAAACACCAGAGGACGCACACGGGCGAGAAGCCCTACACCTGCCCCAAATGTGGGGATAGCTTCAGACAGAGCTCCCACCTCAACCGGCACCAGAGGATCCACGTGGGAGAGAAACACTTCAAGTGTAACGAATGTGGGGAAACCTGCCGCACTTCCAACCGTTTCAGACACCAGAGGATACATAAAGGGGAGAGACCCTATACGTGTGAAGAGTGTGAGAAGAGCTTCAAACGGTGCTCAGACCTCTCTAAACATCAGAGAGTCCACACTGGCGAGAAGCCGTACGGGTGTTCTGTGTGTGGGAAACGCTTCAGTCAGAGCGCAACCCTCATTACACACCAGAGGACCCACACTGGAGAAAAGCCTTATAAATGTCTTGAATGTGGGGAAAGCTTTAGACAGAGTCCACACCTGATCCGACACCAAAGGATCCACAGAAATAAAGTCTCACTGTTCTGACATGGCTGCTGCCTGGCTGTTTTGGCTGGTCGGTTGGTTGATTGGTTCCTTCCATTGTCCAGTAACTACATTCTTTGGCATTTGGAGTATTTCAGTCAATTGTGGGTCATGTTTCCACAGGCATCACAGTTAAGACAGATCAGTGAGTCTGACTTGAGTCTCAGTACCTACTCAGAACATCGCAGTGAAGCAGGAATGCGTAAGTGGGGAGCCCTTCCAAAGGATGGTCCCAGGGAAGGGCCTTCCGACATAGGATAGTTCTGTCCTCTTCCCTCTTCTTACCACTTTCAGACCCAAACCTTGCCCGAGAAATATTTTAATATTTAATTTAATTTAATTTAATATTTAAAATATTTCCCTGAGAAATATTTTAGTACCTTAGAATTGTCTTTCCACCTCGATGGTGGACAGGGATTTCAAATACGATAATCCAAAACACGTGTAAAGTTTGGTGCACCCAAGATGCATTCTATATTTTTTGCTTTTTTTTTTTTAAGATTTTATTTTATTTATTTGACAGAGATCACAAGTAGGCAGAGAGGCAGGCAGAGAGAGAGGAGGAAGCAGGCTCCCTGCGAAGCAGAGAGCCTGATGCGGGGCTCGATCCCAGGACCCTGGGATCATGACCTGAGCCGAAGGCAGAGGCTTTAACCCACTGAGCCATCCAGGCGCCCCTATTTCTTGCTTTTTTCAACACTGACTTTGCAGAGTTTCTCTTTCTTCCCCATTCTAGGAGTTGTTTTATAACTCTTGTTGATTCCTTTTTAAGTAGAAGCAAAAGGAAAGCCCCACCGAAACACACCCACTAATTCCCGTCACTGCATCATTTTCAAAGCTTGTTCAATTAAGGGCACTCTGTTCGAAAACTTGGTTTTTGATGAAAGTCCTCCCTAAACATTTTAAGTAAGCTTTGTGGGAGGGAGGGGAGCTTTTGTGATATCACATAGCCTAAAGCACATTTTTTTCTGTCAAAGGCCTCTTAACATATGGGACGTAAGGAAGTGCTCTGGAGCGTCTCCTTGGAGGTGTCCCGCAAAAGGACACCAAAGGCAGAAGCTCCTTCAGCTCTTGCTCCTTTTGCTACCGTATTAACACTGGCATCATATAATATTCTGTTCATAAAGTGCATCCCCAGACATTTTTCCATTTGACTTCCTAACAGCCCTATGAGTAAGTAGGGAGTTACAGCATTCCCAGGTGGAGAGAAAGAAATGAAAACTCACAGCTGATGCTTTGGAACTTAGGTGAGCAGGGGCACCTGGGTGGTTGAGTCCATTAAGGGCCGCCATCTAGATCTCAGCCCGTCTCTTGATCTAAGGGTCATGAGTTCAAGCCCTGCACTGGGCTCCATGCTAGGTGTGGAGCCTACTTAAAAAAGAGGTCGGGTGATGTGAATCCTTGTCCCGTAATGTGACCAGGACCCTGAGATCGTGACCTGAGCTGAAGGCAGACACTTAACCAACTGACCCACCTAGGTGCCCCTATTATGGAGAATTTTTGACACATGGACAAGAATATTCTGAAGATCATAACCCGAACTGAAGGCAAATGCTTAACCATCTGAGCCACCTAGGGCCCCCCCCCCCGTTTTTGTTTTTAATCAAGGGACTATAAGGACATTATTGGATATTTGGGAAAATAACAAGAAAAGAAATTACCCATAATCTACCACCCTGAATACTCATTACTGGCATTTTGTCATATTTCCTTCTGATTTTTTTCTCTGCATACTTTTCATGTAATGAAAACCAGAGTGTTTATATTTTACATCTTTTAAATATTCTTTTTTTTAAAGATTTTATTTATTTATTTGACAGATAGAGATCACAAGTAGGCAGAGAGGCAGGCAGAGAGAGAGGGGGAAGCAGGCTCCCTGCTAAGCAAAGAGCCCGATGTGGGGCTCGATCCCAGGACCCTGGGATCATGACCTGAGCCGAAGGCAGAGGCTTTAACCCGCTGAGCCACACAGGTGCCCCACATCTTTTAAATATTTTGTCTTAAGTATTTTATATGGTTTTCATAACCTTTACACTTAATGGCTGCATGCATCATTTTACATCAAGTGGACATGATGATGGGGCCATTTTCCTTTTATTGGACATTTCAGGCATTTCTTCTCATTGTTGCAAGCGGTGCTGTAGTGAAGACCCATGTAATTTTAATGTGATTTGCCTTGTTCCTTTTTTTTTTTTTTTAATGGAACGCTTCACGAATTCACATGTCATCCTTGTGCAGGGGCCATGCTAATCTTCTCTGTATCGTTCCAATTTTGGTATATGTGCTGCCGAAGCGAACACTGCCTTGTTCTTTAGAATCGAAGGCTAGATTCCCAGAAGTAGAATTCCTTGGTCAGTGTGTGAGCTGGTACACTTTCCCAGTTTCTTTCCCCCAAAGTGAGTACCAAATTACATTCTATTCTGAGTGTCCTACTCTAGTCTTGTCAACTTCGCATCTTAATTTTTTTTCTCCTAAATGTACAAAAACCAAAACTAAATTATTTGCCAGAACTTCCAGAACTCAGTTCCTTGATCCTGGACGTGGTGGAACAGTACTGCACACCTTCTCCTTGGACCCTCCTTGGGACCAGCAGGAGGGACGGTGAGAGGGCTGGCCTGGGTGCCTTCAGGCTTTGGGGAGTCATGTGAAAAATGTTGCAGATTTCAATGAGATTTCATATCTAGCGCTGGGCTGAGAGTGAGGAGATGTGTACACAGTGTCAGTTTAAATGGGCCACGAGCTGTACTTCCCTGGTGTTCTCCCCAGGCTTCCCAAGGTTATTTGCCCAGGGTCACAGAAGTGGTAAACGATAGAGTAGTAATGATAACATGGTACAGGTTCTGATCCCAGCGTTCTTTTCACTGGAGGAATGCTGCAAACTTAGAGCGGACTGGCCTCTCTGTACTTCTAGCTTTCCCTTCATTCCTCCGTTTCTCTTTCACCCTCCCTATGCATGACTGTTGCCCACACACTGCAATTTGCCACATAGATGCCTTGGGTCAAGATGCTTCCTCTGCTAGTAATGCCAGCTCCCTTTCCCTGGACCCTAATGCACCAAATTAACAATGGGCAAGTCCACTCTTTTTTTTTTTAATTTATTTATTTGACAGATAGATCACAAGTAGGCAGAGAGACAGGCAGAGAGAGAGGGGGAAGCAGGCTCCCTGCTGAGCAGAAATGCGGGGCTCAATCCCAGGACCCCGAGATCATGATCTGAGCCGAAGGCAGAGGCTTAACCCACTGAGCCACCCAAGTGCCCCAGAAGTCCACTCTTGTAAAACAATTTTAAAAGGTCACTTCTTATTTATCCTACCCCAAAATATTTCCATTACTGAGCTAAAATTATCTATAGGCTTTGTCACTTACCATGCAAACTATTATATACAATAGTTAATGTGTATAGGCCATGTCTTATCCCTGGATGGTAAAGGGTGAGTGTATTAGTCAGCTCTGAGGCCAAACAAAAGACCACAGACCAGATGGCTTAAATAACACACACTTATTTTCTTGAAGTTCTGGAGGCTGGATCAATGAGCTGTCAGGGTTGGTTTCTGTGGATGGAGAGATCTCTAGAATCTCTTCCTCTTCAAAGAACACCAGTCTTTATCACTGAAGACTCCGCACTTAGGACCTCATTTAACCTCAGTTACCTCCTTAAAGGCCCTATTTCCAATTACAGTCACACCAGGGGTTAGGACTTCAGCGTATAATTTGGTCCATAACAGACAGGAACAATGTTTCCAATCTTCACTTTCCCCCACCCATCTCACACAGCATCCTGTCCAACAAAACGGTAAGGCTAGATTTTTGTTAAAAGTGTTAGAAGACTGGGGCACCTGGGTGGCTCAGTGGGTTAAAGCCTCTGCCTTCAGCTCAGGTCATGATCCCGGGGTCCTGGGATCGAGCCCCGCATCGGGCTCTCTGCTCGGCAGGGAGCCTGCTTACCCCTCTCTCTCTGCCTACTTGTGATCTCTGTCTGTGAAATAAATAAATAAAATCTTTAAAAAAAAAAGTGTTAGAAGACCTGACTGGACCTAGGGGAGAGAGAGATATGGTCATTTGAATCTATTGTCCTAGTATGTCTTCATTTTAAACATTTCCAAGTTCTTTTTTTTTAAGATTTTATTTATTTATTTGACAGAGATCACAAGTAAACAGAGAGGCAGGCAGAGAGGGGGAAGCAGGCTCCCCGCTGTGCAGAAAGCCCGATGCGGGGCTCGATCCCAGGACCCTGAGATCATGACCTGAGCCGAAGGCAGAGGCTCAACCCACTGAGCCACCCAGGTGCCCCAAACATTTCCAAGTTCTATTCTGGAAGGTCCTGTGCCCTGCTTGGGACTCAGAGGTCTCTAGGGTGGTGGCATAGAGTTAAAAGGGAAGCTCCTGGGGCCCAGGGGTGGGAACCACAGCAGCACATGTGTGGGCCCTCTCACTAACCCCACCAGAGAGTGAGGGACCAGAGGGTCGTGAAGCATCTGAGGTTCCCTTAAGGGACGTGGGGCAGGGCTATCTACCAGGCACACACAGTGGGGTGGGCCAGGCTGGGCTGATGAGCCCATTTCCCACTGTGCTAACCTGGCAGAATTCTGAACAGTCTTTGGCAACCCCCGGTGCCCCAGCAGGTGGTCACAATGGAGTGTGGGATCGTATGACACAATATGGCTAAAGAGCCTCTGTGGCCACTCATGGTGGATGCCCACACACTCATATTGCCACTTCAAGTGGTTCGCCTAGAGCATCTGTTCTCTTTGGAACCCACCCTGATAATTCTAGTGGGCAAAGGCTTATCATAATTGGGCTCCCCACTTTATTTTTAATTGTCCAAGGCCCACTTGCCAGACTGTATAGCTTAGTTAGGCTATTGGCCACAGCCCAAGTGTAGCCTTTAGAGCATGCCTCTAGTTCTCCTATAGCTGAATGTATGCCTGTAGCTGAGTCTCCCCAGACCAGACTGCTGATTTCCAAATCAGTTCTCAGCCACACAATGGAGAGCTGTCATCAGGAAACCAAGCTGCCATTTTTTTAAATGTATGTATTTTTTAAAAAGATTTTAAGTAATCTCTACACCCAACGTGGGGCTCAAACTTGCAACCCCAAGATCAAGAGTCACATGTTTCATGATTGAGCCTGCCAGGCACCCCTATTTATTTGTTTATTGCTTTATTAGGGAGCTTTATGACTTCCATTTAGCAGTGGAGGGAAGCACTTTTCATAGGTTCCCGTCTCCCTAGGTTGTTTTAAGTGGGGCTTCTCTCATTGGCTTATTTCCCCCTCAGTCAGAAGTCAACTTTGTTTAGGTTCTTCTAGCCTGTTCATGCTGACCAGCACAAAATTATTGCTTTTTTTTTTTTAAGATTTTATTATTTATTTATTTATTTATTTGACAGACAGAGATCACAAGTAGGCAGAGAGGCAGGCAGAGAGAGAGGAAGGGAAGCAGGCCTCCCGCCAAGCAGAGAGCCCAATGTGGGGCTCGATCTCAGGACCCTGGGATCATGACCCAAGCTGAAGGCAGAGGCTTTAACCCACTGAGCCACCCAAGCGCCCCCAAATTATTGCTTTTTGAACCCAATATACAATCTGTTATTTTCCTCCTGCAAGGCTCAAGATTCCTTAATTTTCTGAGGTACCACTTCCTTTTCCTCAATAGATCTTTGTTTTTATGTGTTGGATAAGGAGTCATAGAATTGGTAGGAGTAAGAAAGTAAAATCAAGAAGAAACTAGAGGGGATTTATAGGAGAGCATCCAAATAGCAGCAGTTTATAATGCAGACCTAGGATGATGTTTAGGATATTAGAATTTCAAATGGGTTTCTTGTATTGGTAGCTGCAGGGAAGAGTCATATGGTCAGCTCAACCCACGTACCCTGAACATAAGAATGTGCTTGAAATAACTGGAAGCAAAAGGGCTAGGGCTCCTTGAGGACTACAGTCGACACTTTCTTAGCACAAGCAACTCACTTGTCGGGAGAAGAGGTGTTGAAACACTGGCAGGGGAGTATGGAAGAGACAGAGCAGAGAAGACCACTGATAAAGCAGCTGCCAAGGTAAGTGAATGCAGAATCCCATGGCAAAACCGAAAACAAGTGTAAAACGCAGGCTTCAGAGATATTCACCCGAGGGGAGAAAGGATCATGTTTGTGAAATTCCCACCAAGCATTAGCTGAGGCCTGCTCCCACAATGTGGTTACCCTACAGAGCCGTGGCCTTTTGCGGTTTTAGAAAAACCCTGCAGACCGAGAGACACACAGTGCAAGTCAGATGAAACCTAACAGAGGGAGTAAGCAGAGGGCGGGCAGGCCAACAGCACCTGCTATCAACAATTGACCTAGAACTTTCAGTAGAATCTAGTAGCACACTAATTTTAGTTTACGGATAGATTTTAGCAAGTTTTTAAAAGCAACCTGCACACCCAAAGTGGGGCTTGAATTCACAACGTCTCAGGCAGGCACCCAAATTTTAGTAATTTTTTTTAAGATTTTATTTATTTGACAGAGAGAGAGAGATCACAAGTAGGCAGGGAGGCAGGCAGAGAGAGAGGAGGAAGCAGGCTCCCCGCCGAGCAGAGAGCCCGATGTGGGACTCGATCCCAGGACCCTGAGATCACGACCTGAGCCGAAGGCAGCGGCCCAACCCACTGAGCCACCCAGGCGCCCCAACCACAAAGTTTTTATGCCTCCCTTCCGCCTGGACTTGGAACAATGAAGGTATGAGGAGCTCAAGGGAGTCCGAACTCAACAGCCTATTACATGTCCTATTAATTCTTGACTCCAGCAAGAAGGTTAGCTACGAAAAGAGCGTTCCTATAGCAAAACCATTTCAACTCTTGTTTATTAATTTTCATAAAACAATGAGTTACACATAATTACAAGAGTGCTAAGTTCTGGTCTTCCAAATGGTCTTTTTTCAGTTTTTGTCACATTGAGATCTGTTCTCTGTGAGTACCCTGATGCTTAATAAAGCTTGTGCGCCAGATGAAAGATTTTCCGCATTTGTCACATCTGTAGGGCCTCTCTCCAGTATGAATGACCTCATGGCGATGAAGATTTGCCTTAAAACTAAAAGTTTTTCCACATTCTCTACATTCAAAGAATTCCTCCTTGGTATGGGTTCTTTGATGCTGAATGAGATCTACACTCCGGCTAAAGGACTCTCCACATTCACCGCATTTGTGAGTGTTCTGTTTGGTATGAATCTGTTGATGGCTCAGAAGGGTCGAATGCCGACCAAAGGCCTTTCCACATTGGAGACATTTGTGGGGTTTTTCTCCGCTGTGGGTCAACTGATGTCGAATAAGGGTTGAATTCTGACTAAACGTTCTTTCGCACTCACTACATTTATAGGGTTTTTCTTTGGTATGAATCCTCTTATGTTCGATAAGATATGCCATCTGACGGAAAAATTTTCCACAGTCATGACACTTATACGGCTTTTTCTGAGGGTGACACCGTTTATGGACAGTAAGAGTAGACTTCTGTTTGAAGGCTTGCCCGCATATGTAGCATTCAAAGGGATTCTCTGCCGTGTGAATTCTTTGATGTCGAACGAAATTTGCCTGACGCCTGAAGGCTCTTCCACATTCACTGCATTCATAAGATTTTACGTCTCTAAGAATTTGCTTGTGGCGCAAAAGCAACAATCTCTGATGGAAAGGTTTTCCATACTCCTCGCATTTGCCCTGCTTCTTCCGTGTTTGAGCATTCTGACCTTGACTAAGGGGAAGGTTTTGAAGGAAGTCCTTGTGGCATTCATCACCAAGAGTAGGGAATGCACGTCTGTAAAGGTCCCCCAATTCACTACATTTATGTAACTTTTCTGCAGGTCTCTTGGCCATCGTTTGCTTTACCACTGATGTCTTACAGGACTCTGAATCTTCAGAAATTTTCTGTTTTGCAGTTGGCTTTTTCGTCTTGCATCTGGCTTCGAAACCTAACCAATAAAAAGAAAACACAGAAATGACCTGTGCACTGCAGAAGGAAAAAAAAGAGAAGCCAACAGAGTGTGCTATCAGACACTCAAATGAAGCTAAAAAGTGCTCGCTTAGTTATTACATCATCTGGCTAAAGGGGCCAAAATTCTGATTTTCACAGGACTCCTGGCTTCAATAGCAGAAAGAGTTCCAGATATCAACTAACCAACAGAAAAATGCACAAATGTGTGCCAGAGAAGTGAGAACGGAACAAACCCATCAACTCCACTGGAAAAATAACTTACTCTGGGCACTCAGTAGTGTCTCATAAGTGTAGAAAAGGCATCTTATACTTTCTCAATAAGCAGGTGTTCAATAGTTCCAGGAGAACAACTCCTTAAAAATGGGCAGTTTAAGACAGAATAGGAAAGGAACCAGAGGGAAGTAGATACAAAAGCCAAGAGAACATGGCAGTGCTTCTCAACCAGGGGTGATGCTGCCTCCTGGGGGAGAGTTGGCAATGTCAGAGGACCTCTCTGGTGGTCACAGCTGGGGTGGTGCTACTCAAATCTAGTGGGAAGAGGCCAACGATACAGCTAAACGTCCTACAATGCACAGGACAGCCCCCCACAGTGAAGAATTATCCAGCCCAGAATGTCAACAGAGCAGAGGCTGAGAAACTCTGGAGGAGAAGGATATGGAAAAAGGCAGAAGCAGCAATCAGGACACAGTAAGTAGGAAAAAGCAGATATGTCAAGAAACACCATGGGAATGTGAAAAATAAAATGAAAGCAAAGGAACAGGAGAAAACAGAGAGGAAGGGAAAGTAACGAGGGTAGGATAAGGCATATCTAGTTTGGCGTTAAGAGCCGTCGGATGGGCTGCTTCAGAGAAGAAATCTACTGCAATGAATGAGCTTGGCAGACTTGAAATCAAATCCCAACTCTCAATCTACTGTGTGACAGAGACCTGAATCTTTTCGAAGTTTATTTATTTACTTTTAAGTCATCTCTGTGCCCAACGTGGGGCTCAAACGCATGACCCCAAGATCAAGATCTGCACACTCCACCGACTGAGCCAGACAGGGGCCCGTGCATCTTTCAGTTTTTTCATCCGGAAAATGGGACTAATGGTCACATGTACTACTTTCAGAGGGCAGCAGGGATGAAAAAGTGGGAGGAGATACACCAAACCCCGGGCTCAGTCTCTGGGGCACACAAGGGGTTTCATTAATGTGGCTTTCCTGCCTCTTCAGGATTTCCACTCAACTGGGCCTTCTCCTCACCCACCTGGGCAAGCACTACTGGAGGCCTTCCTAGTCCCGGCTCTTGGCAGATCCAGGATCCACGGTTCTTCCCACTGCTCCAGCAGGCAGATCACCTCAGGTTTGGGAAACTGAAATCCTACTCATGGAGAAGTAAATGGGTTGTGGTTAGTGAGTCAGGGAGAGATGTCCTAGTGCTCAGCTTAACGCCCTTGGGTCTACAGTGGCAAACAGATAAGGATAATAATCAAAAGGGCTGGTGGGAATAGAATTCGGCCCAGTCTTTCTTTCTGACAATCTGACAATCTTTACGGAAAGCCTCAACAACCATCACACTCTTAGATGTGGTCATTTCACTCTTAGGGATACAGCCTACGGAACGATCAGGACCAAGATGAATGGACCAGAGCTGTTCAGCAGAGTTGTACCAGCGCAAAGCTGGAAATAAAGTAAACATTCAACAGGCATGTAAATGCAATGAAGGCAAAAGTATTAGGCAAATACGAAAAATCTATGTGTTCAAGAATATTAAAATAGGAAAATGTTCCCTATAGGTTTTAAAGCAGAATGCAAAACTCATGTGAAGTACAATCCAAATTTTTTTAAACTATGCATGTGTATGTATATGTATATAAGTATACATATATGAAAATACAAGGAAAAAGTCCAACCAAAATGTTAATGGGGATAATTTCTGGGCAATGGGCCTGCAAAGGATTTTTATTTCCTACTCTGTTATCGAAAAGTCATTGGGTAATACAAAGAGACTTGAAAGTGCCCATACCCTTTAACACCAAAATTCTGTATCCTGCGGAAATAGTCAGAAATTTATATGAGGATTTATGGTCAGAAACATCCATTTGAACATTATAATATAGAAAATGATGAATTTATAAGCAAGCCAACAACAATAAAAAAAACCCCAAACTAAATATCCCCACATGGGAAAATGATTAAATATTACAGATCATACAATAGAATTATATTACGGTCATTTACTGTATTTAGGGGGGCTTTTAATAGCATCAGGAAATGCTGATGCTGTAATGT
Source organism: Martes martes (assembly GCF_963455335.1). Classification (NCBI taxonomy): domain Eukaryota; kingdom Metazoa; phylum Chordata; class Mammalia; order Carnivora; family Mustelidae; genus Martes; species Martes martes. The sequence goes on from NC_137906.1 coordinate 9,445,592, forward strand.
TAAGATTTAATGGAATTATAGCATTATACGAAGAATATGTTCAGCTACATTTTTTAAGAGCATAGGGGGAGAAAAACTGGATATGGATTTTGAAATATTCCAAAATATGAACAGCGTTATCCTTGAATGTTCTCCCCTCCACGTCATAATTTCCTGTACCTTCTGTGTATTCAAGTCTGCTCTTATAATGCTTTTAGAAGGAAAACAGACATCCAAAACTCCAGAGGTGGGCGGACAATCCCACAAGAGGTGGTCAAGACTGTGGCAAGAGTGTCAGTGTGGAGGTCAAATCTGTGGCTCCAGAAAGAAAGCTATTTGTTGAGTAAATGTCCCCCCTCCCCTGCCAGAGGAGACTGCACTGGAATAAGACAAAGGCAGGCTCCCCCAGGGAAAAAGCAGTGAAGTTTCAGAAATGGAGTCTCTTAAGAGTCATTTCCTGGACACCTGGTGATGCTGCAATAAGGAAGGAACCCATTTCCAGAGAGAAGACTGAAAAAGACTTTTCAAGAGAAAAGAAGCTAACTTTTGGAATCCAATCAGCCATAATCTTTTCGGCTCCTACAGGTCTTTTTTTTTTTTTAATATTCCATTTATTTATTTGACAGAGAGAGATCACAAGTAGGCAGAGAGGCAGGCAGAGAGAGATAGGGAGAAGCAGGCTCCCCGCTGAGCAGAGAGCCCAACGTGGCGCTCGATCCCAGGACCCTGAGATCACGACCTGAGCTGAAGGCAGAGGCTCAACCCACTGAGCCACCCAGGCGCCGCATCCTACAGGTCTTATAGATGTGGAGGAGGCAGAGCAGGGTGGGGAGTGGATTAAGCATCTCTGACCTCTAAACCAAAGGAAACTATTCATTGCCCACAATCCCTTATTTGAAAGCTTTGAGGCCAGACATGTTTCAGGATTCAAAATTTTTCCAGATTTTAGAAAGGTGATGTGGTGTGTCTATTTTTTATTATGTACCGCCCCCAACAGGGGTTGGAGCTGTACCCTTAATCAAACACAGTGCTATTTCTGATGCTTAACAGATACAAAGACCAAGTGGGAAAAATCAGGATGAGACATAGCTTCCTGGAGGAAGAAATCTGGTTTGACCACTCAATGACTTTACAGGTTGAGTCTTGCAGCCAAATGAGTTATGGTAAAAACTAGTTTTTGGAGTTTCTCTGATTTTGGAATGGCAAGTAAGGGACTGAGGACTTGCGTAGACACTCGGAGTCAAATCTTCAAGCTGAGTCATTACCCAACAAGATCATGTTTCTGTAATTCTCCAGCATCACATCTCTGTAGAGGTCCTTCTGAGCCCAGTCAAGTTTGTTCCACTCTTCTCTGGTGAAATACATCGCCACATCCTCAAAGGACACCAACTCCTGAAAACGGAGACTAATTATAGGCTCAATTCATACAATAACTTTGTGAGCTATCACTATGATTCTATAGGTGAGGTTTGAGGCTGTCAAGTGACTCGGCCAAGCTCATTCTTTCTTCTCTATTACAGAGTAGACACACTTTTTCTGTAGAGGACCACAGGTAAATATTTTAGGCTTCCTAGGCAATTTGGTCTCTGCTAGGATTATCCTGCACAAAAGCGGCAGGAGTAACAGGTAAGTGGATGGGCATGGCTGTGTTCCAGGAAAACTTGACCGCCGGGTCCAGGTCAGTTTGCTGACCCCGCTCTCATACAATACAGAATATGTTTCTCTCATACATACACAGAATATGTTTCTGCCCTGGGTCCCCTAGGAAAGAGATGGAACATTCAAATAAGGTCACTGAAGATAAGTTAGCATGCAGTCTATTCAAAAGGAAGGTGCTTCATGGAAACCAACAAGGCCGGCTATCATGGGAAACAATCACCCACCCCGTCTGAAGGGGAAGAAGATAGGGGAGGGTTACTGGAATCCAGAAGGTTGTTGGAGAGGAAGCAACTCTGGGGCTATATGGCCTCTGTCATCCCACAGCTGGCAGGCAGGGAGCTGTGGGAATAAAACCAACCACCACCTTCCTCCAAATTTCTGGCCCCCTGACCCCCTCCACCCCATTGTCAAAATCCAACCAAAAGCTAGAGGGCAAGAGAACCCATTGACGGCGTATAAAGGTCAGCCTCCAAGGGCACAGACCCAAGTAGGGGAGGCTGAAGCATACTTCAAAGATGGGCAAACAGAGACTATTTAGTACAATATATACGGTAGAAGTTTCCATTTACATGTGTGTACAACTCAAGTGGGCAGAGAACAGAAGGAGCCTCACACTACCGCAGCCTTTGGGGCAGAGGCCAGGTGTCTGCCCACCACACTCCCTTCCCTTAGGAGAAACGGTGTAGCCTGAGCAGGGAAAGGGCATTCAGTAATAGGAAATACCACCACCACCCATCAGGAAACTGACAAAGAATTCCCAAAGTACAGGGCCCTTCTTTCCTCCCTACCAAGCCTGACTTTCAGAGTTACCATTTCGAGCTCCCTCCCACCACCATTCCAAAAGTCTCTCCTTCTACCAGAGCTGTCCTGCTGGTCTCCTCAGCTGACATTCTCTGCTGCTGCATGGGTGTGAGCAAGCACAGAGAAATAAAATGGCTTCATCTCCCCCAGGGTAATCTCTGTACATTCAGTTATATGGCCTTTAATGTTGCCCCAAACTCTCACCCTCCTATTCCTCCCCAGGGTCTTCTGTACCTTTACTACCCTCATTCTTTCAAGAAACACTGGGCACCAGTAAGCTGTTAGCCTTTAAGCCGTAGGCCAGCAATAAAGGTTCCAGCTCCCGCTGAGGCCAAAGGATACAGCTGTTCAGGCTGTGCACTGCTCAAACCTAGAGGGCACCATTTACATGACAGCTGTGTGAATGGGGTCCCTTGGTGTTGCTACCTGCACAACCTGTATGATTCTATAGTAGCCCAGGTACCTGCTTAGGGAATGGACCATCCAGGGGGAAAGATGGAGCTAACACGGTAACAGTCCAGTGGGGGGTACTCAGAGGGGCCTAGGAGGACACGTGCTCACCACACCACTCCCTTCCAGAAGTCACTGCCAGTTAGGTCCCAGGAAAGAGCCCAGAGGGCACATGCTCCCTAATTCACTGCCCCGCCATCCCCGCCGGGCATTACCTACATTCTCACTCAACGCTTTCTCTTTTCCCTCAGTGAAAGAAGCTGTCCTCCTAGCAATCCCTCCCCTTCTGCCTCAGTTTCCACTCCCTCATGTCTCCCCCCCGAGTCTTAATCCAATGACGAGGACTCTTCCTTTTCTATATCTTTACTCTCTTTCCCCTGTGGTGCTGTGATTTTTAACAAGAATTATATATTTAGCGGCACTGGTTGGCTCAGTCGGTTGAGCATCTGCCTTGGGCTCAGGTCATGATCTCAGGGTCCTGGGATTAAGCCAGGCTCCCTGCTGAGTGGGGAGTCTGCTTCTCACCCTCTTCCTCTCCCTCTGCTCCTTCTCTCCTTTCGTGCACGTGCTCTAATAAATAAAATCTTAAAGAGAAATATACATTTATTTATTTATTTATAAAAAGATTATTTATTTATTTAACACAGAGAGGTGACAAGTAGGCAGAGAGGCAGGCAGAGGGGGAGGGGGAGGCAGGCTCCCTGCTGAGCAGAGAGCCTGATGCGGGGCTCAATCCCAGGACCCTGAGATCATGACCTAAGCCGAAGGAAGAGGCTTAACCCACTGAGCCACCCAGGCGCCCTGAGAAATCAGAAATCTTCATCCTCATTTCTGGCACAGAACTCCTAAAACCCTTGGAATTCCTAAGGGATAAGAGCAGGAGCCTCCCTTTATATTTGGTCTTTTGTCCTTGGTTTTTGAAATAGCTCCAGAGGTGAAAGGAGAGTCTCCACATTCATCACAAATTCCTGTCACCACACCTGAGTTTATGTTAATGAGGTGATCTTTGGAAAGGCCCCAAGGATGGCAGGCTGGTTGCCAAAGGAACCAGCCACTTGATTAGAATGTTTGAACCACCCCCCATTTCAGAGGAGGGAGAGGGGCTGGAGAGCCAATCAGTCACTAAAGGGCAATGATTTACTCAATCAAGCCCATGTAATGAGCTTCTATAAAAACACAAAAGAGGGATGCCTGGTTGGCTTGGTTGGTTAAGTGGCTGCCTTCAGCTCAGGTCATGATCCCAGGGTCCTGGGATCGAGTCCCGCATCGGGCTCCTTTCTCAGTGGGGAGCCTGCTTCTCTCTCTGCCTCTGCTTGTGCTCTCTCTTTCTGACAAATAATAAATCTTAAAACACACACACAAAAGAATGGGGTTCAGGCAGTTTTGGGGTTGGCGCGTGCGTGGAGAGCTGGGAGCGTGGCACACTCAGAACATGGAAGCTCTGTGCCCCTCTTCCCGAGTCACAGCCTTTTATAATAAACCTAGTAAAATATAGAAAAAGTAAACAGTGTTCTTGAGTTCTTTGAGCCACTCTGGCAAATTAATCAAACCACGGAGGGGGTCATGGGAAGCTCCAAATATATAGCCAGTCAAGGCACAGGTGACAACCTGGACTTAAAACTGGCTGGTGGCAGAAGTTGGGGAGGGGCAGTCTCGTGGGACTGAGCCCTTACCCCATGGGGTCTGATGTTAACTCCAGGTAGAAAGTGTCAAAACTGAGTTAAATTGGGGTAGGGCACCCCACTGGTGTCACAGAATTGTCTGATGTGTGGGACAAACCCCAACATGTCCGGTGTCCTAACTGTGGCATAAAAGGAGAAAGCAGAGAAACCCGGGAGTGTTTTTCCTAAACACTCACTAATCCCCTCACTCCTTCCCCTTCATCAGCAAACATGCCAAAACTTCTATCTCTCTCTCTCTTTTTTTTTTAAGATTTTATTTATTTAGATGAGATAGAGAGAGGCAGAAGCAGGTTCTCTGCTGCAGAGGGAACCCGATTCAGAACTCGATCCCAGGACCCCAGGATCATGACCTGAGCTGAAGGCAGCCGCTCAACTGACTGAGCCACCCAGGCGCCCGAAAACCTATCTTTAAAAAGACATTCCTAAAAAAAAAAAAAAAAAAAAAAAGACATTCCTGTGCCTGCCTTCCTGTCTGATTTCTGCTCGCTCTCCTTCCCTTACTGAACCAGCTCCTAGGATAAAACTACTCTCACTTCCAGTCGCTCCATAAGCCAACCTCTGGTTTAAGCCTCACTACACATCTGCAACAGCCATTCCCCTGCCTACCTGGGATCACAGGGACAAGTCATGCTATTAAGGTAGGAAGTCGGAGGGTTTCACAAAGAAGAGTTTTTAGTTCAGTCTCAAAATACATCTATGTGAGTTTGCCTGTGTATGGAGAGAGCAGGCTATGCGCAGGAATGGAGGAACAGAAGAGCACCTCGGATTCTCTGGCAGACAGGGCACGCTGGGGACGAAGCCGGGGAAGCAGGTAGAGCCTAGGACTCCTCAGAAAGTGCAAACACGCTGGAGCAGTGTGGTCGAACTGCAACAACCTGAATTCCCTCCCTCTTGTCCAACCTTTCCTCCAAAATCGCCATGACTTCCTAACTTGTCTCCTTTTTTTTTTTTTAATATTTTAATTTATTTATTTGACAGAGAGAGATCACAAGTAGGCAGAGAGGCAGGCAGAGAGAGAGAGAGGAGGAGAGGGCTTGATCCCAGGACCCTGAGATCATGACCTGAGCTGAAGGCAGAGGCTTAACCCACTGAGCCACTCAGGCGCCCCTTGTCTCCTTACTTTTAGATGCAGCTTTTTAGAATCACCCTCCATAATGTTACAAATTCAGTAGGTAAGCTTCCCTTGTGCCCTTTAGTACTCCCAGATCAGAATTTATCCCTGTAATGCAAGAGTCTGTTTACATATCTACCTTTCCAAAAACAACAAAAACAAAAATAAAAAACAAAAAACCCGTAAACTCCTTCAGAAAGAGTTTATCTCTAGCACCAAGGATAATATCTGATACGTAGTTACACTTACTGACAGAAACAATGAACAACTATGATAACAGTATCTAAAATTCGAAGAGTGTTTAAAATAGAACTAGATACTATGTAAAGTATTATTGACCTATTTTACTAAGTGCCTCACTTAATTCTCCCAACTCTTGGCCACAGGCAGTATCATCCCATTTACAGATAAGTAAACTGAGGCCCAGGGAGCTTATGTAACTTGCTGAAGGGAACACATCTTACAACAAAGCCTGGATTTGAACCTGCCTGACCCCAGAGTTCAAGCTCTTTACAGCCCACCTTCCAAGAAGGAAAAATCCCCGAATTAATAAAGATGGCTCAACCTGAACAAAGGAGTCAAAGCCACTGCCTGGCTACCAGGACTATCCTGAGGAAGGGGAGGAGAAGCCCAGCTCACCTTCCACCCAGCTCTCAGGAATACAGCTTCCAAGTCCTGGTCTCCAAGATGGGGCAGGACTGCCGCCATCAGGCTGGACTGAAGGAGAAAAAAAGATAATGAGTAAGGCCAGTTCCAATTTAAGGCTCTCTCACCAGGCAGCCCTGGGACAGGGAATTCCAACAGGCCAAACACACCTGAGCCAGTATACAGTCACCATGTTTGGTGCTGAAATAGGGGATAAAAATGAAAGGAGCTGTTAGAATGGTCTTTTTTTTTTCGGAACTTCTGAAGTTAGCTCAATTTCCAAAGCTTTCTCCCAGGGCCCTGCCCTCCCATTCTCCCTAGAATATGTTCTGTAGCACCTCATTGAAAGACTGCATACACAAAGGGACAAGACCATAGACAAGAATAGAACTCTGCCCCACACCTTGCAACAACCAGCCCAGAACCCAAGTCACACCCAATGCAGCAATCAGCCCAAACCAAGATCAGGTCAATAACTACCCGCTTATCCTTAATTCCGACTTCCTTCCTACAGCTGAGGACCACCAGAGAAAGCCAAATACACTCCCCTACCCAAACACATAGGATGTTCTGCTTCTATTTATTTAACCTACCTCCAGCTTTCTCAAGCCAACACCCTCCAAACTGGGCACATCTGAGTTTTCCATTTCTGTCCACCATAAACCTTACCCCTGCCCGCCTTTGGGTCTCTGCCAAGCAAGGGATGGTAGCTCATTCCCTTGCTACCAGGATCTGATCACTCCAGATCATTCGCAGGATCTGAATGAAGAGCCTTTGCTTGTTCTTGTTTTGCGGGATGCGGGAAGGTGTTCATGTATTTCTACCTCCTACAGGATTAGCTCAGAGAGTATAAAAACGACTTTAGGGCGGTTAGAGATTTCGGGCTACATATTACAAACACAGAAGCAATCATTGTCAAAAGAATATTCAGAGAGCTTTACTTGATATGAATATTTATTCAGAAATATACAGCAAACAAGGATACTTCAAAACGGAAAGCATGAAGAGGCTGAGCTCTCAGCAGCCACCGCTTAGTTCATAAAGCATAAGGCGTAGCAGAATATGCCACCCCATAATTATCTTGAGCTACAGGCACTTGAAAAGCTGCAAACACAGAGAAAGGCTTTCTCTGAACTCCCCTTATCTGCCTAAAGACCGATCCTTGAAAAGGAACTCAATTGTCATAAATTCCCCTCCCAGGAAGATAGATTTCTCTCACAGGAGATGAGACTAGATGTTGACACCACACCCAAACTGTCATAAGCCATCAGGCCTCCTGTCTGCTCTTCTGGGGACCCCTTCGTCTTTCCTAAAATTCATTTATTCTCCTCTAAGAGGCCTACATCCTCTCTCCCCTTTCCCGATTAAGAGGGTATTTAGGACTGAATTTTTTTTTTTTTTTAGATTTTTAAAATTTATTTGACAGAGATCACAGAGAGAGAGGGGGGAGGAAGCAGGCTCCCTGCTGAGCAGAGAGCCTGATGTGGGGCTGGATCCCAGGACGCTAGGATCATGACCTGAGCCGAAGGCAGAGGCTTTATAACCCGCTGAGCCACCCAGGCACCCCTTTAAAGATTTTTTAAATTTATTTATTTTTAGGCCTGAATTCGAAGCCACTGCAGGAGTTACTCATTTCTCTGTGGGTATTTCCTACCCGTACATGTTAATAAACTTGTTTTTCTCTTAATCTTTTATTGCTGGGATCTCAGCTAAGAATGGAGTAAGAAAATTATTTCTCCACCCCTACACACGAAATGAGGAAGTACCTTGCTTTTTATTGTGACTGTTTACTAGAAACTTAACAATCCTTCTAGACTAAAAGCACTGCAGAAGCTTACTTGTTTTTAGCTAATTGGCTAGGAAGCTACAAGGTCATCATGACATGAAGATAGCTTAAGCTTCCTAAAAGAACAGTCAGCATTTGGGGGAAATTAGGACAGCTCAAGTTTTGATTCCACAGCTAGTGGTGGTTGGCCTGGGGGCATATCCAAACTGTAGTCTCTACTTTGGCTTTTCTTTGACATTACAAACTCAACATCGTTACTCTCCGGGAATACACAAGTGATGGGATAGAGGTGATTTTCATTTTTTTTTTTTTCCTTATGCTTTTCTGGCCACCGGTGAACCTTGCTTTCTGTGAGTGCATTTTTAAGAAAGTCTCTCACACCATTCACGTTCCCTAAAAACATTATTTGGAAGATGCTCTGTCTTTTAAGCAAGGAGGCCCTCCAAAAAATGTCACTGAGCAACGACTTCAAGATAGGGGAAGGGACCTCAAACCTTTCATTATCTAAACTATCTGTCTACCGTGAACATGGTGCATTTGGAAGGCAGAATCTAAAATGGCACTTCTCAATAATGTGAACTCCTGAAACGTTCAAGCCCATCTGCTTTTCGCCTACAACCAAACCAAACCACAGTATTCACCAGCCTCTCATTCATCCGACTTGCTCTTCCTTACGCCACGGAAAATATTCACAAGTTGACATCTTCAGGAAGGCGCTCCGTAAGTGCCCAGCGCCCTCCCCTGAGGGTCTCTCGAACCCTGACACCTGCCGTGGAGGGGCCATCGGGGCTTCGCCCGCGCCACGCACCCCCTAGCTCCTCTCCCCCCGCCACCTGCTGCGCTCCTCCGACCCTCCGCCGCTTCACCTCCTCCAGGAAGTCCTCAGTGTCTACCTGCAGCGGCCATAGGGGCCGGGCTCTCCTCTCGAGGTTCCCAACCGGACCCGCGATGCGGTCGGCGCCCCTCCAATGACCGCCCCCCAATCCGAGAGCACGAACGCGGAAGAAACTCGCCCCACTCGCCGACCCTCATTCGCGCGCGGAGAGCCCCGCGTCTCGCCCCGCGTACCTTCTAGGAAGCGCGGAGGCTTCGGAACTCTCTGGTCAGGTTAAGCGAGCCGCAGCCTCCCGTCTCACGCACCCGCCGCTGTGGTAGGGGCCAATCAACGGCCTCAGAGGGCGCCGGGTGAGCCACGTGACTGCCAGGCCCCGCCCCGCCCGGTTCCCGCCCAGCGGAGCAGTCCGGAATGTCCAGTGAGAATCACCTGAGGGCTCTGAAATTCCACCGCCGAGATGCTCGTTTTCCACACCAATTGAATCAGAATTTCTAGGAATGGGCCCTCGTGCAGCTGGGTATTTTAAAAGCTCCTCTTTTGAGTGTAGTGTACAGTGATCAACTTTTTAGAGCGCTAACCCTGGACGCAGTCCTACCAGACGTATAACATAGTATGTTGAATACAATGAATGGTTATACGTATCTGTGTTATTCAACATAAAAATATAAAAAATAGGTACTTACCTGAAATTGCGTATTCGGAAATTCCCCGAATGCTATTTAAACAAAGCAACATAGGATTTATTTACAGTGGCGATTAGTTGTAATGGATAGTAAGACTAACCTTTGATCGGATTCCATGTTTAGCAAAGAAAAAAAAAAAAAAAAGAAGTAACAGATTAAGAAAAAACACTTGTGTGAAATCTCCCTTTAAGACTTGATTTCCATGGGCCAAAACACTAGGAACAGAGAGAGAAAAGGAGAGGGAGAGAAAGGGATAGGGTGTTTGTTTTACCAGCATCCTACTAGTTATTTGACCTGGGACAAACTAGTTCACTCTTCTGTATGTTAGTTTCCATACATGTACAATGAGACTAGGACTATGAACTTCATAGGGTTGTTCTGAGTCGTAGTAAGCCCTCATCCCCTGTTTTGCTTCCCACAGTTTCAGTTATCGAGGTCAGTGATGGTCCAGAAGCAGATGCTCCTTCTGACATATCCTGAAAAGGTCAGTGGTAGCCGAACGCAACCTACAAGGCCTACATTATTCACCTCACTTCATCTCATCACACAGGCGTTTTATCATCTCACATCATCACAAGAAGGGTCAGTACAGTACTGATAAGATATTTTGAAAGAGAGACCACATTCCCATAACTTTTATTACAGTATATTGTCATAATCATTCCATTTTATTGTTGTTGTTGTTAATCTCTTACCATACCTAATTTATAAGTGAAACTTTATTATAAGTGTGTAAGTATAGGAAAAAACATAGTATAGATAAGGTTTGGTACTATCCACAGTTTCAGGCATCAATGGAGGGTCTTGGAATGTATCCCTCCACAGGTAAAGGGGGGATACAAAGAAGAGGAGCCACTTTCTGCTTATCCTCTACTCTATTAAGAGAGTTTATAGGGGCACCTGGGTGGCTCAGTGGGTTAAAACCTCTGCCTTCAGCTCAGGTTATGACCCCGGGGTCCTGGGATCGAGCCCCGCATCGGGCTTTCTGCTCAGCAGGGAGCCTGCTTCCCTTCCTCTCTCTTTGCCTGCCTCTCTGCCTACTTGTGATCTGTCTATCAAATAAATAAATAAAATCTTTAAAAAAGAGAGAGAGAGAGAGAGAGTTTATATATGTAAAGTGTTTAGAACAATGCTGGCCACAGTAAATGTTCCTAAAGCATTAGAGAGAAAATCTTCAGTTTTCTAAACATCATCAGATATATGCAGATATTCACTGAATCAGTGTTGCAGCAGTTTGAACTTCCAAAAGACAAGAGAATCAGGAATTAAATGAAATTCAATTAGTATTTATTGAGGGTTAAGGGTACCTGGGTGGCTCAGTCGGTTAAGCCTCTGCTCGGCTCGGGTCATGATCTCAGGGTCCCGGGGTCCAGCCCTGTGTTAGCCTCCCTGCTCAGCCAGGAGTCTGCTTCTCTATCCCCACTCCTGCTCTCTCTCAAAGAAATAAAATCTTTTAAAAAGTATTTCTTGACAGGGGCGCCTGGGTGGCTCAGTGGGTTAAAGCCTCTGCCTTCGGCTCGGGTCATGGTCCCAGGGTCCTGGGATCGAGCCCCGCATGGGGCTCTCTGCTCAGCAGGGAGCCTGCTTCCCCCTCTCTCTCTGCCTGCCTCTCTGCCTACTTGTGATCTCTGTCTGTCAAATTAAAAAAAACAAATTTCAAATATTACACATTTAAATGTTACTCAGAGTATTTAGGGCATGGTCCAGGCAAAGGGCCACTGATCTCATACAGGAAAAAACAGTTGAGCTTTTGAAAAATTATGCTGTGCTAACATAATAACATTGGAGACTTGGGGGCCTCAAATTCAGAGGTCATTTCCTTCTCAGGATATTTACCAATAGCTGAAGCTACGTGGACCAGGAGGCGAAAGAACTATACTAATTGGGAAAGGAAAAGAAGAGTTTTCAACCTCCCAGGGCTTGAGATAAGGACCACTGCAGAAAGGAGATCACTAACTGTAAATCTTACAGTAGTTTCCACTGCTACTCTTTAAGCTGACTGGTCCTTTTTTTTTTTTTTTAAATCTCTAGAAGTTCTATTTGTTTCTATTACCTTATTTTTTTTTCATTATATTTGTTTCTATTTGTTACTGTTTTTGTTTGTTTGTTTTAGAGAGAGGGTGAGCAAGAAGGGGCAGAGAAAGAGGGAGACAGAGAATCTTAAGCAGTCTCCACACCCATCTCGGGACTCAATCTCAGGGTTGTAGCTGAAATCAAGAGTCAGACACTTAACTGAATGAGCCACCCAGGTGCCCCGTTATGTTTGTTTCTTTTAAGTCCTTGAGCATAATTATTTTATTTTATGCTTTTTTCCAGATTTTATTTGTTTGAGAGAGAGAGAACAAGCAGAGGAGAGGGGCAGAGAGGGAGAGAGAGAAGCAGGCTCCCAGCTGAGCAGGGACTCCCCCGTGGGGCTTGATCCCAGGAACTTGGGATCATGAGCTGAGCCAAGGGCAGATGTTTAAACAACTGAGCCCCCCAGGTGCCCCAAGCATAATTTTAAAGGCCATGTTTCCTGGGGCATCTGGGTGGCTCAGTCAATTAAGCTTCTGATTCCTGACTTTTGATCTCAGCTTAGGTCATGATCTCAGGGTCATGAGATCCCTGCACTCCATTCTACTTAAAGCTTGTCTCGTGACTCCATAATGTCTGTCATTTTTTGGTTTTGTTTCTATTAACTGATTATTTTCTTGGTTTTGGATTACATTTTCCTGCTACTTTACATACCTATTAATTTTTGATTGAGTGCTAGACTGAATTTTACATTGAGCGTCAGATTTTGGTGTTTTCCTTCAAAAGCATTAGAACCATATGATCCAGAAATCCCTCCTCTGGGTTAATACCCCAAAGAAATGAAAGCAGTGTGACTCAAACAGATATTTGTACACCCATGTTTGTAATAGCCTTATTCACAACAGCCAAAAGGCAGAAGCAAGCCAAGTGTCCTGGACAGATGAATAGATAAACAAATTGTGCTATATCCATACAATGGAATACTTTTCAACCTTAAATAGGAAAGAAATTGTGACAAATGCTACATACAAATATTGTATGATTCCATTTATGTGAGGGACCTAAAGTAGTCAAATTCATAGAAACAGAGAGTACAAGGGCTGTTGCCAAGGGCTGAGGGGAGGGGAAAATGGAGAGTTGATGTTTAATGGGGACAGAGTTTCAGCTTGGGAAGATGAAAATAGTTCTGGAGATGGGCTGTGGTAATCGTTGCACACAGTGTGAATGTCCTTAATGTCCTTAATGCCACTGAACTGTCCACTCACAAATAAAAAATAAATAATAAAATAGAATTAAAATTTAAAAAATAAAAATTTAAAAATTTAAAAAATTTAAAAGTTGAACTTTATGGTATATGTATTTTACCAGAATAAGATATTTTTTTCCTTTAAGACAGTTCGAATTACTTTCAGATCAGCTTGACTCTTTCAAAGCCTGTTTTGAAGCTTTGTAAAGATGAGTCACACCAAGAAGAGTGTGACCTAGGCTTGAAGCTTGAGAAATTCTTGACCTCCTCTAAGGCTAGTTTAACACTTTTACTAATTATGACAATCAGGACATGAGCATCTCCCAGCTCTGTATGAACTCTGAGAATTTTTCAGCTTACAGTTTCTTGTTCATTCTTTGCTGGACATTGATTCTACTAGGAACGGACTCAAGACGACCCATTATAGAAATTTCTAGATATTTTCTCTGTGTAGCTTCTGGCTCCCTAGGATTCTGCTCCCAAATCCCCGTTACCTCAACCTCCTTGAATTCAAATCTCTGTCTTCTCATCTTAGAGAGTCTGCTATGGTCTGTTTGGACCCTTCCTCCCCTATACTATGGAATAGAAGATGCTTTTTTTCAGGGATCACAGGTCTGAACTGCATATTGTCCGCAGTCAGAAACATTTTTTCATACGTTCTGTCTAGTTTTATAGTTTTTTACGGTGAGTTCATTAAGCCCAGCCTTAGTAACTGCATCATGTCCAGAAGAGGCAACCCAGTATAGTTTTAACATGCATTTCCTTTATTATGAACGCACTTACAATTTTCATATACCTGAATTCTATTAAAAAGAACCAACAGAGGCACCTGAGTGACTCAGTTTGTTGAGTGACTGACTTTTGATTTTGGCTCAGGTCACGATCTCAGGGTCATGAGATGTAGCCCTGCATCGGGCTCTGTGTTTAGTGCACAGTCTGCTTGAGATTCTCTCCCTTTCCTTCTGCCCCTCCCCCTGCTTGCTCTCTTTCTCTCTCTCTCTCTAGAATACATAAAATCTAAAACAAAAAAGAAGAAGAAGCAACAGGCCCCAAATGGAATCACTTGGGTTAAACCTGATGCCAGCAGGCCAGGTCTAGAAAGCCAGAGGGATTCCCACAGGACCAGCCGTGGAAGTCTCTGGCTGTGCATAGGATAGAAATGGAACAATGCTAGAGCAGGAAGTGAAAGCAGAGTTTATTGAAGGTGTAGAGAAAGTGCAGATACAGAGTGTCCAGGAGAGTCAGAAAGGAAAGGAAGGAGACTCATTTTTGTTCAGGGTCTGGGAGTTTTTATTAAGGACAGTGATATGTTGAATGTGTCCCTTCAGGCATCTAGGAACTGGGCAGAACAAAGACAAAGGCCCAGGTGTTATTCCTTGGAGCCAGGGGGCCTTGGGACCCAGATGTCTTGTGTCATGGTCTGGAATGTGTGACTAATGGCTGTGGTGTCTAAATGAGATGTCTATCCGATTGCTTAGGGGCCCCCAAATGAGGGGCAGAGATCAGCTGGAAGGTGGTGGTGGGAGCCATGAAAGAACTCACCTGAGGCAAAACAAAGGTGACAGGAGTTTATGAATACACACCAAGGGAGCGGGGGGCAGGACAGCAAAGCAGAGACTGTCTACAAGGAGGAAGGGGGGGCTGTTAGGTGAGGAGGTAATGGCAACATAGGGCATTTCCCCTTTTTTGGTAATTGTGCCCAGTTGTAAGTAGACTATTGGTAAGTTAGGGCCTATGGATATTATGAGGTGGGTCACTTGATGGGCCTGTCTGTATTCAGCGATGGGGTCGCTGTGGGCCCTTTCTACAATCCATCACTTGAGCCTGTTTGCCTAAAAGCAAATGCTACAATGGCTTCCTCTGGTCATTCTCTCCTGGGCCTTCCTTAGATGTGACTTATTCTAAAGGAATTATTAGCTCCTTGTCTCTTATAATGAGGACTTTCTGAGTCCTGTGTAGAGTGGAGTGAGGGTGTGGGGGTGCAAGTCCTAGGAAGAGTAAAAGCAGGAAAAGGAGCAAAAAAAAAAAAAAAAAGCAGGTTTTTATGGAGTCCTTCAGTTTCCCTACCTCAAACCCATGACACCATACCAGGATTTAATACCTGACCTAATTACTTTCGACCTTCCCTAGGAATGTAATCCTAACCTGTCAGTCTGGAATTTTCTGGTCAGCACCAATGAAGCAATGCTCCTAACAGGTTCTGTTGTCCCCCAAAGGAAGGTTACCTTGCCAGAAGATTTTTTTTCATTTATGACTTCCTTGTTCCACACCCTCTTTGCTTTTTCTTTTCTTTCTTTTTTTTTTTTTTTGAAGATTTTATTTATTTGACAGACAGAGATCACAAGTAGGCAGAGAGGCAGGCAGAGAAAGGGGGGGTGAGAAGCAGGCTCCCCACTGAGCAGAGAGTCCAATGCGGGCCTGGATCCCAGAACCCTGCGATCATGACCTGAGCCGAAGGCAGAGGCTTTAACCTACTGAACCACCCCGGTGCCCCCCTCTTTGCTTTTCAAAACTTTTCCTTCTTTAGCCCTCTAGGGCTCCATTCTATTGATGGATGGGATGCTATCAATTTGTGAATCATTCAGTGAAACCAATTAAATCTTTAAATTTACTCCACTGCATTTTTTTTTACAATTTCATTTGCATTTTGTGAGTGAACCATCCATAATTATACTCAAATGTTTTCCTCTTGGTGTATAGACTTGGGATTTTGGATTTTGAGACATCATAAGAAATATTTCTCTATTCCCAGATTAGAAATGAATTCACCAGTTTTTTGGTTTCTTCTTCCTCTCCTCACCCTCCTCTTTCTTCCCTTCCTCACTTTTCTCCCCTCTACTGCTACTTCTGCTTCCTTAATGTGTAAATCTCTGATCTATTTGGAATTTAACTTGTTATGTGGTAGAAGTTACGGATTTAAATTCCAAAACAGTTATCCAGTAACATTTGTTTAAAACAAACGTCTTTCCCCATTGATATAAAATGCTGCTTTGATCATATACTAAATCTTTACTTATTCTTGGATCCATATCTGGACTTTCTATTCTTTTCCATTTGTCTATCTGTTCATTTGCCAATATCACACTGTTTTAATTAGAAAGGCTTTATAGTATGTTTCTATAAATGATAGAAACATGTATTTGCTCTTGTTTCAAAAATTTTTTATTGTTATTATGTTTGCTTATTTATTTTTTTACACGAGTTCTAGAATTCATAAATACAGCTGCAGGAAAAAAAAAAACTACTTATACCAGTATCATGCTAACATTATAAATTAACTTAGGGATTTCCCCTCCTTCATTAGGTCCTTGGATGAACCTTGGAATTTCAGTTTTCTGGCCTGTCTCTCACCTCTGCATTCTCCAAAGGAAAAGGCCAAGCTATTTTATGTATCCTTAGCTTGTTCTCTACGGGAGATTGAAAGCTGAATTATGTATATTTGCATCCAATAAGAGGACCTCTTGGTCCTAGATGATGGGATTATTCTCCTAGCTTCACCCCTATTTACCTCTGGACCATCAAGCAAATGCCTATCAAGGAAGACTATTTACTCTTAAGCCTCATATAGACCAAACGAGGGGATAAGATTATTTAATACTAGGAGAGGGTATCTGTTCTCCTTCCAGCATACCTATTGGCTGCTGCTCTTATCCCCTGTTTGCAAGGGTGTTATTATAGAATTGTAATAGTAAAATTAACCTGAATCCTCACAAGATGGTAGCAAGTAAGCCAGTTCTCTCTTCTGGTCTGTCAAGATCAACAGCACACCACTCCTGCATGATAGGAATCAGTAAATAGTCTTCCCCGCCAGGGAACTCATGCTGTTAAGAAACTTCACAATGACCTTGAAGTCGATGCCCTTCACAGTTCTTTGTATTCTATGTTCTTCCAGGACTTGGAGGTGGGAATGATAATTAGGAATTCTATACAGGCTCCCATTTTCTTCAGCTCAGTGACCAATAGGAGAGCTCCCCTGGGTTCCCAAATCATCATCTTGAGTCACAATACCCACTCAGGTCCACTTAAAGCAGCTCAGGATTAGGGCCACCTCCTAGGCCTAGGATTGTTCACTGGATATTGTCCTATGAAAAACAGGAACTCAGTCTTATCACTGAGGCTGACTTTAGTGGGTGCATAACTGACCTGGAATACACCCACCCAGGTGCCCCAGGAGATGATTTTTCATTGGGAAACCGTTTCTTTTCTTTTGTGTTCACATGTTTGTAGACTTTTCAGCAGTGTTTGACAAGTTGTGGTCAGTCATCAGCATCAGAATTATTAGAGACACGTATTACGATACAGATCAACCTGGCCCAAGTTAAATCTGCTGGATCAGAATCTCTGGAGGAGGGGTGCCTGGGTGGCTCAGTGGGTTAAGCCTCTGCCTTTGGCTCAGGTCATGGTCTCAGGGTCCTGGAATCGAGCCCCGCATCGGGCTCTCTGCTTAGCAGGGAGCCTGCTTCCTCCTCTCTCTCTGCCTGCCTCTCTGCCTACTTGCGGTCTCTCTCTCTCTCTGTCAAATAAATAAATAAAATCTTAAAAAAAAAAAAAAAGAATCTCTGGAGGAGAGGCCCCAGAGAGGGAATTTTTTCAAACATTCTGGGTGATCCATATGCCTGCGAAAACTCTGCTCTATGCAGTACAGCCAGAAAGCTCTTAGGAGGCAAATGGATTTAGGTAATACAAATTGAATAGGTTTGTGGGTTAGACCTGGAGGTTGAACTTCCTTGGAGTCTAAAGACAACCACCAAGTCGGAGAGTTTGACTTGTAGTAGTGGTGTTCTGAATTTAACCATCTAGTTTCCACCTTAATTATAGGGTCACAGATTCCCTTCTCTCTATTCCACAATGCTTGTCAAGACTTCCATTTATTTGTCTATCCCTTCAAAGTTGACATCCTAACCTAACTTCCCTGTTGGCCTCAGTGGTACCTTGTGCACCTAAGATTAGAACATCAAAGTTAGGGGTGCCTGGGTGGCTCAGTGGGTTAAGCCTCTGTCTTTGGCTGAGGTCATGATCTCAGGGTCCTGAAATCAAGCCCCGCATCAGTCTCTCTGCTCAGCAGGGAGCCTGCTTCCCCCCCCCCAACCTGCCTGCCTCTCTGCCAGCTTGTGATCTCTCTCTGTCAAATAAATAAATAATATCTTTTAAAAAAAAGAACATCAAAGTTATCTTGAATCTTCTATCTCTAAGCTTCCTCGAGCTCTGCCCATAATTCCTGTGTAATTTATTTCAAACTTGTTCCTTCTTTCTGTTCCCTCAACTAAGTTACTGTGGCAACTTTGGCTTTAGTTGCCCCCTTTATTAATCTGCTTGCTTCTTCTTTTTCACTCCCACGTTTTACCCTAAATCCTGGTGCCACATTAATCTTTTAACTACAGCTAAGTCTTGGTTAAAGAGGGTAATAGATCTGGAGATGGCACAAAGTCAGGGATAGCCTCCAATTATTGTCAAATTTAAACCAGTCACAACATGATTCAAATTAGATGTCATGCAAATATTTGAGTGCTTAATTAAAACTTCATTTATTATTTAGGAACACATTTATTAATTGACAACATTATAATGTAAAACTGGTACAAGTCTAAGGGCCTAGGCACACACAACTCCACATAAGTTGACAAAAGTAGTTAAAAAGTTGATAACCTGTTAAATCATTATTGTTTGTTTCCTCAGTGTTTTTCTGGTAGAAAATTGGAACATAGTATGAAGCAATCCAACCACAACAACACACTCACTTCCTCTGCCCTCCACGCACCAGCCCTCACTGTTTTAGATCTTGTGAGAAACCGGAACAGTCCTGGAAACACCTCCCTCTCCACTTGGTGGTTACGACCACCACTTTATTCTTGGGCAGGCCTTTTGGGGGAAGGGATGGGACCTGAGGGATGTGGAACCGCATTAGCTACATGTCCAATTGTCAAGGGGGCAGAGGCATTGCAATAGTGCAGTAGAAACAACGTGGAATCTACTGTTTCCAAACAACAGATGACTTTTAGCACAGAGCTGTGTTAGCTGCTTGGAGCACTTTCATTCATTTCATAATTGCTCTGTGTTTTTTTTTCTCTTAAAGTGCAATTTCTCTGTAAATTGGTCAGTCCATCCCTGGACTATCAAGAATTCGAAAGATTTAGAGGCATCTGAGTGGTTCAGTCAGCTAAGCGTCCAGCCCTTGATCTCAACTCTGTTCTTCATCTCAGGATTATGAGTTCAAGCCCGGTGTTGGGCTCCATTCTGGATATGGATCCTACTTAAAAGGAAAAAAAAAAAATACAGAAGATTTATTTACTTTAAATGTGGGAATTTAAATACAGAAAATAGCAAAATACAAGTATATTTCTTTTTTTAAAAAAAGATTTTATTTATTTATTTGACAGATCACAAGTAGGCCAAGAGCCAGGCAGAGAGAAAGAGGGGGAAGCAGGATCCCTGCTGAGCAGAGAGCCTGATGCAGGGCTCAATCCCAGGACCCTGGGATCTTGACCTGAGCTGAAGGCAGAGGCCTAACCCACTGAGCCACCCAGGCACCCTTACAAGTATATTTCTAAAAGGACTTTTTTCAGGGCATCTGGTCACAGATGGAGGAGCTCAGTCAAGAGAAGCATGTGACTCTTCATCATTCAAGCCCCATGTTGGGTGTAGAGATGACTTAAATAAGTGAATAAAGAAACTTAATTTTTAAAAGTAAAAGGATTTTTGGGGTGCCTGGGTGGCTCAGTGGGTTAGGCCTCTGCCTTTGGTTCGGGTCATGATCCCAGGGTCCTGGGATCAAGCCCCGAATCAGGCTCTCTGCTCAGCAGGGAGCCTGCTTCCCTTCCTCTCTCTCTGCCTGCCTCTCTGCCTACTTGTGATCTCTCTCTGTCAAATAAATACATAAAAATCTTTAAAAAAAAAAAGTAAAAGGATTTTTTCAGTAATCACCCATTAAAGAATGTCATGTGATCAAAATAATTTAAGCAAGATTTCCTATGGCATATGGAGCCAGGAGATAATGAATCTGAAAGCTGAATGTGACCAACAGATGATGTCATAATGGCTCTGTCCACACGATACAGACGAGATGGTGTATCTCACAATGAATAGTCGCAATGACCTCATAGCTGGCCTGCTCAGTAATGCACATGTTCTGATCATATGGTCCATTTTAGTTTTTGGCAAATTGCAACCATTTCAATATGGTGAATTGCAATATTGTTAATTCACATATCGGGGGAAACAAAGCCGAAAAATGCACCCAGAAGATGCTGAAGCTGAAACAATTATGCTTTCAATAATTTGGAATAGCTATGTCCCCAGAAATTCTGCAACTGGTGTGCTGCTGTATGATATGTCATCATTGTCACCCCTCTGCTTAGAAAAAAAAAAAATCATTAGATAAGTAAGGCCCCAAAATAAAGTCCCTAATTTTTTTAAAGTGTTCATCGAAGGCAGCTCATCAAAGCATTTTATTTAATTTATTTGTTTGTTTGTTTATTTATTTATTTGGAGAGCGAGAGAGCGAGAGAGAGAGAGAGAGAGAGCACACGCGCATGAGCGCACAAGCAGGGGGAGGGGCAGAGGCAGAAGGAGAAGCAGATTCCCCACTGAGCAGGGAGCCCAATGTGGGCCTTGGTCCCAGGACCCTGGGATCATGACCTGAGCAGAAGGCAGATACTTACCTGACTGAGCCACCCAGGCGTGCCCCCCCCAACCCATATTTCTTATCCTAATGTTCAGGATCCTCTCGATATGAGTCATGCCTTTTCTGTCATAATCCAGCCAAACCCATCATCTTATCATTCCCCAAATATTCTATTTATTGTGAAAATACACCAGAGGAGGGTAGGTTCTGAAATTAGATGGTAAGCTAAATCAAAGGACTTTGAAATTATTCCTGTAAAATCCTTTACCTTACCCCAAAAGTACAGTATGCATGATTTTGTATGAACACCTGCACTCAGCAAGTACGTATACGTGGGAAGTCTATGCAGTCAGTACAGTCATGTTCTCCAGGGGGACTAGACTCGGATTAAATCATTTAAGTGATTCCTTACTCAGCTCCTTTCAGCAAATACATGAAGATTCTAGGCTTTGGCTGGCTTGAACATCTGTTCAATATCTTGTTGTATAGTTTATTTCCTTGAACTTCTTTTTGCTGTTTTTCCATGGCTCTCAGTTCATTCCCATGACTCCCAAAAACTTTTCATTTCTTCCTTGAAACTATGAACAAAGTTATCACCAACCACTTGCCTGGTCACCTGCATGATGCATTTTACTTCTTTGCCAATGGTGGTACTCCTTTAAAATTATTCATATATTTTTACTGAAAGTTTATTTAGTAACCAAAACTAATAGATAATATCTTGGAACTCATTGAGGATTCCCCTGTGTGCCAGGGGACTATTCCATATGCTTTACATGAATTAATTTACAGCGTCCACATGACAACTCTATGAAGTAGGAAAGTGAATCACAGGAAAATGTTTGCCAGGTTCAGGAGGAATGCGTGTGTACTCATTTACATTTTGAGTGGGGCTGCACTGCGACTTTGGGTTGAACCTGCAAGGAGGCTGGTCATGTTGGTGGGTAAAGAGTGATAAAATGAAAATGAGCTTCAGATCACTCACCTGGGGAAATGTATATAGTCCCACCAATCTCGCCACGGGCACGGACAGCACCAGCTGAGATCCCCAATCAGAGGAGGCAGAGGAGGGTGAGCTTGGCAGCTGTAGTTGGATAGGGGGTTTTTGGGACCTGTCAGGAGGCATATGGTTCCCTAAAGGGCCCTTGAGATGAAGCTTCCAGACCCCCAAGTGGAAAATCCTAGAGTGAGATTGGTAGCAAATGAAAGTCTCTGTTGATTTCCTCTGTCGCAAAGATGAAGACCCAAACTGACTAGTAACTCCAGGCTGTGATTTTGAGTTTAAAAAGTGCAAATGAAGTTTTAGAATTCCCTAAAATCTACCAATATCTTTATAGTTTTTTAATGAGTTTTTAAATAAATATGTCCACAATGAGTCTTTGCTTTCCTTCGGCATGTTGAATATCGCTGAATTGCCTCCATTCCAGCTCTCCCACCTCCAGATGATCCCAAATAATGCATTCAGGGCAGGGATTAGGGTGATACAAGTGACGCATGCACCTTGGGTGCAAAACTTAAGAGGGCACCAAAAAATTCAGTGATCAAGAGAAATGTTTTAATGCAGTATTTTCTAAATCAAAATTAATGCAGGGGCTCCTGACTGGCTCAGTCAGTAGACCATATGACTCTTCATCTCAGGGTTGTGAATTCAGACTCCTCGTTGGGTGTAGAGATTACTTTAAAAATCTTTAAAAAGGCGGTGCCTGGGTGGCACAGTCTGTTGAGCGGTGGACTCTTGGTTTCAGCTCAAGTTGTGATCTTGGCATCATGGGACTGAGCCCACCCACCCTCGTCTGGCTCCACACTGAGCTCAGAGTCTGCTTGGGATTCTCTCTATCCCTCCTCTCTCTCAAATAAATAAATAAGTCTTTTTTAAAAATCTCTAGGGGCACCTGGGAAGCTCAGTGTGTTAAAGCCTCTGCCTTTGGCTCAGGTCATGATCCCAGGGTCCTGGGATCGATCCCCGCATTGGGCTCTCTGCTTGGCAGGGAGCCTGCTTCCTCCTCTCTCTCTGCCTGCCTCTCTGCCTACTTGTGATCTTTGTCAAATAAATAAATAAAATCTTTAAAAAAAAATCTCTAGGGGCACCTGGGTGGCTCAGTGGGTTAAAGCCTCTGCCTTCAGCTCAGGTCATGATCCCAGGGTCCTGGGATCAAGCCCCGTATCGGGCTCCCTGCTCAGCAGGGAGCCTGCAAAAATTTTAAAAAAAAAATCTCTAAATACAAAAAATCGATGAAAGACAAAATACCAGAATTTTAAGTAAGACAAGCTGTTGCTTGCTTGTTTTATAACCCAGGGCTATTGTGCACTGAGAAGTTATTTCCAATCAGCTCCTGGTTCCTGGGCCATGAAGCCATCACACCCTACTTTGTACAGATTGACAATGGTATGCAAACAGACTGGGCAATGTAGACTTTGTATGTAGTCATTTTTTTAATTTTTATTTTTTTTAAGTAAACCTTGTGCCCAACAAGGGGCTTGAACTTACAAAACCAGAAATCAAGAGTCACATGCTCTACTGACTAAGCCAGCCAGGGGCCTGCCCCATAGTTATTCTTTTAAATTATGGAGCTTGTATTAACTTTTCCAATTTGTATATAGCAGTACATAATGTTTCTTTTTGCTTCCGTATCCAATATGGCTTGGAATAGCACTGGATAGGTATTAAAATGTTTTGAGAGGTGCCTGGGTGGCTCAGTTGGTTGGGTGTCTCACTCTTGGTTTCAGCTCTGGTCGTGATCTCATAGAATCCTGGGATCAAGCCCCGAGTGGCTCTGCACTCCATGTGGAATCTATTTGAGATTCTTTCCCCTCCCTCTCCCTTTGGCCCTCCCCCCTGCTCATGCTCTCTCTCTCTCTCTCTCTCTCTCTCTCTAAAATAAATAAAGAAGTAAAATCTTTAAAAATTTTTTGATTGGCTCAAGTCAAAACAAAATACAGTGAAGGGTGGCACTCTGCCCTGCTCCATTCACTTCGTTCCTTCCAACCCCCACATGTAATTTTCTTGCATGTTCTTTCAGTTTTGTTTTGTTTTGCTTTGTTTTGTAAAAGCAGCCATACAGAAAGTACCAATCTTTGCCTTTGTTGATGTTCTATATTGTATATCTGCTTTGTATTTTAAAATTTCTGTTCTGTATTTTTTTAAGATTTTTTTTTTATTAGAGAGAGAGAAAGAGAGAGAGCTTGAGCGGTGAGGGAGGGGCAGAGGGAGAGGCAGACTCCCTTCTTATTTTTTTAAGATTTTATTTATTTATTTGACAGACAGAGATCACAAGCAGGCAGAGAGGCAGGCAGAAAGAGAAGCAGGCTCCCCACTGAGCAGAGAGCCCAACGCGGGGCTGGATCCCAGGACCCTGGGATCATGACCTGAGCCAAAGGCAGAAGCTTTAACCCACTGAGCCACCCAGGCGCCCCTCCCTATATGTTGTTTTAGTTGTATCCACAAGTTTGAATACATTGCATCTTCATTTTTATTCAGTCAAAAAAATCGTTTTTCAATTTCTATTTTTCTTTTCTCTTTGGTTACTTAATGGTGTTTTTCTTAATTTCTAGGAACTTGAGGCTTCTTCCCCCATTACCTGTTGGTGGTATCTAGATTAATCCTACTACAGTCAAAGAGGATAATATATATTATTTCAACCCATTTTCCTTTAAAATTTTTTGACTTGGGGTCGTCTGGGTGGCTCGGTTAAGCGTCTGCCTTCGCCTCAGGTCACGGTCTCTGTCTGAGTCCTGGGATCAAGCCGAGTCAGGCTTCCTGCTCTGTGGGGAGCCTGCTTCCCTCTCTCTCTCTCTCTCTCTCTCTCTCCTGCTGCCCCTCCCAACCGCTCATTCATTCATTCACTCTTTCTCTCAAATAAATAAATAAATAAAATCTTTAAAAAAATTTTTTTTTACTTGGGTTAATTACAGGTATGGCATTTAAATTTCCAAATATTTGGGGATTTCCTATCTTATTGTATTGATCTCTACTTTCATTAAATGTAGTAGAAAATATTCTCAGTCCTTTGCATTTACTGACCTTGCTTTAAGGCCCAGTATATAACCTACCTTGGTGAACATTCCACGTGCACTTAAAGGGAATGTGCAGTCTGAAATTGTGTGTAAAGTATTCTATATATGCCAGTCAATTCAACATGGTAGACAATGTTGTTCAGCTTTTCTAGATCTTTAGTATTTTTAGTGTAGATGTTCTATCAACTGCTGAGAATGGGTTATTAAATTTTTTTAAAGACTCATACATTTATTTTAGAGAGAGAGCGCATGAGAGCACAAGCATGTGGTGGGGGTGGGGCAGAGGGAGAGAATCCTCAAGCAGATTCCCCTTTGAACACGGAGCCTGACACAGGGTTCAATCTCATGACCCCTGAGATCATGACCTGAGCCAAAGTCAGGAGTCAGATGTTCAGCCAACTGAGCCAGCCAGGCACCCCGGGAAGTGTTAAAATTTCTGAATAAAATTGTGGATTGTTCTTTGTAAAAATTTAGTTCAGTTGGTTTTTACCTTGTGATTTTGGAAGCCCTGATGTGAGGCACATAATATATTAATAACTTAAAATTATAAATCTTATTTATAATATTAACATATATCCTATTTGTAACGCAGTTACACATAAGAATTCCTAACCTTGATGAATTGATCATTTCATCATTACAAAATGTCCTTCTGTATCTGTGATGATACCCTTCTTGAATTCTATTTTATCTGATATTAATATGTCCACTCCAACTTTCTTTTGATTAGTGTTTTCACTTCATCTTTTGAACTTTCAACCTGTGTTTCTGTATTTAACATGTGCCTCTTTTACATATACTGGGGTCAGGCATCTTTATTCAGTGTCATAATCTTTGAGTTTTATTTGGAGTGTTTCTTTTACACTTAATGTAATTACTGATTGCATTTAGCTCTACCATTTTGCTGTTTAGGATTTGTCCCATCTGTACCTCTCTTTCTCCTTTCCCGCCTTCCTTGGATTAAATATTTTTTTTAACATGTAATTTAGTTCCTCTACTTACATTATCATTTAATGGATATTCTATAGGGATTACAGTATCATCTGTAATTTCTTTTTTTTTTTTAAGTCATCTGTAATTTCTCATAATCTCCTTAGCATTGGGGCACCTGGGTGGCTCAGTGGGTTAAAGCCTCTGCCTTCAGCTCAGGTCATGATCTCAGGGTCCTGGGATCAAGTCCCGCATCGGGCTCTCTGCCCAGCGGGGAGCCTACTTCCCCCCCACTCTCTCTCTCTGCTGGCCTCTCTGCCTACTTGTGATCTCTGTCTGTCAAATGAATAAATAAAATCTTTTTAAAAAATCTCCTTAGCGTTATTATTCTTTGTCATATTAAATATAGAAACTTTTTAAATTGACCTTTCCTCCCACCTACATGCCTTGAAGTTCAGTATTAATTTGTGCAAACAACTAAATTTTATTATAACTTCAGGAAATTCTTAAGATACCAACAATACAGTTGGAATCAAAAGTTTAAGTCGTTGGGGACACCTGGTGGCTCAATCGATTGAGTGTTTGCCTTTGACTCAGGTCATGATCCTGGTGGGATTAAGCCCTGCATGGGGCTCCCTGCTCAGTTAGGAGTCTGCTTCTCCCTCTCCCTCTCCTTCTGCTCCTCCCTCACTAGTGCTTGCTCTCTCTCTCTCTCTCTCTCTCACTTTCTCTGTCTCAAATAAATGAAATCTTGAAAAAAAAAAAAAAAGGTTCAACTCTTTGAGGTTCCCTCCTAGTCACCTTATCTCCACTCCTGATTTCTGGTGTGGAGGTCCTCCTCTTGTTTCTTTCTTTTTTTTTTTTTTAAGATTTTATTTATTTATTTGACAGAGAGAGAGATGACAAGTAGGCAGAGTGGGGTGGGGGAAGCAGACTCCCCGCCGAGCAGAGAGCCTGATGCGGGGCTTGATCCAAGACCCTGGGATCATGACCTGATCTGAAGGCAGAGGTCTAACCCACTGAGCCACCCAGGCGCCCCCTCCTCTTGTTTCTTAAGGTTAATATTTGCCACCACTGGACCACAGGTAGCAAGCACAATATATGATCCTCATAGGCAGAAGTGGTTGAGAAAGCTTTATCCAGACTCAAAGGGTGAGGGTCAGAGCAGAAGTTAGTATCAGGCAGCTCAATTCACACAAAGTCAGAGAAAACAAAAAACTCCAAACAAGGGGTGCCTGGGTGGCTCAGTGGGTTGAAGCCTCTGCCTTCGGCTCAGGTCATGATCTCAAGGTCCTTGGATCGAGCACCGCATCTGGCTCTCTGCTCAGCAGGGAGCCTGCTTCCTCCTCTCTCTCTGTCTGCCTCTCTGCCTACTTGTGATCTCTGCCTGTCAAATAAATAAATAAAATCTTTATTTTAAAAAAATTTATAAAAAGATTTTAAAAAGGTCCAAACAAAAGGATCCAAAGTCAGGAAAGAAAGAAAGAAAGGGAGGGAGGGAGGAAGAAGGAAAAAGGAAGAAAGGAAAGAAAGAAAGAAAGAAAGAAAGAAAGAAAGAAAGAAAGAAAGAAAGAAAAGGAAGGAAGGAAGGAAGGAGGGAAGGGGGGAAGGAAGGAAGGGGACATTTTGTAATTAGCAACAGAAAGAAAAGGCAGGGCGCCGGGGTGGCTCAGTGGGTTAAGCCTCTGCCTTCGGCTCAGGTCATGATCCCAGGGTCCTGGGATCGAGCCCTGCATCGGGCTCTCTGCTCAGCGGGGAGCCTGCTTCTCTCTCTCTCTCTCTGCCTGCCTCTCTGCCTACTTGTGATCTCTGTCTGTCAAATAAATAAAATCTTAAAAAAAAAAGAAAGAAAAGGCAGAAATAAGGACACAAAGAGCTCTTGAAAGCTGATATAGATTGTTATTATCCTTTCAAGCTGCCTGTACTCCTCCTACCTTACTGAATTGATCCTTTACAGGAAGAGCCTAATTCAGTGGTTCCTAATCTTGGTTGCATATCGGAACTACCTGAGGAGTTTTCAAATTCCCGATGCCCAGGCTACCCCCCTAGTCCGGATTTTATCTGAATCTCTGGGGCTGGAAGCCAGGTGTGTGTGTGTGTGTGTGTGTGTGTGTGTGTGTGTGTGTTTTAAGCTTCTCAGATGATTTCAGTGTACATCCAGGGTTAACAATCACTAGTATAAATGTTTGCAAGTGTGCAAGTGAAAATGTGGAGTGTGGGGACAGAGAAAAGGAGGATTTCCTGGGCTTCAATTTTTTTCCCTCTCTATTTCTCTAGAGAAACTTTCTGGTGATTTTCCTCCTTGGGATCCTAATCCTCCCCACTTGGCTCCAGGCTGAAACTACTATTTAGAGAGCCATAAGCCTCAAGTACTGGTCAGGCTTCTCCTCTGATTCGTTTTTCTATAATATCAGATGCTTAGCTTCTGAGTCTGTTTCTCTGACTGAACCACACTTGCACAGAAGCACACTTCTGTGCTTCTCTAGGATTTCTCTGTACTGCTTCAGCTTTTTGGGATTCGTTACTGTATCTCTTGTCCTCTTCCCCTACCTAATAACCTTTCAAGGAAGAGAGCTATTTTTTGCATGACACAGGCTCATGTTTTTGTAGTATAACCTGTAATACTTAGAACAGGTCTACACAATTAGGAGAAAATACATAACCCCCCCCCTTTTTTAAAGTAAAACCTCGCCCAACATGGGACTTGAACTCACAACCCACAGATCAAGAGTTGCCTGCCCTACCCACTGAGCCACCTGGGTGCCCTGAGACTACATAGTTATTTCGTGAATTTACTGCATTCTATTCATCATGAATTTCTTTGTGTTGGTGAAAGGCTGATCGCATATTAAAGGTTTTCTCACATTTCTTACACTTGTAGTGTTTTTCTCCCATATGGGTTTTCTGGTGTTGAATAAGAGATGAACTCTGGCTGAAGGCTTTGTCACAATCATTGCATTTATACGGTTTCTCTCCAGTATGAGTTCTCACGTGCTTTGTAAGAGATGAGCTCTGGCTGAAGGCTTTCTTGCATTCTTTGCATTTGTAAGGTTTCTCTCCAGTATGAATTCTCTGATGTCTTACAAGAGCTGAGCGGTCACTGAAGGCTTTCCCACATTCATTACATTTGTAAGGTTTCTCTCCAGTATGGGTTCCTTGGTGTTGAATAAGAGCTGAACAGTAACTGAAGGCTTTCCCACATTCACTGCATTCATATGGCTTTTCCCCTGTATGAGTTCTCTGATGTTGAGTGAGCCCTGACCTGTCACTGAAGGCTTTCCCACACTCTGTACATCCATAGGGTTTTTCTCCAGTATGAACCCTTTGATGTTTAATAAGGGATGAGGTATCATTGAAAGCTTTCCCACATTCCTTGCACTTATAGGGTTTCTCTCCAGTATGGATTCTGTGATGTTGAATAAGGTATGTGCTTTGGTTGAAGGCCTTCCCACATTCATTGCACTCATAGGGCTTTTCTCCAGTATGAATGATATGATGTTGGATGAGGGCTGACCGATGACTGAAAGCCTTCCCACATTCGTTACACTCATACGGTTTCTCTCCAGTGTGAATCCTTTGATGCTGAATAAGTGATGAGCTCCGACTGAAGGCCTTTCCACACTCATTACACACATAGGGCTTCTCTCCAGTATGAATTCTCTGATGGAGGATGAAGGCTGAGTAGTAACTGAAGGCCTTCCCGCATTCATTGCACTTCCAAGGCTTTTTCACTGAGTAAATGTGATGTTGAATTGGGCTTGAACTTTCACCAGTTTCACTACAATCCTCCACAGGGTTTTTCTTGCGTTTAATTAGGATTTGCCTTAAATCTTTCCTCTGATCTCCTTGCCGCCTTTCTAATGTGTCTTCACATTGCCAGGTTTCTATCAGTCTGGAGTCCCAGGACTCATCCTTCTTAAGTCTCTCCATTATCAGATCTCTTTCCGATGACATTTCATCATAAAGTCCCTGCTTTGGAAAGTATTCTTTAGTTTCAGGTATAGATTCGGAATCTGAAACAAACAAAAAGTACAAATATTTGTGTTCTCTGTGTTGAAAGAAAAAAAAAATGACTGAGTTGGCAAGAGGAAAAGAAAATAAAAATAACACTTATTAAACATGTTTTTAGCATGTTTTCAGAAAGCACCTCCTGGCAATGGCAGAGGGAATCTCAGGGACTAACAGAGATGGGAGAATGGCTAATACAAGACACAAGAAGAGGACAAGGAGGAGGGTCTACCTAAGAGAATGGAAAACTGAGCAGACAAGTCAGGAAGGAGGAGAGGCTGGCGGGATGAGAATAAATGTGGATATAAAATATCTGAGGAAGGGTGGAAAGAGGAAAAGTTGAGATTGGGCAGTTTTGGAAAAGTACAAGACAAAAAAAAAATCACTTCTAATAATCACTCAGAAATAACCACTTTCTGACTTTTTAAATAGTTCCCTCTGGTCCCCCCACCCTTTTTTCTTTTCTTTTTCTTTCTTTCTTGAGAGAGAGAGAGCAAGGGGCAGGGGGTGGAGGGGCAGAGGGAGAGGGAGAGAAAGAATTTAAAGCAGGCTCCATGCCCAGCATGGAGCCCAGTGAGGGGGCTCAATCTTACAACACTGAGATCATGGTCTGAGCTAAAATCAAGAGTCAGACGCTTCACTGACTGAGCCACCCAGGTGCCCCACTCCAGTCCCTTTTTAAAGGCACAGATTTTTTTCATGTTCACCGTACACTTTATTATTTTTTTACCATACACTTTAAATACGGTTTTGTGTTTCCACTAACCACTGCCCCCTCCTTTCCTTCCTTTTCTCCTTCTTCCCTTCCTTTCTTCCTCCTTTCTTTCTTCCTTATTTTTTTGTCATACCCAAATTTCTCAAAAAGGTTTCATACATTTTCTTATCACATCCTTGCTCCTGTTCTCACTTCTCTCCCTACTGCTCAGTTGCAACTGCTCTCACTGAAGTTACTAACCATTTATAGGTCACCCAAATCCAGTGGATTGTTTTCATTCTTTGTTTAGCTTGGCCTCTCAACAGCACTTGACAGTGGTGACCATGCCTCCTTCCTAACAACATCCCCCCCACCGCTTTTCTTCCCCAACTTCATTCAGATATAATTGACATGTGTTCTCTCTTGACTTCTGTGATTCTAAGCTGTCAAGGGTTTACTCCTGATCTCTATTTATTTGGGACTTCTTCTGTTTCTTCTTCTTAAATGTTGATGTTTCTTGGTATTCAGTCTAACCTCTCCTTTGTTGCCCCTCCCCATCCCCCACAACATTGTCTCCATCCAGGGGCTGCCTGGGTGGCTCAGTGGGTTAAAGACTCTGCCTTTGGCTCAGGTCATGATCCCAGTGTCCTGGGATTGAGCCCCACATCGGGCTCTCTGTTCAGCAGGGAGCCTGCTTCCCCCTCTCTCTCTGCCTACTTGTGATCTCCCTGTCTCTCAAATACATAAATAAAATCTTTAAAAAAAAAAAAAAAAGACCTCATCCAGTCCATGGTATTCATTGCTTTTTTAGAAAAATTGAAATATACTTGACATGTAAATTTAAGGTACACAACATGGTAATTTGATGTATTCATATAATATAATTGCTGATGTAGTGACAGCACCTCAATCACATCACATATTTTCACGCAATTATCCTCTTGCTCCTGACAGTTTATCTTTGTTCTGTAAAAGAACTGGTGACGGGGCACCTGGGTGGCTCAGTTTGTTGAGCATCTGCCTTCAGCTTGGGTCATGATCCCAGGGTCCTGGGATCAAGCCCCGTGTTGAGCTCCCTGTCCAGCAGGGAGTCTGCTTTTCCCTCCCCCTCTCTCCCTCCCCCTGCTCATTCTCTTTCTCTCTCAGATAAATTAATTAATTTTAAAAAATGGATCCAATGTATATGCTGTCCACAAGAAACTTACGTTAAATAGGTTTTTAAAAGTAGAAAAAATATACTATGCAAACAGGAACCCAGAGTGGCTATATTATTATCATACAAAATAAAATTCCAAATAAATATTACCAAGGTTAAAGAGGGACATTAAAAAATTCACCAAGAAGATAATTTGTTATGTGTATACATCTAACAAAAGAGTTTCAGGTACATTAAGCAAAATACTTTAAGCAAAAACTGATAAAACTAAAAGGAGAAATAGACAGTCCCACAATTGTAATCGGAAAATTCAACACTTCTCTGTCAGTAATCAGTAGAAGCCAGTAGACAGGAAATCAGTAAGGATACAGAAGACCTGAATACTCTCAACCAACCTGACCTAATTAAATTTATTTTCAAGTTCACATGGAACATTCACCAAGACTATATTATGGGTAATGCAACAAATCTCAGAAATTTAAAAGAACTGAAATCAAACAAAGTATCTCTGACCACACAGAACCAAACCACAGAATTGAAAACAAATTTTATTGAAAATCACCTAAAATCTGGAAACCTGTAAATAACCCATGAGTCAAGGAGGAAGTGACAAGTAAAAATAGAAGTTATTTTGAACCACAGAAATGAAAACACCATGGGGCACCTGGGTGGCTCAGTGGGTTAAAGCCTCTGCCTTCGGCTCAGGTCATGATCCCAGGGTCTTGGGATCAAGCCCCGCATCAGGTGCTCTGCTCAGGAGGGAGCCTGCTTCCTCCTCTCTCTCTCTCTGACTGTCTCTCTGCCTATTTGCGATCTCTATCTGTCAAATAAATAAATAAAATCTTTTTAAAAAAATGAAAACACCACATATCAAAATTGTGGAATACAGCCAAAGCAGTCCTTAGAAGGAAATTTATAGCATTAAATGTTCATGTTAAAAGAGAAAAAAGAGGGGCGCCTGGGTGGCTCAGTGGGTTAGGCCTCTATCTTCGGCTCAGGTCATGGTCTAGGGTCCTGGGATCGAGCCCCGCATCGGGCTCTCTGCTTGGTGGGGAGCCTGCTTCCTCCTCTCTCTCTCTCTGCCTGCCTCTCTGCCTACTTGTGGTCTCTGTCTGTCTGTCAAATAAAATCTCAAAAAAAAAAAAAAAAAAGAGAAAAAAGATCATATACCAGTGATTAGGCTTCTACCTTAAGAAACTAAAGGGAGGAGAGAAAATTAGACCTAAAGTTAGCAAAGGGGAAAAATAGTAAAGACAAGAGCATCAATGAAGGGGCGCCTGGATGGCTCAGTGGGTTAAGCCTCTGCCTTCAGCTCAGGTCATGATCTCAGGGTCCTGGGATCGAGTCCCGCATTGGGCTCTCTGCTCGGCAGGGAGCCTGTTTCCTCCTCTCTCTCTCTGCTTGCCTCTCTGCCTACTTGTGATCTCTCTCTGTCAAATAAATAAATAAAATCTTAAAAAAAAAAGAGCATCAATGAATAAAAGTGAAAACAGAAAACAATAGAAGGAATCAATGAAATCAAAAGTCAGTTCTTTGAAAAGACCAATAAAATTTTAAACTCTTAAGAAAATGAATAAAATTAAAACAGAAAATATAGATTACCAATATCAGGAATGAAAGATGGTAAATCATTACCAGAGCTCACTCAAGAAGAAACATATCATCTGAATGGTCCTATCTCTAGCAAGGGACCAGGATTCAAGGTTAAAAACCTTCCAAGAAAGCAAACCTAAGACCCAGATGGCTTTATTGAATTGAGCTTTTGATATCATATCTAATAAAATTTTGCCTTACAAAGGTCGCAAAGACTGTCTTTAACTGTTCCTCTACGTTTTATACTTAGGTCTGTGATCCACTGAAAGTAACGTGTATGGTGGGAGATATAGATTTTTCTTTTGGCATATAAATGTCCAATTGTTCCAGTACCATTTACTGAAAAGATTCTCCTTTTAGCGTTGAATTGATTTTTGCATCTTTTTCAGAAATGAATTGACCATATATGTGTAGGTCTATTTCTGGATCATCTGTTCTGTTCCATTCATTTGAACCACACAGTTTTGATTACTGTAACTTTATAAATCTTAAAACCAATGTAATGAAACTGTCATTTTTCAATACCGGAGACAGTGAACTTTTACTTGCTGAAAGAGAAAAGCCATTGGTAAGCCCAGAGTGATCAGGGATCTCCTAGGGCATTAATGCTTTCTGGATCTGAAGCAAAACTGTGGCATTTTCGATGCCATTAGTTACAGAAGAAGCTTATGTCCCAGTAAGGAGTTTGCATTACAGAATAACTTCCTTACCCCAAAATACCAGGCTCCCACAATTCTCCACTTTCATATCCATGCCCGTGCACCTTTGGGCAGAATTCAGCTGTTCTTCTTCCACATGAGTGAAGTCCATTTCCTCATCCTTGACCGTCACCAATTCCTGGAAGAGCAAGCACATTCTTGTAGGACTTAGGGAAGAGAACAATCTAGAAGAGGAGGTATTTTTTAATCTGAAGGTTAAATCTTTATTTTAATGGAATAATCTAAAATTTCTAAGTATTAGTCTGTGTTAAGGAAAATAATATCAGCTAACATTTATATTTTCTATGTGCTAAGTCCTTTGAACTACCTCTTGTAATGATAACTCTATGAAGTAAGTACTATTATTAACATTATTTACAGATGAGGACCAGATCTGAGAGGAGGACCCAGGCAGTTTGACTCCAAAGCTACCTCTTTTTTAATCAAAGGATAGTTGACATATAATATATTAGTTTCAGGTGCACAACATAGTGATCTGACATCAAAGCTATACTCTTAATTATATTTTTCTGTCTCTTACATAGCTTATTAAATAAATCTAATATAAATTAACCACTGAATGACAACCAAATGTTAATTACTAATTGTACTTAGTTGTTGTACATGGGATAAGTCTCCAATATGTAATTTATACTGATTCCTGGAATATTCAGCGATTTTAAGGAAATTCCGCTTGATATCCTGAGTGTATATAGACAGCCATCTTGTTCTAACAGAGGCTTCTTCTTTCTCTCTACTTAGAGCTATTACTTTTAGATTTATTTAGTCATCCTTTAATAACTACGGTTGTTCTGAATGAGTGGATTTACTGGTTGTAAACTGAAAATAATCAACTGCTCTTCATATTCTGTGTTTTATCAGCAGTCATGGGGGTGTTGTATTTTGTTGACCATAATTAACGGGAGAATACTTTGTGAGGAAGTCAGCCAGTAGAACACAGTGGTTAAAAGGGCACCTGGGTGGCACAGTTGGTTAAGCATCTGACTCTTGGTTTCAGCTCTGGTCGTGATCTCAGGGTCTTGAGATCGAGTCCCATGTTGGCATGAAGTGTGCTTAAGATTCTCTCTCTCCCTCTCCCACTGCCTTTCCCCTGCTCATGCTCTCTTTATCTCTCTCTAAAATAAATACATAAATCTTAAAAAAAAAAAAAAAGACTACAGTGGTTAGGAGGCATAGGATTTAGGATCAGACATTCCTGGGTTCTGATTAGGATTCAACTATCTTATGATTTTTAAGCAAGTTACTGCAAGCCTCAGTTTTTGTTTTTGGTTTTTTCCTAATGATTTTATTTTTAAGTAATCTCTGCACCCAATGTGGAACTTGAACTTGTAACTCCGAGAACAAGTGTCACATGCTCCCCTGCCTGAGCCAGCCAGGTGCCCCTGTGAGCCTCAGTTTTACTGTGAAAGAGGCATCATCCCTAACTCACATGATTTTTTTTTTTTTTGCCAATTGATTTTTTCTTTTTTTTTAATTTATTTATTTGTTAGAGAGAGAGAGCGAGCGAGCACAGGCAGACAGAGTGGCAGGCAGAGGCAGAGGGAGAAGCAGGCTCCCCGCCGAGCAAGGAGCCCGACGTGGGACTCGATCCCAGGACACTGGGATCATGACCTGAGCCGAAGGCAGCCGCCCAACCAACTGAGCCACTCAGGCGTCCCTCACATGATTTTTTGTTTAAAATAAATGAAGTAATATGTTTGAAAAGTGGCTGTCAGTGTTAGAGTTCCCGAGAACTCAGTCATTGCCTCTCTATCCAGTCTTACATATCTATAAGCAATCTGTTATTTTGCCTATATTTAAAAAAGAAAATCCTCCAACACACACACACACACACACACACACACACCCCAAAAACAAACAAACAAACCCTCTTTGGTCTTCCTTCCCACTATCACCCTATTTGTGTCCTCTTCTTTAGAGTAAAACTCTCAAAATAGTTGTCCATAGTCCCTGGATCCAATTTCTCTCCTATTTTCTCCTGAATCCTTTCAATCAGGCTTTCATTCCTACTGTTCCATGCAATTATTCTTGGCGGTCATATTTTTCAAATCCAATGGTCAATTCTCAGGCCTCATCTTATTTGACTTAGCAGTAGCATTTAACAAAGCTGATCATGTCCTACTCCTTTTTTTTTTTTTAAGATTTTATTTATTTATTTGACACAGAGAGAGAGAGAGAGAGAGAGAGAGAGCGAGAGCAGGAACACAAGCAGAGGGAATGGGAGAGGGACAATCAGGCTTCCCATAGAGCAAGGAGCCTGATGTGGGGCTCAATCCCAGGACCCTGGGATCAGGACCTGAGCTGAAGGCAGACGCTTACGACTAAACCACCCAGCTGCCCCTCACTCCCTACTCCCTGAAACACCTTCTCCAATGAGTTATCAGGATGCCACACTTTTGACTTCCCCCTACCTCACTGGCCACACACCTTCTCAGTCTCCTTTGCTGGTTCCTCTTCATCTCCCTGACCATTAAGAGTTGAAGAGCTAAAGGACTCAGTAATAAAATTTCATTTCTTTTCTATTCCCTTAGTGATCACAGTTTCATGGCTTAAAGTACCATTCACAGAGATTACTTCCGAATTCAAGGCTCGAGCCTGAGCTCTCCCCAGAACTTCAAGTCTTCAAGGAAAAATTACTTTGGTTCAGTTCTGTAGTAGACATTGTTGTGGACCTCTGAAGCAAGATGAAAAAAGGAAACGACACATCACGAACATCAAGCTAAGATTTCAGAGGGGGGTTAGTTAAACTCAAACTTGCCTGGAACTCAACAGGAAGTAGCTCAACAGTAGGTTCCATTTCTTCTGTGTTCTGTTTTTGGGGCAGAGAGGCATCCTCAGCGATAATGGCTGGAAGGACTAGGGGGGGGAAAAGCCATGAAGGAGGTAAACTCTATTAACTAAGACAAAAGCTATCACAAGCCAGCTAAATTATATAGGCAAGGCCCACTCGACTTAACTCAAAAAGGTGGGATGAGGATAGAGGAAGACGATAAAGTAAAAGCGCATCGCCCGAAAAGCTAGAGTTGTAGACCCACAATTCATCGGCCTTTTGGAATAGTCTAAGAGGGAGTGGAAAAGCGTGAGCGGCCTTTTATCATAAAAGCAAGCAAAGTGGAATATTCTGTCTTCCACGGATATTTCTATAATTCTTACCTTCTTCCTCAGCTTCAATGGTCAGATAATCCATGACCAGCTTCTCTTTTCTTGTCCTGTTATTGCTATGACTTCCTTCTGATTCACAGTGTCAGATGAGATAAATACGGACTTTTCAGCAATACATAATCTGCTTCTTTGTGCAAATCATTCAACTCTACTCTGAAACTCTGGAGAGAGATTTTTGAGGTTAGGCTCACCATCCTTTGGAATTGGTTCCTGCTCCCTGGGGCATCTCCCTCTCTCTATCTCTACCCCTAGGAGGCTTATTCCTATGCAGTTGAGTCCTAGGGCCTCAAAAGTAATTCTTCTTTGCTTGAAACCTTTATTATCTTTAAAGATTTTATTTATTTATTTGAGAGATTGACTGAGAGAGATCATGAGAGGGGAGAAGGTCAGAGGGAGAAGCAGACTCCCCGCTGAGCCGGGAGCCCAATGCAGGACTCGATCCAGGACTCTAGGATCATGACCTGAGCCGAAGGAAGTCACTTACCCAACTGAGCCACCCAGGCGCCTGAAACCTTTATTATTTAGGATAAATTCATCTCCAAAGCTAGAAGACCATTCTCTAGAGTGCTGAGATTAGTCACTACATGCCACACCAGGACAAAACCAGGAGAGAATCAGGGCAGGGAACTACGAGCCTCACGCCTGGTTCCAGACTGTGCAAAACTCCCATGAAACCCTAAAGCACACAACTGGCCATAAGGTGGCCTATGATTATGGTAGCAGTAACTATAAGCAGGCCTCCCAGCATTGCTTCATCCTTATTCATAAAGATAGGCAGTTGAGAGATGGGGCCCTTACACAGTTGATTCCCCACCTGCTCTTTTTTAAAGACCCTGAAAATGGGGGCGCCTGGGTGGCTCAATCCGTTAAGCATCTGCCTTCGGCTCAGGTCATGATCCCAGGGTTCTGGGATCAAGTCCCCCATCGTGCTCCCTGCTCAATGGGGAGCCTGCTTCTCCCTCTGCCTGCCTCTCCCCCTGCTTGTGCTCTCTGTCTCTCTCTCTGACAAATAAATATATTTTTTAAAATCTTTTAAAGAAAATAAAGGCCCTGAAAATGTATAGGCAGGGATTCCCTTGCGTGGTCAGGATGAGAACAAAAGACTTCGGTAATTAGACAGTAATAACTGACAGACAAGATGGGTTCCCTCCTGCCAAGGGAGAAAAACTAAACTTTTATTCAGGCTGAATAACCATGAGGAACAAAACCAGTCAGCACAGACTAAGGTGACAGGGTGGCACAAAATTCAACAAAATTTGCAAAAGAAGAAAGAAAGAAAAAAGGACGCCTGCAGCACATCTTGTTGAATGGCTGCCACATCCTGAAACTGCCACCAGAAATAACTTATTAACTATCCTGCTTGTCACTCGGCGCCTGAAACTTGTGGTTTGTGCGTCTTTAACCCCGAGCCTAATCCTTCCCCTTCGAAGTGTACTCTCGGTTTGTAGCCGAAGGCTCCATTTCCCAGGTTTGCAAACTGCATGACAACAGAGGTTTTCCTTGCTTCTGACCAAATCCTTGCATTCCGGGGGGTGGGGTGTGTGTGTGTGTGTGTGTAGAGTCAACTCCTTGCATTGGCCCCAAAATAACAGGAAGACCTCAAAACTCTGATAGAGCAAAGCACAGAAGGGTAATGAGTAACACACGGACCCCATTTTTTTTTTTCTCTGCGTCCCAGAAGTTCAGGTAAGACTCTTGGTAGAGTGGCATGATTTAAGCCCAAAACCGATGGGAGGCGCTCAAGCTCCCGCGTCTTCGCACTTCCGCTCCCAGAATCCCCCTGTTGGCCACGCCTCCCGTGCCCTCCCGGACTCCACTTCCCAGAGGGATTAGCGGCAACTGCGCTTCCGGGACGCCTTGTCGCTTAGAGCGAAATCTACGAAGTCCGCTCGCCTCCCAGCCAGGGAAGGGAGAGGAGTACGCAGAGCGCAGGGGGGTGGGCCCGGGATTCGCGGGCAGGGTCCGGCCCTTCCCCTGCGGGGGCCGGAATCTGAGAGCCTGGCCCGGGCTGCTGCTGGAGGCACGGGAGCCGCGCGCATGGACCAGCGGGTCGTAGAGACCCGCGCCTCAGGCCCAGCTTTCTCTTACCCCTGGACGCGCTGCGGACTCGGCTGCGGCCACAGGGCGGGTCCCCGCCGGGCTGCGCTCTGGGAAAGACAGGAGGGGCGGACGGAGTCGCTTTCTGGACTCGCGGAGCTGCGGGGAAACAAAAGGCTCGAGCCCGAGGCTCCGTCTGGAGTCGCATCTGCGCACTTGGAGGCGACCGCGCCAGGTCGGGGGTCCCGGCGGAAGGACTCCACTTCCCAGAGGGCTCGGGGACATCGGTGCCCGTCCTTTGGGGGGGCGTCTGCAGAGCGAGGGGAGGGAACTGCAGGCCTTCAGTACATCGTTAAGATGGAGATAATACCTCATCGGATAGGTCTCCTTTCTGAATAAAATGAGAACGTGTCGTTTAAAAGCTGCCCGCCTCAGTTAGATAAGGATCTGCCTTCGGCTCAGGTCCTGATGCCAGGGTCCTAGGATGGAGCTCCGCCAGGCTCCCTGCTCAGCAGGGGAGTCTGCTTCTCCCTTTCCTTCGGTCCCTCCCAACCCCCTCGTGCTTGCTCGCTCACTCTTATTCTCTCAAATGAGTAAGTAAAATCTTAAAAAAAAAAAAAAAATTAAGAGCTCCAAATATTTTCAGTGTCTGATTATTAATTGGTGGTGGTGTGGGGATCCGTTACACAAAGTCTTTTCCTTAGTGTTTTTCCTTCTTAAAATAAAGCCCCAGATCTGTAAACTGAGTGCTAGTGATTTTGTTGAAAGCATTCTGGTTGATAAAAACCGTAGGCAGGGCTGAGAAGCCATTGTCCTGAACTACGACATATAAAAGAAAAAACATGATATAGGAATGAATTCACAAGGAAAAGTTAGATGTGAAAAAGAGGCAAGTACGGAGATTGGCTTTGAAGTGGAAAGTTGTGCGGACCTGGGGTTTATGAACATTGGTACTAGAAGGGGCGATCCCCTTGAGCAATAGAGCAACCGGATGGAAGATAGTCCTTTCCTCTGTGCAGAAACTCCAGTTCTTTAGAAACCAGAAGAAATCAATTGTCGTGCCAGTCCAGATTACCATAGTCACCTGAGTTGTCGATCCACGTCTAATCTTGCCTTTCTCAATGCATGCTATTCAAGACAGCCAAGATGAACGTTTAAAAATTAAGTGTTGTTTTTCTTTTTAAGATTTTACCTATTTATTTGACACAGAGAGAGATCACATGTAGGCAGAGAGGCAGGCTGAGAGAGAGGGGGAAGCAGGCTCTCCACTGAGCATGGAGCCCAATGCAGGGCTCGATCCCAGGACCCTGAGATCATGACCTGAGCTGAAGGCAAAGACTTAACCCACTGAGCCACCCAGGTGCCCCTAAAAATTAAATGTTCATGTCACTCTCCTCAGAACCTTTCAGCGACTTCCCTCTGCCCTGGAATAAGACATAAACTCCTTAGCACAGTTTATAAAACCCTGCTTGGGGGCACTGCGGTTGCTCAGTTGGTTGAGCACCTGGATCTCAGCCCAGGTCTTGATCTCAGGGTCCTGAGTTCAAGCTCAGCACTGGGCTCCATGATGAGCACAGAGCCTACGTAATTTTTTGTTAATTAGAGAAATAAAATAATAAAAATACACATACCAGCTAAACTGCAAAATTCTAGTAAGGATGACTGAATTAACAACACAGCTTTCTGTCCTGTGCTGTGCAGATACCCACAATACTACTATTCATAAAGACTTACAAAGATACTCAATAGACTATGACTGAAGGCACTTCTCAGCTTGAATCTGAAAATCCCAGGTAGGGAACACACAATTTACCAGCTACTCAGAAACCTGGAGTGCTTGTCACAGTATTATCATGAAAAGCTGACTTTGCTGTTACCCCTGATACTAATTTTTTAGAATCAGTTTTTTTTTTAATTTTCGTATATCTGTTATCCAGAAGTACCTTACATTTGTTGTTGGCCACATGCCTCTAGTGTGTAGTCATCACACCTGTGCCAGTACACAGGTGTGTCAGAATGGGTTTCAACAAGAGACCCCAGAGACAATAATGGAGCATACTTAAGAATTGTCATTATTTCTATTCATGTTTTCCCAATTATTACTAAAATGGTAACTTTAAATGTCTCAGTAATTGAGGTCTTAATTTCTCTGGGTATAAGCTGACATATTAATTAGAAATTTCATTGACTTACAACCATAAAATAGACCTATACATTTTCCTTCTTTTCAGTTATTGGCATTATTAGACCAAGCAAATTATAATTTTAAAAAAAGTGTTCAAACTTTTTATTATAAACTTGACTCAACATTTAGAGTGTAGCATTGTTTATGTTGTTAAAATAAGTTTCAGTGTTTACATACTCTGGATTCAGACCTCTTTTTGGTCATTCTGCTCATAAAATGAATAGATTGTAGAAATGTATTTCTATTAGATAATTTTAAAATATGAGACTACCATATCAACACGCATGAAAAAAAGGCCAAAGAAATGTTCAGGTAAAAGTAATATCACTTTAAATATTTTCATTATTATTATTATTATTAAGATTTTACTTATTTGACAGAGAGCACAAGCAGGGGGAGCAGAGGAGGGAGAAGCAGGCTCCCCACTGAGCAGAGAGCATGACCCGGTTCAATCCCAAGACTCTGGGATCATGACCTGAGCTCAAGGCAGACACCTAACTGACTGAGCCACCCAATAACCCCAAATATTTTCATTGTTAAAAAAGAAAGCAAAAAAAATGAACTGACTAAATATTTTACATTTTGGGAAACAAAACAAAAATTTTAAGGACTTAAGGGAAAGAAAGTAACGAAAATGTAATCAATTCAAAAATACGAGCAAATAATACTTGAAATTAGTTAAATAAATTCTGGAAACTGTGTTTTAAGAAGCAGTTAGTGAAATTATATATGGGGAAAAAATGAACTACGTGGAAAAATGAATTTATCACTGAAGACACCATACCCAGTGATAGTCAATAAATCAGAAATTTAAAATGAAGTGATAAAAATAAGGTAATGAGAAATAGGCAATCAGGGTTTAAGACGAACTTCCATCCTGGAGAGGTCTGGCCTAGTTTCATTTCACCCAGTTATGCTCCAGCCCCTCAGTGTTCCTCGTGGAAGCATGCAGTGTTCGTCAGGGCTCCTCCTCCACGGTGGACCTTGGACTCTGTTGTCCCCCTACTTGGAGAGGTTGCGGGTAGCTATTTTCAGTGTTTCAACCTCTTAACTACCACTTGTTTCGTAAACAGCAATCATCTTAGCGAGAAGAGTGGACTAAATGTAGAGCTCACCTCTTTTGCCTTGTCCCGATCCTGTCTCTGCAAATTTTCATTGCCTGGGTACCTCTCTGATGCCTTCAAACATGTGTTTGTTTTATTTTATGTAGTTTCTCTAGTTGTTCTCCATGGGAGGGCTGGTCCAAACCCCTAGTCGAGCATAAATAGAACTCAGTTTAGTCATTTTTGAAGATCAACAGATCTTTCAGGGCCCACTCTTTATATAAAATACTTGCTTTGATGGATTGGGTTTGACTCATCTTGTTTATCTGAGCACTATTTATATGGTGACAGAATTCTCTCCTTAATGAGAACTGAGGTCATCGTATCTGTGTATATTAACTGTTGAGTCATGTAGGTACCCAAGCGGGTTGGGAATGATGTATGACCTTGAGCCGGAAGAAGTCTTTCTCCACTACCTTTCAACCTCCAATTTTGTTGAAACGCCAAACCCTTGGGTCAGCTTTGCTAAATCAAGTTCATATACTGTACCCTAGGGCTTGAATTTGAGCCTGACTTTCTTCTCCCATGTGAACTCTGAGCTGGTGATTTTTGTCAGCAGTTCTCGCATTTACTCTTTCTGTTTGGTGTATTCAAACTTTCCCCAGCTAATCATTTTCTTCCTCCAACTGGGTCCCAACCAAGGCCATGATTTCTTTTCTTTTCTTTTTTTTTTTTTTTTTTTAAGGCCATGATTTCTGTGGCATTATTTACCCTACATCCTCTGCCTTCTCAGTAAAGTGCTATGAGTCTTTCAGAGACAGGTGTACAATAATGGTTAAGCTCTCAGTTGCTAAGTCTGATTCCATGGTTTAAATCCCAGTTCCAAAACCTATTGGTGTTTGCCCCTGGATGAGTGATTTAGCCTTTTCAAGTTACAGTTTTATCTGTGAAATGGGCATAATAATTATGCCTAATGTATGGATTATTGTGAAGACTAAATAGAACAGGGAGCATTTAGAGGTACTTGGTTGGCTCAGTCTGTAAAGCAGGTGACTCTTGATCTTGGAGATCTTGGAGTCATGAGTTCAGGCCCCATGCTGGGCCCAGAAATTACTTTTTAAAAAAGCATTTAACAAACATTAGTTGTTATTAGTTATTATCTTGAGAGGAGCAAGTGCTTCCATTTTATCCTCCTGTTGTACAAACACCTTAACATCGTTTTCTCCAAATGCCAGAATTTTAGAATTTCTTTAGAAGAACATAGCATGTCTGTGTATTCTCACCAAAAAAAAAAAAAAAAAAAAAAAGGATAAGCTAAGTTTTATCATGAAGAAACAATCAGATAAACCCAACTGAGGATCATCCTAAAAACAATGGACCTCAAAAAAAAAAAAAAACCAAACAATGGACCTCCATTCTTCAAAAGCATCAATGTTGGGGGACACATGGGTGGCTCAGTCAGTTAAGTGTCTGACTCTAGTTTGGCTCAGGTCATGATCTCAAGGTCGTGGGATTGAGATGCTCAGCATGAAGCCTGCTTGTCCTCTCCCTCTGCTCTTCCTCCCACTCATGTTCTCTGTCTCAAATAAATAAATAAAATATTAAAAACAAAAACAGGGGCACCTGGGTAGCTTAGTTGGTTGGGTGTCTGCCTTCAGCTCAGGCCATGATCTCAGGGTCCTGGGATCGGGCCCCTCATTGGGCTCCCTGCTCAGCAGGGTGCCTCCTGCTTCCTCTCCCTCTGCTGCGCCCTCTCTCTCGCTCTCTGTGGGTCAAATAAATGAATGGAGTCTTTAAAAAACAAAACCAAAAAAAATCAATGTCATGAAACACAAAGGCAGGCTGAGACATGGACCAGATCAAAGGAAACTAAAAACCCGTGAAAATTAAATGTGATGCATAATCTTGGATTCGATGATGAATTAGAAAAAAATTTTATAAAATACATTACTGGGACAATTTGTAAAATC
Organism: Martes martes; assembly: GCF_963455335.1. NCBI lineage: Eukaryota > Metazoa > Chordata > Mammalia > Carnivora > Mustelidae > Martes > Martes martes. The sequence goes on from NC_137906.1 coordinate 9,489,614, forward strand.
TAAATATGTTGTATATATTAGACATTTTTATTGTATTAATGTTTCATTTGCAAGATTTGGTCATTTTACAGAGGTTATATAAGAGAATGCCTCTGTCCTTTTGCATAATACATGCTAAAATTTAGTGTGACGCATACTAAAATGTTTAGGAGCTAAGGGTCATGATGTTGCAACTTACTCTCCAATGATTTACAAAAATGATAATAATAGCACAAATAATATGTATATACGTGTTTGGACTTACATACCTATATAAAAAAATGTGGCAGAATGTTTTTTAAAAAAGCTAAATCTAAGAGGGGAGAGTATGAGAATCCATATACTATTCTTGCAACTTTTCTCTAGGCTTGAATTACATTTAAAAAGTATATGTACTATATATATATACTATAATTCTAAAGTAATATATACCTGTTAAAGTATATATACCTATAATCCTAAAGTAAAATAAAACTTCTATGCTTGAGATTACCAAGAATTTCTATTAACTTCTGTGAATGGGACATCTTACATCTTTGCATGCTTCACAATATTTGCTTGAAAATGAACATTCTGAGGGGCACCTGGATGGCTCAGCCAGTTGGGCGTCTGACTCCGGATTTTGGCTCAGGTCATAATCTCAGGGTCATGAGATCAAGCCCTGTGTCAGGATCCTTGCTCAGTGGGGAGTCTGCTTGAGATTCTCTCTCTCCCTCTGGCCCTCCCCACCCCTGCTCTCTCACTCTAAAAATAAATAAATAATTATTTAAGAAAAAAGAAAATGAACATTTTGAATATTAGAATGTGTTAGCTTTGGGTTTTTGTTGTTGTTGCTTGCTGTAGGCTGTAGCTGATTGTTTAGAGACTTTTCTAAACTAATTTTGTGAAGTCTGTATTCTGGGTCCTATAGTCTCTGAAGTCTCTTGTTTCCTTAGCTGGCATGCAGCTAGCGTTCTGACAGAGATTTTCTTGAAGGCCCGGAGCCAAAAAGAGAGGGAGAGAAACTCTCTCTGTCTTTCCAAGTTGGCTTTGTGCTGGGGCCCCCATTTGAGACACTCAGGCCATTTACAACTCTACCTTAGGCTTCACTTTCTGCTTGCCCTGAGCCTAGAAAGCAGCCAGAAGTGGAAGTTTAGGGCTTTCTTGGACTTTTGTGAGCATATATCTAGAGTAGTATCTAGAGGAGTCAAATGGAGACAGAAAGTAGATGGATAGTTGCCAGGAGCCGGGGGGGAGGGGAATGGAGAGTTGCTGTTTAATGGGAATGGAGTTTCAGTTTTACAGGATGCAGAGTTCTGTGCGTACGTGGTTGTGATGATCGCATGGTGTGAATGTACTTAACGCCACTGAGCTATATACCCAAAAATGGTCCCAATGGTAAATTGTATGTTATGTGTATTTTACCACAATTAAAATATTATTGATGTTAATTACTGAGATTCTGGGCATCCTCTTAAATTTTGCTCCCCAGGCTCACGCTAGTGGGTTTGCATTTGCAGTCCTGTCTCAGTGAGACAGACCAGGTGACTGGTCCAGAACCCTGAAAGCTGCACCGCCAGTTTTGTTTCTTATCTGTTAGCGGCTGGAGAATCACAGAGGAGCCAGGAGCCCCTGATGTAGCTAAAGAATGTGGAGGAGCTTTGTGGAGTCCCTGTATGTTAGTCCAGGGCTCAGTTCCAGAAAGCACACGTTCCTGTATCTCAGTAGAGCAGAGACGAGTGAAAGGCAGATGGCCAGTGACCCTGAACAGAAAGCAGCAGTGTGTCCCCAGTTGTGCCCCCTTGGGCTGGAGAAGACGCTCCAGGGGCTTCCCCCATGCACAGCAGAAATAAGCAGAGGCTAAAGGACACCTTGGAACCCGCTCCCTGCCCGATGGTTCAGAGACTCAGCCAGTAAACCAGGTTGGCCACTTCTGGAAGTCCTTGGAAAAAATGAGCAGTTTCATATTGTTCATGGCTGGAATCAAGATGCATTTGTTCTCTTCTGAGTCTTGGGAATGACAAAGTCACTTCTGTGCCTCTTCCACTCCTCCGCTGTGCAGAGCCTTTGGCTCTACACAAACAGGGAAAAATCCAGCTGGGTTGGCCTCAAAGGAGGAACCACACCCACCACAGTAAACGGACTCCCGGCTAAGGCCCAGACGTCTCTTTTTGGAGGTTTTAATGAGAGAAACCTCTACGTCCTTACGCCCAGAAATCTCCTCTCTTGGGGGAAAAAGATTTGACTTAAGTGTTTTGCGAATTTTAATTTTTTTTCAAGTTCTCTTATATTGGAAGGACTAAGAAAGAATCCTTTTGATATTCTGGAAAAGAAACCAATTCAAACAAAGGTGAAATTGGGGTGACTGGCTGGCTCAGCTGAGGAACATGTGACTCTTGAGCTCAGGGTTGTGAGTTCAAACCCCACACTGGACATAGAGATTACTTAAAAAAAAAAAAAAAAAAGGAAGAAATGGATGTCCCATACCTGGAAATGTGGAATGAGTGGATAATATTTAATTTAAACCAAGAACCTGACAAGGGAACACTGGTTGCAGGTCCCCTCTAAACCAGCTCTACAGACATTTAAATGAGAAACACATTGGGCTCTCTACTGGGGTAGCCAAGTTTTGGAAACTTTTTCTTTCTTGCTTGAGGTTTCTTCGTTTCTCCTCTCCTCCTTTACCTCCATAAAGCTGTTTTTAAAATACACATTAATGGAGTGCCTGGGTGGCTCAGTGGGTTAAGCCTCTGCCTTCAGCTTGGGTTCTGATATCAGGGACCTGGGGTCGGGCTCTCTGCTCGGCGGGAGGTCTGCTTCCCCCTCTCTCTCTGCCTATCTCTCTGCCTACTTGTGATCTCTCTCTCTCTCTATCAAATTAATAAATAGAATCTTTAAAAAAACAAATGAATAAAATAAAATACACATTAAGGGCGCCTGGCTGGCTCAGTGGGTAGAGCTGGCGACCCTTCATGTCAGGGTTGTTATTATAAAGTAACTTAGGGGGGCGCCTGGGTGGCTCAGTGGGTTGGGCCTCTGCCTTCGGCTCAGGTCATGATCTCAGGGTCCTCGGATAGAGCCCCGCATCGGACTCTGTGCTCAGCAGGGAGCCTGCTTCCCCCTTTCTCTCTGCCTGCCTCTCTGCCTACTTATGATCTCTCTCTCTCTCTGTCAAATAAATAAATAAAATCTTAAAAAAAAATAAAGTAATTTAGGGATGTCTGGATAGCTTAGTAGTAGAGCATGGGACTCCTGATCTCAGGGTCATGAGTTCAAGCCCCGCATTGGGTGTGGAGCCTACTTAAAAAGTTAATCAATAATATATTTTACTCTTTAAGAGAAAAAAAAGTAGCAATTGTTCTCTTTTTAAAATAGAGCAAGCAAACCACACCATCATGCTCAGAGGTGTAATTCAAAGACGCTCCTGTGTTAAGGGCTGGAAAGAAGAGACGCCCCATCCCCACCACCTGATCTCCTCCTCGTCTGTGGCCCTTTGTGTTGTGCCTGTCACCTGTCCAAATCTCTTCAGATATGTGAAGAGGCTGGTACCTCCCTGAAAGGTGGGTCTGTTTTGTTCTCTGGCCTGTCCCAAGCCCTTAGAATGGTGCTTGTATATCCTGGAACGTCTGGTGTGTGAGTTATGACGATTATGCAAATATTTAGGAAATAAATTCGGGGAAGTGCTCTCAGAGTCACTGCGAAGAGAAAAACTTCAGAAGTGAAGCAACCTGTCCAGAATCCAGATTTCCATAGCAGAGCTTAAGTTTGTCTTTACGGAAGGCCCAGGATGGTCTGGGCTAGGCTCGGGAACTTAGGGAAAGGAGGGATGGTCAAGCTTGACCAGTCCGTCTCTGAGAGGAAGACTTGCGGAGTCAGTCCTGCCGGTCCCTTCTAGGAATGTGAACATAGGGAGGGAGACAGGCCACAGATCAGATCCCCAGGTCATGTTTGTGTTCTCCAAGTAGGACTCTGACTCCAGCTAAGATCCCGGCAGGCTTCCAGACACGCTCCTGGGAAAATGACTGATTTTCAGCAGCGTTTCCTTATGTCTGCTCCCGCCACATTCCCTGAGTAGGTAGAGATTCCCCCCACCCGCCCCACCCCACCCCACCCCCACCCAACCCCCACCCAACCCCCAACACCACCCCCCACCCCACACCACCCCGCCCCACCCCCCCGCCCCACCCCGGCGCCAGCCAGTTCAGAGGATGCTATTCTATCAAAGGAAATCCCCCCCTCCCACCTCACATTCCTTCTGAGCAAAATCTGTTCTTGGATGTGCTGGAACCTGAAATCCTGCAGAAGAGTCAAGACCAGCAGCGGTGCTGGGAAGGACTCCCGGTCTCTCAAAATCTCCTGGGAGGGGCGGGATGTTTCTGAATGGTGAAGGCAAGTATTTCCCGGAGGCATCCTCCCCTCCTGTTTACCGACTGTTTCACCTTACTGGGTACATCTCCTAACGAAAGGACCAGAAGCCCAGAGAACTCCCAAACCCAGAGAACCCCAAACCATCTGGTTGCCTGGATCGCAAACGTTGAACTGTGAAACTGAGAAGTGAGGTAATGACCCTATGTTAAACACACAAGGAGGATCTGGAGCTTGTGTCCGTGACCTCACAGTAACACATCTGACTGGTGCAGAAGGTTGCACCTTCACATCTCTTTGGCTTCAAAGCAGGTGCTATGCTGTCAATTCCAGGATTTCATCAATTATTGAGATCTTTAAAAAGCACGACTACAGCGGGGACTGGCTGGCTGGGTGGATGGGGCTGGGACTCTTGATCCCTGGATCCTCAGATCAAGCCTCACGTTGGGTGTAGACAGTGCTCTTTAAAAAAAGAAAAATATTGGGGGTGTCTGGGTGGCTCAGTGGGTGGCTCAGTGGGTTAAAGCCTCTGCCTTCAGCTCGGGTTGTGATCTGGGGTCCTGGAATCGAGCCCCACATCTGGGCTCTCTGCTCGGTGGGGGGCCTGCTTCCCTCTGTCTCTGCCTCTCTGCCTACTTGCGATCTCTGTCAAATAAATAAATAAAATGTTAAGAAAAAGAAAAATACATCTATAGAGGATGCTTGCTTTTTTTTTTTTTTAAGCTCAGCCAAGGACAAACTTTTTTTTTTTTTTTTCTCACCATAACACATACCCTCCCCAGTAAGGGACAGACTTTTAAACTGAAGGGCGAGTGAGGCTGATGCAATGAAAACTTAATCCTGGTAAATCCACCACCTCTCCATTTCCTCTGGCCTGTGCTTCCCCTGTTCTCAGGTCAGGGTAACTATTTTGTGTCTGAAACTGGATTGTTTCAAATCCCTATTGGAGGGATGCATTTAAATGAATCTTAAATTTGAGCGCATGGCTGGCTCAGTCCCTGCTCATGTGACACTTGATCTCGGGGTCCTGAGTTCAAGCCCCACACTGGGCATGGAGCCTACTTAAAAAAAAAAAAAATCCTAAATTAAAAATTGGGAAATGCCAGGGTAATTTCCGCTTTCAGAAAGTTCAAGAATGGCATCCTCGACATAATAAATTTCTAATCAACCTCACAGTAAATTTCTAATCAACCTCACAGTATCTTCTTTAACCACAATGTTCAGGGGCCTTTTTTTTTTTTTTTTAAGATTTTATTTATTTATTTTAGAGAGAGAGACAGCATGAGCGGGAGGGCAGAGAGGGAGGGAGAGAATGACTCTAGGCTGCGCTCGGAGCCCCACGCGGTTCTCGATGCCAGGACCCCGAGATCATGACCTCGGCTGAAACCGGCTCTGCCACCCAGGCGCCCCTGCTCAGGGGCCTTTGACAGTAAGCGCAAACCACGAAAATTCCGGGAGTGGGGGTGGGGGAGAATTGGGAAACCGACATCTCCCTCAAGGTCACACAAATATCGACCAGGGACATTGTGCCATGTCCATCTAGCGACCCAATTAAAAAAAAGCAAAAAGCTTTTTAACAAAGTCACCTCGTGCCCTCTTTTAATATCCTATCTGAAGCATAATCCTGATAAGGATACGAACAGAAAGGTTTAAACAGAAAAGCCTCAGCCGTGACCCCGACGTGATTCGAACACGCAACCTTCTGATCTGGAGTCAGACGCGCTACCGTTGCGCCACGAGGTCCTGCAAGCAGGCTCGTTTGTTGTCTTTAAATGACGTCCATCGCAGCAGGTGTCAGGTGCAACGTTTAAGGTTTTTTTTTTTTTACGCCGCCCGTATTTCGACTTGGAATTGACTCTGAGCTCTTTGCCCCTCCTAAAACGGGGCTATTCAAAGCAAAATATAAATGTGAATGAAGCAAGCAAGCAGGGAGCTCAGGGCGCGGGAGGGTACTCGCGCTCGGATTCGGGAAACCCTCCACCCCAAGGCTTTTAGGGAGCGAGGTATGGGAAGCGTCTGGAAAACGTCAGTTGCAACTCCCAGGGAAGGCAGGAGTGGGGGCGTCTGGGATCCAAGTTCTCAGCAGGCGAAGCACCATGGGGATTTGCACCCTGGTCACGCCTATGGAGGATTACCTCCACTTTCCAAAAGGAGCACTTAGAAGTTTTTTACTTTTTGCTTAAACACATACACACACACACACACACACACACACACACACACACACACACACACATTCATTGTAGAAACCTCATCAGATAGGAAAGCAAACAAAAAACTAGGGTAAGGAGTGTCGAGCACCTGCAGACACCAGGCTCTGTACATGTTGCCACCTGATGTGATCTCTTGGGTTAAAGAGCAACGGATAGTGGAGGGTAGAGTAAGGCTTCATGGTTGGGATGTGCAGTGTGATCGTGGATAATAGGATTTTGGTAGCAGCGCTCTGTTCACTGATGGCGCTGAGTGAACGGAGAGGACCTGACATCAGGGAGATTCTGGACCCAGGAGCCATGTGACGGCCAGGTGTCCCCGCCCTGGGCATCATACAGGCTTCCTGGGTGAAATACCAAGGCTGATCTTGCCTCATCGTTGCTGGTGTAAGGAGAAAACCTTCCACTTCTGAGTTTTAGGATTCGCGGAACACAATGATGATCTTGAGTTGGGATCAATGAATAGTTTATGGATAGTTGCTCATTCCTCCATCATAGGCATACCCAGTCAGGACTAGCGCTGTTCGGGGACGCTTTAGACTGAAGATTTGAGGTCTCCGGTTCAAGACTGCCTTTCAGCATGGGCTTTACTTTTTACCTGTGTATCCAGGCCTCCTGGAGGACAATGAGAAGGTCTCATTCCGTTTATGAAAGAGCACCGACAGCAAAGCTTCTACTGAAGGTGCTGCAGTGAATTTGCTATAGTGACAGAAGAACCAGCCTTCACTCTGCTGGCATTTCTCAGAGCTTGGACCCAGCCATTCAAAGCGGCCTCAAGAACAAAAGTGCCAGGGTGCCTGGGTGGCTCAGTGGTTTAAGCCACTGCCTTCAGCTCAGATCATGATCTCAGGGTTGTGGGATTGAGCCCCGCATCAGGGCTCTCTGTTCAGCGGGGAGCCTGCCTCCCCTGCTTCTCTGCCTACTTGTGATCTCTCTGTCAAATAAAAAATATATAGATCTTAAAAAGAAGAAAAGTACCTTTTTATTATTTCAATAACATATTGTATTTTCCAAATACAGCAAGTGATACTGATTTTAAACAGAGGAGATAGAGTTATGAGATGTAAAAGATGTACAGATCTATATCCTTTTAATGGGAATTGATTTTAAAGTAACAGAACAGTAGGGGCACCTGGCTGGCTCAGCGGGTAGAGTGCAGGACTCCTGATCTCAAGGCTGTTAAGTTCGAGCCTCACTTTGGGTGCAGAGACTACTTAAAAATAAAATCTTTTAAAAAATTAACAGTGAAGTGAGCACCTCCAAGACACAGAGCTGGGGATCATCTCTCTATCTAAAATGAGGGATTCTCCCCAAGCTCCACCCCGAGTGTTTGGATTTCTGTTTACCCCAGGGAGACCCCTAACACTGAATGCCCTCTTAGGAAGGGATCGCCTAGTGGGCATGAAGTTGCCAACCACCTTGACAGCTCACCTTGAAGCCCACCTTGACAGCTCTTTGTGGCCTCAGAGGATTCAGGGGTATTGGCGGCAGAGATGCGATACTCTTTCTTTCATTCTCTAGTAGTCTTACATTAAAAGAAGAGGGAAGAGGGCAAATGTGTTAAAACAAAAAATTCTCTTTTACTCAACAGTCACAATGGAAAACTGCTACCATTGGTTTCTCAAAAAACTGCATTTTTTAAGTAAAGATTTTATTTATTTATTTATTTATTTATTTATTTATTTATTTGATGGAGAGAGATCAGAAGTAGGCAGAGAGGCAGGCAGAGAGAGAGGGGGAAGCAGGCTCCCCGCAGAGCAGAGAGCCCGATGCAGGGCTCAGCTCGATGCTCCATCCCAGGACCCTGGGACCATGACCTGAGCTGAAGGCAGAGGCTTTAACCCACTGAGCCACCCAGGCACCCCAAAAAACTGTATTTTTATTGGAACAAAACCACAGTACCTCCCTGGGCCTGACCTGGGAAGGCTGGGCTCTGCCATGTGCCAAGCAGCTTGGTGCCTGCACCTATGGGTAAATTTTTGGGAGGCTTTTTAGGACAGACATGACGCAATTTGAGTATCACTCAGATTTAAAATGTACACCCTGTCCTAAAATGTCATTGAAGTAGGGACCTCCAGACACATAGCCCAACCCTTGCCACCCCCCCAACAAGAATTCAGACTTGACCTTGATGCTTACATGCCAGGACAAGACATCTTGCCTTGTTCCTGATTTTATGGAGAAAGCATCCAGTCTTTCACCTTGATGTATGATGTGGCTTTAGGTTTTCATAGTTTACATGAAAAACTAGATATTCTCCCTTAGGGAAAGGGCAGTGTCTGTGGGTCTTAAGGCTTGGGATCAATTTTCAGGGGTTTCCTGGGAATTTAATACATGATTATCTTTTTAAAGATTTTATATATTTATTTGACAGAGAAGGAAGTGGGAGAGGAAGAAACAGGCTTCCCCACTGAGCAGGGAGCCCAAAGCAGGGCTCGATCCCAGGGCCCTGGGAGCAGGTCCTGAGCCGAAGGCAGCCACTTAATGGCTGAGCCACCCAGGCGCCCCACATCCATCAGCTTTGATGGAGAAGGAAAGATGCTGCATGAGCCTGAGCACGTAGCGTTTCCTTTCTTTTTCTTTCTCCTCCTCTTGCCGACCCAGAACGTCTAACCACAGTGCTCATTAGGGCTCTGATTTTTTTGTTGTTGTTGTAAGATTCTACCTACACTTTCCTCTCCGGTTTATGCCACATGCAACGAGGACTTGTCACGATTCAGCCTCTTCAAGGTCCATCCAGCCCCTTGCCCACCTGACTCCTCCTATTCTCCTCTGGATTGGGAAGAGGTCTGCATCTTTCTCACTCTGGTGTTCTCCAAACAGACTACTGCGGACAGCACTTTCATAACCCGGCTTCAGTTTCCCTTGTCAGCCAAGTTTTCTGAGATGTCACATAATGCTGGGTCATTGGCTCATACTGGTCTCCATGCTGGTGATGCCCTTCCTCCACCAGCTGGTATTTCCTTCCAAAGCCAGTGGGGCTCAGCATGGTGTTTCCCTGATTTTTCTTCGGCTTCCTCAAGGGTAGAGGAAATACACAGGGGTGAGAAGCTGGAACCCAAAGTCTATGCCTGAGACTCAGAAGAGGAGCAGTGGGCCAGAGTGGTTCCCTCTGTAGAGGGAACCAGAAAAGGCTCCAGAAAAAGGTCTCCAGAAAAGAAGGGACCAACAGGACAGAACCTGGAGGGCCTTGGCTGGGCGACAAGACTGTGTCCAATACAGGCTCTGGTGACCTGGGCTCTTATTCCCTACCCCACCCCGCAGTCCTCAGCTGAGGCTCGGGACAGGTTACAATGGGACTTGGTGTTAGTCCCCATCCCCAACTGACTCTCACAGAGAAGTCATCCTTGGCGGGAAAATCGAGGCTAGACAGCAGATTTGCAGTTCAGGACTCTCTGGACCTCCATCGGAGTTCTGCCTCTTTCCAGTCCTAACCTCCTCGCTCCCGCTCCCCCTTCCCCGCCCAGAGGACGACGCGGGCAGCACGGAGACCTGGGGGAACTCAGCGGGCCTCAGGATCCTGCCACCGACAGCCGGTGCAGTGGCATTCACCTTCCTTGCTCCTTGGCGGTTTTCGTGCAGTGCCCCTCCTGGTGCACCCTTCAAGATTCCAAGACCAGGGGCGCCTGGCCCGCTCAGTCAGAGAAGCATGCGACTCTTGATCGTGAGTTCCAGCCCCACTTGGGTGTAGAGATCACAAACACACAAATACATAAATAAACTTAAAGGAAAAGAAAAAGATTTCAAGACCAGCCAGGTGCAAAGGCAACGTCGCTGTGCCCCCTGTGCGCTTGCTCCCTTCGCGGCGGAACCTCCTTCTCATCCTCAGCTGGGGCGATTTGGGCCCACAGGGGACTGTCTGCTCCCCTGTCCGCCCCGCATCTGGGAAAGGGAGAGAGGTAAGCGGCTGCGCCTTGGTGTGGCGAACACCCAAGTTCGGGGCTGTAACACTCTCCCCCAGGCGGAGGGCGGCAGCTAAGTTCTCGTCCACCCTCCCCTCCCTTGCGCTGGGCCACCCCTGCCTCCCGGGCGCAGATCGCGGCAGTTCTCGGGTGGGAGCGCGCCCCCAGCCAGGCGCTAGCCCCATCAGCAGCCGCGTCCGGCTCCCCTCGGCTCCTCCCAGGCTCCCTCCGGCCCCGGCAACCCCAGCCGAGCTCCTGCCCGAGTGAGAAGGAACGCAGGGTGGAGTCCTCCAGGCGAATCCCCCGGACCCCTTCCTCTTGTGCATGGAAATGGTTTCGTGCGTCCTGCACTCTTCAAAGTTCATTTCAATTTTCGCTTCGGGCGCTCGTTGACCCAGGACGGTGTCTGGGGGTATAACTGAGGCTTAGACGGAGCTTACCTCCAGTTTTGGCCTGCTGATCCCAAGCATCCGGAGTCGGGGGAGACCCTTGCCCTTGCACCGAGGTCTATAACTCCCGCGCTCCGGGAATGGACCTTCCTTGGTGGCATCTGAGCCCCCACCAGTGGCGCAGGAACCCGGCAGAGCTTCCCGACCTAACGCAGGGCGCGGCGCGTTGTCCTCCCTACTCTCCCTCCGGAGTCCTCGTCTCTTTCACAGAGTTGATTGGTTTGTCCTCAGCGGGTGCCACGCCAGGTCCGAGGGTCTGATCCAAGGTCGCAGCTCGGAGGGGAGAGCCTGGGGGCGAACAGCGCTTGTCTTCCGGGGAGGCTCTGGAGCTGCTGGCTCGCGCGAATTGGAAAGCAGGGGCTGGAGTCCGATGCGCGCGCGGCTCAGCAGCACGAGGAAAGGAGCGGCTGGTGGCCGCTGCGTCCCCTCCTCCTCTTCCCCGGCTCCACCCCGCCACCTGTGGGGGACGCGTGGGGGACGCAAGCGTCGCCCGAGCCCGAGCCCACCGTGCAGACCTCCGGAGCCTGGAAGGCCCCAGACAGAGTCCGGAGGCGAGCGCCGTGATGACCACTCCCTCGGGTGGAGGGCTGAGGGCCGGAAGCCAGGATTTTATACATACAAAAGCCAAGGTTTCAGTTAATGAACGGGGTGGGGGGGTGCCCCTTATTCCAGAGATACTTGTACTCCGCAGGACAGGAACAGCTTCAAGTGCGTTCCCCAGCAGGCACTATTAATACCTTTTCAGAACCCAGAGACCAAGGAAAACTAGCCATGCGGTAAGAACTGCGTTTTTATCGCAAAGCTCTGTGCTTTTCATCGTGGGAAGTCTCAGGATTGTTCCTGACAGTTACACTTCACAGCTCATCACAGATCGTTGGGGGAATTGATGAAAATTTATATGTATAAAAGAGTAGACTATCATTCCGTGATATATACATTTATCAAATCATTATGTTGTATATCTTAAACTAATTCAATGTTATAGGTCTGTCAGAAATAATCCATGTGCAGGAAAAAAAAGAGAGATCACCCGTTCCACCGGTCTACTTGTACAAACACGTCCACTCTAAGACAAGGCATCCTCTTAGATAATCCCCATTGATGTGAGGGAGGGCTTTGAAGTTTTCTCCTATAGGTCTTGTACATATTTTGTTAGATGTATACCTAGGTATTTAGTAGTTTTGGGTGTTAATGTAATGTAAATGATATTGTGTGTGTTTTTTTTTTTATTTTATTTATTTATTTGACAGAGACCACAAGCAGGCAGAGAGGCAGGCAGAGAGAAAGGAGGAAGCAGGCTCCCTGCTGAGCAGAGAGCCGGATGTGGGGCTAGATCCCAGGACCCTGAGATCATGACCTGAGCCGAAGGCAGAGGCTTTAACCCACTGAGCCACCCAGGCGCCCCGATATTGTGTTTTTAATTTCAAGTTCCTTTGGTTTATTATGGAAAGCAGCTGAGCTTTGTATATTAACCTTGTACCTGCGACCTTACTATTAATCACTTACTAGTTCCATGAATGTTGTTGATTCTTTCTGAATTTCTACATGGATGATCATGTCATCTGCAAATAATGACAGTTTTACATCTTTCTTCCAAATTTGTATACGTTGCCTTATTGCATTAACACGGACTTCTGGTGCCGTGTTGAAAGGGAGTGGTGAGAGGGGACATTCTTGCCTTGTTCCTGATCTTAGTGGGAAAGGTTCTAGTTTCCCTTCATCGAATATGATGTTGGCTGGAGATTTTTTAATACATAATCTTATTCAAGATGAGAAAGTTTCACCCTGTTCCTAGTTTACTGAGAGTTTTTATCATGAGTGGGTGTTGGATTTTGTCCAACACTCCACAGTGTTTTTTGGATTTGTCCTGCATGTACACCACACACAGGTTGGTCTGGGACCTGAGTTATTTGCTTGCTCTAGTTCAGTTCTCAAAACCTTTGATATGCAGTTTAGGGTCAGAGCCACACACTGTCAGATTGGTATTGAGCCCAGAGTTTGTACAGAACTGTAGGGGATCCTAAAAAATACAACCTTACTAAAAGAAAATTTTAAATGAAGAAAACACCAAAGCGCCATCATTTAACAAGTATATTTTAATATTCCCTTCAGATATTATCCACTTGTAAGAATTTTGTCTTAAATAATTATTTAAAAATCATAAATACCATTTTGGGGCACCTTGCTGGGTCAGTCACCGGAACATGGGACTCTTGATCTCCGAGTTGTGAGTTCAAGCCCCATGTTGGTTGTGGAGCCTACTTTTAAAATAAATAAATTAGTTAAACAAACAAACAAACAAACAAATAGATATCATAAATACCATTTCAGAATCTATTTTACTTAAGTATTACATCTTCCATTTTGCCTAATCCTTTCAATTACAACTTTAAATATTGCATCTTGTTCCATCAAAGGTACTATGCCAGTATCTTAATTATCTCAATTATTACATAATTATTGCTTCCCCAGTACAGAATTAAATTTATAGTACCCAGAGCGCCTGAATGGCTCAGTTGGTTAAGCGGCTGCCTTCGGCTCAGGTCATGATCTCAGGGCCCTGGGATCAAGTCCCGTGCTGGGCTCCCTGGGAGCCTGCTTCTCCGTCTTCCCCTGTCTCCCAGCTTGTGCTTCTCACTCTCTCTGTCAAATAAATACAATCCTAAAAAAAAAAAAAAAAAAAAAAAAACTTTACAGTATCTAACTCCAACTCTCACATGTAGAGTTCTGTTTACACAAACATCACATCTGGAAAATGTCCCAATCGATTTCTCAGCACTAATTCCACGAGAAAGTACATTCTTTGATAGTTTTGAAAACTTTTTTTCAAAACTTTCCACCCTGGGAAGTGTCAGGGCTCTTGTGGGTGACTTAACAATCACATTCTAGTATGAAATGAGATCACTTCACCAGGTCCCTATAACCTTAGAGCCCGTCATCCCCCCTCCAAAACACACAGCCTGTCAATTCCAATCCCTAGCACCCTGGGGCCAGCAAACTCAGCTCGGTGAGTTGCCTCTGCCCGTGAGCTGAGAGTGACAGGGACAGATTCTTCTGGAGAATTACCATTTAATTCTATTTACATCACTTCTTTAGGTTCCTGTGATGGACTATATGTTTGTATCTTCTAAAAATTCATGTGTTGAGGGGCATCTGGGTGGCTCAGTTGTTGAGCCCCCGACTCTTGTTTCAGCTCAGGTCATGATCTCAGGGTGGAGAGGTTGAGCACCTCTTTGGGCTCTGTCCTGGGGCCGGGCCGGGGGGGGGGGTAGGGGGGGCGAGTTTGCTTGAAGATTCTCTCCCTCTGCCCCTCCCCCCACTCTCTCGTGTATGCTCTCTCTCTCAAATAAACAAATATATACATATATATATTTTAAAGATTTTATTTATTTGACAGACAGAGATCACAAGTAGGCAGAGAGGCAGGCAGAGAGAGAGGGGGAAGCAGACTCCCCGCTGAGCAGAGAGCCTGATGTGGGGCTGGATCCCAGGACCCTGAGATCATGACCTGAGCCTAAGGCAGAGGCTTTAACCCACTGAGCCACTCAGGTGCCCCTAAAGATTTTATTTATTTGACAGACAGAGACAGCGAGAAAGGGAACATAAGTAGGGGGAGTGGGAGAGGGAGAAGCAGACTCCCCACCCAGCAGGGAGCTCGATACGGAACTCAGTCTTGGGATTCCAGGATCATGACCTGAGCCGAAGGCAGTCTCTTAACCAACAGAGCCACCCAGGTGCCGGTATTTCTCCATTTTTATACACATTCACACCTTCCTTCCCCATTACCAATATTGATCCCTTCATCACTTAAAAATTTGATATTTTGTACCACTTTTCTTGCTTTTCAGTTGTGTTTTCAACATCATTCCTTGTCTACAACACTGTCTCTTAAATTCTCTTTATAATGTGTTATATTTGTGTTGATTTCCATTTTTAATTTTTTCAACCACCTTTTACAACTTATTTCTATGTTCCCTCATCTCTCATTTTGTCTTCATGACTTATGGTATAAATTTCATTTCTAATCTTTGTGCCTTTTAAGAGAGGGGTGACTGGGTGGCTCCGTTAGTTAAGTGTCTGACTCATGATTTCAGGTCATGATCTCAGGGTGGTGAGATCCAGACCCACATCAGTCTCCATGCTGGGCATGGAGCCTGCTTAAGATTCCCTCTCTCCTTTTCCCTCTGCCTCTCCCTCTCTAAAAACCCCAAAAAACAGAAAGAAAAAACAAAAGAACACTTGTTAATGGGTAATGATGCCTCCTACCCGCACACCCCCACCCATTGCTGGTGACTACTTGTTGAACTTATCAGGACCAGAGAAGAAATTTTCCAGCAACTCATGAACATGCCATCCAAAGCCACCTCAGAGAGCACGGGTTTGTTTGTTTGGTTTGGTTTTAAGAGAAGGAAGGAAAGAAAAGCTATTTCATTTTTTTAAAAGATTTTATTTATCAGAGAGAGCTCACACAAGCAGGGGGAAAAGCAGAGGGAGAAGCAGGCTCCCTGCTGAGCAAGGAGCCTAATGTGGGACTTGATCCCAAGACCCCAGGACCATGACCTGAGCTGCAGGCAGATGCTTAACCGACTTACCACGCAGGTGTCCCAAGAAAAGGTATTTCAAATGAATTAAACTTCTATGAGGAAACAAATATCAACAAAGTGTATCTCTGCCCCAGTGCGGAGTCCAGTTTCTTGATGGACCTATGAAGGGAGTAATTTGCAGCCCTCTTGCCGAGGGCATGGATCATGGCACTCAGCCTCTAGCCCAGAGTGTTCACATCCTGCTCCAAGGACAGCAAGATGGTGGGGTTCACCCCTTCCTTGTCCCTGTTTTCTTCTGAAGGTGAATGGCTGAGGCTTAGAAATCATGGGTCTTAGGGAACCCTGTGCATGGTGACTCCAGAGTGTGTTGACAGTCCTGGTTTTTCCCATAACCACAAATCCTTATTTATTTATTTATTTCCACAAATCCTTTTTTTTTTTTTTTTTTAAACACTTAGGCTCTTTCCTGAATAGGGAAGAAAACGGTGGAATCCGAGAGTTCCTTGAGGCAGGCAGTTCTCGTGCCACTGTCTGCTGGTGCCGGCTGCATTGGACCCCTACTTTAGAGAAGGAAATTCAGGGAGTCGAAGCGTCCTGTCCAAGTCAGAATTCCTTAACCAGGAATGGTTATCGTGGCCTTTTCGGGGGGAAAAAAAAAATGATGGTGAGGCATCATTGTGTTTGGAAAAGTGGAAGGAATAAGGGCTGGAGCTGTGTACCGCTAGGGTCTTGCTTCTTTCTGTCTTCAGAGCCCAGGCCAGAGCTGGGACACATATCTTAGGCCCTTGTAATCTCCCACAACAATTTGAAGGCGACAAAGTAAGAAAGCCGGGCTGCTCTTTTCTCCTTACTTCCCATCTTTACGTCCCTTCCAGTCTCCTCCCTCCTAGGATGGAAAGTTCAGGCTGAGCCCTACCATCACCACCCGGTCCCCCTTCCCCGTAACCCTCCGTCTCCATCTCCCCCTATCTCTGCAGAATCCTGGGGCTTTGCCCTCCGGGGTCTTGCCCTTCACCCTATGGTGCACTTGGAGCTCCAGACTCGCGGCAGCCGCGACCTGCTTCCCATAAACCTCTGCTCCCCGGCCGACGGGGGCGCCTGCTCCCTACCCAGGAGTCCTTGCGCGGCCCGGCGAAGCGGACACCCAGGACTCCAAGATGGCGTCAGTCGGTGAGTACTTGTACCCAGTTAAGGTTGCAAGGTTGAAGGCAGGACCCGTGTTCCGGAATTCGGGGCTCAGAGCTACACTGGGACGGGAGGGGGCTGCGGAGCCGCCCGCCCTTCGCTCAGGGCCTTCCCTATGGCCTCATCAGAGGTGCACCGAGCCTTTTGTCTAGAGCCTTTCACCGTTCGACCCTTCTCCGCTCGCTCAGCGGCGCAGCTCACCTGCCCAAGGGCCGCGTCTCTTGGCTGTAGCGGCGGGAGTGAGGGCAGCCGGAGGACGCGTCTGCGAGCTGGGGACTGCACCACCTCCGGCCACTCTTCCTCCTTGCTGAATAATATTGACCCCGTCGTAGCCCAGGCGCTTTGCATTTGAACCCTACGCGCAGCTTCTGCCCTTCTTAAACAAAGCTGAAGCTCACATAAAGCTCCGGGAGGAGCGAACGCCTAGGACGGTGCCTGAGACCACGTCAGGTTGGACGCGTATGTGTGGAATATGCGTTGAATAGGCTTAGAGAGGTGAGGTGACTTACTCAAGGTCACGACTAGTGAGAGGGCTGTGCTGAGATGCAAACCTAGGAATCTGGGACCCCTTGGTAAACGGAGTTTAAATCGCAAGGATGGCCTTACGATCTGCAGGTTTTTCAGTGACATGCGTGAGTAAATCTACACTTACCGGACTGTGCACTCTGATTTTTTTTTAAAGTACGGAAACCATGTTTTAGTCCTAGCGCCTCTCAGTAGCCTTGTCAGTAAGCCTCTGTCTGGAACATTGATCCCATATTAAAGATGAAAATAAGAGTCAGCAATGTGTGTGGCCTGCCTGAGGCAGAGTTTTGATTAACGCGTGTGTTTTACCCAATTTCTGTATTCCTTTTTTTAAAGATTTTTATTTATTTATTTGACAGAGAGAGAGAGACCACAAGTAGGCTGAGAGGCAGGCAGAAGGAGAGGGGGAAGCAGGCTCCCCACTGAGCAGAGAGCCCAACGTGGGGCTCCATCCCAGGACCCCAAGACCATGGCCCGGGCGGAAGGCAGAGGCTTAACCCACTGAGACACCCAGGCGCCCCTCAGTTCTTATATTTTTAATATCAGCCTGGAGAAATGAAGAGGGGATCAGAAAAGATGAAAATGGTGCTATTTTTCCCATCTGCAAAAAATTGGCATGAGAATAATAATCAGCGGTGATTGTGTTGTTTAAACAAGAGGACATGTGAAAAGGAGGCATTGCAACTCAGCATCACTTCAGTAGGGAGAAGTGATGAGCACTGTGGACGAAGGATTATTCTCGAAACACTGCCTGGCCTGCTGTTAAGAGTACTTGTCATCTCAGTTTCCACTCTGTGACCTTTGAGCAGGGTCATGCCATGGTTGGCCCATTCAGCATCACCCTAGGTGAAGGAGTTGAACTCCAAGTCCCTGAAGTACTCACAGTCTTTTAGCTGGTGTCTTTCGCCAGAGCATAAAGCCACTAGTTTATTAGCAAGTAAAGTGATGGAAATACGAATTAACAGCAGTAGATGAGATTCGGTCAGCAAACTATGGCCAATGGGTTAGATTTCCTGTGATGTTTTTTATGGCGTGTGAAATAGAATGGTTTAAAAAAAAAATGTTACAGAAGCTCTTTACTCTATGGCCGATCCCTAGGCTGGATTTAGCACCCAGAAGACATTAGCATTTTCTTGCCTCTCCATATAGGTGGACAGTATGCTTTTTTTGAAGTCACAAAATCAGACCAGGGAGCCACCTACTCTCCAAAGAACATGCGGTCCTTTCTCAGCCTTCACTGGAAGTCTGTTGTGACTACGAACTGAGTGTGGGGTTGCTCCCGCCTTCACATAGCTCATAGACAGAAAGATAATTTCCATTTACATAGTACCTACAGCCAATTACCAAGGTGGCTGTGTTCTTTTTTTTTTTCTTTTCTTTTAAGATTTTTGTTTATTTGACAGCAGGAGACCACAGGCAGGGGGAGCAGCGGAGGGAGAAGCAGGGAGCTCAATGAGGGGCTCAATCCCAGAACCCCAAGATCATGACCTGAGCCAAAGGCAGATGCTAACCGACTGAGCCACCCATGTGCCCTGATGGCTGCTCTTCTTAACTTTATTTTACAAAGGAAACTGAGGCACAGAGGGCAGGAACTTGTCCCAGGGCGCACAGCAGCAAAATGGCACTGAACCCAGAATGCGTGACTCCCCCAAGTCTGCCCTGTTTACCACTGCCCTCTACTAGTGGGAGCCAGTGAGTGCAGAGGGGTGTGCGGCACTGCGGGAAGTGTTGCGGGGAGGGTTCCAGTTCTGCTGCTGAGGACTGAAGTCTTTGTCTTCCATTAAGAGACACAGTCTTGGAAAAAGTGTAGATGTGTCTCTGACCAATCTGTTGATCTCTCAGAGTTTTACGATGGTGCTGTATTTGGCTCTCCTTGGGCCCAATGTGAATTTTTTCCCCCGTCTTTATAAATTTCTTAGTTTTTGTTAAGGAAACCCTCTTTATATGTCTAAATATACAGAAAAGTGAATTTTAAATTGTTGGCTGCTTTCTCCGGTGATGTGCCAAGGCACCATGCCAGCCTCTGAATGTGGTCGTGAGAGTGCAGAGTATGTTTTCATAAGTTTGTGGGATCAGAAGTGACCTGATATATATATATATTTTTGAGTTACCAGCCTTATCAGTAAAAAGTACTTTGACTTAAAACAGTTTCTTTTGTATACCTCCCCCAACATAGTCCCATGATTAAAAGCATTTTTAAACCTTTTATTATGGACAATTTCAAAGGGAAGGGAAGCAGTAATGTAATGAACACTTTAGACTCATTACCCAGGGTCAACAGTTAGCAACATTCGGCCCTTCTAGTTCCATCTCTACTTTTGTCCTGAACTCCCCACCGTGTGGCCATATTTAAAGCCAGTTGGTTTTAGAATCACATGTTTGCACTCCTCACTGCATGCGAGAAGGCTTCGGGACTGTAGCAAAGGTACTGACTATGTTCTTGTTCAAAAAGAAACATGGTATAGTTATTCTTGGACTGTGGCCATCTGAACCAAGTGAAGACAAAACTGGCCTGTAAAAATGTGTACTTGTTAAACTTTTCTAAGAATAGCATGGAGAGGGTGACAGAGAAAGGTATAGGCCATTCTCTAATGACATGATCGTGTGGTATTGCTATCATTGACACTAACCTCTCCAACAGAGATTTGGAACATATCCCGAAATTCATTTGAGACTATCTCATATGGAAAATACCACCACACTAATGACATCACAGTTTTGTTTGTAAAGGAACTAAAGGGTGCAATTAATCCCTAAAGTCCTGCTGCTTAAAATGTCCTTAGGTTTGGTTTGTGAGCCATTTCTTTGTCTACTTCTGTCTTTTTCGTTTGTTTCACATAGACCGTAATGACATTTCAACAAGAATAATAGAAAAGTTCACAGTTCCGAGTACCGTTCCAAAAGCTTTTACATAGATTCTCATGTAGTGCTTGGAGTAAGCCATTTCACAGACAAGGAAACGAGCTCAGTTTAGGAAGTCATGCTAGTGCTTGAGGTGAGGTGGGCAGGGAAGGAGGCCTTTTAGGGAATGGCATTTAAGTTGAGCTGGTTGTGCGGTGATCTAAGAGCACGGCACATACAAAGGCCCTCAGGTAAAGAAGCAGAAAGGGGTCTGGTGGAAGTGTGGTAAGCCTGCTAAGATGAGTGGGTGAGATGGTTGTCTGGCGATATAGTATGTTGGCTCCTGAGAACAAGGCCCCTGTCTGCAGTCAGTGCTGTAGCCACTTGGTGGAGCCCATTGCCTGGTATACAGTAGGTGCTCCATATTGTTGGCTTGAGACCAGATAGAAGGTTCAGGCCTGCTTATTTGGGACAGACAGCCTAAACCGTAACCCTCAACCTATGTCTGTAGATCTTAGGCTTGTGCCCCCACCTGTCCCTTGTGGCCTCTTGACAAACACTGGATCTGGTCCATTTGGGCCAATGTCTGGTTCTCCAGGTAAACCGCAGCAGATGAGAAGCTGCCATAAAGCTGTGTATTTCTGTTTATGGCCCAACCACCCCGCCCTTGTTAAGTGTTGGGAGATGTCATAAGGTCTGTGGGGGTCCCTTCAGTGAGGCTGGTCCTTACCGAGCCTTAAGTCTTTCCTTGGTTCCCCAAAATGGAGAAGAAACCTTTCTTTGAGTGATTTGGTCTGAGTCCGTCTGTGGTTGGTAATCTTTAAGAAAGGACAATAGTCTTTGACTCCTTGCCTTAAAGAAGGTACCTGCCCAGCAGCTTTTTAAAGTTGATCTCTGTGGGAAGGATGAGAAAGGAGACTATTCTCTCCTTATGAGCATCTGAACATTCACAGTTCTGCTCCCTCCGGTCCCCTTCCTAATTTACTCTTAAGCCAAGATAATTATGATATAGCCTCGACCTGGAGCCCTTCCTGTTCTGTCCCCAGTCTCATTGGAGTATTATCTGGGGCCCACTGGATCATGTGGAGTGGTTTTTTTGTTTTTTGTTTTTTTAAAGATTATCCATTTATTTGACAGAGATCACAAGTAGGCAGAGAGGCAGGCAGAGAGAGAGGAGGAAGCAGGCTCCCTGCCGAGCAGAGAGCCCGATGCGGGGCTCGATCCCAGGACCCTGGGATCATGACCTGAGCCAAAGGCAGAGGCTTTAACCCACTGAGCCACCCAGGCGTCCCTGGAGTGGTTTTTATTATGGCATTTAACATTTGTGGACCCAGGTAGGATGATTGAAGTATCAGATTGTCCGCAGGAGCATGGGAGCCAGACCTAAGGCTGAGCCCTGCCTCTACTGCCTGCATGATGTGTGAACTTGGCCAAGTTGCCTCACTTTTCTGAGTCAGTCTCCCCCACTCATAAAATAAAGGCATTAGCTCCTTACTGTGAAGATTAAATGAGGTAATACATGTAAATATTAGTTTTATAGGCATTTTTCTGTTCTGTCCTGCACTTGATTACTTAATTCCTCATGGCCCTTAGGCTCTGTTTTTACATAGTTATTCCCAGTAAGCTGTTATTTCAGATCTTGATCATTAGTAAAACTTTACATACCCTCTGGCTTAAAACAGTGAGAATTTCGTGTGATATAGTTATTCATAATATTCCTTGTGTGCAGCCTCTGTGTAGTGACTTTATTGATGAAGTAAGTGGCATAAAAGGGTGCTGTTTGTCTTACTGGAGGGTTTTCAGTGTGTGTTTTCTGCTCTTCCTTTTCAGTACCCCTGAAGGAGAAGAAGCTCTTGGATGTGAAACTAGGAGAGCTGCCCAGCTGGATACTGATGCGGGATTTCACCCCTAAGGGCATTGCTGGTGCATTTCAAAGAGGTCAGAGCCATGTGTAAAAAAAGAGCAAATTTCTGGGTAAATTGGTCTCCCTTTCCCCTGAATTAATCGAGCAGTCAAGGCCTTGTCTCAAACCAGTATGTAGAGGAGGACAGGGTCAGATTGTTAGCCCCTGAAGCTCGGTGTTTGATTGGTGACTGGCCCTATCAGAGTTGGTTCTAAGATTAATTTTAGCCAAGAAAACGTTTTCTGCTGCTTGGAATTGGCACCACTGCCATCGTCTTAAAGAAAGGTCTATGAGCATTTTTGTCATAAGATGTCTTAAAGAGGAGAATGAGTTTAAAGCATAGTGGACATTAGTCCATAATGTAATGCTCATCCCCCTGCCAGGCGAAACTTCCAGGATGGATGTTTGAAATGATCTGTCCTTCAGGTCTGTGCATGGTCACATCAGTCCCGTGGGGTCCCTGTCCTCATTCCAGGAATCAGAGACTCACATGAACCCACAGATGCTGTGTAGTCTCTGGCTTCAGGCCCCGCTGAGGCCTTTCCTTAGCTCAGATTAGAATTCTCTGCCTTTTCCCCATACTTGGTGACAACAGTCCCTGACTTCATAGCTTCCCTTACTACTATAAACCAGGGCCTTCTAGAATCATTTCAGTCTTTTTTTGTCAGCCAGGCCACAAGCCCAAAAGAGGGCAGAAACTGTTTCCTCACTGGTGGGGGTACCCAGCAAAGAGATGATGGCACAAAGCCTTCTTCCCCAACAGGCAGACCTAGCCGGCCTCAGCCATGTGGCCTTGACTTGGGGTTGGATTTTTGGTCAGGATTAGGGTAAGGGGATCCCTAGGGCTGGACATGAGGGTGAGGTAGGATCAAAGGCTGGCAGGCTGAGCCAAGTCTGTTAAGGTGAAGGCCAAAGCATCAGGGTAGGATCCACGTGGGCCTGGTCCTGGGCTCCTAGGGCAAGACCCACGGGGGATTGGTGCTTTTCCCGTAATCAGGTAGTGAATTGAGGGTGAGTGGCTTCAAGAGTCAGAAAGGAACTGGGTCCCTGAATGTAAGACAAGATTCGACTTTGCACTGCGTGAAGCATTCACAGCAAACAGTGGCCTCCTTTCATGTTTGCAGGTTACTACCGGTATTACAACAAGTATGTCAATGTGAAGAAAGGGGGCGTCGCTGGGATTTCTATGGTGCTGGCAGCTTATGTGGTCTTCAACTACTTTCGTTGTTATAAGGAACTCAGTGAGTGTCTCTCCGGTCACCCCACCCACCCTCTGGGTTTTCTCTTTGCTGGGTGGGACTGGTTCGGTGTCGGGTTTACGAGTCCATTCTATGGCAGCTGAAACATCGGGAGGGACTTACGAAAATAGAGTATAGAGGATGCTATTTTAAGTGAGAAAATTGTGGCAAAGAAAAAATGAAGACAGGAAAACTACCACAAAGCCAGAGAAAGGTAGTACTTAGGAAGCATTCTGTAAGGTGCCGCAGGCTCCGCTGAGGGTCGGTGGAAGATTTTGGCTCCGTGTTCCCAGCGGCCGGCGCCCGTGCCGTGGTGCCGTGTTCGGGAAAAGAGCAGCTTGTCCTGGCTCTGAGGCCCGAGAGGAGCTTATGGGCGGGAAATGGTGGCAGAGTGCCTGCGGCAGCCCCTGCCGGTCAGAGAGCCAGGGTGAGGTTGGCTCTGGAGTCCAGGCTCTCGGGGACTGGGTCTGAGTGTGTGTTCCTTCTGGGAAGAGGCTGGCCAGGCAGCCGATTAGCTCCCGAGGTGCTGCCTCCACGTCTGCTCGTTCTGCTGAGACCCTGGCAGGCAGGTTCTGGGTCATCTCCTGAAAGGAGTCCTCGGGATGGCTTTCTCTCCCCCACCTGTCCTCTTGCGCTTTCACTACACCTTTGAAGAAACTTACCATCTTGCCTTTTTAACTTCAGAACACGAGCGGCTACGCAAGTACCACTGAAGAGGGCCCAGTGTGGAGGCACGAGCGGCATTCCTGACCATGACCTTTGCTTGGCACCCTTGAATCCTTTCATACCCTAATTCAGAATTAACGTCCAATAAAAGGTGACTGGTACTCGGACTGCCTCCCTGGTGTAACGGTTTCCCTGCCCTCTCCGAGCTTCTGCTGCAGCAGTTCCCAGAGGGCCATTCATGTCCACAGCTCAGGGCTTTGAACCAGGGGGCTTCGGGACCTCGTCCCAGCTCACAGGAGGTGGGCTGTCATCTAGTTAAGCCTGTCAAGGGCCTGGAGGGGTCTCCCTGCTCTTTGCACCTGGAGTGTTCTAAGCGCTTCTGGCTTTTTGTCAGCTGATGCTTTTACATCAGAACAGAGGCCTTGAGAATGCCTTCCCCTTCCCCATCTCGCTGCCAGGCTGCAGTCTTGGGGGCCCTCCTGCTAAGGAAGCTTCCTTGCCTGGGGAGGATTCAGGGGAGCAAGAGAAAACACAGGCCCTGACAAGAGCTCACATCCGCCCCCGTATCCAGCACCCCCACCCCAATCCTTACCCTTCATCAGAGATCTTCGTTAAAGGGACAGTTAGAAACCAGTTCTGGGGTGTATGGTAAGAACAAACTGATGCTGTGGCTAATTATCTTGTAGAAGATCCGAATTTGCATAAGCAGGTATCATCCAGCATCTGAGATGAAGTAAGGAGAACCGCCACTTGGCTGTTCCAAACAAGGCCAAGCTTCCAGACTTTACCAGCTGCCAGTACAGAGTCCCTTCCCTCCGGGAGATGCACATGTCAAAAGGGGACAAGGAAGCACCGATATCAAAGCTTTGTGCCGAGCATCTCGCACAGCCAGCAGCCGGAGTCCTCTCCTTGGTGTGGGGTCCCTGAAGTAACGAGACGCAGCTTAAAAAACAAGCTTTTAATCAACCTCATAAAAAGTCTTCTTGTGATGGAACTTGAATGGGCCCAGCTGCCCAGTGGGTTGCAGGTGACAGTTTCACATTTCCAGGTTCGGGGGCAGGGGGGTCTCCGGAGGCCAAAGCTGAGTGACTGTGCAGATGCTTGGCGGGCCAGGAGGTAGGTGCACAGATGGACCACGGCCTCGATTTAATGGGTGCTCTGCAGCTCCAGCTGAAGGTACACTTTGAGATATCCCACCATCAAGTAGGTGCTCCAAGGAAATCAGCCCAGAGGAAAAAGACCCTCACCCCGGAGAGCCCTGCACCCTTCCTCTCCACCACTGCCACCTTGGAGCAGGACCAGGCTGAGGCAACAAGTGCATTTAAGTTTGCCCTGTAGGGCTGCCTCGTTCAAATCACATCAACAGGCACAGCTTCTGAATTCAGCAGGACATGGAAGCAGCAGGCATGACCTGGTCGAAGCTTTAAATGATCCACCAGCCCCCGGGGTCACCAAGAACTGGTGTTTAATGATGACGCCTCGAGGGGAAGGGCTGCCTTCCACACTGACTGCTTAGCATAAGCCCTTTGCCACAACCTCCTCCCTTCCCCCAAGGGCGGTGTGCAGGGAGATCGGACAGGAGGTACGGATGCTAGACGAACATGATGCTGACTTGGAAGGACCCAACTAGAGCACTTGTCCCCTTTTAAAAAAAGATTACAGCAAAATGATAAGGAAACTGACAGACGTAGCCCCTCAGAACGATAACCCCAGCGTGCCTGCCTGCCAGCCCCAACCAGCGTTGCACCAACACTGGCGTTAAACAGTTCAACGCACGCTCCCAGCGAGGGCCCAGAGTGGTTCCCAACAGTGGGGCCCTCTGGGCTGCTCTGAGCTGGCTCCAGCTGCTGTCACTGTCCACTGAGAAAGGCCAAGTGCCCTTTGGTGCATCTGTTGGCGTAGTGTCCTTTCTCGCCACACTGGGAACAGCAGGGAGGGAGGGAGGGAGGAGACAGAAAAAAAACCACCATTTTCAAATGCAATTTTCAAGTAAGGTTGCACCCACCAAACACCAGGTTAGGGATGGGACTCTGAAATGCTCAGTGGCACAGCCTTTCATTCAAACACGAAGGAGAAGGAGCTCCAGAGTATAGTGGCCCAGAAGCTCCAGCAACTCGGCAGATGGAAGAACAGCTGCGAGCCAGAGGCTGACGTGAGAGTACACGGCAGGGGAGCTCCTGCAGGCTGGGCCCACGTCTGCACGGGCCTGTCCACGGAAGGTCTCACGGTGGGTGGCAGGACGATGAGAATCCCATGGCACCAGAGTTCCCCCACCTGCCTGGGTACCAAGCCCCTCTGGGTGGCTGGCCCATCACTTACCTTTCTGAGGCACTGTTCTGGAGACAGGAGGCAACAACGTGAGAGAAGCCACCAGGCTCCTCCCCTCAACTCGGGGACTCAGGGACACAGGGTGGGCTGCACCCAGTTTTCCCTCCTGGCTCTTGCACACTTGCCCAAGCTACCCCCCAGACGGGTTTGTTACAGGATCAGAGAGATGGGACAATGGTTAGACTTGGGCAAACAGACCCAGAGCATCACTTCAAAAATCTAGCACTGATTCTGACTTGTCCCCGCTGATTATCCAGGCCCGCCCTTAGCTTCTCTTCATTCATTCTTGTTACTCAGAAAGCAAAAGGGATTCAAAACGTTGAGCGGCAGCCTCAAGCACTGAACAGAGGGTCGGGAGGAGACAGGTGGGGGCACCCACTCTGCACTAACCCACCCAGGGCCCTCACAGTCCTGGCTTCCTCGGCTTGGGACGCTGGGCTCTACTTGGTCCCAGCCCGGATCTCCTGCCTGCTCTGTCTCCCGACCCCAAGGGCCCCGTGTTCTCAAATCTGCCTGATCTGTAGGTGTGACTGTGGCTGAGTGGCCCGTGGAGCTGCCAGCTGGCCCTTCCCACCAATGAGAGCAGCAGAGGGAAGGACGAACCAGGCCCCTGCTCACAGCACCTGGCATGTCCATCGGCCTCCACAGCTGATCCTGGAGAGCCCAGGATTCCCACAAGGTGCCTGTAAAGCGCATGTGGTGAGAAGAGGTGGTAGGTTCTAGCTCCACCTAAGTTCAGGATGTAGGAGAGCCTGCTACAGGGTCCCGGGACGAGGGGGCGGGGGGCCGGGATGCCAGCGACGCTGCCTCAGAACACCTGCACGTCCTCGTACTGGGTAGTGACTGGTCGGAGGCACAACCCCTTTTTGTACTCTCCTCACCTGGTGGGACTCAGACTCAGAAATCTACGGCCTTTAGTGGTTTGGGGCCCCTGCCGTCCCCTCCCTGAGGAACACAACCCCCCTCCCACCCAGGAAAGAGCGCTAACACTCTGTTTCAGCTGGGTTGGCCCAGAGCAGGGGCTCAGTGAGTGTCTCATGGCTGTGGGAGTGGCGCAGCCTTCCTGGAGGGAAAGTTCTAGGACCAATTTAAGCTAAGCATATGTCTCCTGACTTGGACCTTCTACTTATAGGCATGGATGCCGCTATGAGGCAAGAGCTCAGAGACCTCTACGTGTCAGATTTAGCACCGGTTTTAGCAGCAGAAACTAAATTGCTACCAGCAGAGGACTGGTAAACTGCAGTTCTGTTAAGGCACCAGTGAGACAGATTAGATTTACGTTTTCTGACACAGAATGATCCACAATGTATTATCGAGGAATAAAAAGACTACAGGACAGGGGCGCCTGGGTGGCTCAGTGGGTTAAGCCTCTGCCTTCGGCTCAGGTCATGATCCCAGCGTCTTGGGATCGAGCCCCGCATCGGGCTCTCTGCTCAGCAGGGAGCCTGCTTCCTCCCTTCTCTCTCTGCCTACTTGTGATCTGTCAAATAAATAAATAAAATCTTAAAAAAAAAAAAAAGACTACAGGACATTCTGTATCCCAGGGCCCTATTTATATTAAAATAGACTTTCCTTGCGCTTGTGTGATTAAAAAAGTTTGCCACAGCAGTTCTCCACGTGGGGTGTGAAGGAGCACCAAAACCCAAAGATTGTGACAACACAGCCCACGGAATCAAGCAGCTGGTTCAGGAAAGGTGGGAACAGCAACAACACTGCTCCCAACGTTTCTATGTCATCTAAACATTTCTACCAGAAAGGTAACTTTGTATTTTGTCTAATAATCTCCAAATGTGAAGTTTTCGTGGCCTAGTTCTGTTATCAGTTGTTTCTACTGACTTCCCTCAGTGGTGGCTATTTCCTTCTAGGTTTTGTGATTTTTTTTTTTTAAAGATTTTTATTTAATTATTTTGACAGGCAGAGATCACAAGTAGGCAGAGAGGCAGGCAGAGAGAGAGAGGGAGAAGCAGGCTCCCCGCTGAGCAAAGAGCCTGACATGGGGCTCGATCCCAGACCCCGGGATCACGACCTGAGCCGAAGGCACAGGCCTTAACCCACTGAGCCACCCAGGTGCCCCAGTTTTGTGATTTTTAATTACGAACTCATTCTTCAGGACTTTAGCTGTGGGAATCACATGTGATAGGGTTGAGAATAAATTCCCCGTAGAGCCAGGCACCAGGGGCCCCCATGTGGGGCTGTTTCAGATTGGAAAACTCAGTTTATACCTTTCTAGCCCTCACTGGGGTGTAAACACGGCCCCGAGCTCATGAAGGTTCCCCTGGTGACTATAAACTCTCAAGGCTCTGACCTCCACCCTTCCATCCAGAGCTAAGAATGAGACGCTTTCTAATAGGTTTTTAAAAAGTTCACCCATTCCCTGAGGGTGTGTGTGTGTGTGTGTGTGTGTTGGGGGGAGGAGTGCTTTTCTTTCCGTGTGGGCTTAAAGCTTTGTCCCCTTCTCTTGAGGACGGCTTGCAGGATGTGAGGACATCCAGAGGCTTCAGGGCTTACTCCCTTCCCAGGGACCTGTGCTTCTACTTTATTACCAGCCTCCCTTTCCTACAAGCTCTGTCCTTTCATTCAGCAGCATGTGTGATCATTCACTTGGCCTTGGTGCGTCGTGGAAGGAAGCAGGATGGTCTCTAGCCCACCAGAGTAGCCCATTTTCACTTTTATGGTCCAGAAACAAAGATGGTATCATTTTTCAAAATGAACTCTGTGGGGAATGAGGGAATGGCCTCGCCCCACCCCCCAGCCCTGGGACTCACCTTGTAACAGGTGACCTGCTCCAGCGGCCGGGGTCCCCGGTTGCCTGCGCTGCTGTTTTGACTCTGCATGACCCCGATGACCTGCGGGGCTCTCTGCTGATTGGGAGAAGAGTTCTGACTCGTTAACTGGATCAAGGAGGACGACCTTTGTAATGGCGGATTGTTACTTTGCTGGAAAGAGTTACACAACACGGTTTTACTGCGGAAAACACGTGCACGCAGACTACCAATGGGGACAGGAAAAAAGAGGGCGGGACTGCTCCCGCATGACCAGCAGGAAGAAGGGCTTCCATGGCGGCCCTGCTCAGGAGAGCGGGCAGAAAAGAAACATCTGGTGATGATGGCAGGAGCCGCTGCCCGAAAAACACCATGCAGACACACAAAAACGAAAAATAAAAGTAGAAAACAAAACACCAAAGAGACGAGGAGGTCTCTGGGGCAGCAGGGCGAGGGCATGAGCAGGCCTTACTTTTGTTTCTGAGGTTCTAGCTTCAGGTCAGGATGAACGCTTGGTTCAGCCAGATGTTTAGCAGCCTACACGGCGAGCAACAGTCACAGAAAAACAGTTGGAGGCTGACATGCTGACCTGCGGTCTAGGAGCTGAGAGGGCCCTCCACTAGGGAGTCATGTGAGCCAGGGGGACAGGGGCTCCTGGGGTGGGGACTGGATGGCTAGGCCACCTCCCAACCAAGAGGGTTCCTGGCTCTGGACCTCGTAAACACAGGAGCAGTGAGCTAGAAACCCCCGGTTGTCATGGCTGTGTCCACACTCAGGAATTCCTGGCTTTGCGATGGGTGCTATTTGAGTGATCCCACAACCGCCTGAGGGCGGGAGTCAGTGCAAGGAGTCCGGCCGGCCCCACGCCTTCCTGACTTAGCCTGTAGCACGCAAGGATGGACAGGGCTCTGGCAATGGGCTCAGAGGTCAACCAAGTAAAAGGTAAGAATTCAAGATCAGTAGACAGGTTTACTCAGCCTGTTGAGACCCCGCTTAGCGTACCTGAACAGCCTTTCTTCTGGGCCCCCAACCCTCCACTCCCATAACCACACCCAGGGTGCCCTTCGTTTTGGTCGGGGGCGGGCGCTGCAGATTCCCATTTGTCTCTGGCATCTCTTCCTTTTATGCTTGAGAGGATCACCTCATTGTGGGGTCGTGGGACCCCCTTGTCTAGGAAGGTGGAGCCAGCTGGTCCTTCATCCCTGTTCCCAGCCCGCCCTCCCTGCCAGGAACCTCCACACGGGGCAGCAAGGACACTGGCACGGGTGGGAGGACCGGTCAGCCCCAGGTCAGCTCGCAGGTGCTCCCGCCCGGCTGTGGGACCTCAAGTGAAGTCCGCCCTCGAGGACTTTGTTTCCCTGTTTATAAAGGGAAGGGCTGGAACCCGAAGCAAGAGCAGCAGCCCCGTAGCGCTCGGGCTGCCCTCCACTCTGGCTCCCGAGGGGGCGCCGCACGGCCACTCGCCAGGCCAGAAGGGAAGAGAAACCCAGGGAGCATTCGGCTCTAGCAGACAGCCCTCCACCTCTAGAGGGAGATGCGAAATTTTCTGCTGGAACTCAGGGTGATTCCCCTCCTGTCCCACCTCCTCCCCTGACTCTCACATGTCGCCAGCCGGGTGGGTGGCTGACCGCGTGCCAGGACAGACACCGCTGGGGCCCGGGCACGGTACCTTTGTCGGAGGCTGCGTCTGCTGTGGCAGTGGGGGCTGCTCGGTGGTTCCCATTGGCAGTTCAAATCGAGGGCTGGTCACCCCGCAGCCAGAGGGTATGAGAACAAGGGGAGGAGAAGAGGGGATGAGAGAAGGGCCAGGCCAGGCACTGTTGTCAAACTCTGCCTCTGGGAGATCACAGGCAGCCTCTCTGCCCAGACACAGGGCAAGCCTGGACGTGGGGTGGGTGCTGGCTCTCAGCTCTGCCCCCGAAGCCTTGGGAAAGAGAGGCGAAAAGAACGGACTCGCCTGGACTCAGACCCAGCTCTGCTCATACCTATAGCCGTGGGACCCACAGCAAGTGCTGCCCTCCCACAGCACGCATCCCATTCCCGAGGGTCTCGCTCAGCCGCCAGACCACCTCCGACGGGACGCGCTCCCTGGCTCTCGCCTCGAGAGTGGGACCAAGTCCGCAGCACCCACCCACCTGCCCTGCGCAGCAGTGACCGGGCGCCTGTGCTTCTGCGCAGGTGTCAGTGGGGGGGATGGAAGCAGCCCGGGGACTGGGGGACGACACTGTTCTGCCGTCCCCGGAGAAGTCCGACTCCACGGTCACCCCAAGTGACAGATGTGCACGAAGGCCCATGAGAGGAGCTATGAGCCCTGCTGGGTGAGGAGAACCCAGCTTCAGGCGCCAGCCCTACTGCCACGAGACCCTGGCCAGGGGCTGAGCTCCGAGCCTCGGTGTTCTCAGGTGTGAAATGGGGACATTCTCTACTCTCTCTGTTCACACACACACTTGTGAAGAGCTATCTGAACTAGTGTGTGTGGAATCTCGAGGTTACGGCCTCCACAGAGGAGGCCCCCAAACTGAAGTCTCCTTCCTTTAGGGCCCAGGTTCTTAACCAGAGGTCCCTAACTGTCATGCAAGACATGAGCTTTCCTGGACCACGGAGGCCAGCTTTCTTCAGATCTATGACCCAGGAAAGGTTAAGTAGCCACCTCTGAGCTCAGGGAGCAGTAGTGGCCCCCGCCCCAGGCCCAGTTGTGACACCTGCAGTGATCAAAGGCCAGGTGGACACAGGAAAGATCTAGAGGGCAGCAGGGCCTGGGGCAGGAGCAGGGTGGGAGAATAGGGTCTGGCTACTCACTGCATGAATTTACACGAGGGCCCCTCCGGGCAGAATCCCACGAGGTAATTCACACAGATGACTCTCCGTGTGTGCCGGTGCCTGCACAGGGGACCTGTGGAGCCAAGTGTCCAGGACATTCAGACGCCCTGCTTCGGGGGAGGCCCTTGTGCCCCTGGGCCAGTCAGAGCCCTGCCCACACCACTGCCTGGGGTGCAGAGAACGAGAGCAAGGCCCCAGATGCGGGCTCTGCCTCGTATCCATTCACGGGGGATAGCAGGCAGGGCCCACGACCTCTTCAATGCTAGTTTCCTTATAGAAAATACGGGAGAGAAGGCCGTCCACGCGGGAGGTCTGGGAGGCTCGGGTGACCTGAGGGTGTAAAAAAGCCTCACTAGCCCCAGATAGGACAGGTGGGAC
This sequence comes from Martes martes, assembly GCF_963455335.1. Taxonomy (NCBI): domain Eukaryota; kingdom Metazoa; phylum Chordata; class Mammalia; order Carnivora; family Mustelidae; genus Martes; species Martes martes. The sequence continues at coordinate 9,521,688 of NC_137906.1, forward strand.
AGGCAGAGGGTCGTGTGGGCACAGGAGGAGAGGACTGGCCTCTTGTTGGGGGCCCAGCCACCTGACACCTACCATGCTTGCAGAAGCCACGGTCGTACCAAGGGCAGTCCTTGATCTTGGACTCGGGGTCGATGTGCAGGAAGGGGCACTCCTTGTTGCTGCACTCCCCTGCAGGGAAAGCCAGATACACATCCATCGGGGCAGCTCGGGAACAGGGGACTCAGACCCCCCTCAGCTTTTCTCAAGGCTGAGGCCTGCTGTGCGGCAGAGGGTCAGGTGCTTCTCGTGTCCCCTCCTGGCCTGACAAGTCCTGAGCCCCAGGGCAGTGTCGCAGAGCCTTAGTCTCCTGACCTATACGGGGACTGTGTACATGATTTGTACATGGCGCTTCCCTCTCACGTGTCCATGCTGCCTTGAGGGTCAGGGACCCAGAGCCGGGCACAGGGTACACACTCCTCAAATAATTCATGGCTCCACCCCTCACCTAAATGGGGTATCCCGGGCACTGGGGGGGAAAGGGCCCAAATGCGCAAAGGCACCAACTGAGTCCAGGAAATGACTGGTCTACTCTGAACAGCCCTTCGCACCTACGAGCTGGGACAGGGGAAAGGTCTGAGGATTCTGCTTCTTTCAGGACAAAAGTAGGGAAGACTCGGGAACTCGAAGCTGGATCCCTGGGGTCGAGTGGGATGGATGCTCTGTGATGACAGCTCCTCTCAGGAGCAACTGGCCCAGCTGGGGGGCTGTGCCATCCCCAAGCTTGCCCTCCCCGACCCATGTTACACATGAAAGGCCAATCTGATCTCTGTTGGTCAGAGAAAATGCACACACTCCTTCTCAGATGTACCAGAAATCGCTGTGAGGGGCAGCCCACCCCTCCCCAGGCTCCCCCTTCCCTGGCCACGCTGGCACCCCACCTGTGCCCCCACCTGACCAGCCCCTTCTTAGCTCTGCTCTCACCTCCTCATAGAGGCCTTCCCTGACCATTCAGCCTAAAGGGCACTATGGTCCTCGTGTGGTCCCATCGCTGTCTAACTCCTTGAGAGCACTTCCTGCATACAATCTCCATCTTTGTCTCACTGGTGTCAGCGGCCTCTTTCCCTGGGCCACTAGGGCAAAAGCACCGAGGGACAAGGACTAGGTCTGTCCTGTTTATTAGGATCCTCACTTGTGTCCCAGGTGAGAGGAGCTGCAGACAGTACCCACGCACCTGGCGAGGCTCTGTCAGGGGGCACACCTGAGGCATCGGGGGGCTATCGGGCCCAGTAGGAATGAAGGAACCCAGGCCAGGCTGCAGAGGTGCCCTGAAAGGTCTGTCCAGGAGGGCTGGCTCCTGCCTTTGGGTCCAGATGGGAGATGGCTCCCATGGAGAGGGGATGCCCCCTTCCCGTGCTGATTCCAGCTATGGGTGAGGAGGGTTGGGAAGCCTGGGTCCTATTTCTGACCCTCTGAGCTCTGACTTCACAGCTTATGCTACCTCTACAAAAAAAGCCACAACTATCATTAATAAACTGGTGGGCCACCCCTGTTGGGCTGCTGGAATAATTAATGTCTCCCGAGGACAGTGCTGTGCAAGCGTGTGGCATGCCCAGCACCACCCAGCCCACCGCAGGGCGTAGAGCAGGCGTCTGGCCTCCCGCAAGGCCCCAGCACAGGGCCAGCAGTCCCAGGGCCAAAGCCCACCCTCATCCTGACCAACAGGGCTGCTTTCTGTGCAACCTGGCCCCCAGCAGAGTGCCAGGGGGTTCAAGTGCCACCAGGGAGCATAACAGCTCTCCTGAGCCCTGGCCCACCCCAGCTTCTCCACGCAGTCCGCTCAGGACGGGAAAGGGCAATCGTGTTCTCTACACAGGGATCTAGGCAATCTCAAGGTGAGGAGTGGAGCTCTTTGCCACCAGGAGACAGCCCCCCGCTTACAAACTACTACCTGGGATCACTCTCCCAGAGAGAAGGAACCAACTGAAGCCCCGGGGACAAGGAGTCGCCATGCTGGAAGCAGCAGCTGATTTAGGGGAAAAGGCCACTGGGAGCAGAGAGAAGGCCTCCAGCCAGCTGCACTGCGCACTCACCTGCCACATTACCCTCCACGGTCGCCCAAACTCCCCAAAGTATTGGAAACTAGCGGGCCAGCTGAACTTGGTGGGCACGGCCTAAGGTTCTGAGGCCAGAAAGCTGGGAGATGGCAGAAAATGCGGGTACCCGAGCAGCTGCTTCTCCCCTCTGGGCCTCAGATCTGTGTGAAGTCTCCCTGGGGCTCCCAAAGCCGCGCATCTGCTCACCGAACTTGGAGTAGAAGTAGCACTCAGGCATCTTGGTCATGTCGTACTCGTGCAGGAACTCACACTGGTCCCCCTTCTTGCACAGTCCCCGCAGCCAGTGTTTGCACACAACGGTCTTCTCACCGCTGATGTGGCGGAAGGGACACATGCCCCCTGCCGAGGAAGATGGGGGGCCGTGAGGAGGGCGGGGCCTGCATCCCACACATCCCTCCAGTACCCGAGAGCGACATGTCCTGGAAGGTGGTGGATGCCTCTTGGCGGAAGGCTATGTGATTTCAGGCAGCACAGAGCCACACATCTTAGTTTTAGTACTTATTTTATGTCCGCGTGTTTTGAAAAGACCTAACTAAAGCATCGAATCATGATATCACAGATATCACTCTAAGATGGAAGCTTAACAAGCCTAAGAATGGTGGGGGAATGAGCTTATTTCTTAACTGAATTATAGTTCTAGTGATCCTCAGACATGGCAAAAAATTGTAGGGGTAGTAAAGGAAAGACTGGGGTTTGGGAAACACAACCCTTTATAAGAAACAAGGTAAAGAGACCCACCAGCGGAAGCCTGGACTCCAAGCAGGCTTCACCTCTAGTTATGAGTGCCCACTTAGCATCCAAGAATTAAGAAAGAAAATCAACCTCGGAACTGAAGAAATGTGTTGTATACAAACTGGGGGAGGTCTCCCTTCTGTAGCAGGACCTGAGCGATCAGCCACCAGCTGGGACAGAGCCTTACCCTTGGAAACTCATGTTTCTAACTTGTGGCTTGGCGGAACCACTGGGAAGGCCCAACCAGAATGAGGTTGTGACTGGGAAAGACCAAGACCAGCCCCTTCTAACAGAACTTTGCAGGGATGCTCCTATATCTATGCTGTCCAATATGGCAGTCCCGGGCCACATGTGTTAATTAACTAGTAGCCACATGTGGACAGGGCCTACTAGTTAGTAAACACTGAGATAGCTGCAGTGCCCTGTGTTAAGGACAGCTGTCTGACAGAAGGTGGCGGGTCAGAAGGCAGAATTACCAAGTCCAGACATGGGAAGAAGACCAGGGGCCCAGTGGGAGATGACAGTCTAACCAGACAGCCCTGATCAACCTGGCTGATCTACCCAGCAAGTCTATTATTTCTGTAGTAAGTGACTGAGTTATAGAACCAAACTTGCCAAAAGCATCCATTAAAACCATTCCCTTTTCCTAATTCTGTGCTTCTTACTCACTGATCAAAATTTAGTTTCCAAATAAATTTGCCTACAGGAAGAAAAATGCCCAGACCTATACATGGCACGTAAGGTCCCGGCAAGCAATCTGTCTCTTTCTGAATTAGTGGATAGTCTGGTTCCAGCAGCCCCTGTTGGAGCCTGGTTAGTATGAACAACGCTCCCCAGGACAGACTACTGCTGGGTTTTCGATGACATGATACAGAGGATAAGGAGCTCGTATAGACTGTAGAAGCAGAAAGGCTTGGGTCCAGACACTGGCTCAGTCACTCACTAACTCTGAAATCTTGAAAAGTTCCTGAACACCTCAGTGCTTGGCCCTTCTGTCCATGTCACATGTCAGCTTGTGGCCACAGGCTAAGTGAGGTGAGGAGGCAGACTCAAGAGTGAGGTTCCATCCTGCGTTGTAGGTTTCAGGCAGAATACCCTCTCATGTTCCTCACCTGTGAAGTGCAGTAATTTCATCTAGGGACACTGCTAGTCTTTAGAAAGCAATGCAAGCCAGAGGCCTGCTGGCCTACGAGTCTGCTAAGGGGCAGGGTGGTGGAAAGCACCTTAGGATGAATGTTGGGGAGTCGGGGGTTTCTTACCTTTGCCACAGGCGGCTTTCAAAAAGAATTCGCAGACAGCAGCCCCCGACTCTGCAGAAGGAAAGGAGAGGCGTCAAACAAAGTGAGGTGTGCCTGGGGACAGCTGAAGACACGGGGAGGGGACCCTTCTTACCTTTGACCCATGAAGGGTTCAGGGTCTGGCAAAAAAAAAAAAAAAAAGAAAGAAAGAAAGAAAGAAACAAGGCCTGGCAAACACCAAACAAAGCTGCTCATTTCAGACACTCACTGCAAAGTGAGACACTGACGTTGAGACCAGTCACTCTGAGAGCCTCCTCTAAGCGAGATGCTTTCAAGGAGTTAGGAGTGGGTGTGGGAAGGACGGGGCACAAGTTCACAGAAGTTTAGTACCCCCAGTTAGGACTTGGATTTTCCAGAGGGCTAACTCACAAGCCCTTTAACATGAGGCAGAAGGAGGGGATGAGCTCACAGGAGGCACAAACAATCAAATGGGGACTATGAGGCAAAACAAGCTCCAGAGAAGGGGTTGGCCTCAGAGGAGATGCTATTCCGGAGGGAAGAGCATAATGGAAGACACAGAGGCACTCCGGCTGCCCGTGATCTAGTTCCTGGTGGTGCAACACCAACACAATTATTAAAGGCACAGTCTTCTGCTTCCCCAGAGGCAGCCATGGTGTCTGTTAGTGACTCCAGGGGGTGAGCCTTCGCAATGAGCCCAGGAACTCACTCGCCATGGCTGCTAGAATAAACCGTCCATGGCTTCACAGTTTTCTCTATCAGCCGGCATGTTAGAGTTGCTGAAAATCCACCAACAGCGTCTTGGAAAGCCACTTTCATACCTCGCTTTGCTAACTTGCGAGATTCCTTGGCTTCTCGGAAGCAGGCAGATTTTGCTAGGACAGACTTAAGGCTGTCAAGGGGGTATCATTCATTTGCATCTCAAAAAGCTTAAGGCAAAAAAGTTGTCACTCATTTGCATTTCAAAAAGTTGAAAAACCCTTACATTAAGAAAAGCATCATAAAAGAATATTTCTGGGCTCTTCTCAGAGGCTTCATTCCTTGAAGCCAGAAGTCCACAGTCCTGAGGCATGGGGTTTCAGGGGCAGACAGGTTAAGAGTATGTCTTCAGGGGAGAACTGACACTTCTCCCAAAACTAAGATGACAATGAAGTGCTTCGACAAAGGAGAAAAGGTTGTGGCCTCCCAGGGCTTTAACACACGGAAGTGGCTTGTGGGCAGAGAGCTGAGGGTGACTATCAATTCTGAGGTCCAAACTAGGGCAGCACCTGTGGCCAGGCATGTCCCTCACCCTCTTCAGAACAGGCATGTAGGCCCCTCGCTACTCACCTGCCCTCACAGACTCAAATATGTGCGGTCCCAGGCTGGAGAAAGGTGGGTGGGAAGGAGTTGCCCTGCATGGATGGTTTCATGGCCTCAGGCTAATGCCATCAACACAGGGAAAGGCCACATGTGCAAAGGTGGACGTGCACGCAGAGGCAGGAAGTGATCACATGTGTCGACGGCCCAGCAGCCACTTGTAAGATGTGTATTGTAGAGATGCAGGTGGTGTGTGTATAAAATAAGGTTGCCAGAAGTATGTTTCAGGGTAGAAGCAATATCTTACAGAGAAGCGTCAGCATGAGTGGGACAACTCAGGTCACGTGTGTATGAGAAATGTGGCCACTTGAGGGGAATGAGGCTACAGGGAGGCTCTTCCAGGCCACGGACCCGAGGGAGAACAGGGCCTCTGGCAGTTATGGGACACGGCACAGGGAACTGCAGACTGAACCAGTCAGCAACACGGAAGAGTTCACCTGGCTCCACCACATACCGACCAAGTGGTCTTCGGCATGTCCTTTCCCCCGCCCAGGCCTCAGATGCCCCATCTGTGGACTGAACCCAAGGACCTCTAAGATTTAATGTTACAACATTAGATTCCAAGTATGTCCAGAAAGGAGAGAAGAAAACTGCTAGTTTATTTTAAAGCACTAGACAGCACCTAAGTTGGGGGTGGGGGAGCTATCATCTGAAGGTGGAGAATGAAGGGAGCTCAAGCAGCTGCCCAGGTGTGATGAATGGCCCGAACTGGGGTCCAGAGGAAAAGTGAGGGATAGGCTCCCAGGAGTGCACATCCTACAAAGGAGCTTGAGAGTCTAACCGAGAATCTCCTACAGAGAGGGACATTGGGCCTTCCTCCAGTAAGACTCCTCCAACCGCCCAGTTTTGATGATAGCAAGGAGAGGGTGCTCAAAGTGGGGGGGGGGGGGAGGTGGAGGTGGAGAAAGGGAATACCTAACTATTTTCTTTTGGTTAGGGGAGGGAAGTAATTTCCAATCCGAGACACCAGCTTTCATTCAAGACTTATATGAACAGCCAGACCTGGTCCTGCCCTCCTGAAGATTGTATTAGAATAGTTCCAGGGGTTCAGAGCTTGGAGAAAGGGGGGCTCCCGAGTCTGAATGAGGGAAGGAGGGTCCCAGAATGGGCGAGGACCCATGGGGAGAAGGTCCCAGGACCCATGGGGAGAAGGTCCCAGGACCCAGGGAGAGGGCGTCCCGAACCGAGGGGAAGGGGTCCCGGAGCCGAGTCGGTCGCGCCCCTCGCCCGCGGCCCCGCGCTCACTGTCCATGCCGGGGAAGGGCAGCGGCTGTGCCCCGAGCTGCTGCTCCACTGCGATCTCCAAGTCGAACTTGATGTGGTCCACGCTGGCGATGATTTCCTGCATGGCGGCGGCGGCGGCCACACCGGCCCGACTACTACTCCTCAGGTCCCTCGCCGCCCTCACACCTCTACCCGCCACCGGCCCCGCCGCACACGGTCCTCCGCCTCGCCTTGCCTCGCCGCCGCCGCCGCCGCCCGAAGGATGCCGGGAGCTCCCGGAGCCCGCGCCGGCCTTTGGCTTGTCCAGACCCGGCCAACAGAGCCGGGAGTACGGGACGCTTCGCTAGGCCAGGCTAGCCGCCAGCCGAACTCCCGCCTCTCCTCGAGGCCCCGGGTAACCCGCCTCCGCGCGCACGGGGCGGGGAGTTCGCGTCTCCGAGTGCGCCTGCGTGAAGTCGGCGGAGGCGCGCGCCTACCAGAAGGTCCTTGGGAAGGAGAGCCTGGTCCGCCGCGCGGTGAGGCTGGAGCGGGAGTGGGGGCCACGCGGCGGGGTGACGCGGAGCGGGACTGGGGGTGACATGGGGGCGGGAGTCCGGACAGGGAGTGTCGCAGCTGGGGTCGGACGTCTAGTGAGACAACCAAGGCTCCAAAGGCCAGTGTGGAGGGGGTCGGGCTGGCCAGAGCGCCCCGGGGAGCGTCTAGGGAGGGGCGGGTGCCCCAGAGAGGACAGCGGCGGCGCGTCTCTAATTCAGGGGTTATTAGCTTGGGCAGGTTGAGGAACTTGGGTAGAAAGAAAATTGCACCTTTAGTTTTCTTGGTGTGAAATGAGCATTTCCTTCCGTGACTGACGGAGTAGCGTTAACAGCGCCCTGAACTAAGTCGTGATTTTTTTTTTTTAAGATTTTATTTACTTATTTGTTAGAGCACAAGCAGGGAGAGCTGCAGGCAGAGGGAGAAGCAGGCTCCCCGCTGAGCAAGGAGCGGATGCGGGACTCGATCGCAGGACCCTGGACTCATACCCCGAGTGGAAGGCAGACGCTTAACCCAGTGAGCCACCCAGGCGTCCCTAAGTCGGGTTTCTAATGGTGATGAGTGTAAATGATGGTTAGAGACGGAGTGCCTGTAGCTACCACAAGCTATCATTTATATTAGTCACTGCTGTGACAGGATGGCAGGATCTTGGTATTAAAGCGTCAAAAAAGCATCATGTGTACTAGTATAGGAGGTTTTGTTTTTTTTTTTTTAACGTCTTGACACTTATTTCAATATCATTGGGTTTTTTTCTTGCAATGCGGTGCATTTCATTTAATGCACTGAAGCACTTTGTCTAGGGGCGCCTGGGTGGCTCAGTGGGTTAAGCCTCTGCGCTGGGCTCAGGTCATGATCCCAGAGTCCTAGGATCGAGCCCGCATTGGGATCTCTGCTCGGCGGGAAGTCTCTTTCTCCCTCTCTCTTTGCCTGCCTTTCTGCCTACTTATGATCTCTGTCTGTCAAATAAATATAAAATCTTTTTTTTTAAAAAAAGAAGCACTGGGACGCCTGGGTGGCTCAGTTGGTTAAGCAGCTGCCTTCAGCTTAGGTCATGATCCCAGCGTCCTGGGATCGAATCCCACATCGGGCTCCTTGCTTGGCAGGGAGCCTGCTTCTCCCTCTGCCTCTGCCTGTGCTCGCTCACTCTCTCTTCCTCTCTCTCTCTGACAAATAAATAAATAAAATATTTAAAAAAATAAAAATAAAAAAAAGAAGCACTTTATCTAATGTGTCTACTTGAAAATGTAAAACTAGACCTCTGAAGTGATTGCAGATTGATTAATAACTGGGACTCAGGAAGGGGAGTAACTTGCTGAGGGTCTTATAGCAGTTGAGCCGAGTGCAAAGGTGAGACTGGCAGGCTGTGGAACTGGGCTATCTGTGAACCCAGGTCTGGGGAGCGTATTAGACAACCTCTGTTGACCAGCACCCCGCTGACACTAGTACAGAGGGCCCTTACCGTTGCACATCTGGTGAGGCCTGCCACTCTAACAGAAATATAATATGAGCACATATGTAATTTTACATTTTCTTTCCTTTTTCTTTTAAGATTTATTAACTTATTTGACAGAGAGAGAGCAAGCAGCAGAGAGAGAGGGAGAAGCAGATCCCAGGACCCCGAGATCATGATCTGAGCCTAAGACAGATGCTTAAATGACTGAGCCACCCAGGCGTTCCCTGATATTTATTTTTATTTTTATTTTTTTAAAGATTTTATTTATTTATTTGACAGAGAGACCACACGTAGGGAGAGCAGAAGGGAGAGGGAGAAGCTGAGCTCTCCACTACCCAGGTGCCCCCTGATATTTTTTTATTAAAGAGTTTCAGGTATGCAGACCAGGATCTCTAACGTAGCACTGTCCAGTAGAAATAGAATGCAAGCGCATATATGATTTAAAATTTCCAAGTAGCTGCATTAAACAAAGCTTACAAATTGTGAAAACTAATATTAGATTTTTTTTAGCCTGGTATACCCAAAATTATCATTTCAATATGTTGAAAGATTATTTTGTTTTTTGTTTGTTTGTTTTGTTTTTTTAAAGATTTTATTTATTTATTTGACACAGAGGCATCACAAGTAGGCAGAGAGGCAGACAGAGAGAGAGGGGGATGCGGGGCTTGATCCCAGGATCCTGAGATTGTGACCTGAGCCGAAGGCAGAGGCTTAACCCACTGAGCCACCCAGGTGCCCCAAGATTATTGTGTTTAATTTACCTTCTTTTTTGGTATGAAATCTTCGAAATCTGGTGTGTGATTTATACTAAAAGCATATCTTCATTTAGACTAGACACATTTTAGGTGTTCAGTAGTCGCATGTGGCCAGTGGTTAGTGTATTAACAGCACAACTCTAGCCCGTTTATCCACAAATTTTGCAGAAAAGGCGTGCTTGAGTTAACTACCCTGTGCAGAGGCCCAGAATGGTGTTTTGTTTTTTTTTTCTAGTAACATATTAAAATAGCTACAATTTTTTAAATACCTGTTAAATGAGAAGTACTAAAAACATCTCATGTGATCTTTATAACCTTGTGGTGAGGCTGGTGGGATCGTCCTCATCCTGCAGCTGAAGAAATCTAAGCACAGGGAGGTCAAAGAATGGGCCTAGGAGTCAAACTCAGCACTAACTTCAGTGCCCGGTCTCCTAGATCATAGCTTAAGAATACCACTAGCTTCCGTCTGTTGAGTGCTTTACTTGCCAACACCGTGCCACACGCCGTGTAGTGGAGGCCTCATTCGATCATTGCTACAGTGCTGTGTGGGCATTAGTTCTAGGTAACCCCAGTTCACTGGGCAGGAGACTGACCAGAGTGGCGAGTGCTCAGGGACTCCCGGATGGTTTTTTGGCAAAAATGAAATCTGAACCTAGGCATTCTAACCTCAGCACTCGGGCTTGTGACCACTTCTCTGTCTTCTTTCTGCCTTTCGGGACTACAGACCCCGGTAGTTTTCATTATGTTTCTGACCTGTGCCAGGCCCTGGAGGAGAAAGCCAGAGATGGACCTCGCGAGGTTGGCCCGGCTCTTCTCTGGACTCCGCCCCGTAGGACTGTCTGCCTTCCAGCACCTTAACCCTCTCGGAGCCACATGCACAGGAGGCAGGGAGGGGCCTGCATGGCTGAGGGCCGCGGGGCGGACTCGACCCTGCAGCAGCTCCCCCTCGCAGCTGCCCCTTGGCCAGGGGAACGGGAAGAACACAAGCAGCCTCAGATCTGACCTGAGCCAGCCTGACCCCGTGGCCTCTCAGGAGGAAGAAGAAGAGAGCTTTGGGACCCTCTCCAACAAGTACTCCTCGAGGAAAATGTTCCAAAAATCAACAGCCCAGTTGTATAACCTACGGCTCAGGGAACAGAGTGCTGAAGACAAGGAAACGGAGCTGGAGCCAGAGATACGGCGGGGCCGGAGAAACACACCTTACTGGTACTTCTTCCAGTGCAAACGCCTGATCAGAGAAGGGAAGGTGAGGGAACCTTGGGATTCCTGGTTCGACTTCCCTGGTAGCCCAGTATTTCGGAGGGGCTGCCTTACCTTCCTGATCTCTGAGTATTTGGATGCTCAGGGCTCTTCTGTCTTCACTCACCCCGAGTGCCGTGCCAGGCGATCCACCAGCCACCTGACATTTGGGGGCCCCGCTCCTTGTTGCAGCTCTCATGTTAGTACCTCCAGCCCAGCCTTCCTGGTCTGTATATCTACTACCTCACCAGCTCCCTTACACTCACCCATACGGGCCTGAAAGTTCAGTTCCCAGCCTTGTTTCCCTGCACTGTCTTCATCTCACTAAATGGCGATCCCATCATTCCATCCACTCAGGCCAGAAGCCTTCAGGCCGTCCCTAACTCTTCTCTTTCTCTCACCAGTGGGAGCTTCAAAATGTTGCCAGTCCTCACACTTCTCACAGTGCTACCCCTGAAAGCCCAGGCCTCGCCTTATCCTCATTGCCTCAGCTGTCATACTTGCCACTGGGCTCCCTGCTGCCCTTACCCCCTCCTCCCGAGTCTGTGCAAAGCACAGAGCCACCCTGTTAAAGCAGATTATGTTACTCTTCCTTCCAGGACTCTTCTTTTTTTCTTTTTTTTAAGATTTTATTTATTTATTTGACAGCAAATAGGCAGAGAGGGAGGCAGAGGGAGAGGGGGAAGCAGACTCCCCGCTGAGCGGAGAGCCCGATGCAGGGCTCGATCCCAGGACCCTGAGATCATGACCTGAGCCGAAGGCAGAGGCTTAACCCGCTGAGCCACCCAGGCGCCCCCCTTCCAGGACTCATAATGTGTTCGATGACACTGCTGTTCACTTTCCTAGGTGTTGATAATGACATTGCATCTATGTTCAAAAATCTCTTAGAGGTCTGTGTTGAAGATCTGGGGAATGAATGATGTAATGTCTGGAAATGTGCTTTAAAAAATTCATTTTTAGGGGGCGCCTGGGTGGCTCAGTGGGTTAAAGCCTCTGCCTTGAGCTCAGGTCATGATCCCAGGGTTCTGGGATCAAGCCTCGCATCGGGCTCTCTGCTCAGCAGGGAGCCTGCTTCCCCCTCTCTCTGCCTGCCTCTCTGCCTTCTTGTGATCTCTGTCTGTCAAATAAATAAATAAAATTTAAAATAAAATAATTCATTTTCAGGGTGCCTGAGGGGCTCAGTCAGTGAAGTGTCTTACTCTTGATCTCAGCTCAGGTCTTGATGAGTTCAAGCCCCAGGTTGGGCTCCAATTTTGGTGTGGAACCTGGTTAAAAATAAGAAAATTCAGTTTGGAGCAGGAGTACAAAGTATGAATGGACAAGATTGGCCAGATTTTTTTTTTTTTGGAAGACTTTATTTATTTATTTATTTGACAGAGAGTGAGAGAGAGAGAGAGAGAGAACACAGACAGGGGGAGCTGCAGAGGGGCTGGGAGAAGCAGGCTGTCCACAGGGAGCCTAACACGGGGCTTGATCCCAGGACCCTAAGATCATGACCCGAGCTGAAGACAGATGCTTAACCAACTGAGCCACCCAAGCACCCCATGGCCACATGTTAATAACTATTGTAGTTATACTATTCTCTTTACTTTTGTGTACGTTTGAACCATTCCGTAGTTAAAAGTTGAGAAATAAAGAGAAGCCAAAGCCCTCACAATAGCTTATGAAGCCTGTAGGGTCTCCTTTTACGCCTCTTACCTCTCTACTCTTATCTCCCCTTCCCTCACGGTGCTACAGCCATCCTGGCCTCCTCTCTGCTCCTCCAACTCCAACTCCCAGGCACACTCCTGCCTCAGGGCCTTTGCACTGGCTGTTTTCTTAGACAGTGTTGTTCCTTCCCTCACCTCCTTCAGATTGTTGTTCTTCTGTCACCTTCTGGGTGAAGCCCTGCTTGGCTGTCATATCTAAAACCGAATCTCACATCCCCGTCTTTTGGCACTTCTTCCTTTGTTGTTCTAAAACCTAACACCAGGGTGCCTGGGTGGCTCAGTTGGTTGGGTGACTGCCTTTGGCTTGTGTCATGATCCCTGAGTGCCAGGATTGAGTCTCGCATCAGGCTCCTGGCCCTGCGGGGAGTCTGCTTCTCCCTCTGAACTTCTCCCCTCTCATTCTCTCTCTCTCTTTCTCAAATAAATAAAATCTTCAAAAACAAAAAAACCTAACACCATTTGACACAATATTTTTTTTGTCTTAGTTTTCTCACTTGGCGTCTGTCTTTCCGCACTAGAAGATGGCGTTCCACAAAGGAGCTCCCTCTTGTTCACAGCTGTACCCCTAGCACATAGACCTTGCAGGATTCAGTCATTACTGGTTGAACCACTGGATGAAAAAAAAAAAAATTGAAGTTGTAAAAGCGTGAACCGAGGACTTAAAGGGGATGGTGTAAGGAGTAGGGATGGGGTAGAGACGACTGTGGGCCAAAGGGATTTGCAGCCAGTGGAAGCTAGTCCCTTGGGGCTGCTGTCTTGTGCCTCCGCAGGAGTCTGTTTCTATGAATGGCCCCCTGCGATCGTGCAGCACAGTGGCCCTGAGTGTGCTCACCAACCTTGGCAGAATGCAGTCTCCCATTCCCGCTTCGAACCAGAGGGCTGGCACTACGGGTGGGGTCAGCCAGAAAGCAAGGGCAGGACAGATCCCAGGATTTGCAGAATTAACATTTTCTGAGGACTTCCTGAGAGCCAGGCTCTGGCTCTACTGTAGGCCCACAGAGAGGCAAAGACATGGATGGTGCTGCTTTCAGGGAGTTCATCGTCTGGCTGGAGGGAAGGCAGCCATGGCAGTGGGGCCAAGAGCCTTCATAGGGGGTGGGAGTTTAGTGGGCTTTTCTTCCTGGCCACCACGAAGTTACCTTACTGCAGAGCACAGGGACCAAGAGGCTGGTGGCAGAAGCCCAGGGCGGCTGTGTGGCTCCTGGGCAGGCCCAGGAGGGCCTCTCAGTCTTGCTCCCTCTGCTGAGGGTCTCAGAGGCTGCCCTGAGCCTCCTCCCATGTTCCCTTCCTTCCAGTTGGCCGAGGCCCTGGACCTGTTTGAGCGGCAGATGCTGAAGGAGGAGCGACTCCAGCCCCTCGAGTGCAACTACACGGTGCTGATCGGGGGCTGCGGGCGGGCCGGATACCTGAAGAAGGCCTTCCGGCTCTACAATGATGTAAGTGGGGGGGCCCCAGGGCCAGAAGGGGGAGGGCCAGGCTCCAGAGAGCCTGGGCTTCAGAGGCAGAGAGAGCTGGCTCGCGTGGTAGGATGTCACGTGCGTGCATTACTGCAGCCAGACTAACCTCCTGGCCTCTGTTTCATCCTCTGTAAAGTGGAGGTGATCTTGCATGATTACATGACCTTCCTTGACCACAGCAGGCCCCACGCGCCCCCTTCCTTCTCCGCTGTCTATGGTGTGTTCACGTCCTCTCACCCTTACTCCCCACACTGGACACACATGAACACTTGGCTTCCAAAGCTGGTCCTCTGAAAAAGAACTTTTATTCATCTTGGAAGATGGTTTCGTTTTATAGTTGCCCACTTCTTGTGCTTACTGTTCTCAGAGCCAGGAAGCTATTTCCTCTGTGAGTCAGGAAAGAGCTTTGTCTAAGAAGATAGCAGGCTCTAGTAGGAGTCACCCCGTCCTCTCTTGCTGCCAGGAACTGGGTTCATCCTTCATCCCAGCGAGACTTCTTGTCATTCGCGATGCATGTGCTCGAGGCTGGATCGTCTCTGGCTGGAAGCAAGGGGGAGGAATTGTGGTTACAAATGATAAACTGACGTATCCTCCAACAGATCTCATGAAACGCCCTGGTGGAGAACGGCAGGGGGCTTCCTTGACCAGCAGAAAAGCGTTCAGGTGCTAAGTGAGGGGCGGCTGGTACCAGGGGGCGTTTCCCGTGGTTCTCAGTTCACGGTGTGGTCGCAGCGTTTCCGCACATTCCGGAGCATCCTTGAGTGACTTGCTACCTGTCACCTCAGAGAAGCGCAGGTCCCTCTTTCTTAAGTTATTCTCTATCGATTTGTTGCTTTTTTTTTTTTTTCAATAAACTTTATGTTTTGGAACAATTTCAGATTTATACCAAAGCTGCAAAGTCAGTAAAGAAAGTTTTCAAATACCCGTCACTCAGCTGATCCCTGTATTAGCACGTGGCTTTCCCGGGAGCTTTCAGACTCCAGCTTGCTCCGTCACCCGGAGGGTTTCAGAAGCAGAGCGGAAGCCTCACCCTGTGGTTTGTGACTCTGCAGGGCCGGGGGACACGGGGTGTCCTGAGATGTGCTGCAGTGACATGCTCCTGCAGTGACATGCTGGTCTGGGGGCCACTCTCCTAGCTGACCCTTGCGACAGCCTTTCAGGGAGCCGGTATCATCCGCATTTTCCCAATAAGGAACTAATTGGCCCATGACCCCTCAGTTAGTAAAGTCTGGAGCTGGAGTTAGATGGTCTCCTCCTGCCTTTTCCCAGACCAGATCCACTGTTTGGGTCTTAAGAGTCGGGGTGACCTGGGAGCAGCAGGAGGATCCTGCTAAAACCCTGTCCGGCCCGCAGTGGGCTGATGGCCGTGTTGAGGATGACTCTTTCCTTGGTGCGTCTGGATGCAGTGTCCGTTTTCAGAGGCCCTCAGGCCAAGGCAGGGTTTGGGAGAAGGAGGCTCGGACACACCACTCAGCCCCGCCTTAGCACTGGCCCTGCTAGTGGGCCTGTTTAATGCAGGAGCGGGGTCCTCTCTAGCTTTCCCTCCAGTCAGCTGTCACCTATGTGTCCGGCTGACCCCAGAGCCGCCTCCAGGTGTCTTCCCATCTCCGCAGATGAAAAAGCGGGACCTGGAGCCCTCAGATGCCACCTATACAGCCCTGTTCAACGTCTGCGCCGAGTCCCCCTGGAAGGACTCTGCTCTGCAGAGCGCCCTGAAGCTCCGGCAGCAGCTGCGGGCCCAAAACTTCCAGCTCAACTTGAAAACGTACCATGCGCTGCTGAAGATGGCTGCCAGGTGTGCAGACCTTAGGATGTGCCTTGATGTGTTCAAGGTGAGGGTGCCCTACAGGGGGTCGGTCCCACGCGGCGGCTGTGAGGCTGGGGCTCTCTGTGTCCTTCACGGGAGGCTTTAGGGGCTGATAAGGAGTCAGGCTCGGGTTCAGCAATGCTCAGAGGCCTCAGTCTGACAGATAAAGGAGGTCCTGCCCCTAGGATGGCAGTGGGCTCTGTATGCTGTGACTTGTTATGTGGGGTTCCTTGGTGCCGCAGTGAGGGGCGGGGCTTCATAGCGCCCCAAGGCCTCCTGCTCAGCGAGATCAGTGGGAACAAAACTCCTTGGTTTCCAGGAGGTGCCAGGTTTGAGGGAAGCAGGGGAGGGGCACATGGGAGTGCTGAGCAGGGGCCTGGCTGTGTCAGGGCTTTCGCCCTTGAGGACCCTTTGGCCCAAAGCCTCTTTTTTCTTTCTTTCTTTTTTATTTTTTTTAAATATTTTATTTTTTTATTTGACACAGAGAGACACACACAAAGCACAAGCAGGCAGAGTGGCAGGCAGAGGGAGAGGGAGAAGCAGGCTCTCCACTGAGCCGGGAGCCCGATGTGGGGCTCGATCCCAGGACCCTGGGATCATCACCCGAGCTGAAGGCAACCGTTTAACCGACTGAGCCACCCAGGCACCCCTGTTTTCTTTTTCTTTTTTTAAAATTGTGCTCCGTGTTGGAGCTTGGAGCTCATTCGGGGCTTGAACTCTTAACTCTGAGATCAAGACCTGAGCTGAGATCAGGACCAGATGAGCCACCCATGTGCCCCCTGTGGCTTCTTTTACCGTCCAGCTGTAAGGAGGGTTTTTATTCCCAGTTTCAGAGGAGACAGTGAGGGGGTTTAAGCAGGGAGGAGCACGAGTGGGCTGGTGGTTCTGCCCTCTCAGGGTGGGGAGGGAGACAAACATGAGGTAACACCTACAGGAAGGCTCTAGGTCCCCACGACCAAACCTTGGGAGAACCTCAGCACGCCCTTGGCAGCTTTGTCTTCCCTCAGGCTCATGGGCACACTTGCTATCTGCTCTTAAGTTCTGTCTCGCTTTTTCCACTGCTAACTGACGCATTTTCTCACTGCACGTAATGAGGTTCCCCCACTCCTCCTGACA
The DNA here is from genome assembly GCF_963455335.1 of Martes martes. Classification (NCBI taxonomy): domain Eukaryota; kingdom Metazoa; phylum Chordata; class Mammalia; order Carnivora; family Mustelidae; genus Martes; species Martes martes. Next base: position 9,538,419 of record NC_137906.1, read on the forward strand.
GGAGAGACGACCTAATGAGCTGTCCAGGCACCGCATGGTGCACAGCAGCCTTTGACCAGACCCTGGGTTGGCTGCTTGAGCTGGCAGGAGAGGCAGGATCCTGGGGTCTCAAGCCTGGAGAGTTCCTTGAGAGAGACGGATCCCTCCAAAGGGTGCCCTGTGAGAGGCAGGTAGTTGAAGCTTCCAGAAGAGGGCGGTGTGGTTGATAGGCCTCTGACCTGTCCAGAGATGCCACTGATATTTTATGCAGGTCACTCTGGCTGGTGGGGGAGAGGGACCAGTTAAGAGACAGCTGTGATTGTCCAGGAGGAGGGAGCACGAACTAAAACCTCACTGAGAGGGGCGCCTGGGGGGCTCCATCAGTTAAGTGTCTGCCTTCAGCTCAGGTCATGATCCCAGGGTCCTGGGATGGAGCCTGTGTAGGGCTCCCTGCTCAGCAGGAAGCCTGCTTCTCCCTCTCCCACTCCCCCTGCTTGTATTCCCTCTCTCGCTGTCTCTCTCTCTGTCAAATAAATAAACAAAATCTTAAACAAACAAACAAACCACCTCACTGAGGTGGCAGGGTTGGCGACAGAGGTGGGGACGGGAGAGTGGCAGTGGTGGGGTAGTGTGGGAACAGCCAAGCTCACAAGACAGACAGAGGAGGAGAGGCTCAAGGAGGATCTCCTGAGGGGCCGAGAGGTGGAAGAACGTTTCAAGAAGGCCGTGGCCAACCCTGACAGGTCCGAGGGAGGCCAGGGGTAACAAGTACACGAGCACGTGCCATGGACAGACACCACACTCTGTTGTGGGGCTGTTCCAGACACCCTCTGAGGTAGGTCATGCCCGTGACAGATGGGGCTGGGACCGGGGAGCCTCCTGCCTTGCCCACGCTCACAAGTGGGCAAAGCTGGGACTTGAAGCCAGCTCTTTGTGGTCCCAGTGTCTTGGGCACAGGGCCTAAAAGTGGCTGCTGGCACGGTCTTTGCAGAGTGGCTACCCAGAAGTGATGGCATCAGCCAGGAAGAGCAGCCTGGAAGGAAGGAGAGGGGCAGGGAATGCAGGCAGCAGGTGAACAGCTCTGCTCAGGAGCTGGTTCCCAGACACCCTAGAGCCAGATTCAGGTCCCGCCTGCCCCAGGTACACGGCCTGGGGCCTGCCGCAGGACTGTCTGCCCTGAGTCAGACCCGTCGGGCCCTGGGCTCTGCCACAGGTTCTCACCGTGGCCTCCACTCCCTCCTCCAGGAGATCGTCCAGAAAGGACATGCAGTCACAGAGGAGACCTTCAGTTACCTGCTCATGGGCTGCATCCAGGACAAGAAGACAGGTTTCCGATATGCCCTGCAGGTCTGTCCCTCCCAGCTCTGCCTTCCTGCCTCTCTTGCTGCCCCCCTTCCCCTGTGCACCCGTGTCGGCCACAAATGATGATCACGTGTGCATTTGGGCACTTGTGACTGCCGCGTGCTGGGTGGATTTATGTTGGCAATAATTTGGCCTTTGCGAAGCACACTGCTGCCCACCGTTCTCCAGATGGCAGGGGGAGGAGGCCCTCGGAGGCTGCGTGGCTGCCCCCAAGTGAGGACACAGCCCACACTCTTGCCCTCGCCAAGTGGCCTTCTGGACAGCTAGCTCAGATTAGCAAAGCTTATGGTCTTACCCAGAGTGGTTGTTGGGCCCGCCTCCCATGGGCCCCCACTCACCATCTCTGCACATGGGGCCCAGGGGTCTGCATGTAGTCCTGGGCGGTTCTCCCGGACATCAGAGTTGAGACACCCTGCTCTGATTCCACCTCAGATCCCCAGAGAGAACCTCCCCCGCCCCCAGTCCTGTGGGGTGGCGGTATTAGCAACGGTACCACAGGTGGGAAGGAGCCGGAGCTCACCTAGGGCCCTCCATCTTAAAGTGGCTCCCACAGACCGGCAGCATCAGCCTCACCTGGGGGCTTGTCAGAAAAGCAGGGTCTCCGCCCCACCGTGGTCCTGCTGTGTCCCGATTGGCATTTCAGCAAGACCCCCAGGTGATTGACCCACGTGGAGGCTGAGCCCCAGTGATCTGGGACAGCCCTGGACGGATGCTTGCCTGTCTTCTGGAAGCAGTAGCTTTCTAGTGAAAATCAGCCGAGATCTAGATCCCCGTTCTAGAGCTGTTCTAGTTAGAAACAGTCTGTAATGCTGATAGCTGGTTTGTGTCGTGCACTTACTCAGCTGCTCAAGCTAGGCAGCGTCAGCCGTGTTTCACAGACAAGGGAAGTGAGGCTCACGGAGGTTAAGTAGCTGGCCTAAGGTCCGCAGTTATTAAGGAGAGCTGGGATTTGAACCGAGGTCCGTCTGACTCCTAGAGTCCGAAGCCCTGCTAAACCTCAGTTCTGTCCATATTTTCCCATGAAGGTGCCTGCTGAGACCCTTGCCCTCCTTAAGACTCCATCTGATGCTCAGCGGACCTTTTGCAGGCTGTACCCACCTGGGCCTGACCAGCCCCTGCCTTGTCTGTGCACTTAACCTGTGACGAGGACAGGAAGTTGGATGTGAGGTCTTGTCCCCCTGAATGTGGCTGCCCTTTGAGCCCACAGACCAAGAATCCAGTGTGACCAGTGAGCCCTGTGTGGCATCTCCTGGCATCTTAGAAATGGCGTGGTCTGGGTGTCAGAGGGACCTAGACGGGATCAGAGCGGTCCTTTGTGGAGCGTATACTGTGCTAGGCACCGTGCTGTGGGGTGAAAATGATTTCTTCTCAATAGGAGACGGGACTGCTCGGGCGTCCAGTTTGGGAGGCGCTCTTCCTCGCTGAGCTGCCTTCCGCTGTGCCTACCCTGTGCTCTCGTCCTTCCCAGAGGCTGCATGAGGCAGAGCCCACAGTGGGAGCTCAGGAAGTGCTGCTGAATCCGGTTCCTGAGTCAGCCTAGACTCTTCCAGAACCTAGCCTCTGTGATCGTCCCTCCCCAGAGAAGTGCAGAGAAGGTGGGCAGAGACCCAGGGAGAGTCTGTTCCCAGTACAGGGGCCCTGGGAGAGGGCAGAGAGATGAAAGTGGGAGAACAGTTTAGGGGTGAGCTAGAGAGGAAAGGAGTAGCACCCCCATGAGGTCTCCCAGGGCGTCCTCAGATCCTTAGGATTCTTAGTTCTCTAGAGCCTGGCGTTGGGTTCGATGCTGTCCGGCTCCTTCCAGTGCCCCTTGCACCTGCCGAGCATGCTTGACTCCCTGTGTCTGCTCTGCTGAAGGCTCTTCTGAGAAGGGTCTCGGAGCCAACCTTGTCTCTCTCCGGCAGGTATGGAGACAGATGCTGAGTCTGGGGCTCCAGCCGAGCCAGCATGGCTACAACCTACTCCTGGGGGCAGCTCGAGACTGCGGCTTGGGGGACCCAGAGGTGGCCTCAGCACTGCTCCTGAGGCCCAGGGAGGAGACAGTCATGCTCCAGCCCCTGGCACGTGGGTTTCGGGCAAGGAGGAGAGCCCGGGCCCGGGTGGGCGATGGCGTGTCAGTCAGGCTGCATGTGGAGGCCTTGGAGAGGCAGCTGTTTCTGGAATCTTCTCAGATGCTTGAGAGCCTGCCAGAGCCTCTCGAAGCCAGAGCCCCCAGCAAGGCCCAGCCTGAGGTGGAAACAAACACAGAGCCCGACCACAAGGTGGCTCTCACTTCCTTGGCCCCAGAACCTTCTCCCTGCGGGCTGGAGGCCAACCTCCTGACCTTGGGAGCAGTACCCCCAGCCGTGGTCTCCTTTGGGACTGTAACCACCCCAGCTGACAGGCTGGCCTTGATGGGGGGCCTGGAGGGCTTCTTGGGCAAGATGGAAGAGCACGGGCTCCGACCCAACATCAAAACCCTCACGCTGCTGGCTGAGGTGGTGGCGCCTGGGAGTCCCTCGGAGTCCTCACTGCTGACCGTCCTGGACACGTACCAGGTGGAAGCCGACGTGACGTTCTTCAACACCCTGATGAGGAAGAAGAGCAAGTCTGGTGATCTGGAGGGGGCAAAGGTGAGGGGCTGGGAGGCACCAGGTTCAAGGCTGGGGCCCCTCCTCCTTCCCTCCTCAGACCTTCTGACTGCAGGACCTGGCTGCCCTGCAGGGGGCGTCACCCATTCCTGCGGTAGGTGAGCTGACGGACTAAAGCCTCCGTTCTGGGCCTGGGCTTGGGCAGAGCTGAGAATGGAGGGGTGAAGCGGCCAGCTGCGCTGCCTCTCCTCACCGAGGAGCTCACCGATGAGTGTAGGGAGACCCCAGACATCCTCACACCGCCTGAGGAGCACAAGGCATGCAGGGGCCATGGGACCTGTGGCCTAAGAGCCTGGTGGCTTGGGAGTGTCCCCACCCTTTGGCCACACTCCCCAACACACGTGCGTGTGCGCGCGCACACACACACACACACACTGATACAGCCCTCTGTGTTAGATGCTGTTTGAAGAGCTTCCCATCCATTCCTCACTCCACTGACCACACCACAAGGCTCTGCCTGTATAAGGCTACCCCCATGCCACAGGTGGGGACACCAGAGCCCTCATGCGATTTTGTCCATGTGTCTGTGTGATGGCTTTTTGGTCAGAGCACTGAGCTGGGCTCCTGTGGGCATCAAAGGTGACAGGGACACAGCCTCGGCCTTCAGGGCCTCAGTGCAGAGCACGCCTTCCTCTAGACTAGCCGAACACAACAGAGCCCCTCCCTGAGCCAGCCGGGCCACGAGGGCATCTTCTTGCTCACCCCCAAGCCCCCACAGCCTCAGCTTTACATCCCACGCTGTTGTTGGCATTGCCTCCCACCCTGGACTGTGGGGCCAGGGGCCTGGGAGACCACTGGTGCTCAGTTGACGTTGAAGGGCCGAGTGCTGGATGGACGGCCAGCAGGGGAGCAGAGAGGCACGGGAATATGAGGGGCCTCGGGGCAGGGGGCTGGCGTGGTGGAGATGGTCTGGAAGGCAGGGTGTCCTCGCAGAGCGGCTAAATTCCAGGGAGCTGGGTGCTTGCAAGCCAGGCTGAGACCCCCATCCAGTGTGGTCCCGGAGGGAGTGGTGAGGCCTCTGAGCAGAACTGTGCCCCCGAGGTCTCCAGCCAGCCACAGCCTTCAACTGAGAAGACTCCTGCCAGGCTTGGTGGGTCACAGCTTCCAGGGATGCCGTCTCTGTCCCCACAGGCACTGCTGCCACTCCTGGCAAAGAGGGGCATTGTCCCCAACCTGCAGACCTTCTGCAACCTGGCCATCGGGTGCCACAGGCCAAGGGATGGTCTGCAGCTGCTTGCAGACATGAAGGTGAGTGGGTCCAGGCCTGGGGGGAGGGACCCATTGTGCTAACCTGGGGTGCTCAAGGAGAAAGCTAGGCCCTCCTGAACCCCCAGGCCTCTGCACCCAGACAGCCCAAACAATGTGCATGGAGGCAGGGAGAGTGGGGTCGCTCTAGCTTCAAGTGTAGAATGGTCACTGGCCCAACTGGAGAGGAAGTAGACTCTGATAGTTGCTTCAGGATCTGGCATTGAAAACGGGGTGTTAGAGTCTTGAAGGGGGTTGCAGGGGGGAGAGGTAGTGGGGAGGAACAGGTTTTGGCCCTGACTCTGGAGGGATGGGAGGCATGACTAGAGCAGGGTGTTTTCAGCGTTCTGGGGGCAGGGATTGTAGTAAACCCACAGATAAGACCCGAGGAGGCAGTTTCCTGCGCGTGCTTTACTGCCTGGGTCCGTTGATCTCTGAGCAAGTTCTTCAGGCCAGGGAAGGTGTATGGTCCCCAGGGTTGGGTGGGATGGACCTACAGTGCAGGGCACGTGTGCTTTCCTTTTGGAGTGGGGTGTACAGCCCATCGTTGGCACCAGGTTCAGACCATCTCGGCCTGGTGGCTGGTCTGCAGAGCAGGCCTGAATGGCCTGACGCACCCAGAGGGCTGCTTTGTCCCAGTGGCTGCCATCACCTCGCTGATCGTATGTCTGTGCTGTTGCAGAAATCCCAGATGACCCCCAACACCCACATCTACAGCACCCTCATCAACGCGGCCCTCAAGAAACTGGACTACACCTATCTCATTGACATCTTGAAGGACATGAGGCAGAACAGGGTCCCGGTGAATGAGGTGGTCATCCGCCAGCTGGAGTTTGCTGCCCAGTACCCGCCCTCCTTTGATCGGGTGTGTGTGCCAACCTCTCACTCGCCTGTCTTCTCTTTAACTGCCCTGCCTCCCCCTGCCCACCCCCCCGGGGGTCTGGCCTCCCGGAGCTGGAACTCCCTTGCTTTAAACTGTCAGTGTCTTCTCTTAGGAGAAATCCCAAATTCCTTAAACCACAGCCCATGAGTCCCTGTGGCCCACTCCATCTCTGGTCACTCTTCCTGGATTCACTGTCAGTCCCACTGACCTTCCGTCATTCTGTATGACACCACCTCTTCTGCCTCGGGGTTTTTGTATTCCCTCTGCCTTGAGTTGAATCCCCGATTCCCGTAACTGGCACCTCACCCATCTCAGCTTGGACGGCTCATTCTCAGGGATGCCCTGCTGCTCCCTCCTGCCCCTCATATCCAGCGCTGTTCCTTTTCACTGTGTTTCACAGCCAGTAATTACACCTGCACGGGTGACTGTCACCTTCACAAAACCCATAAGCCCCTGGAGTGGGAGACTAACCGCCTTGCTCACCTGGCTCCCCGGTACCTGCCCATTGCCTGGTGCCCCATATAGACCCTTGTTCGTCCAGTGAATGGGGGTGGCAGCCTGGCCGCGATAGTCTGCTTTGTAACGGCCACTTCTCTCCCTCTTGTGCTGAGGATCGCAGGCTTAGGGGGTTTGGATCTAGGGCCCATGGGATTCCCCTATGCTGAGCGCCCCCAGGGCAGCTGTGGCCTGGAGGAACACCATCCCAGTGGGGAGGTGCAACGTGTGAGGGCCATTTTGGGGGCTCAGTAAGAATCCGGGAGACAGCAGCAGAGCTTGCGCCAGGCAGAGGGCATAACTGGGCATCTGAACAGCTAGCGGTTGGTCTTTCCTTACCGGTTCTTCAGGGGTCTTCGTGTGTTCCGGATACTCATGTTTTGTTCCACGTTGCAAGTATCTTCTAGTTAGTGGACTTGTCCCCACCCCATGGTGCAGTGTCCTGAGGGCATTGTCTCAGTTTCAGTCCAGATACCAGCCTCCTGCAGGCCTAAAGCTTACTGGATTTAGATCACACTCCTGTTCCCTTAGGACGGGGACTTATTTCTGCCTGTCCTTGTCAAGATTTTGTTTTATGTACTTTCAGGCTGCATTAGGTACATACAACTTCTGGAATTCTTAAATCTTTTGAATCCAGCTGTTTGTCCACGTGTGCTAAGTTTTTATCTTCAATATATTTTTGGCTGCTTTTTTTTTCCTACGCATTGCTTTACCAGCTTTGTTTTAGCATCTGCCGAGCCTCTTGTTTCCTCCGTTTCTTCCCCCCCTCGAGACCACTGCAGCAGTGCTGAGAGGACACAGGGGAGGCGCTCAGGCCGTGGAGGCAGTGTTAGCACCCAGCGATTCTAGCTTGGGGGGCCAGGGGGCCATCCCTGGGTGTAGCGCAGTAGCACTGACTTTGAGGGACCGTTAGCAGATGGGAACGTGGTCTGCCCCACAGCAGCTGTTTCTCGACAGTAAGCGACTTGAGTATCCATAGTTTTCCTGCCTTTCCCCCTTAACCACCTAGAAATGAGAACAGCTTCCCTGAGGCCTGAGCCGGCTGCCGTGGGTTGGGATGAGCCGTAAGTAGCATGCAGTGACTACAGGCTCCTCTGAACCCCGTGCTTTTCCATTTATAGTACAAAGGGAAAAACACCTACTTGGAGAAGATTGATGGCTTCCGGGCTTATTATAAGCAGTGGCTGAAAGTGATGCCAGCAGAGGAAACCCCCCACCCGTGGCAGAAGTTCCGGACCAAGCACCAGGGGGACCAAGACCCCATCACAGAAGCTGATGTGGACGGAGGCCTCGGAGGCAGGTGATGGGTGTTTACAGAGCCCTGAGGGAGCCCCAGGAGCCTCTCCACATCAGGCCTGTGCATGTACTCATGCGGCCTCAAGCCTGAGGAAGGGCCCAGCGAGGAGTGAGCGCGGCAGCGTTTTGCAGGCATTGGTATGAGGACACACGCTGGGCCCAGGGTGCCTGACAAGTTCATGGCAGGTCCGAGAGCAGCCTGGCCCACCTTAACACACCATCTCTGGTCATCCTTGTCTGGGAGGGGGCTGTCCCTGCAGTGATGAGGAAAGTGAACTTGCTCACAGTCACACAGCATCTACAAGGTAATCAGGATGGAGGCCCAAGGGGACCGGATTCTAGGGCCTGGCACTCGCACACTGGGGTCCACAGACTGCTGGCTCTCGGACAGAATAAATGCTGGATGCAGAAGGTTTAAAAATTTTATTTCTATAAATCACAGCTGAGAAACACCAAAGCCTTTACACGTAGAGACCGTACTCCAACTCAGGCCAGGAGCACTGCTCTGCGAGAAGAGCTGCTCCTGGGAAAGGGGGTGGCGCGACAGGCAGAAACCCATGAAGTCCAAAGTTCAGGGTGAAGAGGGGTCAGGGCCTAAGGGCCTCAGCCGGAGCAGCCCCGGCAGCCACAGTGCGTGCACTCGATGATCCGGCCCTGAAACAGAGGACAGCTGAGATGCTACACTCCTGCCATGGGCCACTCCCCTGCCCCCAACAAGGGTTGCAACCAGACATTCACTATCTACAGGACACTCCTCACAAAGTCCTCTGTGACAGATGCCGACACTGAAGCTACACCTCTGTGCATTTAATTTATACAGTCACTGTACGTCCTGGCGCCCAGAAGGGAAAAAAGTCTGAATGATTCTTGTTCCGTGAAGTGAGCATAAGCTACCCTGCAGTGAGCTGGAAGTGCGTCCCCTACTGCTCAGGGGGCTCAGGGCCTCTGGGCTGGGGAACGTTCTAGTAGAGGCACAGGGGCAGAGGAATGCACTGGAATCTGAATGGCAGCAGAAGAGTCTTGTCCCCTGGGCCGGGTGTGCCCGGATGTCCGGCTGAGAGCCTGCCCAACAGAAGGGCCTAGAGCAGTGGTTTATGTATAATTTCATTTGTTCTCTTTTTTGGAGGAACAAGACCCTTACCTAAACGCTCAAGATCAGATGGTGACAAAAGCAGGCTCTACTCTGGCCACAGGGCTGGGGCAACACCCATGACCAAATGCCACGGTAGAATCCCGGGGTGAAGGGGGTGTGGTGACTTCTGCCACTCTACCGCCTCTCCCTGCCCCCACCTGGAAACCAGCACCCAGATTCTTCAGGGGAGAATCTGATGTCCTTGGGCCCTCATCTGATGTTCACTCCTCCCTGACTTCACAGACGATTCAGGGAGACAGAGCTGCCTGCTGAGGTAAAGCCCTTGGCCCAGAGCTCTACAAACTAGAACTGGTCTGCAAGGGACTGGTGATGAGGCACCTGTGTGAAAGGTGGCCACCGGGGAGGTGGGCAGCCCGGCCTGACCGCCTGGCTCGGCCCACCATGGTCAGCCAAGGGGCTGCCCTCAAAGGCCACGACAGCCAATGTCCTAGGAACTGCCTCCCTCCCCCTGCACTTCCACTCCGGAGAGGCTGACACTGTCAGCTCAGCGGCTGCATATGCAGCACCATTCCCGAGCTCCCCAGTAAGTTTTAGAACAAAGGTCTGACAGAAGAAATGCCACATAATACATCTGAGGAGGAGGCCTGGAGAAAAGCGTGCCTGGGGAGAGCATGGGAGGGGAAGGGCAGGAGGCCTGCTGACGGCCTGAGCTCCCCCGACTCGGCCCTCCCCACCACCTTGGGGGCGGGTGTCTTCACTCCCACTTCCCGTGAGGAAGGAATTCAGTAATTGCTTGCCCAAGGGTGCAGCGGAGTTGGCCCCCAGACCTGACACACAGCAGCTACCACGCTGCCCAGCATGGACTGCATAGGAAAGGGACTCACTCCCCCGGGGCGTGGCCAGCAGGCCAGCCAGCAAAACCGTGTTCAGTCCCCTGCCGTCAACTAGGGCAGATTTCGGGACTGAAAAAGTGACCTCAAACTCGATCATCAGACATTACAGGGGTAGAGACGTTACCACTTCCAGCTTGCTTTTGGGGACCCGGCAAATGCAGTTTGTTCCAAAATTGGTGTCCCGGGTCTGAATGCAGCGCAGGCAGCATAAGTTCTCGTAGCCCTGCTTTTTCCACTTTGCTATCAGATTTTTATCTGCGTAGCCTTCTTTAATGCAATATTCGTAGAGTTCTGTCAAGAGAAAGGGAAAGGGCATCACACCATCGTATCACAAAGCTGCCCCCGCCCCAGCCCATCACTACTCTTCACTAAAAAGACTAAATAGCCAACGCTGACCCCTCCCCACGTTTTTTACCAATAAGAAAACTGACAGTTGCTGAGGTTGCAAGAACAGGAACCATTAAGTAAATGTGAAAGCTACTCAAGCTGGTGAGCGGAGAGAATTGAGTTCATTACCTCTGCTTATGGCTTTCCTCTTGTAAAAGAGGTCAAAAATATACCGCGTTTTTTGGTGATGGATCCTGAAGATAGGCCACAGAGATTCCACTTTCCTCTTTCCCTCGTGAGGTTCTGTTTCAGCTGCGGAGAAAAAGGTGTGTGTTTGTTTTCTTGTGGCAGGTGGTGGTCACTGCACAGGACACAGGTTTTTGTTTTTGTTTTCTTGTAAGTAGGGATAAAGAATCAATCCTACTTCATACCCTCTAGCTTGGCTATCATCAAAAAGACAGTCACAAGGGTTGAGGATGCGGGAAAATTGGACCATAGGCTGCTGGTGGAAATGTAACATGGTACAGCCTCTCTGGGGAACAGTCTGGCTCTTCCTTAGGAAGTTAATGTTACCATATGCCCTAGCGGATCTCCTGCTGGGTATACAGCCCAGAGAACTGAAAACGCACGTGCCCACAAAAACTCTCCTATGAACGTGCAAACAGCAGTATTCACAACAGCCTGAAAGCAGAAACAATCCCGGTGTCCATCAGCTGATGAATGGATAAACAAAACCCACCCACAGCACGGAGCATCATCCAGCCAGAAAAAGAAACGACCTGCTACAAGACGGATGGACCTTGAGAACATGATGCCCAGTGAAAGAAACTAGTCCCCGAAGCCCACCTACTAGATGACGGCCTACAGGGACAGAAAGTGCATGAGTAGTTGCCTCAGACTGGGAGAGCTGGGGGGATGGGGGAAGGGGTTGCCCATCAAAGGGTGCAGGGTTTCTTCAGGAGGTAAGGGTTGCCCAACTCTGAAAACACCGAACACCCCCTAACACCGTAAAGGCACATTTTACAGAACAGGACTTCTATCTCAATAGAGCTGTGACTTGAAAAGAGATAAAGTAAGCCACGTGATGTAAATAGGACTGTTTGAAGTGAAATTCTTTCCGTTAGCAGTTACAAGTTGATCTTTGCCTGCTACCTCCACTACCTCCGCTCAGTTTTTACAGCAGGGGAGAAAGGGAAGGAGGAGTCAAGAAAACTGTACCTCCATTCCTCCAACTTTGGGGCCACGCTATCACTTAGGATGTGGAGTTCAGCTCCACACACAGGATTCTGTGATCCAGGCAAAAGGCAGGTGTTGTGGACTGAGCAAGTGCAGCCTGTGTGGGCTGTAGCCGAGGCCCTGCCCTGGGGGCTGAAGGCACAGCAGTGGGGCAGGCAGAGCAGCTCTGGGGCGGCATTCCAGGGCAGGGAGGCGGACTGGCCCCCAGGAGTAAGTGGTAAAGGCCACAAGAAAGAAGACCATGCAGAAGGGGAAGTGGGGGCTGACATTTCATACAGGTGCTCAAAGAAGGCACAACGGGGCATCTGATCAGAGTCCTTAAGAAACAAAGGGGGTGCTGGGCAAAAAGGGGAAGGGGGCCACAGGAGCAATCTTCCAGTTATAAATTAGTCCTGGGAAATGGTGACTACAACTTACGGTACGGTATGGTATATTTGTAAGTTGCTAAGAAAGTAAGCCTTAAAAGTTCTCACAAGAAAAAAAAAACTGTGAGGTAATGAATCTTAAATTATTGTTAATCTTTTCATAATACAGACATATCAAATCACATACAGCTAAAACAGTGTTTTATGTCAGCTAGATCTCGATTCAAAAGGTAGGGGGCAAACATGCTTATAGGGCAACTGGAAACAGAGCCTCCCTCCCCATGCTTTTGTCATTTCTCAATCTTTACATCAGAGCAGCACTCCCATTTTTAAAATCCCTTTTGGACCCATTTTCACAAGACCATGTGAACATTCTTGGATGTTGTTTTATACAGGTCTGCACACACAGTGGAACGCAAAGTGGAAAACTAGAGGTACGGGTGTCCTGGCATAGACTAGATTTAGATTTTTGCCACTTGGCTAATGCCAAAAATTTCAAAAGAAATGGCCCATTAACTTCAAAACCTCAGCAACAATTCTTTTAAAGTGTTATTCTTTAAAAATCTAGCTAAATGTCGGGCGCCTGGGTGGCTCAGTGGGTTAAGCCTCTGCCTTAGGCTCAGGTCATGATCTCAGGGTCCTGGGATCAAGGCCCACATTGGGCTCTGCTCAGGAGGGAGCCTACTTACCCCTCTCTCTCTGCCTGCCTCTCTGCCTACTTGTGATCGCTCTCTCTGTCAAATTAATAAATAAAATCTTTAAAAAAAATCTAGCTAAATGTTCATTATGCAAGTGTTTATGCTTGATCTTTAACTAGTTTAAAATTCTTACAAAAGCAACCATTTAGGGGTGCCTGGGTGGCTCAGTCAGTTGAGTGTCTGACTCTTGATTTCAGCTCAGGTCATGATCTCAGGGTTGGAAGATCGAGCCATCAATCAGGCTCTGCGCTGGATGTGGAACTTGCTTAAGATTCTCTCTCCCTCTGAGCCCCTAGACCCCGCACTCACTCTCTCTTAAAAAAAATTTTAGGGGTGCCTGGGTGGCTCCATTGGCTGGGCGTCTGCCTTCGGCTCAGGTCACAATCCCAGGGTCCTAGGATCGAGCCCCGTGCTGGGCTCCTTGTTCAATAGGGAGCCTACTTCTCCCTCTGCCTGCCACTCCCCCTGCTTGTGCTCTATCTCTCTGACAAGCAAATAAATAAAAATCTTTAAAAAAATTTTTTTTCTTTTTTTTAAAAAGCAATTGAGTAAGTGGTCACACTGTGATCATAAAGGCCAACAGATGCTCATGGCTTCAGATAAGATTTCTAAAAACACACTACACTGATTCATTAAGTTCAGGATCATACAGCATTTTGAGGGAACTAAAGATGGCACATTCTGGAAAACTAGTGGATAATGCAAAAACAAAGTGATGAAACCTGTGTCAGAGACCCACAAGAAAAATCTGGATAAAACTCTTACAGAAAATGTGAACATGAAAAAGGACAGGATTTTCCAAGTAAACATATTCTGTAAGACTCTAAATATGTACCTAACCAAAACAGTAAATAATTAGAGGTAGACTACTCGCTCTTTATTCTCAAAGATTTCTATATCAAAGTTGGCCCCAAAATGTCTTTGAGGTCCTTTTCATTAGTGCCATCTTATTTTCCAGAACTCCTAATATTCCTGAGTTAATAAGCAAACAAAACAGATCAGTGTCTAGAGGCCACAGTGGCAGTGTCTCTTTCAATATGATACTCGCATTTCTGCCTGCCCCCTGGAGACATCAAAGCCTGTGACTCTTAGACGCTGCTCACCCAGTTAGAAACTCCCCACTTACCTTCTCTCATCTTTTGATCTAATTCATCCAGCGTTGGTTCGATCAACTCCCAACCATCTGGGGGAGCTTTCCGACTCCTTTTCACTTTGGGCATTTTTTTCTACAAGATAATTTGCAAAGATCTGGAGGAGGAAAATTAAATGGATTTGTTTCTGAACCTGAAATCCCCAAAGGCCTTCACCAGCCACCCTTTTGGTGCACATTCCCTTCCCTAAATCTGTTTCCTCATCCGTAAAATGGGAATACTAGAAACTACACAGAGGGCCATTGTGAAGATTTCATTATAATTATGCGGAACATGCCTGCATTAAATGTGTTTAGTAGATTTTCCCCATTATCTTTAACATCACCTATGAGCCTCGCCCTATACTGGAAGTTGGGAACAAAAAACAAACAATAAGACACAATTTCTGTCGTTGGAAAGGTGACATTCTAGCAAGGAAACAGAAATTAAGAAGGTAATTATAATACAGTGTGAAAAGGCCTATGGCTGGGAGAGCCGAGAGACCGGGGGTTTAAAAAGGAAAAAGATGGTATAAAGCCAAAGCACCTTACCGTCTCTTCCCAAGAAGTCTAACAGAAAGACCTCTGGTCTCTCCAGTTAAAGGCTTAGGTTCTTGACCAACTCTACCAACTACTCTGTGACTCTGGGGAGGTCACCTTCCCTTTCAGATTTTGTCTGTAAAATGAGAGCAGTGAATTAGCTGGATTGCAAAGAAAAGAGTCTTTGAAACCCAAAAAAGATACTACATAAAGGCAAGTCATATAAAGCCCATATAATAGGCCAGCACAAATATACAAACATTTTTCAAACCACATAGCATTCCCTAGCTGGCCAAGAGAATTCAGGTTAATTATCTCCTATTTTGAAGCACAGCAGGCTCCTCTCTCCCAAACAACCAGTCCCTCCCTTCCGTGGGGTGCCGGACAGTTTACAAAGTCCTCCCCGCCGGCATAAAAACATCCCCTGGTTCCTTTCATGAATTCTCCATTAGCAACCTTACAGGTGAGGAATGAAACTTCTAGAGGTAAAGTCAGAGTCGCAAAGGCTGAGAACTGGCAGGGTATGATTCTGATGGGGAGGCTCCTGACTCGCTAATCCGTGGTCTTTGCACAGGTCTCCCCCACGCTGAAGCTAGAGATGGCCAGAATCTGGACTCTGCCCCAGCGCGCACTGGCCGAGAAGACAAAGATATGGGATGAGCACCTTGCTACGACCCAGGGAAATTCGAGAGCCCTGGTCCATGTGTTACCCAGGGGAGGTAACAGGTAGGAAGCAACCGGATCAAGAGGTGTCGGGCAGAGTAAGAGGTAGTAGCGCTCGGGAGAAGAAACGAGCAGAAAGGCGTTCGAAGTGAGGGAGGGAAAACTTGACAGTGGGGATTGTAGGAGAGGCTCCCAGGGACGACGGCATCTGAACCGGGCTTATAAGAACAAACAGTATTTAGACAGAAGGCGTTCTCAGCTGAGAAAAGAGCGGGAGAAGCGGGAGCCTAGGAGAACCCCAAATCTCCCCTTCTCTGGGAAGAACGAACGAGGCGCCACCTCCTCTCGGGAACTCACTCTGACCTTCCGCTCCAGAAGCCCGAACCCACCCCTGGCCAGCCGCTCTGATCGCTGCTGGGCCAGTGCAGACCTCCGATTCCTGGCCCTTCCCGTTACCAAGGTACTGGAGAACACAGAAAAATGCTCACCCGAAACACCGTCACCATCACCCTCCACCTCTCTACAGACGGCTTCCGCTTCCCAGGTGATATCTCCAGAGTGAGGTCCTCGCGGAGCCCCTCCCCACCTCGCGCAGAGATTGCGTCATCTTAGGTGTCCGCAGTTTTGCCTGTATAGAATTTTACAGCCGCTGTTGCCTTTTGCCTTTGCATCCCGCGGGGAGACCGGCAGGCTCACGCGTCTCCCGGGACCGGGGAGGACCGGAGGCTCTGTTGCCTGGGCAGCGTGCAGGCGAGCCTGGACTCAGGCGACGCGCGGGACAGTCTCCGTGCGCCGGCTTCCCTGAGGTCCCCAGCCCTCGCGGCGGCGGCGGCGGCGGTGGACAAGCGCTGAGAAAACTGGGCCGGGCGGAAGAAGTCGAGCCCGAGGTGTTTCCGGTTCCGGTGTCAGTTCGAGGCGCCGCCGCCGCCGCCGCAGCCGCTGGAGCCGCGATGCCTAAAGGAGGTGAGGAGCGAGCGCGCGTGGCCCGCGGGCCTCGAGGGGCTGCCCGAGTCCCGCTCCCGCTGTTCATTCAGCCCGCGGGCGTCTCGGAGAGTGGCGTAGAGGGAGAACGTCCGCGCCGGCTGAGGGCCAGGTTTGGGCCTCGACGCCCAATTGTCCGGTCAGAGAAACTGAGGACCGGAGTGGCCACGAGCCACTCCTTCGTGGGTCAGGGGGGACTCGGAGGCTCCGGGTCCTCGGCGACACGGAAGGCCGGGTCTAGGGCGCGCTTCTCCTGGCTTGGGGGATCTGGAGTTTTCTCCCGCTTCTAGGCTCGCCGGGGACTGAGTCACCGCGTCCCGCGCCTGTGCCGGGCCCGTCTGCCTTGCGCGTAAAACGTGGGCCCTCTCGAGCTCTGGGCGAGCCGGGCCTGACTAACGAGACCTAACTTTATGCTCTCGAGCCTGGCAGAGCTAGCTTGGTCTGCCCCTATTCGGTAGTGGCTCCATGTGTGCTTTTGAGCCAGTTGCTTCATCTCTCTCTGTCTGGGTTTTCTCATTTTGCAAACCGAGCTTACGATTGTACCTACCTCATAGTACTGGTGGGAGACTTGAACTAGGTAATCCACGTGGAGTGCGCATTACAGCGCGGGGCGGTCGTTAAGTGCCCATTAAGCATTATTTGTAGGGTTTTGTCAGTTTCTTAGCCAGAAAAATAGAGGATCCAGGGAAGACCAGTCCTTCGTTCTCTTCTCCCTAAGAGTCAGAAGTTTTTTATTTGAAGTCTGGCTGTGTCACTGTCTAACCCCGTGGCCTGGAAGAAATCACTTAATTCCAGCCTGTTTTTCCTCATCTGGAGCACCTGGCCAATAACCCTTCTCTTGGAGCTGGAGATATAGAGGTCATAAAAAAATAGAGCACTCCAAGTGCCTGGCTAACTCCTGGCACAGAACAGATGTTCAGTTAATAGTGGTAGCTCATGTGTCATGTTGGTTAAGATACTTCTACCCACAGGAAATCTACTTGGAGTTTTTTCAAACCTAAATGACTTCCTGATTTTTACTTGCAGAGATACTGGGGTTTACAGAGCTGAATCCATTTAAACGTACCTACCTACTGATTTCATCTGTGGTAGGAAGAGTCACATCTCTTCCATTTTTCTCATTCCCGTGTTCTGCAAAAGGAGGGTGCTAAATGAACCCTTTGGGGTCCAGAATTCTGGTTCTCAGTGTCCTATCTCATAGACACTTTGAGCCAAGGTTGGAGATTACAATTAGAAAATCCTGAATATCTTGGTTAAGTGACTTGATCTTTGGCTTGTGAAAAGCTTCATGGCAGATAAGATTTACATTTCTTGCTTGTGTTGATTTGCTTGGAAAGCAAAGGAAAGGCCTTTTTTTATTTTCAAGTACAAAATTCCCTGAGAGAAAAGAATGCACTCTTGTTTGCATTATGTAAACGTGACACACTTTTTTAAAGTCAGGAAGAGATTTTGATAAGAGTTATGGTAGGCCAGACTAAGGTCAGTCTCCCCTAACCAGGTGTGTGGGATGAGAGCCTTAGTAGCCAGTTTTGAGTTGTGACTACTGCCTGGCATATTAAGAGGGCAAGAAAGGGTGTTGGGTTTTTTTAACGGCAAGCTTGATCTCTCACAATAGGACTTTCATGAGCATAGACTGAGACACCCCTGGGAACCCAGGTAGTCATTAAAAATGGGTGGTGTGGTCTGTAGCAGCCCAATTATGGCTCTGCAGCTGCTGTCTAGGAAGTAGGAGGTGGGGGTAGTTGTGCTACTGTCTCTGGAGTCCAGAGAAGCTCTGGCTGGCTAATTACAAATTCTCTGCACTCAGTGAGACACTGGAAATCAGCTGGGCCGAAGCTTCTAGAAGAGGGGATGGATGAGGCCACAACCGCCCCAGCATCCTTCAGGACCACCAGAGCAGGTGCCATCCTGCTGTAAAACTGGTGGCTTTAGCAGGGTCAGTCTCTTGTCCTGGTGCAAGAGGGTCGACTATGAAACTATATTCTTAGATGAGCTTTAATTTACAGTTAACATTTTTAACTGTTAGAAGGTAGTCGGCTTCATTTTCAACTTTAACTTCCCCAGCTGTGCGTCCTACTCTAAGCAAAAGAAAGTTTCCCATAGGTTTTGGGTTTTTCCTTTCTACCATATCACTTAGGTGAACCTGGAGTATTTTATTATATTCTGTGATATTTACAGTGAATCACTGATGTGGTCAGTGGCTTTGTTTTATTCCTCCTGCCAAAATACTCTGTTAGAAAAGTAACAAATGTAGCATACATTTCTGTAGTGCTTATTCAGTGCTGGGCACTGTTCCAGCAGATTTACTAAGTTAACAGATTCGTTCTCACGACAACTCTAGGAGATAAGGACACAGATGGAGAAACGTAGACTCAAGAGGTTAAGTACCTGCCCAAAGCGAGCAAGTGGTAGAGCTGAGATTTGAATCTTAAGTGTCTTGTCTGTAGAATGGGACCAGCTGTCACTCCTTATAGGTTTATTCTCAGGATCAGATGAGTGCCTGGCTGTGACAGAACATTTGCAAGTAAAAACCCCTGTAGTCATAGCAGGGATGTGAGTGTTACATGTTCTGACTGCATTTTGGTCCACCGTGTTTGGATTCTAAGGGTCCAGGGGAGTTGGCCAGTTATTATGTGCAGTGTGCCCTCCCCCGTATCCTCCCCTCAGGTCTTATTTGTAGGAAGCTACCTGCAGCACACAGTTTGGAGCTGCCTCAGGTGGTCATGTGTTGCCTCTTTTGAACGTGTGAAAGTAGGAGAGTGAAGGTTTGGGTGATGCTTGGTGAAGGGTGGGTGGTGGGGGAGGTCTCCGCATCCTCTGATGAGAGCACCTCAAGCAGGACACAGCCCCCTGGGGCCCGGAGCCATCCAGGAAGCCGATTCCCTTCCACCTTCCTAAACTACCAATCATTGTACAGGGAGAAAGGGAGGCCACAAAGGCCGGGCAAGGCAGTACACAAGCCCTGAGGAGATCGACGCACAGCTCCAAGCTGAGAAGCAGAAGGCCAGGGTGAGTACGTGCCTGTTCAGGCCACTGGAGTGGCCCACGGTGGTTCCATGCTTCTGTGGCATCCAGAGAGGCCAGGCAAAGACCACCTATTCCCAGGGAGAAGTCAGCACCTGAGATTCAGGGTGGAGATGGGGCATGGACAGCAGGCGGGTGTCCCAGAACAACCGATAGTGAAAAGGAGAGCCATCTTCTGGAGTGAATCCATTAGAACTATGTTTTTTTAGCGGCGATTGCCTTAGTGGGTCTCTGTTCTTGGTCCTGTGTTCCTGCCTTCTGGGAGCTGTCCTTCCGCCAGCCTCAGCCCATCCACAGCTCAGGCTCCCAGCAGTCCCATTTGTTCACTCTAGCCATGCCAGACCTCTTGCCAGACCCAGCATGATATGATGCCCTATCTTCCTACACCCCCGGCAGGCAAAGTACTGTTCGTTTTTGCAGACCTTGCTGAACGTCATCTCCTCTGTGACTCTCACTGACGGTCTTCACCCTTCCCCCTCTAGTCCAAGCTTAGGAGTTCACTCTACTCTGTTCCTGCAGTGTTTTTTCTAGTCTTTTGTCAGGAAATAGAATGTTTTCATCATCGTTGATGTTCACATCCCTGGCTACACCATTAGATCTTCGCCTGGATAAGGGCCACAAAGAGCACAGTTAGGCATGATGAGTGACACAGCTGTGAAGTGCCTGGGAGCCCCTAGAAGGGAGGGGCCACATGTGGTTGGGAGAGAGGGGAGGAGGGCTTGAGGGAGGAGCTAGCAGCTAAGCAGGACCTTGGAGGTTGTGTGGGCTAGTGCTAAGGCAGAAGGATCTACTGTTTTTGTTAGGCATATTTTTGGTGGGAAAGCAAGAAAGGTAGAAGGAAGCAGCATGTTGGGTGTTGTGTTAGGAAGCCAACGCAGCGAGGCCTCTGCATGGGCAGGTTGGAGTGGCTGGCCTGCCATTGACTGTGGGAGTGGAAAGCAGGGAAGGACTTGCCCAGGAAAGCACGTACCATTTGGCAGCTGCACGTGGCAGCTGGGGAAGCAGGAGGGTTGCTGAGCAGGACTGTGGTTTCCAGCCCCACAGCTGAGTCTTTCTGACCCTGGGAGATGAACTTCTCACCGAGAAGGGCTTTCAGGCTGTGGAGCCGAGTAGATAGGCTGCCTCTGACCCAGGTCCCCTTCTAGGGGCCAGGGTCGCAGAGTAGGACCTTGTCCTACTTGGTCCCAGCCTTCTGGGGGGCTTAATTTTTCTGGGTCCACAGTCTGGAGGTGGTGGGAGCAGGGGTCACAGTCTAGGGGGTTTGTGCATTTTTGATTTTGCAGGTTGTCCATTTCTGAAACAGGAAGAAGAGGAGCAAGAAGAAGGTGGAGATGGGGCTGCAGGTGACCCCAAAAAGGAGAAGAAATCCCTAGACTCAGATGAGAGTGAAGATGAAGAAGACGATTACCAGGTACTGCGTTTGGTGGGGGCCTGGGACTTGGACTCACTCAGTCAGCAGACGTTGATCAAGTGCTTGTTGATCACCATTTCTAGTTGCAGATGTGGACAGAGTCCTTGCTCTTAAGGGGTTATGTTCTAATAGGGAGTTACAGACAATAAGGAAATAAACAGACAACAATTTCAAGTAGTGGCAGGTATTGTGAACAAGCAGTAGTAGTAGTGAAGTAGTGTGTGGTGAGGACGCAGCTTTTAAACTGAGAGCTGAGAAACAGGCTGGAGCTAGGTGTGTGAAAATTATCCTGCAGAGCAGTCAGGGCGGCTGGATTAGCAAGCTCAGAGGGCCTGGGGTGGGACAGGAGCAGCGGGAGGCTGCTGGGGGTGTGCCTTCGTGGATATGGAGAGGAGTGGCTGGGGATGAGGGAGGAGCGGTTGGCAAGGGCAGCTCCCATGTGGCACTTGAAGGGGTTTGGGTTTCACTGTTGTGGGTGGGGGCAGCGGGTGGAGACCTTGAAGTGGGAGGGAAAGATGACTAGATTTGCTTTTAAAAGGTGGTCTGGGGGTCGCCTGGGTGGCTCAGTGGGTTAAGCCTCTGCCTTCCGCTCAGGTCATGGTCTCAGGGTCCTGGAATTGAGCCCCGCATCGGGCTCTCTGCTCAGCGGGGAGCCTGCTTCCCCCACCGCCCCTGCCTATCTTTCTGCTTACTTGTGATCTCAAAACAAAGTGGTTTTGTCTTCTCTGCAGAGAGTAAATCATAGGGTGTTGAGGTTATATGGGAAATGGCAGTAGGTCTCCAGACAAGAAATTGTGGCTTGTGTTGGGATGGTGGTAGTAGCAGTGGAGACGAGTGGGCAGATTCACACCATGTTTTAAGAGTCGGGTTCATTGGGGTTTGCCGAGGGGTGGGTTCAGGGGTGAGGGAAGGAGGCATATGGCCATGGCCTAAGGATGGTCGGAAGGAGCAGGGTGTGTGAGGCACGTTCACTTCACGATGTCACTAAGCAAGTGGAGGCGTTTGCAGGTAGCTGGATTGGACATTGGTGTCTGGAGCTCTGTGTCAGATTGACTGCTGTTTGGAAGCTGTCTCTTTGGTCACTTATAGAGAAAAGCGGGGGTTGACAGGGCCTGAAACTTGCACCCAACCTGCTACATTGAGGACTTGAGCTCTTGGCTGAACTTCCCCCAGGGGAGGTAGAAGGGGCTGGTTCCTCGAACCCATAGATTGTGATCTCATGGCTCATTCTCAAGTCACTTCCGTCCCATCAGCTGAGAGGGCTAGCAGCTGGAAAGTGAGCTGGAAGCGAGCTGGAAAGGGTCCTGATGCCCTTGGCCCGGCCTGCCCCAGGGATCCAGTCGTGCTTGTTGCAGTCAGCCGTGGGATTCCATGGAAAGCTGCTTGGGGGGGAGGGGCTGGGCTTGCAGTGGGGACATAGTGCTGTATGTTGAGAGCTTGTGAGTTGGGCTTGGATTCTCAGCTCATCTGCTGTCTACTCCCTGGTTGGCGTTAGGCAAGTTGGTTAGTCCTGTGTCTCTATTCTGTCACCTCTGAAACGGAGAGAATAATCCCCGGTTGCTGGGACTCCACAGGTTGGGCTGTAGTCCTGTGCAGTCGCTGTCTTTGTACCTCCCAGGCTGCTGGAAACTCTGCTGAGTGCTGTTCCCAGTGGGAGGCTCAGGCTGAGCATCGTGTTGGGACAGGGCTGGAGTAGGAGCTTGTCCCTGTCCAGGTGGGCTGTTGGGAGATGGTGGGAGTGGCCCTCAGGGGCTCTGCAAGACCAGATTTCTCCAACAGTCACGTTCTTGTCCTGTCTTAGCAAAAGCGCAAAGGCGTGGAAGGGCTTATTGACATCGAGAACCCTAACCGGGTGGCACAGACAACCAAAAAGGTCACACAACTGGACCTGGATGGGCCCAAGGAACTTTCAAGGAGAGAACGGTAATTTCTGCTGCTGGGCCTTGGGACCTGGGCCCTTGGACCAGGGGCTGGCGTTTTGGGGGTGGAGGGTGGGGTTTGGGAGTGTTTGAGGCCCAGTTCCCCTGCCCTTGCCTCCGGGGCTCTGAGGTTCCCAGTGGCTGGGTCGGGGCTCCAACTTCAGCCTTTGATTTTGTTTCGTCTCATTCTCTAAAGGCTCTATAGAAACCTCTCCAAAAACACAAAAATAATTTTTTCTCACCATTAGGAACCAACAGGGAAAAACAGAACAACAGATTCAGACTTGAATGTTGCACTTGAAGTAATGCCCAGGGATACGGAGGGTTCTGCTACAGTCCCTTCCTCCAGAGCGCCCTGCTCCATGGACGCTTCCCTTACCCCAGCCTGATCCGACCATTGTTGGCCTGCATTCTCTGGTGTCACTGCCATGGGGTGAGGTAGAAGACAGCACAGGGCGGAGAGGTCTGCTGGTTGCTCCCTAAGTCCCAAGTGGAAATGGAGCTGCAGACGGCTTCCTCTTGGGTTGTATGAGGGTCTCGGTCCAGTGCTGGAGTGCTCTGCACAGGGCTGTTCCTTGACAAGTAGTGCCCTAACTCTGGGTGGGCACCAGCTGACATCAGGGGCCTTATCAGAGGTTGAAGTCCTTTAGGGAAAGCTGTCCTGTTTTTCTTTCCTTCCTGGGCTGCTAGGATTTAAATCCGTCTTCCTGTGCTAACCCCGTGATGACTGAGGGGTCTATGAAAACCCCACAGGGAAGGCTTATGGGCTTAGGGTGTGATTAGAGGCCACTACGGATTCCAGCCTTCTAGTAGGTTCCCTCTCACCAGTAAAAAGGGGATGCTTTTGTTACCCCTGCTTTTTGAGGTTGCAGCGTGGAAGCCATAAAGGCCAACATCCTGCCTGGCACTTAGCCTTCACTGAGGGGCTTTGCAGAGCCTTTGGATAGCCTTGCTCATCATCCCAGATGCCTCCAGGGCATACTGCTCACCACCTGCGCCACCCCCCCAGCCCCTGCCCCCGCCAGGTTGGCTCTCTACTGCTTGGCTTAAGAGGCTCCTGGCTCTGCACCTACCTCCCAGGGTAGGACCTGCTGAGCTAAGAGGTGTTCTAGTCTCATCTCTGTAGCATGTGTTTTTCCAGAGTCTCCTGGGCAAGACATCTGCTCATCTGACTTCTGGTGGCTGGCCTTCTCTCCTGTCGGGCCAGGTCCCAGGCTTTGTTTCTTATTAGCCAGTGCAGTGTGCTGTGAAGTCCCCTGGGAGGCCAAGTCCCTCCCTCGGGCTCCTGCTAGGCAGGACTTCCCGGCCCCCTCCTCTAGTACTTGGCTTTTCCAGGAACCTGGTATAACTGGGACCATCCAATAGCACAGTGAAAAGTGTGCCTACTCCGGTTCAGAATCTCAGGCCTGGGAGGACGATCCTCAGACAGAAGCTAATGACCATCACCTCTTTCTCTGCCTAGTGGGTTGGTGACTGACACCTTTGTCCTGTGGCTGTCTAGCTCTCATTCCCACACCCTCCTTAGTGGGGGCTCACACCCCAGAGGGCAGCCTCATATACATCTGGGCTGCCCTGATTGAGATCGTACTGTGTGCTGTTGACCTGTGATTGGGTGGGTGTGGTTCCCATCTGTGGCTACTTGGTCCACTCCCTTCTCTGCCCCTCAAAGAATGTGATTTCCAGTGCCTTCCTTCTCTTGCTTATCTTTGGATACACTGTTCACTTGGGTGTTTGGTCCATCTTTCTCACTGCGGACACCAGATCCGAGTCAGCACCTCCCTTCCCCGCAATGCGGACATTGTTTCCTTTGTGCTGAGCTCACACCATCCTCTGCTGTCTGTCTGGGAAAGCTGCTGCACCACTTGAACTTCCTCCAGCCCCTCAAGTCTGTCCGTCAGAGGTCCAGGCCCGTGCCTCTGCTTGTTTGGTGAATGTCCATCATGGAGGGGGCGCCTCCATGCAGAGCCAGGGCGCCTTCCTTCACTTGGGCCCCAGGCCGGAGGACTTGGCTTCTCTTCTGGCTCCCACGTTCAGCTCAGCTGATAGTGGTGGGGAAGATGTCCCCTCTGACACCATTTTATCCAAACAGAGAAGAAATCGAGAAGCAGAAAGCAAAAGAACGTTACATGAAGATGCATTTAGCTGGGAAGACAGAGCAAGCCAAAGCTGACCTTGCCCGGCTGGCGATCATCCGGAAACAGCGGGAAGAGGCCGCCAGAAAGAAAGAAGAAGAAAGGAAAGGTAAGTCCGGAGCCCGTGTGGCTGCCCGACTAGTTCTGGGCAAGCCACCAAACCCCGCGCTTCCTTGTCCTCGTTGTGTGATGGGATGGGGTTGGGTGGTTGAGTAGAGACCCAGCCTGCGTGTACATGCACGTGCCTTTCTCGCTGTCATGTGGAGGTGGGTGTTCCTGCCCCCCACATCCTAGGGTGCTGGGAGAGTCCGGCAGCAGCTGGGACTCAGTCAGGGCTTTGAATCTGAGCAGAGCTCCGTGCACAGCAGCTGTGGATGCCTCGAGGATGCAGCTAGGGCAGACCTTATGAAAGTGGGACGGTCCCCCTAAGTCATCTGGTGCCTTGTTGAGTGGAGAGAGCTGCCTCGGGTAACCGCTGTCCACCTGAGGGGCTTGAGAGGGTAGAGCAGGGTGGGCTGGACCTTACAGTGCAGACCTGGATGAAATCTGCCCCGGCTGTCCCTCTTCCCGCATGCTCTCCCTCCAGTGGGGTCAGAGGTTGGTGGCGGGAGCTGTGGGGAGTTGGTCTGGTTTATAGGAGCATTTAACTCATGACTTCCCTCCTCCTGGTCTTACATACCCTCTGTACGTGTGGGACCACAAGAGCCCTTGGGGATCTGCTATCCTGCCTCCTCACCAAATCACAAGGAAACCGAGGCTCAGAAGGGGGAAGCCAGCTGCCGCAGGGTTGTCACCACACTGGCGATAGCCTGCTGTCCCAGCTCCCCACTGGTAGCTCTGGCCTCACAGTCCCCAAGCTGGAAAGACCTCCGCATGTTGTTGCTGATTGGAGGCTGTAGCACCCACACAGAGAGGGTGTAATTGCGGGGTTCTGCTTGGGGGTGGGGTTAGAGGTTCCTCTTTGCCCAGTAGGTCGTGTGGTGGGCCTTTGTCGGGGCAGCCACCCGGACGTGAGGGCAACGTCTGGACACCAGGGCGCAGTGGCTCCTGCAGGAACCCTCTGCTCCCTAGGGCTGTTCCTCCTCTGCCGGCTGAGCCCACTGGCCAGAGTGTTTTCTGTGGTCTTCGAGCCGCCTGGTGGTGTGCTCCCGGGGTGTGGGGGGGCATGTTTGGATCCTGGGTGGTTTCACTTTAACACCTGCGCTTCCCTTCCTGTCCTCAGCAAAGGATGATGCGACTTTGTCGGGAAAACGGATGCAGTCGCTGTCCCTGAATAAGTAGCACGGCCTGCGGGAGGAGGCATCAGGGATCCGGCCGCGCCGCCAGGCCCTCTGCCGAGTCTCGCCTGCCCCGTCCTGGCGCCGCAGCAGCCCCTCACGGCAAGGAGCCCCCGCAGCCTGGGGCCTCCTCTTCATCTTGGCACAGAAATCGTTTGGGGGGATGGTGGGGAGGGCTGGGGGGAGGGGGCGGCTGCTATCTGAGACAGAAAGATGCGGGACAGCATTTCATATGTAACCATTCGAATGTTTTTGCTGTTTTTAGAATTCAGAACTCTTGTTGGGGGTGCCTGGGAGGTGGGGTGAGAAGAGCTTCCATTTGTCCTGTAGGTTGCACGGTAGGGGCTGATTGTGTGGGGGGAGCCGCTGACAAGTTTGCAACAACCAGCCCCGGTCTGAGTTGCCTGGGTGCTCCCTCAGAGGGGCTGTCGTCTGGGAGCCCATGCCCTTGGGTCCCTGAGGGTCATGGTTCGTCCCCAGCAAGTCCCCTCTGCCCTTCCCCACCCCATCCCCACCCTTCTGGCCAGTGCTAGGGCCCATTCTTAACCCTCCCCATTGATCATTTCAAGAAACCTCTGTTTACTGTGCAGCACCCAGGCAAAACATACTCCACAAGTCCAACTTGTATATTTGGCAGATTAAAACTTGACATTATCGTAATATTTGTTCTGTGGTGCATTTTTGGGCCCTTGTGCCTGGGCCCTTTTCACCCAGCAGGGCACAGTGTTGCTTTCGGGCAGGTCCACCCCACGAGGTTTGGGTAGCACCCAGCTGCGTGTGGGGACGGGTCCCTGGGCATCTGAGCTGGGAGAGACCTTGGGGTACAGAGTTAGTCCCTCCTGCCCTTTAACCCAAGTGTGGTGGACCCTAAGCCAGAGTGGCCAGGGACCAGTCCACCGTCCACTACAGCAGCACCACGCCTCCCTGCCTTGCCCTCCAGGTGCCCCGGTGTTCACAGTCTCAGGATTTCAGTGCTGGGAGGAAGCATGATTGCCAGGCATGACCTCATGCCATCCTTACCACCCTGGAAGGTGGGGATGGCGGCAGGGAATCAGGCTTTGCACCATCAGGTGAGCTGCCTGCAGACTCCCACACCCCTTCGTCAGGGGTACTCCACCTTGTGAACACCAGCATCCTTTGTGTACGGTCCTGAGAGGTCAGCACCCGGTGCCAAGAAGGGATCTGGCCTGAGGTCAGAAAGATTTAGTGGCAGAGATGGAATTGGGCCCCTGACTTCTAAGGACTCCTGCCACGCCCCCTGGGCTTGACCATGCTGGAGATCAGCAGCCCCAGGAGCCCCTGAAGGGGTTCCACGGCTGCCAGCATCTGCAGAAAACCCCTGACCCCGGACCTGAGGAGTGGGACTGAACCTGAGTTTGCCCGGAGCACCCCCCTGCCCTGGAGGTCGTGCAGCAGCTGTGTCAGGTCGGTGCTATGAAAATGAGGTCCTCTGAGAAGATGAACAAGAAGGTGGTGGCTGTCTGGAAGTTCACGGACAGAGTACCCTGTTGTTGGTTCTGGGGGCTGCCAGCCAGCCGAACTGGAGCCGCACAGGGTGGTGAGGAGGTGGCCTCTAACGTCCTGGCAGCCAGGTGTTTGCAGGAGTGGCTGGGCCAGCAGGGCTCCCTGTGCGCCCAGGACTTGTCCTTGTCTGGTTGGACCTTGGTGTGAGACTGGAAGCCAGGACGTCCCTGCTGAGACCAGAAGCCAGCCTCTGAGTGGTCATACAGATCTCACCGGTGTACCCGAGTGACGTGTCAGCAAGACTTCTGGCGTGAAGCATTTCCTTCCCCGCTCAGCTGGCGACCGGACCCACGTCGAGTATCTTTCAGCAGGTGCCCCCTCCAGTGGGGCTTGGAAGTCAGACCTGAGTTTGGATCCTGGCTCTGCTGCGTCCTGCCCATGAGGCTCTGAGGAGGTAACTTCTTTCTCTGGCATTCAGTTTTCTCTTAGAAAGGGGTAACGAGGCTGCTCTTTTTTTTTCCCCCCAAGAGATTTGAGAGAGCGTGCGCGCATGGGAACAGGAGCAGAGGGAGAGAGAAAATCCCAAGCAGGCTCCACACACAGCCTGACACCGGACTCCATCTCATGACCTTGCGATCGTGACCTGAGTCGAAAATCAAAGATGCTTAACTGACTGAGCCACCCAGGCACCCCAAAGCCTTCCCACAGTGGGGAAACAATGACTCTAGTGTATTAGGATTTTCCCAGTTGCGTTCTCCTCCACTCACCCAGGTCATCCCAGCTCCTCCCTGTCCCTCATCCCCTGTATCCTGCTGGTTGCCAGGGCCTGTGCTATTCCCAGTCACCTCATACCCACACAACTGTAGCAGCAGCGTCATGTCTCTTCCCATTTTAGTGGCCTGATTCCCCAGGATCCCAAGGACCTCCATCTCATCCATGTGCCACACCACATCAGTCCTCCAGCTCCTAGATCGGTCAAACCCTTGCTCACAGCCCTTCCTTTTTTTTTTTTTTTTTTTAGATTTTATTTGACAGGTCACAAGCAGGCAGAGAGGCAGGCAGAGAGAGAGGGGGGAAGCAGGCTCCCCACTGAGCAGAGAGCCCGATGCAGGCCTCGAATCGCAGGACCCTGAGATGACGACCTGAGCTGAAGGCAGAGGCTTAACCCACTGAGCCACCCAGGCGCCCCGCTCACAGCCCTTCTTGCACGTTATGACTTGCCTGGAATCTTAACTCCATCACAATCCCTCCTTTTCTCCCACCGCCCCAACACTGGGTTGTCATTATCAATAGCCAGAGACTATGAGCTGCTTGTCCCCTCCACTGTCCTCAACATCCAGTGGGGTGGGGTGCAGAGGAAAGCCCAGAAAGCCTGGCCGGTGGTCCTGGTGTCCCCTGGTGACATGTCCATCACAGAACAGGGTCCAGATCTCCTCCTCCCCTGATGGGACTTCCCACCTGCCGCAGGAGCCCAACCCTATCCGGTCATGTCCTCTAATGTCTTTTCCTCCTTCTTAGAAGCAAAAGATTGAACCTGTCAGTTTTAAGCCAAGTACTCTGTCTATAACAAGGGCAGACAGTTGACATCCACGAGGCCTCTGCAGCTGAACAAGAGCACACTTGCTGCTCGTCCCGCTCGTCAGGGTCTCAGAAGAACACGGATATTCTGGGGCCACTTTTCAGCCCTGAGGTGAGCTATTAAAAAAAAAGGTATGTGGACACCTCCCTGGCCTTCTAGGCCCTGACAACAGTCCAGTCAGCTCCTGGACCAGAAGGTCACTTAACAGAGGGCTGGTAGGGTCCGGGGGGGTCTTGGCAAGCATTTAGCCTAAGAGGAGTTGTGTGGCCTGTCGCCTGGGATCTTCAGATCTCTATCTTCTTGTGATTTGAGAGTCCGTGGGGGCCTCTTCTGACTGAGGGCTGTCCTGAGGGAACGGCCCTAGAGCAGTCCAGAAGGCAAGTTTGGGTGCCCTCCGTCCTGCAAATGTAAGGCCAGATATGTGGATGTAACTCATTATCTGGCTGTGACTGAGTAATTAGGGACCCGAGGAGCACATGTTAAGCAGAAAAGGCCCTCTGCGCAAAATAGGAACCGGGGGGAAACTGTCTTAGAAAGTGATGTGCATTTATCAGAAACCAGCTGCAGACATAAAGTAAAGAAATCAATTTCCATTAAAACCCAGAAGCAGCCTGGCATGTGCAAGTGCTGGTCTGGGAATCTGACTCCCGAGTGACAGGAAGCCACTGGGGTCTGGCCATGCCCTTGCTGGACTGTGGGGGGAAAGGGGAGCGGTGAGAAGGGCCTCGGGCTTCAGGATCAATTCTGTTGGTAGAGCAGAAGGGACCTGTGCCCGCGCGAACACGCGCTTCTCCCAAACACAGGAGACCAGCTCTGAGACTGCTTTTTTATTATATCATGTTGTTGAAGCAGTTTATGACCAGCACAGTGCTTTGAGAACATTTTTAACAATAAATGAAAGCATCTCTTTATAAGAAAAAGGCACATGTTCCTTCAATAGTTAAGAAAAGCTTCCCACCCCTCCCTCCCCTCCGCCTGGAGCAGTCCCCAGGGGAACCCAAACTGCTACCCTAGAAACATTCAGCAAAGCGACCCTTAGCCTCCCTGACCTTCTCCCCCAGCAGCTGGGATGAGGGCAAACTCTGTGTCACAGGTCATTTGATCTTGAGGTCCTTCAAGGCTGATTCCAGGCTCTGGAAAGAGCAGAACAGACAGTCTGGTTTGCAGCCGTCCCCCACACCCCCCGCCCCCAGGGACCTGGCCCCTAGCCAGCCCAGCCCCAACCTGCCAGAGGACAGAGAACCTGGTCTTTGGAGTCAGGCAGACCTGGATTTGAGTCCCAGCCCTAAAGGGAGGTGCCCCAGGGGGTGCCCCTCATCTCCCACCACCTTTAGTCCAAGCAGTGCCTTCCTCCTGGAGGAATCCAGGAGGAAGGGCCAGGGTGGGCTAGGACTCACCTTCACATCCCAGATGCTCATGCCGCCGTCCATTCCTGTGGTGCAGAACTGGGAGCACTTGGCCTTCCCCCCGCTGAGCACCGAGATCTGGCTGCAAAGAGGAGGAGAGCTTGATGGGTCCCAGCCGGAGCCCTTTGCTGGACTGGGGCCCACCGGCCTCCAGGAGCTCCCAGCCTTCCGGTCAGCCAACTCTGGTGAGAAGTGCTGGGCTGTGCCGGTGGGGTATGCCCCACAGAGAGCCCGGGGAGTGGGCCGCGGAGGGCTGCAGAGGACGGGGCTCACGAGGCTGCTTGGAGGAGCGGTAGGGAAGCCCAGGCAAATGGAACCAGACGTGCAGAGGCCCCGGGCAGGGCTCGAATCCCACATTGTGTGGGGAATGTCCAGAGTGACAGGCTTGTAGCAGGATTGGGGGAAGGCAAAACCAGGGGCTGGGAGGACCCAGAGGGTCGTTCGATGAGCCCTGAAAGCTGGGCTCAGGCGTTGGGTCCGAAAATGACACTGGAGGTGATGGCCACGGGGGTTCACCTGGCGGGGGGGCTGGTTAGGAAGTCCCGCCATACTTGTCCCTGGTTGGCCGTGGGTGGACACCTGGGGCTGGCAGGACTGGGGCGCTGGGGAGTTTCTCACGCCTCATCCTGCCTCGCTGCTCAGGGAGGCGGCCGCAGGACTAGTTCAGCCACAGCTCTGACCCGTGGGCCTGGTTGTCCCAGAGAACTGTGATGGTCCCCACACCACCATGTCCTAGAAACGCAGAGCACAGCGCCTGCGCTGCCCCCTCACCTAATGCTGTTTTTGTGCCACCTAGAGGTCGCCCCGCTTCCCAAGTAAGGAGCCCCCCCTGACGCTGGTGCGGAGAGAGTCAAGGTTGGTCCCGCCCTCACCTCACACTGTTCTTATGCAGCGAGTCCAGGCCAGCACCGGAGGCCACGCTGCCATCTGAGCTCGCCTTCTTGTCCAGGTTCTGGAAGCGCTCTCGGGCCGTCAGGCCACGCTGCGAGCTCTGCTTGGGCACGTCCAGCCGCCCGCCAAAGCTCAGTGTCCCTGTGGTGCCATCGTAGGTAAACAGCACCGGGAAGCAGTCGTGGCCCTGTGACAGGGCGGGGATGTCATGGGAGCGTGGCCAAGGGTGGCACAGCACCCCTATCTTATTCACTGGGAAACAGTCTGGAGACAAGGCACGACACCAAGGGCGTCTGGACTGTGGGTCTGGTGGCAGGACTTGGGGGGAGCTATGGGGAAGCCCATGCCTGCCCGGAGACACAGCCGGGCCCACCCCGGGTATATGGAAAGGGACCAGGTGCTGGTGTTGGGGGGAGCCTCTGGGGGCGGCCCCCTCCCCCTGGAAGCTCAGGGATGTTGTGTCCTGCCCAGCCGGTTACACCCGCTCTGGGACAATACCCCACAGCTGCACGCTTCTGGAGGCAAAGCAGGCCAACCCCCGTCTGGGACCCGAGTGTGTTTGCTGAGGCGGGAAGAGGGGTAAAGAGGGTGGGCGGGGGGCGGAGAGCGGTGCCCTTCTGGATGCGAGGGACGACTGTGCAGCCGCCACACCCGCACTGGCCCGTACGATGTAAGCAGAAGCCTCAGGCTCCAGGGCATGATTCTCCGCCTCCCCCTCCTCCCTCCATGGCAGCTAGGGCACATGAGGGAGAGCAGCCCCCCTGCACTGAGCAGGGCCCCCCCAACACCTGCACTGCGGTAAGCACTGCCACCAGGGCCTTGTTACAGCAGAAGACAGCCCGTTCTGCCCAAGGAGGAAGAGAAGGTGGGGGAGACCGGTGGGGAGCAGGTCTAACTGGCACCGCCCCCTCTCTGCCCCCCTCCCTGCCTCACCGCTGCCACCAGACTGTTGTCTGTGATGAAGGTCAGGGCCAGCAGCGGCAGCGTTTCAGAGGCCAGAGTCGCGACGCTGAGAGAGAGAGAGAGGTCAGTCGCTCCAGCCCCTCCTGCTCTGGGCCTTGGTCGCCCCCTGACCCCGGGGTCCTGTACTCACGCCATTTTCTTGTCGGCGTCGGCCAGGCACACGGTGCTGTCGTGGCTGACCCAGGCCACGCGGCTGCCACTGGCGGAAAAGCAGACGCCATGCACCCAGCCGCAGCTACTGCTGGACTCAAACATCAGCTCCCCAAAGGGCATCTTGGAGCCCCATGGGGTGGGTGCTGGCCGTTCCTCCACCTCCTTGATGTAGGCCGAGAAGATCCTGCCAGGAGAGACCAAGAGAAGCCGTGGTGACCGAGGGGGTCTGGGAGGGGCCTGGGGAGGTCAGAGTGCCCAGCAGGGAGCTGGTGGACACCAGAGCTGGCTTTTTGTGGCTTTTGTGACCTGCATCTTTACTCGGACGGTGTGGGCTTCAGGGCCCTCCTGGTACAGTCAGTGTCCAGGCACTCCCGGGCCCTCTGAGGCCTGACCATGCATGGCTGACACGGCCCCAGGGGGTGTCCTGGTCCCCATCATGCAGGTGCCTCCACTCCACAGCCAGCCCCTAGAATGCCCCTCCTCCTCCCTGCTCCACACTTTCCTTTTTTTTTTTTTTTTAAGATTTTAGTTATTTGACAGAGATCACAAGTAGGAAGGCAGGCAGGTGGTGGGGTAGGGAGTAGGCTCTCTGCTGAGCAGAGATTCCCAATGTGGGGCTCAATCCCAGGACCCTGAGATCATGACCTGAGCCGAAGGCAGAGGCTTAACCCACTGAGCCACCCAGGCACCCCTGCTCTGCACCTTAAATCAGGCCGGCCACCTTCCCCGCCAGCTCTACCCAGCACACCACTTTCCCACATGCTGACGTCCTCGCTCTGTCCCAGGGCCAGCACGGGGGCACTGGGCAGATCAGCTCCCCACCCACCAACGGAGCCTCAGTGGGACGTCACCCTCTCCTGGCCAGGGCCTCCAGAGGAGCCCCTGGGGCCTGCTGCAGCCTTTCCCAGGCGGAGACCCAGGCCACCTGTCTGGAGCTGGGAGCCACAGGGCTCGGCAGGCTCACGGGTGCTACGCCCACAAGTACAAAGAGCCAGTGGCAACTGGAGACGCTGCGTTCCAGGCCCGAGATGATGAGGCAGATTGGTCTAAGCCCAGTCATGTATGCCAGTGTGAGACAGGTCCCCACTCACTGTCCTTGAGACGGAAGACAAGGAAACTGAAGGAGAGGAGGGCCTGGAAAAGTGTCCTTGCTGACATGAAGAGGTAGCCAGGGCTGCAACCTGCCAAGACTCCGTGGGCTGGAGACAGGACCCAGCGGCAGCCCCGCCGAAACCTCACAGATGCCGGACCGAGGCCCCAGGTCACCCTGCTGGTGGCAGAGCTGGTCTGGAAGGCAGGGCACGGGGCTCCCTCCACCCCAGTTCCTGTGCTGGTATCGGGGAGGCCCCTGCTTACCTGCACTTGAAGTCACAGGAGCCCGCGGCCAGGAGCACGTTGTTGGGGTGCCAGTCCAGGCTGAGCACCGTGGAGCGAATGGGCTTCTTGATGTGCTTGCAAACCCACCTGGAAACACGGACAGGTAGAGGGGAGGGGGACTGGCAGTCTCAGCACCCAAGTCCCCAGTGCCCCAGGGACTCCACATTCCCAGGGACCTGGAGAACCCCCAGTTTCCCCGAAGGGAGAGGCCTGGATCAGACCAGTGGGGTGTGGGTCCCCTCCAGCTGGGAACTCTATCCCTGGCAGCCTAATTGAAACCTCACAGCAAGCCTGGGGCAGGCTCAGTCATATGGCAGCTAACTGGCCAGGGTGGAATTCGCTCTCCGGTCTCCCAGACTCCAGCCTAGCCTCTGCCCTCAGGGACCCCGGGGAACAGATGATGTGGCCCTGGAGCACGACAGGCTGGACATCTCAGACAAGTGACCTGAGCTCAGGGCCTTACTTCGCTCGTCTGAAAAATGGGGACAGCCCCAGGGTCCCTTCCAACCCACCCCGCCCCTGCCCAGGCACCTACCAGTCATTTTCCTGCTCAAAATAGCAGATAGAGATGACACGGGAGCCACTACCCACAGCAAACTTGTTCTCCTGGGGGGCCCAGCGCACACAGCGAGCAGCCCGGTTGATCCGCAGGATGACGAGCGTGGGCTTCCACGTGTGGCCCTTCAGTGTCCACACGTAGGCATTGCGGTCTGTGCCACAGGTCACGATTCGGTTACTCTCAGGGGCCCAATCGATGCCTGTGAGATGGTGAGAAAACAGGCTGAAGTCATCCAAGCAGAAAGACTCCCTGGCATCCATGTAGGGAGGGGCTTAGAGGCCACAATGTGGATACAAGCTGCTCCAGGGGGTGCCATTAGAACTAATACTGAGAGTGTTATAGCTCTCCAAAATATTACCAAACAGGCTGGAAAGCCAAGAGACAGAAAAAAAATGGGTCCTTGGCAATGTTGAACTGAGATGCTGGATCAAGCCTCTCCTGAAGCCCAGAAACCTCTTCAGGTTTTCAGTAACGTGAGCCAACATGATCCCTTTGTAACTTGAGCCAGTTTGAATTAGGGTTGTGTTACTTGCAACCCAAACTATCCTACCTGACCCAGTGACTGAGAAGATGACTGGCTGGACCTCCCCATCCCATCTCCTTTTCGGAGAATGATCCTAGTCAGCCTGCCTTACCTGTCACCTGCCCATTGTGCTCCTTGAGCTCATGCACCTTGACCCACTTGGCCCCGCTCTTCTCGTAGATGTGCACCTCGTGGTTGTTGGGGCAGATGGCAATCTCTGTAGGAAAGAAGGGTGGGGGTAGGGAGGAGGAGGTGCCCAGGTTACCCATTTCCTAAAGACCCTCTCCCAGGAACATCCTTCACCCCTCTGCTTTGGTGCAGGGCTCCCTGAAGCACCTTGCAACCCCTCCCCTGGGACTAGCCATCCTTCACCTGCACCCACTACCCACAGGCACCCCCACAGCAATCTCATGACTTCCCCTCCCGCTACTGCTCTCTGCTCCCCATCTCCAGCCCAGAGAGATCCTTGCTGCTCTGGACAGTGCCAGGCTCTCCTGCTGCAAGGTCTTAGCGTGGCTGCCTCCTTTACCTCCCCCGGAAGACCTCCCTGGCCACCTTTTCTAAGCCAGCGCCTCTGCCTCCAACGCTTTCCCTCGTCCTGTGTGTTTCTCTCCAAGCCATCTTCATTTCTCACCCCAGCCTGGGAGCCCCAGTGGCATCTGCAGCAGGGTCTGGCCCAGCATGGGGCCGCACCCTCCCCTCCACCCCCTCACGGCCCCCCTCGCCAGCTGCCCCTGTGTGTGGCCAGAACTCGTCCAACCCCTCATACATCCTTGGGACCAGAGGCGAAGGAAGGGGACAGCCAACCCTCGGAGACCACAGTCTAGGGCGCCCAGCCGCTGTACCGCCCGCACGCACCCCGGGGGCTCCCGCCCCCCCCACGTCATCCTGTGGCAGCGGCACTCACGGGTGCGGTCCTTGTTCCAGGCATGGCAGCTGATGGGCTCCACCAGGAAGCTGTGGTACGCCATGGCTGCTTAGCTCCTGCGCCCGAGAGAGGAAGGCACCCCCCAGTCAATCCCCACCTCTGACCCCAGAACAGGCCCCAGCCAACCTTGTGGGAGGGCAGCAGGGGCCAGCCTGGTCTTCCCTTGAGTGGGGTGTGCTAACCCTGTGTCAGGTCAGGTGTCCCTCATCATCTGTGCCTCAGTTTCCTCCAGGGTAGAGGGCATCCCCCTCAGAAGGATGGAGTGAGGGGCGCCTGGGTGGCTCAGTCCATTAAGCATCTGCCTTCTGCTCAGGTCATGATCTCAGGGTGGGGATCGAGCCTGCATCAGGCTCCCTGCTCAGTGAAGGGTCTGCTTGTCCTTCTCCCTCTGCCACTCACCCAACCCCCCCCCCCCCACTCATGGTCTTGCTCTCAAATTAAATTTAAAAAAAAAATTTTTTTTTTTTTTAAAGGATGGAGTGAGGACGAAATGAGAGCAGTGCCCAGCACACAGCAGGGAGCCTCCCACACCCAGAGCTCTGGTTTTCAGGAGGGAGGGCAAGAAGCTGGTCTGCAGGAACCTGCAGGTGAGGGCACAGACCGACACACAGACACCTTCCTCCCCTGCCGCTGAAATTCCCCTGAGCCTGAAGTGGGGTGGATACACATGAGTGGGGGAGGGGCCGTTCCTCCCCCCCCCCCACCACCATCCCCTCTCTGCCCAGCTCTGCCCACCCTGTTCCATTTGGCAGAGCCCTACTCAACTGGAAGACCCCAGGTGAACTTGACTTCCTCAAACCTGTGCTCTCCCCTACTTCCCCTCTCAGCCTGCTGCACTGCTTGCCGCCAGCGACTGACCCTGGGCGTATCGCTCACCCCTCCGAACCTCAGTGTCCACATCTGCCCCGCGGGAACAGGAATCCTGCCCCCAGAGGTGGTGAGAGTGTAAAATAAGACATTAAGCCATGCGTGGCACACAGTCGGGTATGCACGAGACGCACCTCCCGCGGGGTAACACCCAGCCACAACCCACCCGTGTGGGCGTCTGTCTCCCCCACTCAGCGGCTGATCCCAGGGCCCACGGGGCTCAGGCCTTTGCACTGGCTGTTCCCCAGGCCCCCAGAGCTCCCCCGACTGCGCACCTGCCTGCCAAGCCCGCACTGCTGCCCTTCAAGTCTGTGTTCCAAGGCCGCCACCTCAGGCTACCCCGGGGCTCCCTATTCCCGGAGGGAAGACTCCCCGCGGAGAATCACCACTGACCATCTGTCACTCTGTACTCAATCGCTGCACCTGCGGCTCCCCCCAGCTGGGACCGACGGAGCTGGATGCACACAGCTCTCGCTGGTCTTGCCCACGGTGCTCTCCCCAGGGCCTAAGTGCTTGGCACGTAGTAGGTGCTCCCTAAGTACGTGATGAACACAACTGTATGCTGTCACTAGTGCCCAGGAGAGGAAGTTCTTTATTAAAAAGTTAATTGGGGCATCTGGCTGGCTCAGTCAGTGGAGCATGCGACTCTTGAACTTGGGGTGGTGGGTTCAAGCCCCGTGGGGGGTGTAGAGAGGACTTAAAATCTTAAAAAAAAAAAAAAGGCAACCCCCCCCCCCCACCACCCAACATATCGAGAATGCTCCTCACTTGCCAGCTCTAAGCAGTCCAGGCATCTCTCTCTCTCTTTCTTTCATTCCAGGAGCATTAGCACAGCACTACATTAGCTTCTGGTGTACAGCCTAGTGACTCAATTCTGCACGGTGCCCCGCGCTCATCAACATGAGTGTGCCCTCAGTCCCCTTCCCCTATTTCACCCATCCCCCCCCCCCAGGTGTTCTTGACTTTAGTGCTCAGATGCCACAGCCCCAGAGGACAGACAGACAGGCTGAGGTTCAGCGAGGGGGAAACTACCCACCCAGTCACACCTGGCAGGTGTCACGAGGAACCGGTTGGCAGGTTTGCAGCTCATGGACTAGGCTAAAGGATGGCTTCTCCCCAGCCCTAAGCTTGAGCCCGAACACCCCAGGAAACTTACTGGGCACCTCCCCGGCCCCTCAGGAGAACGGCCACCTGTTTACATGAGGCCCCGCTGGAAGGCACAGCGTGGAGTCAGGGCCCAGCCGCAAGAGAGGGACTGGCTGCATGTAGCCCACTGTCCCCCGAGAAATCCAGGGCTCAGGGGCCAGCCTGCCCCACAAATCCTGCTGGGCCTGGCTTCCTGACCCGCAGCTCACCGTCTTGTGGGCCCTGCTCCTCCTGCCCACCCCAGATCCAAAACCTGTTTTCATTTATAGCAGGAAGCTCTGGAAGGTTCCTGGGGCAGCCCAGGTCTCAGGGGTACAAAGACACACGTGCAGGTACAGGACAGGGATGTGCCTGGAGCAGGGCACCAAGTGCGCCCTTGATCAATACTGCTGAGGCAGAGAAAGCGGACACAGCTGCAGCCCAAGCTCAGGCCACACACGCTCACGCGTGTTCAGCCTCGCACAAGCACACAAGCACACTGCTCTGTGATCCCATGTGTTCAACCATGCACACACGCACACACACTGCTCTCATGTGTTCAGCCTTGCACACGCACACAAGCACACTGCTCCACGTTCTGTGTTCAGCCTTGCACTCAAGCACACTCCCCCTGCATGCTCCCATGTGTTTAGCCGTGCACACACACGCACACTGCTCTCATGAGTTCAGCCTTGCACACGCACAAGCACACTGCTCCCGCTTGCACATGCACACAAGCACACTGCTCCCGCTTGCACACGCGCACAAGCACACTGCTCCCGCTTGCACACGCACAAGCACACTGCTCCCGCTTGCACAGGCACATAAGCACACTGCTCCCGCTTGCACATGCTTACAGCCACTGTCCCCCCATTCTCCATGTTCAGCCTTGCACACAAGCACACTGCCCCTGCACGCTCCCATGTGTCCAGCCTTGCACACACACACACAAGCACGCGGCTCCCACCACGGCCGCTTCCAGGCTCTCCTTATAAGGCCTCTTCGTGGAAGACAAAAGCCCCCGGAAGTGGCAGTTCGGGTCCCTCGGCTCAGGTCAGCAGGCCTGATGGGGACTTCCCCCAGCACTTCCGGTGCCACTGGCCAGGGCAGCACAGGCATCCAGCTTGGCTGGAGCACTTCGTCACCATCCACACCACAGACGACAAGACTAAGAAGTGGGAGGACCAGGGCCATCCGTGCTAATCTGCCCACCCCCATTTTCCAAGGTCGCCAGTGGGGCGGAGAGAAGGCCAGAGGCCCACTTCCACACCCTGGCTGGGCTCCTGCCGGTGCTGTGAAGGCCACCCACCCCCCACCCCTTCAGCCCCACTGGCCCAGAAGGAAGAAGCCCCGTGGCTACACCCCTGAGGGTCTCCGGGCCCACAGCTTGTCTGCAGAATTCAACTTCGCAGCTCCATCGGGCCCCGACTGTATGGCCGGGTGTCTCTGCTTCTTGTTGGGTCTTGGGCAAGAGTATCTATCTAGACCTGAGGACCAGGCTCTAAAAAGTCTGTCTAGTGTGATGTTCCAGAGTTCCGGGCTGTGACGATGGAGAGGTTGGGTCTGCTGAAAACAGCAGCCCCCATACTAGTAACACAGACAAGAGGACTTGGGGAACCCTGACCATTGTTTCCTAGGACCCAGAGGTCCTCAAGTGGGAAAGGAAGGCGCTGATAAAGACGGCCACAGGCACAGTGGGACAGGCAGGGTGGTGGAGTGAGGCTCAGACCACATCTATCAGCCAATCACACTTTAGCATGAATTCAGACAGAAATACTCATAGTACGCTGCATTAACTAACACCTTAAAGGGACCTGGGGTATTTACAGGGGAAGGGGGTGGGAGAGAAGAGGTGCATCTTCCCCTTTTCATAACTTTTTCATAATTTCTGCGAAGCAACTAAAACAGCAGGGCCTCAGCAATGACTCCCAACCCCCAAGTCAGCAATGAGGAAGTGGTAACCCAGAGAGAGGAGTAGCTTCTCTGGCCACTGTTGCCTCAGGGCTACATCCTCCTAGAGGAGAACCACTGGATTGTTCCCAGGGGTCAGACGCAGTGAGGCAGCCTTCACACTGGGCCACCCTCCCGCAGGACTCTGACTTCATCGTTCCCAGGAAACTTCTGTGGGTGGATGGGTGGGGGCTAGCACCCACTGCCAGCCAGTCCCCCTAAAGAATATGCAATTAGAGTTGCTTTGCCCAAGTGTGTTGACAACACAATACCTCGGCAATGGCTCGTGGGGGAGACAAAGGCAGGCTGAAGTCATGGCCTCCGAACCGCACCCCCCCACCCCACCCCCACCACTGCCACCACTTAACACTGTAGCCCTGTGAGCCAACACCATGGGCCCATTGGACTTCTGGGGACAAAGGGAGGAAGGCGCTCTGGGAACGGTGTTGGGACTAGGAATCCATGTGGTGGGATCTGTGCCTCATTACCCCAGAAACAGAGGCTGGGGGA
Source organism: Martes martes (assembly GCF_963455335.1). NCBI lineage: Eukaryota > Metazoa > Chordata > Mammalia > Carnivora > Mustelidae > Martes > Martes martes. Next base: position 9,578,289 of record NC_137906.1, read on the forward strand.
GTGTGGGCCACATGCTGAGTCTCCCTGGCCTGCCTCCCCCCTGCCAGCCTCAAGCCAGGATCTCCGTGTTCCCGGTAGCCCTTCCCCGGCATCCTTCCAGCACACAGTGAACGCTCAGTATGAATGGGCGGGACATCACCCAGAGCTGGGGCAGCACAGGGAAGGGTGGCCTGAAGTCTGGGAGGGGGTTTGGGTCTCCAAAGTAGGGTGTGGGTTTCCCTGCGGGGGTTGCCAGAGACCAGGCACTGGGATAGGGAGGTAAGCTCCCTAGGGGTAGGGTATGTGCTCTGTCCATCCATGTATCCCCAGCACCAACTAGAGTGCCTGGCACACATAACAGGTGCTCAATAATATTTCTTAAATGTGGTTGAATGAATCCCATCCTTTCCTTTAGGGGATGGGCTATAAGAAATAGGCTTTATTATCTCAGTGGCATATGTACACAATTTTTAAATATTTACTGGGGAGTATGTGCTCAGTTTTTTTTTTTTTCTTCTTCTTCCTGATTAGGGTCAATGATTAGCAAAGCTTGGAAATCTGAACTCTAGAAGGTTGTCTCTGAGCATTTGGGAAGAACTCAGCTCCCCTCCAAAGCAGAGCAAGCCAGGAAAAGCCTGGCTTAGTGCTCCTTCCTTACAGTGCTGGGGGCAAATTCTGCCTCTCTCCATACGGGCTGGATGCCTCAGCCAATACTTCCTTCACATCTGGATCAGGAAAGGCTGGGGTGAACAAGGTACCGGCTGTAAGGTTCCTCATTGCTTTCAGAGAAGCTTGGCCAGGCTTCTCTGAAGCCAGAGGTTTGGCTGTATCTGAGGCTAAGCCAGGAAGGAGCAGTCTGGAGCAGGATCTTGGCCCTACAGGCACTCAGGGAAGTCCCCACCCAGCTCAGGCGCTCCAGGGAGCTGCCAGCAAGCACACGTGCTAAGCAGTTACTCAACTTCCTGTGTATATGGAGTAGCCCTTGCCACCCCACATAGACCAGCTAATACCTCCTCCCCAGGTCTGCTCCTGAAGTCTTACAAACGAGGCAAAAATCAAGTCAAGAAATAGAAATGAAAACGGTCCTAAAAAGGCACCATAAAACTTATTAATAAAGCAATGCAAACAAAACAAAATCCAAAAACACATAAAATGCAATGTTGGCAGAGTTGTGGAGAAACTCATTTGTTACAATTTGTTCAGCCTTTCTGAAGAGCAATACAATAACAATTCAACAACTGGGTCGGGACAAACAGAATAACATGAACAGGAACTTAAAAATTAACACTCTTTGGTGGCATAAATTCATTTTGGTGCTAAGAAAATAACCACTTTTTTTTTTTTTTAAGCAAACATGTTCATAATAACCCCCTTTAGAATGGTGGAAGGGCGGAAAAATCCAGATGACTACAAATATGGCAAGAGTAAACTGCGACACTAACATGTTGGGATACCATTTAACTATCCAAAAGGAGGTAGTGGATTACACACAAAGACACACACAAACTGCCTTTACCGGCATCTTTAAATGCCTGGTATTTTTAGCCAAGGCTTGGACATACATTCTCTTTTACCCCTGAAAGCCAGACTAAGTTAAGTAGTTTTGTGTTTGTTTTAACCTTCATTTTGTACAGAAGGAAACAGACAAAAAGCCAAGATTTGCTCCAAGCCACACAGCTCCCACATGGCCCAGTTTGGGATTCTGATCCCAAATCTCAGAGGTTAACATCATCCAGACACTTTGATAAATGTGGATGGCAGTGGCAACAGTTAACAGCACACATCTGTACCCTGTGCCAGGCACGTTGCCAAGCGCCTTCCACACATTATTCCATGTAAGCCTCAGGACGCTCCCATTTTACAGATAAGATAGGTTGAGGCCCAGGGAAGTTAGATGGCTTGCTAAGGTCATGGGCCAGTGAGGAAGCAAGCACTCTTACCCCGGTCCCAGAGGCCCTTAACCACTGGGCAGCACTGCCTGCCGGGCGTGGGGAGTCCGGAGAGAGCCTGGAAGAACCCCGGGAGCGCCTCCTGCTCAGTCCCTGCGCTAGGCTGGTTCCGGGGCTTCCCGCTAGCCTTTTCAGGGTTACTGTCACCGCCCTGGGCGGGCCCCGCTGCTTTCCCCGCGGGCCAAGGAGGGGCTGCTCCGCTCAGCGTTCGGGAACCCCTCCGGGTGAGGACCGCGAACCCGGGCCCCAGGGGCCGGGGGTGGGCTGGGGGCCGGGGAGGTGGCGCGGGGGAGGGGGGAGGGAGGGGCAAGGTGGGCGGGGGCGCCAGCTCATTTCCCGGCCCGAGCAACCCGGAAGGCTGGAGGATGGAGGGGAAGTGACTGGGTGTGGGGCCCTCGCGGCCCGAAAGAGCAGGGGGACAGACAGCGGGGCAGGGAGGAGGAGGCCGGGGCGGCACCACGGGGGCCGGGGCCGCCCCGAGGGCGCCGGGGGGCAGGGAGCCCTGCATTTCTCTCGCCTGGAGGGGCCCCCCACCCCGGAACCGGCCCGCCATCCCGTGGTCCCCTCACCTCCAGGCGGACCCACACACCTGGCAAGCCCCCAGCCCTGTGCCCCTTCACCCGGGCACCCCCTCCCCGCGCCCCCACGTCTGCGGACGCGCGGCACCCTCCTCACCTGCATGCAACTCCCCGCCCCCTCCCCCGGGGGCGCCCCTTCCCCCGGGGGTCCCCAACCCCCTCACCTCCCGGCGCCCCGGCCGCGGACTCTGGGCAGTCGACGCGCCGAACCGGCTCTGGGCCCCGCGCCGCGCCGCAGCCACTTCCTCGTGGGCGGGGGGCGGGGCCTCCCAGCCTCAGCCCCGCGGGGACGGGGGCGGCGACCAGGGTGGCGGCCGCCAGATCCCAGGCCCCGCCCACCCATCCGGGGTGGGGGCTGCGCGGCGCCCGGGCGCCCAGAAACCATCCGCGACCGCCCCTCGCAACTTAACGGGTGGGGAAACTGAGGCTCGCGGAGGCGCACAGCCAGAGCGGCAGCTGGGCGGAGCGCACACGTGCCCACCGCGGAGAGAGCCCCTCTCCACCCTTCCTCGGGGCGCTGATACCCACAGGGCGCAAAAAGTGCAGGCCCGGAACCCGCGGCGGGCAGGAAGGCGAGGCGGGGCCGCCGGCCCCTGCCGCCGCAACCCCCCACCCGTCCTCACTGCAAAATGCGCCCGGGGCAGGGCTGCCCGCAGGCGTCCTGTGGCGACTCTGGCTGGCCCAGCTCCCTCCCTCTGGGAGGGCTCCTTGCGCTTTGCTTCCGCGGACGTCCGCTTCTCGCCTTTAAGTTGCCGGCTGGCGTTGCAACCGCGTGAATTTGGGAGTCTTTCCGTCCTTAGCCTCTGCCTCATCAGCGGAGACGTGGCCAGGGGGCGGGGAGATGGGGGAGACCCTGGTCAAGATCCTGCTGTGCCCTCCCAGCCGGTCAGGCCCCTCCCCGGGAGTCCCCTCGCCCAGGGTCAGCCAGGCGGCCGGCAGCAGGTGCGGTGCGGGTCTTCCCGGACTCAGGAGGTCTGGGGCCAGACTCCCACCTTGCCAGGTCTCGGGGCCGTGACACATGTTCTTCCCGCCTGGAACCCTTTTCCCACCCTGTCCCCTCCTGGCCAACTCCGGTTTCTAACGCAGGACGTGTCTCTTCGCTCTTTGCCCACAACCCCTGCCCCACTGGAGGTGTCCGCGGGACTCCCAGCCCCGACCTGCGCTCACGTCCTAGCGCCGGTCACACTGAATCCTGCCTCCGGGGGATGGTGGTGGGGAGGAGGACATGTGTCCGAACACGGGAGCTCTTCCAGGATCGAGTGTCGGGGGAGAAGCCTCAGCTACGGCTTGCGGGACTACCGGCCTTCCCGGCTCGAGGAGACACTGCGCGGCTGTCACCAGCCCTCCCATCTGGCCGTGGAGGGAAACGCAGAGAAATGACCCGCACCCTAGTCAAAGTCTGACTGGTGAGCTCCAGCCCAACCTGCTTCTGCCAATGAGCCAAGGATGCTGCTTCGTCGGGTGGCTTGAGACTTTGCTACCCATCGCTAAAAGCATCCGGACAAATCCGAACACCTGAGGATTCCCTCCCTCCCCGTGAAAACCGAGCGTGTGAACTGTTGGTATTTGCTCTGCTGCGCACCTGCATTCAGGAAGGAGGCTCCGCGCGCACCTGTTGCGGGAGTGCAGGTGTGAGAGAAATGAGCTCCAGGCAAAGCCCTGTTGCAGGGCTGCGTCTCTGACCCTGTTAGCGAGGCTAACTCATGACAAGCGCCGCCAGCGCCCCTCGCAGGCCTGGTGGTTGAGGGAAGACCGCCTCACACCGGGAAGCCCTGGCAGGTGTCCTGAGGGGGCACAAAGTTCTCCAAGCCTGAAGTGAAGCGACTCCTTGAGTGAGGGAACCTGGGCTGGAAGGATTTCACTCCGGGTTCTGGAACAACTCAAAGAGTTCATTTCTTCCTGGAAACTGCTCCCACCGACGGCCCTGGGGTGAAGATGCTGCCCTCCCCCTTCTCAGGTTTTCAAGGAAGGCCGCGACCCCCCCCCCCAGGCTGCTGCTGCTTGGGGGTTGGCCGAGTTGGAGGAGGGCAGTCCTTGGGGGCTGGTGCGATATCCTCAGGTCCTCCAGGTTCTTTCTGGCTTTCCGCTCCCACCTCCTGGCTGCACTGGCCTTGCTGCCTCCTGGTCACAAGAGGGCAGCCACGCTCCAGACATCTGGACTCTGGACGCGGTGGGCGGGCCCCTGCAGTGGGGAGACCCGGGAGGAAAACCTTTCCTGAAACACCCAGTCTGATCCCCTTCTGTTTCAGCTTGTGCCCACCCCCACAAGGGGACCATGGTTCCCTGTCGCTGAGATCAAGGGACTGCCACCTGATCCCCGTGAGGAGGAAGAGGAGAAACCCCTGTGTCTCCTCTCCCAGGCCACACCTGCTTGTGCGGTGGACAAAGCCCAGGAGGCCCAGAGCATCTCGTGTCCGGGTGCCCCTGTTGCACACCCCCTTCCAAGCCACAGGGTTTTGTATCAGTCTGAGCGGACGCTACAACCAAACCTCCGAAGGTATAGTTGGAAGGGTCCCCACCTGTCATGTTCAGTGACCTCACCCTGCCCGAGCCTGGGCGGACTCGCCTGGGCTTGCTCACCAGGCGTCTCCACTCCCTGCCCTCGCCCAGCAGGGGGCGTGCTTAGCGGTTACCACTGGGGCTCTCTTGGGTGGGGCTCGAACTCAGCAATCCCAAGATCAAGAGTCACTTGCTCCACTGACTGAGCCAGCCAGCCCCCCTTCCCACCCCCACACGGACTTGTTTTGTCATCTTTGAAATGTGGCAGTGACAGTTCCAACCCTGTAGGGTTGTTGGGGGTAGTTAACACCTATCAGTTATGTACCTCGGTGCCTGGTCCGGGAGCTCTTCTCAGGTGGCGCATCAAAGGTGTGGCTACAACACCCTTCCGGGCACCCAGGCACCACTCCCCCCTGCCCTGTGAATGACGGAAAGGTGGTGGCTATCCCCCCCCCCTTTTTTTTTCCAGAGTGAGAGAGCACAAGCAGGGGTAGCGGCAGGAAGAGAGAGAATCTGCATCCTCCCCCTCCTCCTGATGCAGGACTTGACCCCAGGTCCCTGGGATCATGACCTGAGCTGAAGGCGGACACTTAACCGACGGAGCCACCCAGGCGCCCCTCTTCAACTTTTTCTGATCACGACCCGCAGTGCTGGATATCGTGAACCCAGGCACACCCCCACGTATATCCGAAACCGAGGTATCGTGGCGCACTCACTGCCACGCCAAATGTTCTTGTGTTTTTTTAAGATTTTATTTATTTATTTGACAGACAGAGATCACAAGTAGGCAGAGAGGCAGGCAGAGAGAGAGGAGGAAGCAGGCTCTCTGCTGAGCAGAGAGCCTGATGCGGGGCTCGATCCCAGGACCCTGGGATCATGACCTGAGCCGAAGGCAGAGGCTTTAGCCCACTGAGCCACCCCGGCGCCCCTAAATGTTCTTGTTTTTCAAATGCCACTCATGACCTACTAAATTAATTTTTACAACCACGAATGGGCTCTGACCCTCAATTTGCAAAACCGTTTGAGACCCCATTTCCTTCCTTTTTCTGACTCGGTCGCGTATGTATTCGTTTCCTATTGCCGCTTTAGCAACTTGCCACAAACAGGGCGGCTGCAAACAACACGAAGGTATTCGCTTACGTTTCTGGAGGTCAAAGTCTCTGGTCTCCTTGGGCAGTGTGGCGTTCCTGCCGCAGGCTCCGGGGAGAGCTTGTTTCCTTGTCTTTCTTGCTGGCCAGAGGCCACCGGCCTTCTTTGGCCCCATGGCCGCATCTCTGACTCACCTGCCCGTCTCCCTCATAAAGCTCCCTGGGACCGCAGCGGGCCCACCTGGATAATCCAGAATCCTCTTCGTCTTTAACTTAATTACATCGACAAGGTTCACGGTTCTGGGATTAGGACATGGACATCTTTGGGGGGGACATTACCTACTGCACCCAGTATTTAAATTATACATGTATAATTCAATAACCTTATAATTCAGATAACTGATCTACATGGGGCCTGAGTCCACATGGGGTAGCTCACAGCTCGGGCACACTGCAGGCACCGAGGGAAACCCTGGCCCTCTACACCATTGCCTCCGGAGTTGGGGCACACGTGGGAGCTGTAAACCACTCGAGTGATGGCCCTTGAGCCAAACTGAAGAGTCGCCGAAGCAATCATCTGGATTCAGAGGCTGAACTCATCCTTTCTTTCTCAGAATATTCTCGAAAGAACTATTGGATTTTTTTTTTTTTTTTTTTTTTTTGGTTAGCAAGATCCTTTATAGTTTCCCACTCTGCTGCACTGTTATTAAGGGTCTCCGGGGTCTATAAAAGGGCCAGTGCCAAGCCTGAAAGTGAATTTCAGCTTTACTGATTAACTGAAATTACTAATCCTGTTTGTTTGTTTAAGATTTTATTTAAGAAAGAGAGGGCGAGAGAGAGAGAGAGAGAGAGAGAGAGAGAGAGAAAGCACAAACTGCGGTGGGGAGGGACGGGGTTGGGGGAGAGGCAGCAGCAGACTCCCTGCTAGGGAGCCCAATTCCGCTCAATCCCAGGACCCTGGGATATATTAACCTGAGCTGAAGGCAGGCGCTTAACCCACTGAGCCACCCAGGTGCCTCTACTGATCCCGTTTCTACTGCTATTTTACAGCTGACGATATGGAGGCTCAGCCAAGTTACCTAGATTGCTCAAGGTCACACAGCTTGGCAGAACTATAACCTGACATCAAAGCCCAAAGCCTTGAATCAAAGGGCTTTGGCAGTCACCCAGAGGCCCCCCCCAGACTGGTAGTTATTGTGGCCCCGGGCCCGGAAGCACCGTGGGTTTCCAGGTGGATGGGTGAGAAATGACCCAAGTTAAAAAAAAAAAAACCAGACACTCTGGCTAAGTCCTTGGAGGCAAAGTTGGAAACTTTTCTTTGTTGCCCTTGTTTCTTTCATGGAATACAGCGTTTCTCTAAAAACCTCTGGGCTTCCTGGCCAAATCATGTGACTTAATGAAACAAAAAAGAAATTTTGAGCTAATTCCTGTTTAGGGCCTACTTTCGTCTGTCGGTGAGAACAGCCTTGCAGATGCCTGGGGGCAAACACACATACACAAAGGAGTTCCCGTCATCGGGGTCGAGAGGAGGCTCCTGCAAACAGGGGAGACAGGCCCACCAGGCCAGCCCCTCGGCTGCTGAGATTCTCTCCTGGAGGAAAGTAATGCTCCCCATGAGACACCAGAAGGATAAAATTACTCTTGAGAATGTATCATGATGTCCTCTGAGAAGCACCATTACCGATGTCCTAAAACCAGGGCTGTCTTTGAATCACAGTGAGGCAGGAGGCAAGGGAGGCTTGGGAGGCAAGTTGATCAAAGTCAAGTCATTTTGGGTTTAGGTCTTAACCTAAAGTCAGCAGGTCATAAAAAGAGTCACAAGATCCCTGTCCCTCTAGCAGTAAGAGCCACAGAGTCTGGACACTCTTACCATGGCCTCCTGTGGGTAATTCTGTAACCCTAGGCAATGGGAAAACCGCCCGATGGAAATGATAAACCCAAAGTTAAAGAGTGAGCCCCTCCCTGTACAAGTAGCTAATTTTTAAAAACTTATAAAACCCCTTGTTAGAGGTAAAACGGTGGTGGTGGGCAGGGGTCAGGGCCACTTCCCCATCTGGGAAAAGAGACTGCTACTCTGTCAACTTATTTTGTACACTCTCCTACTCCTACACTTAATCTTTGTCCCTTTCTCTAAATGGCTTGCTCTTGAATTCTTTCTCATGCAAAGGCAGGAACTCTTGGTGGGGGGCCTCGACCGCTCCCCTTCTCCTGGGCCAGGGAGATCAGGAAAATGGCTGTGCTCAAGGCTACTCTGTATTTATTTCCTTTGCTAATTATTTATATTTGTACCTCTCAAGATTCTCAGCCTTGGAACGTCAAAATTCCCGTCTAATATTTTTTTTCCCCCGTCTAATTTTGATGAGAACAACTTAGTTTGGCCTAGTAATGTCTAATGGAAATGGTAAGCTAACGTGTCCCTTTCCTCTGTCCCCGCAGCGCAGTGGGGGTGGCTGCCCCATGCGGGCCCCGGGCACAGAGGTGGCCCTCCCTGCTGCCTCGAGCACAGAGGCCATGCTGCGAGGCTAGAAGGCAGCATTCAGTAAAGGCTGTTTTCTCAGAGGTGGTACAGGGTGGTTGGATTTCAGAAACTCAGAATCCAAGAGTTTACCCTAAAACCTATTTTGCTAACAGAAATTTTTTTTTTGTCCCTATCTTTCTAATAGAAGTAGCATAAGAAAACAAAACGAAAAATACATTCAGTACTTTTATTTAACTGTTGAGGCGACAATTGACGTATCTCCCACCCTCTCCTTTAAGTTAGTGTGACAATTTTCCATAATAAACTACTTAAAGAGAAGCTTTGGTCAAGAATGGAATGAAATAGCAAAAACAAAAACAAAATAACCCCAAATCACTGCTGCTTTTAAAAAACCAACACTGTCACCAATTATATTCAAACAAAAACACACACACGGTATTTGCGCGAAACGTGTCTTCAGTGTTTCCTTGCGGCTGGCTCTCCTCACCACCATGCACACGGCGGGGCTGCGTCAGCGCATGTGTCAGTTTGTCAGTCTGTCAGTTTGTCATGCTGGATCTGGGAGGCTCACTCAGCTTCACATTATCCGGAGGCCCTGGATGGAAGACTCTAAGGTCTGGAAAGGGCGGGAGAACACAGGGTTACTGAGGCCGGTCCGTCTGGGCGTCTTCCCCCAGCCCCCCGGCACCACACAGCTGCCCTCTTCCCCCGACTGATGCGCAGGCCCCACACCCCCAAATCTGGCCAAGCCCAGCTCTGAGGCCCCCCTCCCAGGCCTGGGCCCCCTGCCGGCCCTCCATGCCCTGCGCTCCCTTGCTGGCTCCGAGCCACAGGATCTGGACGTGCTCCCGCCTGCGCAGGGCCCGCTTCCTCTCAGGGCCATCGGTGCTTACTGGTGAGGGCGCCGGTGGCCTGTTCCATGCCTCTCACCACACCCCAGTGCCCTTGCAGCGGGCACTCCGATGTCTGCACAGGCCACACGGCAGCGGATGCTCAAAGGTGGCCAGACTAGAGGAAACTGGCCCGGGACCTCGTAGGGACACCCGTACACAGGGAGAGGAAACGAGGTCGCCCAAGGGATCGAGAATAAAGTGCAGAGTGTAACTGCCCAGGGAGCTCATTTCCCAGGGGCTGCAACGCCCAGGATGGAAAGAGGGGAAGGTAAAAAGGGTGGGGAGTCAGGGAACTTTCAGAGGAAGAGAGTTTCTTTCTCCAGAGTACTCAAGAGGCTTTTTTCCGTATTATGTATTTCACCCAAGGGGTAGGGATCAAACATCAAGGAAATGCACAGGCAAGAGCAGAATTCTGTAAACATGTACCTGTTTTGGAGGTTAACAACCAGGAGAAGTGAAATTCACCGCGGGCACACAGCAGCCCTCCTCTCTCACCCGCTCCCCTCCGGTTCCTCATCTCACCCACCACCACCCCGTCCCCAAGCTAGAGAGGCAGAGCCCCCCCTGCATGTGCTCCTCACCACGCCCTTCCATCTGGCCTCCTAACTCTCTCTGGGGTCCAGAAGCTCGGGGCCACACCCCGGCCACTGCTGGAGGTCGCATCCTCCTCACCTGTTCACAGGACTCGACAGCCTCTGCCCAGAGCCCACGGCTGCCCAGGCCACCCACACCTCACAGTCTGGTGCTCTCTTCGGCTCTGGACCGGCTCCTAGCTGTCTGCAGGCAGAGCCCAGCCGCCCCTCTCCGACCACGCCACGGCCCGTTTCCTAGTTCCAGCTTGAGCTTCCGCGGGACCCACTGCGGACCCATGCCCAAAGCACTGGCGAAGCCTCACACACGGCGCATGCTCCGAGCTCAGCTGGGCTGCACCTGCTGCTCTCGCAGCTCGGGCGGCTCGTCCCCACCCTCGCGGGCCCCGAACTCCCAGTGCAGCTGGAGACGCAGCTCAAGCCCATCTCCTCCGCAGGGCGGGCATTCCTCAGTGTAGAAACACGCACTGGCTTCCCTTCTGGAGCTCCAGAGAACACTGCCCCTTCCACCGGACAAGCCCCTTGAGGGCTCTTTCACCCTAATATCCTCGGTGCCTAGTACCAGGCCTGGCACCCCATAAAGTATTTCATGAACGTTTATTAGATTGATTAGTGTAAACCATGAAAATATATCTATGTGGTTTTACAGACTGGGGGCTCAACGCAGGGCCTGCTACAGAAAACACTCGAGTTTTTCTCCATGGACAAAATGGACATCTAGAACAATGTACCCCAACTCACTGGGAAAGTCTGCTTTTCTCCTCACGGCTTTCAGGTTTTAAGTTTCTTTTTTTTTAAGGAAGCTGGACGCCCAATGTGGGGCTTGAACTCATGACCCCGAGATCAACAGTCACATGCTCTGCCGACTCAGCCAGCTACCCGCCCAGACTCTCAGGTTTTAAAGACAACTACAATCTAATGTTCTCTGTTTCTGATGTGCCCTGGATTTGACATTTTGTCCCAAGAAATGAGAAACATTCTTGTCACAGAAAGAGTTTTAACGCAAACAAGGTTTCTTCTGAAAAGTAGAAAATACCTTGAAATCCCAAATTGTCATGGCTCCATCGATGCCAGTAGTGCAAAATTTGCGACAATCTTGCTTGTCCACTTCATAAATAGACACTTGACTGAAAAAAGGCAAAAGGAGAGACTGTCAGGTATGTGGTGGGAGCAGGCCCCAACCTTCCTAACTAAATGGCGAAGGGGGGTTTTAGGCAACGAATTCCCCAATTCCTTAGTATTAAGTTGTCCATCGATATTAGCTACAGCAATCTGATGCAGAAAATACGGAAATGCATCTCACTACCGGACGTCCAGAAAAGCCAAGACTGAAAAGGTACGAAGGTGGATTAACTGCTGGGACGTGGAGAGGCAGGACAAGCCAGGTCACGCAGCACACACACCGTCTGGGAGGAGAGTGTAGGCAGGACCACAGCAATGACGAGAATGGAAACAATTAAAAACAAAAACAAACCAGAGGCGGGGTGAAGCATGACTGAAACCCAGCTGGCTCCAAACAAAAACCCCCAAATCGCCCTCCGAGACAAGCAGGGCCTGTAAGTCAAGCTCTCGCCCCGCATTTGAAATGAACCACTGTAAACGGCATACCACAAGATTCCAAGCAGGCAGCGCAGAGGAACAGATGAATGAAACAACTTGTCTTAGCCTAAGTATCTGAAAAACTTTCGAGAAAATTCCATAGCTCAGAGAGTAATTTTCCTTTCTCCTCTGAAATGTCTAGAACATTCCCTCTAGGGAAGGAGATGGCAAAACTATGGCACACGTAGCCTGTTTCTATACAGCCTGTGACCTAAGAACAGCTTTCATGATTTTAGATGGTCACAAAAAAAATTAAGACTATTATTCGGTTACGTGAAAATTATGTGGACGTTCAAATTTCAGTGTCCGTAAGGTTTTACTGAAACACCCGCGCGCATTTACATACGTATTGCCAAGGGCTTACACTCCATCACGGATGTCGGTAGTTGTGACAGAGACTGGCTCCGAGCCAAAAATATTTACTCTCTGGTTCCTTACAGGAAAAGTTTGCTGACCTTTTGCTTAAGGGCAAAGAGAACTTAATAACTGCAAATAAAGGCAAATATGCCAATCTGCAAGGGTCTTTTTATTTTTAACCAGGAACTCTGGAAGACGGAATGAGAGCTGTTTCCTTCCTGATACGCAGTCTACAGAGAAGCTGCAGAGAAATTCACAATAAATAATTTTGAAAGTCATTCAAGACAAAGAAACTTGAAGCATGGAAAAGACTTCCTATGCCTTCAAGTTATTACTTTCCAGTAGAGCACAGACATTTCGGCCTATTTTAAATCCAGCGGCCCGCTCCACTGAACATGACAAGCACGACCTGTGTTCAAAAATTCTCTCAATGGCAAAGTCTAGAGATTTCCATTCTTGTTCCCGCCATCATCACCACAATGAAAGTCTCTCAACACAAAAGGTCTAGTAAAAAAGAGAAAATCTTTTGGGACCTAAACTCTGACCACTGTCAGTGAAAATATCAAGAACAGACTACATCTCTCCTCTAGATTTAGGAAAAAAACAAGCTTCCTGGGGGGAAGAAAACCACAAAGGCACCTGACGAAAAACTGAAGTCAAGAAACTCCTTGGTTTGGCCGTATGATATCAAAGAATTCCATTTAATTAAATGATCTTCTTACTGGTATACATCACTTGAAATCCACGGTTGAAATGACAGCTGGAATTACCTTCTCAAGCAGGCTATAACTAGCCATACGTTCACTGCCAGGGGACCGTAACATTCAGGAAGGTCTCCTTCTGTTCTCAATCAGGGTTGGAGAAAGCGAGCCCTAGGAAGAGGCTCCACCGACAGACACACCAGCTCACTGTCGCCACGGAGGCTAAGCGCTGCTCACGGGGGATGCCGCGTACCAGCCGCCACCTCGAAGGACAGAATGCCTAGGTGGGGGCGGCTCGCTCTGTCCCAAGCTGCGAATAAGAGCCCGCAGTCAGGGAGCTACAGACTTCCCTCCGCTCCTGCTCCTGAAGCAACGTCTGAGCACACGGCACACACAACTCGCACAGGGACCCAGTCAGGAAACAAGCAGAGGAAGACAGGCATCCTCGTCACCAAACACTCTCCACAGACGGTCAGGGCCCTGGCTACAGGTGGCTTCCGGGGGCCCCAGGCAGCAGGGCGGCACGTACGTGATGCTATTCTGGTGCAGGGTCTCCAAGGCTGTGTTGCGGTCCTCGGTCGTGGCCCTCTTGTCCATGTTGCGGAAGCGTTCCATGGCAGACATGTTGCGCTGGATGCTCTGTTTTGGAATGTCTAGTTTGGAGACGAAGGTCAAGCAGCCACGGTCATCGTAGTTAAAGAGCATTGGGCAGCAGTCATGGCCCTGAAATAAGGTCTCAGTCAGGCGCTGGAGCGAACGCTGCCCACCCACCGACCCCCCGGCAGAACGTGCACACCAGGGGCATCTCTCACTCTGCAAGGCTGGCTAATCTAAAAGGCTGTTCTGGTTCACGCCAGTGCGCAAAGTCACAAGAGCACGCACTGTTCCTGTTCTGGAGAACTAAACACAGTGTACTACAAGGGAGAATGGAAAATTACTTACCGCGGCTACAACGCTGTTCTCTGAGACAAATGACACACTCAGGAGGGGCAGGAACTCTGTTTTCAGAGTTGAGACCCTGAACACAAGAACAATTGTTAAACTGAGACGGGAACAGACCGCGCAGCTTCTTTATAGACACAGCAGATGAAAAGGACCCATTTTCACAGGGGCTTGTGCAGCACAAATGAACACTTATGCCTACGAGGAGCCCCATGACCTGGACTTTGGGGAATCCCAAGCATGACACGGCCCTGGGGTCACTGTAGAAACAGAGTCCTTTGGCCCTCTCTGGCCCGTGCCCCACCTGCTTCTGAGGCCCCCCACTCACAACTATGTGGTCCCCAGTGAGTCCTCCTTCTTTCCCGGCTCTTGCCTTTGCTCCCACACCCTTTGCGAACATGCTGTCTCTTGCTTGTCCACCCAAATCCACCCTGGTCTCTGACGCTCAGCTCATCTGATCACCTCCATGAAGCTTTCCTGGACCTCTTCAGCCTGAAGTGGCTTCTCCTCTGACCGCCTAGCACTCTGGGTGTCACGGTCACTCGTGACTGAATGCCTTGTCCCTCCTTCCTCTCCTTGCCCGTGCTCACTGTGGGCTCCGAGGGTGGGCACAAACATCTGGGAGAGTCTCTTCTCTTCTCTGCCGGGCTCTGGGGGAGGAACTGGGGCCACCAGTGAATATGCATCTTGGCTGGCCAGGAGCTCCCACACAGAAGGGCTGGGGAAGGTGTATGTGTGTACCCGTACACTTAGTAAGTTATCTGGCAGCACCTGGCCAAGAGGTCTCACACACACACGGCAGGTAAACATGGTGGTTGATGAATTAGGATCACAGAACTTCATGTAGAAGATGATGCATTTTGACAACTATGTCTCAGTGAGCCCACCCCCACCCACTTACACCCCAATACCACTGGAATTTAATTAAAGGCCTAACACCTCATTTTAAGGCCTTACTATACAGTACACTTGGCTCCTACTACATGAAATATTTATGTTTGAGAAGGGGAAGTGGAGAGGATATGATCTGACTTGCAGGACCAGAAAAGCCAAATCACAAATCAGTATGAGGGCAGACGGGGGCTGGAATAAGCATATGCGAAGAGCTTATTATGCATTATAATAAATTATATCCAAATCAAATAACCATGACATCAAAACTGAATGACAGAAAACAAATTACTGTACAAAATGTACAGCATAATCCCATTTGTGTTCAAGATGAAAAGAGATGTTAAGTGCCTATACTTGTACAGAAGTCTGGAAGATTACACCATTTATTATGGTGTTAAAAAAAGTAAATAAAATAAACCCAACTCAATCCAGTTAGTAGGAAAATATCATCTCTGACATGTCACTTTGTTGTCACCGTGAGGCAGACGGAGGCAGAGACACCTGATGTGACCGGTTCTCAGCACACAGGTTGACAAGTTAGGAAACGTTTTTTTTTTTTTTTTTAAAGATTTTATTTATTTATTTGTTAGAGAGAGTGAGCACAGGCAGACAGAGAGGCAGGCAGAGGCAGAGGGAGAAGCAGTCTCCCTGCTGAGCAAGGAGCCCGATGTGGGACTCGATCCCAGGACCCTGGGATCATGACCTGAGCCGAAGGCAGCTGCTCAACCAACTGAGCCACCCAGGCGTCCCTAGGAAACGTTTTAAGGTGGGTAACCTTTAGCTGTCAATGGAAAAAGATTCACCAGGAGCGAACAAAGATTCCTAAAGGGAAAGAATTTCAATCATCGTCTCTCTTCTTCCAGCATATGACGAGCAGATATAAATTCGGACGTGTAAAAAAAAATAAATAAAAGAAAAATAAAAAAAAATAAGTAAATTCTGACATGTGACAAGATGCCTCGTGCTCTCTGAACGCTGTCCGGGTGCCTCCCTCACAAATGAGTCATTGCAATTCGAGTTCTTCTGGCAGACTCCAGAGGAACTGCTATCAGGGTTTTAAGTATTACTGAATGGAATTCCAAATTAATGGAGTCACTGCTCACTGACTACACACAGTAAGAACTTTATCTCCTACTCGACTGCTGGATGACGGGGACCTGCTGCGAGGGAGTCACACTAACAGACCAAACTGGCTATCTGAAGGAATTCCCACCAGCAGCAAACCAGGAGCGTCCCTCAAAGAAACCACCACACCACCTCCATGAAGAAGTGTTTCTGGAAGTGAGCTCTAACTCTTTAAAGAATTTCCCCAAGTGGACAATCTGAATGTGCGTCGGTGACTTTAAAGGCAGCCCTGCAGTTCTGGGCCACATTTTTTTTTTTTTAATTATTTATTTGCCAGAGAAAGAGAGATCACAAGTAGGCAGAGAGGCAGGCAGAGAGAGAGAGAGGAGGAAGCAGGCTCCCCGCTAAGCAGAGAGCCCGATGTGGGGCTCGATCCCAGGACTCTGAAATCATGACCTGAGCCGAAGGCAGAGGCCTAACCCACTGAGCCACCCAGGCGCCCCATCTGGGCCACATTTTTGAGCTCACATCCTGCGCTTACCCCCAGGGACGGCCTTAGCCCAGCTGGTGAGAGACCCCAGACCACTCCCTAACTCCAAGCGAAAGGCAAATACTCACTGCACGCTTTTTGAGGCGTCAGCAACGGATACGGTGCTGTCGTGGCTGACCCAGGCCAGGCGGCTCCCGCTGGCAGAGAAGCTGACCCCATGCACCCAGCCACCGGTGCCGCTGCCCCCGAACTCTGACATCAGCTGACCAAAAGGCATCTTGCTGCCCCAGGGCGTACTGGCTGGCTTTTCATCCACTTCTTTAATGTAGGCAGAAAACACTCTACAGTTTAGGGGCAGGAAAGAAGGAAAAAGTCAATGAAAATTTATGTATACAGAAACAGGCCACGGGCACCTGCCGTAAGGTGTCTCAGAATGCAAAGAGATTGAGCCTTGAAAAGCAAAACATGACAAATTCACATCCACAAATCTATTAAGACTTGGTTCTTTTTTTTTTTTTTTAAAGGTCTTATTTATTTATTTGACACAGACTGAGAGAGATCACAAGTCGGCAGAGAGGCAGGCAGAGAGAGAGGGGGAAGCAGACTTCCCGCTGAGCGGAGAACCCAATGCGGGGCTCGATCCCAGGACCCTGAGACCATGATCTGAGCTGAAGGCAGAGGCTTAACCCACTGAGCCACCCAGGTGCTCCATTAAGACTTGGTTCTAAGGGCTGCCTACAGGCCCATCTGAGTCTGGCCAAATGCACTCAATCAGAGGGTACACAAGGAGACCTACGGTGCTCTAGGGGTGCAGTTCTAGAAGTTCTAAAAGAAGGACAAAAGTCCTCTCCCTGAGCACACATTCTGGGGGAGGATCTTGTTGTCCCGCCCCTTCCTTGCATGCGGCTGACCTTGCTAAGTGAGCCCAGCATTCTTTCCTGTCTACTTCACTATCATTTTCAACACAGTACTCCAGGAAGCCCACATGCCAAACAGTAGAAGAAACTATGTGCCACACTGCAATAAACCGATGGCATTAACCCATTTAAACAAAGGGACATCCAAAGAGGAAGCCAGTGAGAGTGGGCAGGCTCTCACTCAGGACATCATGCTGTCAGGGCTCACTGTCCAGTCTTTGTGACAGGTCTGAGGTGAAGGAGGGTCTCCTTCATGGCCGGCTGTCAGCAGTCTCTCCCTCTTGAATTCCAAGAAGCTGTGTTTGAGGAGGTTTGGATGCAGAATCCAGAAAAGGGAGGGAGAAAGAGCGGCTGGGAATGCACCACTAATGCTACCTCGTAGAGCTTCTCTCAAGAACCTCTGGACCTAAAGACTCCCTAAAATGATCTGAGATATTTGCCCTGAAATGACAATGACACCAGCAGCTCTCGAGAGGGGAGGGGCACAGTGAGTTATCTGTTAGAGGACATGACCCTGGAATCTCCGGGCTTCACTTTTTTGCATTTGAACACAGTTGACACACAGTATTACCTGAGTTTCAGGTGTACAGCATAGTGATTCAACTTCTCTACACCTAACGCCACACTCACTGCAAGTGTAGCTACCATCTGTCACCGTACGAGGCTCTGGCCTTGTCCCTATGTTCCATGTCATCCTTGTGACTTTGTCACTGGAAGCCTGTACCTCCCACTCCTCTTCACTCATTTTGCCCATCCCATTAACCCTCCGTCTCTCTGGCACCCATCAGTCTGTCCTCTGTATTTATGAGTCTCAGAACCGCTGGGCCTTAAGTCAGCATCACAATGGCCACTGCTCTCATCATCAGAGGCTGGGACAGAACAGGTGGTTCTCATTCGTGAACTAGAAAGCGTGAACTGAACAGGACACAGGACCACAGGTCAAAGTGAAGTTCATTTCTGTAAATCAGTACTATCAAAAGAATTAGCAACCTATTTTCATAACCAGATTTTTTAGACACAGTCTAATAATTTAAGCGGTACGGATCATTCAGCTCCATTCTTCAAAGGAATCAGAATGACTCTGGGTAACATATCAGACAATAAAACTCCTGAATTCTCCTAAAGAATGTCTATGCTGTTACACTGGTTTTGTTTTTTTTTAAGATTTTTAAAAATTTTTATTTATTTGACAGACAGAGATCACAAGTAGGCAGAAAGGCAGGTGGGAAGAGAGGGGGAAGCAGGCTCTTCACGGAGCAAAGACCCCGATGTGGGGCTCGATCCCAGGACCCTGAGATCATGACCTGAGCTAAAGGCAGAGGCTCAACCCGCTGAGCCACCCAGGCGCCATACACTGGTTCTTAAGCAGAAGAACCAATCTTTTTCCAAAGAGTGCCTTGACACTGCTGTATCCCCACTCCACATGCAAATTCCCACACACATCTTAAAAAAAAAAAAAAAAAAAAAAAAGGCCAAAAAAAACACAAACCCTTGGATATTCTTGGATATAAATCGGTAGCCAGGTTTTCTGGAAATTCTCCAAATAGCCTACTAAAGAAAGATGCAACCCATTTCCCAACCCACTATACTGTCAATGTGAAGTAACATTTATATGCTTTTCTTTTGGCTAAGGGAAAAAAAGCCTTCTTGGTAAAGAATAACTGTAAAAAGCAATTACACTGTATGATCCTTAAAGCTCTTAGCAAAGCGGCTGTATTTCTTTTAGCCTCATGCTAACAACAAATAAAAAGCTTGAACCGAAAAGGAAGAACATAGTAATAGCTCAGCAGAGCACTTTCAGCTGTCTTGTTCATCTCAGCTTCAGCCCTGGAATTTGATGAGTCTCTGCCTGGGTTATGAAATAAGAAATAACACCGTAGTCCAAGGGCCACTACACCTCTGCTCCAAACACGATGTTCCGCCTACGGAAAACCTCCCCGGCCCCGCCTGTGTGCCCCACTCCTCCTGCACCTCCAGGTCCACTCCCCACCCCCCGAGACTTCTGTGTTTGCTTTCCTAGATCACAAGCTCCTTCCATCTCTGAGTCCCTCATGGTGCTTATTAGCACAGTACCCTCATGGTGCTGAGCACAGTACCTTGCAAAGAAAAGGAACCTGAAAAATACTTGAAAGATGAACAAGGAACAGATCAATTCTACCAGTTCTCGTTGGTTCCCACCTGCATTTGAAATCGCAGGATCCGGCTGCCAGCAAGACGTTGTTGGGATGCCAATCCAAGCTGAGGACCGTGGAGCGAATCGGCTTTTTAATGTGCTTGCTTACCCACCTACAAAAGGAGAAAATCCATATCAGTTTATTCACACAACGAGCAATAGTTCCCACAGGGCCTCACAGAGGTGTATCAGGTGATACACATGTGGAGAGCAGGTCCTCTGCCAAGGAGAGGAACAGAGAGAGGAAGAAGAGCCACAAACAGTCCTTTCTGTTCTGTCTTTTAGGCCTTGACGCTCTCTTATCACAGTAGTCAGTTCTGAACCTTCTGGCAATGAGGGGATCCCCATGAGTAACTATATTTACGGATGAACTCTGGATACTGCCCACGGAGTTTCAGATTACACCTGACTTTAACCTTTAAAATAAAATCTGGGGTTTGAAATTACTTAAATTTTTATTACAAATACTCAGTGACCTGTTATTTCATTTTGGGTTAAGTTTGGCTGGCAAATAGGTCAATTTCCTTTCTACGTCTCTGTGAAGCAGCAAATTATTATTAGTAGTATTTACGTATTTTTTTCCAGAAAAATCACAACCAAGAAAATCACAATCTCCTGTTAGAGGTTCTAACTAATTCTCTAACTCCACTCGAAACGTTTATTTATGTCTGAGATCAATCATTATTCTGGCTTCACAAATTCAATTTCTGCCCCTAAACTGCTTCTTAAAAACCAATCATGCTGTGCTATTTAAGAGCCGAGAGACTTTGGGGCGCCTGGGTGGCTCAGTGGGTTAAAGCCTCTGCCTTCGGCTCAGGTCATGATCCCAGGGTCCTGGGATCGAGCCCCGCATCGGGCTCTCTTCTCAGCAGGGAGCCTGCTTCCTCCTCTCTCTCTGCCTTCCTCTCTGCTTACATGTGATCTCTGTCAAATAAATAAATAAAATCTTTAAAAAAAAAAAATAGCCGAGAGACTTAATATTAAGCTGAACGCCCACCCCTGAATGCCAAATTACTCTTCCACAGAATCTTTCTCTTAGGAAGCTGTCTAAAAAATTTCCTTCTGAAAAACAGACAGTATTCTGACTTGCTTATAATGCGGTTATTTTAAAGGCTTTCAGAGATTAAAACAATCACAATTCATATCACTCCAGTGAAATGTTGTTCTACAGCTGAGAAACTCCCCTGAACACACAGCTTGTTCAAGTGACAATACCTTGTACTACAGAACAGCCCAATCGATCTTATTTGAGACTATTTTTCAATGAATAAAAATGTGAGCAAACTCTGAGGTTGAACGTTACCTAGGAAGTAAAGTTTTTATCTATCCATTACAGTGAGTCCTCCCCTAAAATGATTTTTGGCAGGCAGTGCTTTGTTAGGCTTATTTTTACACACACTTGAAAGAAAAACACAGTTCTTAAATTCATAATTTAGTCTTGCTGCAAATTCACAGACTTTCTTTCCAAAGAATCAAAATTTGTGAGATTTCACTAAATCTCACAAAACATAATCTAATCCGTTCCTTTCACTGTTTCAGCAGAAAGCAAACAGTAACACTGACACAAAGAGTAATGTGTGCTCTGCTATTTTTAGTCCAAATATAAACACTGCCAGATATGCACTGAATGACGATTCCACGATGTGGGCTATTTTCCATCCTTTGTGAATGCGTGCCTCACAGAGCGGAGTCGTTTTCTTACCAAAGTAAGCGAGAAGGATTAGGTAAAATGAGTCACTTTGCCATAAAATCAGCCTCTGTATTTTGAGTGGCTTGGCTACAAGTGATTTATCCAGAAAGTACAACAGGCAGACTGTAGTTCCAAGATTCTGGTCAATTTTTACTCCAACAGTTTAAATGAATAAAATATTACACTAAGACAGAGATTTGGTTAGCCAATAAATTTTAAAGAAAAATACTGTTATCTGCAGGAATCTTAGATATTTTAAGTAGACAGATATAGTGGGGAAAAAAAATTATCCCTCAGGTCATGCATGGGAATCTCTCAAGTTTACGATTTACCGGTAGGAGTAAAAAGACAATTTGGACATCGAATGAGAAGAGTGGGAGCATCCTATTGAACCTGCCAGTTAGGAGATCAGGACACAGGACCACAGGTCTGTATCAACATGAGAAATGTGAGATTTGACTCAACTGCACACAGGAAGGAAAACTGCTCAGAGGGAACAGAGAGCTTCAGAGGGGGAAAAAAAATCCCCAGATGAGGAAACATTGAAGTTACAGTCAAGCCTTCACCCAGTGCTTCAAGAAGTCACCAGGAACGCAGTGGTCCAAATGTATAATTCCACAGAGAGAAATAAAAAATACTCAGATATTGCTCACCAGTCATTTTCAGACTCAAAGTAACAAACAGAAATGAGTCGTGCTCCACTTCCCACAGCAAATTTGTTCTCTAGCGGGGACCACTTGACAAAAGTCGCTGCACGATTAATTCTCAGGATCACCAGGGTTGGCTTCCAGACACCATCTTTCTGACTCCAGACGTAGGCATTGCGGTCTGCCCCACAAGTGACGATGCGGTCACTCTTGGGAGCCCAGTCGATACCTGCAAGTGAGATGCGGTGTCATCTGCTTTGCCTGGCTATTGACCGGAGACATGGAACAGCTGGGTGGGCGCCGCCATGGCAGGGCTAGATGTGGGCTTGGTATCTTCCTCCCCAACCCCACCCTTCCCCCCATCTATGGTCCTGATCTTCACCTCACACGCAAATGCAGGGTTTCTCTGCAAAATCCTGGAACTCAGGACCCTCCTTGAGGTCAGGCAGAACAGAGCTGTTTTATGACTGTGGAGGTTACAAAACTAAACAGGGCCATTTTACTACCCATTCACAGGTTTCTTTCTTTCTTTCTTTCTTTTTTTTTAAAGATTTTATTTATGTATTTGACAGAGAGAGAGAGAGAGAGAGAGGGAGGGCACAAGTAGGCAGAAAGGCAGGCAGAGACAGAGAGGAGGAAGCAGGCTCCCTGCTGAGCAGAGAGCCCGATGCGGGGCTTGATCCCAGCACCCTGAGATCATGACCTGAGCCGAAGGCAGAGGTTTAACCCACTGAGCCACCCAGGCGCTCCATTCACAGGGTTCTAAAGTTATCTGGTATAAAGACCTTTTTCTTTTATCTCAATTAGATTTTGGGGGGATTAACAGTACCTATATGCATTTATTAACAGACCTCCCTCCATGGTATTAACTGAAAATCTGTTACATAACATCTAAATAAAACATCGGTAATTTAAAATAATCTTCAGTAAACGGAGGCAAAAATATGAACTGTGACTCATTATATATTCTTCTGAAGGTCACACTGTCGTTTAAACTAACCTAAATACCTTTGCTATATGCTACAGGTTCTACAAAGAGTCCTTGAGTATCTCTGCATCTAAACTAGGAAGAGATCTAAGTATGTATGGGTTCTTCTTTTTTTTTTTAAAGATTTTATTTTTATTTATTTGACAGAGAAAAACATAGCGAAGAGGGGGAACACAAGCAGGGGGAGTGGGAGAGGGGGAAGCAGGCTTCCCGCTGAGCAGGGAGCGCGATTCGGGACTCGATGCCAGGACCCCAGGATCATGACCTGAGCTAAAGGCAGACACTTAAGAACTGAGCTACCCAGGTGCCCCTATATGGGTTATTTTTCATTTGACCAGACTTTTACTTATCTGATGGCTCTGTGAAGGATTCCCAAAGTCAAGATCAGTTTGTTATATATCAAGAGTAAAATCTGCTATAGCTCAGTCATTTTACAGTGATATGAGATATTTCCTATAAATATAATTCCACACTGAACATATGGAAATGTTACTAACAAATACTTTTTTTTAAAGTAGGCTCCACGTCCAGCATGGAGCCCAATGTGGGGCTTGAACTCAAACCCTGATGTCAAGACCTGAGCTGAGATCAAGAGTTGGACACTTAAGTGACTGAGCCACCCAAGTGTCCCAACTAATAAATTCCTATTATAGATATCTTCCTAAAAATTAATCATTATCATTATTAACATATGGAAAAAAGATGAATATAAATCAAAGTTTCCACTGGTCATAACTCACGGTGACTTTAGTTGTAAGAAGAGTTCATTCATTCTTTCACCTACAAGAATAGTCTGCTCAATTATTTGTACCACTGAGGGGAAAAAGATATGAGGGAGTGTATTCTACGTGATGTGTATTTTGACTGCAAGTCCATTCATTATAGGATACTTTTGCAATCCTCTTTATTAGACTTTAAGTTTTATTTTTAACTATAAAAGCAAAACCCACAAAAAACAAACGCCGCAAAGGGACATGCAGGAATTAAATAAAGCCCTGCCCCATTCTTATGTTCATACATATTTCTCCCCCAAAATGATACTGATACTATGGCAAACATTTTCTTCTCCTTTTTATAAATTAGTACTGGTTATGCATTATTTCAGAACATTGATCTTATCATAATAATTTCCCAAAACATCCCATTGTTGAATGTTTCATTAGTCTCCAATCATTTATTAAAATAGACAACACTGGAATAAACACTCAGGAACATACCTTTTTGTTCCGGTTAAAATGATCTCTATGATAAATTCCCCAAAGTGTGAAGCAAAATATTATTATTTTTATGAATGTCTTGTTTTCTTGATTACAAGCTTCTTGACAATAAGAAGCAAGTCTTTGAAACTACCGTGGTGGGCAAACCCTAGGGAAGTCCCCTCCCTATAGGTGTGGACAAGACCTGCGACTTGCTTCTCACCAGTGGGATGCTTGAAAGGTGATTAGATGTACGTAATTAGTGGACAAGATTATATTACATAAATCTTAACAGCTGCTAGGAAATTCTACTCCCAACAACCTGAAGGAGCTTGGAAGTGGATCCTTCCCTGGTCAAGCCTCTGATGAGAACTCATCCCTGGCTGACACCTTGATTACAACTTTCAAGACCCTAAGCAGAGGTCCTAGGTTAAGTCATGCCTGGACTCTTGACCCACAAAAACTATAATAAATGCGCTTTGGTTAAGCTGCTAAGTTTGCAGTATTTGCTACACAGCAATAGAAAACAAACGTGTCCCCGAACACCCAGAATATTGCCTTATAATGAGAAAGCTCGGTGATTTTGTGATGATTTGGGCAATCTAAAATTTCACCCCTTATTCCATATGCTCACCATTCTGATTAAACACATAATGTTTTATAAGAATTCCTGAGGTGTTTAAGCATGAGGCACTTTTAAAAGTCAATAGATCCATACTCTAAAAAAACAGAAGGGACCATCTTCTGCTTTGTTTTATCATTCTAGTCTACTCCTGTATCTACATCTTTCATTTGAGCATGGAAGCTATAAAAACAGTCACAGCTTCAAAGTACTTTATATATATATTTTTAAAGATTTTATTTATTTATTTGACAGAGATCACAAGTAGAGAGAGAGGCAGGCAGAGAGAGAGGGAGAAGCAGGCTCCCTGCTGAGCAGAGAGCCCAATGCGGGGCTCGATCCCAGGACCCTGAGATCATGACCTGAGCTGAAGGCAGAGGCTTAACCCACTGAGCCACCCAGGTGCCCCTTAAAGATGTATTTATTTATTTGGCAGACAGATATCACAAGTAGGCAGAGAGGCAGGCAAAGAGAGAGGAAACCAGGCTCCCTGCTGAGTAGAGAGCCCGCTGTGGGGCTTGATCCCAGGACTCTGGGATCACAACGGGAGCCAAAGGCAGAGGTTTTAACCCACTGAGCCACCTAGGCACCCCTTAGATGACATTAGCTTTTAATTCTTTTTATTTATTTTTTTATTCTATTTTAAAATTTTAAGTTTTTTATGTAAAAAAGTTTTTTAAATTTTTTAAAAAAGATTTTATTTATTTATTTGACAGAGATCACAAGTAGGCAGAGAGGCAGACAGAGAGAGAAGGGAGAAGGAGGCTCCCTGCTGAGCAGAGAGCCTGATGTGGGGCTCGATCCCAGGACCCTGAGATCATGACCTGAGCTGAAGGCAGAGGCTTAACCCACTGAGCCACCCAGGCACCCCAAAAAATGTTTTTAAATTTTAATTCCATCAGAAGGCTTTAAAGGCAAAGGAAGAAAACCAAGCATCTATTCTGGTTTTTTTTTTTTTCCATACTAACTACACCTCCAGGTAGCCAAACAGTAGATGAAGGGAAGTGTCTCTTATAACCAGCTAAGAGAGAGGAAATGACATATTTAGAATACCACCACACTGTGGCCACTACTAAATGAATGGATATGGTCACTGATCATTGACAGTTGCTAACCTCATTGAACAGTGATTAGACATCATGCGCCTTCTTGACAAAAGAACTTCCTAAATCCCTAACTTCAACTAGCAATTTACAGGAAATAGGAGGACAGAAAAATATGTAAAACATCATGGGCTTGCAATCAGTAAAATCCAAGTTCTAGAAAATACTACAGGACAAACAACCTGATTTCTCAGTATTCTTTACAAATAAATTGTAAGGTTAAAGAGAAGAAAGGGGACCTATAGACAAATGGCTTAAGAAATATATCAACTCATCACAACCATGTGTGCACCTTATTAAGGTCCTAATCAGGGACGCCTGGGTGGCCTCGTCATTTAATGTCTTCCTTTAGCTCGGGTCATGATCCCAGGGTCCTGGGATCGAGCCCTGCGTTGGGTTCCCTGCTCTGTGGGAGGCCTGCTTCTCCCTCTCTCATTCTCCCTGCTTGTGTTCCCTCTCTGTCAAATAAATAAATAAAATCTTAAAAAAGAAAAATAAGGTCCCCATTAAAACTATCTTACCAATTATTACCGAAGAGTCCTTCTCTTTTAGAGACACAAACTGAAATACAAATCATACAGTGCACAGGATGTACTTCCAAACTGTACGAGGAGGAGGAGAGTGAGTTGAGAACAAGGTTGGCTGTGAGATGGGTGGTGGGTGATGATGGGTATACGGGGGCTCACTACATTATTCTGCCTTTTTAATGTTATCTGTTTAAAATTGTCCATAGTAAAATATTTTTGATTTTTTAATTTTATTTATTTAAAGATTTTATTTATTTATTTGACAGAGATCACAAGTAGGCAGAGACGCAGGCAGAGAGAGCGGGGGAAGCAGGCTCCCCGTTGAGCAGAGAGCCCGATGTGGGGCTCGATCCCAGGACCCTGAGATCATGACCTGAGCCGAAGGCAGAGGCTTAACCCACTGAGCTACCCAGGCGCCCCAATAGTAAAATGTTTTTTAAAGAGTGATCACTTTAAGCACAAAAAAAGAAACTCAAAGAAACAAACACCAGGATTCTGATATCTCTTTGATGTTAACCATACTCTTTTTCTCTGTAGTACTGACTGGTCTTTTCTTCTAGAAAACTTCAGAAGATTTTTTTTTTTCTGTAGTTACTATCTTTCTGAGAAATATGTTTGATCCTTGGTCTCTTGCCACAGAGTTATATTTAGATTTTTCCAACAACAGTTTTTCAGATCTAAAAAAAATGTCATTTGAACATTTGGATGAAAACAGGCCCAAGTTCAAAGGATTCCAAAAGGGAAGCAGAAGAGAAAAAGAACATAACTAAGTATTTCACTTTTCTGGCTATGTCTTTGGTCTTTCACCTTAGCCCTTTCTCACTTAGAAGTATTTCCTAATGCTAAAATGCCAAATTAAAGTATGAATGTTCTTATTTTTAGGACACAAGGCCACTGGCAAAGGAATGTAAAGAAAATAGGCCAAACCTAACAGAAATAAGGTTAAGGGAAAGCAACAGCAACAAAAATAGAAATTGTAAATTCTGTCTCTCGTGCTAGCTCGGTAATAGAGTCAGTCGGCTCCCAGTGCTCAAGAGCATCCCATACAAGTCACTGGTCCAAACAAGAAGGGGTGCTCACAAGTTTTTGCTGGGGAATACAATGGAAAGGGTGCAGAAGGTCAAAACATGCTGTTTTTCTCTGGCTGGGGGGAAGGATATCTTCAAGCTAATCAGGACACTGGAGGACCAGAGGCAGAATTCCAGGGTTACCATTAAAAAAAAAAAAAAATTGTGGGGCACCCTGGGTGGCTCAGTGGGGTAAAGCCTCTTCCTTCAGCTCAGGTCATGATCCCATGGTCCTGGGATTGAGTCCTGCATCGGGCTCTCTGCTCAGCAGGAAGCCTGCTTCCTTCCTCCACTCTCTCTCTCTGCCTGACTCTCTGCCTACTTGTGATCTCTGCCTGTCAAATAAATAAATAAAATCTTAAAAAAAAATTCGTTATCAGTCACTCTGCTGCCCACTTATAAGCAAATGTCACCGTGAAGAGAGGGCAAATGCAAGACTGCAGTGAGAAATTTGTAATCGAAAAGTGATGGAGAATAAGTTCTGACATGCTTGACCAAACTATTCAAAGCAAGAGGCTGAATCAACTCTGCCAGAAAATGGGTAAAGAAAAAATTATAGTGGTAACAATCAAGAAACAAGAATTCTTTCTGGGGGCACCCGGGTGGTTCAGTGGGTTAAAGACTCTGCCTTCGGTTCAGGTCATGATCCTGGGGTCCTGGGATCAAGCCCCGCATCAGGCTCTCTGCTCAGCAGGGAACCTGCTTCCCTTCCTCTCTCTCTGCCTGCCTCCCTGCCTACTTGTGATCTTTGTCTGTGAAATAAATAAATAAAATCTTTTAAAAAAAAGATTTTATTTATTTATTTGATACAGAGAGAGACAGCAAAAGTAGGCAAAGAGGCAGGCAGAGAGAGAGAGAGAGGAGGAAGCAAGCTCCCTGCCGAGCAGAGAGCCCGATGCAGGACTCAATCCCAGGGCCCTAAGATCATGACCTGAGCTGAAGGCAGAGGCTTAACCCACTGAGCCACCCAGGCGCCCCAATAAATAAAATCTTAAGGAAAAAAAAAGAATTCTTTCTGAATACAGCAGTAAGTGAATATGTTCTTTTAAAAAGAGCCAGATTATCACTTCACAAAAAAGCAATTCATGCTGTTAAAATTTGGTACCAGGATTCGGTTCACTCAATTCTGAAAACCATTAGGGAAATTCTCCATTTTTATCTTTTTTATTTTTAATTTTTTTTAAAGATATTATTTATTTATTTGACAGAGAGATCACAAGTAGGCAGAGAGTCAGGCAGAGAGAGAGAGGGGAAAGCGGGCTCTCCACTGAGCAGAGAGCCCAATGCGGGGCTCGATCCCAGGACCCTGGGACCACGACCCGAGCAGAAGGCAGAGGCCTCAACCCACTGAGCCACCCAGGCGCCCCCTCCATTTTTATCTTACTCCTCCTCCTCCCTTATTTGACACCGGCTTAATGAATTTAGGCCTGCTCTGCTTGCCACCTTTATCCAACTATACATTGACAGTTATTGTCAAAGATGAAAGCTAAGGTACACTCAGGAAAGTGCCTCAGAGTCAATGCTTTAAGATCCTGTCTTCTACAAATCAACAGGAAACGTATAAAAACTCAATGGAAAAATGGCCAGGAGTAATGAACAGAAAAGTCTAAGAAAGAAACCCAGAATGGCTAATAAACATCAGAAAATATGCTCAACCTTTTTATTAATCAGGAAAACGCAACTTCTAGAGACACAACCCCTCTCAGTCATCTGACCCTCTAATCTGTCAAGTAGGTATGGGATGGGGGAGGATAAGCACTCCCGTCCTGGGGAGCCGGGATGAGGGCAGTGTGACCATGCCTGGCACTGAACACATGCACATCCCGGAGGTACAACAAGTCTGATGTCAACAGTCACGCACGTACAGAGAGACGTGCACAGGGATGCTCGATTTAGCACTTCACTATCAGGAAAAACTGCAAACGACCTAAATATCCTTCATAGGAGAGAAGAGTAAATAAAGGTGGTATGAATTGTTAAACAAGGGTGAAAAGTAATGAACTTGATCAACATCGGGCTCTGGAACAACGTGAAATGCAAAAGCAAGTTGGAGATGCACACCACGATGCCATTTCTGTAGCACTTCCACATACCAGCCCCAAATGCTAAAGACTGCTTACGAATACGTATGTGTGTGCAGACAAGTATTAAAAACGAACTGGGACGATGTCATACCAAATTACAGACTGCTTCTGGGAAATGGGAACAGGACTGGTGGTGGGAGGGGACTGTACTGTTATCTCGAATACTCCTCCTTATTATTAAAGCTCTGTTTCCTCAGTATTCTGACACAGTTGTTACTTCCAGGTGGTGGCAATATGGGTGTTTGTTACATTACTCTTTGTCCTTTTTGGTATTTTGCAATGTCTTCCTCATCCCACAAACAACATACAGAAAGCTTTTGGAAGACACTGTGTCCCTTCAGCACTTGGGAACAGAGTCTGGCGTATGTTTTCCCACAGCTGACACGCTAGATGTCTAGTTTTCACTTTCTCATCTTGTCACCTCATCTAAGCTCTTCACTCCTCAGAGCAGGATCCGTGTTTTCCCTACACAAGTGGGGTGCTGTGGACCAGCTGGGCTGAAAGGAGCACTTAAAAACTGAGATCACTATGATGCTTATTTTCTCAAGTTTTCCAAAGAAAATTCAGTAAATGCTGCACAACTTTAAATATTACGGCAGACCTACTTTGTTAGGCTCTTTATTTAATGGAGGACTGTTCGAGCTGCCAGTATCACGCTAAGCTCACGGTTGTCTTACTTTACCTGTAATGTGTCCATTGTGCTCCTTGAGCTCATGAGCTTTCACCCACTGGCTCCCGTTCTTCTTATAGATGTGGACTTCGTGATTATTGGGGCTAAGAGCAATCTCTGGAGGAAAAAAGTCAACAGTTAACACCTGAACTTGAAATTGCCACCAAAAAAGAGAGATGTTACAGTTGGCATTTTTTTTTTTTTTTAGGATTTTATTTGTCAGAGAAAGAGAGCGAACAAGTGTGCACACAAGCAGGGGCAGTGGCAGACAGAGGAGGAAGCAGGCTCCCCACTGAGCAAGGAGCCCGATGCAGGACTCGATCCCAGGACCCTGGGATCCATGAGCTGAGCTGAAGGCAGAGGCTTAACCAACTGATGCACCCAGGCATCCCAGTTTTGTTTTTTTAAGATTTTTATTTATTTAAATAATCTCTACACCCAACATGGGACTCGAACTCACAACCCCAAGATCAAGAGTCGCATGCTCCACCAAATCAGCCAGCAAAGCATTTCAACAGCCAGCATTTAAAAAATAGGCTCAAGGAAGGAGTAAGAAATCTGTTTTTAAAAATACGGTTCCCAAGATTCACCCCTGAAAAATTCCTATTATTTTTACCTCTACTTGGATCCCATATTTTAAAATATTTTCTAGAAAAACTGAATTTAAAAATTCATTTTAAGGTGCCTGGGTCTCTGAGTTGGTTGAGCGTCTGCCTTCGGCTCAGGTCCAACTCCCGCATCCGGCTCCCTGCTCCGCAGGGAGACTACCTCTCCCTCCATCCCTCCGCCCTGCTCATGATCTCTCTCTCAAATAAACAAATCAAATCTTTAAATAATAAATAAAAATAAATAAATATTTATTTTATTAGAGACATACACAACTATAAAGATTCTAACCAATAAGAATTTAAAAAGTTACCATACTTTGCTGATATAATTCTAGCCTATAGTAAAGATATTTGATATTTTATTTCACCTGCCCAACATTATTAGCAATATATATTTACTTTGTGTAAGAATTTCTGAAACACTGAAAAACAAACGTTTTCATTACCGCTATCATGCACCCAGGCTGGAACCATCGATTTATCAAAACAAGAAAAAAAAAACTTGATTCTGCTCATAAAATACATCAAAGTTTCCCTTTACAATAAAGCCAATATGAATTATAAAATTCTGTTTTCAAGAGAAATCTCACAGACCAATTTGAAATATTAAGAATAGACATATACATGATAGATTTCTTATAAATTTATATTGATTTTTTGCTCTTTCTAGTTCATCCATTTAAAAAAAAAACCCAAAACACTGAATTTTTTTAAAAGATTTATTTCAGAGAGAAAGCATGAGAGAGAAAGAGACAGAGCTTGCAAACAAGCACAAGCAGTGGGGAGGGGCAGAAGGAGAGGGAGAGGCTGACTCCTGGTGAACAGGGAGCCTGATGCAGGACTCAATCCCAGAACCCTGGGATCATGACCTGAGCTTAACCATCTCAGCATTCAGGCACCCAAAATACTGACTTCTTAAAATTAAAATTAGGATCTATGATTCAGACTTTAGATCATTTACTAGTTCCCCCCTTCTATTATCTTACTTTCCCTTTCCCTCCTTAGGAAAGTTAAATCTGTTTTACAGATGAAACTGTAGAACCAGATAAATATTGAGCTCTAAAATCCCAAGACTTTAAGCACTTTCTCAAAACCAGTTACATACATTTCTCTAAAAATCTAAGATGCTTCAAAAGCCAAATCCAAATCTAAAGTTGAAAAATGCTACAAATTCCAAATTATAATAATAAAAATAGGTCTTAATATATTAAGTTTATCAAGTAGTTTAACTGAAAACAATGATAACTTTCTATTAAAAATATCTGGAAATACTCCAAAAACCCATTTTTACATGGGAAAGTAGAGACAGAGGACACAGGAAACTCAGCTATGAAACTGAGATGATCACTAAAATAGAGGCTCTAGATTCACCATCCTGTCACATTACAGATTAGATTGAAAGCAATCTCTATCAAAATCTCAGCTGGCTGCCTTGCAGAAATTAGTAAAATGACCCTTCAATTCATATGGAAATGGAAGGGGCCTAGAAGAGCCAGAAGAATCTTGGGAAAGAGGTACCAAGTTGGAACTCACACTTTCCAATTTCAAAACTTACTACAAAAAGCTACAGTGGGGTGCCTGGGTGGCTCAGTGGGTTAAGGCCTCTGCCTTCGGCTTGGGTCATGGTCTCAGGGTCCTGGGATCGAGCCCCATGTTGGGCTCTCTGCTCAGCAGGGAGCCTGCTTCCCTTCCTCTCTCTCTGCCTGCTTCTCTGCCTACTTGTGATCTCTGTCTGTCAAATAAATAAATAAAAATCTTAAAAAAAAAAAAAAAGCTACAGTAACCAAGACAGTATGGTCCTGACATTAGGACAGACATAAAGAACAATGAAAGAGAGTTGAGAGTCCAATAAGCCTTCACATTCACAGTCAACTGATTATTGACAAGAGTACCAAGACAGTCTGGTAAGGAGAAAATAGTCTTCAACAAACGCTGTCAGGACAACTGGAGAGCCACATGCAAAAGGATGAAGCTGGGCTCCCATCTCACACCTTAGACAAAAATTAATTCAAAATGGATGCAAAATGTAAATACAAGAGCTAAAACTGTAAGTCTCTTAGAAGAAAACATGGATGTACATCTTTGTGACCTTGAATTAAATGGTTTCTTAGATACAACAGCAAATGAACAGCAACAAAAGAAAAAATAACCTGGACTTTTTCAAAACTGAAAACTTTTGTGCTTCAGAGGACATGATCAAGAAAGTGAAAAAACAAACAAACAAAAAAAGGTGAAAAGACAACCCACAGAATGGGAAATTTGTAAATTATATATTGTGTAAGGGACTTGTATCGAGTATATAAAAGAACTCTTACCACTCAACAATCCAATTTTTAAAAAAGGCAAAGGATCTAAATAGACATTTTTCCAAAGAAGATATATAGCCAATAAACATGTGAAAAGATGCTCAACATCACTAGTCATCAACAGGGAAATGCAAATCAAAACTACATTGAGATACTACTTTATATCTATTAGAATATAGTGGGTACATAGCTATAATATAAAAGGTCAACAATAACAAGTATTGACAAGGACACAGACAAATGGGAACCTTCATACACTACTACTGAAAATGTAAAATGGCACAGCCATTTTGGGAAAGCAGACTGGCAGCTCCCCAAAATGGTCCACAGAGTTACTATATGACCCAGGAATTCAACTCCTAGGTATAAACTCAGGAAATTGAAAACATATGTTCACATAAAAACTGGTACATAGGGGTGCCTGGGTGGCTCAGTGGGTTAAAGCCTCTGCCTTCAGCTCTGGTCGTGATCTCAGGGTCCTGGGATCGAGCCCCGAATCGGGCTCTCTGCTCAGCCGGGAGCCTGCTTCCTCTTCTCTCTCTGCCTGCTTCTCTGCCTACTTGTGATCTCTGTCTGTCAAATGAATAAATCAAATCTTAAAAAAAAAAAACCAAAAAAACCAAAAAAACCAACTGGTACATGGAATGTTCACAGCAGCGTTATTTCTAATAGCCAAAAAGTGGCAACAACCCAAATGTCCACCAACTGATGAATAAACTTATGGTATGTCTAGGGGCTGCCTGGGTGGCTCAGTAGACTGAGCATCTAGCTCTTGATTTCAGCTCGGTCATGATCTCGGGGGTTGTGAGATTGAGCCCTGCATCTGGCTCCACACTCAGCAGGGTGTCGGGTTGAAGATTCTCTCCCTCTGCCCTTCCCCCAACTTGCATATGTGCACGCACTCTCTCCAGAATAGACAAATCTTTTTTTTTTTTAAGATTTTATTTATTTATTTGATAGACAGAGATCACAAGTAGGTAGAGAGGCAGGCAGAGAGAGAGAGAGGAGGAGGCAGGCGCCCTGCTGAGCAAAGAGCCCGATGTGGGGCTCGATCCCAGGACCCTGGTATCATGACCCGAGCCGAAGGCAGAGGCTTTAATCCACTAACCCACCCAGGGGACCCCAGAATAGACAGATCTTAAAAAAAAAAAAAAAAGAAAAGAAAAGAAAAGAAAATATGATATGTCTACAGAGTATTATTCAGCCATAAAAGGTAATGAAGTACCTACACATGGTACAACATGGATAAACCTTGAAAACAGTACGGTCAGTGAGAGAAGCTAGATGCAAAAAGCCACATATCATATGACACCACTTGCACAAAATGTCCAGAATATGCAAATCCATGCAGACAGAATGGATGAGTAGTTGCTTAAGGCTGGAAGTTTTGAGCAAAACTGGGAATAACTGTTAATGGGTACAGAGTTTCTTTTTGGAGTGACAGAAAATATTCTGAAACTAGATGGTGGTATTATTACATAACTGAATATACTACTAAAAAACTGCTGATATATCTTTTAAAAAGGTGAATTTTATGTGAGTTTTATCTCAATAAAATTTATTTTTCTTTTTCCAAGAATATTTTATTTATTTGAGAGAGAGAAAGTGAGGGACAGAGCATAAATGGAGGGAGAGCAGCAAAGGAAGAGGGAGTAGTAGACTCTCTGCTGAGTTAGAAGCCCGATTCGGGGCTCCATCCCAGGACTCTGGGATCATGACTGGAGCCAAAGGTAGATGCTTGACCGACTGAGCCACCCAGGTACCCCGATAAAGCTTTATTTTAAAGAAGACAGAGAATATAATTTAATTTTTAAAGTAACTCATGGGCACACTACTGTGCTTCTCTCTCTGTTTTAAGGGTTTTCTTTTGGCCTCCTTCTTCCATATTCTGTAACTTTGCTTGCTGTACTATGCTTACTTCTTCTTTTTGAAAAGATTTATTTATTTGACAGAGAGAGAGAGAGAGAGAGTGCACGCATGGGTGCATACACACAAGTAGGGGAAGCAGCAGGCAGAGGGAGAGAGAGAAGCAGGCACCCCACTGAGCAGGGAGCCCAATAAGGGGCTCAATCCCAGGACCCTGGGATCATGATCTGAGCCGAAGGCAGCCGCTTAACGACTGAGCCAACCAGGCACCTCCTGTGTCTACTTCTAAGAGTCTTTTCCATTCTTTTCTAGTTGGTTGGAGCTAGAAAACTAGAAACTCAAGCTTATTACAAATAATACAGTAAATACTAGCTAATACTGCTCTTAACACATCAGGGGTAAACTATACATCTCTGTAATGGCTTACTTCTAGGTCTTAGTATTCTGACTAAATACTGGAAGACTGTCACATTACTACACAACCATTCCAGACCCTGGGCTCTTTTTTTTTTTTTTTTCTTTTTTTCAAAGATTTTATTTACTTATTTGATAGAGATCACAAGTAGGCAGAGTGGCAGGCAGAGAGAAAGGGGGGAAGCAGGCTCCCTGCTGACCAGAGAACCCGATGCGGGGCTCAATCCAAGGACCCTGAGATCATGACCTGAGCCGAAGGCAGAGGCTTAACCCACTGAGCCACCCAGGTGCCCCAGACCCTGGGCTCTTAACCCAATGAAAGATGCCTCTGATATAAACCATCCTCCAAATGGTGCTGTAGACAAAGATAGGGACACAGAGCCAGAAGGCTTAGATGCTAGCAATGGCTCTGACGTTAACCAGTAGAAAGTCTTTCCACTGGAAACTCTAGGCCTTGGTTTCTCTTATCTATAAACCAAACAACTGACCTAGTTTCCTTCCAAATCCATGGCCACGCCCTTTTCACATGTGACACAAATATGTGGTCCCTAAAAAAGTGCTTACACATAAAAATATCAAAGGCACCAAAATAAAGGAGTAAAAGTAATAGCATACTTACGGGTACGATCCCTGTTCCAGGCATGACAGGTGATTGGCTCTAGTAAAAACTGATGTAGGGACATTATTCTTAGTGTTTTCAAAGGATAGAAAGCTGTAATAAGCAACAGAAAAAAGCATTTAAAAGGCAGGCAACACATATTTAAGTTATCTGGGGATCCCAAAATGTTTGGGGATGAATAAAACATTACTGTCCCATTAAAAAAATCAATCTCAATGTCAAAACCAAATCATTTAAATACAACAAGCACTGTAACCACCAATGTACCAATGTGTAGTTTATTCTGTCAAGGGTCATCAAGGGACTCTAAAACCATGAATTAAAGACTACTGGGGTACAGGATAGTCACACAGTCTCAAATGATCACCCCAGAGATTACTTACTAATTTCAAAGAGAGAAAAATGAGCCTTAACAACAACAACAAAAAAATCTGGCAGTCACCATCTTACCAAGCGATCAAACTTATTATTGAAAAGACTGGAACAATCTAATCTGATGGGCTTCCCAATGGGAGGAAACACGAAGTACACACATCATCACTTAAAAATAGTGACTACTTAATTTATCATCCAGACCAGAAAATGTTTAAGAAAGCAGAAAGGGGCATTATTAATTATGTTGTGACAACAGGTCACAGGACTATCCTGGAGAAACCTGGTAATACGGCCAACCCACCTACCAAGTATTTCTGCCACACATCTTTGATTTAAATCCAATCAAGACCCAGACCTACTTCCCAGTTTTGAGGAAATTAAGGGGAGGGGAATGAGTCAAATAACACAAACCGGGGGTGGGGGGGTAAAAAGTTCAAACCAGAATATATATATGCTATCCTAGAAAACAAGTGGCCTGGACTATTATTCATAAAAGGCAATGGGTATGAAGCAGATTGTTCTAGATTAAAAGAGCTAAGAAAATCAAATTCGACAAATGACACTTGATTGCAATCTATTTTTACAATAGCCATAGAAGACATATTTGGTACAATAAGGAAAATATGAATTTGTACTACATATTACATAACAATACGGAGTTACTTCCAATGTCTTAACTGCAACTGTTTGCCATTAGACAGTGTGTACAAACTGAGGAGATAACGATGTGAAGTGTTTAAGGATGAAGTGTCATGATGTCTCCTTTAATTTATTTTCAGTAGTTCAGGACAAGTAGATTATATACTATAAAGAACAAATTTGGCAAAATGTTAACAACTGGAAAATCTACACAAAGAGTATACTATATAGGTGTTACATCGCTCTTTAAACTTTTTATTGAAAATGAAAAGCAGGAATCTGTGAAACATCGTTAAATTAAAAATCAAATAAAATTCTCTATTTCATAGATACCCAAATCTAGATCCAAAGAGGCAACCATGACTGAAATAAAAGAAATTTTTTTTAAAAAGCAGCCAGATCCTCTTCTATCATTTCCAAGAGACACTCTTAGAATACTTTATTGATTTATTTTTTTTAAAGATTTCATTTTTTTTAGATTTTATTTATTTATTTATTTGACAGACAAAGATCACAAGTAGGCAGAGAGGCAGGCAGAGAGAGGGGGGTCAGCAGGCTCCCTGCTGAGCAGAGAGCCCAATGCGGAGGCTCAATCCCAGGACTCCGGGATCATGACCCGAGCAGAAGGCTGAGGCTTATCCCACTGAGCCACCTAAGCACCCCCCCCTTTTTTTTTTTTAAAGATTTTATTTATTTATTTGACAGACAGAGATCACAAGTAGGCAGAGAAGCAGGCAAAGAGAAAGGAAGGGAAGCAGGCTCCCCGCTGAGCAGAAAGCCCATGCAGGGCTCGATCCCAGGACCCTGAGACCATGACCCCAGCCGAAGGCAGAGGCTTTAACCCACTGAGCCACCCACCCGCCCCTCTTAGAATACTTTAAATACACAACACTCTGAAGTTTCAATACATTTCAGTACAAGTCTTTAACCTAGGGTGGAAAGTGAAATGTAAGACAGGAATCTGGATGTAAATAGGAAATGAATGGAAAGGACAGCAGGAGGTTATGAAGTGAACAAAGTTCAGCAGACAAAACAGAAATCAATCTCAGTGGAAGGCAGAAGAAATGTCTCTGTTAATTGTTGTAAAGGAATCCAAAGGTCAAAAAGAAATGAAGTGCACCCTTAAATAAAACATATGATATCTTGAACTGGCACAGAAATGTTAGTGTTTCATAGTCTACTCTAAAGTGAAGATACTTAGGTCACTGGTTTTTTACTCTTACATGTTCTAGAAAGCAAACTGCAACTCACAAGTAAAGAAAACCAGCCTCTAACTGGAAATTAAAAAAAAAAAAAGTTTTAAACGCATTCAAATGAGGCTGCTTAATGTGTTTTTTTAAAAACAAACTTCCAGATGCTCACTGCATGATTCTCTCTTTACAGCTGATATCAGATACTCACCCTTCACAACATGTTTTACTCAGTTACTCAAAATAACATACCGTGTCACAAATATCTCCTTAATTAAAAGCAATTTAGTTCAAAAGCCATATTTTAAAGGCTCATTTGTTAATTAAAACAAAACTGGCCTACAAATAATTCAACGTGACTACATGCAATAAAAACACATTATTTCACGTATAGTTAAAAAAGGAACAGTTGCGGGGTGCCTGGGTGGCTCAGAGGGTTAAGCCTCTGCCTTTGGCTCAAGTCATGATCTCAGGGTCCAGGGATGGAGCCCTGCACCGGGCTCTCTGCTCAGCAGGGAGACTACTTTCCCCCTCTCTCTCTGCCTGCCTCTCTGCCTACTTGTGATCTCTCTCTCTATGTCAAATAAATAAATAAAATCTTAAAAAAAAAAAAAAGGAACAGTTGCAAAAACGTTCTCATTCTTTAACCAGCTTTTCTTTAAAGACTTTTTTTTTTTAAAGATTTTATTTATTTATTTGACAGACAGAGATCACAAGTAAGCAGAAAGGCAGGCAGAGAGAGAGAAGGAAGCAGGCTCCCCGCTGAGCAGAGAGCCCAATGTGGGGCTCGATCCCAGGACCCTGGGACCATGACCTGAGCCGAAGGCAGAGGCTTTAACCCATTGAGCCACCCAGGCGCACCTTTAAAGACTTATTTTTAAGTAATCTCTACACCCATAGTGGGGCTTGAATTTACAATCCTGAGATCAAGAACTGCATGCTCCACTGACTTGAGCCAGCTAAGCATCCCTCAACTCAGTTTTTTAAGCAAAGTAGCAAAGCTTTCAAAAGAGGTAAACATTTTCATAATGGCATAATTACTTCTAAAATTGCATTTCTAAGTTTGTTCTATCATTCAAGTTCCATATGTGCAGATACACTCAGACCTGTACTTCATTTATAATCATGTAGATATTTAAAGTCTGTAGAGTACGACAACACTCGTTTGTCAAATTTATAAGGCACCCAGTAAACAGAGTCTGTATTCATCAAACTCAGTGAGTGCAGGAGAGTAATAGCTTGAATTCTGTCCCAAGAAAAAGATGCTTTCTGTCATAGCATGATAATTCTAATTCTAAACTCTGATTAATATTTAAGTGACACCTGAAAACTTTTGTCTTAATGAGAGTAGGTAAGAGAAAAAGGGACAATAAAGACGGTGACATGAAATTTGACCAGCTTCTATTGTTAAGGTCTTATTGTAGAGCACTGAGAGAAAAAACGACTTATGATTTATAGTATGATTCCAGGCACTCACCCTACAACCCAACTCCTTTTTTTATCTATCACTTTGCGTACAGTCATTCTGATGTTTGGTTGCCATGCACTCTGGAGCCAAGGGGACCTGAGTTTGAATCTTGACTTGATCACATACATACTGGCTATGAGACCCAGCACAGGTCACTTAACATCTCTAAATCTCATTTTAAAAAAAAATATGTAAAATGGACATGTCACCGACATCCCAAGGCTATAGGTATGAGGATTAAATAAGATATGTGTAGTACAAAGCATAGCTCAGAAGTGATGCTAAGTTAGTTCCCTGTCGTCCTCTGACCCAAGGCTTTTGAACCATCTCTAGAAGTACACACTGGTTATTATCCTCTGAACTTGGAAATGTCTACATACATTTTGAATTCTTGGCCCTGAAGCCTGAAAGTATTTGTACAGTGAGGATTTAAGTTCCCTGTTTAGGATCAGTTTCCAACACTGTGATTCATCCAGTTTCTAATTGCTCTCATTACCCAACCCAGCAATCCCAGGTACTCCAACAAGGTCACCACACCCTCCACAACATTCTGAGACAAGGTTTCGATGCCAGGCACCAGCCTCACTGGCAGATCATTTTAAACTTCTTTATGCAGAATTTGTTTCAGCATAGGATTAGTTAACTAGATCAAAATACAGCACTCTTCTTCCAAGCAAGTGTTTCATTTTTCCAAGATAATCCCCTCCTTTAATTGTGATAAGTAGATGAATTAACCTTGGAAGGTTT
This sequence comes from Martes martes, assembly GCF_963455335.1. NCBI lineage: Eukaryota > Metazoa > Chordata > Mammalia > Carnivora > Mustelidae > Martes > Martes martes. Next base: position 9,618,308 of record NC_137906.1, read on the forward strand.
ACGAATACTAGGGTAGGAAGCAGCCAGTTACACCCAGTCCCTAACAGGGTAAAAACACCCTCCAGACTGATACCCTCTCCTTTTTCCTTAGATACCTGAAAAAAACAGGACCTAATTGAAACCAAAAGGTGAGATAAAACTGATTTAAGGGCGCCTGGGTGGCTCAGGTCATGATCCCAGGGTCCTGGGATGGAGGCCCACATCGGGCTCTCTGCTCAGCAAGGAGCTTGCCTCCCCCCCCACCCCGCCTGCCTCTCTGCCTACTTGTGATCTCTCTCTCTCTCTGTCAAATAAATAAATAAAATCTTTTAAAAAATTGATTTAAAAAAGAAAAGAGCTGAACCAGTTTAACTTCAGTAATTCAGCCAATGAGTTGAAGTAGATAAAAGTAGGTTAGCATTTCCTTCAAGTTCCAGAGCTGCAGTATGAGACAGATGGCTTTCTAATCAAAGATTCTAAGCTACAATTTATTAAGTGTCTACCATGTTCCCAGCAGTGTAGTTAAGTACAGGGATAGGGCCAGACACATAAATACATCTGACACTTTCCTGGTCCTCCTGTCTGGGCGGAGGGGGCGGGGGGGGGGTAGGTTAGGAAAAGAAGATAAGATACATATGCACAGAATCCTCAGAACAGTAGAAATAGCTAGCATTTATTAAGCACCTACTCTGGGCCAGGTACTATTCTAGGCAATTAATGCAAATAAGCTCACTTGATTTAAAAAAAAAAAAAAAAAAAAAAAAGCCCCAAGAACCTTCCTACCGCAGACGAGGAAACAGGGACTCAAAAAAGCAATATTCCCAAAGAAGTGGTGGTGCCGGGACTGGATTAGGGGCTGTCTTACTGAAGGGGCTGGAACGTGAAAGGGGGTACATAAAAGGCCCCACGGAGCGAGCAGGGGCGGGTTTGTGCGATACTGACTTAAGAGAAGGCGGCACTCGAGCGGAGGAAGCTTAAAGAACTCTGGGGAGGGTCTTTCAAGTTCAGGAGCGCCCCCCACCCCCCGCAAGAGCTCAAAGATTGAGGTCTCCCCTAGACAGGACCGGGACCGTCCAGGGTCGCCCACCGCGCAGTACCTATTATTCTAGATGCTAAAGAAAGGAACGTTCGTCGCGACGCTCGGCGAGGGGGAAGGTCATCTAATTTACTACAATTTTACAGTTTGTGATAAACGCCCATCATAGAGGAGCAAACAGGGCTAAGAAGCGCAGGTGAAAAAGCCGCTAATTCTGGCACCGAAGCAGGCTCGGAGCTGGAAAATCTGGAGAGAAGCGCTCTATGTCTGTGGGAACCCCACGGGCTCAGCGGGCCCCACGGAGAATGGGGATCCCCCGCCCCCACCCGAGGCCGGGCCAGGAGACCCGGCCCGCCCCTGAGCCCCGCGGCCTAAGCCCCCGCCTCATCGCCCCCGCGGGTTCAACTTCGGTGCGACGCCGGGCCAGTGGCGTCCGACTGGGTCAGGAGATCGCCCTGCTGTCCCTTACCTGGGATCGGGGCAGTGTGGACCGGCTCGGAGCGGAGAATTCGCGGACTCTGGTCAGTCGACGCGAACAGGCTCCGGCGGGCGCGGGCGGAGGACCGAGGCCCAGAGGGAGCGGCTGACAGATCCCGGAAATGGCCACGGCGCTTGCGCGGAGCGGCCGCGCGGCTGTCTGCGCACGCGCTTAGCTTGGGCGCGCGGCCGGAGCCCCGCGCGGGTGCGGCGAAGGGAGGGTCCCGCGTTCTGAGCGCCCCCTTGCAAAGGGGTGTCGCACACCGGCTCGAAGGTGGTGGCGAAGCAGCGTGGATGGCTTCTTTTCCTCAGAAAGTTTTCTCAGCCTCGCAGACCGAGGTGTGGAGCCTTGGCGCTTTCCACAAGTGCTTTTGTCAGGAAACGAATTAGAACTGAGGCCTTTTCGAGCCATAGGGACCCGACGAACGACTACATTTTTCTCCCTTCAGGGAGAAGTTTCCCTCTTCAAAGCCAGTTTCCTTCTGTGGAAAGCCTCTGAGATCCTCCCCGAGGAACCTTCTCGACCTCTCTTCGGTCGGAATCGCATGTTCCCTGCTCCCAAAATGATGCCACAGGACAGAGGAGTTGGGGGAATTCATCGCCCCCTCCCAGCCCCACAAACACGTGGAGACACTGCCTGCTGTACAATTGAGGCTTCTAAACCCCACTTCCTGCTGGACTTGGCGCCCTTGAACCCATAGAAATCCTGGAGCAGCACTCCTTTCGTTGGGGCCACCGCAGGTCACCAACAGAGTGCCTCTGGTGGCTTTCAAGCTTGACCCCAGTGCTTGCTCAGAAGGTGATGTTCACAAAAGTGAAGTCACATTCCTCATTTCAGAACCACGCTCTGTTCTGTAGGGTTAGTTAACCCAGCTGCCCAAGGAGCATGAATGCACTGGAAGTAAACTGGTTTTATTTTGTCCTTTGGCTACAAAGTCTTTGGTCCTAGGGAGGTGGAGAACAGACGGAGAGAGCAGAAAGACCATTTTAAATTAATGACCTCCCTCCCAGTGACAGTATCTTGGCCCAGGAAGGACAGCACAAATGGCACCAGGGATCCCTCATGTGTCTGTAAGTTACATGAACTAATCCAGAAGTATGTGGAATTGGTATCTGGAGTCAAAATACCAACTATTTGGTTTCGATCCCACTTCACAAAAGATAGTTCCTTCTTTGAAGGAGTTTATAATTAGGGTAGATGAGAATAACATACAGATCTATAGACCTTGATGAAGGTGTTGCTACAAGTTGGTGCCAGGACTGGCCTCCTGATACATGGTCCAGAGCATTTCCATGACCTCATGTCCTGGTTATAAGAGCCACTGGAGTTACAAGGAGGGTGAGTTATTTTTAGTGTTTGTTTTTTTTTACATGCCTAATGACACTCATCTAGTATCCCAAATGAGGATTCTCTTTTAAAAAATTAGTACCAGGGAAGGTGGTACTTAGAAATGGGAAATGGGAGGATTGCATACTGTCATGAAATGATTTTGTCTGTGTTATTGATTCAGTGGAATAGGAACAGAATTGAATTGGAATTTGGTCAAACTTCAAGTCGTCAGGTATTTAATAAGTACTCACCAAATGCCAAGATTTGTGTTAAGCATTTCAGGAAATGTACACAAGAGTTGGGTAAGAGCATTCTGTCCTCAAGGAGCCCAGAAGCTAGGGTAATATTAGTTCACACATAATTTTAAGTACAAGGAAATACACAATGCCTTAAACCTGGAAGATCCTACTTAATATTTGTTGAATGAAACTGTGAATGAATGAAATAAACAGACTGGAGTTTCAAAGAATACAGAGGTTACTACCAGTTATGAGTGGGAGAAGGGGCTTACATAGATGCATCAGGAAAGTACCCAGTCATAGGTCAGAAAGATTACATGTTTGCAAAGGCCTAAAGATTTCCATCTGCTCAGAAGGACCTTGATTTAGTATCTGGAATGTGGTTTGGGGGGTAAGAAGGTTGGTTCTCCCTTGAGCCCCACCTGGACAATGAACACTTACTGCCAGTCTGCCTCCATTTAAAAAAAAATTTTTTTTAAGGTTTTTATTTATTGATTTGATAGGGAGCACAATCAGGGGGAACAGCAGGGAGAGGGAAAGGCCAATTCCCTGCCGAGCAGGGACCCCGATGCAGAGCTTGATCCCAGCACCGTGGGATGGTGACCTGAGCTGAAAGCAGATGCTTAACCGACTGAGCCACCCAGGTGCCCCACTTTTTATTTTTATTTATTTATTTATTTATTTTTAAAGATTTTATTTATTTATTTGACAGACAGAGATCACAAGTAGGCAAAGAGGCAGGCAGAGAGAGAGGAGGAAACAGGCTCCCCGCCGAGCGGAGAGCCCAATGCGGGACTCGATCCCAGGACCCCGAGATCATGACCCACGCCGAAGGCAGAGGCTTTAACCCATTGAGCCACCCAGGCGCCCCTGCCCCACTTTTTAGAAAAAATTTTAAAATAATCTCTATACCCAATGTGGGGCTTAAACTTATGACCCCTGAGATCAAGAGTCCCATGCTCTACCAACTGAGCAGATTCACGTCTGCCTCCATTTTGTATCTTACATGGGTTAATGCTTACCACCTACTCACCACAAAACTGTTGGAAATATTTATTGAATCAATGCCTATAAAAGCTATAAGCAAACAAAAGGACAGAAACACAAATGCATACTCTGTGTTAATGGTTAATAATGCTTGTGCTTTAGATGTTGCCCTAATTGCCCACTCCTTTAGATATTGTCCTCAATGGTTCCAAGGAGGGGAAAGTTTCCTATGGAAAGGATCTTATGCAATTCAATACAGAGGACTGAAAAATGCATGCAAATTCTTGCGCTTTAGGCGGTTTACCCAGTTCATTTCCATAGCACAGGGATGGGACCACTTAGTTTGCGGTGTGTCTAGAGGCATAAGGTAGTCTCAGATGGTATATAAATACTATACTATCACAAACATCATTCTTATGAGACAAACACGTGAGCAAACTTATGAATACCAGGGATTGTTTTCCTAATTTGGTAAGTAAAATCTGTAGTTCACTGGCTTGTAAATCTAGAGGCTGAAGCCATGTACACATTTTGCTTCTAACGCTTTTTCCATGTTATGCAAATTCAGTTATTTATTTTTTTTAAGATTTTATTTATTTATTTGACGGACAGAGATCACAAGTAGGCAGAGAGAGAGGAGGAAGCAGACTCCCTGCTGAGCAGAGAGCCCGATTTGGGGCTCGATCCCAGGACCCTGAGATCATGACCTGAGCTGAAGGCAGAGGCTTTAACCCACTGAGCCACCCAGGCACCCCGATTCAGGTTATTTTAATGGAAAGATGTATAATGGAGTACTTAAGATCTTGAGTTCATTGATGTTGGAAATAGATAGAACTGGGTTCAAATTTTGGTTCTGCAGATTATCATCTATATGTTTTTGGACAAATCAGTAAACTTCTCTTAAATTTATCAGTCAAGGGGTGCCTGGGTGGCTCAGTGGGTTAAAGCCTCTGCCTTCAGCTCAGGTCATGATTCCAGGGTCCTGGGATCGAGCCCCTCATCGGGCTCTCTGCTCAGCGGGGAGCCTGCATCCTCCCTTCTGTCTCTCTGCCTGCCTCTCTGCCTACTTGTGATCTGTCTGTCAAATAAATAAATAAAATCTTTAAAAAAAAATTTATCTGTCAAATGAGGATTATAGTTTCCATCTCTTAGGATTGTTCCTTAGGATTAAAATAGAGAATGTATACAAAATGTGTGTCTGTCCTTGGCTTATTAAAAGTAGTCAATAAATTGTGGCAGTTATTTTTTGAATGTAATGTACCAAGTTGGTTGTCACAATTTATTGTTTCCCAATTTTTTTTTCCAATCTGTGGCTTCTCTTTGTATATTATCTTAGTTAATATCTTTCAAAGAGCAGAAGTGCTTAATTTTGAGGAAGTCCATTTATCTGTTGTCATGTAAGGAATCATTGACTAGGGTTCCTGGGTGGCTCAGTGAGTTAAGCATCTGCCTTCAGCTCGGGTCATGATCCCAGCGGGGTCCTGGGATCGAGTACCACATCCCACCTTGGGCTCCCTGCTCAGCAGGGAGTCTGCTTCTCCCTCTTCCCTTTACTCTGGTTGTGCTCTCTCTCACTCTCTTGCTCTCTCAAATAAATAAATAAAATCTTTTAAAAAATGAAATCTTTGACTAATCCAAGGTTATATAGATTTTTTCCTTTTTTTTTTTCTAGAAGTTTTATATATAGATTGATTTTAGAGTGTTAAACTAAGCTTGTGTTGTTGGGAAAAGTCCTACTTGGTCTTTTTTCTTTTCTTTTAAGATTTTATTTGTCAGAGAGAGCACAAGCAGGGGAAGCAGCAGGCAGAGCAGGCAGAGGTGGCCGTTGGGGTAGAGACTACATTAAAAAAATTCTTTAGAGGCTGTAAGCAGCTTCCTCAAAAACACACTATCAAAAGTAATAACAAAGTCAATGCAAATACTAAAAAAAAGAATTCAGCAATTTAAAATCTTGGCTTAGGAAGGATATTGTTTTGCAGTTTACTTTTCTGGTAATTTTTTTTTTAAGTTTTGGTATTTGAGTAATTTTGGCTTCATAACGAGTTCAGAAGTATTCTTTTAAATTTTCTGTAAGAGTTTGTGTAGAATTGGCATTTCTTAATTTTTAAACATGGGAGTTTAAAGTTATATTTTTGTGATTGATTTATGCCTTAATTGAATAATTTCTAGGTTAGTTACTAATTTGTTTTTGCTTGCTTATTTAAATTACTAAGAAAGATGTTTTAATATCTCCCAAGTGGTCATGGAGTTGTCTCTTTCTACTCTCTGTTTTTTTTCTTTGTATATTTTAAGGCTATATTATAGGTGCCCCTATGTTATAGAATTGTTATGTCTTATGAGTTAGATGTTGTATCGTTATGAAATATTCCTTCTTTTAAAAATATTTATTTGAGAGCAAGAGCACACAGGCACGTGCAAGCTCATGAGTGGGGGGGGGCAGTGGGAGTGGGAGAGAAGCAGACTCCATGCTGAGCACGGAGCCTGACTCCAGGCTCAGTCTTACCACCCTGAGATCATGACCTGAGCCAAAATGAAGAGTCAGATGCTTGACTGACTGAGCCACCCGAGAGCTCCCCCCACTTTTTTTTAAAGTAAGCTGTACACCCAACATGGGGCTTGAACTCACAACGCTGAGATCAAGAGTCCCATGGGATACCAACTAAGCAGCCATGTGCCCTGGAATATTCCTTTCTAATAGTGCTTTTGCTCTTAATACTTACTTCTCTGATATTAATATAGCTGTACCAGCTTTATTTGGGTTAGGGTTTGCCTAGTATATCTTTTTTTTCTTTTACTCTCTACTTTTCTATTACTTTATGCTTTTAGATGTGTTGCTCATAAACAGCATGCAGGTGTTTTTTTTTTTTTTTAAGATTTTATTTATTCATTTGCCAGAGAAAGAGAGAGTACAAGCAGGGGGAGCAGCAGGTAGCGTGAGAGGGAGAAGCAGGAACCCTGCTGAGCAGGGAACCCCATGTAGGACTGGATCCCAGGAGCCTGGGATCATGACCTGAGCTGAACACTGCCACTTAACCAACTGAGCCACCCAGGCATCCCTATGCAGTTGGTTTTTGATTACAGTATATTTATTTTACAACTGAAATATCCATTCATTTACACTTAAAGCAATTAATGATATATTTGAATTTAACTCGATCATTTTCTTATATGCTTTATTTTTGTCCTGATTATTCTGTTTTTTTCCTCTCTCCTTTCTTGCCTTCTTTTGGATTGATTATTTTTTATTATTCCATTTTCAAGAACTAATTTAGAGGTGTGCTGGCGTGTGCTCACACTGGCTCAGGAGAACAGCTTGTGCTGTCTTTTCCCAAATTCATGTTCAGTAACCTCTTGTTGGTAGCTTGAAATCGGCCACCATGGGAGCATTTATACCATAGAGAGTAGCAAAGGCTGCAGATCAGGGCTTTTTGTCCTACAGAGCACACCAGTGATCAGTACTTTCTCTTCCTGGGTAAATGCTAAGGTCTTAGATTACCTTAACTCCCTTATTATTCTTCTCCATAGTTATATGCTATTCTTGTCACACATTTTAATTCTATAATAAATATTGTATATTTGCCATTTCCTGGAGTTCCTGTGGGATTGTTTCCATTACCAACTCGTTTTGACTGGTTCTCATTTTGTATTCTTGTCCTCTTCTATGGTTGGTTATCAATGTTGTGTCTAACATTTTAATTTTTAAATTATGTAGGAATAATTTCAGACCTAAAATGATTTTATCTTTGCCCAGATAAGATTTTCATTCTCATTTTGCCAAGTGCCTGAGGATGTCGCCAATCTGGGATCACCTTAAACTAATTTTAGGATTTGGGATTTTTCTGGGCCATTCAGATGACTCAAGGCTGGGAAGAATGTTCTTGAGCAGAATATTCATCTTCTTTTTTTTTTTTTTTTTTTTTTTTTTAAAGATTTTATTTATTTATTTGACAGAGATCACAAGCAGGCAGAAAGGCAGGCAGAGAGAGGAGGAAGCAGGCTCCCTGCAGAGCAGAGAGCCCGATGCGGGGCTCGATCCCAGGACGCTGGGATCATGACCTGAGCCGAAGGCAGCGGCCCTAACCCACTGAGCCACCCAGGCGCCCCGCAGAATATTCATCTTCTAATTCACCCTTATTCCTGGTGTCCCATCCCAAAGCACAGATGTAATGGCTAATTTTGTTTGTCAACATAACTGAGCCCAGATATTTGATTAAATATTATTCTGGGTGTTTCTGTGAGGCTGTTTTTGGATGAGATTGACATTTTAGACTGGTAGGCTGAATAAAGCAGATTGCCCTCCGTAATATGGGTGAACATCATCCAATAGTAGCATCTGTTTACCACTCAATAAAACAAAAGGCTGACCACTCCCAAGTAAGAAAGAATTCCTTCTTCTTGATAGCCTTTGAACTGCAACATTGGCTCTTTCTGGTTGTCAGGCAGTTCTGGCCTTCAACCTTGAACAGGGATATCAACTGTGAAGATTTTTTTGCTTGCTAGCCTCCATAATCATATAAGGCAATTCCTTTTTTTTTTTTTTAAAGATTTTACTTATTTATTTGACACAGAGAGAGATCACAAGTAGGCAGAGAGGCAGGCAGAGACAGAGGGGTAAGCAGGCTCCCCGCTGAGCAGAGAACCCGATGCGGCTCGATCCCAGGACCCTGAGACCATGACCTGAGAGAAGGCAGAGGCTTAACCCACTGAGCCACCCAGGCGCCCCAAGGCAATTCGTTTTATTAAGTGTTTTTATACCTGTGTATCTACTGATGTAACTGTAGATCTGTCTGTATCTATTTGCTATTGTTTTTGTTTTCCTGGGGATCCCTGACTACGACAACAGATGTTTACCAGGACCCTTGTTTTTGGAGGACCCTGAACTCCATCTTTTGTCTCCATAGTATAATAGACTTTTAAGAAGTACTGTTGAGGTTCTTAGCCACCTCGTCTGGAATCAACCAGTAGTCTGTGGGATAAAGCAGTCCTAAAATGCAAGTCTCACTCCCTGATGTTCTCTTTTCTCTTGGATATTGACCTGTTATTTACTCTCTGATTAGCTCTCTCTTATCTCTTACCTCTCTTATCTTTGTATATTTTTTCCACCTTTCTCGTTTTGGCTAGTGGGAGAGTTGTCTGTCACCCCAGTCCTCCATTACCAGAATCATTTGGTAAGTAATTATTTTTAAAAAATTGCTGTATTCGTCTATTTTATTTTGCTAAATTCTACCACATGAGTTATATATCTTTAACACATTAGCACACTGTTTATTTGGTTTGCAGTACATTTGTTGCAGATTAAAGGGGATATTTAATTCTCATCTAGTATAGTGTGTATCATTGCATACTGCTGGCAAATGTAATCACTATGGAGTTTGTTAAGTGTTAAATAATTAGGTAGTGATACATGTAAGCATATAAAATGTTCATATTATGTGGAAATGTTTGGAGAATTGTTTTATAGGTGTTTAAGAGGGTTTTAGTGACGTTTAGAGAAACCGGTTAGAATTTTTGGGCAGGCACTGCATGCATTCTTATTTCTTATTTTTCAATAATCTAATATAAACTCCTTTGATCTTAGACTCATTTTCATAAATGGATTAACTTGAGATGACTGTAGTTCTAATTGTAATATATAGTGTACTTTTGCTTTTATGCTCTTATATCTCAGATATATTTGTGGGCTTCTTCTTTTGTGACAGTCCCATATGAAACTGTTGACAAAAAGTTGAATAATTCTACACAATAATTCTACCTGGAGGGAACCTAATAAACACAAAGAATGTCTCTCTAGGAACAAATGTAAAGTGATAGAAAATTGCAAGTCTGATGAATATTTTTATTAGAACACTGAATGAAATGGCTGGTTTGCTTGTAAGCATGACCGTTCTTGTTTGGTTCCTGCCTCTGGGTCTGAACTTTAAATGGTGATGAACTCAAGTCTTGCCTCCTTCTGCACGCGCTCCCTAAGTGACCTGTTGCAGGCTCTCAGTTTCAACCACCGTGCATAGGTTGACTCTCAGATGTCTCTCTTTGTTCCTGACCTCTGATAGTTCTCACTGCCCACAGTATTCCTTCATCTGGTATCTGTCAGCTCCCATATCTTTCATTCATTCATTCATTCTTTCTTTCTTTTTAAAGATTTATTCGTTTATTAGAGAGAGAGAGAGAGAAAGAGGAGACCACAAGCAGGGGGAGGGGCAGAGAGAAGAGAGACCACGAGCAACAGGGGCAGAGAGAGGGGCGCCTGGGTGGCTCAGTGGGTTAAAGCCTCTTCCTTCAGCTCAGGTCATGATCCCAGGGTCCTGGGATCAAGCCCCACATCCGGCTCTCTGCTCAGCAGGGAACCTGCTTCCTCCTCTCTCTCTGCCTACCTCTTTGCCTGCTTGTGATCTCAGGGTTATGAGTTCAAGCCCCACATTGGGTGTAGAGATTACTTAAAAATAAAATCTGTTAAATAAATAAATAAAATCTTAAAAGAAAAAAAAAGCGGGGCATTGAGAGAAAGAAAGAGAGAATCTCTAGCAAACTCTCTGCTGAGCATCATGGATCCTCACATGGGGCTCGATCTCATGACCCTGAGATCATGACCTGAGCCAAACCAAGAGTTGGATACTTAACTCACTGAGCCACCCAGGTACCCCTATTTGTTGAACTATTTGTAAGTCACTGACATTGTGACTCTTCAGCCCTAAATACTTCAGTATATATCCTGAAGAACAAAGGCCTTCACTGTGGGGCCTGGGGGGCTCAGTCAGTTAAGCATCTGCCTTCAGCTCAGGTCATGATCTCAGGGTCCTGAGATTGAGTCCGGCTCCCTACCCAGCAGGGAGCCTGCCTCTCCCTCTCCTGCTCCCCTTGCTTGTGCGCTCTCTGTCAAATAAATAAATAAAATCTTTAAAGCACAAAAACCAAAAAAATAAAGACCTTCAGTTATGTAATCATAACACAATGATCACATTCAGGACATTTAACGTTAATTCAGTATTACTATTTACTACCAAAATAATTAGCATAAGCTAATTATAAAACTTGATTATATAATATATAGTTATAAGTTTGTTGTAGGTTCATATTCAAATTTCACCAATAATGTTCTTTCTATCAATTTCTTTTTTTTTTCTTTAAAGATTTAAAAATTTTTAAAGTAATCTCTACACACCCAGCATGGGGCTCGAACCCACCACCCTGAGGTTAAGAGTCATACACTCTACTCACTGAGCCAGCCAGGCACCCCTCAATATCTTTATCTTGATCCCAGAGCCAATTAAAGATCATTTGCTGAATTTAATTGTCATATTTCTGTAGTCTAATATATGAAATAGATTCTTAGCCATTTTTTTTTCTTTTTTTCTTTGCCTTTCACAACATTGACAAGCTTAAAGCGTCCACACCAATTATTTCATGGAATGTTCTTTTGTTGGGGTGGACACCATCTTACTCAAATGTCAAACTTCACATCACAAACAGTGGCACAAATTGACATCATGTGTCTTCTGGTGTGATGCAGTGGGTGGGACACAACTTTTCTTATGTTGTTTTCCCTGCCCAAAATGCATAATCTGAATTGAATTATGACAGACCCCTCTTGCCCTCCACACTACTCCATAACAAGTCATCAAGGTCTCCCGTGCTCCATTGCCTTCGTCTCTCACCATGTCTTCTGTGTGACAGACACTCTCACAATCCACACATCATCACCTTAACCCTCTTGGCTCCACTACTTTTGCTCAGGTGGCTCTTAGGGAAACCAGGTCCTTCCCTAACCCTGGGAATGAGCCACAGATATTCCTTGCCTTATGTGGCAACCCCATTGCCACTTGCCGCTAATTGGTTTAGGGATGGGTATGTGACCCATTTTTGCCTACTGGGACTCAAGAAGTCTCCTAGGGAGGTTTTGGGAATAAATATGCTCCATGATGAAAAGGATGGTAAGAAAATCTTTTTTTTTTTTCCCCTTTCTTAAACATGGTTGTGGGAAGATAGGATGGTTAGAGCTGTGGCAACTGTCTTGATAGACCCAAGAGAACAACAGTGTGGAAAGGTGGAGATCTGGGTTGCTCACACTATACTGATTCCAAAACTGTCTGTGACTGCAGGGGTTGGTGTGTAAGATCAGTGAGTGTCTCTGTTGCTTGTGCCACTGTTGCTCACGTGCTGTTCCCTGCCACCAAGCACACTCTCGCTGGTCCTCCCCACTCCTGATTTCCACTTCCACATGCTCTCCCTCCCCTTTGAGGGAGAGCAACTCCTCTCATACTTAGGCTTCAACAAAGACATGGTTTCTTGTAGAACACCTTCCTTTATCTTCCACACTAGGCTGAGTGCTTCTCCTGTACCTATTCCCACAGTAGCCTTCCTGATTGTTAAACCTAATGCTCATAATACTCTTTTCCCCTCGGTCTAAATGCCTGGCCACTATTTTGCTGCCTATATTTAAAAGTCAGATTTTTAAAAAAAAAATGTGTGTAGAGGAAAGTTTTATGGAATCAGTGCTCCAAAGGGGCAGGGTATGTTTTTTTGTTAGTCTAAACCAGGGTTCAGGAAGTAGAGGGAAGAAAAGTCCCTTGTAATAGCCAACAGGTTTCCTTCCAGTCTTGTGACTTTACTGTAACTCAGGGTTCGCCTTTTCACAACACATCTCCAGCCCCAATTCCTGATAAGCTTATAGGTGGATGGGTCAAGGGGTCTTTGTGAAGATTCTGTGATTTCTGGAAGCTCCAAAGGTGTGTTCCTTGGGAAGACCCCGACTTGCTGGCTTCTGTATTGGGCCCCAGGATTGGTTCACATGTGGAAGGAGGAAGAAGATAATTGGTATTTTTTAATATCCCTGGGATTTGTTTTAATCAGATGTAGTAAGGCTTGCAGATACGGAAATGGTTGTCATGAGGGAAGTTTTTACAGTCACAGACCCATCCCTAGAAACAGGAGGCATGGCATGTCCTGTCACTCAGTGCCATGTGAGGAAGTGCCAGTGTAGACTGGGAGGCAGAAGGAGCAAGGGAAAACATGCACACAAGCCTTTATTGTGGTTTCTGTGGGAAGGAATGGGTGAGGCAAGGTGAGAGGGCTTAGGGTTGGCTAGTTTGAATAATTTCAGTAAACTCTGGAGCATAGAAGCTGTCCCCAGTTGTCTCGTATCTGGCCCTGGGATGATTACGGCAGAGGAATAATGCCTTCTAGAATATAAGAGCAAAATAGAGGAGGTGATTTGGAGTATGGGCTCTGGATTGGTTAGTCTGTATGAAGCCGTTTGCTATCTGTAAGAACTGGCTAGCCCTGGGAGAGACAGTGTCTCTTCAGTCAGGGAGTCCCCAGATGGCAGAGTATCGAGAATACAGAAAAAAAGGGGCACTTGGGTGGCTCAGTGGGTTAAGCCTCTGCCTTCGGCTCAGGTCATGATCTCAGGGTCCTGGGTTCGAGCCCCACATCAGGGTCTCTGCTCAGCAGGGAGCCTGCTTCCCTCCCTCTCTCTCTGCCTCTCTGCCTACTTGTAATCTCTGTCAAATAAATAAATAAAATCTTTTTAAAAATACAGAAGAAAAGAAAAAACAATTAATATAATCAGTGATACAAAATTTAGCTGCCTTGAGAGCTAGCCCAAAAGGTTTAGCAAAACCATTTAAATAGTCTTTGCTCCATTTATTCTGCGGAACCTGATTTTGGTCTTCCTGGTTACTAATTAATGCTATGATTTTGTGAGGCCATAGAGTATATCCTTTTAGACCTTCAAGCCATTCTGAAATTACACGTCCTTAGGCAAAAACAGCATACGTGGCTAAAAGAAATCCATTTTCTTATAAATACTGGATCCGAAACCTTTCCTTGTCCCACCCAATGAAGAAGAATTTCTAGCTCTGCTGTTAACTGGTGTTGGGCAAGTCACTAAGCCCATCTACATCTACTCCCCCTACAACCCCTCCAGCAAAGTGAGGAGCTGCTCTGAAATTCTCCACATGTGGGGAGACCACAGGTAGACTCTCCACCAGGCAGGTGACGTCTTAAAACTTTATGGAATTCCCCTTGCATTTCTCCAGTAAGAGGCTTGTTGCTCTCAAGCTGCCAGGCTGCGAGGCCAGGCTCCCAGCCTCCTTTGGGAGATCAAGTGTTAAGTCCTACAGAATGCTAGAAGAAACTTGGCAAGTGTCTAAGTGTTGTGCATAATAGGCTCTGTGCCAGGTTATCTTGTTTAAACTTCACATTCCTAAGAGGCAGATACTGTTATTATTCCTCATTTAACAGTTGAGAAAACAGGAGGTGAGATAGGTTAAGTTGCCCACAGTCCCACTGCTGAGAAAGTAGAACCCATATTTGTCTGACTTCAAAGTATACGAATTAGACTTATTTTATGTAATTACGGAGGTGAAGAGTAGATCAAAATGAGGGCAAAATACAGGGAGACATATTCTGGTTCCATTTTATTTTGAACCACAACTGTCAGTCAAAACTGCAATGGGCTGCCTTTTTTTCACTGGAAGGATTCAGGTCCAAGCTGGATTACCATTTTTTCAGGGATGTAATGGAAGGGAATCTCCCAATTGGCTGAGAGTTGGACTAGACACTCTCTTGACTATCCCTTTGCACTCTAAAATTCCAGTATGTGTAATTCTGTGTGATTTGGTGTCTCCCAGGAAATGCACACAAAGCAGTTAGAGACCCCACCACCAGAGGGCAGTGTCTTCACAGTTGATCTATTTGTACAGAAGGAACCAAGCGGTTCCCTCTGGAGCTGTTCAGGGAGGGCCGGGTGTAGAACCATCACAGGGGTGAAATGGGCCAGTGTGGAGAGAGAGAGAGGAGAGAGAGATATTAACAGAATGTTAATATCCCTTCCTTTACCAACTGAACAATGATTTCTGTCTGCCAGGGCTTCGGAGAGAGTCAGAATACTTAAAGTCAAAGGGAAGACACTGTTTCCAGGGAGGTGGTGAGAGGTGCCATCTGAGGGCCGTGCGGTGGCAGGGAGCCCTCATGGTGCTCTCTCCTCCAGTCCTGCACTCCAAGGACTAGGGAAGTGAGGGGAGAAACAGGGTCCGGATGTTAAAGGTGACAACGGAAACCCTCTCACATTTGGGAAGGCTAAAGGACCCAGAAATATTCAGTCTTGGAGAAGAGAAATCTTGGAGAGACATGAGAACTGTCTCCCATTGAGGTCCTTCTGCAGGGTCCTAAGTATCAAAACCGGGTTAAAAAGTAGACGCCGCTAGGGGGCATGTCTTGGCTTGATTTAAGGAAAAGTTAAATTTTGATTTAAGGAAAACTCGCCTGTGTCTGAACATTTTGGGAGCTGCTGAGGTAGAGCATGTGGGGGCCTCGTGGGTCTTTGGCCTGGGTGGATCCTTTAACATCCATTCAGGGATTCTGTAGTTTTCTCAGCTTTATGAAACTTGGTTAGTCTTCATTATCTCTGGTCCACCTTTTCAAAATTTGCAGTGAACCTCACCAAGACGGCATAGTTCTCACGGTTTCCAATAGAAGTAAGACTGTGAACTAGGTTATAGGGATAAAACAGAATTCTGACATATTGTAAAAATTGCCTTTGGATTTGGGAAGCCTTAGAAAAATAATATTTCTTCACTTACAAACAATCTCCAGTCCATTTTCCATGTTTCTTTTATTTAAGCTGCAATGGGACAGGGCATTAACATTGTCCACATGAGGAATTACTTCTAGAAAACAGCCAGGGCACACAGACATTACATATTCTGTCTTTGACATGAACATGTAAGATCTCAACTAAAACAGACCCACTGTTACTGTTATCCAAGTGCTTACACAGCTTGAGGCCGTCTCAGAGAAGCCACATTAATTTTAGTTCCTCTAATGGCTGGGTATTTACACTCTCAAACCCTTTCCCCCCCACAGCTATCTTTATTCTGTAGCACCTCTCTCTTTCTGGCTTGCACTTTCTTTTGCGTAGTAAACATTCTCAGGATATCCAGTTTTTCTATTTTCATGTCTTTCCACTTAATGGTCTGCTGTTGAGATCTGTGACACCCTGGAAGAAAAAAAGAGAGAGGGTGAGAAAAACCTTGTAGACCAGAGCTGGGAGTTCTGACATCTTCGCTTCCTTCTTGCTAGAGAAAGAGTGTCCTCTGGATGCCTGGGCTACAGCTGCACAGGCTTCCGTCCTCATAATGGACACCATTATTGGGTCATAGCTGGTCCATTCTGTATGAGTTTGTGAAGGTTTAGAGACACCTCTGGGCCTGGACTCCATACAGGTCATCGAGAGGGCTGGAGTACGGTCCCTTGGGATACAGTACTCACCACGAGCCTGCCTGTGGTGTCTCATGAGGGGCCCACAGGCTTGTTTTTCCATTGTGATATGTCTTCCCAAGAAAGAAAAGCTACTGCTCATCACATCCCACACATGGATTTAAAAACTTACCAAGATTTCCTTGGGGAAATTATGGAATACTTGTACCCAGTGAGGCCCTTCACAGCCTCATGCATGCTTGTCTTGCTAGCTTCATCTCCCACCACATCCAGGACTGTCCCCTCCTCCTGAGCTGCTCTTTCCTAGTCATGCTGCTCCCTTGTATGGATCTGACCTCTGCACTTTGGCATATGTTGAGTGTTATATCTGGAATTCCTTTTCTTTCCTTCTCTATCTGGTGAGGGATTAATTTACTTACTCTTTTTAATTTCCATTAAAAATGTGTTCATTCATTTTACTTAATAACAGAAACAAAATGCTTTTATAAAATACTTTGATCATGTATTTGATGTCATGGCTGTATCAATTGCTGTAAAAATGTCTATAAACTTCCTCTCCATTTCTGTACTTTTGTTATCTAGGGCAGGTAACAGACGGACCATTCATTGAGTGGCACTGCCTTAGACATTTCTTAGACTTTTTTTTTTTAAGATTTTTTACTTATTTATTTGACAGAGGGAGACACAGAGAGAGAAGGAACAGAAGCAGGGAGAATGGGAGAGGGAGAAACATGTCTCCTGCTGATCAGGGAGCCCAATGTGGGCCTTGATCCCAGGACCCTGAGCTTGGTCAGTATTTGTGGGACTGAATATAAAGCCACTTTGGAAAATTAAACTCTTGTAGGGTCTTGGCTGAGTGTTGACTCATGTACTAATTTGCTTAAGACATCTCATGGCTACTGATGACATGTCTAGCCTTGTGACCAACAAGGGGAAATGGGATTAAAAAAAGCCTCGTCACACTTGGGTGCTGTTGGCAGGACGGTGGCCTTGTGGTGTGGAGACAGAGCTGTTGGATCAAGACGAGCCCCCCAGGAATATATATAGTCACCAAGCCAGGGCAGAGGATCTGTTTCCGAAGATAGCTAATCCTGGAGGCTGAGACTTAGCAGGTAAAAGGACTGGAGTACCTCCCGAGTCTGGGTGGCACAGGAAGCCTCCTGGGTAGCCCCCGCCAAGGTGAGACTTCAACAGATGGGACCCCTTGCAGGGTTTTGCCCCAAGAGGAGATGGTTATACATTAATTGTATATTCATCCAAAGGCAAGCCTGTGGTTTCCTTAACTTCTTGACCTAACCATTATTTAAGAGCTAGAGAATTAAGAAAAAGAGTGTCTCCTATCTTTTGTTTCCTCCCTAAGCAAATGGTAAGAAAAGGCTCGGCTTGAATTCTAAGGTCACTGGGGTTATTACTTTGGACTAAAACCCAAAGTGACCCAGAACTGAAAGAGAGCTGTGAGTGGGGAACCTTACCCTCACTGGGGGGCTGATCTGTCTGGATGTTTGAGCACAAGGCCAGAAGAGAATTCCCATAATCCATGGAGGTTGGACCATTGGTACACTGAGACTTCAGCTCCATCCCCTCCCAACCTAAACCAAATCCTTGATCTTGAGTTGTTCTGTTTAATCCTAAACAGAGGGCAGCCTTATTCATCTCCATAGTAATCAAAATAAAAGTTTGCCTTTCCATAGCACAGGGCTTGTAGGACCATGAGCAAGTCACTAAACTTCTCTGAGCTCATTTTCCTCACCTGACAAATGGAGATATTTATGTATCTCTTTACCATAGGATAAATAAGATAGTGAGAAACGTTACTGTGTGCCTAGTTCTGGTAAAAGTAGGAGAAACTTCTGTTCCCTGGCTCTGTGTTTCTGTAAGGGGAGATTTCTGCTACACCGTTGCTTCTAACACGCGTGATCACACATCTAGTCACCATAGGGCTGGTTAAATCACAGATGCTGGGCCCATCTCCCAATAACGTCTGATTCAGTAAGTCTGGCGTGAAGTGTAAGAATTTGCATTTCTAATAATTTTCCAGGTAATGCTGATATTGCTGCTGGTCAAAAAGACCACGTTTTTATGGAACCACTGCTCTGGAATAATGTTCCTCGCCACTTTCCTCATCTTTCCCTTGCTCCACTCATGGGAAGGGGAGTGATTTATCCTGTGTTTGGAAGCAGGAACCAGGAAGAAGGGATGACCCCCCCAATCTGGTCTCTCCTTTTGGATCTGCCTGTAGGTTTGATGAGTTCTGGTCATCCCTCCCCTCGGAGTAGGGGCTGCTCCTTATGGAGCAGGGCTGTGGTGGTTCAGTTCTGCAGGTGCCTTAAATTCTGGGGTGAAATACAAGGATGACCAGGTTTGATACTCATTAAATTCTTTATCTAGAATTATAATAAGACTAGCATTTTGACTTTTATATGTTTGTTTCCTATTTTTTTTTCCTCAGTTGATTCTGAATGAAAGAAAATAAGAAAGGACTGTTTTACATTGTCCCCTATGGGACAGTGCTCAGAAATGGTAGCAGCAACTAATTTTATTATTATTATTATTATTAATGTAAGAAGTCTAAATTCAACTTGTATTGATGAAATCCTTAGGAATAATGATATTGTGGGGATGTGAAAGATGGGAAGTACACATTGGCTGTAACCTTGCAAATGTCCTTACGGTTGTCCAGTGAAAACAAGCATTAACACCTGTCTGCCAGGCCTGATGTCAAGTGGCATCAGACATGGAAACTGCCTTCAAAGAGCTTCCATCCAGATAGGGGAGCATCATGACCTCTGTGTTACAGGTGGACAGCCATGCCCGAGGGCTTCGAGAATGCAGAGGGAGTGTTGCTGCTGAAGGGACGGGAAAGTTTTGGAATTCCCACTGCATGAGATCAGGGCAGACAGGAAGCATCGAAGTCAGAAGGAGCAAAGTAGGATCAGGGAAGGGAAATTTGGAGCATGGGCCTTGAGAGTGGAGTCCATACCTACTGGCTGTGGGCTGGAAGGTGGAGACCCTCATTCCTCAGAAAGGGTTTTGGAGGAGCCTGTCTTGGACACCTGGATGATCTCCACAGACGTGATGCCTTTGCCAGCCACGCGGTGTCTGGTGCGCAGCTTGTTCAGGGCGGTCTCTGCCATGCCGGCCCGCTCCTCGGCGTCATCCAGCTCGTGCACCGTCTTCCGGTAGCGAGCCAAGGTCTGGTTGGCCTGCTCCTCCTGTGGCGAAGGCACAGTGGAGAATGGTGTAAACCTGGCTGCTTCTGCTTAAATGTGCATTGTTACCGGTTCTACACAGATGCCTGAGAGTCCAGCCTTCCAGTACTTTTAGCTGATTCTTTTTTGTCCTTGACATCCTTATTTCTAAATAAAATGTTCTCTGTTGCTGCTTCTGTCATTTGTGGCTTTAGGTGTCAGCGAGTGGTGCCCCACTATGAAAGATGCGGATTTAGCGCATTCCCTAGCCCCAAGCACTCACCTCCCATCCCATTGTCTCCCCAAGAGAGTCATAGTGCTGCTTTGGTTAGAACCATACTAACTGTCAGCCTGGTCTTTATTGAGCCTTTTGGGAAAGGCGTTGGTTGTGTGGGTGGCTGATGGATTCAGTGCGGTAGCCCCAGAATTGGCAGTGAGCAAAGGCAGGGTCAAATATCTATGTCGGGGTGGAGGGGTGGTTGGTGCCAGTAAGTGGACCTGTGGTTTGGGGTTGAGACTCGAAGCCATCCTTTGCTAACCATTTGACTTGGATTTTAACATTTACTAACATAACATAAATATCCCACTCTGGGCTGTTTCCTCACCTGTGAAATAGATTAAGAATATCAGTCTTCCTGCCTTGTATTGGGAGGATCAAATAAGGAAAGGGTCTTGTATTTAACAGTAGGAGCAGGAAAGAGAAGTTATCCTGGCAAAGACCACAAGGGGCAGTAGAAGCAGGACAGAGGCCACCAAGACCTTCCCGGTTTCAGAGCACAGCTTGCAGTGGGCACCTCAGTTAGCACTGGAGTTCGTAGGGGATCTTTTCATTTTCTACATGTTCTTATCTCCAGTGTGTGGTGTCAGTCTGCTTCCAACAGGATAGCGAGAGTGAAGTGCCGTGGACATAAAGCTCTCAGGGGTCATCTTTTGGCCAGTACCAGATTCCTTCCCTGTGGTCAGTTCTAACCGAGTCTTGAGACCTGGGCTGGGAAGGGATGGCATATGAAGGACGCGTAGTGGGCACCTACCGCTTCTTCGATTTGCCGCTTGTAGACCTTCAGTTTGTTCTGCAGCTTCTCCACCAGCTCCTGCATGCGCTGGTTGGTCTTGTGGTCCTCCTCGGTCTGGAAGACGAGCTCTTTGAGGCGGCGCTCGTTCTTCCGCAGCGTCTTGACCGTCTCCACGTGCTGTTTCTGCTCACCGTCCAGCTCTGTCTCTAGTTCCTTGATCTGGGGGAGAAGAGAGGGACATGGCTGAGGGAATGCAGGTTTTTGAACTTGGGAGCTCTGTGGCCTTGGGTGGGGGTGTCATGGCTGCCATGTCCACTTCCTCCTCGGAGAAGAGCAGGCAAGCCCTGGCCAGAAGGGTCAGGTGGTGTCTGCCTTTCACACACTTACTGTGGTTGTCAGATGGGTCCCTTTCCCTGAGCCTCAAGTTTCCTCCTCTGGGAAGTCGGGGAGGCCGAGGCTGGACAAGGTGACCGACCTCCTGGCCCCTCTAGCTCTGACACCCCACAGGTGAAGACTAAGTCTTGTTTTAATAAAGTAATAAGGGAGGAACAATGTTGGAAATAGACTGGGCGGGTGAAGCACATTCTGGAGGAAAGGCTTCAGGGGGAGAAGGAGGAAAGGAGACCTTTGTATAAGTAAATTACAGCTCTTGTCTCAACTTCTTTTTCCTTCCCAGCATTGGAGTAACCCAATTCCTCATCAAGCTCTGGGCATGGTGGTTTTGGGAAAAGGCCCCTGCCCAGCCACAGCTCCCCTTTCTCTCTCTGGCTCAGCTCAGGGGTGCCCTCACCCTGGCTTCCAGTTTCATGATCGTGCGCTTCCCTCCTTTCAGGGCCAGCTGCTCAGCCTCCTCCATCTTGGCCTGCAAATCTTTGATGGTGATCTCGTAGTTCTTCTTGATTTTCTCCAGGTGCATGCAGTGGTCCTGCTCTTGCCGGAGTTCTTCTGCCATGCGCGCAGCCTGTGGGACAGGAGAAGAGTGGGGAGCTGGAACTGGGTTCCTCTGCACTCTCAGTGCCTCTGAGAGATGAGGGACCTTGTCCGCTGGTCTCCGGAAGTCTGAGTGGTGGGCAAGGAGACCCTTGTTGATGTGCTGCTCGGTTTTGGTAGAGGGGGTACCCCATGCTCCTGGGTCCCTCTGAGTGAAGGGGGAGAAGGCAGGCTCATGCACTCGCAGCCAGGCCTCCCAGTCCATAGACTCCATCAGTATGGGGCTCTCCAGCCCCTCTTTGCTGTCTCTCTCATGAGGCACAGAGCACAGAGGGTGGGAAGAGCACAGATCTGGAGGAGGAAGACGAAGGTCCACATCCGGCCCCTGTGTGGCCTTCAGCAAGTCATTTTACCCTCTCATCCTTGCATTCATTCATTCCACAAGTATTCATAGAAAATCTGCGCACTGCGTATGGGTGTGTGCTTTCCGGACATAGCACCAAATAAGACCAGCAATATCCTGCACTCCTGGCATTTCGAACGAGTGCAGGGAACCAGGCAATAAGGTCTGTATTCCTGCATCTTTAAAGTGGGGTACCTGGTTTCTGCCTTTCAAAGTTGTGAGTCCCCAAAGGGACACTGAGGCAAAACCACTGGCAGCATGTCCTGCTGAATCTGCCCCTGAGCCCCGGGACACAAGAACCATCTTCCTTTCTCTAACACTTTCCTCAAGGCTGGTCTAACCCTCCTCCTTGCCAGAAGGCCTGCCCAGAAAAGCCCACTTTCAATAGCGCCTTTGACCCAAGCCCTAGGCCTCAACTGCTGATCTCGCACATGGTCATGTGTAACTTGTAATTATCCCTTACTTTCATGTGTTTGGGCTTTCAGAAGAGCCTCCAGACTCCTCAGAGCAAGGACCACAGTCCTACTGGCAGGGCCCTATGCGTGGTGACCCTTGAGGGGTGGGGGTGGCCTTCCCTGCCGAGGGTGGCCTGGGGTGCCCAGGCCTTTCCCACCAGCACCAGGCAGTGTGCACACTTACGTCCGTCATGGCTTTCTTGGCCCTCTCGTCAGCCGAGCGGAACTCACTGATGAGCTCCTCATGCTCATTGGAGATGCGCTGGACATCTGACTCCAGCTTGCGCTTCACCACCAGGAGGCTTTGGTTCTGGAGGGGAAAATGAAGACATCGTTGTGAGCCAGAAATCTGTGCAGCCCTTCCCGTGTCCAGGAAAGAAAAACAGCCCTCTCCCAGACACATTTGCCAGACCCCCAACAGGAAATGGCCCTGGGCTTTCTGCTTGGGGTAGGGTCTCTCCCTGCATTTTCCTCTGGGTTTTAGAGCAGAACTTATGTCACAAGGAGACCAAGAAAAATGTCATTTAGGCCTGGGGTAGGTGGCAGCCCTAGAACAATCCTAAACTCAGAGCTGGGAAAACCCAGGTTCAAGCCCCAGTACTTCCACCTACATGGATAAATTCTTTACCTCTAGGCTTCGGTCTTATCTCTAAAATAGGGTTATAATTCCTATATGTCCCATGCACATTATTTTCTTTTGGTGAATTCACATGAGATGCTTAGTAAAAATTAAACTGTGCTGCTAAAGGTTTGCACTATCAGCCATACCGGTGTTACCACCAGCAGGAGATAGGGGTCCCCACTGTTGACCATGGGTCATGGTTTTTCATCTGAAAAGTGAATGTCAGACTTTGGAATATTCTAGATCCCTTCCAGTTCTGAAGTTCTGTCCTCAGCTACGCTAGAGGTAATGGTGATCCTTGAAATTGGCTAAGTCATCAGAATCTCCTGAGGAGTTTGAATTTAAAAGTTTAGATTTCTGAAGTCCCACCAGAGACCCACTGGATCAGAATCTCCAGGGGAGAGTCTAGGAGTCTTGGAAAGCTCTGGGCAGCAGTGTGCCCGCACACACTGGAAATGGTTAAGATGTACATTTTACGTTAGGGGCCTCTTGCCATAACAAGTAAGGTCTCCGCAGATGAATTCTGAGGATTTCCCAAGTGGGGACACTATCTGCCTCTGTTCTGAAGGGAGCCCACAGGATTTGGGCACCATCCTGGCCTGTCCCAGTGCCCCAAGTATGGGTCTGTCTAGCACCTCCCAGGAAGCCAGCATCCTACCTGGATGTTGACCTCGTTGTGCCGCTCGGTGATCTCTACCACCTCCTGCTCCAGCAGCTTGCGGGAGCGCTCGCTGCCCTCCAGGGCGGAGCGCACTTCCTCCAGCTCGGTCTGCAGCAGGCTCAGGCGCCGCTCCTGCAGGTTGTACTGCTCCCGCAGCTCCTCGTGCTGCCGAGCATCCTCGTCCATCTGCATCTGCAGGTCCTGGGGGGCAAGAGGACCTGGCCTGAGCCCACCTGTTGGGCCCTGGCATGGTCTGGGGCTGGCCAGGCCTTAGGGTGCCCGGATCTTTATGGGCCGGGCTCAGCTGGGAGCCGGGGCGGTGGGGTACAGGGCTGGGGATGTGGAGGCCACAGAGGAAGAGAGTGCATGGTGTAGACCTGCCCTTGGGGAGTTTACCGTCTGGTTGAGGCCTAGCTGGCTAGGGCCCAGGCGTCCAGAGGATTTGTCCAGTGGGCGGTTAGCATGAAGCCAAGGCTTTTCTGATTATAGAGCCACCTGGTGTTTCCAGAAAGGCCTTCTCATGGCCTTCTCATGGCCTTTCTTCCATGGCCTTGACCATTACACCCCTGCCGGCTAATCCATATCTCCCTTCTCCTGGTCCTACTATTTCTCTAGAGTGACTATCATCTTTTCGAATACTAGTTTTATTTATTTGTTATTTATTGCCTATCTGCAGGGATGTCTGTTCGTTGTGTCCATTCTTGTATTTCCTAGACCTAACACAGTGCCTAGACCAGGCAGGTCTCTAATAACCCTGTGCTGAATGCATAGATCCAGCTACAGGGCTTGAAAGACAAGCCTGATGATGGAGAGGGATAAAGGAAGACTTCAACTCTATTTATATTTATTACTTAAAGAAAGTGGTGGATAATAATGTATTATGTTCTTCATTTTTCTGTGCCTGAATTCACTTTTAATAAGTAAAAAATGACTTTAAAAACCAGGACAGGCCCGACTTTCCCTCTTCCTGTTTTTTTCCCTCTTTTCAGTGGTCCAGGATATGGACTTTGGTGGCTGGGGCCTCTCATGTATGCAGTCCCCAGGTGTGCTGCTCCCTGGACTGTCAGCCTCCCCCCGTTGTCACTTTCATGCCTCTCTCCTAGCTGCAGACATGCCTAGTCAGCTTCCTGGAAGCCTGCGGGCTTGGGAATGGCTCACTTTGTGATTAGTTCTTCCTCCTCCCAGATTGCTACCTTGATTTGCTGTTGCAGCCTCTTCAGTGTCTTTACAAGTTCGCTGTTGTTCTTGTTGGCGTGGTCTAGCTGGATTTCCATCTCATTCAGGTCCGTCTCCATCTTCTTCTTAAGCCGAAGCGCCTCTGCCCGGCCCTTGGCCTCCGCCTCCAGGCTGGCCTGCAATGACTCAATTGCGCGCTGGTGGTTCTTCCTGCAAGTCCAAACAGAGAAGGCGTTGGCATGCTGGGCCCACCGGTCAGGGTGTGCTAACCCTTGCTAAAGAGGTCTGAGAGCTTCAATATGGATATGGCCGCCATATTTGAAATCAGACCGTATCTCCCCTTAAACATGTAAGTGGGGGAGCATTGTGGTTTGGGAAACTAAGGTTAATGTTTACCCCCTATCTTTTGGGATCTCAAATCATTTAACATGCGAAACAGCCTTGCAAGGAAAGTGAGGCTCCACGATGACAAAAAACATGCGAGACATTTAGCACATCATGGAGTCCGGATTGAAACCCAAATGCTAGCCTGTTTTTTAAATTACAAAATGTGAGCCTTGGCCATACAAGTCAGTTTTACGTCTCTCTTTAAAACAGCAGTCATCACTTGATTGTGTTTATTATATTTAATTTTACTGTAATCAATGTAATAAACATTTTCATAAAGCCCTCATATTAGCTGTATTAATCTCCTTCCACAGAAGGGGATCAGAGGAGGTAATTCAGATGTCCAAAAAATAGTTGTTTCATTGAGGGAAACAAATGGGTAGCATGTAAAGATCCTGTCACCTGCCCCACATTGTGTTCACCTCTGCATGAACACCTTCCACGTGCTTGCACATTACTGGATTTGCAACACTTTGAGATGTATTCAATTTCTAGACATGGGAGAATAAAATTTTGATTCACTCTGACTTAAAAAATAAATTCAAGAAAAATTATATAAAACACATTGAAAAAAATTAAAGAAGATCTAAATAAATGGAAGGACATTCATGTTCATGGATCAGAAGACTTCATATTGTCTAGGTGGGATTCACTGCAATCCCTACCAGAATCCCAGCTAACTTCTTTGCAGAAGTTGCCAGGCTGATCCTAAAATTTATATAGAAATGTAAGGGACCCAGAATAACCAAAACAGTCTTGGAAAAGAAGAACAAAGTAGAGGACTCACACTTCCCAATTCAAAGTTTACTACCAGGCTGCAATAATCACAACATTCTGGGGGTGCCTGGGTGGCACTGTTGGGCATTGTACTCTTGGTTTCATCTCAGGTCATGGTCTCAGGGCCGTGAGATTGAGCCCTTTGTTGGACTCTGTGCTTGGGGTGGAGTCTGCTTGAGATTCCCTGTCCCCCTCCCTCGGCCCGTCCCGCTTGTGCTCTCTCTCTCTTTCTCTCAAATAAATAAATCTTAAAAAAAAAAAACAAAAAACTTTGTGGTCCTGACATAAGGACAGACCTATAGATCAATGGAGTAGAATTCAGAATCCAGAAATAAACCCTACTCAATTCATTTTCAACAAGGTTGCTAAGAACATTCAGTAGGGAGAGAACAGTCTTTTTAGAAAATGATTCTGGGACGACTGGATATCCACATGCAAAAGAATGAAGTTGGACCCCATACTTCACCCTTCTACGAAACTTAAAATGGATCAAAGACCTAAATGTAAGAGCTGAAACTATAAAACTCTTAACTAATCTGGGAAACATAGGCAGAAATTTTTGTGACTAGATTAGGCAATGGGTTTTTTGATATGATACCTAAAATACAAGCTACCAAAGAAAAGAAAAACAGATACATTGAACTTCATCAAAATTAAAAACATTTGTGCTTCAGAGGGTATCATTAAGAAAGTGACAAGGAGGGGCGCCTGGATGGCTCAGTCAGTTAAGTGTCCAAGTCTTGATTTTGGCTCAGGTCATGATCTCAGGGTCTTGGGATCGAGTCCTGTATCGGGCTCTCTGCTCGGCGGGGAGCCTGCTTCCCTCCCCCCAACCCCGCCTGCCTCTCTGCCTACTTGTGATCTCTGTCTGTCAAATAAAAAAAATTTTTTTTAATTAAAAAAAATAAAAAGGAATGAAATACTTCCTGACACATGCCCCAACATGGGTGAAGCTTGAAAACATTCTGTTGAAAAAAGCCAGTCAAAAAGAACCACATACTGTATGATTCCACTTATATGGAATGTTCAGAATAGGCAAGTCCAAAGAAAGTCGTTGGCTAGATTAGTTGTTGCCTGAGGCTGGGAGTGGGGGTGGTAGGGAGGTATGGGGGCATGACTGCTAAGGGATATGGTTTTATCTTGGGTTTATCTAAACTTGTAGTGATGATTGCACAACTTAAAACCATTCAATTTGGGGCACCTGGGTGGCTCAGTGGGTTAAGCCTCTGCCTTCGACTCAGATCCTGATCTCGGGGTCCTGGGATCAAGCCCCACATTGGACTCTCTGCTCAGCGGGGAGCATGCTTCCCCCTCTCTCTCTGACTGCCTCTCTGCCTACCTGTGATCTCTCTCTCTCTGTCAGATAAATAAATAAAATCTTAAAAAAAAAACTCCATTCAATTTTTCCCTTGCCAGGGCACACTGTATGTAAATTATATCTCAAATGTGTTGTAAACTCACTCTCTCTCACACATGCATGTGCACGCATGCATGCACACACCACATAGTGGCATAGCTAGGTATTCAGGGTGGGGGTCACATTTAGCCTGATGGCTGCAGAATCATGGGGCCTCTCTCCCCAGTGGCTCCCCACGTCCTGCAGGAGTGATTGTGGGGGATGTTGTAAACTCAGGAAGCCACAGTGCGGAGAGATTTCAGACAGGCAGTTCAGGCAGGGTGCCAATGTGGACAGTTGCAAGTGTGTTGATCTTTTCAGAATCACAACAAATCATATTTCTGTAAACCAGAACCTAGTGCTGAGTCTAAAAATTTCTTAGAACCTCAAGCAGCAACAGAGGACGCCGGATTGAAAAGGAATTTCCAAATCCAGCACTCCTTGGCACCCCAAGAGATCAATTTTTTTCCATGATGTGCTGGATGTTCTCTAAGGATTCATGATGTTAACAGTAACATAGCTGTGCGGCTTCACAGGTTACAATGTATTTCATATCTACCATCTCATTTAATCTTCCCCACACCCCAGAGCTGGAATGAGGTAGCAATCATCATTCACATCTGTTAGATGGGATAGTTGCACTTATCTCACAGGGTTTTTTTCCTAATTTTTTTTATTGTTGGAAAATGCTCATTACATGAAATGTCCTATGTTAACCATTTTTAGGTGCACTGTCCAGTGGTATTAAATATATAATGCTATGCCACCTTTGCCAACATCCATCTCCAGAACTTGTTCCATCTTATAAACCTGAAATCATGTCCCCGTTAAACACTAACTCCCCATCCTTCTTTCCCCCAGCAACTACCGTTCTACTTTCTTTTTCTTCTTTTTTATTAAAAGATTTTATTTATTTATTTGACAGAGATCACAAGTAGGCAGAGAGGCAGGAAGAGAGAGAAGGGGAAGCAGGCTCTCTGCTGAACAGAGAGCCTGATGCGGGGCTCAGTCCCAGGTCCCTGAGATCATGACCTGAGCCGAAGGCAGAGGCTTAACCCACTGAGCCCCTCGCTTTCTGAGCCCAGGCACCCCTCGCTTTCTGTTTCTATGACCATGACTGCTCTAAGTACTTCCTGTAAGTGGAATCATACAGTATCTGTCTTTTGTGACTGGGTTTTTTTCCACTTAGTATAATGTACTCAAGGTTCATCTATATTATAGCAAGTGTCAGAATTTCCTCCCTTTTTAAGGCTGAATAAAATTCCATTGTATGGGGGCACCTGGGTGGCTCAGTTGGTTGGGCTTCCAACTCTTGATTTAGGGTCAGGTCATGATCTTGGGGTTTTGAGATCGAGAACTGTGTTGAGCCCTGCACTGGGCTCCATGCTCAGCGAAGAGTCTTGCTTCTCTCCCTCTGCTGCCCCTCCCCTCCCTCATGCATGTGCATGCGCTCTCTCTTTCAAATAAATCTTTGAAAAATTCCATTGTATGTACAGAACACATCTTTTTAATCCATTCATTTGTCAGTGGGCATTTGGGTTGCTTTCATGCTGTAGCCCTTCTGAATAATGCTATGAACACAGGTGTAGAAATCTCTTTCCAAGACCCTGCTTTCAATTCTTTTGGGTAGATACCCAGAAGTAGAATTTCTAGATCATGTGTTAATTCTATTTTAAACTTCATGAGGAGCCTCTCCACTGTTTTTCACAGCAGCTGTACCATTTTACATTCCCACCAGAGGTGCACAAGTGTTCTAGTTTCTCCACATCCTTGCCAGCGCTTGTCATCTTCTGTGTTTTGGATTGTAGCCTTCCTAATGTGTATGAGGTGGTATCTCATTGTAATTTTGATTTGCATTTCCGTAAGGACAAGTAATAGTGAGCATCCTTCCATGTGCTTATTGGCCATTTGTATATCTCTTTGGAGGAATGTCTAGTCAAGTCCTTTGTCCATTTTTGAGTTATTATCTCATGGGGTTTTGTGATCACTTAAGTACTATATTTCAAAGCATTCAACTAAGTTGGCCAAGGTCACGTGACTAGTGGGCGGCAGAGGCCCAGGTTTCTGGACTCGACTCCATCACGCTACCTCAGTCAGCCTCCCGTGGCCTTAGCCCCATACCTCGTAGCTTCAAATTCCTCTTCCTTCTCATGAATTCTCCGGTCGATGTCAGCTTTCACCTGAGCCAGTTCCAGCTGAATTCGAATCACCTTACTCTCTTCAACCTACGGGGAATATAAACATCAGACTTTCTGGCCAAGTAGGTGCGTGGTCCCTGGCCAAGGGTCCAGCCTCCCAGGTGACGACCATGTGGTTACCTCCAGGGAAGACTCAGCTTCCTCCAAGGCCACCTGGAGTTCTTCCTTCTCGATCTCCAATTTTTTCTTCAACTTCTGCAGCTCATGCACACTCCTTCCTCCCTCACCCAGCTGATCAATCAGTTCCTTTATCTCCTCTGAGGAAGGAATATTCTCATTAATAAGACACGTGAGGACCACCAGCTTCCCAGGGTCATAGCATGTGGCACAGACAATGCAACATCAGGCCAGAAGCAGGCACTCCTAGCCCCACTGTATCTAAAGAGAAACAACATACTCCCAAGTCATAGACTCATGGAGCAGCAGAGCTTGGACACTGGAGAACAGTGGGTTCAAGCTCCTCATTTTATAGTTGAGAGACTGAAGCCCAGAGAAGAGTGAGCAACCACAGAGCAGCTTTGGGGCCAGTGGCCAAGACTCCCCGGGACTGTGAGGCCTTCTTTTCTCAGAGAGCCCCTTCTCCCCTCTGCTTCCCTGCCACCAGGTCTGAAAACCAACCTCACAAGAAAAGGCAGGAGGATTAGAGCCTTTCAGATCTCCTTCCTCATTTGGGAGACCTCTCTTGCCCACCCAGAGGAACCCACAGGGACCTACAGTCCCTTGGAACGGTCACAAATCTCAGCCCACAACCAGAGGTGTCCAGAAAAATGTAAGTGTCCGGATTAATCTGTGACCAAGCTCCATTTCTACATCAAGCCCCTCTGAGTTCAGAGAAATCTCATTTAATCCAGGGTCTCCCCACCTGGGTTTCTAAGTTCCAGGTGGGGTTTAGAGAGCACGGGGGGCATCATCCAAGTCTCAGCTATTGGTGTCCACCAGTGCTGACATCATAGATACCCTGTTGCCCACATAGCTTCCCATCACCTGTCACCTGAACATAGTGGCGGTTTCCGGAACATTCCCCACTGGACTGCTCTGGGACAACCAGCGACGCTGTGATGTTGCTTCGACCCCTCTCAGCCCAGGCAGGCTGCTCGGCCACTCTCCTCAGTGGCTCCTACCAGGCTGAGGCTACTTTACAAGTTTTTGTTCTCACCTGTGCTGCACCTGCCAGGTGAGGTGCATATTCCTCTTAACCCCTAGGTTACCAGGGAGTTTTATCATCTGCACCAGGAACTGGTGTGAGGGTATGGGTGGGAAACGGAGTAGAGGTAGAGGCAGGGCTCTGGGCCATTGGAAGGGCCCCTCAGCAGTGCCTCATCATCACCTCCCTCCTATTTTCTGCCATCTCCTGGTCCAGGCAGCCTTGGTCTGGGTGTTCTGGTGGTTCCTCCCCAGTCTTAACTCATGTATTTACATTCAGGTCCTCTAGTACTTAGACTTTTGAGGTTACAAATGCAGAGCCTTCATATCTCAAATGCTGGGCTCTCACGATTCTCCCCTGTAAGCTGACAGCTCCCCAGGGAGGGGCTTCTAGGACCTTGGGCAGATTTGGGGGACAATCAGGGACCGTTTGCTCTTACCCTCCATCAGACACCTAACCTGAATTGAGGAAACCCTGTATTGACTGAGATTTCATTTGCTGCTCAGCAGAACAGGGATCCCAAAACAGCTCTTGAAAATAAAAATACTGACATCTCTCACACAACTGATTTTGGGATTAGAAACGTGCACCTGCCATAAAAGCAAATAATGCAGTCAGATCTCTGAATGGCAAAATGACCCTCAACAGATAGAATTCTTCCAAGAGTATCCAACAGAATGAAGTTCCAGCCTGAAGCCTCCGATACGTAAGAAATCATACAGGTAGGGCACCTGGGTGGCTCAGTCGGCTAAGTGTCTGCCTTCGGCTCAGGTCATGGTCCCGGGGTCCTGGGATCGAGGCCCGCATTGGTTTCCCTGCTGAGCAGGGAGTCTGCTTCTCCCTCTTGCCCCCACCCCTACTCGGGCACGCTCTCTCTCTCTCAAAAATAAATAAAAATCTTAAAAAAAATTCTTACACGTGTATGTATATTATGTACGTATGATAAGTGTAAGGACTCCATACACAAAGGGCTCTGCTGAGCCCCTATTTGTTCCAGCCACTCTCCTGAGTGAAGATTTCACATATCTTCACACCCATCTTACAAGGAAGACATCATCTCCCCAACTTACAGGTGAGGAAACTGAGGCACGGAAAGGTTAAGTGCCTCGCCTGCTTGTAGTGCTGCTGCTGAGTGCCCGAGTGCTTCTACATGGTGTTGGTAGTAGGTATTTATCGGGTGCCTACAATGTGCCAGGTGCTCAAACCCGTGACACGCTCAGGCGGAAGGAGGCCCCGCCTGAGTCTTTGTCCCTGTCCGCAGACTCACCCTGCAGAGTCTTGTTCTCCTTCTTCACGGACTCCAGGTGCTCCAGGGACTCCTCATAGGCGGTCTTGATCTTGAAGCTCTCTGTCATGTACATGCGGCACTCCTTCTGCGAACTGTCCACTTCCACCTGCAGCTCCTCGCACTTCTGCTGCCACTCGGCCAGCATCTTGTCAAAGACCCGTTGCTTCTTGTCCAAGGCAGCGGCTGCAGCGTTGGCCTAGGGAGAGGTGGGGCTGGTCTCCGCGGGTCTGACTTTCCAGCCCCTTCCCCTCCTCGGTGCTCCTCCCCAGCTTCCCCACCCCTCCCCAGTTAACCGCAGACGTCTTGAGGTCTGGGAGATAATTCCACCTGTACGGCACAAGCACGGGGCAGGGAGTCTGGAAGGAGCCACACCCCTCACATCTACTATAAGGCGTGTGACCTTGGGCAGTCCATCTTATAGTCCTGGGCTCGGGTTTTCTTAGGTGTA
Organism: Martes martes; assembly: GCF_963455335.1. Lineage (NCBI taxonomy): Eukaryota > Metazoa > Chordata > Mammalia > Carnivora > Mustelidae > Martes > Martes martes. The sequence continues at coordinate 9,650,658 of NC_137906.1, forward strand.
AAATGAGGGATCTGGGCCCCAGTAGCCTTCCCTAATTTAAAACATTCACCCAACTCTCCATAGCTTATTTCTCTGTAATTTACTAATATGTGTTATATGTCATTGTCCAGCTCAGACATGGGTTTGCTGTTCTTCTTCTTGTGAATCAAAGCTGATTTTTCTCAGACCTTTTTTTTCATAGGCCTTTCACCTTTTTTCATAACTGTCTGGCAAGTGTGTATTTGCTGTGTTGCAATATTGGAATTTGTAAAATTTCTGCTTAATTTCTTAATTGCAGGGGTGGGAGAGCAAAAGGTTTTCAGGTTTTGGGACTGTTCTCATGTGAATATGATCCTCTGCCTATATGCCCTATCGAGACCAAGACCAGGCTGCTGTGCGCCAGTGGAAATCTTATTTAATCTGGCCCAGAGACTGGCAGATCAGTCTGAACCAGGGAGGCAAACAAGATTTAGCCACACAAAGTGTGTGGGATGTGGTTTGCATGAGGAAAAGGGGAACAGAGACATGACTGGCTGCGTGACTTCCTGGGACTAAGTTTTGTCCTCATCACAGACCTAATTGAATAGTGGCCTGTTGAGTGTTAAGATCGGATGGGGGCCTGTGTCCAGGGTTCTGAATACAGACCCTGTGCTCCTTCCTGTTGGACCCCCATTTCCTCTTGCTAAGCCCAGACATGTGATAGTTTTATCCAATTCCGTGGGGTCCCTTGGACCCAGTGATTATTTGACTCCCTGACCTTCTCCAAGTCAATGGTAAGGTCCTCGACTTCTGCCTGGAGTCGCTGTTTATTTTTCTCGAGGGAGGCAGCCCGGGCCTGGGCAGCTTCGGCTGCCTCTTCTGCTTCCTGGAGCCTGGCGGCAAGTTTCCTCCTGCGGACGAGGGCAAGAGAGGCCATTAGGGAAACACAGGAGCCCATGGGCTGGGGGCTGGGTTTGCGGTGCTGAGCTCTGGCGCCACAGCGGAGAAGATGCAAATGAAATGGAGAGTGTTTAGAGGAAAGCAGTCACTGTCTGTCTGTCCGTACATCCATCCATCCATTCAGCAACTATTTATTTTTCTTCTCTGGGTCAGGTATCATTCTAGGCGTTAGAGAAATAGACCAAGACCTCTGCCCTCATGGAACTTCTGCTCTAGATGGGGGATAGACACAGAGACATAAGCACCGTGGAGAAAGTAAGGTGGGGAAGGGGACACATGAGCAGAGGAAGAGGGCAAGGACCTTGCAGGGGTCTGGGGAAGAAGGTCCAGGCAGAGAGAGGTGAGGGGTTGAGATTCAGCCTGAGTTTTGGAGTGGGACCAGGCGGCTCCTGGATGCTCTCAACAGAAAATAGGAAAGGGCTAGAGGGCAGGAAGTGGGGAGCTGCAGGACGTAGATTTAGGATCAATGTATAAAGAGCTTTTGATAAGAGATTGATGTCAGCTGGAGCCCACTGTGCTTATTGCTATCTTGTCACCACAAATCCCGGTGGGCAGGAGGCACCAGCAAGCAGGCCGGCGTCCCCTCCCTGCCTGCTGCAGGATGGCTCACACACCCCCCCCTTCCATGGGCAACCAAGCCAGCCTGTTCCTATAGAAGGTGGCTCAGACCCACATTCATGTGTCCACTCTTATTTCCTCAGGCCTATCAAGCACAGTGTCCACTTCCCTAGTTTGCAAACGAGGAACAAAGGTCATAAGACTTGAGGGCATTTCGCACAGAGTGGGAGAACTGGCAGGGTGAGGGCCCTTTCCGCTGAGTGTGGTTCGTGTCCTCCCAGCATCACCCAGAGACCCTGCCCCAGATCCACCAGACCTGTGGAAGCTTCCCAAGCACTTAGGGGCAGAGAAGCCCTGCCTGGAGGTGGAGACCATGCTCCTGACCTCCCTGCAGGGAGCCTGAGCGTTTTAGGGCAGAGGCCGTAGAGAGCCTTGAAGAGGAAACCCAAAGGCTGGGTATTCTACTGAAGGCACAGAGTGGCCTTTGCTGTCCAGACACGCATCCCCCTTTTTAAGAGGAGCCTGTGAACTGCCTTCTCCTGGCTGTGGTCCTGGCTTCCGCAGTGGCTGATGTGGTCAGACCCCCAGCACCACCCCCACCCCAGCCTTCCGTGCTCTCCAGTGCAGGGTGACCCTCACTTGGTCTCCTCCAGCTCCTCAGTCCTCTGGATGGCGTCGGTCTCATACTTGGTCCTCCAGGTGGTCACCTCAGTGTTGAGCTTGGACACGAGGCGCTGCAGCTCCGACTTGCCTCCCTGCTCCTCCTCCAGCTGCTCCTTCACCAGGTCTAGGTCATGCTTGGTGTTGGCGAGACTCACCATGGCCGCGCTTCGAGACTGTGGGGACCAGCCGAGCCCGTCAGAGGCCGTGATGGTCCCTATGGCCCCCAGAGCCATCCCTCAGACACACACAATGTTGGGTCAACACTGCCCCCTGCTCCTATAACCCAAACCATTAGGGCTTATTTTCCTTGTTTTGTTCCAATTACTGGCCACGAGGATACGGAATTTTGTCAGATTTCATTCAGTCGCACACATGGCACACCACAGTCTTGTAGTTAACTTTTTAACTTGTTGTTGAATCATATTTTTCATGTTCCTTCTACAACTTTATAACCTGTAACTCTCTTCAGAGGGACAGCCCCGTCACCCCAACCCAACCCCAAGCAAACCTTGGATTCTTCATCCAGTTGCCTCTTGTAATCGTCCACTTGCGACGTCAGGGATGTCTTTATCCGCAGAATCTGGTTGAGCCGGCTCTGGGACTCCTCATATTCCCGGCTCAGCTCCCCGTTTTCAGCTGGGTGAGAAGGGAATGGGAGAAATATTGGATGAAATTGTCCAAGCACTGCCAACTTCCAGCGTCCTGCATGGGGTATGGGGCTTCTGATCATGAAGTCCCAGCCCCTAGCATGAGATACAGCAAAGCGGTTCAAAGGAAACAGTGGGGCAGAGAGTGTTTACTTTGAAAAATTAATTGTCACGGTCTCCGAACCTACACTCTTGTCATCTGTGAACTGATTGTTGGGGCCAGAGACCAGGAAGGTGTGCGTGAGCCAGAGAGGGTGAGCAAGGGTTTCTCGCGATTTGTGGCAAGTTACCTCCTCTCACTGAGCTTCCCTTTTCTTATCTGTCAAATGGGGATATTGATTTTCAGAAGTATTCAGAACGTGGGAAATAAGGCCAAAGGAGGCCAGCCGGTTCTCTGGTGTCGCACTAGAACATTGTCTGACTGGCCTGTCTAGGGAGTGTTTCCTTCTCTCAGGGAATAGTGTGGTCATTTGTCTTGCTGTTAGCGCAGATCAGAATCTGGCCTCTGCAAAGTTAAGTTAAGTGAATTGTGATAAGTTGCAAATAATTTTTGCCCTAGAGATGCATAGGAGCTCTTCTGGTTTAAAAAAAAAAAGAGAGAGAGAGAGAGAGAAAGAAAAAGAAAAAGAAAAAAAAAACCCAAACCCAGAGGTTGCGGGATTATTGTCTTATAAGACATTAACTGGCTTTGGGTCTACCTTAGCAAAGTTATCTACAGGCGTCCCTTCCCCAACTGACTGTGTAAATCTCTGCCCCTCAAATGCCCTTTGAAGGCAGGCTTGCCGTTTTCCTAGCTCCTTCATTAGTGACACAGGTTCACTGTCTGTTAGTATGCGGGTCGTGTTTTAAAATGTTTAAAAATTGAGTTGTGTCTGCTGCCCCTCCTGCTGATCTCACAGGGTGGTTGACGGAACTGGGAGGGAAATGCTTTGAATAGTGTTCCCTGTTTGACGCTGTAAAGATGATACTTGGAACACTCAGTGGGTATAATCAAATCTCCTGTCACATCACAGGGGATGTGAATTTTCCAAGGCTGAGAAAGCCCTGGGAAGAGGACCCGGCTACTCCTTCAGTTTCCTTGAGGATCCTCATTCTGTTCCACGCATGGGGCCTCAGGAAGCCATAGGCTGGGTCCAGCTCACCTTGCAGGCGGGTCCTGATGGCGTTGATTTCTGCCTGGTTTCGCTCCAGCTCAGCCACCTTGGCATTGGCTTCGGCTAAGCTGTCTTCCAGCTTTCGGATGTGGGCCTCGGCATTCATCTGCTCGGAACGAATGAGCCCGGTGGGGAAACGGGGAACAGGTCCTCCCTGCTTCCCACCTGGGTCCCCCTAGTGCAGCCTCCCATACTGCCTGCCTAGTCCTTCTAGAACGTCCCTGTCTCAGAACGAATCTCCCCCCCCACCCCAGCTCATCATGTCTACCAACATAAACCTAGACCTTTGGGTTGGCACACAGACCCTCCCTCTCTGGCTCATCTCCATTTTATGGTTACTCCAGACCCCTGCAGACCTCACCCAGTAAGAAAATGCAATGGGTCAGTTTAAGAAAAAAATACTAGCATAGTGCAGGGATCTGCAGATAAAGTAGGATCTGTGAAGATACCTCGTGAGTGCCTGAAGTGTGGAGTAATACTTGGCTGTGACTGGGACCCCAAGGCATCCTTCCTGCTCACCTTTGGAGCCCCCCTTTCCCTCATGTCACAAGAATGCTTCTCACATGGCCGATGCTTGGTAAATGCATGTTGAATGGCTTACTTGCTTTTCCCTCTTGCCACATATCCCTTTTTCATTGCGGGGATGTATGCATTTATCCTACTAGCCTCCCAGCTCCTTGAGGATGTAGTCGTCCTAATGTAATATTCATCTTAATAGCTCATATTTATTGAGCTTTTCTTATATGCCAGGGACGGTTGTAGCTCTCCCAACAGCACTATGAAGTAGGGATTCTTTCTTTCTTTTTTTTTTTTTGGAGTAGGAATTCTTAATGTCTCCATTTTAATCATGAGGAAACCGAGGCACAGTTAGGTTATGAACCTGGCCAAGGTTATACACCATCAAGTGGGTTCTGGGCTGGGCTCAGTCTCGGTTCCCTACACAACATCCAGAACACGCCTCGGGCTGGCCAAGGGGCTTGGGAAATATTTGCAAAGTGGCTGTACACTGGGACACCTCCCTGTGGCTCTGGGGGGGTCTCCCTCACCTTGGATTTCTGCACAGTCTCCATGCTGGCATTGAGGTCATCGATCTCAGCCTTCATGACCTGCTTGTCCTTCTCCAGTTTGGACTTGACCCTCTGCAGGTTTTCCACGTGCTCGGTCAGCTCGGCCATCGAGTCCGTGTGCTTCTTGCGCAGCGTGGATGCCGCTGCCTCACTCTGCAGGGCCGTCTCCTCCAGCTCCCGCCTCAGCTTTAGCAGCTCCGCCTCCCGCTTCCGGTTCTGCTCAATCTGGAAGAGAGGAGAAGCAGAGTTTAGCAGAACCAATTGGCACTGGCCTCCTGAGGCTGGACATTGACCACCTGCCCAGCGGCCCCCCACTATTTCTGCACCCTACTAATAGGACATCTTAATGGAAATATCCATCCTGAGCCTTTGGGTGGGTTGCCCACCACATTCATTTAGATAGTGTTGTGCCTTGAGCTGTGCCTCCTAAAAAGATACACTCAATTCTTAACCCCAAATACCTGTGATGGTGACCTTATTTGGAAACAGGGTCTTTGCAGATATAAGCAAGTTAAAATGCCATAACTAGATTAAGGAGGGCGCCCTAAGTCCTTCTAAGAGGAGAGGTATTTGGATCCAGGGAGACACACGAGAAGAAGGCCACATGACCACGGAGACAGGGATGGACTGATGCAGCTACAAGCAAGGAACACCAGAGTCTGCCAGCAACCCACCAGCCGCCACAAAGGAGGCCTTGGACACACTCCCCCGGAGCCTCCAGAAGCAGCCCCTTCTGCATGGCTCCCCATGTCACACAGCCCCGTGACCCCACTTCCTCCCATCCCCCTGGTGCTCAGAATCTATTGTTCCCTTAACCTTCCCTGCATCACTAGACATCATCCCTTCTTAATGCCTTTCCTCCTGGGACCCCGACCGCAGCAGGACATCAGCTCAGCAGGTCGCTCCACAGCAAGCAGACTGTGGCCAGATGGTGAGGGGACGGGGGACGTGGAGTCCAGGGAGCCTTCTAGTGCTAAGGGACACTGTCCACATTCCTGCTGTCAGCTCTGACCTAGGGTCCACATTTGTAAGAGACCTAACTACACGGAATTAGAAGGAGAGTTTCAAGTGTCTTCTGCCAGTCTCCACATTGCCTTTATGTGAATTGGAAGAAGATGCATCCCAGACCAGAGAGGCTCAGCTTGGATTCCAGCCCTGGGAGTGTGGGATCACCCCCTGTATTAACCATGTCTTCATTTTCTGTATTCTGATGCTTTGAGATCTGGGACTTCGCTGACTCTGGAAGGACAGCCCCTCCCAGGGTTAGCTAACTCCTAGAGATGGCAAACAACCGAATTTCCAAAGCAAGGCAACCAATCTAGAGCCCATTCTCTTCTCCAATCCCTCCTCTATGGGGTTCTCACCCTCTCAGCCATTGTCTGCCTGCCCTCAGTACCCCCATGGCCAGGTACCAGACAACTGGGGACAGCCCCTGTGCTCTAGAGCCTGCTGAAATTATCCAAACTAGCCCATCCTAAGCCTGCTCACTCTGCCTCCCCGGTTCTTCCCTCAGAAATGACAGTAGAGGCTCTCGGGTATGATTTCCCCCTGCCCTTGCCTCCTGCTGACCTTAGTGCTTCCCCGCGTGGTCCTGCTTGGCATGCCCCCCTTCTTGGGAACTGTCACAGACTCTCTTTAGTCGCAGCCCTCTCCTGATCTGCTGGCCTTACTACAGCTCACATTTTCTATAAACATGAATTGTACAATGCCTGCCCTCTGCCTTCTGTCCAGTGCTGCTTCTGTCAACACCACTGGGCTAAAGAGCCCCAAGATAAAGGGGACCAAACCAGCCCCTCTCTTGCCTCTTTATTATTGTTTTCTCCTCAAGCTAGCCTCCGAAATTCAGCAAGAACTAACTGTTTTTTCCCCCACTGCTCATCATCCAGCAATTTTTTTCCTCCCTGCAGGCGGACAGGAATTGGGGTTCCTGGGTCTCCTGAGGATGGTACCTGAGCAGACGTGGCTCCCCCAGCCTCTTCCAGCCTGTCGCTGAGGTCTTCGAGGTCCCGGGCCAGGTCGCTGCGTTGTTTCTCCACCTGGGGAGGATCGAATGACCATGACGGGAGCCTGGTGCAGGAGCCCCGTGCAGGAGGCCCCCCCCCCCATTCTCTGGTAAAGACTACAGTAGCCACATGGTGTCGTGTGAGGCTGGGGAGCTGCACTTGGGGAGTTCTGCCCTCTGCCTGCCACCCCGCACAGCCATTGAAGGATGCCTGTGTCCTTCCCCTGTACCGGGTGGGGGGTCTTCCCGCCCACCCTACCCTCGGCCTGGTTTGGCTGAATCTGGAGATTAGGTGTGTGAGGATTCATCTCCCCCAGCTTTCTGGCCTCAGATTCCCACCATAAAGCCTCCTTCCATCCTTTGCTTTTCTTTTTACATCTTTGTCACTATGCAGAGAGGTGCTATTTCTTCTCTTTGCCTGGAAATTCTTCCCAGTGTCAGCCTGTTGGATTCAGTCTCCAAGTTGCCAGGCTAGTGTTGCCTCCCTACCTGCCCCGGGAAGAACGAGCCTCCTCTCCTTGGACTCACACCAGAAATAGTATCTGTGCGTCTTACGTCATAATTAATATTGCACATGTAGCACCGGGCCTGGTGCACAGCTCGAGAATCAGTAAGGCCTTTTCAATTGGAAACCTGTCCTCTTGCTTTCCTGAGTGGAGTGTCTGCTTATGGTTGGACTGTGGCTGGCACTGGGTCCTTAGACTCAAAAAAGTGCAGAAGTATTTTGTTTACCTTGGCTCTCATTGCCCGCTCCGCTTCTAGTTCCTCCTCCAGCTCCTCAATTCGGGCCTAGCATGCAAATAAGCCAAGGGGGGTTATCTCTTCTGGGTGAAGTTACAAACTTGCCCACTTGGCCTTTTAATATGGAAATGATGGCAAGTGGCCCAGGGGGATGCGGTCAAAAGCAGAGGAGAACAGGGCCCAGAGAGCATGTGCAATGGCCTTGAGGCAGGAGGGACGCTGGGGAGTGGTGGGGGAAGGCTGGGTGACAAGGGAACGGGGCAGGTTGTGGAGGTCCTTGTGATCATCGTAGGGGCTTTGACTCGAAGTCTGAGTGAGGCCAACAAGGATCAGTCAGTCTCAAGGACTCTGGGCCAGTCTCTCTCCTCAGGAGACCCAGGCCGCCAAGCAGCTGTGGGGGAGCAAAGGGGCCTGGAAGCGCATCTGGGGGGAGAGCTCCGTCCTCTCGGTCCCGGTCCCGGACACACCTGGTGTTCCTTCAGTTTCCGCTGGAGTGTGGAATTCAGGGACTGCTCGTCCTCATATTTGGAGTTGACAGAATTGATTTCCATATCCCTCCTGCAAGAGAAGTTTGATTTCCTGAGCGAAGAGCTGTGAGGGGAGATCGGCTGGCTGGTGAGCGAGCAGAACCTGGGCTGCCGGAGGAGGCCTTGAACCTGCTGAGACCCACTCATGCCCCAGCGCCTGGCCTTCTTGGGTGACTGCCTGGGAGGTCTCACCCTGCGGAGCCCCCAGCATCTGCTGCACACGCTTTCCACCCGCGTATTCATTCACTCGTGTGCTTCTTAATTTGGTACAAGTTTATCGAGTATCTACTATGTGCCAGACGTTGTTTGAGCTTCCGGGGACACATCAGTGAACAAACCAGACAGAAATCACTGCTCTGGCACAGCTTACATGCTAGGGGCTCTGGCTTCGCCTTTTTAGGGAAAATTTTCCTCTAAAAACTTTCCACCAAAGGACGTCTCCTTCTGACATGTGGGTTCTGTGTGCCAAGGAGCCACGTGTGAGAACTAAGATGCCAGAGGCCAAGTGGATGAGCAGGATGGTCAAGGTCACATGCACCTCCTGGCGTGCCACAGAGGAAATGCCGAGAGGCAGAGCTCGCTGCCCACCCTCCTAGCAGTCCGTGGTGCTTTGAACCTGTCTTAGCAAAATGCACCTCAAAGATGCATTGTTGAGGGGCGCCTGGGTGGCTCAGTGGGTTAAAGCCTCTGCCTTCGGCTCAGGTCATGATCTCAGGGTCCTGGGATCAAGCCCCACATCGGGCTCTCTGCTCAGTGGGGAGCCTGCTTCCTCCTCTCTCTCTGCCTGCCTCTCTGCCTACCTGTGATCTCTCTCTCTCTGTCAAATAAATAAATAAAATATTTAAAAAAATGCATTGTTGAAATTCCACTCCCTGAGAGCTTTCCTTGTCCGTCTCCTCATCTCCATCCCTCAGCCTCTTACTTAGTTCAGGTTTACACCTGGACTGTTGCAGTAGCCTTTCCCTTGCTTTCCTGGTTCCAGTGTTTCTCTGCTCCATCCAGCTCTCCCGTGTTACTGGCAGTGATACTGAGAAAATACCCCTCAACTCTTGTGATCTTTGAAAGCTCAGCTTTATGGATTTCTACGAAGACTCCCTACCTTTTGGGATAGACACCTTGCTTAGTACTAGTCTCCTTTCCAGTGCCCAACAAGCCCTGTGTGAGGCCTGGAGTTCCCGGTACATGGGCAGCACCTACTCCCCCCTCCCTATATCCTCTGTCCTGGGCACAGTGCCTGGCACACAGCGGGTGCTGGGATCATACATTAAAGCACGTGCAGCCCTCAGCACAGTGCCTGGCTCCTGACCCTATCCAGGAAGTGCTAGATACTGCTACTGTTGTTATGGGAGAATGAACGCCTGCATGGGCATACTTTTTCACCACCTCCTCGAGGTCTAGCTTGGACCGTTCCATCTCATTGAGATTGTCAATGGTCATCTTCAGGTCACTCTCAGCTTTGCGACGAGCCTTTTCCACCTCCGCTCGGATTTTCTTTTCTTGCTCCCAGTTATCCTCCAGCTGCCGAAACAAGAAAAGGAAGAGAAAGTAGGGGTGGGGAGGTGAGTCTGAGACTGGAATGCGATGAGGAACCAGATTGGACTGGTTCCCTCGCTGTAGCCTCAGAGAGGCCCTCATTTGCCCCCCAGGGCCTGGGTCAGTCCAGTTCCCCAAATGCATCTGAGGATCCTGTGCCCCAGCAGGGACCCGGCCCTTGAGCTATAACATTGGCCCCAGCAACAGGGCATTACCTCGTGGATCTGGGTGCTGAGCTTGCTGTTGGTCTTGTTCAGGTGGTTCACCTTGTCCTCCTCGGCTTGCAGGTCGTCGAGGGTTTTCTGAAGGGAAAGATAAACACACGTGTCCCACGAGCCAGGCAGGAGCAACTGAACAGACCTGGTTCTCTGCCATCACTTCTGAGCTCAGTGGACAGCTACTGAGCACCTGCCCTTGGCGCCAGGTGAGGTGGGGAGCAGACCCCAGTACCTGTCAGCTGCAGGGGGACCCTCACCGGTCAGTGGGGCTCTGGTTCTCCATGGAGTAGGTCAGAAATCTGTGGGGTGTTTTTTGTTGTCACTACGATTGGGGACCCCACCGGCACTTAGTGGGTGTTTCCAGGGTTGCTGGAAACAATCCAGCGCCATGAAGAATCCTGCAGTCCGCACACTTGATGCCCCATCCAGGCATTCACATAAGTAAAACAATTAGGCTCTTCTGAACCTAGCACCCAGCACCACTTTCCGTAGAACTCAGCTATTTTTTTTTTTCATTTAGTATAGAGTACATTTCTGAAGAATGATCTACCGTGAAAACAGAAGATTTGTTGTTGTCAAAATCTCCCTGAGAATTCTTCACCATTATGTAAACTCTCATCACAGACAGCATCCACACTGCACTATCTGTGTCCCCAACACGCCCTCAGTGCCCACCTGCAGTCACCTAGGCAGGCTCAAGTGGACGCCCGCCTGCTCATGACACCTTCTCGGAGATCTGTCCGAGCTCTGACACGCTGACAGCCCCATCGTTTATTACAAATTACACTCCTTTCATTTCCCCTTTTAAAAAAGAAGGAGTACACTACTGATTTTTTTTGAAGTTATGTATGGCTTACAATAATTTTTATTTTAGAGGTGGTAAGAGAGGCTTCCCAAATACAGCCTGTGCTCATTATTTGAGGATTATCTACTTGCCAGTTTACCTACTAGCTCAAATTTATTTGTAATCCCAAATCAATACTCGTGGTGCTTTCAAGGTCCTTTGCAGGCATGCGCAGAGCAGCGAAAAATTTGAGTCTCCCGGGGCGCACGCTTCCAGCCGCAGTCAGAGGAGAAGGGGCCCTGCCTTCTTGTTCTCACGCCTACTGCAAACAGGTGTCTTTTTCAGAGTCTATTCAGTGCCACGGTTTTACAGTTTGGTGGTTTTGTCTTGGTGATTTTGCTCTCTCAAATGGCCCCATGCACTAGTTAGTGTTCCCAAGCACAGGGAGATTGTGATGTGCCCCACAGAGGAAATCCGTATGTCAGGTAAATTTTGTTAAGGCATGAAATATAGGGCTGTTGACGGTGAGCTCCATGACTCTCTCAAATAATGAGAATTGACCGTATTTGTTATGGAAGGGGGCTCTGAGTTTGAAATAGTTGAGAGTCACAGTCTTAGGGGTGGTGTTTCTGGAGGCAGCAGAGAGAGGCACTCGGGAGACATGTTGTGTGTTCATGGTGTCAGCAAACATGGCAGTGGGGGTCCACTGGCTGGCTCTGGGCCTCAACTTGCTCTTTGTACCTGTGTCTCCAGAGCTAGGAAGGAGTCTGTGTCACAGTCAGCACTGACGGCTGGTCAGAGCTGGCTCTGCGTTCGGGAGCCTGAGCTCATAACCCTCAAGTGGGTCTCCCCATGACAAGAGCTCATGCCCTTTGTCACCAAGATGTATCAGGGTTCACTGGGGCATCACTCCCAGGGCACTTCTATGGACCTTCATCCTGATGAGTCTGGGGACCATACCTTCCAGCACACCTGGGACTCTTGACCCGTCTTAGTTTGGGTGATTAAATTATATGGTCCCCGTACTTACAACAAACCTGGGAGGACGGCAGTAAGACATGACAATGCCCATTCAGGGATGAGGAAACTGAGATTTTGGGAGACTCTGTGCCTTCCCTAGGGGCCCCAGCTGAGGAGCAGCAGGGGCTTGAATCTGGGTCTCCAGTCTCCAACCTCCACCTGCTCTGCCAAGGGCAAGCCGGCAGTGCCCACCTGGTGCAGCTCCTCCAGGGCCCTTTTCTCCTTCTGGAGCTTGGCGATGGAGTCTTCCCGGAGCGAGAGGTCCCCAGTCAGGGTGCGGACCTTGTGATCCAGGGCCTGGAAGTAAGGGCAGGAGAGAGAGACAGGCCCTTAAGGCTGGGAACACCCTTGGGGGAGGCACTTGCTCTGAGAGAGGGCCTCTACAGCTCGGCTACAGTCCTGAGTCACTTGGGAGCCTGAGAGATGCTAAAGCCCACGGCACACTCTAACCAACTGCATCAGAATCTTAGGGTGAGGGGGGCAGTGAGAGCCACCAGTTCAGGCCTTTGCTATCCCAGCCTGGTCCTCAGATGTCAGCAGCGTCTTCGAGAGTAGACCCTCGGGCCCCACCAGACTTGCCGATCCAGACTAGCCACGTGTGGCTGCCGAGCTGGCAGAATGCAGCTAGCTCAACAGCGGAGCCGCATTTTAAATTGCATCGAGTTAAGTTACTAGCCTGCTGTGGCTGGTGGCGAGGGTCCTGGGCAGTGCTACAATGGGGACTCCAGGTGTGAGCCCCACAGGCTTCCTGGTTCTGGCGAGGAGTGTGGTCAGGCCCCAGGGCCTCCTCACCTGCTTCTCCTTCTCCGTCTTGGCCAGCGTGGTCTCAAGGCCCTCCAGGTCCCGCTTGAGGTCGCTCATCTCCCCCTCCAGCTTGCGCTTGGTGGCGCTCAGGGAGGCCGCTGTGCCTTCCTCCTCCTCCAGCCGCTCCCGCATGTCCGAGATCTGGCTCTCCAGCTCCATTTTGGTCTTCATCATCTGGGTCAGGCGCTCCTCGGCATCTATCAGGTTCTCTTGCTCCTGATGGAGGAAAGAGCACCCGTCAAGGGGGTCCCAAACGGGTCCAGGCACGAGCTCCGAGCCTCGTGTGATGTGTGCAACAAAACGGTCTAGCGGTGCCATCCCCAGACCACCAGTGGCATCACGTGTCAGTTGAGTAGGATGCCAAGTCTCAGGCTTCCCCCGAGACCTGCATTTTCTGCATTTTCCCCGGGAATCTGCATTTTCACGAGATCTCTGGTAAGGTGACAGCAGAGGTGGTCCAGGAGAAGGGGAGGACTCTCAGGCCACACTGCACTGGTAGTGTAGGCTCTGCCGTCCCAGCTGCTGAGCCCGGGTGTGCCCGTGGCTCCATCTGTCAGTGGGGCCTGGGCCCTCCGCCCAACTAGCTCCCAGCGCTGAGTCAGCACTTCTGCGTTAACAAGCCATTTCCGACACACAGTTCCTCTTCCTAACAACCCCGAGGGGCGAGCCAGGCAGATGTTACCATAAGCTACAGTTTGGGGGTGAGGGAACTGATATCAGAGGAGGATGGGGTTGTCGAAGGTCAAGCGGACAGGAGGGGCAGAAGAGGGACAACCTGGGTGTCCACCGGCGTTTCCGCAAGATGGGGTTAGTGGTGTAGGATGATAACTGGCCACAGAGTCGAACCAAACCAGCTGTGTGACTTACGATTCATGGCATAACATTAGTGAAATTCAGTTTTTTGTCTGTACGATAAGGGAAATCATCGAGAGGCATGAAGGAGTGGAGCCCACGGAGGTGCTTCTAGGAATTGGTGGTTTGGGGGGTTTTTTTAAAAGATTTTATTTATTTATTTGACAGACAGAGATCACAAGAAGACAGAGAGGCAGGCAGAGAGAGAGGGGAAGCAGGCTCCCTGCTGAGCAGAGAGCCCGATGTGGGGCTCGATCCCGGGCAGAGGCTTAAACCACTGAGCCACCCAGGTGCCCCTGGTGGTTCTTTTTTTGCCAGGACCTCACTTGTACATGGCTTCTCAGAAGGCTCTCCCTCTCTGGGTCTGACTCTCAGCGACCCTGGGGATCCTAGTAGTTGCCAGGGTTCCCCGCTACCCCTCCCACCCCCCTACCCCTCCCCTCCCCTCCCCTCCAGGGCCCCACGTACGGCCTGTAGCTGGATGGTGAGGTCGTTCTTTTCCTGGCTGAGCGTGGCCATCTTCTCCTCCAGCTCCTTTACCCTGTTTATTAGCTCCTGTGTCTTGGACATGGCGTTCCTCAGCTCCTCCTCCTTGGCCTTCATCTCCTCCTCCTGCCGAGCCACATTCAGGAGCGGCTTGACCTGGGTGGAGAGCAACACCATACTGTGTCACGGGGATGGGCTTTGGCGGGGGCTCGGTGGTGGGCTGTGGGCTCTGCTTCAGACAGGACGTCACACCTCCACGGGAGTGGAAAACAGCTCTTGGCAGTCGTGAGGAGGAACCTCTCCACAGATGCCCTAAAACATCCCTGGCCTCCCCAGAGAGGGCCCATCCTGGCTGGGGACAATCCTCAGGGTGCTCTTTGATCCTAAGGGACACGGAGTTAGGTGTTCTTTGGCATCTGCCACGCCCAGTGCTTCTATAAATTGTGTGCTCAGGAGCCCTGGCTGAATTCAAGCTCTGGTTTCACCCACCTTTCTCCCGCACTGATTCCTCTCTCGGTCTCTCTCTCTGTCATATTTATATTCTCAGTGTCTCTCTGTATTTCTCACTTACTTTTCTTTCACCTGCTCCCCGCCGTGGTCTTCCAGGCCTCACACAACCCAGCCTCATTCACCCGCTGCAGATCAGCGGCTACCTCCTGCCTCTGCCCTCTTGTTCCCTGCTCTGTAGGGCTGCGCCTGCCTTGTCCCTTGGCCGGGAGCCCCTGCTCCTCTGCTGCACCCGTCGCCCCCAACCGGACCTCTCTATGCATTTTGCCCTTCTTACCCTGCAAGAGGGCTTGGGGCCATCAGCTCCCTCCACCCATACTCCTCACCCTGCTAGACCTTGAGTCCTTCAAAAATCTCCCTCATGCCCTCCGTGAACCTACAGCTCTGAGCAGAGCTGTCGGGACAGGCTCTCAGGGTATTTCCCGACCAATGGATGTGTTTCTCTGGAGGGAAACGCCCCATGGAGATGGATTTGGGAGAAAGCATCACCTCTCTTGGAAGATGACAGGGAAGCCACCTTGCCAGCCTGGGCTGTGGGGACCTGAGAAGCCACGGTGGTGGGTCCACGTGAACCCACAACTATGTAACTCTTTTTATTCAGTGAAAGCCTCCCACAACATGTTGTGTTTTTTCCCCCATCAACTCATCCTATCCGGCATAAATAAGATTAGAGCTTAATTAAAAACTAAGAGAAAAGGATTTTTAAATTTTTACTTTTTTTACTCATTGGAATAGGACCTTGCTCCACTGTGTTTAATTAGTGGTTTTACTTTCTAGTAAAGAATGGGAGCTTTTCAGGCTTCACCTCCTCATCTGGGACCACTGGTGTCCTGCCTGAAAGCATCTGAATGGCTGTTGGCCTGGGGCTTCCCAGAGAGCAACACAAATACAAAGGGGGAAGGTGAGACAGATTTGGCATCGCATAGAAACCCTTTGATAGTCCTCGTTACACAGTTACTTTAAAAATAACTTTTAAAAAATAAGAAACTGAATCATTAATTTCTTCAAATAATAATTTTTAAGTACAGAAAACAACTCGTCAAATCCACCATCCTGTGGATGTGTAATGCTTGCTAAGGATGAGATTAAAGCAGATAAGGATAAAAAATTTCCCTTTAAAACAAAAATTTCAAAATAAAAAAGTGAGTGGACGTCTGGAAAGAGGTGGGGAACAGGCGGGGAAATGAGCGGCGATGCCTGGACTCTGAGAAACGCTCGTCCGGACTCCTCTGCGATCTCAGGCCCCTGAGCAGGCTGACCCATGTGTGGGTGCCTTCGGGGATGCAGACCTACTATCCCTCCTTCAAACCTGTGCCAGCACTGTGTTCGAAAGCGCTTTCCCACAGGGAGGGGAAAGAAGCTTCTGCATGAGCCAAGGGAGGGGGAGGGGGGCGCAGGGCCAGAGAGAGGACTCACACCTCCGCCTGGCTGCCCCTTGAGACAACACCATCCCAGCTCCTGAATGCGGCAGCCCTGCATCCCGCCTCCTCTGGGGCCCAGCAGGGTGTCCCCCTGAATGGGGGGCCAGAGGTGGGGACACCATCACCCACTATGATTCCGCCTGCATCAGGAGGACGGCTCATGGCCTTCTGCATTGGTCAAGGGCAGGCTGGCTGCTTGGGGGTCCCGCAGCCCCACCACCTGACACACTCACTGCCCTCTCTGCCATCTCGGAAGAGCCTGAGGACTGGGAGGTCAGCCCCCATGATTTCCTGAGGTCACTCCAGCTCCAAAGCTGAGGCCCTCACTAAAGGGGCTGAAGATGCCCAGGGAGAGATGCTGATAACTAAGCCTGCTTTCTGTAGTGTGTGGCGGGGCAGGGGTGGGGGGCGGGAGGCTCTCAGGGAGGAGATGAGGCTGGAAGACACACTGTGGTTGTTCCTCAGAGAGGAATTTGCCCCTGTCTGGAAGGAGGCTAGATTCCGCCTTCATCTCGTTTTTGGACTGTGCCTGCAGCATTGTGTGGCCTGCCACCCCTGAGAAGTACCTCCACCCGGACTCAAGGTCCCCCGTCCCCCGACAGCAGCAGGCTGGCCTGGCCCCCCGAGCCCTACCTTGTTGTAGAGCTTCCACCAGCCCCAGAAACGCAGCTCCAGGAATTTGCGTGTGTTCCGCTGGATGACTTTCAGGCCCATCCTGCAAAAAGGAAGCCAGGGTCTCGTGGATTCAAGTGCAGGTGTCGGGGCCCGGCCTCCCGGATGGAACGGTTCTTCTCAGTAGCACAAGGCTCGGACAGACCCCTCATTCCTTCTTACACTGCCCTTCCTTCCGATCCCTCAGCAGAAATCGCCTATTACCCTCTGCATCCTATCCATCTGTAGTCTCTGGAGCCCACCTCTTTGTCCCTGGCACCTTCACCGGACTGTCATTTACCGAAGCCTCCTTGTGTGCCGAGGCCCTGGGCGGGGTTGGGCTGCTGTCCCACCCACCGCTCCTGACCGGGATCCCTGCCTTCAGCCGGGGTCGCCGAGAGCCTAGTGGATATCAGGAACCCATTATTGTTGTTATTTGCTCATTACTGTTATTATTATACTAATACTACGGCCACAAAGACCCAGAGTCAACCAGAGGCCATCCAGAGGAGCCCGAGCTATTTTCTGATGATGGTTTTAGAGACACCGCTGGGAAACAGGGTTCCAGGGGCAAGGACTTGGAGTGAGGGCTTCTGGGTTCCAGTCTTGACTCTTTCTGCATGAACCGGGGCCAGGCCCTTCACCCTTCTGGCCTCAGTTTCCACGGGGTGCTGGCCTGACCATATCCCTGTCATAGTATCATCACAGGGATCGATAAGGGGAAGTGACTTACAGGATTTATATTTGGTGGCCCCTGTTAGGGGTTGAATTGTGTGCCCTTCCAAAAGATACGCTGAAGTCCTAACCCCCAGTACCTAGGAGTGTGACCTTGTTTGGAAACAGGGTCATTACTTAGGTTGAGAGAAGATCATAGTTGAGAAAGGTGGGTCCCTAACCCAAGAGGCCTGGTGTCCATATAAAATGAAGGAAGCCAGTGTAGAGACACAGACACAGAGGGAGAAATCGGAATGATGTGGCCATGAGCCAAGAAACACCTGGGGCCACCAGGACTGGAAGAAGCAAGGAATGGTCCTTCTCTAGAGCTTTGGAGGGAGTGTGGCCTGCAACACCTTGATTTCAGACCTGCTGGTCTCTGCAACTGTGAGAAAATACATTTCCACTGATTTAAGGCAGCCAGACTGTGGTGCTTTGTCACGGCAACCCTAGAAAACTAATAGAGGCCCCCAATAGGTTTCTTTGGGCCAGCGAAGACACTGGCACCCTCCCCTCATCTCCCTGCCCGATGTTGCTAATGCAGCTGAGAGCTGTGTGTGTGGCGGGGTCCCTGGTCATCCTGTGTGAGTGAGCATGGCCCACTCTGGGGCCCACCCCGGGGCCTACCCCTGTTGGTGTTGGTGAGTGCTACCTTCGTTCCAGCATCTTCTTGAACTCAATCCTCATAAGGAAACCCCGGAGGCGACACTGTAACATCGTCATGATCTTGGCCAGCCGCTCGTCCCGCATGTCCTCAAGCTTAGCCAGGATGCCGGCTCGGAAGAATACCTAGGGAAAAGACACACCCATCTGAAAAGAGGCCAGCTGTCACCAGAGGCAGCCACTTGCAGGGAGTTTTCCATCCAGGCACCAGGGGTCCAGAAAAGTCCTTAAAAGTTAAGAGGGCCAGGTTGGGGCTGGTGTTTGAGACCCCTTGGGAACAGCTGGCCCCAGCCTAGACACCACCAATAGCAGGACCACGGCCGGCCCCAGTCAGTTTCCCCTTGCCCTTGGTTCCTCCTATGGGCCTTGCACTTAACTGGCTGGGTCACCCTGAAAGTGTCTCCTCACATCTCAGGGCCTCAGTTCCTCATCTGTGAAATTGGGATGTTGATCCCTCCCTGAGGGTTGCTATAAGAATTGGAGATACTGGGTGGAAAAGTCTCGTATAAACTGCGAAGCTGTAAGTAAGACGTGATCTATCTTCATAATCCTGGCTGCTATGGTGACTGCCCAGCACCCGGGGTGGCAAGAGGCCTTCCTTCTTTACCGCCATGCAAAACAGCCTTTGGACAGTCACAGTTCCCCAGGGACCTGGGAGTGGGAAGAGGAGCTAGTGAGGGCGGAGGTGGGGTTGACTCTGTAGGAAGGATAGAGAGTTTTACAAATGCTGCGCAGTTTCGGGCACCCAGCTCTGATGTGTGAGTGGGGCACAGCCCCAGGAAAACAGGGCCAGCTTTGCAATTTGTCAGAAAGAGCAGGAAACACCCAGTCTCCAGGAAATGCAAAGTAGAGTCTCAAGATACCAGTCACTCTTCCCTCCACCTGTAACTTTTTTTTTTTTTTTTTTTTTATTTATTTATTTGACAGAGATCACAAGTAGGCAGAGAGGCAGGCAGAGAGAGAGGAGGAAGCAGGCCCCCGGCTGAGCAGAGAGCCTGATGCGGGGCTCGATCCCAGGACTCTGGGATCATGACCTGAGCCGAAGGCAGAGGCTTTAACCCACTGAGCCACCCAGGTGCCCACCTGTAACTTTTAAGACCAGAAAAGGCAAGGGTTGGCAAGGTTGTGGATCAAGGGGAAGGAGAGTAGGTACAACAGTTTTGGAAAATGGTTTGGCATTCCCTTGTCCAGTTAGATGTTTGCACACCCCGAAACAGGCAACTGTCCTCCTCAGCGTTAACATACCTATCTCCATCCTGGCTGCACATTGTTTCTGCCTGGAGGGCCTTGGAAAGATGCTGATACCTGGGCATAGGTGATTTCAAACTATTTCTGGGGCGAGGCTCTGCCATTGGTATCTTTACCCCTCCCCCAAAGATTCTAATGTACAGCCAAGGCTGAGAATTTCATTCTAGAGAAACCCCTACATAGGACCACACAGAAAGATATTCAAAGTAGCATTGTTAATTACTGCTGGAGGGAGAAAACTATTTCCAAGGACAGAAGAAAGGGTAATTGTGGTGTGACTGTCTGAGGCAGCAAGATATGTGAATGATTGTCATGTTCTAACCAACAAGGATGGATCCTGGAAATACAACGAAGGGTTAGAAGCATGTTACAGGAGAGTATATCAAATATGACACTTCCACGAAGCTCAGAACCAGGCAGAAACCGAGGCCAGATGCATATGCGAGAAAACTATTTTTTAAAAGGCAGGAGGGTGGTTAACATTCAGGACCAAGTTTACTCCTGGGGCTGGGGAGGAAGGAGAGGAAAGAGATGCAAAGATTAAGTTCTGGATTTTTAAGCGGGCTTGTGGGTGGTGGTTTTATTATTAGTGTGTTTCATAAGGTAACATCTTTTTATAGGCCTCAAGTAGGACATAATAGAAACTTCTAGAAGGATAGAAGGTGCCAGGAAACCTGTACCTGGCCTCAGGCTGCCTTGGATGTGCTATGTCACTTTAGCCAAGCTACTCTTCTTGGAGAGGCCTCGATCTCCGCTGTTGTTCAGTGGGAGTGCAGGACCCTGAGTCCTCCCAGCCCTGAGAGTCTGTGATTCCACACATTGGGGCAGGGAGCCGAGCCCCTAACTGAATCTTTCATGTGGATGCTATGGTACCAACTGGAAAATAAAGTTTCCTCTCCCTGCCTTCTTCCCCCACAAAAACTCAAAGAGCTAGCCATCATGGGGTTGAGACATTGGGCTTGGTTTCATGAAATGTTTTTTTGATATTTCCCAATGGCTGCTCATTGAGGTATGTCCTTTCAGGAATAGTGAGGTGAGCGTGTGTCTGGGGGTGGGGCCCCCATGCACCAATGATGGGGATAAGGGATACAGCTGACCTTCAGAATCATCCTGTTCTCTGTTCTGCCTCTGCCACAAGAGCCTGTCCAGCCCTTGGGGAGCAAAGCTGTCCCCAGAATCCCCAGACCTTTATCTGGACCCGAGGTTCCCAGTGTAACCCTTGCACAACCTCAAATGCAGTCCGTTTGCCCAGCCAGTAGCTGTGTCAGATGCTAGCAACGGCAGCCCTATCTCCCCTTCCCGTGAGCAGCATCTTGGGGGTCCGAGGCCTACTCCTTCCCGCCTGGTTCTGCAGAGCTGGGCACATCGGCTCCATGCACCTGTCCCCACTTCCTCAAGTTTCCCATCCTTCAAAGGTGGGGGTGGGGGAAGCAGCCAGTATTCAGTGATTATGACAAAACCCAAAGTGTTACTCAAAGTTAGTTTAGTTGTGCACAGCATGTCTTAATTGTGAAGGAGGCCAAAGCTAGTAGTTCTGGCAAATTCTAGAGCAGTGTGATGATTCTGCCAGCACTTACTACCAGAAGCAAGCTCCAGGGAACTGGTGACTCTGTTCTGTTCGCTGATGTATCCCTAGAGCCTTGAACCATGCTTGGCAACATTTGCTAAGTGGCCAGAGGTGTGGGATGTACACATAGCCCGGAGCATCCCTGTGCTTCCCCAGGCCTGTGGGCTATACAGGGGCAGGCTTTGAGCCTGATACTCCTGCATGCAAAGCTGGGATCCTCCTGGATCACCCTGGTTGTCAGGCTGGGGTGCAGTCTGCTCGGGCAGCTGTAGAGGGACACCTCGCACCATTAGCCTGGCTGGTCCTGCCAATCCCAACAGGACTCTGCAGGGCCAGGAAGTGGGACAGACACAGGGCAGCCTAGGTCCGGTGAGTCAGGATCAGGCAGCCTCTCTGAGTCAGCCCCGACTCACCTGCCAGCTCAGGGCTGGAGCTTTCAATGTGGTGGGCTGGGATTATGGTGCTTTACTCTTAGACCTCACCGCCCCCCCCCCCCCAACACAAACACACACAGTTTCATGCCCTAGTCAAACCCAGGACCTCGATTCTTACTGGGGTTCATACAGGCCTAGGAAATAATCTACCATTTAGTAAGTACCTGTCTGAGTTGGGTTCTCATCCCCCGAATTCCATGAGATCAGCTGTATCAGCTCTCCTTTACCAGAGGGGGAAACTGAGGCTCTCATCAGCTGGGGCGGGGGGGGGGGGCTTGCCCAAGGCAGGCCATTGGAATTCATGCCCTGAAGCTCACCTTCTGAGGACAAGGCTGGGTTGCATAGGGAGGGAGTGTCACCGGAAGAGGTTACCTTGGTATGCCCAATCTTGTACTCATTCACATCCAGGTCGATGGATCCGAGCAGCAGCTCTGAGGCCTTCTTGTTGTCTACGAATCCCTGAGGAATCACGTTGGGGTTCAGCACTTGGTACCTGGTGGGAGAGAGACAATGACAATTGTCGTCGTGCGCAAGCTGGCAGCTCAGGAAGCATATCCACACAGTTGACCTTTGTCATGGTCTTGGAGTCACGGGTTAGACCTGTTTTACAGATGGCCACAGCAGGCAGTGGGTGGGACTGACAGGAGACCTTGGGGGGCAAACACTGGTGTTGGCCAGGAGTCCATGAGGCGGCAGGTGCTCCTAGAAATGAAGACACCCAAATCTTTCCTTCCTGATCTTTCCTTCCAGGCATAGAAGTGCTGCCTTTCCTGAGCTGCCAGCAGCCCTCTTTGTGATTTCTGTGAATCCTTCCCTGTTTAGAGCCTTCAGAGGGCTTGGACAAGATGACCTCTAGTGACATGCCCTGTTCTGTCCATCTGTGGTCATATGTTCCAGCAGATAGGGAAGGGACAGAAGGAAAACCATGCCTTAGGTGGAGGTCTTAGTTTGGGTTCCCCCAGAAGCAGACCTTGAGACAAGGATCCAAGTACAAATGGTTTATTTGGGGTGGAGGGTGGCAGGGTTGGGAAGGGGGTCAGGGAAGTTAATAAGAGGCATGTTATCAGACTAGTTATCACAATGGGCAGCTGGGACTTAATCCTGCTGGGGGACACTGGGAACAGTGGTATGTACCTCTACCCAACCCCACATTCAGTCATTCAGTGACATCTCATTGCTGGCTTGAAATTGGCCATGAGAGAGTTTATCCCATGGAAATCCAAAGACACTACAAACCAGGGCTTTTAAATTTTTATTATTTTTTAAAATTTAACCCAGAGAGCCTACTGTTAGACACTTATCTGGAAGCCAGTACAGAACATGCCTCATCGTTAGGCCACCAAGAAGGGTGAGGGAGTTGAAGTATTTATTTGCCAATTGTCCTCAGTCACTGGTTGAGGGCTGTTCCTGGGGAGACATTACTTCCTGAGACTTTCAGCCTGCCCAGTAGCAAAGCAGGTTCCAGAGCCAGGGGAGGCCCTCAGGCAAAGAAATGCACATGCTAGCAGTTGAAATTCAAGTCAAAGCATAAAGTAATGACGGTGAGTTGGTATCTGCTGTGAGGTGTAGCGTCTGGGACAACAGGACTGTATTTCTCCATTAGTCAGTCCCTGTCAACCGAGAACTGTAGACTCATGGTATCAGGGAGACACCACTCACCTCTGTTTGAACTCTGGGTACTGCATCCTGTTTGGGAAGCCCTTCCTGCAAATACGGATGCCTTCCAGGACTCCGTTACAAGCCAGCTGGTGCATGATCAGGTGCGCGTCCACCACGCCTGCCAAGGGGGAGGGCACAGGACGCCGTCAGGACTCTTGGATGGGACAGGCTACTCCTTCCCACCGCAGAAAGCTAACTGAGCATCTGTGTCATCAACCCCGGTCTTGTCCCATCACTGCCCAGGGAGCCCCACAATTCAGCCAACACCCAAAGACCTCCCCAATGTGACTTCCAGCTGGTGCCCACCCAGCCAAAGCATGATTTTTGCTTTACAAAGCAGCTAGAACATGAATTTTGGATGATCCGTTTGTTTAAAGATTTTCTTTATTTGAGAGAGAGCTAGTGCGTAAGCGAGGGGAAGAGCAGAGGGGGTGAAAGAGAGACAAGCAGTCTCTACGCGGAGTACTGAGCCCTCTGGGGTCTCGATCCCAGGACCCTGAGATCATGACCTGAACCAAAACCAAGAGTCAGATGCTCCACCGACTGAGCCACCCAGGCGCCCCCGGATGATCCATTTTTGGGGGGATCCTTTGGTGCCCCGCTTTGCCCTAGTCATCCCTGCCGATTAAAAGTGGACTTAATTCATACCTGGCTCACAGTTTGCACCCAACAAACATTAGTTATTTTTATTAACTGTTATTGTTTCGGTGGGCAAAATTGTCCAAGCTTGAAAAAATTGGTGGGAGGAGAGGGAGGCAAGAAACAGAGTACTTCATATTTCAAAAGTAACTAAACTTCTGTAAAGGGGGGGGGGTACTTCATTTGAACAAACACTAACTTCACAGAGCCCCACGATGTACCTGATTGCTTGAACTCGTTGGGGACAATGCAGCGGACAAAATGGGGAGCGGTGCTGTGGAGGGTGGTCATCAGCTTATTCAGCTGCTCCTGGGGACGGAGGAACAAGAAGCAGAAGGACTGAGTAGAGCTCAGTGTTGGTGTTGCAGGACACACACGCTCAGCCGAGCTGTTTATTTAAAGTTCAATTAATTAAATTCAGATCGAGCTCTTCTGCCACACCAGCCTCCTCTCCAGGACTCTCTTGCCACATATGGCTAGTGGCTATCATCATGGACAGCATCTTGGGTGGTGGCTGTCCTCTCAGAGGGACTTGCCCAAAATGACATGGTTTTCTTGATGGTTTTTCATGACAGGGCCCTTCTCACTCAATGCTGGCTCATCAGAGTCTCAGTACTAGAAGGAACCATAGTACCTGTGAGGATAAAGCCCTACCCGTTGTGACCTCCCCCCTAGACGGTCCCTCCTCCTCTGCTTGGATACCTCTAATGACGTAGCCTGCCCTGCCTTCGGGCAGCCATATCCTTGGGAAATACTGAACTCTTCCTTTGTGCTGTTCATCTACACTTTGGAACATGTCCCCAGTCATGCCCCCAGTCTGTGGAAGTTGTGGTCAGCCCAGAAGGTCTGCCAGCCAACTTTAGGGCTCAAGATCTTAGGCACCGATATGTCCATTGTTACCACTCTCTGGATTTCAATTCTGAAATGACATGGTTGGACTGTACCATCTCTAAGGGTCTTTTCTGCCCTGAGGTCCTGTGGTTCTGTGACCCCTTCAGAAGGAAGCAGACTCCTTGAATGAAAGAGGCAGCTGTAGGCATAGAAATGAAATCACCCTGTCCTGGGCTGTGAGGTGGAAGGCGGACCACCACATCATTAGAAGGGAGGGTTCGAAGGAGGGTAGGGTTCACTGGATGCACAGTGACTTAGAGGGCAGCCCCTACTCACCCTGTAGAAGTTGGAGACTGTCATGAAGGAAGACCCTCTCTTCTGCTTCTTGCTTCCAGCTGAGGAAGAAAGACAAGCATGTTTCATGTCAGAATACAGCGCAGGACATTAAGTGTTCTGTGTCGAGGAAATGCATTCTCTGGTTTAAAAAGCTTTTCTTGTGGGGGATGCCCGGGTGGCTCAGTTGGTTAAGTGTCTGACTCTTGGTTTCAGCTCAGGTCGTAATCTCATGGTCCTGGGATTGAGCTCTGCCTTGGGCTCTGTGCTCAGTGGGGGAGTCTCTCTCTCTCTCTTTCTCTCTCAAAAAAAAAAAAAAAAAAAAAAAGCTTTTCTTGGGACTAGGTAAGGTGGGGCCTTCACACCAGGAAAGAGAGATCTACCAAGGAATGGGTGAACGGGATGACTATGGCCTAATTGTCAAAAGGGGCATCATGCTCTCTGGAGAGTCTGCTTTCCCTTTGTGGTTTAAGGCTATACAAGGGGACAAACTGTTCCCATCGCCTGGGAAGGAAGAGGAGCTCATAGACCATCTGGAGGAATTGCATGTTGATGATGAAAACATCTCTGAATTCGAGGAAATTTGCAGTTCTTGCCCCTCTGAGCAGCAGCCATATTGGGAAGCTCCCCTCTGGGGTGTTTCCCTGTGGGCCACATGACCTCCATGGGGTAGAAGGCAGGGCTGGGCTTGGCCTTTGCCTCAGACAGAGGAGAACAGGGAGCGGAAAATAAGGACATAACATTTGAGCCTCAACTCTTCCAAAGCAGTGTCACTCCACTTATAGGTGATACGGGCCCAGCGATCAAATCAGTTGATGGAATTTCCCAGAATGTATCTGTATCTCTCCATTGCACCATCGTTCATGGCCTACCTCAAGCAACTTGTCATTCATTTATCCGTTTAGCAAGAGTTGAATAAGAGAGCTTTGTTTCCTTATTTCCATTTTGGTCACTAAAGGGCATCAGCATGGGGAGACTAGACACAATTAGCATTCAGCTGTACCTGGAGCCTCCTCTTCTTTGAAGAGAAGGGCCAGGAGTCCCAGGGATGATTTCTGGAACAAGCCCACCACTGTTTCATTCAGGGGGTCTTTGTTCTTCTCCAGCCATCCTGTGATGTTGTAACCCACCTGGAGGGGGGGCAAATGCCAGTGGTTACCTTCGGGTCTAGCCTCTGCCTTCCAGCTCCTTCAGGCAGAACCTGTACCAACAGCTTAGCCTGCTCTGGGCTCCCAGGACCAACCTTCAACCCCATCTCCGGGGGCTTCCATTCTTGACATTTTCTGGAGTCCTGGGATGTCCCTGAACCACATTATGAGGTGGAGGCCCCATTATCTGCTTTCTTGGGCATTCACATTTTGCCTGTTGAGGCCACCCTGTCTCTGAGGTTTTCTGATGAATCAGGACTCTAGCTACTTTCTGTCAGGCTGTGACCTTCTCTTGCGGGTCTTGCTCTGCTGGCTACTCTGAGACTGCCTGAACTCTGACTCTTTTGCTACCCAGGTGGATTGATCTTCTTCCAGGCTCAGCCCTTGCTGTGAGTGACTGGCCTTGACCTGAGCTACATGAAGAGCTCCAGACAAGGGTGTCTGGTTTCTCCTTCTCAAGGGCACACATCCCTTGGCCATTGCCTGGTGGAGGGGGGGTTCCATCCATCCAGAACTGGGGGCTCCCTGTGCTCAGGTAGTTGGACATCCATTAATTTCTGCTTCCCATTTGGTCCTTGCTGGAGGCAAAGAGGAAGCACTTTTCAGATTTTTCCACTGAACGTAGGGAACTGAAGGAAGCAGATAAGAAGCCCAAACCTTTCAGGTTTCCTTCTCCTATATAGCATATAGACTTTCATCACCTCTGGGCTTAAAAGCCTTCTTAGCGGTGTAGAGGCCCCATTAGACTTGGAATATTCCATTGCTACAAATACAGAGCTCTTGTCATTTCACTGTGGGAGGTGAGGTAGGCTCCCAACCCGCCATTTGCTCTAGGCATTGGCATGATTCATTTTGCAAGTGATTGGCATTGTTATGGTTGATGAGATCATCAACTCCTGGCCCCAATGCCCAATCCAACAGCAGCTTTTCTGACAGCTCTGTCCTAAGGCTGCTGTTTCCCTGCAGTTAAACCCACAGAGGCTCGACAAACTCTGGTGGTAACAGGAGCCTTGGCATTTACGGCAATACTGCAATCCCAAGGAAACCAAACTCATTCTTAAAAGCTGGCTGAACAAACCTTGTCTCGCCTATCAATTATTCAAATAGAACCCGAGTCCTGGTGGCACTTAATTCCCTCTTCCCCAAGGACTAAGTTTGTCATGAGTGAAAAAGCCACTCCGAGATGTCATTTTGCTGGTTTGGTGGCCACGAGCTGTCAGAGCGCAAAGTTGGGGGATAACTGGTGGGCCCGCGGTGTTTCTTTTCTCTTTTTGCGAGTGTTAGCAATTCTGTCCAAGATCTGAGTTCAGCCATCAAACCAAGGGCTGCAGACAATGGTGTAGCCCTGGCGGGTCTGAGGGCGTCAACTGCTGGCTGCTCCCTGATTGCTTTGGAAGTCTCAGAGGGGGAAGTGATGAGGAAATATGAGTCAGAGGTCATTTCACTGAGCCGATACCCCTGTTATATGGCGGCTGTGCTAGTTGGAGGCAGGAAGCATCAGAAAGGGCAGGGCTGGAAGGACCTACAGGACACAGACGCTAATGCAGCAGGAAGGTGGCCACAGGGGGCGCCGAGGGGGTACTCACAGTGCCTGCATAGTGGACGAGCTCGAAGTGGGCCTCAGGCCCCTTGCCTTTGCCCCCCTTGG
This sequence comes from Martes martes, assembly GCF_963455335.1. Classification (NCBI taxonomy): domain Eukaryota; kingdom Metazoa; phylum Chordata; class Mammalia; order Carnivora; family Mustelidae; genus Martes; species Martes martes. The sequence continues at coordinate 9,678,095 of NC_137906.1, forward strand.
GCTTGAGGAAGTTGCTGGACTTGCCCAGGTGGTTGTCATAGAGTGCTGCCTTGAAGGTGGCGTCGGTGGCCTTGGGGAAGACGCACTGTTCCTCCAAGATGGAGAAGATGCCCATGGGCTAAAAGGGAAGAGTGGTGGATGGTGTTACAGGAGGCCACGGGACCCCAACGGGGCCACTCAGGTGTTGGCCTGGGGGTGGTGGGACACCCAGGTGGCTGGCCAGGAAGCAGAACTCTGGGCAAGGAGCACTGGTAATAGTGCAGTAGCTGGTCTTCGAATGCCAAGGCCATTTAGATTGACAGAGGCTAGAATTCATTGAATCTAACAGAAGGGACGATGGAGGTCAGAAGGGGCTACATGGCTCCCCAAATGCTAACCCCTCCCAAACAGTGGTGTCAGGCAGGCTTGGCCCTCAGGAAAATGGTAAAGTCAATGATGTCTGTCCTCTTTGTGTTTAACACTCTTCTATCTGCTCTTGCCCTCAAAGACGTTCCTGGCTACCAGCGGCTGCAGATGGTTCTAGGTCTTTTCTCATAGAACAAGGGTGCTCATAAATGCTGTCCCTCCACCACAATCTATGGAAGGTCTGGATTTCTTTTCTTTTCTTTTTTTTTTTTTAAGATTTTATTTATTTTTTCAACAGAGAGAGATCACAAGTAGGCAGAGAGGCAGACAGAGAGAGAGAGAGGAGGAAGCAGGCTCCCCGCCAAGGAGAGAGCCCGATGCAGGGCTTGATCCCAGGACCTTGGGATCATGACCTGAGCCAAAGGCAGAGGCTTTAACCCTCTGAGCCACCCAGGGGCCCCGAAGGTCTGGATTTCTAAGGAAGATTTCTGGAAGAGGGCAGTGCTTAACCCCAAAGGTCAAACATGAGGACATTTCAGGTTCTGTGACAGCTGGATAGGGAGGTATTCGTAGGTGTTAGGGGACAGGTGGATTGTGCACACAGCCTGTTTTTGGAGACTCTTTTCCTGGGAGGTTAAGGCTGGTCTCACACTGGAGACCCCTGGCTGCCATAGCTTCCCTATGATGGCCCCTAGGCTGAGCCTCAAAGACGACATATGTTATTTGCTTTCTTTATTTTTTAAGTTTTTACTCTGAAATAATTTTAGGCTTGCAAAAGAGTGTGAAGCATTCCTACGTGTCTTTCATCTGACTTCTTGAAATGTTGATGCAACTTCGGTAACAATAAAGAAAAACAGGAAATTAACATTGATACAATTCTATGAGTGGACTGTTCAGATTTTGTCATCTGTCCTGTTAATGTCCTTTTTCTATCCCTTTTCTGCATTTGATCAAACCATATATATTCTTGAAGTAGGCCCTTTGCTAAAATGTTCCCTATGGTATGATTATAGGGGTGGCCAGTAGATTGCCTGGGTTAGAACCTGATTCTGCCATTCACAGGTTGTATGACCTAGGACAAGTTACTTCCCTTCTCTGTGCCTCAATGTTGCTGTCTGTGAAATGGGTGTAATATATCACCCCCCCACTCCTACACACATGTGTGGCAGCTTAGGATGAGCCAGTGAGTTGAGGCAATAACAGCCCAACTAACAGTCGTCATTGCAAAACTATCATACCCATTTTGCAGAGAGGAAGCTAGAGGCCAGACCAATCAAGGTCGTTAGCAGTGCTGTTAGTGCCACCTCCCTCAGGCACCAGGGAAGTCCCCCTCTGAGCACCCCCCACCCACCACTCAGGGCCCTGGCCTCTAAGCCCCACCTTGAGCAGCAGGTTACCTTTTCCAGGAGGTCAATGCAGGCCTGTAGGTCAAGGCCAAAGTCGATGAAGACCCATTCGATGCCCTCCCTCTTGTACTCCTCCTGCTCCAGCACGAACATGTGGTGGTTAAAGAACTGTTGCAGCTTCTCGTTGGTGAAGTTGATGCACAGCTGCTCGAAGCTGTTGAACTGGGGTGGGAGGGCAGAGAGCAGGGCATCAGCCAGGACCCAGGTAGAGCCTCCCTGGGACCAGGACTGAGGGACGAGGCACAAGCCGAGCTCAGATTTGCTGTGGGCCAACCATTGTCAGGTGCTGCCCCAGGTGCCCGAATGCTGACCACTGGACAGTCCTCCATCAGCCCTTCTCAGTTACCCTCCCCTGCAAAGGTCCAGAGCAGCTTAGAACCTGCAGAGCAGGGTTGTGGGGGAGGGGGGCAGAAGAGAGTGCAGGGGAGAGGGCACGGGAACGATCCAGCTGACATCGTGTTGATACATGACATCACGTTGATCCATTTACACAAGGGAAATTGGCCAACACTTCAAATACGGTTTTTCTTTCTTTCTCCTTTCCTCTTTTTCCCTCCCTCCCTCCCTCATGCAGTTAATGAAAATCATTGTGGAAAGAATCATTTCTTCCCAGGATAGAATCATTTAAGAGGCATTATGCTTCTGACCCCTGTGTGCCTCTGGACAGTTCACTCTCCGGGTGTAGTTTCTTTATCCTCATCCAGAGGATGAAAGGGTTTGAGGGGTTTACAAGCCTTAAAAAAAAAAAAAAAATCAGAGAGTGCTTTCTCTTAATGAAATCCCATGCTACAGCCACATGAAAAATAGGTTAGAGCAGAGGTGCCATTATAATCAGAGGGCACGCTCGTGTGTCAGACCCTGTGCTGAGCTGCACCTGCTCCAAACCTTACAAGGCAAGAAGGAGTAGTGTCCCCATTAACAGGTAGAGAAAGGGAGGAACACAGCTTGGAAGTGGCCAAGCTGGGATTCGAACCCTGTTTGTTTATTGCACACACTCTATTGTTGACTCAGAGCATCCTCTTTTCCCCCAGTCCATTCCCTGCTGGCCGTCAGTGCCTTCCCAGGACGCCAGGGAACCCAGTTTGGAAACTCTAAGCCTCCTTCCGCTTATGAAATTAAAGGATTCTATTGTTGATGGCAGTCAGATTAGCCTTTTAGAGCCTGAAAGAAATTGGGCTAAGCTGTTTTTTGTTGTTGTTTTTTTTTTTAAAGTGGGCTCTGAACTCATGACCCTGAGATCAAGACCTGAGCCAAGATTAAGAGTCAGACGCTCAACCAACTGAGCCACCCAGGTGCGTCTGGGCTAAGCTGTTTAAAAAAAAAAATCCACTCGTGGCCAGTAGAAATCTTAAAATAATAGGATAGTGGAGGGGAAAGGACTTTATAGATCATCTCTTCCAGCCTGTTCATTTTAGAGTTGAGAAAACTGAGGCTCCGAGAGGGGTAACTACTTTCCTAAGGCCACACAGCTAGCTGAGGGCCAGAATCAGATCTGCTGACTCCTAATCATACTGCCTCCAATTACAGAGGTAAAATATTCCTGACTCACAAAACCAGTCGGTGAGGAGACATGAGTCTTTCTCCTGTTGGAAAGAAGTGGGAGTCTACCAGTGTTGTGCTGGCCAATCAGCTTACTCTCTCTCAAAAACAAGAGGAAGGAAGGAAAGAAAGAAGGAAGGGAGGGAGGGAGGGAGGGAAAAAGAGGAAAGGAGAAAGAAAGAAAAACCATATTCAGGGGCGCCTGGGTGGCTCTGTGGGTTAAAGCCTCTGCCTTCGGCTCAGGTCATGATCCCGGGGTCCTGGGATCAAGCCCCGCATCGAGCTCTCTGCTCAGCAGGGAGCCTGTTTCCTACTCTCTCTCTCTCTGCCTGCCTCTCTGCCTACTTGTGATCTCTGTCTGTCTAATAAAAAAAAAAAAAAAAAAAAACTTAAAAAAAAAAAAGAAAAACCGTATTTGAAGTGTTGGCCAATTTCCCTTGTGTAAATGGATCAACGTGATGTCATGTATCAACATGATGGCAGCTGGATCACAAAATTCTTGAAAACTCAACGGTCGGCCCTCACGAGCCAGTAGAGGCTGGCCCCAGCATGTCACCCATTCAGTCCAGTCTGTTTACCCCATTCTTTATGACTTGGCGCCATACAAATGAAGATGGAACCTTCTGGATGCCAAAAGTCAGAGACCCAAGAGCAAACAACTGAGATCAGCCCGCCCCAGGTCCAAGATGAGAAACAAGAGAACTGTGGTGAAAAGTAGCTTTTAAAAGGAAAATGGTCACCCCCAAAGCAGACACAGAATGCCAGGGAAGGCATACCTCAAAGATCTCGAAGCCAGCGATGTCCAACACCCCGATGAAGAATTGCCTCTGCATCTTGGTGTCCAAGGTCTTGTTGATCCTGACCACCAGCCACTTGAACATCTTATCATAAATGGCCTTGCCCAGAGCCCCGATGGAGTTGTTGCACTGTTCCATGTTCTGGCCCTTTTGCACAAACTCATTGCCCACTTTGACCCGGGGCCTGGTGATACCCTTCTGGAGCTCCCCGGAATTGAGACCCATGAGATGGGAGACTTTGTCAGCCACTGAGTAGGGACAGAAAAAGCAGATGAGTGAGAAACATGACATCCTGCCCTGGAGAAACCCAGCACCATCCATCATGGTTAGGGAAGGGAGGAAGGAGAGGGTAGCAGAGACTCTATGTTGCCCATGAGAGAAGAGACATCTGAGATGGTTTCCCATACTCGCTCAAGGTCAAATGGCAAAGCAGAGCATAGAAACCAAAATCGTGACTCTGACTCTCTGTCACATCTCCCTGAGATTATCAATGTCTGGATGTCCAAGAGACATTCTTGGTTTACAACACATCTCTGCAATGTGCATGAAGCCTCAGAGAGTCCTGAACCCCTGCCGCTGGCCCCCTCCTCCTCGAAGAGCCCCAGCCAGACACCTACCCTCCGTGGTATCCACTTCAGCTTGCTCTTCTCTGGGCTTCTGCTTGAACTTCATGTTCCCAAAATGCATGATGCCCCCCGTCAGCTTATAAACACCAATCTTCTCCTCTGGGCTGAAGCCCAGCACATCAAAGGCGACCTATAGGGAAGAGAAAGTCAAGACATTCCTGGCTTCTTATCCCACAGAATAGAGGCCGTGGCCCTGCAGCTGTGGGGGTGGCACCAGGGGGCCATGGTGGCCATGGTGGTATGGCGTGGGCTCTGGAGGCCAAACACACCCCGGCCTGGAGGCGGGTCAGTTTTCCTCCAAGGAACCCAGACCAGATGCTCATCAGTGTAGTCATTGTATTTATGTACTCTCCCTGGTCTCTGTTTCGTCATCGGCAAAAGGGGGATCATAGGTGGTCGTAAGGATAAACCAGAATGACGTTTCAACATTTAGTCCAATGCTTGATGCATAGCACTCGAGAGATAATAACAAACGGGAAGTCACATTATCACCACCATCATTATTACTGCTAAGGCTTCACGGTAGGTACCGGGAGAGGGAAAGGCAAAGGCGCACCAGAAATGGATGCTACTGTCAGACCCCAACAGAAGTTACAGGTGCTCAATGTCATACGAGGAGAGAGTGGGTACAGTAGGAACTGCAGAGACGGGAGGGTCACTCCTAGCCAGACTGGAGTACGTGGCCCCTTTGGTTCCTTGGAATTCTAGTTCGGTTCTGCTTGCTATTACAGGTGAGAGGGGTGCCAGCTGCAGCCCCAGAGATCTCCAGGGGAGAATGTGGGCTATTGCCTGGCTGCTCGGAGTGGTCCCCACCCCATTTGGGTCCCCACCCCAGGTGACAGTGCGTGCAGGGCCCCCACAGTCTCTGTTCTGACTCTCCCTGCCACATGCCAGCCAGGAGGGTCCACTCACATCTGTGATCTGCAGCTCCTCCCCGTCGTCCATATTCTCCACCACCGTGACGCCCTGGCTCACCCAGTGGTACTCCTTAGGGTTGGGGACCAGCAGCAAACTCTCTGCCAAGAGTAGGAAAGCAGATTAGCAGCTGGGTGACGTGTGGTTTTCTTCTCTTTCCATTTTAAGCCGGATCCCGAAATGCATCTCCTGTGCCCAGCATGACGGTGGGCGTCATGGGGTTACAGAGCTGGATAAAACAAGGTCCCTCTGGGATCACCCAGAGTCACAGAGGGACTTGAATGGGGCACAGGATGAGCTTTAGGGTGACAGGAGGGTCTCAGCAATTTGGTTGTGTCCTTCACTACGTGGCCCAGTACCTGGTGCCTATTGGGCCCCCTGTAGATGTTTTTGGAATAAATTAATTCCTATCTTTCTCTTTCCTCTGTCCAATAAATAACAGTTTACCCTCTAAGGCAGAAGGTAACACAGTGTCTGCAGTGGGCAGTAACAATCACTTGCACATGGTACGCACGGATATTGTTGCTTTTATAAAGAAATATACTCACTTCTATTTTTCTTCATATGTGTGCCCCTCTTGGTCTATCTTTGTTTTTCCACTTTTGGAAGAAACGTGGGTGCAAGAAATACTTTCATGTTCCTTCATCTCTACTGTTGGGAAAAACTAGAGCCCAAGAAGGAAGATAAATATTGGCCATCACCCTGCTCTAGGGTCAGGGAGGCAATAGGGCCTGGTGGGGAGGGTGGTAGACAAGAGAGCTTGTGCTCCATCCAAAGGGGCCACCACCACTCAACTGCCTTGATTAGCACCTTGTGCAATGGCAGGCCCATGGCTACCGGATCTTTGGCTACTCCAGAGAAACCAAGAAGATGATAGTGTTTTTGTTTTTTGGGTTTTTTTATGTGAAGTCTTCCAATTTCAAAATGCTATCCATTCATTAAAAAGGACAGTGTGTCTGACGCAAATAAAGCCCAGTTGTGAGTGAGGAATGGTACCTAGTCTCTGGTAGGGTTAGGAGGTGTGTATGCGGAAGATTGATCTCTCCCCTCACTTTTTACCCTCAGCAGGTCTGCCATGACTAGTTGAGCAGGTTGGTGCCTGCACAAGAGCATCTAGGTGAGTGAGTGAGTATACTTTGCTCATCAGATAATGTACTCAGTGTGGGTTATGTCCACCCAGAGAGGAGCCTCTTGTTATCACACATGAGATGGTCCTGGGCTGACCTCTCTGCTCCTGTCTGAGCATTGGGCCCAGAGGCAGCAGGTCCAAGACCCATACTGCAGGTCTGTGTCTCAGCCATGAGTTGCAGGCATTCCAAAACCCCATCTGTGGTATGGGCCAGCAGGGGTGTTTGGTCTCATGAGGTCATTGTGAAGATGGGATGTGAGTAGAACTTTGAGAAAGTTCTGTGCAACCTATGCATGTAACTCAAAGGGATTCCTGCAGAACCACGAAAGAGGGGGGTTGTTACTGGACCCTCTGTCCTCGGGAGCTGTTTTGTTACTGAAAAAAGAGAAAAAGCAAGTTAAGGGCAGGCAGATAGACATAAAGATCTTTACCAATAAGTTCAGGTTTCCTGTTAGAGAGAATCTGGTAGAAAATATGGTAGCCCCTCTCAGCGGCTTGCTGTGAGATGACACGAGATTTCTCTAAGAGATCTGGAAAGGAAGGTGCAAACATGTCCATAAATACAGTCCCATTCTGTCTGGAGTGCAGGGTGCCACAGCCAACGGGCTCCCCTCTCCATACAGCCCCACGCAATAGCCAGTCCAGGAGCCATTCCCTCTGCCCCGGACATGGCTGCTGGGGGCCTGACTGACCATGGAGGGGAGCCCGGGAGCAGGGCCAGCCCCCCTAGGCATGGGACAGCACTGGGCCCCACACACTGTGTAGCTGGTCCCGCCCCACAATAACCCAGCAAAAGGGGCCAGACTCACAGCTCTCAATGTCCGCTCCAGCCAGTTTGCCTGTCGTTCCGAAGTGGATTCGGATGAACTTGCCCTGAGCAGGGAGGAGAGGGTTGTGAGGAAGGATACAGGTAGTTCTAGACCAACAGAGTCCCTTATTGGCAGCTCCCCTGAATTCCAAGGGTCCTATTGGGAACGTAACTGGGCCAGACATCACTGTTCGTGGAGCTGCGGATTTCCCACACAGAGGGGTAGAGAAGATGGAGGGGCTTGGAGCAAAATTTAGGGTCTGTGGGGTAGCCCCACAGGGCATTTGTGGGGAGAGGGGCACCGGCAGGAGGGGCTGGGACCTCTGGGAAGCATGCTTAGAGGCAGGCATGGGGGAATTTGGCCAGTGGGTGTAGGAAGCACACTATGGAGCCTCCTTACTGACACACCGCATCCCTCTCCCTGACCTTTGGTAGAACCACCGGGAAATTCTCCTGGAAATAGGTGTCTCTGTGTCTCCATCCCTGCTGCTCCTGCCCATCTACCCCTCGCCTCTATTTCTCACCTGCCTTCCCTTCCTCCCTGCCCAGCTCTGTTTACCTAGGCTCCCTGCCAGCCCACTGGCTCAGGGGATGAGGGGCCCCAGCAGGAGACTGGGAATCAGGAGGGAAGCCCAGGCATTTCTCCTCCCTGGACAGCACCTCGGGTATTGGAAGGTAGAGCTCCCACAAGAGGACTGAGCTAGCTCCAGAATCCACCAGGGCCCTGGGGACAGCACGTTTCCTGCATCCCTCCAACCCGGCCAACAGTGGTGTTCGGAGGGGAGGGATGAGGGGAGGTGTCTACAGCTTCCAGCCAATGTGCATCTCTGGCTCCCCCGTCTGACTTCTCAGCCCCTCCATCACCGTGTTACCAAGTCTCTGCTCTCAAGCTCCCGGATTTAAATACTGATGTGGTTCTGTTTGATATAGACCCTGACAGATAGGACATCAAAAATCTCTGGGGAGGAGGTGCTGTGACTCTCTTCATTCTATTTGCATGTTTAAATCTGCCCCATTTTCCTTACCTGGAATGGGGTGACACCTATCCCCCCTTCCCTCAAGGGGCCACCGTTGCCGCTGCTCACACTTACAAAGCGAGAGGAATTGTTGTTCCTGATGGTCTTGGCATTCCCGAAAGCCTCCAGCACAGGGTTTGCCTGGATGATTTGATCCTCCAGGGACCCCTGACCCAGAGAGAAACACAAGGTTGGGTGTTGCCTGGAGATTCGGGGCTTTCACAGCTCTGTGGCTTTGGAGCCAGGAGCCAGGAGGGGAAGGGCCTTGGGAGGCCTGGAAATCAGGGCAGAAAGGAACCTGGGAAGAGGGCCGCCACCTGATGACCATTCCCTGCGGCCCTGACATGGGAAGGGCACCTGGCAGATGACAGGCCTTGCTTCTTAGCTGTTCTGTACTTTGTGATTGCGGGAGAGACTCCTGAGTGAGCCTGAAAACCCTTCCCAGGGCATCCCTGGTCTTCCTTACAAACTCTCCTTTGCTTTGTGGGCTTTTATAGATGCCACTGGCCCAGCTGTTGCTCCCTGGGCCCCCAGGCCACCAGGGTCTGCCAAAGCAGCTGAGGGAGGAGCTGGTGTTCCCCTTTCTCCCCTGCCAAGCACCAGTGGCTCTGCCACCTGCCCTTCTGGGGATGGACGTGACCTGGGACAGTAGAATAGATCCTGTAGGAGGAGACCCAGGTCTGTGGCCTCCTTCTTCCTATGTGGTTCACCCTTCTCTCCAAGCCTGTCTCCTCCTCTGTCAAATGGCCCAAACCCACAGGACAGGTGTGAGGGTCACGTGGGCTCTGCTGTCTGTGCCCTCTCGTGTGTGCCCCCCCATGTGTGCCCATCTGTGTGTACCCTCCTGTGTGTGCCTGAAAACAGGGTGGGCTGGCATGACAGACTCTGAGTGTGCCCGTTGGTCCTACCTTTCCATCCGAGGACTGTTTGCCAGTTCCTCCGACGTTTGCAAAGTACTGAATGACCTTCTTTGTGTTCTCAGTCTTGCCAGCACCAGATTCTCCACTGCAAGTGGAAAATAGAAGCAGACAAGTGAAGCACAAAGAGGGGATTGGCCACAGAGAAGCAAAGCAGTAAAAGTTGCAGGCTGAGTGTCACCATGATTCACCCTCAGCCGGGATAGGGACAGACAGTTGGGGGGTGGGGTTGAGGGACAGAGAGGCCCCCCACAGTTTCACAGGGGCAGCCTTGATGTCCTGCTAAGCCCACTCACAGCCTGCAGATTTCCATACAAAGTCCCTCCAATTAATTCTAAGAAGGCTTAATTACATGTGTAAGACACAAACCTAATTATATGTATATAGACTGAGAGACAGAAGGGACACTTACGTGATTAGCATAGACTGATTTTCACGATCTGCAGGGAAGAAGACAGCAACAGGAAGATGTAATTAGGAAACACTTAGAAACTAGACATTTGACATCGCCCTGGCCATTCAGTCCACATCTCCCTGCAGCCCACTCAGCTGGGAGGTGGGGTGCAGCGACCACCAGAGGCCCAGACCCCCGTGTCCACTGACCATTGCATTGCCACTGTAATGTTCACCTCTGCAGAAGGGCCCCAAATTTACCAGCCCCGTTCTATAAAACTACCCAGTCATAAGCAAGATAAAAATCACTTCATGGGCCACCATGCCACATTGCAGAGATCATACAGGGAACGGTTAAGTGTTGCCTTGAATCCTGGGCAAGTTACTTAACCTGGCATCCCATGTTTCTGTAAAGCTTAGAAGGGATGTGGTGTGAGGTAGGGCTGGTACTTAGCAAGTGCCCTGCGCCCTTACTGAGCCCTGGTACCCAGTGTTAACATCACATCCTGCTGCTTCTCAGCACATAGCAAAGAACTTCAATGGGTAGCATGGAGTCAGGGTGGGGTTGGGTAGCCCGTGGTTCTAAAATGTTTGGAGCCAATGGCAAAAAGAGTTTTTGTCGCCCACCCTGAGAGCCCTAGCAGGCCCTGCTGTACTCACTCATGAGCATGTCGTGGTAGGCGTTGTCAGAGATGGAGAAGAGGTGGGGTGGCATCTCTGTGCGCTTTTTGCCTTTGTACATGTTTGCCACGCGGGCTCCGTAGATGGGCAGCCACTTGTAGGGGTTGACTGTCACACAGAACAAGCCTGAGTAGGTCTGATGGGAGGCGAGGAAGACAGTTAGCTGGCCTTTCCTCCTGATGTCCTCCTTCCCTCCAAGCCCTAGCCTGTCCTAGAGCAGCCTGGGTGGGGAGGGCGCTGCCAGCCTGGAGAGGTCCAGTAGCATCCCCTCCTGGAGGCAAAATCTGTATTGGAGCATCTAGTCAGCGACCAAAACAATCCTTCGCTTTCATATATTTGTTTCATTTTCTTCTGGTTTAATTATTTGCATAGATAACACAGTCACCGCAAGGGCAAATACGCAGGAAAAGGTCTCCCCAGGTGCTCGGTGTCCTAACTCCTCCTCCCTCTGGGGAAGCACTGTGTTAATTTCTAACAACCCCTTGCATGGTTTTTGATGCATATACAAAAAACCCAGGGATGCGTTCTTACCCACCCGACTTCTTGTTTTTAAAGCAAAAGATAGCTTTCTATAATACTGTTCTATATCTTGCTTTTTCTGTTTAATCTATATGGGAGATTTTCATGAGAATTCAGAGAGAGACTTCTGGGGTGTTTTAACAGCTGTGAAGCCCTCCCTGGGTGGACACACCCCCCTCCCCCCCACCCCTCAGTGGGCAGCTGGGTTTGAACTACTCTTAAGAAGAGGCACCATCTTCTCTTTTCATCACAAGGCAATTTTGTAAGGAAATTGTCCCATTAAAAAGAAAAGAAAATCAGAAAAACCAATGAAGTAGTAGAAGAAAGGGGAGAAAAAGGGAGGGCAGAAAACAGCCACGTCCATGGGTCCCCAACCATGGGTTCCAAACTTTCTCCTTGCTGGACCCTCACATCCACCTGATAGCCCAGCCCCGACCCCGTGCCTCTTTTCAGTTAGACTTTGAAACATTCCGCCTTGACCCAAATGGGAATAAACGCCTCCCTGCCTGACGCCAGCTTCTTCTTAGCATAACTGCCATATACATATTAAGTTTTTATGAGGAATCTTATTAAATAGAAAGTGACCCAAAGAAAGAGAAACAAAGATGAGATAGAGCTCACTTAAGGTGTTGAGAGTAGGACACACAGTGTATTGCCCTGGGACCCCTGCCACTGAGTTACTCTTTCCCGCCAGTCCTGTCTGAGGGGTGGGGGTGAGGCAGACAGCAGATGGATGGATGGATGGTTGGATGGACGGACGGATGGGGGTGACATCTAACAAGGCCGTATGATGTCACCAGAGGGAAAATGATGTCTTGATGGGAGAGTCTGCAGTGGTGTATTGGGGGGAAAGACTCCCGGATGGCAACCTCAGCAAAAAGGTATACCAGCTGTCCATGGAGATGGCACCAATCACTGAGACATTGAAGGCTTGGATTGGAAGTTCTAACACGTCAGAAACATGGTCCCCGTGCCCTTGTCTGAGCCATACTGCGTGACGGTTGCTGGGAAGGTAGAGTAGCAGCTGTGCCCTTCCCATCAGGAGGGGCGCAGAAGGTCAGCAGCCACCCCTCGTGCCCACCGCCAGCCCCGGGGAACTCACATAGATCCTCATGTTGGTGTAGCGTTGGCGCAGGTTGTTCAGGACGCTGGCCTCATTCAAGAAAGTCATGTCTGCCATGTCACTGGCTTGGTAGAATTTGGGTGGGTTCATCTGCTGGACATCATCCTTCTTCACAGTGAGAGTCTGAGTGGGGGAGTGTCAAGACACAACAGGAATTAGGGAGCAGTACAGTCAGCAGCCATGTCAGCCTCTGGCACAAGGTACCACAGGCTCTCTGGTATCTTGGAACGAGCTGGAGTCAGGTGACCAGTGGGCCCAACTCCTGGTCCAGCCACGTCCCACTGTGAGGCTTGGGCTGATGAGAGACCTCCAAGGCCACCCGAGTCCAGATTGCCCTTCCTCTGAAAGAGGGATCACAGGAGCGTCCTTGGCTGGTTGCGGGGAGAACTGTATTAACTTAAGCGGGATCCTGTAAAATACCTTATGAGCTATTAAGTTCCATCCCTACCTTCAGAGCACCTCCTAACCCTGCTTCTCTTCCTGCCACGTCCGTGCTGATAGCCCCAGGGACACTTTGCAGAGATGTGACTCTTGGCTCTCTGTCTTGAGAATTGGCAGTGGTTTCTAAACAGCGTGAACTTCTTCATTGAAAAAAAAAGGAGGGGGCGCCCGGCTGGCTCATTTGGTTGAGAGTCTGACCCTTTTTTTTTTTTTTAAGATTTTATTTATTTATTTGAGAGAGGAGAACATGAGTGGGAAAAGGGGCAGAGGGAGAAGGAGAAGCAGGCTCCCCAGTTGGTGCCAAGCCCGACATGGGGCGTGATCCCAAGACCCTGAGATCATGACCTGAGCCAAAGTCACACGTTTAACCAACTGAACCACCCAGGTGCCCCTGAGCTTCCGACTCTTGATTTCAGCTCGGGTCATGATCTTGGGCTTGTGGGATCAAGTCTCTCCTTGGGTTCCATGCTCAGTATGGAGTCTACTTGTCTATCTCCCTCTGTTCCTCCCTCTGCTCTTTCTCTCTCTATCTCTAAAATAAATAAGGGGTTGCCTGAGTAGTTCTGTCAGTATAATAATAACACTATATGTATAATATTATAATATATAACAATAATAATAAAATAAAGTAAATAAAATCTTTAAAAAAAAAAGACATTTCCCTGCTCCCCCCCAAGCCACCTTAAAGAATAAAATTGAGGGGCACCTGGGTGGCTCAGTGGGTTAAGCCTCTGCCTTCAGCTCAGGTCATGATCTCAGGGTCCTGGGATCGAGCCCCGCATTGGGCTCTCTGCTCAGCAGGGAGCCTGCTTCCCCACCCCCCTGCCTGCCTCTCTGCCTACTTGTGATCTCTGTCTGTCAAAAAAATAAAATCTTAAAAAAAAAAAAAGATTTAAAAAATAAATACATTTTTAAAAAAGAATAAAATTGAAAACAAGTGAGCAAGCAAACAAGACCAAAATAATAATAATAATAGTAATACACTGAATCCTGAGCAGTAAATGTGTCAGGGTGAAAGTAGTAGTACAGGGTTAGGATCGTGGAGCGCCTGTGCACGGCAGGCAAACCCCATCCTCCCTCTGCGCCCCAATTTCTTCATCTGTAAATGAAAACTAGCACCAGCTCTTAAGTTTCAGCATCTGGGACCAAAGCTCAAGCCATATGATCCAGAAAACAAACATCTTTGACAAGCTGCCTACAGCCTGAGATGTGAAGCTTGAACACACCCTGGGATTTCTGGGACTTTTAATAATTTATGAGTCCACTAGGCAGATAACTTGAAACCTTGACAGTTCTGGAAAATCTACCCACTAATGGTCACCACACCCATGGTAAATCAAGCTGGGTTTTATTCCGAGTCCATTTCTGGGAGTTCCCAGATCTCTGGGCCTCGCCTTCATGCAAACACTTCTCTCTCTCCCTCCCTCTCTTCTCTCTCTCTCTCTCTGTGTCAGCAGAGGCAGAGGACAGGGGCCTTTACCTTTCTCTTAGAGGTCAGGTGGAGTCAGTCTTTGTCCCAAACCTGCGGTGCTCACAGAAGTATGCGCTGTCCTTAACGTGTATCCCAACCGGGACCCCTGAGGATCCAAGCTCTCGTACATTACTCCTCACAACACCGCAGTGCTCTGCCCTTCTGAAAAGTAGGTTCTCCAGAGAAGTCAGCTTGACTTTCATGTTCCAGTCCCCTAGAACCTAGGGATAACCTGATCTCCCTGCTGCTGCTCCCCTCGAAGTGAAGCAAAGCACAGATCTCAGCTCAGCTGCTGCATGTTCTGATCAGAGGTCTCTGGCCTCTTGCCTTCCTGACATTGACCGAGGACCAGCTCACACTCCTGCTGCTCGGCCCACCACGGAGAAATGGTCTTGTGACTTGGGGGCATGTGGGTGTTTGAGCCCAATACAGCTAGGTTTGAATCTGAGCTCGGCGTTTGCTGTCTTTATGACCATGGGCAAGTTACATAGAGCCTCTTTCATCCTTTACAAAATAGTAACACCTAAAATCCCACTACATAAGATTATTGAAAGGATTAAACAAAACATCCAGTGCCTCACCAGGAGTCTGCCACAGGGTAGCGGTTTAACGAACCCAAATTGCTATCCACTCTCTCAAGTCACCCCCACAGTCAGAAAATAGTGGAGACCAGTAGAGAGAGAGGTGTGCTGGTAAACCAGCTATATGGGTCGGGAGGTGGGGGGAAATCCCCGATTTATACCATTTGTCAAGACATCAAGCTGCCAAAAGTTTAATACTTGGCTGCAAAGTCCCTGGTTGTTTAGTGTTGGGTGTTGGGTCCTCACAAGCCAGGACAAGCCAGCTCCAGCACTGCCGCCATGCAGCAAGGGACTCTGAGCCTCCATCTGTGGGCACGCAGGTGGAGAGCACCCTGAGTCAGCCAGGGTGTTCTGGGCCCTGCCTCACGTTCCTCATGCCGCTGTGAGCACACAGTGCAACTGCTGATGTCTGCGATGCTTATTGCCGTGCCCCATGAAAGTGACTCTCCACAATCTCATGCACACGCATGCTATTTCAGAGCATACGATGAGCTTGCGTGTGCCCTACCATGTTGGAGTCTCTACTGGGAGAGAGTCAAAGCTCAGGGAGGGCAGGTATCTTGCCCAGGGCCATAGTTCAAGTGTAGTCAGGTCAGCACACAGGACTCAGAGGCATCTGCCCTCTTCCCATCCTGCCTCTTGAGCATGGACGGCAGAGCCTGGGTGTCTGCCACTCCCTAAGCTCAGTGTCTTCCTGGAGATTATTCCCCACTCACCTGGTTGTTGACTGTCTTCACAGTGACCTGGTCGCCCTGTTCAGACTGGATCTCCCCAGCAACGAAGCCCTCTTTCTCGTCTTTGACCCAGCAGGACTTCTTGATGTCATAGGGCTTGTTCATGGCTTCGATCCTCTCCTTTTCTGGAGGTGCCAGGAAGGGCATCGGGTCCACATCGTCCCCACATTCACCTTTGTATCCACCAGGCATTGCGGCTTGGCTGATGGAGGAGCAGGAGGGAACCAAGGGAGGGAACCAGGGCTTCCCTGGGTGCTGTAGGGAAGAACAAGGACAGTTTGCCAAGACTGATGGGTAGGCTGCAACAAATGCCCCAAGAGAGATGGGGTTGCTTCTCTCAGGTCACTTTGGAGGTCTTGTGGCATTAGGTCTTAATAATCAAGAATTAGAAATTAGTGGGGCACCTGGGTGGCTCAGTGGATTAAAGCCTCTGCCTTCGGCTCAGGTCATGGTCCCAGGGTCCTGGGATCAAGCCCCGCATCGGGCTCCCTGCTCAGAGGGGAGCCTGCCTCCTCCTTTCTCTCTCTCTGCCTGCCTCTCTGCCTACTTGTAATCTGTCTGTCAAACAAATAAATAAATTTTAAAAAAAAAGAATTAGAAATTAGTTAATAGCATCTCAGGGTTGTTATATCCCCCCACCAACTGCAAAATACTTTTGTCACCCGTCCTCTCGTATGCCTCTCACACTAAGGCTGTGAGGTAGGGATCAGGAAACTCATTTTATGGAGGAGAAGACAAGAGCCTGTGGAGGCTAAAGCAAGGATTTTAACCATGAAATTGGTACAAGAAAACAACTACTACTTGGTTTTTGCTTTCCCTTAAGGTATGAACAGAGGCCACAAGGCATAGTAGGACCCCAGTAACACAGTTCCTGTTGGGTTTGTCCCCAGCAGAAAGCACAGCTAATCTTTCATTTTAGCCTGGTTGTAGACATCTTAAGATATTATTTACCCTCATCTCAACTTTGAAATCATGGTCTTATTAGATCCTGAGTTAGCTGTTATTTAAATCTACTTACAAAGAAGTATACTTTTAATTACTATATCAGAGGGTAACTTGTAAATATTTTGATAACTGTATTTTAATACAATTGGTTTCCTTTGTAACCCCATGTATTTTTTTTTTTTTAATGTATTTAAAAACAGTAATCTGAGCTGAGGTCTATAGGCTTTGCAGGATGCTAAACAAGTGGTTGGTCGAGAATAATTGCCTGGATTCAGGGATTACCTCTCTTAAGATGAGGCCAGCCTGGGGGCAAGCCTGGGTCTCTAGGTCTCCAAACCCAGAGAATTTCACCAAACCGCCGGGAAGAAGAACTGGGGATTCATGGTAGCAAAGAGAGAAGTCCAGGGGGGATCCCAATCTGTCTTGGGGGTAAAGAACCTTCTCAGAAGTTCGGGGAGAGTGTGGTTCTGAGGCCCTTTGTCAGCAGCGCTGTTCTAGAGGCCGAGGACAGCCTCTAGCTCTAAATAAGCCACCTGGGGATGGAGGGTCTCAGGACTGTGCCTCCCAGGATCCCCGCTGCCCTGAGCTATCCTCAGGAGGATTCCAGCTTTTTCTGTCAAGGGCTCTGGTGTTTCCAGAAGAAGCTGACCCAGGACAGCCAAGAGGTGGCGGCAAAGCCAGACACTTGCTCCTGGTCTCCTCTCTCTGTGGGGTCCCTCTCTTTTCGGGACCCCCAACCCCAAAGCTGGTCTGTTTCACAGAAAATGAGAAGGAGAGGAAGGGGGTAGGCGCCCTGTGCCACCTGGTGATGCCTGTGTTCCCACTGGACAAAATGAACGTTTTAAATTCAGGTAGTAAGTTTCATAGGATTACCAAGGAAACAAATGGTATTAAAATATAATTAACAAAAATGGGGCACCTGGGTGGCTCAGTGGGTTAAAGCCTCTGCCTTCGGCTCCGGTCATGATCCCAGGGTCCTGGGATGGATCCCCGCATCGAGCCCCACATTGGGCTCTCTGCTCAGCGGGGAGCCTGCTTCCTCCTCTCTCTCTCTGCCTGCTTCTCTGCCTACTTGTGATCTCTGTCAAATAAATAAATAAAATCTTTAAAAAAATAAATAAAATAAAATATAATTAACAAAATTAAGTAAACCTGCTTGATACAGTAATACGTATCCTCCTTCACTAACGCATCAAATGACATGATCTGGCCGTGGGTCTCACAACCCAACAGCGTACTGAAGCAATGATGGGAACCGACAATCTTTCGAGCTCTCTGCAACGTTGTCCCGTGCTATGAAAACAAAGTCACAGGTGCTGGGGACTGTGATTTGTTGCCTGTGTTACAAAGGGGAAGGAATGAATGATACATTTCTGTTAAAGGATGGAATTGTTTCCCCGCTGAAGACCCCGGAGCCTGGGGCGAGAACCCTGCCTGACTCGTCCTGAGTCCTGTCCCGGGGGAGCACTGAGCTGGGAGTCCTCAGTGTCCTGAGAGCTTCTAGCAGTCCATCCGCACCCAGGAGACTTGGCCCTCCCTCGGCTCTGCCACAAGTCACCTTGGGCAGTGTGTGGAGGCCGCATTCGGTCTCCTCCCCCTCCCCCTTTCTGGAAGAGAAGATTGCTCAGCATAAAAGTCCTTTTGTCATTTGTTGTCCCCAATGGCTCAGTTGCATTGTCTTTTTGCTGCCTCATTTTCCTGCTTCTGTTTAACACAGATGGAAGTCACCAGGGAAATGAGACCAAAATCCACATGAAAAAGAAAATGCAAGTATCAGCAAAGTCAGATCAAAATGCATTAGACTTGTCATTAAAACAAAGCAACTGCTTGTGTCTGAGGGCTAGGTGCCTTTTTAAATTGTTCTAATGTGGGAGGAAGGGCCAGCAATTCTCCTTTGTTTATTCCGATTAGGCTGCTTCTGTGTTTTGTTTTGGCTTTTTGACGATGGTTTTGCCAGGAACCATAAGCTAAGGTGTTTGCTATTGTCCTGGACTGGGGGCCTGGGACATAGAACCCCTGGGACCAGCCCCCCACCCTCCCAGCTGTACAGGCTCTGACATCAGGTTCCACCTCTCTCAGTGACCACAGTCCCTTGCTCAGTAGTGAGCCCAGCTCTTAATAATGAGCCCAGGTCCCCCTGCATATTCAAGCTACTCCTGGCCCTGCGGACAACAGCTCTCCCCAGGCATCTTTGATAACGAAGACCCACTTTTTCTTTCTTTCTTTTTAAAAATTTTTAAGTTCTTTTTTTTTTTTTGATTTTATTTACTTATTTGACAGAGATCACAAGTAGGCAGAGAGAGAGAGAGGAAGGGAAGCAGGCTCCCTGCTGAGCAGAGAGCCCGATGCGGGGCTCGATCCCAGGACCCTGGGATCATGACCCGAGCCGAAGGCAGAGGCTTTAACCCACTGAGCCACCCAGGCGCCCCAAGTTCATTTTTTTTTTAAAATAATTTCTCTACCCAACTTGGGGCTTGAACTCCCAACCCCGAGATCGAGTTACGTGCTTTTCCAACTGAGCCAGCCAGCCAGACACCTCTCAGACCCCCTTTTTAAAATCATAAACCACAGAACATAGAAAACATTCAGCTCAAGAAAACATTCAGCAAAAGCTGCAAGGGGTCTGGGGGTGGGGTGGAGGAGCAGAGATGCATTACCGTGTGGGAAGGACTGAGCCCTGGGGGAACCCAGCACCTCGCTCCCCCAACCAGGGAAGTCAGGTGGTGCAATGAAGTGCACCTGATCAGGGTTTGAACCCCAGCGGCGGCTCTTATCTCACCGTGGAATGCAGTCGGAGCCCCAGCAGCTAGCTGCCTCCCTGCCCGCAGGTCCAGACTCCTTGGAGCGCTGAATGATATGCTCCCTCTGCAGCCCGAGGCTCAAGAAATGCTTGCCTCCTGCTCAGCCTTGCTAATCTCTCGTCAGTCCACCCACTTTCCTCAGGTGGCTCCTCCAGAGCACCCACCTCCCTGTTTCCCATCTCCCCCCTCCCCCCCCCGCAGCCCTGATGCTACCCACCTGAGACCACACTGGAAGAGACTGGGTGCCGAGCAGAGGCTGGCCATTCCCTTTTATACCTGTCCAACAGGTCTGAGCCAGCAAAACCTTAAAAAAGAAAAGAACCCCTCAGGGCTCTGGTTGCTCAGCTGGCTTTACCTTCCAGAGTTAGATTGGATGCTCCCAGGTCCCTCAGGGGGGATCAGTGAATGCTGTAATTTTAGGACATTCTCCTTCCTCCCATTGCCCTTGTGGGGAAACTGATGACCTCAGCCCAGGGGTGCAAGCTGTAGGCAGAAATAGAACCGTTGGCTAATGCGTTTTCTCCTTAGAGCTAGGGCTCTGCCCACGGAGGGGGACGACTCTGAAGGAGGAAGACCCGGGTAGACTTATCCAAAGCCGTTGGCATGGATGAGCCCAGATAACCAATGGGTGGATAATTTTGTCAGTCTGGAAGGCCAATGTGAGCTTAGACTTCACTCGTTTGATCACAGCCACAGGCCCGCTCCAGCTCATTATGGCCAGCAGTGCCAGCTTTAAGTCCCAGAGCCCTGCCTCCAATTCCTGCATGGATTCCTACACATTCTGTGACCTTGCACAAGACCTTGCTTTTGCTGGGCTTGCCTTTCCCATCTGTACCCTTCAGGAGCTCAGATACGGCTTCTGGGTCTGGAAGGAGAAGCTGCCTGGGGGACTTTCTTCCAGGCTCTGCCTACATACACCCTTATCTCCAACCCCTCCCCCCCCGTTTTGTTTTTTTAAATTGAGACAAATTAACATAAAATTAACCATTGTAGGTGAGTAACTCAGTGGCATTTAGTACATTCATAAAGTTGCACAACCACTACCCCAGCCTGGTTTCAATACGTCATCTGCCCCAAAGGAAATCTTGTACCCCCACTTTTTAAAGATTTTTATTATTATTGTTGTTGTTGTTGTTTTTTCCGAGAGAGAGAGAGAGAGAGAGAGAGAGAGAGAGAGAGAGAGAGAGCGCGCTGGCAAGTGTGCCCACAAATGTGGGGGAGGGGCAGACAGAGAAGCAGACTTCCCACTAAGCGGGGAGCCCAACACAAGACTCAATCCAGGATCATGACAGACATTTAACTGAGTGAGAGGCCCAGGCGCCCAACCTGGTACCCTTTAAACAGCTTCACAGGCTGGGCAACCACCAATCTGCTTTCTATCATTACGGTTTTACCTATTCTCTGTATTTCCTATGAACGGAATCCTACGAGATCTAACCTCTGGTGCCCAGCTTCTTTCATTTTAGCATCATGTTTTCAAAGTTCATCCAAGCTCTAGCAGGTGTCAGGACTTCATTCTGTTTAGGGCTCAACAGTATTCTGTTGTAGAATCTGCAACATTTTATCCACTCACCCACCGATGGTCCTTTGGGTTGTTCCCACCTTTTGGCTACTGTGAATTGCGCTGCTGTGAACATAGGGTGGCGATTATTTGAGCTCTGGTTCTCAATTTTTTTTCTTCTAATTACCTAGGAATAGATTGCTGGATCTGTTGGTAATTCTATGTCCCTTTTTTTTTTTTTAAGATTTTATTTTGAGAGCGAGAACACCTGCGTATATGGGAGTTGAGGGCGGGGCAGAGGGAGAGAGAGACTCTCAAGCAGACTCCCTGCTGGGCCCAGAGCCAGACGTGGGGCTTGATCCCACAGCCAGACATGGGGCTTGATCCCACAGCCCTGCGAACACAACCTGAGCCGAAACCAAGAGTCGGATGCTTATCTGACTGAGTCACCCAGGCGCCCCTGTGTTCAGTTTTTTGAGGAACCACCTGTTTTCACAGCAAGTGAATCATTTTACCTTCCTGCCAATGATTCACGATTTCTCCAGATCCTCAGTACCACTTGTTACTTTCCTTTTTGTTTTGTTTTGTTGCTGTTGTTAATTATGGTCATCCTAGTGGGTGTGAAGCAGTATCTCATTGTGGTTTTTATCTATATTTCCCTAATGACTGATGGTGTTGAGCATCTTTTCATGTGCTTGTTGGTCATTTGTGTATCTTTGGAAAAATGCTGTGCAAGTCCTTTGCCCACAATTTAATTGGGTTGTTTGTCTTTCTGTTGTGGAGCCTTAAGAATTCTTTATATATTTTCGATACTGGATCCTTTTTTGTTTTTGGCAGGGAGAGAGAGTGAGAGAGCGTGTGAGCGGAGGGGCAGGGGAAGTGGGGAAGAAAGGGAGAGGCGGAGGGAAAGGTAGAGAGAGAATCTCAAGCTGACGCCACACTTGGCCCAGAGCCTGATACCGGGCTCGATCTCATGACCCTGAGATCATGACCTGAGCCAAAATCAAGAGGCAGACGCTTAACTAATTGAGCCACCCAGGCGCCCCTAGATACTAGATCTTTATCAAGTATATGATTTGTAAATATTTTCTCCCATTCTGTGGACGTTTTCAGTTTCTTGATAATGCCCTTTGATGCACAGAAGTTAATTTTAACAAAGTCTAACCTATTTTGTTGTTGTTGTTGCCTATGCTTTTGGCCTCATAGTTAAGAACCTGTTGCCAAATTCAAGGTTTTGAAGATTTGCCCCTGCATTTTCTGCTAAGAGTTGTATGGCTTTAGATTTTATACTTAGGTTGTAGCTGCCTTAATTCACTCTTTTTTTTTTTTAAAAAAAGATTTTATTTATTTAACAGAGAGAGACACAGCGAGAGAGGGAACACTAGCAGGGGGAGTGGGAGAGGGAGAAGCAGGCTTCCCGCTGAGCAGGGAGCCTGATGTGGGGCTCGATCCCGGGACCCTGGGATCATGACCCCAGCCGAAGGCAGACGCTTAACGACTGAGCCACACAGGCGCCCCTGCCTTAAGTCATTCTTAAAGGAAAAAGGAACCCACTTGAGCACAGAGCTGATTTCCTTTTTTTGTCCCTCTGGGTTTGGGCCTGGGAAGCAGCTACTTTACGGAGGTAACCAAAGAACTTTTTATTTAATGCATATTAATGTTTTGCAGACACTTCCTTTTGTCGACTGATCCCTGCAGCATTATTATTGTGTTCTGAAAACTGGGATCTGTCAATGAAGAATTGGATTAATAAGCAATTACGACACGGACCCTTTCCTATCTGCCCGAATACTTCACCCCTTGAGGACGGACCCCACTTCTTCTGTGCCGGGCCTCAGTTTCCCCAAAGGTAAAATAAGAGTTTGGCTGAGATGCCTTCAATGCTGCTGAGGTGCCATTCCCGCCGATCAGCTGCTCCCCAAATTCTGATCACCTGACAGGGTCATTGTCAATTTCTTCAGCAGCAGAACTTTTCATAGGTAGAACTTTGTGCAGAAGGAGGGAGGGGCAGAGGGAGAGAGAGAATCAACAGAGATAAATGGACCTTCTCTGGGGAGAGCAGGGGAGGTGGTCTCCCCATAACCCACTACCCTTCCGGTGGGGCCTTTAAAGACAGTTATCCTGGAGAGGCTACAGGTGCCCCACCCAGAGCCAGCATCCTTCCAGTTTATTTCCACACGATCTTCATCCTCTGGTTGATGAGTGCGGGGGACAGTGAGAAGAAAGGGGACCGCACTCATAGTGGTTCTGAGAAGGAATGTTCCCTGGCAGGAGGTTTTCAGTCCGGGCCCCAGCAGGAGAAAGCATACTCCAATGTGGTCACAGCCTGGGGTTTAAGGGAGAGCCTATTGAATAAGGTGGGGCAGGGTTTAGGGGAATGGGCAGGAGAGGCAATGGGAAAGCCACCACACCCCAGAAAAGTGGGAAAAGTGAGGTCCTCAGGGGGATGGCCCAGCTACTGCCCAACCAGACCCAGCAGGGCCTTGCTCAAATCTCCCCACCTGCTCACCCACCATCTCCCCTCATTTCCTCTGGCCACACCCAACCAGAAGCTGGAGAGCAGGGACCTGTGGAGGCAGCCCCTAGAGGTCAGCCTCCTGGGACACGGGACAAATGGAGGAAACATAAGATACCTAGCACCTGCCCCTCTGTCTCTCCTGAACTTTTCACTAGAGAGATTTTGTGGCTCAGGTTCCAGAAAGTTCCATCTCAGGAGGAGTGCTTGGTTGGGAGAAGGCCCTCAAAGTAACTGTCAGGTGAGTACTACCTCCCAAGAGTAGGTGGATACACGCGGTGGTTTCTGCTTTTAAAAATGCAGTAAGAATAGCACTGGGCTTGTAATTATCTGGCTCATGAAGATATCTGGGGAAAGTTTTGTTATACCTCTCTATAGAAAGCGAACTGACTTAGACGCCCCAGGGGAAAAAAATTCCCTGGAGTCATGGCTTGGTATTGATACAACAATAAAAACAAAGCGCTTCTGAGTCCATTAGCTCATGTGGATCTTTCCAGCTTGACCCTGGGCAGGTGGGTGGTGCAGATGAGTAATGACTTGCTTTTAGTGGATGAGAAAACAAGTTCAGAGAGGTGAAGCAATTTGCCCAAAGACACACAGTGAGTGAGCGTCTGAGACGTGGCCCTGCTTTTCTTTCTAACGCTTATCACTCTCAATAGCGCGTCATGGATCTACTAGACGGTTTCTGAGCTCTTTCCCTTGTCGAATGTAAGCGTGCTGAGGACAGGCGTCGGCCTGGCAGACAATAGAGTATGTTGATCAAAAACTGGACTCTGAAGCCAGATTTTCTGAGTTTGTCCCTTATGAGCTCTGTGACCTCTCCCCACCTCAATTTTCTTGTCTGTACAATGGGGATGGTAGCGGTACTTACCAAATAGATTTGTTCAGAGAAAGAAGGGAGCTCATGTAGAGTGCCTGGCATCTATTAGATGATCAATAAATATGTGTTGTGTGGATGAAAGCTGGAACTGTACGGTGGGAACAATACTCCAAGCACAATACTGTGTTCGGGTGGTAGTTGAGATGGGAATTTTTCTTGGCATTTACATCCAGAAACCCTTGGACTTGGATACATGGGGAGCTGGGCCCTGCCCCCTAAAGGGCTGGCTTAGGAAACAGGGCTGCTGGCCCTCAGTGCCTTCCTTTCTTCTCCCAGTTCCGTGAGCTCTGCGCTAAGTTCTTTGCTGGACCCTAGCAATGATATACAATAAACTAGACACTTTTTCTGCCGTGGAGGGCTTTGCACTGCGGCCCCTTAGCCTCTGGGGGGATAAAACTGGAGAAGGCAGAGGAGACACAGCGGATAAAGATGGAGGAGTGGCACCTGGTCAGTCCCGTTGCCAGCCTGAGACCCCCACACTCAGTGCTCCAGGACGGCCCCCCACTGCCAGGACCAGGGCCCAGAACCTCGCTACAACAGAGTTCTCAGTCAAGAGATGTTGAAGAAAATCAGACTCCTGTCCAGATCCAGAGCCAGGAAGCCAAAGTTACTTTAGCTTTCCTGCTATGTGTGCCATTCCCTGGGCTGGGAACCAGCTCCTCCTGGAAGAGCTCCCCTTTCTATGAAGCAAAGGGCTTGTTGAAAGTCCACAGGGGATGGTTTCCAGCCCGTGAGAGACCCTGCTACTGGACATTCAACAGTCACTCACTCAGGACGTTTCCTGGCACCTAGGTCCTACTGCTTACAAGAGCAGCCTGTCCATCCATGATGGTGGGGGGCGGGGTATGTGGATGGGGTGTGGCCTTCTCTCCTTGCTTGAAATGAGAAGTGTGGCCTTATCCAATCGGATACTAAGTGCTTGCTTCTAGAACATTCTTAGAACACAGAAACATCCCAAGGGGAAAGAATTCCATGGCTTTGAGTCTCGGTTCTGCCATTTCTTCCTTATGAAATGGGAAAATAATAGTAATAATAATGATAATGATTTTGGGGCACCTGGGTGGCTCAGTGGGTTAAAGCTTTAACCTCTGCCTTCAGCTCAGGTCATGATCACAGGGTCCTGGGATCGAGCCCTGCACCGGGCTCTCTGCTCAGCAGGGAGCCTGCTGCCTCCTTTCTCTCTCTGCCTGCCTCTCTGCTTACTTGTGATCTCTGTCTGTCAAATAAATAAATAAATCTTTAAAAAATAGTGATAATGATAAATGACCATTGATAGAAAAATCAGGTGGGATTATGGACTTGAAAATGCTTTTTTTTTTTTTTTAAAGATTTTATTTATTTATTTGACACAGAGAGAGAGACAGCAAGAGAGGGAACACAAGCAGGGGGAATGGGAGAGGGAGAAGCAGGCTTTCCGCCAAGCAGAGACCGGATTCAGGGCTCGATCCCAGGACCCCGGGATAATGACCTGAGCCGAAGACAGCCGCTCAATGACTGAGCCACCCAGGCGCCCCTTGGAAAATGCTTTCTTAAACTTTTCACTAACCACTGCCAACTCATAATGTCCAGCATCTTTTCACTTGTTTATTTGCCATCCACGTGTCTTCCTTGGTGAGGTGTCCATTCAGATCTTTTGCCGGCATTTTGTCATCAGGTAGTTGTGTGTATGTTTTTTACACTGAATTTTTAAAAAGACTTTTTAAGTTTATTTTTTGTCTGTGAGAGAGAGAGAATGAGTAGGGGAAGGGGCAGAGGGAGAAGCAGACTCCCCGCTGAGCTGGGAGCCAGACGAGGCACTCGATCCCAGGACCCTAGATCATGACCTGAGCCAAAGGCAGATGTTTAACTGACTGAGCCACCCAGATGCCCTTTTATACTGAATTTTAAGAATTGTTCATATATCCTGCATACAAAACCACTGTTGGATATGTATTTTGTAAATATTTTCTCTCAGTCTGTGGCTTGTCTTGAAAATGCTTTTTTTTTTTTTTTTAATCATTTTATTTATTTGACAGACAGAGATCACAAGTAGGCAAAGAGGCAGGCAGAGAGAGAGGAGGGAAGCAGGCTTCCTGCCAAGCAGAGAGCCTGATGCGGGACTCGATCCCAGGACCCTGGGATCATGACCTGAACCGAAGGCAGAGGCTTTAACCCACTGAGCCACCCAGGTGCCCCTTGAAAATGCTTTTAAGTAGGAATATGCTGCCTACTTGTTAAGGGTCTCCCCGAATGACACAGAATGGACACCCCAAGAAACTCTACCTCCATCTACTAATGCTTATCTCCTGGAAGGCTTCCATGGAGCGAGTTGGGCTTCTCTGAACAAGGTCAAGGGGTGGAGCCAGGAGTTCTGATAACTTGGTTTGGGGCTGGAGGTGGGAAGGGAGGGAAGAGAATTGGAATACATTTATCACGCTTCCGTGTTCCTCAGCCGGTTTCTGCAGGTGTCTGCAAGGTTATGTCCTTAGCAGCAGCCTGATCCCTGCCCCTAGGGGGACATCTCATTGCCACCTTTCTGTCCCAGCTCCACATGCCACACAGTTTGAGCGTGTGGGTTATTGTTAGGCTGGTAGGGCAGGGTCCTCCCAGACCCACAGCCCTGGGGCAGTTTAGGCTCCGGGACCCTCTGATCTGGAAAAGCCACGGAGACAACCCTGAGGCTTCTGACACCTACCTCCAGCCTTGGGCCCAGAGCTGCCCCTCACCAGGCACCACCCAGCCCCTTGGACGACCTCTTTGGAAATCCAAGGGTCACCCTTCCTACCTCCCTTCCCCCTTTCTCAGGCAGCTCTGAGCTGGCTTTCCGCAAAACGTTGGAAACAACTTAAATGAGTTAATAATGTGAATATAAAAATAACATGAAAGATATAAATAATACAAATATAGGTAAAGTTCAATAAAGGTACAATGAATTTTTTAAAAACCAACAATGAAAAAAAACAACAATGTAAATTCATATGCAGTGGCATTCAACAAAGCCCACTACATAGCATTGGTTGTTTGTTTGTTTGTTTGTTTTTTAAAGAAAGATTATGGAATAGTTTGAAGCCATTTTTTGCAAATGGCACCCGTGTGAGCAGATGTGCAGAGCTTGTCTGAAAGGATGCTCAGCCCGATGATCCCACCCATTAGCTCTGGGTGGGGAATTTCAGGTGATTTTTTTGTTAAACCTTCTTTAAAGATTTTATTTATTTATTTGAAAATGAGAGGGAGGGCTGGAGAGAACGCACAGGAGGGAAGGTGGGCTGGGGGAAAGGGAGAAACAGATTTCCCTGCTGAGCAGGGAGCCTGATCTAGGGCTCTACCAGGACCCGGGGATCATGACTTGAGCCGAAGGCAGCCGCTTACCTGACTGAGCTACCCAGGCGTCCCAAGTTAAACTATCTTTAACGTATCAGTATTGCCTGAAGTTTTTTCAATGACTGTTTTTAGGCCCCGGAGTTATTTTTTTTTGGCGGGGGGGGGGAGAGGAAACAAATGCCATCGATGTGTCTCAAGATGCTCCCTTCGTTTTTTTTGTGCCCCAGGGTGGTGGCTGCAGGGTCCTTCCTGGTAAGGTCCAGAAGCTACATTCTCAGCTGTTGTTTGCCATCTTGGAGGAAAGGGGATCCGTGTCCTCCCAGGAGGGCTGCAGGAAGAAGCCTTGGCAGGTGGAGGAAAGTTCACATTGTGCTCCTTGAAGACCAAACATGGACACAGAGCCTGAGGCCCAGAAATAGCCCCTAGCCCCAGAGACCCTTGGAATCCTATAGGGTCATCTCAGGGAAGGATGAGCCCCAGCAGGCCAGTGCTGGAATCTTCCTCGCAGGCTCTGAAATGAAGGAGAGGGCTTAAGACAGGCTCTTCTGAACACAGTGCTATGCAGCTGGGACAGAAAGAACGTGGGACCCGGACAAGGAGTTCTCCAAAGTCGGCTCAGCTTGAAAAGTCTCTGATTCCAAGCCAGCTGGAGATTTCCTCATTAATGGTGAATTTTATGGGATCCAAGAAACGTGGTGATCAAGGCTGCTGGAGATCAATTTCTCCAGCTCCATTTCTTTCTCTTTCATACTGTGCTTAGACTGACATCTCAATTTGATGTTTTGACACCGAAGTACAATTTTATTTTATTATTTCAAAAATATCTAAAAATCTTTCCAACGTTTCATGCTCCTGGCATCATGCCTTTTGCCAAGAAGTATTTATTCTTATTTTTCCAAAGGAGAGAATCTCTTTATTTTCTGTGAGTCTCCCAAGGTTGAATAAATCCCAGTGTCTGAAAAGCCCAGGTGGGCTCAAACCCCAACTCAGCTGGGTAATCTCCCATCCATCCATCCATCCATCCATCCATCATCCATCTCTCATCCATCATCTGCTCATTCATCTATCCATCCATCCATCCATCCATTCATCCACTATCCATCATCATCTACCATCATCTATCCACTATCTGGTCCATTCATCCATCATCCAGCCATCCATCACCCATCTGTCATCCATCATCCAGCCATCATTCTCTCATCTATCCATCCATCCATCCATCCATCCATCCAACCATCATCTACCCATCATCTATCCATCCATCCATCTGTCCCCAATCCATTTATCCACCTGTCATCCATCATTCACTCGTCTATCCATCAGCCACTCATCCATCATGCATCATCCATCCACCCATCCATCATTCTTCCATTATCCATCAATCATCCATCCATCATTCCTCCATAATCCACCAACCATCCACCCATCGTCCATCCACCCATCATCCATTCATCCAGCCATCATCCATCCATCATCCCTCCATCCATCTATCCATTCACTCATCCATCTGTCCATTCAGCAGGTGCTCCCTCTGGAGCCTGGAGTTCTGAGGAGAACATGTCCATCTGTCCATTCAGCAGGTGCTCCCTCTGGAGCCTGGAGTTCTGAGGAGAACATGTCCTCCATGGAGCCATTACAGGGAGTAAGAGCATTGTGCTAGACATACAGTGCTGTCTTTGAATACCTAACTCACTTCCTTACCTGGGTTTATAATAATATGCATCTCACCAAGCTGTTACAAGGTGAAGTGCGAATGGCAGAGAGAAAGACCTTGTGTGATTATTAGAGCCCAGGTGCTTAAGTGATGACAGGTGAGTTCTAAGTTCTTTGGTGGCAGGGACCCTGTCTGATTCACTCCTGCACCTTGCAGACTCAGCACTGCTGGTCCCTACAGAGCCTGGTCCACAGCCCAGCTCTTGGGTCACATGGTGTCAGAGGAAAGCCGCACAGGACCCTGGGCTCTGGGTATGATCTCTGCCTCTGATATTCAGAGGCTCCAGAGAGGAGAAATATCTGTAGACTGCCCCCACGCTCCTGGAAAAGAAAATGCTTAGCCTAATCAGGCAGATGAGGAGACTTGGGAGCAGTGAGGCTGGATCAGGCCCTGCTTAACAGATCAGGCCCCATTAAACAGAACGCACTTCTAGGAAATAAATACTGTACTGAGGAATTCAGGTTCTAATTTTACCAGAGAGCCCGCAGACCTGGGGAACAACCAGCCTTTGGTTTTCTTTTGTTGTCTTCCCACCCCGACTTTTCCCTTCCTTAATATCCCCTTTTCTCATCTCCTGCTTCTGGGCCAAATAGCATTTACCAAGAATCTAAAATTAGCTCCTTAAGGGTCATCATCCTGGGAAGATAAAGTCTCCCTAGGCCCCAGGGACTCTCTGACACATTTGTGTGTGCACGCATGCACGCACACGCGCTCCTACATGCAGAGGCCAAGCATGTCGGCGGCTGCATTTGTCAGGAGCCAGCAGATTCCCAGGGACTGGCCTCAATCACAGAACTTCTCCTAACCCCCCCCCCCGAGGAATTGTTACATCAGCTTTCTAATTCCAGGGTCCTTTTTTCTTAAACAACTTTTCCATCATGATTATGATGAGTAGGCGTCTATAAATAATCAGCGATAGACCAAGCTGGGGGGGGGGGATGGTGGGAGCAGTTGGCCAGGAATATGGGGAACAAGGGGGTGCATTGACTGTGGAGGATTTGAAACAAGAATGAAAACTGACTAGAAATCAGCCTGCTTTTATTACCACCCTGCCCTGGCCATTATAAACGAAGTTCAATGATAAATGCCCCTCCCTGCCCAGGAGAACATCTGCCCTGCACCCTGAACTTGGGATGTCGCTGTAAACAACGTTATTAACTACAGCAACATTTTTTTAAAAAAGTGTTCCTCTTTCAAAGAAAAAAGTCAGAAGGAAGGACATCCTGACATCTGATGCAACATGGATGGGCCTTGAAGACTTTTACGCTCAGTGGAATTCAGCCGGTCACAAAATGACAAGCATTGTATGATTCCTCTTTCATGAGCTCCTTAAAGGAGTCGAACTCACAGAGACCGGAAGTAGAAGGTTGGGTGTCCAGGGCTGGAGGAGGGGCTTGTGGAATTAGTGTCTGATGGGGACAGAGTTTCAGTTTGGGAAGTGGAAAAGGTTCTGGAGACAGATGGTGGCGACAGCTGCCCAGCAGTGTGAAGGTATTTCGTGCACTGAACTGTATACTCGAAAGTGGTTGAAACAGTCAGTGTTATGTACTGTGTATGTTACCACCATAAAAGACAGAGTGAAGGAAGGAAAGGAGGGAAGATGGGAGGAAGGGAGGGAGTCAGGCACCTTCCCAGCACAGGCCCAAGCTCTGAGGCAAAGATGGGGCCACACAGACCTGGCCTTCCCCCATCATTTAACCTCGGGCAAGTCATGTCAATGTCAACAGCCTCAGTTTCCTGCACTGTGAAATGGGATTGGTAATTCCTACTACATCAGAGGAGTCAAGGCAGGTTAAACTAGCCAGGTCAATAAACCCATCTTGGTAATTCTTTGAAAATCTAATGTTAAGAGTTTCTTGGATGGATGTTCTAGGACAATGTTGCTGGACCAGTGGGTAAAAGGCCCGCCATGATCAGCAGAACAGAGGTTGGGAGGACTGAGGAGTGGGCCTCAGCAGAGGGTGGGGCTGATGGAGGAAGGAGGGGGGAGTGGGAGGCCCATGTGGGGCTACTGGCAGGTCAGATGGTGTGGCCACTACTCATGATTGGGGCTTAAGCATAGGGGAGGATGAAGTGACTTCTATTTGAGGACTCAGGTCCCATCCAAAGTGCTTTTCCTCCCTGTCTCTGAGTCCTTTATGTAGCACCTGTGGGCCCTGCTGTGTGTGCTAATTAGGTTTATTCAAAGGACACCAGCTTGATGCTTGGCTTGGGAAGGTTACTGAGCACAACCACTGTATATCCTGGGTACATTCTGGGTGATGGAGGAGGGACATCTATAACACAGTGAGGGTAGAGGGGAGAGCCTGGCTTTGGGGTCAGTGTGTCCACTTATGCATTCAAGAAATATAATGAGCAATGACTCTTCCTGGCATTGGGGATAAAGCTGCAAGTAAAACAGACAACACCCCTACCGTCATAGAGCTTACCCAGTTCCGTGGGGGTTGGTGGCAGAGCAGGAGACAGAAAATAAACAAGCAAGTAAATGTTCTGCATTTTAAATGTTAACAAGTGCTTCTAGGAAGTCGGACAGGAATGCAAATGTGTGGCCGAGGCAAGGTTTGATTTTAGACATGGTGACCAGGAATGGTCTCCAAAAACTAAGACCTGAAGGAAGTGAGGGAGGCATAGGGAACAGCGGGTACAAAGGCCCTGAGGCCAGCATGGGCCTGAAGCATTTAAGGGGCAACGTGGAGGTTGGAGTGTCTAGAGTACGACCGTGGTGGGAGCGAGGCCAGAAGGAACAGCATGCGGGGCAAGGCGGTGCAGGGGGCCTCTAAGGCGGCTGCGGGGATGTTGGGGAGCATTGAAGTGTTTGAGCTGCAAAGTGGTATAACCTGAGCTCCATGTTCAAGGAATCCCTCTAGCTGTGTGTGTGTGTGTGTGTGTGTGTGTGTGTGTGTATGCGCGTGCATGCGCCCACCCACCACCAGAAAAGCCTGAAGAGGAAGGGACACAGCCAATGCAGGGATAGGGATGATGAGGGAAAGGCGACTCAGGTGCAGGGGGACTGGTGGGTTGTCTCAAATGCCTTGGGCAGAACAGGGAGCCTGGACCAGTCCCTCTCATAGCCTCGGATCCCACAAGTTCAGGCCTCTTTTACATTATCCTGAATGCCCTCCCTTCTGACAACACCACTCACCGACCTCCTCTGTCTGAAACTACAATAGCAGCTTATGTGTCTCTGTCATTGTCACTCACCACCACCACCAATGGGTCACCGAGTCCTGCCCCAGCTCTGCACCGACTGGTCTTTGCTGCATCCCCACCTTGGTGTCCTCCAGGCACCTGGATGTGAGGGTCCCACCCTGGAGCTCCGTGCTTTACTCGCTTAGAGCCCAGCTTCTCCCCATCCCTCACCCCCAGGAACCGGGGTGTCGTGGGGTCCGACCCTCCTCTCTCCACTCCCGCTGCCACCGCCACCACCCACCTTCACCCCCTGTCTGCCCCTCGTCCCCCTGGCCCCGCCCCGGGAAGAATCTGCCTCTCATCTCCACAAGGCTAACCTAGATATTCTAAAGGGACACAGGAAGAACGGTTGTGGATTTCGTGAGGAGGGATTGTGGTATTTTCTTTTCTTTTTTTTTTTTTAGATTTTGTTTATTTATTTGACAGAGATCACAAGTAGGCAGAGAGGCAGGCAGAGGGAGAGAGGAAGGGAAGCAGGCTCCCTGCTGAGCAGAGAGCCCGATGCGGGGCTCCATCCCAGGACCCTGAGATCATGACCTGAGCCGAAGGCAGAGTCTTTAACCCACTGAGCCACCCAGGCGCCCCTGTACTTGGTTTTATCATTGGTTTCAAATCCCTACAGACAGTACAAGCCCTCAGTGCCTGGGTCAGGGTGGACGGCTCCCGCTGCCCCCATTCCTATATACCGGGTCACCTTTATTCCGGCACCTAACACTGTCCTCCCTCCGGCAATCTTTTTTTTTTTTTTTAAGATTTTATTTGTTTGTTTGTTAGAGTGCCAGTGTGTGCAGAAGCAGGGGAAAGCAGCAGACAGTGAAGCAGTCTCCCTGTTGAGCAAGGAGCCCAATGCAGGATTTGATCCCAGGACCCCGATATTATGACCTGAGCCAAAGGCAGCCGCTAAACCTACTGAGCCACCCAGGCATCCCACCCTCTGGCAGTGCTGAATGGCCTCTGTTCCCAGGAGAACCATGACCACTTTTCTTGTTTCAGTGCCTTTTCCTGTGCTGTTTCTTCAGCCTGGAGCATTTCTCTCACAATTTTTCACCTACTAATTCCTGCTTTTCCCGAGGACTTGGTTCTGGCACCGCCTCCTCTCGGAAGCCCTCCCTGACCTCCCTTGCCCTGTGTCGTCCCTTTGTGGTCCTGCTCCCACTCTGCTGGGAGGGCCCATCTCTGCTTCTGATGGAAGGACAGGGACCAGGTCATCCTATCACTGTTGCAGAATCAGGGCCTGGCACACAGTCAGGACTCAATCAGTACTTGTTTTTTTTTTTTTTTAATTTTTTATTTTAAAATAATCTCTACATCTAACATGTATCTCAAACCTGCAAAGCCTGAGATCAAGAGTTGCATGCTCCACTGACCGAGCCAGCCTGGGGCCCCCAAATTTCTAGAAGGTTATGCCCTTTAACTTTTTTTTTTAAGACTAGGCTCCATGCCCAATGTAGGGCTTGAACTCACAACCCTGAGTTCAAGTGTTGGATGCCTTGAGCCACCCAGGTGCCCCAGCTGAATAATATGCGAAATTTTCTTCCAGTTTCCATTTTTCTTTCAGTTTCCCACTCTCACCATCACCCAGTCTCCCTGCCTGCCTTGGGAATAAACATTTGCCAACCGTTCCATGGCAGCATTAATCCTAATACTCCAGTTTTAGGAGGAGGCCAATCCAGCCAGATCCCAGAAGACTTAAATGCCCAGCACGCAAACCCCTTCCCTGAGCGAGGCTGCAGCTGCCGAGGCCGAAGGTCCATGGCAACCATGAGGCTCCTCTCTGTGCCTCGTCTGGACATGAGAAGCACCTGGAGATCAGGGCCTCCCCCGGACCAACTCAATCAGCCTCGGGGCTAGGGACTTGGCGTCCGGTAGCTCAGAGCTCCCTGGGTGCTTCCAATCTGCACCTAGAGTTAAGATCCATTGATTTTGGTCAGAGACCATCCCTGGAGGGAAGGGTCAAATGCTCCAAAACACCTGCTGCCTTCTGAGGGCATTTAAGGCCGGTCAGGGGGCTGGAGGCTGTGGCTCTCTTCCAGGTGAGTGGTGGGTAGGTGGGTGCCGGGGGCTCTCAGTGTGGCCGTGTCCTCCCAGATTCCTCTGTCTGGTTATTGACGGGGGGATTGGGTGAGGCTGCTTCAGTCTTGCCCCTCACCCCCACTGTGGCAAAAGTCAGTGGCCTGCTCAGAGGGACAGCTTCCAGAGGGCCTAAGCTGGGTCTCTCCTTGTTGAAATCAGCCTCAGTTTAACGAAATTGTGCTAAGTGGCGCTTGGCTTGTTTTCTGGGTGGGTGAGGAGGGTGTGGCGATGGCTGGGTGTCCGTTTACTCTGCAGAGCCCAGATGGGGGCTGGCAGGATACGGGGACCCTGACCATACAGCAGCCTATAGATCTATGTGTCTGTGCCTTTACCTGTGTTCCCTCTCCCTGAAATAACCCCTGGGACATGTTCACCCACAGGAATCATCCCTGGCTGATTCTACCGCCTCCCAGAGCATTCCCAAACCCTAAGGTAGGATCACTGGGAAGATGGCTTGCGTTCCTTTGTCCTTTCTTGCTGTGACCTCTGTGACCTCTGCTTCTCCTCTGGGCCAGTGTGAGACTTGGAGGGACACCTGATGCCTGTGTGTCTCCCTCCATCAAACTTAGGGTCTGGACATGTCTTGTCCATGTTGGTAAAGACCCATGAACGCCAAGGTGGGGTCTCTGCCACCCCATGGCACCCCAATGGCACCCCCCTCCCCAAGGCCTCCACACTCCCATGGTTGCTTCTTCTTCCCAGTACTCCTGCCCCAGCTGCTCCTGCTTGCTGACCCGTGCACACTGGGGGTGAGGTCAGTGGGTCTTCCCGGGGAATGACTCTCACTCCAACCCCATGTGTACTTTCACCTTAAATCCCACTGAGTTTGAAGAAGTGGCTGGTAGGGATGTAGATCTGAGCATTCTGACATTAAAAGATATCCATAGTTGGGGCTCCTGGCTGGCTCAGTGGGTAGAGCATGTGATTCTTGATCTCAGGGTTGTGAGTTCAAGACCCACATTGGGCATAGAGATTACTTAAATCTTGAAAAAAAAAAAAAAAGTCCACAGTATAAGCAAGTGGAGAAATGTGTGGCCAAACCAGGTCTATGAAACTCCCCTTCTATAATTAGCCCCTGAGGGTGGGTGTGAGTTTTTAAAGGCCAACTGGGAAGAGGGTAGGTTATGGGAGTTAATGCTCAATACATTTCTGAGGTATTAAACTGTCTACACCATGAGTGTGTGTTAATGTAAAATCAGAGAAATACTCCATTCTAGAAGCCAACTCTTGGATGATTTGATCTTAATTTAAAACCGTTCTCAGTTCTTGAAAGATGCTAACAGTCAAAGCTTGGCTAAGTCTAGGAAAGTATTTTAAAAATGGCCTGTAATGCTCCAAAGTGACTCAGTGCCATGAACAAAACTTTGGAGTCCCTAGTTTAGAGCCTGGAAGACCATGAGTATAGCCAGGGTCCCTTGGCGGGACCTCTGCCACCTGATGCTCCTAGGGTGGGGGTCCCCTAGTGTGCGGTGGGGGGGGGGAGTGGAGCTGGCCTGGACCTGGCTGTGTGTGTCAATAAAGCCCTTAAGTTGGTGCTGTTTGCCTAAAGAACGGTTTGGCTTTCTTTGGATCTCAGACTCCAGGAGCTGATGACGAAAGGTTCTGGCTTTGATCTTGTGCCTAACTCGAAGCCTCCAGCTTGGCTCTTTCGTGCCGCTGGTGAAGGGTGGCAGGGTAGTGGTTCTTCTGGGTGCCACAAATAGCAATGTGAGGGGAAGGAAGCACACTCTGAGCTGTGACGAGAGAAACCTGTGAAAGCCAAAAGAAGTCGTTTTGCAGACTGTCCCCAAACGAGTGGTTTGGCTACATCTGTGACTTTCAAACTCTTCTTTCAAGATGTCCCCCAGGAGAGGGTAGTTCAGGGGGAGGACCCTGTTCCCTCTGAAGATGACCTTTTTTCTGCTTGTGCCATACGGGTCTTCCCCTTGATATTTGAGGGAAGAACCCCCGGACCCACTTCCAAGTTTCCCTAATGGCCCTACGTTCTGGGCTGTGGCCAAAGGATGAATGGTTCTTGTGGAGTAGTCCTGGAGCCAGGCACTGCCTTGGGTCAGAAACCAAAGCATTTCAGCCCCTAGTACCAAACTGGCCTCATACAGAGGCACATTCAGAGGGTCCTGTGGACACCGAGACAGCAATGGAGCGGCAATGCGTTACCAGATATCCCGGAAATGGATTCCCTTGCTTGTGCTTTCCTATTTCCAATGCCTCCTCCGTGTGTTAAGTTCCACCCACGGGGGTGACTCGTTTTCCTCATCAGAACTCCTCACAGCCTGTTGGCCGCAAAGCTTGGTGATCCCAACCATGGACACAGGAGTCAAATCTAGGCTGAAGTCCTGATGCTGATGCCTGACAGCTGTGGGCACTCTGGGCTTCCTCGGGAAGTGACCTCTGAGATGGTTTCCCCATCCGTAAAATGGGACTATCTCTACCTTACTATTTTTTTTTTTAGAGATTTTATTTATTTTGGAGCACACACACATGAGAGAGTGTGTGGGAGTGGTGGGAGGGGCAGAGGGAAAGAGAATCCTAAGCAGATTCCCCATGGAGCATGGAGCCCAAAGTGGGGCTCAAATCATGACC
This sequence comes from Martes martes, assembly GCF_963455335.1. Classification (NCBI taxonomy): domain Eukaryota; kingdom Metazoa; phylum Chordata; class Mammalia; order Carnivora; family Mustelidae; genus Martes; species Martes martes. The sequence continues at coordinate 9,715,037 of NC_137906.1, forward strand.
CCAAGATCAAGACCTGAGGCGAAATCGAGTCAGATGCTTAACCGACTGAGCCACCCAGGCACCCCAACCCCACCTTACTGTTAATGTTGCTTCATTTAATCCCAGATGTCTGACATTTCTGGCATGTGATAAATGTGTTTTATCCATTGCTCCCTGAACCAAGCCCTTAATACTACTCTCCTCCAGACCAAGAACATGCCATGCGCCTTATCTCTTGGAGATGGAGGGTATAGCTCCTCACTCCAACCTAAATCTCCACTTCCAGCTGATAACTCTCTTGCCCCGGTTATTATAGCAACTAGAAAACTCTTGAGCTGGTTTGTTGTTTTTTTTATTTTTTATTTTTTAGAAAAGATTTTATTTATTTATTTGGCAGAGACACAGAGAGAGAACACAAGCAGGGAGAGTGGGAGAAGGAGAAGCAGGCTTCCTGCTGAGCAGGGAACCCAACGCAGGGCTCGATTCCAGGACCCTGAGATCATGACCTAAGCTGAAGGCAGACGCTTAACCAACTGAGCCACCCAGGCGCCCCTTACTTGTTTTCTTTAAACTATTTATTTATTTATTTATTTGAAAGAGAGTAAGAGAGAGCGTGAGAAGGGGGAGGGTCAGAGGGAGAAGCAGACTCCCCACTGAGCAGGGAGCCAGATCCGGGACTCAATCCTGGGACTCATGACCTGACTCATGACCAGAATCATGACCTGAGCCAAAGGCGGTCACTTAACCGAATGAGCCACCCAGGCTTTTAAAGGATGTCCTGGGGGAAGCTGGCTGTCTTCGTCAGTAGAGCATGAGACTCTTGATCTCAGGGTTGTGAGTTCAAGCCTGATGTTGGGCGTGGTACAGAGCCTACTTAAAATTAAAAAGAAAATTAAAATAAAAAAACGGTGTTCTGGTTTACCTTTTAGTCCTGAAAAGCAACTTTTCTTCCTCACAAAGCGGATTTTGAGGTTACTTAGAGGTAGATGAAAGTATAGGACGTGGTTACTCTCTGGCCTGAGGTGCTTATGACTCTGCTCTGAGGCTCAGCACATTGGTTCCATCCAGCTATGGGTGGCTGGTGGCACTTTGTTTAGGGACTTGTGCTCAGCCTGGTAGCTGCTGTTACCACCAATGCCTTGGACACTATCATTCTTTTGTTCTGATTCAAATTCCCTTCTTTTTCCTTGTTCCTTGTTGGTTCTTCATTCTTCTGGGCCCTAGTAGGGAGTGTCACCAAGACTGAGCTCATGTTCTGTTCTCTCACAGAGTTCATCTCTCTTCTTAAGACCTCAGTCTTGGCTCTCTACTTCTGGAAGCCTCCTACTTGTCTACACTGTCCCATCCAAATTGATGTGTCTAAATGCGTCTTTCCTCCCGAAATTATTCCCAGCTGTTCTACACTCAAGAATAGAGTCAATAGACTCTGGTTGTCTTTATCCAGTTTTCTCGTCTCTGCAATGTAGTTTGGCTCAGCCTGTGTACTTGGAAACAGATGGGTATTCCTTGCACCCTTGTAAGGAATGTCATTCCCCGCTGCCTTATAGAAAGTTAAAATGTGGCCTGATTTGAATAACCTCCTTTAATTAGGGACTGGCTCCCTTTGTGACCTATCAGCCACCACCCTCCTCCGACAAATACTTGAGTACCTACTTACTATATGTCACGCACTGTGAAAGGGCTGGGGAATCATACCTAAGATGCTCGTGACCCCGTCATCTTTGCAGGGGAGAGGGAGGAAGACGCACAAACAAGAAAATTTGGGGTGGTGGTAAAAACATTGAGAATAGAAAACCAGCCAGGAAGATACTTAAGATTCTTCGATGGGAATCCAAAGCGTTGCTGCTGCTGACGCAGGCTGGGGCCAGCTCACACAGGGTGGGCATCATAGTGAGTCTGAGTTTTCTCCTGAACTCAGCAGGCAGCCAAACTAGAGAGTTTGGAAGCAGGGGAAATTATCTTTAAGACATCACATGACCTCTGTGTGGTGAACAGTTTGGAACACAGCAATGGTAGAGATGAGGAGAAGAGGATAGTGGCCTGGCTCAGAGTGGAGGCAATCAACCAAAGAATTAGAAGGAGCAGATCATGCTTGAAACTGTCATGACCCAAGGTTGGTGGACTGGGTGTGGGAGAAAAGGGCCGTCTTCCTGACCTGGCTGGGCACCACTCTCCTGTGCGTACACTCTGTACAGAACCCGTTGGACACAGCCACATGAGAGGGTTCTGCGCTTTCCTTCCAACCTACCCGAGCCATCAAAGGCCCAGTTGAAGCTGAACGGTCTCCAAAAGGTATCCCTCACTCCTGCAGCCCAGGGCTGGTCTCCTCTGGTTCCCGTGGTGCTCGCTGCCTCTTGAGCCAGTGTGGTGATGCCTGCGGAAGCCGACTTCTCGCGCCTGCTCGCTCACCCACTGTGAAACCTTCCAGGGCTTCGAGCAAGGATGGCTGTGACATAGGCACCCACATGCTGGGCCCTGACAGTCTCCTGGCAACTGTCTTACCTGCAGGTGGATTACTGCTTCCCGTCAATATGCCGACTTTAGATGCTCCAGAAGGGAGGCTGAGAAAATTTAAGTACCGAGGCAAAGATGCGTCTGTGAGTACCCAGCCACCGCTTCAGTCTGTGGAGGAGCAGTGCAGTGAAAGTCTCATGGTTGAAATGCATCAGAGTGGGGGGGGGGGTTGGGGGCGCCTGGGTGGTGCAGTCGCTTTAGCGTCCAACTCTTGATTTTGGCTCAGGATGTGATCTCAGGGTGGTGATAGTGAGCCCCAGTGGCTCTGCACGGAGAATGGACCCTGCTTGAGAGTCTCTCCCTCTCTTTCCGCCCTTCACCTGCTCACAAGCATGTAGGCTCAAGCACGTGCACACTCCTCTTAAAAAAAAAATGGAGTGAATGATGAGGACATGGGGATGACAAAGCAAATATAACAAAATAGGGGCACCTGGGTGGCTCAGTGGGTTAAAGCCTCTGCCTTCCGCTCAGGTCATGATCTCAGGGTCCTGGGATCGAGCCCCACATTGGGCTCTCTGCTCGGCGGGGAGCCTGCTTCCTCCTCTCTCTCTCTGCCTGCCTCTCTGCCTACCTGTGATCTCTGTCAAATAAATAAATAAAATCTTAAAAATATATATATAGCAAAATAGAGATCTAAAGAAGAGATCAATTCCCCCAGGATTCTCGATGCTAATAATGTCTGAGTTTCTTCTGATCCAGGAAAAAAGGGTATATTTTGTTTAGTTTTTAACTGTAATCTCCCTCAGTCTGGCATCCAAGTTAAACCCCTGGGACTGGACTGGATCAAGGCTTGAATGACCTGTAGATGGATCCCTAATGATGGAAATGGTCAGGGTCATGTGGGGCATGTCTTCATAGACTTTGCAGACCCCAGCCCCGCCTGGATCCCCACAATTGGGAGGCCCAGACCTGCTCCTCAGGGACTAATCAACGCTGGGGAGGATGAGCTCAGACTTGGGGCGATGGGATGCTTTGCTCAGATGGCTCTGCAGCTGAGAGCGTTCTGGCCTGCCAAGACTATAGGTGGGCTTCCCCATAGTCTTGGGATTTGGGGGGACCTGGTATAGTAGGAGAAAGTGGAAGCAGTATGCCATGCTGAGACTATTTACTGTGTGATCTTAACTCTTCCAGCCTGTTGTATCTGTAAAAGTGACATCCGACACTTTGAAGTGTGTGCTAAAAGCGAAATGTAGCGAGAACCTGACTTCCCTGCTCTCTAAGGGCTCCAGTTCTTTCTTTTCCTCACTAGATCCGGCGGCAACAGCGCATGGCAGTCAGCCTGGAACTGCGCAAGGCCAAGAAAGATGAGCAGGCCTTAAAGAGAAGAAATATCACCAATTTCTCCCCTGAACCAGCTTCTGGACAGCTAACCAAAGTGGTATGTTGGGAATGTGGTGTTCAGGACAGTTGGGTGTGAAATACATCCTTAGCAAGTTTGTCTGGCTGGAAAATGTGTAATAGATTCAGCACTTGCAAGCTCTAATGGAGGGTTTTTGAGGAGAGGGGTGGAGAGATGATGACTTGAGCTGAGCTGGTGGGTTTCAGAAAGCTATAGGCTGTTAGGTTTGTGACTGATCTGAGATCTATGTTCTGAGCAGTACACAAGGTGCTGCTTCTAATGGAAATTCACTTGCTACCACTTGGTCCAAAATAGAAAATGAGGGGTTACAAATGTTCTTTCTCAGTTAGAAGAATCCAGTCGCTAAACATGAAGTCTTATCTGGGACCTGAATGCTGTCCTCTGTCTTCCATTCTCCATCCGCCCCAACCTCCCTCATTGCAAGGTCTGGGTTGACTTGCAGGCCAACACTGTTTTTGCAGATCTTTTCTGGAATGCCCTGATGGGGGAGTTTCTCTTCTTTGACTCCAGTAGCCTTGTATCTACATGCCTTTTGTGATCTGCCACCATATGTGTCCCACCTTAGCCATCCACGTGCATCATTGCACTTGACTGGGGTCAGGACTCTTACGGGACAGAGATGAGTTCAGTCCGGCAAGTGGACCCAATGATGCACTAGCGGTCATCAAACAGAATGGTTGCACACAATCTCTAAGTTGCCATATGTACTTTTTCACTCAGAGTAATGTCTTTGAGGTTTGTCCGTGTTGTAACATGCATTGGTAATTCATCCCTTTTATAGCAGATTAACACTTCATCATATGGGGGCACCTGGGGGACTCAGTTGGTTAAGCAACTGCCTTTGGCTTGGGTCATAATCCTGGACTCCCAAGATCGAGTCCCGCATTGGGCTCCCTGCTCAGCAGGGAGTCTGCGTCTCTCTCTGACCTTCCCCCTCTTGTGCTCTCTTTCTCTTTTTCTCAAATAAATAAAAAAAATCTTAAAAAAAAAATCTTCATTGTATGGATATACCACATTTTGTTTATCCATTCATTGGTCAGTGGGCTTGTGTTTCCACTTTTTGGCTATTATGAATAATGCTGCTTTGTGCTCAAGTATTTGAGTGGACGTGTTTTCAGTTCTGTTGAGTATACCTAGGAGTAGAATGGCTGTGTCCTATGACCATCCCATTTAACTCTTTGAGGAACTGCTTATGGTACGCTGAATAATGCCCCTCCCCAAATGGCTCCATTTCCCAATCCCCAGAGCCTGTAAATGTTACCTTGTGTGACAAAGGGGACTTTGTAGGTAGGACTAAGTGAAGGATCTGGAGACGGGGACATTATTCTGGATTAGCTGGATGGGCCCAGTGTAATCACATCAGTCCTTATAATAAGGATGAAGGACAAGTTAGAGCAGAAGGTGAGAGGACCACAGAAGCAGAGATTAGCATGTTGTGCTTTGAAGATGGAAGGAGAGGGTCACAAGTCAAGGAACGGAGGTGGCCCCACCAGAAGCTGAACAAAGGAAGGAGACCGATTCTTCCCTTAGAGCCTCCAGAAGGAGCCAGACCTGTCTTTAGTCCAGTGAAACCGATCATGAATTTCTGACCTCTAGAACTGTAAGAGAATATCCTGTTTGAAGCCACTAAATTTGTGGTGATTTTTACAGTAACAACAGGAAACAAATAGGTAGCCAGACTATTTTCCAAAGTAGCTGTACCTTTGTACATTCTGACCTTCTTGGCAACGCTTGTTGTTGTCTGCTTTCGGATTATAGCCATCTAGTGGGTTCAAAGGGCTATATGGTTACAATTTTGATATGTTTTCCTAATGACTGATGATAATTTTTTGATGTGCTTATTGGCTATTTGTAGATCTCTTTGGAGAAATGTCCATTCAAATGCTTTGCTGATTTTTAAACTTGACTAATTTGTCCTATCGTTGAGTTGTAAGAGTTCTTTATACTGTCTACTCTGGAGACTAGACCCTTACCAGATATGATTTGCAAATATTTCCTCTTATTCTGTGGATTGTCTTTTTATTTTCTTGGTAGAATCCTTGGAGTATGGAAGCTTTAAATTTTGTAACTGCTCAATTTGTCTACTTTTGTCTTCGGTCGCGTGTGATTTAGATATCCTATTTAAGACTCCTTTGAGTGCTCCAGGGTCACAAAGATTTATGTCTAAGTTTCCTTCTCAGAGTTTAACAGTTTTAGCTCTTATGTTTAGACCTTTTTATCCATTTTGAGTACATTTTTGTAAATGGTGTGAGTAGGGGTCCAACTTCATTGTCTTACATGTGGATACCTTGTTGTCCCAGCATCATAAGGCCGTCCTCTCTCCCACTGAATGGTCTTAAAACCCTTGTCTAACATCAATTGACCGTAAATGTGAGAGTTTATTTGTGGATTCTGGGTTCTTTTCCATTGATCAATATGTTTCTCCTGTGTCAGCACAACACAGACTTGATTGCTTTGTGGTAGGTTTTGAAATTGGGAAGTGTCTTCCAACCAAGAATAATCTTCTTTTTCAAGATTATTTTGGCTATTTGGGATCTCTTGCATTTCCATATGAATTGTAGAACCAATTTGTCAATTTCTTCTGTAAAGATAACTCAGATTTTATTGGAGATTACACCGTATCTATAGATCAGATTCTAAGAGTATTCCCATCTTGACAATGTTAAGTCTTCCAATTCATGATCATGGGTATTTTTTAATTTATTAGATCCCCTCTAATTTTTTTTTATAGTTTCAGCATGTAAGTCATGTAGTTTTGTTAAATTTGTTCCCAAGTATTTTATTCTTTTTGATGTCACTGAAAATAAAATTATTTTCTTAATTTCAACTTTAGATTGTTCATTGCTAGTATATAGAAACACAAGTGATTTTCATATGTTAATCCTGAAACCTACCCGAACCTCTATTTTTGTGTGTGTGTGTTTGGGGGGGATTCCTTAGGATCTTCCATATACAAGTTCTAGAATTTTGCCAATAGCAATAATTTTATTTCTTTTTCCAATCTGGATGACTTCTTTTCTTACCTAATTAATCTGTCTAGAACTTCCAGTATGATGTTGAATAACCAGAGTGGACATCCTTGTCTTGTTCTTGATCTGAAGGGGAAACTTTTTGTCTTTTACCATTAAGTATGGCGCTAGCTGTTTGGGGTTTTATTAGACGGCTTTAACAGGTTGAGGAAATTGCCTTTTATTTCCAGCTTGCTGAATGTTTATTTTCACGGAAGTGTGCCTGCATTTTGTCAAATGCTTACCCTGAATTTTCTGAGATGATTGTGTGCTTTCCCCCCTATATCCTATTACTATGACCTACTATACTGATGTTCATATGTTGAACAGCCCTTGCCTTCCTGGATTAAATTCTAGTTGGTCATGATGTATAATCCCATTCATATGTTGATGCACTTTTTTTCCCTAGAATGCTTCTTCCTGAGATTAGCTGTTTTTCTTGAACAATCTCTTTTTGGCTCAAAGAAAACAAATGGCTACAAGCCTTCAGTCCATTTCTAGAGTTTGGAAGGTTGATCTACTTGTGTAGGTTTTCTTGTTTTTATTGAGGAGAGAATTTTGGGAGTCCTTCCTCTGCCATTTTTGCTGGTCATCCCTAACATGTCCTTACTGCATGGGATGAAAAGGTGCTCGGGATCCAAGTGATGATAGGAATCACCCCTTCCCCAGAACGTGGGGGGTGTCCCACAGATCCATGAGATCTTTAAGACCACCAAATGTTCTTCTCTCCCCTAATGTAGACCAATGCGCAAGTTGGGACATACTGTCCAAGCCAGCCTGTTCTAATCAGATAGATAGCTGGACTAGATGACCTTCATGGTTCCTGTGGGCAGAAACTCTGACCTGAATGTGTGTCTCCTTGCAGGTCAGCCTCACCCTGCAAGAAATAATCAGTGGTGTGAATACCTCAGATCCAGACCTGTGTTTCCAGGCCACCCAGGCAGCCAGGTACTGCCAAACAGACTTCTGTGGTTTATAGATTCCTAGCTAGAAATGAGCTCCAGTGCCTATTTGGTTTCGTGGCACTGGCAAAATGCCCACATGATATAAGAGGCGAGTCCATTCAAAAGCAAGACTAAATCATTTCTCTACACTGTCCTTGAGAACAACTTAAGATATGCAAGTGTTGTCAGAGATGAATTGCTTAATTTAAATTGGCCTCTATAGGAATCTCCGCTCATAGATAATACCTAAAGGGAAAAATGTTGCTTTGTCACTGCAAAGTGCTATAGGTTGGACTTCAGAATATTAAGGAGCTCTGGCCCAGATGTTAGTCTCATTTGATAGCTAGGAATGCCAGGAATGTTTATAAAGGAGATTCTTAATATCAGCCTCACATGACTTGTCATATATATGTGTGTGTGTGTATATATATATACATATGCATATGTGTGTGTGTGTGTGTATATATATATATATATATATATTCTGCCCCCCTCTTTTTGTTGCAAAGGAAAATGCTGTCCCAAGAAAAGAACCCTCCTCTAAAATTGATTGTTGAAGCAGGGCTCATTCCCAGGCTGGTGGAGTTCCTGAAGTCGTCGCCTCACCCCTGCTTGCAGTTTGAGGCAGCCTGGGCTCTGACCAACATCGCTTCCGGGACTTCAGAGCAGACTCAAGCTGTTGTGGAAGGTGGGGCCATCCCACCTTTGGTTGAGCTCCTGTCCTCCCCCCACATGACTGTGTGCGAACAGGCAGTGTGGGCTCTTGGTAATATCGCAGGTGAGACTCTCTCCTCAGGGTGGGGAGGAAACCAGTGGGCAGCTGTCTGGCAAGCTATGGGAGTTCTTTGGGTAGCATAAAGATTTGATATTCTCAGTATAAATATCTAGAAATGCTGGGAAGAGTACGGCAGGCTTTTCCAAAATCCGGGGTCAGGTTCAGAGTCTGACTCTGAATTAAAATGATGACTAGTGCAACCAGATAATGCAGTGTATACCGAAGCTATGGGCTGCCTGGTGACATCTGTCAATACCAGGGTCCTACAGCCTCAGGTCTTAATGGCTTTGTGAACCAAAGACAAGTCTTTGACCTGTGCAGTATATGGACAGACCCTTGCATCACCCAGGAGCCTGAAAGAATTCTACCTCCGGCGAAAGTTGCCAAGGGAACAGACCAGAAAAGTGTTTGCTCAACGTGGGGTAAAAGTCTGTCCTATAAAGACAACCCTAATATGGCCTCGTGAATTTGGGGCTTGATGCTGTATTTCCTGCGTGGTCCAGGAAAGCATAAAATGAAGAGGTGGTGCTGTAGGTTTGGAAGCTCCAGGATTCCTGGCTGAAAATAAATACAAAGCTCCTGGGGGCATATGAACTCAATTGGGCCCCTCAGGATTTTGATAAATTATGATCAGCCAAATATTAGCAGTTTCAAGTTCAGAGAATCAACAACCCACCATGACTGAGTCAGCAGAAACAAACAGTATGATTAGACCTCCAAGGACTTCAGATACTGGGATTAGCAAACATAGAATATAAAATAAGTCTGCTTGTTAAATGCTTGCAGAAAGGAAGCACCTATTACAGAGACTTTGTCCCTCGTTTTGCTTGGTTGAGTAAAGAACAGGCAAAATTGGGTGGTTTAAAGTAACCTATGCCTTGCCTTGGTGGTTGAAGAATTAAAAATGGAGACTGCTAAGGTCTCAAATCAGTTTCCTCACCTGAGAAGCAGACAGCAGGTAGCTAGCATTGACTCACCTCCCAGGCTAGATTCTGAGCTGCATTTGGAAGATTCCACCCCATGCCAAAGTCTCCTGGAAAGACGATTTGGCTTGCAATAGCCTTCTTCCCGAGATCTGTGTTGTGAAGTGCCACCAGCATTTAGAGTTTCAAGGGCACTTCCTGGGCGCATTGGTTGACTCCTTCATGTGTCCAGACTGCTGCTGTGTGGTGTCTGCTCTTCACGTCTGGCCTATCTACCCAACCGACATGATGGAGACCCAGGATCTAGTTCATGACTATGCTATGTACTTGTCTAGCCCGGGGATGTGTTTTGGCTTCTCACCCTTTATACAGGGTTTTAGAAAATTAGTCACTTAGCTCGGGATTCTTTTTGCTCCCTGTCTGAATGTCACATTCCTTAAAAAAATTTTTTTTTAAAATTTTATTTATTTGAGAGAAAGAGTGAGCGAGAGACCATGAGCAGAGTAAAGGGCAGAGGTAGACACAGACTCCCTGCTGAGCTGGGAGCCCAACACGAGGCTTGATCCAGGGACTCCATCCTGGGACTCCAGGATCATATCCTGAGCTGAAGGCAGACACTTAACTGACTGAGCCACCCAGGTGTCCCCTGAATGTCACATTTTTATCTATTTGTAGGTGATGGCCCAGAATTCAGAGACCTCGTTATCTCGAGCAATGCCATTCCATATCTGCTGGCCCTCGTTTCATCAACCATACCAGTAAGTATCTTTAAAGTAGAAATACTAACTAGGTAACAAGTTTCTGAAATTGGGGGAGTACTTTCAAGTCAATGCTACGTCATGAGGTTGCTGCCTTGCCCCTTAGGACAGCAATTAGAAGTAAGGCCTCAGATTGAATATCACATTGGGCAGAGATGGATTCTCATTTGGCCCCAAGGGCCTATAGTGCTAATTTTTCTTCAGGGGACATTGGAAAAGGTCCATTAAAGTTTCTCTAAGCTTTCAATCCTGCAAAAGTAGATGACTAAGCTCTCCATTCAAGGGGCACAGACAAGAGTTAATGGGTCACCAGTTCTGCTCCTAGGTACTGGGTCTAGGTTCGAACCTTCGAGTCCAAGTTGATTGATGTGGCAACAACAGGGAACCCCCTTGGGTGAATGTTGGTTCTAGATTTTCCCCAAACAAAAATGAAGGTAAGGTAGCTTCTAAAATCCCAGGGAATACCCATCCCTCAAGGCGGGAGATAACCTGACATGGTGGGACCAGTAAGAGGCTGGCATGACCAGGGAGTTTGCAAGGAGAGAGCAGAGCAAGATGACAAATAGGGTGGAGGACTTAGACATCCACTTGCTGGCAGAGGCAAGCAGGAAGTGAAGTGATCTGATATTTGGGAAGACCCTCTGGCTACTGGTAAAGTGAGATCAGAGGGAGCTGGGATGCCGCCATACTGGACACGGGGAATAGGAAGAAGGAAGAATGCCCTCTGGTTTCAGGTTAGGTTGTTCTCCTGGAGAAATGGGGAAGATGGAGGGAAAAAGGAATCAGCGTTAGTTAAAGATATCAAGTTGAAGCGAGTAAGAGGCACCACTGTAGCAATGTCAGGTGGATGGATAATGCAGATCCGGATGACTATGCATGCATTCACCATCCAGCTGGGCAGGATCAACTAGAGCAGGGGCCAGCTGCTTGCTTTTGTAAATAAAGTTTTATTGGAACACAGCCATTGCCATTTATTTAGACCCATGCTGTCTGTGGCTTTTGTAATGTTACAAGGGCAGAGAGGACTAGTTGCAACAGAGACCCTATGGCCCACAAAGCTGGATGTGTTTACTCTCTGGCCTCCTGCAGAAAAAGTTTGCCAACCCCTGACCTAGAGTAGAGCCTGGGACCAAGTCTCGAGGGCTCTGACAATCAGAAGTCAGAGTCTGCCCAAATGACTGAGAAGTTTGGCAAGAGAAATGCAGGTTTGGTGTCAAGAAGAGCTTTTCCAAGAGGGCTACTAAAGATGGCTGAGAGAGGCAGTAACTTTAGGACTGAAAAAACAGCTGTTGGATTTGGTGGCTTGGAAGAAGCTGATTTCATCCCTCAATGCGAAGAGTAGGGGCAGAAATCAGACTAGAAAGGGTGGAAGGACAAATGGAAGCTGCAAGGTAGACAGTGAATAGAGATGATCCTGGAGGCTGGACTCTGGAAAAATAGAAGCAGGATGATGGCTCAAGAGGTGGAGGGTCCCAGAGTGTGGGAGGGGTGGGAGGGGTGGGAGAGAAGTGATCATGGGGATATAATCTTCAAAGGCAAAAGTGGGATCCAGATGCGGGGTAGGAGGACTGACCCTCCAACAAAGATCAGGAATGTGGTTACCTCATGTCAGTAGAGTGACTGACCAATGGGCAGACCAAGTAACTTCTGCTTCATCTTTGTTTCGTCAATGAAAAATGAATTAGGTCATCAACTGAGTCAAGGCGGGGAGGAACTTTTTTGAAGGATACAAGGAAACCTCCACCTAACATTTGAGTATGAAACCTGAGCCTCATTCTCAGTCTTCCTAGCATGCATCACTATTGAGAACAGATTCTGCGTGAAGCTCAAATGCTTTGCTTCGTGCTGGTCGATAGTATTGATCAGGGATGGCAAGGACGTAAGCCACTGGCATTTTTCCTCCTTTGCACCTGATGCTGGAAGCCGTCTCCTTGTTACAGATCACGTTTCTGCGGAACATCACGTGGACCTTGTCCAACTTGTGCCGAAACAAGAACCCTTACCCTTCTGTGAAAGCCGTGAAGCAGATGTTGCCTGTCCTGTCCCACCTCCTGCAGCACCAAGATAGTGAAGTTCTTTCGGACACCTGTTGGGCCCTGTCCTACCTCACTGATGGCTCCAACGAGCGCATCGGCCAAGTGGTCAACATGGGGGTCCTGCCCAGGCTGGTCCAGCTCATGAGCAGCTCGGAGCTCAATATCTTGGTAAATGTCCCCAGTCCCCGTCTGTCTCTGTCTGGGCCTTCACAGGAGAATGTGTGAGTCATACTCCCTTGAACAAGACCTCTCTGAGCCCTGGTCTTCCACAGTTGGGTCTCATACTTTATTTAGAACAAAGCTTGTTGTGTACATTTCCCAGGTCTCTGCTACTCTCTAGCCAAAGACCTGAATCTGTTTTGATTCAAAGTCCTAGTGGATGTTAAATAACTTACTCTGTCTTAATCTGATAACTAGCAAACCTAGACAGGCACCAAATTAAAATAATCCCTCCACCCAGTAAACTATTCCTTTGTAGCCTTTCCTTCTAGGGGTCTGTGCATATGGATGTTAACAAGTTGGCTAATACTGTGTGTGTGTGTGTGTGTGCGTGTGTGTGTGTGTGCATGTGCACGCATGTGTATTAACATAAAGCTCATTGTAACATTTGAATTTCTTACTCAAGTACTAAAAAAAAATTCCCTCTTATCCTTTCCCCAGTTTGTTAGTCTACTTCAGTATAGGTAAAATGAAACAAGGAAACCAACAGCAAGTTGGTTTTGATTTCTGTGGCTAACGCTGAATATTTATGCAGCCTTAGTGATCATCTATGCCTGGATTTGCATAGTATTCCTTGGACGTCAAGGTTAGTTTGAGGATAGTATAGGGGAGAGGGAGGGTATAAGAATTCTATAAGAAGCTGCTTGTCCTGGGGGGTATAGGGCTCATTTGGAGCTGTCCTGCGGCCGAGGCTGTGATTGGCCTGTAGCACTACTTCACCTCTCGCTGAAATAGCAGATACCTAGCATAAAAGGCTAGGAAAACTCTAGAACCGTCGGCATGGGGGCAGCCACTATGGTGCACATAAACCAAAAAAAATGCACAGTCAGCCCTCAGGGGATGGGTGTCTTGAGCGCAATTGCAGACTCATCCTGGGGACCTTTGGAGTTGAGAGGGAGTTTGTGAATACATTTAAAAAAAAAAGTGCCATTGGGATCTCATTAGCTCCAATTAAATATACAACAAAAACTTGACACTGGTGCTAAAGACAAACTCGGTAGAAGTTATCACATTATAAACCCTGTAATCAATTTAGCGATTTTTTTTCCCCACCATAAGGATAGGAAAAGGGGCAGCATTATTTCTTAATAAAGGCATCCTTGACCTCTATCTCACGTGAGCTGTAACGATTGAGAGGCTAGCAAGTACCTTTAAATTATGCAAATGGCCATGGATGTGCTGAATTAACAGGGATCAAGGATTTAATCATTATTCCTGGGTTTCCAGAGCGCCATGAATCTAGCATGAGGAATACTTGGGAACGCGCAGAGCCTGGTGTGATTGTCTCCTTCTGTTCCCAGAAATTTGCAACGCTTGGTTATACTTGTAGCCTTGTTCTTCCAGACCCCTTCTCTCCGCACCATGGGGAACATCGTCACGGGAACAGATTACCAGACCCAGGTGGCCATCGACGCGGGCATGCTGAACGTGCTGCCCCAGCTCCTGACGCATCCCAAGTCCTCCATCCAGAAGGAGGCAGCTTGGGCCTTGAGCAACGTGGCTGCAGGGCCTTGCCAGCACATCCAGCGGCTGATTGCTTGCGGCATGCTGCCTCCCTTGGTGGCTCTGCTAAAAAATGTGAGTGGTGCCCTCCGTGTCCACGACAAAAGGCTATTTTCCAATCAGCCCCGTGTTGAACTCCTTCAGGAATTCAGAGACAGGCTAAGAAGCAAATCAATTGAGATCCCAACAGAGCGAGGAATCCTTAGTTTCCTAACTTGCCCTGGAAAAAGGAAGAGGCATCCTGTTTGGGATAACCCGTAAAAGATTTAGGAGACTAAATAAGCATTGTTCCATGCAAAGGTGATCCCCACAGCTCTAACAGTCAGGAAAATCTTGAGCTGGTAAATGTTGGCTTATCTTTAGTGTTAAAAGAATGTACCATCCATTCTTCTTGCCAAAAGGGGGGGTTGTTTTGTTTTAGGAGGAAAAGCCTATCAGGTTATGGTGATATGATACACTGAAGAAAGTGGCCTTTTCAGCGTAAAAAAAAATCACATCGATTAGTGGGAATAGACACTGAAAATCCAGATACAATGTGCAAATACAGTAAGGCTTCCTTCTTCCTCCTGATTCCCACTCCCCTTCCCTGGGACAGCTACTATGTGTCAGCATTTCTTTTGGTCACCTTTGAATGGATGAGCTCTTTAAATCATCTACACGTGACACCAGGCAGGAGCGGTTCAGTCTTATAGGGAGCAGGGAGGCCAGTGGAGTAGGGTGAGGAGAAGCTGCTGATGGGACGCCTGCCCTCAGGTTGGATGGTGGGTTCCCAGCCGCCCCACTCAAATCAGGGGCTCAACCCAATCCCTCAGATGCTTCCTATCCCGTGTGTGTCCATGAGTCTGTACATATTCTAATCAGAGCATCCAGTCACGTGTCAAGGAGGACTCTTATTTCCAACTGCCTTTTGAACTACAACTGGCTTGGAGCCGTATGGTGTCTTGGTTATCGATATGTTTTTGGTTTTGTGTTTTTAAGCTGAAGTCAGTTTTTCCAGAGCCATAAAATGGGAATAACTCCTTCTGCCTGAGGATAGAAGGTTCTACAATAAATGACTCCCATATGTCTGGGCAAAGTGTTTCTTATGAATGCAAGGGATACATTGAGTGATGTTTCAGTGGCCTTCCTCTGTCACCTCTGGGCTGGTTCAGTCCCTGAGATCGCTTCTGTGTACTCAGCTTTGTAGCTAGGGAGCTTCTCACCCATAGTTTTCCTGTGACAGAAAGGCCAGAAGTGTTGACTTAGGTCACTATAACCTAAAATTCCGAGCATAATGCCTATTTTCCCCATAACCCGACCTACGGAAGTGAGTCTACTTCAAACTTAGAACCTTCCTGTAAGGCCCTGTGGGAGTCTGCCTGCGTGCTTCTGGGCTTCTCGAAGATGCTGTCTTCTGCTCAGGAACTAGAGGCAGGTTGCTGAGGTGGTCCGTGTAAATTGCACAGACCGTCCTGGCTGTCCCTAGCCTACCTACAAATTGAACTAAGTTAGTGTCGCTGTATTTAAGGTCCTTAGGACCTATAAAGAATCTAAATGTTCTCTTTCGGCAGGGAGAATTTAAAGTCCAGAAAGAGGCTGTTTGGACCGTGGCTAACTTCACAACTGGAGGCACCATAGACCAGTTGATCCAGCTTGTCCACTCTGGCGTCCTGGAACCACTGGTGAATCTGCTTACCATCCAAGACACCAAAATTGTTAAAATCATCCTTGATGTTCTCTCTTTTATCCTCCAGGTGAGCTGTTCTAAGCAGGTTGGTTTTTAAATAGCAATCTCCAAATTTAAGGCATTTAATTGGGTTCTTAAAACTCACATGTGGATTCTCTTTCCACTCCCTCACCCCCTCCTCCTGGCCAAATAGCCTATGGGTAACCTAAACAGAGAATTTTCAAAGAAGGTCCCTCTTCATTTTTCAAAGGCGTGACTGTGTGCCCAGCATCATTTCAGCTGCTTAGCATACAACAGAACAACATCCTAGCTCTGATTGAGCTTATGTATCAATGGAGACGGAACCAGACACAAGAGTTGAGAGTTTAGCAGCTAAAAGGGCCGTCGCTGATGGCTCAGAGTGGGGAGAGAATGGTGATCCCTCATATGCAGTCAGCAGGAGAAACTTGTCTCAGGAAAAGCATTTATGCTAAGCCCTGAGAAGAGTGAAGTGAGAGAGTCTTGTGGATATCTGGGGAAGAGCACTCAAGGATGAGTGGGAGGGAATGGATAGAAGATGGTAGGTTAGGCTCAGAGCATCCAGATAACATAAGGTATAGGAGAACTTCCACTGACTCCGAGTGAGATGGAGAAACCAATCAAAGGTTCAAAGCAGGGGAAAGCAGTCCGTGAACCACATGGCTGGCTCTTTTAGAAGGCTAAAACATAGGATACACTCAAAAGAGCAGCAAGAAGTTAGCAGGAATAGATCTTGAAACTGACTCGAAAGACTTGAATTAGAGATCTAGAAGAGTTTTATTTCGACAGAAAGCCTATGTTCATGAACCATGTGTCAGTTCTATATTGCTGCATAATTGATTACTCCCTGGTGGTCTAGAACAAATATTTATTATCTCACCTAGTTTCTGGGGTTAGGAATCTGGGGGCAGCTCAGCTGGATGGTTCTGCCTCAGGGTCTCTTATGAGGTTCGGGGTGTCATCTGGGGCTGCAGTCTCATCTGAAGACTTGATGGAGGCTGGAGGGTCATTTTCCAGCATGGCTCCCTCACATGCCTGGAAAGTCATTGTCCCTACATGGACCTCTTCGTAGGGCCCTTTGTGTGTCTTCACATCATGGCGGCTGGCTTCCTCTGGAACAAGTGATCTAGGAAAGCAAGGTGGATGCCCCAGTGGCTTTTATGACCTAGCCTTGGAAGTCATTCCAACAACATCCAATTGGTTACACAGATCAGCCCCACTCAACATCAGAGGAAACTATACAAGGGTGTTCAGTACCAGGAGGCAGAGAGCATCTGAGGCCATCTTGAAGGCTGGCTATATTCATCTGTTTAAGGTCCTTTTATATGCAACTAAGCTGTTGGAAAAATTTCAAAGTAACACCAGGGGACTCCTTTGAAAAGCTCACTTTAAGCATCCTTTTCATGTAACCGTCTTGGAAAGAACTGACCTGAGTCACGAACGGAGCTGAAACAGCACCCAATTAGACACTAAGAATGAGCAAATCACACAGATGAAGAGGAGAGACTTGGCCCACCCGCAGACAAGGTTGGACAAAACGACATAACACGTTTGTGAAAGCACACTTGTGGGCTATAGAAATTTAACTTCATCTGTTTCATTTGAACTAAATGTTTGGGATTTTTTTCCTTGGGAGAGTCTGGGAAAACCACATCTGGTAGACCAGCAAGAGGCACTGAAATAGCAGGTTAGGAGGATGAGGTAGGAGAGAGTCTCAAATGGGCAGCAGAGTGTAGATGAAGTTCTTTGAAGTGACTTTGGGGCCATTTGCTGTAGTGTCGACATCCAGACTCCTTCTCCAGAGCTCTGACTGCCCTTGGTCATCCCACACTCTCCAGCCTTCTTTCTAAGGCTAACCTAGCACATTTGTTCTGCCTCGGTTTCTTTTTTCAGGGCCAAAAACCTCATTTTGCACCTCCGGCCAGAACTAGAGTGTGTCAGGATTTAGACACACAGTGCAAACTCTGATCAGGTACACAGTGTGGACTAAATCATGTTTAACTTGAACCACAAGAGGTTTTCTTATGAAAACCTTATGAAATAGAGAGCAGAGTCCTTCAGGAGTTGCCACCAAAGCCTTTTCTTTTTCTTTATTTCTCTTCAATTCCCCCAAATGGGCTATTGAGCTGAATTACTCCCTCTTCTCCTAATATGTGACATATATTCCTTCATGTCTTTGTCCTTGTCCCTCCTTGTTTGGGGAATGCCATGATTATCCTAAGGTTGACCCTGGCACAGCCCTGTTCATCAAGAATGCATGTTACTTTCATTGGGGCACCTGGGTGGCTCAGTGGGTTAAGCCTCTGCCTTCAGCTCAGATCATGATCCCGGGGTCCTGGGATTGAGCCCCGCGTCGGGCACTTTGCTCAACAGGGAGCCTGCTTCCCCCTCTCTCTCTGCCTACCTGTGATCCCTCTCTCTCTGTGTCAAATAAATAAATCTCTCTCTTTTTTTTTTAAGATTTTATTTATTCATTTTACAGACAGAGATCACAAGTAGGCAGAGAAGCAGACAGAGAGAGGAGGAAGCAGGCTCCCTGCTGAGCAGAGAGCCTAATGTGGGGCTCGATCCCAGGACCCTGGGATCGTGACCTGAGCTGAAGGCAGAGGCTTTAACCCACTGAGCCACCCAGGCGCCCCAATCTCTCTCTTTTTTAAAGAATGTGTGTTACTTTCCAAGCCTTTGATGCACGTCTTCTCTAACTTAAACCACCAATCATCTACTATATTCTGCTTTCTGTACTGCAACAATTACTTACCTGTCTGCCCCAAGAATATGAGTTATGAAAAGGCCTTTTTAAAATCACATCTTGATCTCTAGTTCAGTAGGCCTCGCCCAGGGCATATGTACAAATGTTTGAGGGAAGGAATAGCACTAGATGATAAATCCAATGATCCGCATTGGATTAAATCCACTCATGTTGTTTCTAGGGACTTGGTTATTTGCCATGTTACTAAGCATCCCCTCAGTCTTACCTCTCAAGGCTTTCCAGCGAGGGCAGGGCCAGACACCTGCATTTAAATAGCATTACTTGAACATCTCTTCAAACTGTATTTTAAACAATTACCATTAATTAGAAGGGAGATATCTATTAAATAGTAATAGCAATGTATTTACGGAGGGCAGCATACTTGGCAAAAATTGTATTTTGTGCAATTAATATAAACCTAAATACATATACTATAAACATCTAAAAGGGGAGGAAGATCCTGAAATAGGTTTTTTTGTTTGTTTGTTTTTAAGAGAGGAGGAGAGAAAACAGGGGGAGAGGGAGAGAGAGAGAATCATAAGTAGGCTCCATGCCCAGCATGGAGCCCAACACGGGGCTCGATCTCACAACCTGAGATCGTGACCTGGGCCCAAATCCAGAATTGGATGCTTAACTGACTGAGCCAGCCAGGCGCCCCGATCCTGCCATCTTCATGAGGGCACGGTAAAACTGTGGCTGCCATTCTGGAACAGGAGCCTTTGGTCTGACTCCACAGTGGTGAAGCTCCCCTCTGAAGGGATTCTGCCCAGAGTTTTGCTTTTCTTTATATGCCCACAGGCAGCAGAGCAGCTCTCAGAGAAGGAAAACCTGTGTCTTCTGATTGAAGAAATGGGTGGCATTGATAAAATTGAAGCTTTGCAACTTCACGAGAACCCGCAGGTTGCCCTGTCGGCTTTGAACATCATCGAGAACCATTTTTCTGAGGTAAGCGACTTCAGAGGGGAAGGGAGTGCCCACGCCTCCTGGCACGCCACCTTCGTGGGTGATGACTGGGCGGGCGCCCGTTCTGCTCTTTGAGGTGGGCGACCGGACACGGCTTCTCTTGTGACTTAGCTCTGAGTTTCTCCCCCATCCGTGTCGAATGGGCTGCCTTTGAATGGTAGCTTCCTGGCTCCTGGAAGACCATTAGGCCCATAAAAGCTTGTCCTGTTGTCTCTGGTTTAGGATTTTATCCTCCTTTTTACCCCCCTACTTGCTTCTTTTAATGGGGATGGACAGATGGACGGAGGAAGGGAGGGGATATGATGCTGAGGTGTTTTTTTTTTTTGTTTTTTTTTTTTCTTTGCTGAGAAACACAACTAAAGCAGGCCCAACTTTTGAAAAGCATTTTGCTACTTAATACATTTTGTCTCTTCCCAGACGATGGGGTTTGGGATAAACTGTACATGGGGCTTCTAACTTCTCTGCGGAAACAGGGAATGATGACCAGATAACTTTAGACACTTCTTTAAACCACTTTTTATTGTAATGTGCAACATAAAAGTTTACCATTTTAACCACTTTTGAGGGCACAGTTCAGGGTCCTTGTGTACTTTCCCATTGCTAGGTAGACCTCACCAGCATCATCTCTAGAACTTTCCCATTTTTGCAAAATGAAGCTCTGTCCCCATTAAATACTAACTGCATCCTTCCTCTCCCCACCCCCACCCCCTGTCAACCACCATTTAACTTCCGTCTCTATGAATTTGACTACTCTAAGTACCTCACATAAGTAGAACCCTATGGCATTTGTTCTTTGGTGATTAGTTCATTTTACTCAGCACAATGCCCACAAGGTTCATCCATGTTGCAGCAGGTTCCAGAATTTTCCTTTATATTTTAGATTGAGTAATATGCCATTGTGTGGATATGACATTGTTTATCCATTCATCATAGATACTCACTTGGACTGTTCTTTTGACCATCGTGAATAACGTTGCTGTGAAAATGGTTATACAAATATCTGTTCGAATTCCTGCTTTCAGTTCTTTTGGGTGTATATACAGAAATAGAATTGTTGGGTCGCAGGATAGTTCTATTTTTAATTTTTGAGGAATCACAATACCGTTACCCATAGTGAATGCACCATTTTACATTCTCACCAGCAATGCAGGAGGGTTCTTATTTTTCAACATCCTTGCCAGTACTTGTCTTTTTTTTTTCTTTTAAATCATAGCCATCCTCTTGGGTGTGAAGTGGTATCTCGTTGTGGTTTTGAGTTACATTTGTATTAGATATTTTTCATAGGAAGATGGTAAGCTCAAAGTTCTTAAGTGGCCAGGAGGCTGGGATTTTATAAAGTGGCACCCCATTAGGCATCAAACTTGAATCAGCAAAATCCAGAGCCATACGATAAATAGGACCATGTTGGTGGTGTGTTGCCTATACTGGTTTGGGGCCAAGAGAATGTTCTCTAAGCAGAGAGAACCCAGAACAACAGTCAGCACTTTTCTGGGTTAAGGCTCCTACGAACACCTTGGAATTAGGAAACCCATCTCTTAAAGGAGGTTGGATCTCTAGGACTCCTCCAATGGCTCCAGGCTAAAGACTTCTGATTTGGAAGTAACAGCTCCATATGCTGTGTCCTTACTCACCATAAGGGCACTGTTCTGTGCATCAAAACTGCACTTACAAATAAGCCAGACGAGAATACAAATACTGAGTGCTTTCACTTACATCAGAGATCTAGAAGGGTCCAACTCAGACAGACCTACTTCTGGGTGCCAGAAGCTGGGGGAGAGAAGGAAAGAGGGAGCTAGCATTTAATAGGTACAGAGCTTCTGCAGATGGATGGTGGTAATTGCCCAGCAATGTGAACATACTTAATGCCACTGAGCCAATGGTTAGAGATGGCAAGTTTCTGGTATGTATGTTTTACCACACGCACAAACTCCCATTGAAGATCCAGCCTGAGAAATATTTCTGTGCTCCTCTCCTCTGAGGGAGACTTGAGGCTGATTTGGAGAAAATTGCTAATCCACGGAAGATGTTAAGGAGTCAACTGTGCAGCAGTAATATGCTGAGAGCGTGCAGGTATAATAGTGTCTCTTCTTCCCTGAAGGGAGAAGAAAGTGGCGCAATATTACCAGCCCTGGACCAAGATCATGAATTCTTAAACGGCTTAACAAAAAAATACCAAGGCCCCCCGATTCCTAAACCAAGGAGCAAACCCTAACAGGGAACTTAAAAACCTTCTATGTCTTGGCATGGCACAGATGTAAAGCATTTTAAACTAAATGTTAATAAAATTTTCAACACATTCCCCTCCATCTATCAAAACTGCTGTTAAACTGCTTATGTCTTAAAGTCACATGGAATTCTTTTCCTAAGAATGTGTGGTTTAGTGGTTACCTTTAAGGATCTTAAAGGAAGACCCTGAAAACAGTAGAATGGTCTACAGCTAGCTAGACAAATTTCGGCTTTGTAGACTTGGTTTAACCCACCATTCTTATATTTCTTTCCCCTTTCCATTGTCATGGAATGCCTGCTAATACAGAACATTCTTCAGGGAAAGCTGTCTGGATGATAGTCAAAAGGAGAGTGAGAGGAGAATGGGAAGGATGTAGGAAAATGATCCTAGGCAGTGTTGTGATGGATGTGGGATACACTTTGAGGATTGGACTTGATCCATCTCTACACTCAAATAATACAAATTAAGTTCTTTTGTGGCGCTGAAGGATCACACCAAAATGTCATGCCCAAAGCAGGTGTTTGCTGGTCCTAGACAAGTGAGGAGGAAAGCTGGGTGGGAGTCCATCTAAAATACTGCTGGAAGAACATTCATGTTCTCACAAACCTCTCATGGAATGGTGAGAACAAATCTAGGATTTGGTGGACATGAGATCTTCTGATAGGTATCCTCATCAACTTCTGGGGTGATGATGCTCGCTGCCCAGAGCTGTGCTGGTGGGATGGGATCCTTGGTGTTTTGCTCTCCCACATGGAAATGGAGAGTCCCCGGGAGACTCCTTTTCAACTCCCTCTTTCATTCATCAGTTCAGGACATCCTAGCTTGGTACATATCCATCCAAGCAGAATCCCACTCGACAAGGACTTTGATTCTTAGACCCAGGGACTGAGCAAGAAGAAACAAATTGTTGGCAAGTGTTCATTTACTCCAGCAGCAGGACCTTATGCTCCATGGAGGAGACCTTCTCAGTGGTTACCTGACTTCTGCTTCTCCAAGTCTTCCCTTTGGTCCTGTCTGCTCCCCCATACTCTTTTTTTTCCTTTTAATTTTATTTATCCATTTATTAGAGAGCACATGCACATGAGTGGAATGGGAGGAGCAGAAGGAAAGGGACAAGCAGACTCTGCTGATTGCAGAGCCTGATGTAGGACTCAATCCCAAGAAGCCCCTGCTCTTCTATACTCTTATGACAAATTTTTTTTTGTTTAAGTAGCCAGAAATAGTTTCTGTTGCTTGCAACTAAAGAATCTTAACTGATAAACATGGATGAGAAACTAAATTGTAACTAGTTATTTAAATGGAAAACTTTGGGGCACCTGTGTGGCTCAGTGGGTTAAGCCTCTGCCTTCGGCTCAGGTCATGATCTCAGGGTCCTGGGATCGAGCCCCGCATTGGGCTCTCTGCTCAGCAGGGAGCCTGCTTCCTCCTCTCTCTCTCTCTGCCTGCCTCTCTGCCTACTTGTGATCTCTCTCTCTGTCAAATAAATAAAATCTTAAAAAATATATTTAAATGGAAAAGATCTATTAAATCCCATTCTGTCAAGATAGACATTGTATAAAGTTTGAAAACACTAATAAAATATATAACACATCGTATATAACACTATGTAGTATATATAATTGTTATTATATATCCTATACAAATTTTTTTAAAGATTTATTTATTTGTTTATTTGACAGAGATCACAAGTAGGCAGAGAAAAAAAAATAATTTCAACACAACTGTTCTGAAGATTTTTAAGTAATCTCAATGCCCAAGGTGAAGTTTGAACTCTTGACCCCAAGAGCGAGTCGCATGCCCTACAGACTGAGCCAGCCAGCTGTCCCATCAACACAACCATATTTACTTTTGTGTTTTTCCCTTCCAGTTTGAGTCCATATATACATTTTTTTCTTTTATCTGATCGAGATCCGATTCTTTTTCAACATTTTAAAATGCCACCTTTCCCCCTCCCCCATCACAAGACTGAAGTTGAGGGGAAGGCAGAAGGTGAGGTGCTTTACAAAAATACCTTGAGAAAAAAAGTTTGAAACCCCGTTGAGGTTAGTCATTGCCCAAATGGCCTGACCTTGTTGACTCAAAATATTAGCCTTTTTCTCCCCTCCCAGTCAACTATTTTTACAAAAATTGCATAACAAAGGAGCATTTGTAGTTGCAGGATACTGATACCAACTTGTCTAGCGAGGTTTTAAAAAAAGGAACTATCTGCCTATCCTACAGGGCTTAGGTGCAAAGAGTTGGTGTTAGTCACCTTCTGGCTGGCTGCCTGTGAGCTTGGACTTGGTGTTGGGATGACTGGCAGAGCGACAGAAAGAAGGGAGTAACTGGCCCAATGTCAGCTTTATGATGTAAAAGCTGAGCTGGAACAAATGACTCTTGCATTTACCTAAAGCTTGTCATGTACCACGGAAGAGAAGCAATTCTCCTGTCTACCCTACAATCCACAACTTACCTGTTGCCTATCTTCCTGAAACATGGGGTGACCATGTTTAATGACAACAGAACGTGATATTTTAGGCATAGTAGCAGAAATAGCCAGATGCAAAGTTCTGGGCTGTGGGGTCTGGTCCTGGCTCTTTTTCTAAATAGTTGAAGCCGGGGCAAGTCCTATAATATCTCTGTTCCTTAATGCTTCATCTGTCAATTCTTTACATTCCTTTGGGCTTTCAGTTTTTATCTGCAAAATAGGGAGCTTGGGTTTAGTAAATTACTAGTTGTAGAGTGTCTCCATATATTTTCTGATGTGCAAGTCATAACCTTGAAAAGGTTAAGTGTGGCAGAAATGGTTATCAGTCTCCAATGAAAGAAAGTGGAACTCACAATATTACTCAATATGTCTTGCGTCTTTTATTAAGTGGTAGAGCAGAGATTCAGGTACAAACCCTGATGTATTATCTGTTATAGAACAAATTTCCCTAAAACTTAACAGCTTAAAAAAAAAAAACCCTATTAGTTTTTTATGGTCACACATTTTTTTGTGGGTCAAGGATCTGGAGACTGCTTGGCTGCTGGTTCTGGCTCAAAGTCTCAAGTGAGTGCATTCAAACTTCTCCTAGAACCGCATGTCATCTGAAGGCTTAACTGGGGGAGGATGTGCTCCAAAATTCACTTACATGGTAGGTAGTAGGTTTCAGTTTGTCCAAGGCTGTTGGCTGGAGACTTCAGTTCTCTATCATACGGACCCTCCATAGGACAAGCTAGCTTCTCCTAGAGCAAGTGATCTAAGAGTGCGTACATGGGAGAGACTGCTCAAGATAGAAGCCACAGTCCTTTATAAGATAATCTCAGAAGCTGATATACTATCACGTCTACCATATGCTGTAAGTTACACAGACTGACCCTGGTAGAATGTGGGAGGGGCTACACAAGAGTGGGGAGACTAGGAAACAGGATCATTGGGAGCCCCCTTAGACGCTGACTACCCCACTCTGCCACTCTACCATGTGTTCACATTTTATTTATTTAAAAAGATTTTATTTATTTATTTGCCAGAGACGCAGCAAGAGAGGGAACACAAGCAGGGGGAGTGGGAGAGGGAGAAGCAAACTTCCCACCAAGCAGGGAGCCGAATGTGGGGCTAAATCCCAGGACCCTGGGATCATGACCTGAGCTGAAGGCAGATGCTTAATAACTGAGCCACCCAGGTGCCCCTGTGTTCACATTTTAAGAGACATCATTCTGATGATAGCCTAGTATCAGTGAAGTCTCTGCAAAGAAAAAGAAGAAGCAAAGAACCAAATGGAAATTAGAACTAAAAAATATAACGGAGGGGCACCTGGGTGGCTCAGTGGGTTAGGCCATTGCCTTCAGCTCAGGTCATGGTCTCAGGGTCCTGCGATTGAGCCCCCATCGGGCTTTCTGCTCAGCAGGGAGCCTGCTCCCCCCCCGCCCCCGCCCTCTGCCTGCCTCTCTGCCTACTTGTGATCTCTCTCTGTCAAATAAATAAAATCTTAAAAAAATATATAACGGAAATGAAAGTTTACTAGATGGGCTCATAGCAGAATGGAGCAGACAGGAAAGAATTAATGAACTTGAAGATAGACCAATAGAAGCAATTAAACCTCTAGATCCAACTACCAACCTACAGGAAATATAGAAGACAGAGAAAAATGTTAAATTACACCTCCGAAATGCAACTGGCAAAATTCAGACTGTAAGAAACTCTGCAAGACCATTCTATTTCCTCATTGAATAAATTCCAGTGAATAAAATCACACATGAAGGAAACTTAGAGACTTAAAAGATTATTGACCACCATAATATATGGCTTATTAGCTCTGTTCTGGTTGTAACAAATGTAAAATAAATAAAACACATGACATTTAGGAGACTACTGGAAACTTGAACATTGAATGGAGGTTTGATATTAAAGAAGTGTTAATTTTTTAGGTTGAATAATCATGTTAAGGTTATGTTTATTAAAAAGTCCTTATCTTTCAAAGGTATGTACTGAGTGATTACAGATGGAATGATGTTTGAAATTTGTTTCAAAGTACAGGATAAGGGAAGTGGAAGAGGGAGAGATATATGGGGTAGGACTGGCAATACAATAATGGCTGTAGGGGCTGGTGATGGGACATGGGGGGGTACGGGTATTATGCCATTCTTTTTTTTTTTTTTTTCCTGTGAACATAGGAATTTCCCGATAACTTAAAAAAAAATTAAAAGCCATTATGTCCTTTTACTCCACAAAGCTGATCATCTGACCCTTCCCTACCCTGATAGTAAACTGAAAGATTGTTTCCTCATTTGGGTAGAAAAAAGGTCTCTGTAATAGAATACATTGGGCAGTGTTAAAAGCAGATTCATGCTGAATGCAGGGGGATTAAGTAAATTGTTTAGGAATGGTGAGCCCCTACTTACCCCACAACCTACTGGATAAATGGAATGCTACCAGGCAGGTGTATATCTTCCACACAGGATCCTAGAAGATCTTTCTCAGGGAAATGTGACCTTACCAAGAGGAAAGACCTAAAGACACTGACATTGTGAGTTCCATAAGGAAACAACCCAACTAGATTACCCCAGGGTCTCACCACTTCTGATCAGCTTTTTAGTACCTCACTTAAATAAATAGATCAAGAATCACCAGACATTTGAGGAAGCCTTCTGACATAAAAGAGACAAAAACAAATAGAGCTGGTAGGGGATTTGAAAGAAAAGCCATGCAAAGGAATGAAAATTAAACAAAAAACAATACTAGCATACTCAAGAGATAAGGTATTTCTTCCATGAAGCAAAAATAAGATGCTATTTTTAGAAGTCCAAGATCAAAAAGGACTCTTGGAAATTAAAAATGATAGTAGGAATGAACAATTCAACAGTGGGGTTGGATGATGAAGTTGAGGAAATCTCCCATAAAGTAGAGCAAAATGACAAAGATAAAAATACAGAGAAGATGAGGTTATATAAATACTGAAGTCTAGGGGCGTCTGGGTGGCTCAGTTGTTAAGCAGCTGCCTTTGGCTCAGGTCATGATCTCAGGGTCCTGTGATGGAGACCACATCTGGCTCCCTGCTCAGCAGGAGGCCTGCTTCTCCCTCTCCCACTCCCCTTGCTTGTGTTCCCTCTCTCTCTGTGTCTCTCTCCGTCAAATAAATAAATAAAATCTTTGAAAAAAAATATTGAAGTCTAAGAGATGCAAAATCTCAATAGAGGCATTCCAGAAGTAGAGAATGAAAAAAATAAAGGATAGACAATTATTAGAGAAATAATTTAGAGTATTTTCCAAAGCAGAAGTAGACATTTCCAAATTTAAAGGTTCCAGTGAGTAGCCCAGAAAAATGGATTAAAATGAACCTTTGCCAAAACACATCATTGTAAAATTTCAAAACTCTGGTAAAAGATCCTACAAATTTCCAGAGAGTAAAGACAAGTCATGTACAAAGGTCAAGAATCAGAATGCAGTTCTTCTTACCCACCCAGTTAAATCTTGTATCACTCTTTAGGATACTCAGTGAACTAATCTATCCGTGGGAGAATCCTAATGGGAACACACAGATGTGTATATATAAAAAATCTGAACCAATTATCCAGAAAAATTAACCTAGGCCCCCACTCTTAAGTATGCATGATCAGGCACAAGAAGAAAACCACGATAAAAGAGAAAGGCCAAGATGAATGAAACAACTATTCCCAGGAAAAACAGAAATAACTCAAGAGACGCTAGGGAAATTGCTCTCTGTATTTTCAACAGATTTGAGAAGATAGGGACTGCAGGCATTAAACAAGAAGAGACAATGAAACAGGAACCAGGAACGATCTCAGATTAATTATCAGGACAAAATTCAAGGTAAGGGTTTGAAGGTAAACATAAGGGAAGATGGAACAAAGAGATATAAAAGTTGGGAGAAGAAAGAGAGAGGATCAATGCAGGAGACCCACCATCTGAATAACTGGAGCCTCAAAAAAATTAATTAATAAATAAAAAATAAAAATTTGCGAAAACACAGGGAAAGACATATCAAAGAAATTATTAAAAAATTTATCAAAACTGAAGGACTCTCTAGGTTGAAGGAATCTCTAAGTTGAAGGACTCACTTGGAATGCAAAGCTGGATAAATGAGAAAAAGCTGAATATCTACAGGGGCCCCTGGGTGGTTCAGTGGATCAAAGCCTCTGCCTTCGGCTCAGGTCATGATCCCAGGGTCCTGGGATCGAGCCCCACATTGGGCTCTCTGCTCAGCGGGGAGCCTGCTTCCCTTCCTCTCTCTCTGCCTGCCTCTCTGCCTACTTGTGATCTCTGTCTGTCAAATAAATAAATAAAATCTTAAAAAAAAAAAAAAGATGACTATCTACAGTCAATGTTGTGAAATTTCAGACCACCAAGAATAAGTAGAAAATCCAAAAAATTTCCAAGAAGAAACAATGTTATGTACAAAAGAATGAGAATGAGACTAACATCAGATTTCTCTCTGGGGACACTGAACGGTAGAATATAGTGGAACAAAGCCTTGAAAGTTCTTTTTTTTTTTTTTTTTTTTTGATTTAATGATTTTATTTATTTGAGGGCGAGAGTAAGAGTTGGGGGAGAACTCCCTACTCAAACAATGTGGGGCTTGATCCCAGGACCCTGGGATCATGACCTGAGCCAAAGGCCGATGCTTAACTGACTGAGCTACCTAGGCACTCCAAAGCCTTGAAAGTTCTGAGGGCAACTTACAACTGAGAATTCTCTAGTCATATAAGGCATAATGGTATTGTCAGATATAAACTCAGGAGGCTTACCTTTCAAGTTATTTTCTAAGGAAGCTACTTGAGAACGTATACCATCAAAAAAGGGTGAAAACAATCCTCCCCACCCCACCCCCCACCATCACTAAAAAGAAAAACACAAGATAAAAAGTGGAATCAACTCAGAAGTGCATTGAAATGCAATCCCAGAATAACAGTTGTACAGTGAAGCTGGAAAGTGGTTTGTTCCTTATTAGAACTGAGAGGCAGCTCCAGGCAGAATGTTTTCAATGAGAGGAATGAAATAGACCAGAGTAACAGAATAACCAAGAAGCCAGATCATGTTAATGACTCGAAAACCTACATCTCTTCCATCAAGAAGAAGAAAGTAAGGCAATTAGAAATAAAAGCTAAAAAATTATGTAAGAAACTCATGGCCAAACAGGAAGCAAACCAAAATGTGGTGTGATTTTAATCTTGATTCTGTAACAGTTAACTCATGGAACCAGCAGATAAAACAGGGAAGTCAACTCTGCTTGCAGAAGAGAATGTGAATGTTGTCATCCTTGACGTTGTCAGAGTTTACCTGATAAATATGGAGGTGGGAGTATAGAGGACAAGTATAAGAGAAGGTAGGGGTATTGATATCTTCATCTAACGTGGAGGAGATCTTGAGTTACAGGCTGATGGAAAATCAAACACGAGCTCAAAAAAATTTTAAAGTACAAATAGAAGAAGCAAAAATACAAAGCAAGTACCAAAATGGAGTCAGGAGGAGGGAACTCCTTATCTTCCACAATGGGGAGTCAGATAATGTCTTAAATTAAATCAAGAAATACCAGGGTAGGGGTGCCTGGGTGGCTCAGTGGACTAAAGCCTTTGCCTTTGGCTCAGAGCATGATCTCAGGGTCCTAGGATCGAGCCCCACATCGGGCTCTTTACTCAGCAGGGAGCCTGTTTTCCCCCCCTGCCTGCCTCTCTGGCTACTTGTGATCTCTCTCTGTCAAATAAATAAATAAAATCTTAAAAAAAAAAGAAATACCAGTGTATTATATATATTATCATTATATTTTATATATTTTAATATATTTTATATATTATTATATATTTAATATATTACTATATTTATATATTTTATAAATATATATATTATTATTGGTGAGAATATTATATATCTAGTAGTATATGTATAGAAAAAACATTCTGGGAGACTATTCACCATATTGCTAATCTCTGGCTAGAAGAGAAGGGAGTCCCATTTCTATTATTGCTAGTGTTTTAATAATAATTAAAAATAGAAAACCTCGGGGCGCCTGGGTGGCTCAGTGGCTTAAAGCCTCTGCCTTCAGCTCAGGTCATGATCCCAGAGTCCTGGGATCAAGCCCCACATCGGGCTCTCTTCCCCCTCTCTCTCTGCCTGCCTCTCTGCCTACTTGTGATCTCTCTCTGTCAAATAAATAAATAAAATCTTTAAAAAAAAATAGAAAACCTCAAAGACATTAGAATTGTGTAATCTTATGGTGTATTGCATGAATATGAATTTGAGTCCTGAATTCCTGAAGCATAACTCCATACGATGAAAGTCTGATAAATGACTTGGGAGTTACCAGTAATAAAAAGGCGTTTCAGTGTGTGAGTTTCTCTTCTCTAAAGTAAACACCCTTTCATTTGGTTTGGGTGAATCATAAATGGCAAAAGATTCCATGTGTCTGATTTGCTTGTCTTTGAGAAATGTGATAGTTTAGAAAACACTTAAAGTTGTTTGTTTTGTTTTGTTTTGTTTTGTTTTTTTGGTGGGGGTAGGGGAAGTGGGAGAATCATAACATTTAACAGTTATTAAAACTTATGGGAACTTTTTCATTTATAAAGTTCTGGTTACTACCTATACTTTCAGCTGAATTAATTTACGAAGGAAAGTCTTCTCTGGGAGGCGGCGCTTTAAATTCAAACACCTCTAGATTAAGAACAATTATTTAAGTGACACTTTTACAAAGGGTTTTCACAGATAACATCTTCTATACCAGTAATTATTATAAAAACAGCATGATATTGGTATTATATCTATTTTATAGAGAAAGAAATTGAAGCTCAGAAATGTAAGGAAATCACCCATGATCACATAACCAGAAAATAGGGGAGTATTTAAGCCCATTCTGCTGATGCCAGATCTACTCACAGTTGTATCCCTAATGTGGGGATCACTGGGGGATTAATTGTTCTGGGTTTACCCTGGTTCTTATATGCCTTGGGTTCTTAGATCTCTGTGCATTTTAAGGAAAGGAAACTCTGGTGATTGTTAAAAGATTTTGTGACATGTCTCTAGTCTTGAGGAAAGGTAGGGAAGGGAGTGTTTGGGTCATCAAGATATCAGAATCCAAAGGAGGCTTGGAAGTGATTTTGTTTGTTTGTTTGTTTGTTTGGGGGACACTCCACCATCACTGGTTGGGAGGTGAGGACACAGGTGCAGATGTGGGAGACTTGAAAGTGATTTTTTATGGGACTTCTCTAGACAGATTTCCAAGGAGAATACCTACCCTAATAACCAGGTATACCGTAGACACGGCCTTTCTTTTTCTTTGCCTGAGGCCATAAATCTGGCTTCCCAGCTACAGGTACTCTTCTATCAAAACTCTAGGAAAGTTCTAAGCTGAGTGACCAAGGATCAAGTTGGCAACTCTTTCTTTTGAACCTGCAGTCCAATTCTTCCCAATAAGAAGAGAACTAGCTCTTTGTAAAAAAAAAAAACCTAGTGCTACCCCAATATTGTATTTCAGGCACTGACAAGTTCATAGCTTGCCTAAGTCATGCACTGTTGGCACCAGTCCCCCAATAACCCGTTTCCCTCCTACTTAAATAGGAATTATTCTGCAAAGGTTTGCATTCAGATTGTGGAAACTACTTTAGGGGAAGGATGCATTAGGTGATGGATGGGTTCCATAAAACATCTCTAATGATTCTTAGCGCTACCCTTTTTCGAAGGAAGGCATTCTCCTAAGACCAGCCCATTATTATCAAAGTATTCCATTCAGATGCAATATAGTTTATTTGAGATAACAATATTCAAGAGTCTTAATTTTCATCAATGAGTAGAGAATCCAACCATAATCCGAATGCAATGTAGTAAGTACAGTTTTTCTCCTTTGCAACTAGTGCTTTCCTTAGAATAAAACTGTATTCCCATATGGTTCCAAAGACTTTGACTTATTAGAGAGAGGCATGGCAGTCCTGTCCTGGGCTTAGTTAAGACATCACAGACTTTGCTCGCTGAGCAAACGGCAATGTCTAAATTGATTATACCTCTAAGTGACAACTTAAAATGAAAACTCACAGCAGAAATAGATGTGGCTTGTTGAGAAAGCTGTTCAAGTCTTTGAAAAAGCAAGTTTTGGGGCTGCTTTATGAGAGAAAAAGTTACCAGCCATACATCCTGAGTATGAAATTTAAATTGGTAATGCTCCTGAATGGATCACAGCTCATTTTTGGAAACGCTTTAGAAACTTGAAGCTTAAGACGTGTGCAAATCTTTTTCCATGTGCATCCGGGTGAAGCAGCCAAACCCTTCCCCTTGTCCCCTAAAGGTGAGCCTTCAGTGTAGCTCTTCTGTCTTATTTATACATTATTTGATTATGTGGTGGTTTCCGCTACCAGACATGAGCCACAAAATTCAGGGCCATACCTTATTGACCTTTCAAAATTCTTTGCCAGACAGCTTGATTCAGTAATGGACAAAAGACTTAAATAGACATTTTTCCAAAGACCTACACATGGCCAACACGCACATGATAAGATAATAAATGTCATTAGTCATGGGGGAAATGCATTATCAAAACCATAATAAGATACCGCTTCATGGCCACTAGGATGGCTACGGTCAAAAACCAGAAGTGATGAGGAGGATGTGGAGAAATTGAAACCCTTGGGTACTGTTGGTGGGAATGTAAAATGGTGTGACCATGATGGAAACCAGTGCAGTGAGTCCTCAAAAAATAAAAATAGAATTATCATAGGATCTCGCAATTCCACTTTTGGGTATCTACCCCAAAGAATCGAAAGCAGGGTCTTGAAGAGAGATTTGTATACCCGTGTTCACAACAGTATTATTCACAATAGCTACAACATGGAAGCAACCCAGATGTCCATCAACAGCAGACGAATGGATTAGCAAAGTGTGGTCTCTCCAGGCAATGGGATATTACTCAGTCTTAAAAGGGGAGAAAATTCTAACATCTGCTACAAAGTGGATTAATCTTTTTTTTTTTTAAGATTTTATTTATTTATTTGACAGAGATAGCAAGAGAGGGAACACAGCAGTGGGAGTGGGAGAGGGAGAAGCAGGCTTCCTGCTGAGCAGGGAGCCCAACACAGGGCTCGATCCCAGGACCCCAGGATCATGACCTAAGCTGAAGGTAGACACTTAACAACTGAGCCACCCACGTGCCCCCAACATGGATTAATCTTAAGGATATTACGTTCAGTGAAACAGGACAGTTAGAAAAAGACAAAATATCATATGATTCCACTTATATGAGGTCTCTGGGATAGTCAGATTCACAGAGACAGAAAGTAGAATGGTGATTGCCAGGGACTGGGGGAAGCAGACAGTGGAGCATTGTTAAATGTGTACAGAGTTTGTTTTACATGATGAAATGAGTTCTGGAGATGGGCGATGGTGAAGCATAACATTCTGAATGTATTGAATCCCACTGACTTTACATTTAAAGGTAGTTAAGATGGCAAATTTTATATTATGCATATTTTGCCATAATAAAAAAACAGGGGGAAAAAAAACCTGACAGCTCATATCCAAACTACATAATGAATGCCTATAACTCAGTAAGGAAGACAGAGAATCCCATAGAAAAATGGAGAAAAACCCCCAAAATATTGCATGTGCACTTGGCTAAAGGGATTCTGAATAGCTGAAGTAATACCCTATTAGTAATCAGAAAAGGTGGGGCACCTGGGTGGCTCAGTGGGTTAAGCCTCTGCCTTTGGCTCAGGTCATGAACTCAGGGTCCTGGGATCGAGCCCCACATTGGGCTCCCTGCTTGGTGGGGAGCCTGCTTCCCCACCCCCTCTGCCTGCCTCTCAGCCTACTTGTGAACTCTCTCTGTCAAATAATAAGATCTCTAAAAAAATAATCAGAAAAGGCAATTTAATATAATGCTCATATTAGTCAAAATGCAGTTTAATATAGTGTTTACATTAGTCCCAAAGTGGGACCTTCAAATGTCTATGAATGGATGAATTGACGTATAGTTATACTATGCAAACAGTAAAAATAGGCGAACTATAGCCACAACACAATAATATGGATGAATCTCAGAAACATAGTGTTGAGTTAGAAAAAAATCAGTTGCAAAATAGTCCAAACTGTATGGATCCATTTACAGAAAGTTCAAAAACAGGCAAAGGAGATACTTAATTGATAAAACTATGAATAAAAGCGAAGAAATTCGAATAAGAGGAGAGTGGTTCCCCACGGAGGAGGCTGGGAAAGATTGTGATTGGGAGGATGAATGTAGGGATTTTCTGGGATCTGGAGATGTTCTGTTTCTTTACCTCCTGGTGACTACATAGGAGTTTCACTTTTCTTTACATGTGTTACATTTCAGAACAAAAATATTTCTAATACCAAAAAAAAAAAATTCCTTGCACATTGCCAGATACACTGAAGTTTCCTGATAAATGTTTGCTCATATTCTACCACATAATAAAGAGGGAAAGTGAACTTATGTTATAAATCAGTGCATACAAATGACAAAACTGGTTTCCTGGTGAGGGAAAAATGGGCATCAGCAACCTATTCTGTGGCCTAAGCCCCACCTTCCCCTCCCTCCAGGGAGATCCTAGACAGACAGAGGGTTGATGCAGTCTAGAGAGATGGACAGATGGACAGAGCATCTACTTTAAGCACGTGGACAGTGCTGTGGACAGGCACCGAAGAAAGGATGAACTTGGATTGGAAATAGCTATCCTTGAAAATCTTTATCATGTTCACTTAGCAGGATCAGAAGCTAATAATTATAGAAGCATCCCTCCCTCACACACACCAGAACCCCAAATTAACTTAATTTGTTTATATGAATGCCTTTAAATAATGAGGTACACAGCTCCCGCCCCTTTCTTGGTACTAGGGGAATCTTTGTCACATTCATCTGTACTTGTTTCTATTTTTGCACAATCAGGGTAAGATTAGAGGCTTGCCGGAGCTCCACAGAAAGATGAGTTTGATTCAAACACTGCAGAATGCAGAGAGCAATGATTTGGTGACTGGTTCAGCGCATCTGTAGGACTGGAGAATTGGGTCACCTCCTTGCCAGCACAAACCCTGGTTAATATTTGTCACAGATGGGCACTTACTACAACTCTTCTTCTTCTTCTTCTTTTTTTTTTTTTTTATAATTAGCGCGACTGTGTGTGATTCATGAATTTTCCGGTGAATTCTTTCAGCCTTTCCTCTTGTTAGGATTCCTCTGTCTTCACATTAGAGTCAGCATGTGCTTGGGGAATCAAAAACTGAACTCTCTAAATTCCTGGTATCAGTTTAATCAAATCATAGCAAATGTTAGTCTGCTGCCCTCCTTCCCCGATCGTGTTCGTGAGGCACACATTAGCCATGTGGGGGTTGTTCAGTTCTCTTCCTATTAGGGAGAAAGCCCTCCTGTGTGTAGTTTGGACAGGAAGCAGTGCCTAGTTCTCACTACAAAAGTCAAAGTGGCTTTATCTTCCCCTCTTGTTGTCCCCTGGCAGCCAGGGCTTCGGGGTCTGGTATAGACTCAGCCTACTGGGAACTCCTTTTAGTGCTTACAATCTTGAGATGTATGGATAGATGGCATCAAGTCCTAGGGGAGCAGGGGTTGCGTCCTGTTTCTCATTAAGAAAAAAATCTTCTCCTTGGCTGTTCAGGTGTTGATCATTGCCCATATTCTATCGTGAAATCTAGCAAGGGTTCTGTAACCTCTCCCCCTGACCTTGCCACCCCCGACACTCTTCTAATATATCTCATTTTTGCTTAAATTACCTATAACTGTTTTTGACATTCTGGCCAAAGTATCTTTATTTTGGATTTTGCACATCACTTCTCTCTTCCTAAAGTTGGGGTGATAGGAAAGTGCCTTTCACAGTGGCTCTCACATGCAAACCTGTATCAGACTCACCCGGAGGGTTTGTTCAACCGTGAATTGTTGGGTCTACCTTCTGAGTTTCTGATGCAGTCAGTATGGGATGCTGCCTGAGAATTTGCATTTCTAACAGTCCCCTGCTGGTGCTGATGCTCTGTGGGCCACATTTTTGAGAACCATTGACTTAGAATACGGGAGCGCTTCCTCTAGCCCTGTCCGAAAACTAGCAACAATTTTTAGCCAATACACAATGACTCAGAGTGTTACTTGGGATTTCTTTTGGTTTGTTGATTTCCTTGGTTATTGTTGCCTATATATTACAGATGAGATGCAACAAACTTAGAGAATACTTATTTTTCTAGACCAGTAGAATCATGAGATTCTGAGGGAGTAGTAGATCAGAAGCCTGGGCATCAACTTTGTTTATTTACAATAAAAATGTCATGTCTGAAAAAATGAGTTGGTTATATTCTCAGCAGTGTCTTGATTACTTTTATTAGGATAATCAATTGTTTAAAACACTGCTCATCTAAGTGTCTACTCTGTAGACAAAACTACATTTTTAAATGTATAAAAGTAGTTCAATCATTTCTCATTTCCACTATGGCCTTATCTGTTTCTGAACATTGACTGTGAGGTTCAACTATGATCTCTCTCTCTTTTTTTTTTTTAAAGATTTTATTTATTTGAAAGAGAGAGAGAGCAGGAGCAGGGTTGGGGGGAGGGGCAGAGGGAGAGGGAGAAGCAGATTCCACACTGAGCGGGAGGCTCAATGTGGGGCCCTATCCCAGACCCCAATCCCAGGGCCTGATCCCCGGACCTGGAGAACATGACCCGAGCTGAAGGCAGAGGCTTACTTGACTGAGCCACCCAGGTGCCCCACAACTAGGATCTTTAAAGGAATTATTTTTTTCTAGAATTGTCCCTAATTACTTGGCTGCATATATTTGAAGAAATAATCTAAATCTCAAATAATTCCACAGCCATAAAACACAACCACTTACCTATTAGGATGACCAGAAGGGAAGACAGTGACAATACCAAATGCTGGCAAGGATGCAGAGAAACATTGCTGGTAGAAAAGTAAAATGCTGGGGCACCTGGGTGGCTCAGTGGGCTAAGCTTCTGCCTTTGGCTCAGGTTGTGATCCCGGGTCCTGGGACGGAACCTTGCCTCGGGCTTCCTTTCCCTCTCCCTCTGCCTGCCACTCCCCCTGCTTGGTGGCGCTCTCTGTCAAACAAACGAATAAAGAAAGAAAGAAATAGAATCCTTAAAAAAAAAAAGTTAAGTAAAATGCTACAGCCACTCAGAAAAAGTCTGGCAGTTTCTTAGAACACTAATCGTGTAATTTCCATATGACACAGCAATTGTACTCTAAGGCTGTTATTCCAGAGAAATTAAACCTTACTATGTTCCCAGAAATGCCTGCACATGAATGTTCACAGCTGTTTGTTTATAATAACCAAAAACTGGAGTTATCCAGCTATCCTCCAATGGGTGAATGGTTAAAAGGTGATACAACCAAATCGTGGAATACTACTTAGTGATAAAAAGGAACAAACGATAGAAGTAGGTTACAATTTGGATCAGTCTCCTGGGGAATTATGCTGTGTGAGAAGAACCCATTCTAAAAGACTATATTGTACAGGAGTACATCGATGTAACATTTTTGAATTGGCCACATTTTAAGAATGGAGGATAGATTAGTTGCCAGGTGTTGGTGGTGGGACAAAAGGACATGAGGATGAGGAGGGTGTGCTCTTGGTGTGTTCAGTAGTTTGTGGTGGTGAATACTTAAACCCACACAGATGTTAAAAATGTATAAAACTTCATACACATACACAGAAGTCCAAGTGAGATGGGGAAAATCTGAATATCATTGGATTGTATTGATGTCAATATCCTGGTTGTGATATTGTACTATGGTTTTGTAAAATGTTATCATTTGGGAAACTGGAGACAGTGCACAATAAAACAAAAAGATCCTATCAAAGATAATAAGCTCTATCAATGATAAAAATATAGTAAGACTTGCATATTGGTAATTTTTAAAAAAGATTTTATTTATTTATTTGACAGAGAGAGACACAGCAAGAGAGGGAACACAAGCAGGGGGAGTGGGAGAGGGAGAAGCAGGCTTCTCACTGAGCAGGGAGCCCGATGCGGGGCTCGATCCCAGGACCCTGGGACCACGACCCAAGCTGAAGGCAGCTGCCCAACGACTGAGCCACCCATGTGTCCTGGTAATTTTTTTTTTTTTAAAGATTTTATTTATTTATTTGACAGACAGAGAATACAAGTAGGCAGAGAGGCAGGCAGAGAGAGAGGGGGAAGCAGGCTCCCTGCTGAACAGAGAGCCCGATGAGGGACTTGATCCCAGGACCCTGAGATCATGACCTGAGCCGAAGGCAGAGGCTTAACCCACTGAGCCACCCAGGTGCCCCACATATTGGTAATATTAGGCTCAGTATATAAAGGCTTCCGGGCATAGAAGGACAGATAAATGTGTTAGCTAATCACAATTTTGTATATCTGATTGTTTTAAAAACTTAGTGTTTGGGTGAAAAGCAAAAGAGGCTTAAATCCTGGATCTAGGAAAGATCTTAAAGGCTGGTCTGTTCTAGCCACTGGCCATAGGTACTAGCTCATGCATAGCAGTGTACTCCCAAGAGGTGTTTGGTGTAGCCACCAGGGAATCTCTGCACAATAATCCTGATTTCCCTAGGGTAATAGCACTAGTAGGTTTGGAGGAAAGACTAGCATATGCATTTTACATGTACTAATAAGAATTACCATTCACCAAGGGCCTGCTTGGTGAGAGGCACTATTATTTCCATTGTATGGATGAGCAAACTGAGGCTTAGCGACTTTAATATACTTGCTCTGCCACCAATTGGTAACATGGTGGGGCCAGAGTGTGAGTGTATGTGGGCCATAGCCACCCTCTTTTCAGGATGCATACCCACTGCCTTCCAAAGGGGTTTCTGCTGTGTTGGCTCCTGAACACACACATACGGGATATTCCCAGTGTGATTTGCTTGATCATTTCCTTCAGACTGAGAGTTCTTAATCTAGGGGCTATGGTTCTTTACAGGATCCACAAATTGGTATCAGGAGATCGTGAGTCCACTGAAATTAGATGTAAATTTGGTGCCTATTTGCACATATGAATTTTTCTGGGCAAAGGACTCAGATGATGGTTGTTTTCATCAGATTCCCTGAAGAGGTTTGGGACTTGAAAGACAGGTTGAGAAGCACTGCAGTTAGATCCAGAGAGAGATTTTTACCCTCCCCCTCCCCGAAAGTGTTTCAAATGCCCAGTAACAATGACAAAGGCAAGTGATACATCTGGGAGAAATAAAATAAG
Organism: Martes martes; assembly: GCF_963455335.1. NCBI lineage: Eukaryota > Metazoa > Chordata > Mammalia > Carnivora > Mustelidae > Martes > Martes martes. The sequence goes on from NC_137906.1 coordinate 9,754,343, forward strand.
CTGCCAAATCCTACCCAGAAAGCAGGGTCAAAATTGTTCTTTCGTAAAGTCATTGCAAAGAGGATACTTGAAGATACTCACCAAATTTCATCTCTGTCTCAGCAGAATTGTTAAACACTTCCCATCTACTTGTTCGAGATATCTTTAGAAAATAGCATTTTTGATAAATTTGATAAACGATGAAAGGATATCAAAGTACCTTAAGCTCAGGATAAGGGCTAGTCCACAGGCTTAGCACAAAATTGTGGCTGATGAATTTTATGTGGGCCAATTCCTTTTATCATCTTTATCAACTTTTTAAGAAGATTTATTTATGAGAGAGAGAGCGAGAGAGCGAGCGCATGTGTGTGCGTGCATGCATGGGGCAGCAGGTGGAAGGTGGGGAGAGTGGGGTGGTGGGTAGAGGGAGGGAGAGAGAACGAATCTCAAGCAGACTTCCGGCTGAGTACAGAACCTGTGTAGGGCTTGATTCCAGGACCATGAGATCAGGGTCTGGGACGAAATAGAGTCGGATGCTTAACCCACGGAGCCACCTGGGCACCCCTCATTTTTTTCCAACTTTTCGTTAGAGTCAGGTGTGCATAGAGAAGATCCAGCAGCTACAACGTTACTGCTCTTGAACTGAAATCTGTGGTGGAAAATACATTCATTCTCATGCCTCTGCACAAGTCCTTCCCTCTGCCTACAACGCCCTTGTCCAGCGAACTTGAACACTGCATTTAAGTCCTGGTTGGAGGGACGCCTGGGTGGCTCAGGTGGTTAGGCCGCTGCCTTCGGTTCAGGTCATGATCCCAGGGTCCTGGGATCGAGTCCCGCATCGGGTTCCTTGCTCGGCAGGGAGCCTGCTTCTCTCGCTGCCTCTGCCTGCCTCTCTGCCTGCTTGTGTATTCTCTCTCTCTCTCTCTGACAAATAAATAAAAAAAAATCTTAAAAAAAAAAATTTAAGTCCTGGTCAGAGGTCTTCTATGACTCTTCTGTGATCTTCCCATCTTTCTCCTCTCAGGCAGAATGGTCTTGTCATTTATGTTTAACCCTCAGTACACACCGCAGTCACTGTGTCCTTGTCAGTGGTCCTGTGTCTGTTTCATCTGGGCCACTAAGCCTCTGAAATGCTATACCTCTGACTTATTTATTTTGTATTCCTTGTCCCTAGCCACATAGTAGGTGGCTGGAGTTTGCTGATGAATAAAACATTAGCTTCCATTTAGGAAGGCCCTCCTAGTGCAGCTGCGTTGAAAGACACCGTTCACCATTCGGTGTATTTAGTTAAATGACAGCAACAATTACTTGTTAATGAGTAAATGAAATGCCTTTCGGTGACCTTCAGAAATGACCTCCTGACTCAGGTGTTGAGGAAACAATCAGGAAAAGGAAGGCCCAGGGGTGCCTGGGTGGCTCAGTGGGTTAAAGCCTCTGCCTTTGGCTCTGGTCAAAATCCCAGCTTCCTCCTCTCTCTCTCTGGCTGCCTCTCTGCCTACTTGTGATCTCTCTCTGTCAAATAAACAAATAAAATCTTAAAAAAAAAAAAAAAAAAAGGAAGGCCCAGACATCTAGGTAGGTAAGAAAACAATGAGGTTAAGAAATGAAAGGATTTGAGATCAGGAACAGCTAGGGATAAGAACAGGGGCCAGCACTCAGCTAAGCAAAGAGAGAGAGGGTTAGCCTGGTTGAGAGAGAAAGGACTTCTTGAATAGGAGAATGAAGAGAAGGGACAGATACTGCGTGGACTGAAAGAAGAATGGGCCTCACTTGGGAGCAGGGATTAGAGACTCTAAACGGATTCTTTCAGACCCCAGGGACTCACTCTTAGCGACAATCACCTACAGAGAGTAACTAGATTCTGGGTCTGCTGCTCTGTTTCTTTTTTTTCTTTTTGACAGACAGAGATCACAAGTAGGCAGAGAGGGGGAAGCAGGCTCCTTGCTGAGCAGAGAGCCCGATGTGGGGCTCGATCCCAGGACTCTGGGATCATGACCTGAGCCGAAGGCAGAGGCTTTAACCCACTGAGCCACCCAGGCACCCCTGCTGCTCTGTTTCTTAAACATGGCTTGCATTCTTGAATATTTCACTAGAATTACTGAAAGTCTGAGCTGCAAGGGGTCATAGAAATGATCTGGGCCTGTCTTTTTTTTTTTTTTTTTTTAAGATATATTTATTTATTTGAGAGAGAAAGAGAGAGCAGGGAGGAGCAGAAGCAGAGAGAGAGAATCTCAAGCAGGTTCCATGCCCAGGGCAGGGCCCGATGTGAGGCTTGAGCTCACAACCCCAAGATCATGACTTGAGCTGAAATCAAGAGTCAGCCACCCGAGTAACTGAGCCACCCAGGGGCATGTCTTTTATTTGACTGACTGAGGCTCAAGAGGCAGCTTTGAATCCAGCCCGGGAGACATGGGGCTTACTGGGTTCAGCCTGAGGCAGGGAAGCATGTCTAGGTAAAGGGCTCTATTCTGAAGACTGTGACCCCAGAAAAGGTCCCTGACTGCAGGGGGTGGCTGCAATGGCTCTGAGCCTGGTTTCCTTAAGATACAAACCAAATAAAGGCTTTCAGAGAATTAGGTTGTTGGTCAAAAACAACTTTGGTAAACAAGCCCAGCTTTCCCTCTTTATTAACATAGTATTTCCTCTCCATTACAGGTTAACAAAGAGAGGAGTTTGTTTGCTGGAGAAAGCCTAACGAGCTTTTAGTTCTACCCTGCAACTCTGGGAAGAGGGGAAATGTTAACTTTTATTTCAACTCTGCAAGTCTGGGAGGGGTAAGTGTAAGCAGGCCATAAAGCTGCCTTTTTGTTGGTTTGAATTGTATGCAGATTGGATAATAACAAACATCTACCTCTCTCTCTGTACCATCTTGTTTACCTTGTCCATTTATGGCACTTCCAGCCATTCTGGAAACTCTGTCACGGGTCAATAGACCGCACTAGTTGCACAGAACACACCTAGGGGACTTTGTGTCTTTGAGATGTCTCCATTGAAATTGCATTCTCGAAAAGCCATTTACAAAAAAAAAAAAAAAAGTGCTGCATGACTATTTGTGCAAGGTGTTTGGTGTGTAGTAACAGGCCACTGGTTCACCTAATCCTCTTTTCAATAGCTATCAGGCACCCCAGAGGCTTGAGAGAGACCTGGAAAATCAATTCCGCCCGCATCTGCAGACCCGTTCCCCTGGAGAATGTGGAGAAGACCGAGGGCGACGGTTCGCGGACCCAAACGGGGCCTCCACCCTCGCTTCCCCTTCCGCCGGCCTCCAGGGCGTGCTCCGCTCCCAAGCCCGGATCTCGTTCGCCCGGGTCCAGGCGGGAGGACGCGGGAAGCCACAGCCACAGGTTCCAGACCCCGCGCGCCCAGAGCTGGGCCCGCAACGTAGCCCCGCGGCGCGCCCCGCCCCGCCGTGTCCGCGGCCGCGCGCACGCACGCAGGCGCGGGGGCGCACGGCGCGGGTACGCGCAGGGCCGGGCCGGCACGGTGGCGGGAGCGCGCGCGGCTCCGGGAGGCGGCGGCGGCGGCAGCGGCGGCGGAAGCAGCGAGGGCGGCGGGCGTCCGGCTCTGAGGAGGTGGTGGTGGTGGTAGTGGTGGTGGCGGCGGCGGCGGCGGCGGAGGCGGCGGCTCGGGACTGGGCTCGGCTGGGAGCGGGAGAGGGTCGGGGGCGCCGGGTCGAGGGCCGATCCCCCGGCTCGACCATCCTCCTGCCGCCCGGACGCCTGGGCCGCGGAGTTTGTGTCCCGGCTCGGACCCCGGCGCCCAGCCCGGAGCCGTAACCTTGAGGCGGCGGCGGCGGGGCCGGGCCGGGCCGGGCCGGGGGGCGGCGGCGCTGGATCCGCGGCTGCCCGATCGTTGGCGGGAGATGTCGAACCCCGGGACGCGCAGGAACGGCTCCAGCATCAAGATCCGTCTGACAGGTACGGCCGGCGGGAGGCCCACCCGCCTCCCCCCTAGCCCCCCGCACGGCTCGGCGCCCGCTGGCGCCCCGCACGGCCCCCCAGCAGTCCCGGAATTTCCCGCAGAGCGCCCCGGTATACTGGCCCTCCCCCACGCCGGCCGTTGTCCCAGGACCTCGTCACCCCCCTCGGCGAGTGCCCCTCGCTCCTTGCTCCCGGCCCCGCCCCCTCGCTGTTCCCGGCCCCGCCCCCTCGCTTCTCACCCCCCACCGCACCCCCCCCACGGCCCTGTGGCTTCCCTCCTTCTCCTCCCACCTGCCCCGTCGCGTTCCCCCTCCTAGCCCCCTTCCCGTTTCCCCCCGCCCCCCCCGTCCTGGTCGCTCCCCTTCCTCTCCCCGCCTGTCCCCTCGTTTCTCCCCTCGTGGCCCCGCCCCCCGCTGCTCAGCCCCCTTCCTCCCCCTCGCTTTCTTCCCTCTTCCCTCACCTGCCTCCTCGCTTTCCCTCCTGGCCCCGCCCCTTGCTCTCGGGCCCGCCCCTCGCTTCTCACCACCTTCCCATCCTCTCTCGCCTCCCGGTCTCTCCTCCGCCGTGCCCCCGCGCTTCTCCCTCCTGTCCCCCGCTTCTTACCCCCTCCCCCATACTCTCTCCCTTCCTCTCTCTACCGACTCCCCAACTTGCCCCCTGGCTTCTCCCCTCCCGGACCCGCCCCTTTATTCTCCCTTGGCCGGGCTCCCTCACTTTCCCCCTAGGCCCCGCCCCTCATTTTCCACTTAGTCCCGCCCTCGCTTATCTCGCGGCCCCGCCCCCCTGCTTCTGTCTCGCTGCCTCCACCCTTTCCTTCAGCCTCGAATTCCTCAGTCCTGTCGTGTCGCTGCTCCCGGTCCTGTTCTCCTCACTTCCCCCCTGGTCCAGACCTCTTCAGTCTAGTCCACTTCCTTTCTGCCTCAGGCCAGGCCACTATCTGCTCCCGATCGTGCTTCTTCAGTTCTTTTCTGCATTGCACTTTACCAGCCCCGCCCCTCTCCCCGCAACCTCCTTGAGCCCTGAGTAGGGCTGAGGGTCCCCCCGCCCCCCACTGGAGGCTTTGGCAGCAGCACTAACGCAGACTCCTTGATTCGCTCTCACCGAGTCTTCAGTGAAATGCCCGCGTCTGCTAGGAGGCTCGGTAGTGCCGCCTTCAAGGGGGGTGCGGAGCTCTGCTGAGGGCCGGCGGCGCGGGGGTTCGGGGAGTGTGGTCGCCAGCTGCCTGGTGGAGGCGCCCCTCGCTAGCCGCCCGGGAGATCTGCCCCTTCGCGGGCTGCTCGGGGCTGCGGTGCTGCGGCCTCCCTCCCAGGTTAAACCCTACCTGAGGCCCGGTCGTGCGCTCCTGCCCGGGGTCTTGCCGATCTCCAGTATTTCCAGCCTGGGAGAGGAAATGAAAAGTTGAGGCCGATTCCTGTCAGGAGGCTTTCCCTTGGATTTCTCTGTTCCGCGGCCAGTCTGGTCCGAGTCCGGTCAGATCCTTTCCAAGAGCGAATGAGCATTTTGGACACTTGATGGCAGATGCGTGGCCCTAATTCGTCGGTAAAAATCCAGTAAAACAGCAATGGGTGATTGGTTTCAAACTAAAGTTTCCTTTGAAAGTACGTAGTTGTTGCATGATTTATTTTTTCAAAGGGGTTTTATGTATATATGTAGATAGATAGATAGATATAGATAGATATAGATAGATATATGTATAGCTATATATATCGGGTTTTTTGGTTTTGTTTTGTTTTGTTTGGTATAAAGATGTCAGATTAGGTTACAGTAAGATAATGTGATCAGATAATGATTTGGACCCAAATCCAGAGCCTGGTTTTGTGAAGTAACCGCCATGTATCCCAGGGATCTTTGCTTCTGGAGGAACATAATCCTTCCAGGGCTAGTAGGAAACGCTTCTCACCATGTAGATACAGTATATAAATTGTTATTTTTATGGTTACATGAAAGCCGTGTTTTTGACTTTGTAATCCTTGTAAAACTTTAATTACTGGCAACTTTAATTTGATTTCCATTTACAGTGTAATCTGTAATTGACATCAGATTGGTTTCATTTTTCTTGTTAAAAGCAGGAGTAACTGATTTCATGAGTTCTGGTAGAAATGTGACTAATATTTCAGAAGTAATAGGTTCTAATTACAATGTTTGTGTCAGGTGTGTATATGTTCATCAAACCTTGTTGGCTTGTGTGGGCCTATCCCTGGTGAAAGGGAAGGCTTGGTTTGTCCTCCCAAATGATTTTTGGATTCAGAAATTTAGATGCTGAAGATACAGAAATGTTTTGAAGAGTTTGGCATGGCATTTGCTATTGAAGGATCAGGTGATGAGGGTTATTTCCAAAGCCCCCTTTCCCTTCACCCCTATTGGTCTTATTGAGGGTCTGGGACGATCTGTGAGTGTGGTCCTCCCTGCAACAGAATTGAGTTTAGCGGTGATTGCAGAACCATATGACCCATGTGTGTTGTCTGTTGAATGTTAATTGACACGCTGTTATGTTAATTAAGATGCTGGAATCCTATTTCGTTGTAGATAAAATAGGTTTTGGCCTCATTTTTAAGGTTGTCAGGAGTTTGAAATCTCTCCACTTCTGGCCTGTGGGGTAGCCATCTTTCAGAAGTTGAGTACTCTTGCTACAGGTTTCAGAGTTTATTAGTATGTGTCATATTTGAAAAGAAAAATTTGTTTTTAAACAGGGATATTCTAACCAGTCAGTAATATCACACAGGGCATGATTCAAGGCAACGTGTGAAGACATTGGAGTATAAAAGAGTCTTTAGAACTTTGGGGTCTACAGTTGTATTTGGTGATGAGTAGAGGATTGGATTTATAATGGAGGAACGTGATTTTGATCAGACCTACCATAAACTGCATGATATGGAACAAATTATGTAACCTCACTGGGTCTCTGTTTCCTCCTATAAAATGAGATTTCAACTTTATTGTAACATTCTTTGATTCTCTTTCTCATTTTGGCTACCTTCTTATTCCAAATTATGTTGGGTACTTACGCTTTCTGTTACAATCAACGCTGATTTTCAGAAATTTGTGTTAAAACACAGCACTTGGGCGCCTGGGTAGCTCAGTGGGTTAAGCCTCTGCCTTCGGCTCAGGTCATGGTCTCAGGGTCCTGGGATCTAGGCCCACATCGGGCTCTCTGCTGGGCGGGGAGCCTGCTTCCCTCTCTCTCTCTCTGCCTACTTGTGATTTCTCTGTCAAATAAATAAAAATAAAATAAAATAAAACACAGCACTTGTGTTTGATTTAGGTGAAGCATTCATTTTGTGTATTGATTAGGATATATTTTTTTCTTCCTGTGGAACCCTTTCTGTTTTTGCAAATTATTGGGTGGTATATGGAACTGCTTTGGAAGCCTGGCCTATGCAGTAAAATGAATATTTGACTCTTTATATTTAAAAGAACTTAACTGTAATGAATGTCTTTGTGGTATTTTAACAGGGAAATAGTTTTTAAATAGTTTCAGTAGGTTTGGGACATAATATGTGCAAAATCAAGTTATCTTAACATTATCTTGCAGACATTTTGAGTTCACTAGCAAATCAAACACTTTGGAAACATTATTATTTTAAATTCGAGCAGGATTTGCAAAATCTTTCTTCTTATGTGGTACGCAAATGAATCCCAGATATGTTATTTAGGCCACTTTGGGTAAAAGAGTGGAATTTTGAGCTTTAAGGGTTCCGCAGTGCTCTTCAGGCAAATTTCATTTTATTCTAATGTTAACCAGTTAGTTGAAATGGCAAATGCCTATAAACTTTTTTTTTGCGTTTTTATGCCTTGAGATACTCTCAAACCTCCTTGTGTTTTTATAGCTTTTGGAGCGTGACAGCATATTGTGAAAAGAAAAATTCTAATTCCAAGTAGAGGGGGGAGGAGACCTTCCTTGATAGCATGTGGAAACAGAGGCTATTTTTAAAGTTGTAGCACATGGAAAGTAAGGGAGACTTGGGTTCGGCCATCCAGATGAGGCTACTTGGAGAGAAAAAGTTGTGTTAATAGCTGTCAATAACTCTGATTTATCAGTAACAGGTGGCCTAATTGATTTAGACTAGTTTGGCTTCTCTGAAAGGTTAAGAAAGCTGTTAAGAGTGTTGCCTTTGTCAGGTTATGCCAGCAGGGAACCTGGCTTATGTAAGGCAGGAAGAACTTTGGGTTTTAACAACCATAACCAGGATAGGATGGGATAAGTCATTTGGTGTTTAGCCATGAGCTGCTCCTGAGTTTCTAGAACATTTTCCTCAGGGTCAGCCTCAAGTTTCTAAAGGTATAGTCAAGGCACTTCTCTGAGCTGAATTAGCCAAGGGTGTGGGATGGGCTAAATCAAGTAACTATGGCAAAACCTCAATTTACTCTAAAAGAAATCACGTTCTGCCAAATATAGGTTGTATTACTGATTTTATTTGTGATTTGATCACAGTAAGGTTGTTTTTTCCGCCTCAAATCCATTTCTTTTTAAAGCTTCTTGACCCACCTAACTGACCTGAGCAATGAAATAAATAACTTTATACACTTTATTTTTATCTGTATTTTCATAGCAGTTGTAGTGAAAGCCAACTAGAATTTTTGCCTACAAGTCTAACTATTTGAGGTCAAAACTCCAGGTTTTGCAACCTTGAAAGTGGTGTCTGAACTTTGAGTTATTCCTTCTCTTCTACAAATTTTCATTTTCTCTGTTTGGTCACATTGTCAGGTCCTAGTGTGGAACGCTGGGTGTCAAGAGGTTCTGGGACTGAGTCACTCGGGAAGAAATCTTTCCTCATGAATAAAAAAAGAAAGACTGACCCATAATATTTCAACATCAGCTCAATGATCCACTTAACTAGACTGGCTGTTTTGTAACATGTTTGTGGGCACTGGTTAAAAGTTAAAATAGCTGAATTGTGCATTTTTATTGAGTGCCAAGAGCAAAAGGGAAGTTCAGGAACCTTCCAAAATAGATGAAATAATTTAGTATCTTGGCAGGCTCTGATATTCTGGTTGAGAAACCCTAACTTTTAGAATTCTTATTTGGATCACATTTTTGTCATTTCAAAACCGTTTTAGAGGTGAAATATTTTTAAACAGAGTTAAAACTATGTGGCCATTTATTTATTTATTTTTGTGCCTGAACAACTTAAGTGACTGGTTCACTTGTTGTTCTGTAAGTGAATTTTAGTGAGAGCCAGCCTCTAATTTAAATTGGCTTGTTGTCCTCTGCACACTCCTTCTAGCTGACCACAGTCCCTAAGGCATGCTACTTAGAGATGAGCTGGAGAGCTCTGTTGAAAAACAAAACAAAAGCACCTAGCCATGTGGACCAGGCATATCTTTTTTTCAAAATGTTAGAATTACTGTTGTGTCTACAGATGTAATTTCATCCATTTGGATTTTTAAACTAAGTGGAATGTGGTTTCCATACTTCTGGATTAAAGGAAAAAAAAAAACCCTTTTATTGTTTTAAAACAAGGCATAAATAACATACAATCAATGCATCTGGCATTGCCCCCACCTGATTCCAGCTGTGTCTACCTCCCTCGCAGCTGAAAGGGATTCTAATTGGCTGAGGAATGTCGGCAACATTGTGTATCACTGAGCATGAACCTATTATGCTGGCTGCTGGGTGATGCCATTTCAGATGTTTTAAGCTCCTGAGTCCAACTTGGAGGTTGCTTTCAGGAGTCTGGAAGAGAACCTTGTGAAGCTGTGGGTTGTAGACGGTAGCCTGCTTTTTTCTTTGTATGTTGGGTAGTCGCTAAATTCTCTAAAGGCCATGGTGCTTTCTTGTGCCTTAAACCCTGGGTTGGGAGTCAGAAGGTCTGAATTTGATTTCTAGCTCACAAAAGTGCCACAGTGGGGAAAGGGGGTGGATGGAATTATGATCTTTTAGAGACTCGGTTTGCCCGGGATTCGAGATATCTGCCTTTTCGTGTCGCACAGGGACTAGATGTGCATTAAATATTTTAATGAATAGTTGTGAATTATTTGTAGAGTAGCCGAGTGTAAATACAGAGTCATAGGTTCCTGTTATTTCTAGTTCCTAAATAATTATGTAAATGCTAAAGCTAATGGTATATTTGACACTGAAGAAAATCTATAAAACCTATTGATGGACATGAAAAATGCACTCAAGAACAAACTGTTAAATTCTTTGTGCATTCAGAAAGTTCCTTAGAGAAATTGTGTGAGAAGCCAAAGCCAGCATCATCTTTAATTGTGAATCCTTGGAAGCATTCCCATTAAAGTCAGGAACCATACAGGGATGTACACTGTCAAAATTGTTATTAATTTGAAAAAGACATCAGAAAGCAAAATTGCTATTATTTGCAAGTGATACGGTTTTGTAGCTTTAGAAATCTGAAAGAATCAGCTGATACATAATTGTAAATAATTAAAAAAACTTTAGTGGGATAGGAAATTTCTCCACGGAAAAAGAAAATGGATAAAAACTAATACGCAAAGACAAACTAGGAAAAACAATTTGCAATCTGTGTGAAAATGAAAGTCTAGCTTCCTTACTTTATAAAGAGCTTTCAAAATCAACTAGGAGTAGGCCAATAACCTGTTTGCAAAGAATATAGACAATTCATAGGAAAGGAAAAAAAAATGAATTTCAAACATGCAAAAAGATACCCAGCCCTACATACCGAACAATATACCGGTTAAAACTAGGAGGGCAGCTGTTTTTCATTTAGCAGATTAGCAAAGACCAGAGAGTCTGGAAATACGTTAGGGATGACAAAGGTGTGGAAAAGGGGAAACTCTTTTACACTGTTGGCTGGGAAATGTAAACTGACATAATAGAGTAAGAATGGCAGTTTGGTGCTATCAGATAATAAGTGTATATGCCCTTGATCGAACAGTTCTGCCTCTAGGAATTTTTTTCCCAGATCCATTCACACATTTGTGTAAAGTCTTAATATGCAGCCAGGGCCTGGGTGGCTCAGTCGGGAGAGCATGAGATTTTTGATCTGGGGGTTGTGAGTTTGAGTCCCACCCACGTTGGGTGGAGAGATTACTTAAAAATGAATAAGTAAATAAACTTAAAAAAAAAAGTCTTAACATGCAAACTTGTTGCAGCATTGTTTGAGATTATGAAAGACTGGAAACAACCTAAGTGTGCATCAGTGGGGCACTAGTTAAAGAAATTACATTATATCCCTAGGGATGTGTAGCTGTTTAAGAGAATAAAACGGTGCTTTATTTATTTTTAAAATTTTTTAAAATTATTTGAGAGCTAGAGAGAGCATGAACAGGGCAGAGGGAGAAGCAGACTCTCCACTGAGCGGGGAGTCTGACGGAGGACTCCATCTGGGATCTTGGGATCATGACTTGAGCCAGAGGCAGACGCTCAACTGACTGAGCCACCCATGCACCCTGATAGTGCTTTATATTCTGATGTGGAACATTTTCTAAGATACATTGTTGAGAGTGGGGAAAAAGATTCAAAAGAGTGAATATTGTACATACTGTGTGAGTAATAAAAAATAAAAGGGGAAATTTATATAGATCTATTTGTATAGAACATTACAACAAGGATACCTCTGAGAATACTGATTGTGATTTTCTCTGGGAAGGAGAACCAGGGCATGAAGATCCAGGTGAGAGGGACATCTTTTCTCTGTTTTCCTCTTTGTATTGTTTAATCTCTTCCCCCTTCCTGCTTGAGAATAGATTGCTTTTCAACAATTACAGATGTTAAAATCAAAAAAGAATCTACAGCTCTTAAGAATTTCTTAGAGCAACAAGTACGTTAATTGCAGATAGTAATTGTTTTTGTATGTAGGTGTTCTGAAAATTCAAAATGATTTTTTTTTTTTTTTAAGATTTTATTTATTTGACAGAGAGAGACACAGCAAGAGAGGGAACACAAGCAGGGGGAGTGGGAGAGGGAGAAGCACGCTTCTCCCTGAGCAGGGAGCCAGATGCTGGGCTCAATCCCTGGACCCTGAGATCATGACCTGAGCCAAAGGCAGACGCTTAACAACTGAGCCACCCAGGCGCGCCCCCCCCCCAAATATATTTTAAAAGGCTTAAATGGCATCTAAAGGCATATATCCATGTTTATGTATATTTCTTCACAGGAAGATTCCTGGGTTCTGGAGAGTAAAAAATATTCTGCATACTTTGTAGATCTCAACAAACTTATTTTCCCAGAGGATACGTTTGTTCTGATAACACCTCCCACCCGAAATTTTTCCGGCATAATACTAAGTAAGCCCAAATGATTCTTTCCAGATTCAGAAATCGGGTCCTCCTGAAGCCCCTTTCTATAGTGAGTCCTTGAAAGACTGGAGTCGTGGTTCTGAATAATAGTGCTGGTTTATATCCTTTATTTGGAATGTCATTTGGGGTTATCTCTGACCTAATTTTAGAAAATAACCTAATGGGGTGCCTGGGTGGCTCAGTGGGTTAAAGCCTCTGCCTTCGGCTCAGGTCATGATCCCAGGGTCCTGGGATTGAGCCCCGCATTGGCTCTCTGCTTGGCAGGGAGCCTGCTTCCTCCTCTCTCTCTGCCTGCCTCTCTGCCTACTTGTGATCTCTATCAAATAAATGAATAAAATCTTTAAAAAAAAAAAAAACCCTCATCCCTAAAGTGGAGGTGAAAATGCTAATTTACATAAGTCAGGAACAATAACTTGGTATTTTCCCTAAGTATTCATAATCAGTATGTTTGCTTTCAACTTTTTAAAAGGGCTTCTTTACTAATTTTAGCTGTGCCTAAAGAAGGAATCTCTGACTCTATAAAAGTAGAAAAAGTTGTAACCACCTGTACTTCATGGCCTTTTTGTTCTCCTAGGTCTTTGGGATAAAAATTCTAAGTTTTACTGAATAGCATTTCTCCATATATTACCTACAAATGATGGATTTGAGGATTGTGCAATGTCTGCTCCTCTGAACAGGGCTAGTAATGCCTTCTCTCTGTGTGTCCTCATTCTCTTGTTTCCTCACGGTAGCCAAGCTATCAAACCAAACTCCAAGAGGGTTGGGTGTTTTGTTTTGTTTTGTATGTGTTTTATTTCTAGGTTAAAAAAAAAGCATGCAACTTGTTTTACTCTTTTTTTTTTTAACTTGTTTTACTCTTTAAAAACACATTTTACAGGACAGAAAAGGACAGTTTCTCTTGTCCTAAATAGATAATCGTCCCATGTGCTGTTATACTTGGAAGCACACTTAATCCAGCTATAATGAATTCATGCTTTACAATAATCAATAGTCATGTGTAGGAGAAGGCCTACATGTTCTTATGGGACATTGATTTAACTTTTCTTAGCCTTTTTTCCCTTCTTGATTGTGCAAGGTTGAAAAGGTGGCATGCCTCTTCCCAGACGTGCCTAAGAAACACCATAAGCTTAACATGTCCCAAACGATCTTCCCGGTTCCCTCCTCCCCAGAAGCCTTCCTCTCCCCAGTCGTCCTCGCTTCGTTAGATCTACTCAGTTGCTCAAACCAAAAACCAAGACCTGTTGTCGTTTTTCATACCTAACTTCTGACCCTCCAGCCCTCTTGACTCTGCCGCCACAGTTCATCTGGAGGCTGTCTTCTCTTTATGCCTGTTGTCTCCACCCTGGTTCAAACTGTGACCATCTCTTGCTTGGACAGCAGTTTCGTGCCCTTTTTGATTGAAATGTCATTGCAACCAAACCCTCCTGCTACAGGGTCAATTATTTCTCTCTTTCAAAGATGCTAGAAGATTAATTATGAAAGTTCTCATTCTGGATTATTTGAAAGCGGGAGCTGGAAAGAAGTTTGCCAGCATTGCCCTTTCTCCTGGCTAGTGCAGCTCCTTTACCCTCTGCTTCTGCGTTTGCTGCCTCTAGCTGCGGCTCCAAGAGCACTGGAGAGAATGACTAGTTGTCTTGGTCAGGGTATGTAGAGCTTCTCATGGTCTGATGATTCAGGGACAGCCGATGACAAGTTCAATTGTGCGAAACCATGGAGGGAAGTCAGGAAGCCAAACTGAAGATTTGAAAGAGTTTAGAATGGGAAATTCAGTCTTCGTGGTTCAGAACACGTTACATTCCCTTGTACAGGAATACAACAGTGGTTGCCTCTGGATAACTCCTGATTTTGTCCTCCTCACCACGCCCCCGCCCCCAGTCATTCCCCGAGATGCTCTGATCCTGGTCTTCCCTATCTTAGTAATTGATATCATCAACCAGGTAGGGTGTTCATTGAATTTGACCCTGCCTCCTTTCTTCAGCCAGTTTCACATTTTTGCTTCTGTCTTGTATTTATAATACCATACTTCATGATATTTTTATTTAAAAAAAAAAAAAACCAAAACAGGATGCTTTCATATGTAAGTAGCAGAAAACCTAGCTTAAATTGGTTCCGTAGGAAGCATTTTATTCAGTAAGTTAACTGAAAAGTCCAAAAGTAGTTAATAGCATGAGAAGAATCCAGTTTTGCTTTGGTTCTCAGTGCTGTGACCTCAGAACCATTCTTGGCTATCTCTTTTTTTCTTATGATCAAAAGATGGCTATTAGAAGCTCCCATGGCTATTTGCTTCTAGGTTTAACCAGCAGAAATGTTTAAAGTCCACTTTCCCAACAGCTCATTGCTAGAATAGAAGTCCTGGAGTTGATTCCCTTTGTTGGGTTGGCCTGATTTGGGTCATGTGTTCATTTCTGAACCAACCACTGTGGCAAGGATGATGGGATGTGCTGGTTGGACAAGAAGGATCCAACTTGGAATCTAGTAATGGTGTTAGTCCCACCCAACGTTTGGGACGTTTTGATGGAAGAGAAAAATGGATGCTAGGAGGGCAACCAACAAATAACTAGACAATACCATTAAAATAAATTTATAATGCTAGCTTTGTGTATGCTGAGTGTGAGGATGATAAAGCTGCCATTTAATGAGCTTAGGAAAAAGAAATATGCCTTCTTTGTAGTAGTGCGAAGCAAAAGATGCATTTTTGTAAAAATGACAGATATTTTTCCTGAGAGTTAGGAATGGTAGCTTTATATATAAACTTATCCCAACAAATATCATTGCTGATTTATATTATAGAATGTTTCTGAATTGTTGTGTCGTGTTTTTTTAATACTAAGATTTTAAACAAAATTCAGTGCAGATTCTAGAAATTTTTAAAAAATATTTTATTTATTTATTTGACTGAGAGAGATCACAAGTAGGCAGAGAGGCAGGCAGAGAGGGGGGTGGAAGTAGGCTTTGCTACTCTCTGAGCAGAGAGCCCAGGACCCTGAGGTCATGACCTGAGCCGGAGGCAGAAGCTTAACCCACTGAGCCACCCAGGTGCCCCAGATTCTAGAAATTCTTAACTCATTTCTCTGGAGATGATAGGGTATTTTTGAGAGGGGAAAGTGCACGTTAGTTGTTTGTAAGTTGAATTTAGGAGGAATAGAAAGAAAAAATTGGTTTTTATCCAACTGTATAATTTTTTTGGTAAGTGATTACCAACCCTTCTTTTATAATGAAAGCTTTGGATTAATACTCATTTTTGATATTTGGAGCTCTGTGTTTTCTTTGCTATTTTCCTAAAAAAACAGCAAAGGGGGCTTAAAGATGCTTGGCTGAGCTTTGAACCCATCTTCCGAGAAGAATGGTTGGCTCTCTCATACCTCTAAGGCCTTTCCTCTGGAGTCAGCCAGGTGGGGTGGTTTAGGAGCTGGGCTGGAGCCAGCCTGTGTGTAGATGAGTGACCTCATCTCTTAGTTCTCTCAGCTAAAAAAAAAAGGGGAGGTGGGCACCTGGGTGGCTCAGTGGGTTAAGCCTCTGCCTTCGGCTCGGGTCATGATCCCAGGGTCCTGGGATCAAGCCCCGCATCGGGCTCTCTGCTCAGCAGGGAGCCTGCTTCCCTCTCTCTCTCTCTGCCTGCCTCTCTGCATACTTGTGATCTCTCTCTCTGTCAAATAAATAAATAAAATTTAAAAAAAAAAAAAAAAAGGGGAGGGGTTGGGATATAGTTGGAGACACTTCAGTTTGTGCGTATTAAATGAAATAATCCACATGCAACGTCTGGTCCGTAGTAAGTGTTCAATGTGTGTTAGTTAATGTTAATGTCATATTTCAGTGACTCTAAGATGACTTTGAAAGTCACACCATTGTTTTATGTACCACTAAAAAAGAAACACCAGTAATTACACTACACTGTGATTCATTTGAAGATTTCAGAGATGTTAAAATCAGAAAAAATGTCTTAGAAACAATGATACATCGTATTATGGCTGCCTTTGGACTTGGAAGTCCTGGCAATTGTTTGCATACCCACAAATTAATGCCATCTGTCTTCAGTTTAAACATAATGCAGTGTGACCTGAAGTTTCTTTTCTTTTCTTTTCTTTTTTTTCTCCTAAACTTATGTTGGTGTTGGTCTCCTGTATTACAGTATTGGCAATTTAATAATTACTAATTCATTCTGTAGATTTAATAATGGATTATACAAGACCGATGGTGGGCTTGGGAACTTTGATAATTTGCTTTTCTTCAGTGACTTAGAAATAAAATTGAGTCATGTTTTTGGAGATCGTTAGTATCGGTTGGGTCAAGCTATTTGAGATGAAGGGTAGGTGAAATGATAGTACCCAGAACCTTTTAGAGCACCCAGGTTGTTGGCGGAAAGCCTGCTTAGGAAAATGCCTTTGATACACCCAAACACATACAGTGGGAAGACATAATATTGATACTTGAAAGCAATGCATGGTATTTGATTTTCTGCTAAAATTTATATGTGGAAGTATGCTGTAGAGCTTGAGCGATAGTCACAGGCTGTTTAAGAACCAATGTGCAGTAAAAAGTCACCGTGTAATCTGCTAAGCTGGAATTTAGAGTAAAATCCGTAAGGATAGCACATAGCCTCGATAGCATTCTGTTTCTCTTGGAGCCTGAAACTTCAGGTGTTGTGATGGGAGTGGTGTAAGCCTGTCTGGGCTCTTTTTTTAGACCTGTTTTTGATAATTAAGATTGAAATGAATTATGGAAGTCTTTTTGGAGACTTGACCTACGTGTTTACTTATTGCATTATTTATGGCTTGCTTCATCACCTGAATGTCAGCGGATTCCACTTTTGTTTAAGACAACTACAGGAGGCGAGCAGAAGTGCCGTTCTCCTTGTCATAAGTCCCAGAGGCTGTCCTCTGGCACATCTGGCACATGAAGCATTTAAATATTATTTGAGGGTGTTGATTATGATTTTGGAAAAGACTGGCTCTGTGCATTCCATATTTTCGTGCGTTCTGAGATAGCAGCGCTGTTTTCTTTTTGGAAACCTGGGTTTGGTTGCTGTATTTTGCTTAGGGTTCAGCCTAGCAGTAGGAAAAAAATACATTTTTATTTCAGAAAAGGAGTTTTACTTTGGGAAGTGGTACCTATGTTGAAGTAACAGAAATATGTTTTCCAGAAGGAAACTGTTTATTAACGTAAGCAATTATCACCTGCTCAGTAGCCTTGTTTATGTTTAGAATCGACAAAAGCCAGTCAAGATCTCTCACAAGGCTTTACGAAAGGATACGATGATGTCAGTGTTACTCCAGGTGTTTAATTTCAGGCAGTATGAGTCAAGGATTTGGGGTTTCTTATATTAGAACAGATGGAACTTTATTCAGAAAAAAACAACCCAGCTCATTAATTTGAAGTGTGTACATCACAGCCTAAAAATTTCAGTGAGAGTTTTTAAATAGATGATGTATGCATATGATATAAAAGGGTGTTCATCAAAAATAAGTCTCCTATCCTCCCTGTCCCTTGTCAACCAGCTTGCCTCTAGGGAAGTAACTATTATTATCATGGCATTACTAGTTTCTCTTGTATTCTTCCAAAGGGTCTCTGCTCCCTTCCTTTTCTCCCGCTCTTCGACGCAGGTGCTAGGCGAGGATGTGCACTGTTGTGTATCTCGCTTTTCCACATAACGTAGGAATTGCTCTATTTTCATACACCCACAGCTGCCTCTGTAGCAGAAACCTCTCTGCTCTTCAGAAGCCTTGTGGGTAGTGGGACCACAGGACTAGTTCTGCTGGTGAACTGTAAGATGTGATTTGTCCACGGTGAGGCTGAAGCAGTAGGAACCTCCGGCTCTTCTGTGGGGGCACTGGGAACTGTGTGGCATATGGTGGAGCCTCTATCAGCCTGGGTCCCTGAATGATGATGTGGAGCAGAGTCCCCCTTCTGCCCTGGCCCCTGCCCCACTCCCTTCCACTCCCCTGACAATGACCCAGCCTATGGTGGGTGTGTAAGGAGAGCAGGGAATAAACCTGTTATGTTAATTTGTTTGTGCATCATATCAACATTTCCGTTTTTTTTTTTTTTTTTTTTAAAGAGAGAGATCACAAGTAGGCAGAGAGGCAGGCAGAGAGAGAGGAGGAAGCAGGCTCTCCGCTGTGCAGAGAGCCCAATGCGGGGCTCGATCCCAGGACCCTGAGATCATGACCTGAGCCGAAGGCAGAGGCTTAACCCACTGAGCCACCCAGGCGCCCCTCATATCAACATTTCCTGATTGAGGTTGCCTTTTCTTTTTAACAGCTGTGAAATACTACTAAACGTAACGCCAAGTAAACCCAGTTCGGATTGTCTGATAGTTTAGGGACAGAAGGGCATCTCCTTAAAGAAGAAGCATTTTAAAGAAATGGCAGAGAAATACATTGTCCCCCAGTGTGTTACGTAGCATATCTATTTTTTTGAAGGAATATATAAATGTTGAAAAATATAAAGGAGAAATAAGCATTGTATTATTTTAATGACACTTCATTCTTTAACATTATAGTTCATCATTTTTGCATTTGAATTTGGTATTAATTTTCTAGGCAGATTATTTCTAAAGGAGCATAAGCACCAAAGCCAATTCACTGCCTTACTCAGGATTGAGCACAATACTTGAAGAGTGTTAAGGATGAGAGGAATGTCACAAAAATAGTCTCTACCGGGAACTTAACAGTACAGTAGGGAGTGAGACAGTCACTAGAAACAGTTGAGCATTTAAAAAAAAACTTTTTTTTCCTTAAAGGTGCCAGGTTGAAAAGAGAGCTCCTTGTGGGCTACAGAGGTCTAGCCGCTGGGAAGGCCGAATTTGAAGTAGCTCTGGAAAGATCTGCATGGGGAGAGGGGCCATGGGGGCTAGCACATGCAAAGACGGAATGGGGCAAAAGTGTGGCCAGACAGAGGACCCAGGCTTCAGTGACAGACTGAGGAGTCTGGGTAGCAGTAGAGAGATTCGATCAGAGAATTCTGGTTTTAGAGGCTTGCTGTGTAGGAAGGGGCCCTTTCGTGTCCAGAGGACAGCACAGGGTCCAGTAAATGGAGTAGTGTAGTGGCTAAGAGCCCGCTGGAGGCCCGTGTTCCAGTTCTAGTTTTGCCACTTTCTAGCTGTGGAAAGTGCTAGAAAAAGGGTATGCAGGGTAAGTGCTTAGAGGAGGTCGGTTGTGATGCCTCCGGTGGGTGTGTGGCTACTGTGGGAGGGGAACTTGGTAACAGTGACTCGAGGGGCTAAATTCGGCTCCTTCACAAAGTCGTTAGTGTTGTGTGTGACTGTGTTTATGCAAATGATCGGCTTTCTAGGGGCTTTATAAGGAATCCTTTGTTGGGACCAAGTGTAGACTAAATGGTCTACAAAGTTTCTTTTAACAAACATTTATTGAAACACTACTAAGTGCTAGGTTGCCTGGCAAGCACCATACTGGACATCAGGAAGGGGATGGAGACCAGATGAAGGAAACGACTTGTTATTTACCGAGTCTGTGCATTGTTACAAAGTTAACATCAGATAGATTCCCAATTTGGCCCTAGAAAAACCCTTCCAATCAGAAGGGATAAGAAATGTCTGTAAAGTAAAGGGAGTGACGTTGGACACCTGAGAAAATGCCGCGGGAAGTCTGCCTTAGCCCTTCCCCTGATGTACTCACTTTAATATCTTGCTGGTTTATTGCAACATGCTTTCT
The DNA here is from genome assembly GCF_963455335.1 of Martes martes. Taxonomy (NCBI): domain Eukaryota; kingdom Metazoa; phylum Chordata; class Mammalia; order Carnivora; family Mustelidae; genus Martes; species Martes martes. Next base: position 9,774,129 of record NC_137906.1, read on the forward strand.
TAAGACCTTCTTAGAAGTTCTAATAGGAGCCCAGCTCTGGCTCCTCCAGTATGAATGACAAGTTGGTGTTTGTGTAGTGATTTCACACCCTCCCCCCCCCCCCTTTTCAGGACTCCGGGACTACTTCCGTTTACAGTCAGGTACTGTTTAGAATCTTTTTGTGGGCAAAGTAGGTCAGACATAAAGTGCACTCAGACGTAAAGGCAATCACTCGAGTTGGGGAGGCAGATCCCGTGAAAGGTCCAGTCTCTTTCCCCCTCCCTTAGCTCTGCCCTGGATCACAGATGCTGGGGTTGTACAACCTTCACAGCCAGTCTGGAGTCTTTCCAAAGAGTTTCTAGAATGAGAGTCTGCCAAATGCTAAGCTTTAATGTTGGGACGTTACTCTTTGGGGTGCCCCTTTTGCCCTTCGGCTCTTGATGGGAAACTAGGTCAGCTATCCAGACTACATACTATGCGATCCTAAGGTGAACACTATGGTTGATTGTGAGTTTTAAGATACACCTGACCTGGGTTTCCTGTCCAGCTTTGCTGCTCAGGATTGCGGTCACTATAGACAATCATAGTGAAGATATTTGTCAGTTCTCGAGGCTTTTATTATCCCCAGGGAGGCACTATGCTAGGCACATTTCCTGAGTTATCCTCTCAATAAACTTACAAAGTAGGTACTATTCCTGTCTCCAGTTGGGAGACTGTGGAGTTGGTCCACCCAGTTCCACCAGGTACCAGTGTCTTTGGACAAATCACGCATTTTGGCTTTAAGCCTCAGACAGTACCTACCTCATAAGGTTGTTGCAAGGAATGAATGAAGTAATTCAGCACCCAGCTGTTTCCCCACATTTGGTCAAGGTCAACTCCCCGGAGGGTTCCCTGAGTATCTTGTAAGTGGATTAAAGTTAACGGCTTAGGAAGTTACTTTGCTTCTTACTTTATAAGTTAGTGTAAACATTGTTTCTGAATCTAGTTCTTTTCTTTTTTTGTCTCCAAATTAAAATCATCATTAAACATTTCAGTTAGGAGCTCTCTTTTTCAATCGACCTTTCCACATCAAAGGTTGTTTATGGAGGGGGGAAATGGTGCTAGCATTATTGTGACAAAGATAAGTAACAATATAAAAAGAAAAGTGAATATTCTCAAATTTCCACCTCCTCTTACCAATTTAATATTTATTTTTTATTGCTATTTCTGACTTGGCCTACATTCCTATTGATTATTTACTAAAAATCAGAGTAAACTGTGTCTTATTATTATGTATCACCTATATATCACTGAAACATTACTCTAATTACAGTTCCACTAAAAAATAAATACAGTTGACCCTTGAACAACATGGATTTAAACTGCATGGGTCCACTTACAGATTTTTTTAAAAATAATTACAGTGTAGTACTGTAAATGTATTTTCTTTTATGATTTTCTTAAATTTTCTCTAGCTTTATTGCAAGAATACAGTACACAATACATAGAACATTATAAAATATGTGTTAGTTGACTGTTTATGTTATCAGTAAGCCTTTCAGTCAATAGTAGGCTGTTAGTAGTCATGTTTTGGGCAAGTCAGAAGTTATATATGGGTTTTCTGGGCTCTCTATTCTGTTCCATTGATCTGTGTGTCTGTTTTTGATGCCAGTACCATACTGTCTTGATGATGACAGCTTTGTAATAGAACTTGAAGTCTGGAATTGTGATGCCACCAACTTTGGCTTTCTTTTTCAACGTTCCTCTGGCTAGTCGAGGTCTTTTCTGGTTCCATATAAATTTTAGGATTATTTGTTCCATTTCTTTGAAAAAAAAAAAAAAAAAACGGATGGTATCTTGATAGGGATTGCATTAAATGTGTAGATTGCTTTAGATAGCATAGACATTTTCACAATATTTGTTCTTCCAGTCCATGAACATGGAACATTTTCCCATTTCTTTGTGTCTTCCTCATTTCTTTCATGAGTACTTTATAGTTTTCTGAGTATAGATTCTTTGCCTCTTTGGTTAGGTTTATTCCTAGGGATCTTAGGTTTTGGGTGCATATACGCGGGCTTTCAACCGCACAGGGATAAGGGGTTAGTTCCCCTACCCCCTAAGCTCCCTGTTGTTCAAGGTCAACTGTAAAATTTTGGTGACTTCTAAAATTTTAAACTTTCTTTTTTTTCCTTTTTTTTAATGAAGTATAATTGACACACAGTATTACCTAAGTTTCAGGTGTACAACGCAGTGATTCGACAACTGTCTCCATCTTGCTCTGCTCCCCATGAGTCCCATCGACTATATTCCCTAGGCTGTATTTTTATCCTCCTGACTCACTCATGCGTGTACCTCCCGCTCCCTCTTACCCATGTTCCCCTACCCTCACCCCCTTCCCTTTGACAATCTTCAGTTTGTAAAAGTTTGAACATTCTTCAGGCTCTCCCTGTGATATTTTTCTCTTTGGTTTGGTCCCCAGGCCTCCTCACCACCCACTCTCTGTGAAGGAATTTTATATTCTCTTTGATAGTGTCATGAGGCTGGTTGTCACTTTCGGATAGAGCAATCTGTGGTTCCACGTCATCCAGCGTGTGAACCCATAAACCAAGTGAGGAGAGAATTTGCTAGTATAGACAATTGTTGGGTCCTGGAGACGTTTTGAACAGTACCCACATATAACACCAGTGGCTGTCATTAAGACTCAAGAGAAATGATGTGAAATTATGATTATGTAAAAAGAAATATAGCTGGTGTCTGTGTGACTGAGTCTGTCTTTATGATAGTCAATGGCTAAGGACATTAACGTTTCACCAAAAATACTGAAAAACGAGTCAATGTAGCTCTTTGTGTCTTGACAGTGTCCAGGCGGCTACTAAGATGGCCCCTTGTCAGAAACATGCTCAGTTAGCAGACGCTGTTCCCCCCCGGCTCTCTGATTTCCACAGGGAGTAAGTGCTCTGGGAGCCCATTGGAACAATAGTTTCCCCTGAAGTCTGAGGAGCTTGTTCTTGGGTGTGGTGCTTCCCTCCACAACTGTAGAGTTGCCAGACTGCAATGATTTTATCTCTCAGCAATGTTCCAGAAGGTTTTAGTGAAAATATAAAACTGCCTGCCCGCCTCTCAAACGGACTTTGAGAAGAGGTCTCTTGGGCGAGGACAGACCGAGTCTTCTAAGTGGTCTGTGATCCAAAGTATTTCCTGGGCTTCGTGTTTATCAAGGCTGAGCTTTACTTCCAAACTAAGCTTGAGAAGAATCTGGGAATGTTTCCCAGCTGATTGGGGGTGGGGAGAAGAGGATGATGCAAGCCTGAAAGAACAGAGAAATTTCACTCTCGTTTTTATCTTTTACAGTTATCTGCTGAAATCTGGCTATAGATATGGCTTGCAAAATAGAACCTTTCTGGAGTACAAAGTAGGATGGGCTGTTAAATGTTAATTTCTATTTCACTTTATTTTTGAGAGAGAGACAGAGAGAGAGAGAAAGGGGCAGAGGGAGAAGGAGAGAGAGAATCCTCAAGCAGACGCCCAGCTAGGTGTGGAGCCTGATGAAGGTCTCAATCCCAGGACCCGGAGATCATGACCTGAGTGGAGAACAAGAGTCGGGCGCTTAACGTCCTGAGCTACCCAGGCGCCCTGTTGAATGTTAATTTGAAAATCATATATAATATTTTAATTTTATTTGCAGAGTGGAACATTGGGAAGATTAGCTTTTATTTATTTATTTAAAAAATATTTTATTTTTATTTGACAGAGAGAGAGATCACAAGTAGGCAGAGGTGCAGGCAGAGAGGGGGCGGGGAAGCAGTCTCCCTGCTGAGCAGAGAGCCCAGTGTGGGTCTCGATCCCAGGACCCTGGGATCATGCCCTGAGCCGAAGGCAGACGCTTAACCGACTCAGCCACCCAGGCGTCCCAGAAGATCAGCTTTTATTTATTTATTTATTTAAAAAAGTGTTTGTTTGTTTTTGAAAGATTTTATTAATTTATTTGACACAGAGAGACAGATCACAAGTAGGCAGAGAAGCAGGCAGAGAGAGAGAGAGAGAGAGAGAGAGAGGAGGAAGCAGGCTCCCCGCTGAGCAGAGAGCCCGACGTGGGGCTCCATCCCAGGACCCTGGGATCATGACCTAAGCCGAAGGCAGAGGCTTTAACCCACTGAGCCACCCAGGCGCCCTGAAGATCAGCTTTTAAATGGATCAGACTTAGTCTTCAAGGTGAAAAAAAAAATGCGGACAAAAGCACTATCTGCCTTTTAATTGCCATTAATCTCAAGTCACCCCAGTGTTTTTGCTGTGACTCTTACCTCAGTTCAAGGTCTCAACTGACACATTTGGGAAGAATGAGGTGTTGGGGAAATAGTAGTGCTAAGTAGATGGTTTTTCCTTCCTGTCTGACTCAGTGTTAGAGAACTCTTCTCAGACAATATGTTGATTTTAATACTTCGATGCTGGGTTTATGTCATTATAGACCTTCTGGTATATCGAGTAGTTCCTTGCTCTCTTAGTAGAAATCTTCTCAAGAAAACCTCTCTCCCTTATGTCACTGTTTCTTTCCCTAAAAGTTTTTGTAGTCACTACTCTTTTTTGGAGAATTCAGATGTTGGTGGTACCAGAGGAAAATTTCTTTGGCCTGAATAATGCCAGCTTCACTTCCCTCAATGATGACACATTCACATGTATTTTAAATTTGTTGTTTTTCCCCCTCATTGTGCTGCTGTGCATATGGGTTCCCTAGCTGGAGAGGCTGGTATTGGTGGTGAAAGACTTCGATCTAAATTTAGATTCTTCTCAGAGGTTTCATAGAATACTTCCTTAAATTAAGTCCCAGACCGCAAAAGCAGCTGCTATGTGGGGCTTCCAGGTTTGGTGGCGTTTTTTTTTTTTCTTCCCCCTGCTCTCTAAATAAAGAAGATGGGGCAGGAAGGGACTGGCTGTCACTCCCAGCTGCTTGGTGTGGGTGGGGATGTAGGGGGGGGAGTGTGTAGGTGGGGAGGTGGTTCTGCCTTTGTCGCCAGAGTCACTGGCAGCTTCTGTAAGGAACTGAATGGAGGAGGAGGGGACAAGGCTTGATGGTAGCCTGACAAAAACGGAAAACAGTCCCCAGTCCACAGAACTCTGGCTAAAACAAGCACTTTGTTTTGGATTGTGTTGTAGGCTGTAGGTAGTAGTGGATAATGATAGGACTTTCTTTTGTCTGACACCTGTAAATTTGCCTGGAAACTTAGAAGCCACGCGTCAAACCAGTACAGCCAATTTTCACGGAGAGTGATACGGTTGGAAGTTCTTCAGAGGCCGGAGAAAGAGTGGAAAGTGGGATGTTGAGGGCGGTCATGGGTGTGTTCCACAGTCTCCCTCTCTTTTCGGAACACGTGTTTTCACATCCTTTCCACATGATCTCCCTTACCTGTCCGTGCCCACAGGCCCCAGACTAGAGAGCTAGATCTTAGGTGGGCAGAGGAGGAGCCGGGGAGCCTGGGCACTGCCCGCCGGGGGCAGCGTACTCAGATGGCTTCCAGCTTCTGTTGTGGAAACATCACACTGTTTATATGCTCTTATGTTGGCGAATGGTATGATTATATTCTAAATCAGTATTCTAGTACCTTCCATTGTTAGCCAAACACACGTAGACTCTCATTCCCACCCAGGGCTTCTCCCCCAGCATGCATCAACAATCTTCCCATGAGTGTATTTTCATTATATAACCACCCCTTTATCTCAGTATTTCCTCTTTTAGAAAGGTCAGTTTGGGGTTTTTTTTTTTTTCGCGTGGGAGGGGTGGCAGGGTCGGGGGAAGTATCTGTATATGGCATGGCAAAGCAGGTAGACTGTGTGAGATGGCTTATTTTTTATATATATATATATATTTTAAAGATTTTTTATTTATTCATTTGACAGAGATCACAAGTAGGCAGAGAAGCAGGCAGAGAGAGGAGGAAGCAGGCTTCCTGCTGAGCAGAGAGCCCGATGTGGGGCTCGATCCCGGGACCCTGGGATCATGACCTGAGCCGAAGGCAGAGGCTTTAACCCACTGAGCCACCCAGGCGCCCCGAGATGGCTTATTTTAAAAAGGAAGTCTTTTCACACCTGCCCCTAGCCTTGAAATTCTCTTCCCCAGAGACAGTCCAGTGGTACCGCTTTCTTGTTTATTTTTGTGAAGATGTGTTAGATAAAAAATGCTTATACTTCCTTTCCCTATCCTCCTTTCTGAAGGGGAGCATAGACTCAGTTCTGTACCTTGCTTTTTTCACCCATTAATATATCTTGGAAAGCTTCCATATATATATGGAAGCTTATATATATGTGTGTATGTGTGTGTGTGTATATATATGAATATATATGTATATATATATATTCCTTTTTTCCTAAGATTTTATTTACTTATTTAGAGAGAGTGAGCATGTGTACATGAGCAGGGGTGGGGCTGGGGGGGGGAGGAGGGGCAGAGGACAAGGAAGAGAGAAAATCCCAAGCAGACTCTGCACTGAGCAAGGAGCCAGACGTGGGGCTCAGTCTTAGGACCCTGAGATCATGACCTGAGCTGAAATCGAGTTGGGTGCTTAACCGACTGAGTCATCCAGGTGCCCTCCCCCCTCCTTTTTTTTTAAATCGAGGTAAAAGTTGGAGCACGGGGTGGCTCAGTTGGTTAAGTGTCTGCCTTCAGCTCAGGTCATGATCCCTGGGTCATGGGATCGAGCCCCACATGGGGCTCCCTGCTCAGTAGGGAGCCTGTTCTCTCTCTCCCTCTGCTGCTCCCCCTGCTTGTGCTTTCTCTCTGGCTCTCTCTCTCTTAAAGAAATAAATACAATCTTAAAAAAAATAGATCGAGGTAAAAGTTAAGTGGCTTTAGTATATTCCCAATGTTGTGTAACCATTGTCACTATCAAATTCTAGAAGTTTTCATCATCCCAAAAAGAAATCCAATACCCACTCGGCCATCACTCTCCATCTCCCCAACCTTAGCCCTGACAACCGTTGATTTGCTTTCCAGTTCAATGAATTTTCCTCTTCTGGGCATTTTATAAGAATGCAGTCCTACAACATATGGCCCTTTTTGTCTGGCTTCTTTGACTTGGCACAACGTTTTCAAGGTTCATTCATGTTGTGCGTGTATCATGACGTCACTCCTTTTTATGGCTGAATAATATTCCATTGTATGGATGGGCCACATTTATCCATCAGTTGATGGGACAGTTGGGTTTTTCCTACTTTTCGGCTATTATGAATAACACTGCTATGTGCAAATTTTTGTGTGAACGTGTTTTCAGTGCTCTTGGATATATACCTGAGAGTAGAAATGCTAGGTCATATGTTTAAATATTAAGGAACTACTAAACTGTTTTCCACAGTGGCTGCACCATTTTACCATTCTACCGGCAGTGTATGAGGGTTCCAGTTTTTCTACATCCTAGCCAATGCTTATTTTTTTTCTTTCCTTTCCTTTTCCTTTCTTTTTTTTTTTTTTTTTTTTTTTTTTTAGGGTTACTATTATAGCCATCCTAGAGGACATGAGGTGTTATCCTATTGTGGTTTTGATTTGTATTTCCCTAATGGCTAAACATGTTGAGGATCTTTTCATGTGCTTATTGGCCATTTTTATATCTTCTTTAGAGAAACATCTACCAGTTGGGTTGTTTGTCTTTTTGAATTTTAAGAGTTTTTAAAATATATTCTGGGTACTAGACCCTTATTAGGTATATGATTTCCAAATATCTTCTTCCAATCTATCGGTTGTCTTTTCACTCTCCTAGTGTCCTTTGATGCACAATTTTTTAAAAATTTGATAAAGTCATTGGGGCGCCTGGGTGGCTCAGTGGGTTAAAGCCTCTGCCTTCGGCTCAGGTCATGATCTCAGGGTCCTGGGATCAAGCCCCGCATTGGGCTCTCTGCCCAGCAAGGAGCCTGCTTCCTCCTCTCTCTCTGCCTGCCTCTCTGCTTGCTTGTGATCTCTGTCTGTCAAATAAATAAATAAAATATAAAAACAAACAAACAAAATTTTGATAAAGTCATTTATGTATTTTTGTTGTTGTTGTTAGTGCTTTTGGTGTCATTTAAGAAACTACTGGCTAATCCAAAGTAATGAAAAATTTACCCCTATGTTTCCTCAGGAGTTACAGTTTTTGCTCTTACATATAGGTCCTTCATTCATTTTGAATTAATCTTTATGTACATTGAGAGATAGGGATCCAAATGTATCCTTTTGCAAGTGGGTATCTAGTTGTTCCAGCACCATTTGTTGAAAGGACTATTTGTTGAGAACCCCTATTGTTTGAACTTGGCCCCATGTTAAAATCATTTGACCATGAATATTTTGCTTTATTTCTGGATTTGTATTCCGTTGATCTAGAATGTCTCTCTTAATGCCAATTCCACACTGTATTATTGGTAACTATTGCTTCATAGTAAGTTGAAATAGGAAGTAAGTTTTCCAACTTTGTTCTTTTTCTAGATTGCTTTGACTTTTTAGTGTTTCTTAAAATTCCATATGAATTTTAGGATGAGCTTGTCCATTTCTGTAAAAGGCACTTAGGGGTTTAATAGAAATTGCTTTGGGTCCACAGATCAATTTGGGGATTGTTGCCATCTTGGTGTTATTGAATATTACAATCCATGAACAGGGATAGCTACTTACTTAGGTCTTTTATAATTTCTTGTAACAATGTATTATAGTTCTTAGTGTATAAATCTTGTACTTCTTTGGTTAAATTTATTTGTAAGCATTTTGTTTTTTTTGATAAGGTAAAGTGGAATTAGCTCCTTACTTTATTTTTGGATTGTTCATTGCTGGTGTATGAACATACAGCTGATTTTAGTATGCTGATCTTATATTCTGTAGTTTGGCAAAGCTCATGTATTAACTTCCATAGTTTTTGTGTGGATTCTTTAGGGTTTTCTGTAGCTAGGATTATGTCATTTATGTGTGTGTGTGTGTGTGTGTGTGTGTGTGTTTTCATTTCCAGTGTGGTCGTTTTTTGTCTGGCAAGAGCAGACATTCCAATCTTAGTCCTGTTATTAGGGGGAAACTATTCGGTCTTTTATCAATATGATGTTAGCTGTGGGTTTTTCATAGATGCCCTTTATCTAGTTGAGGGAGTTTCCTTCTGTTCCTGGTTTATTGAGTGGTTTTTGTTTTTTGTTTATCATGAACCAATATTGGAATTTGTCAGATGCTTTTTCTGCATTAATTCAAATAATATTGCAGTTTTAAGAATTCTATTACTATATTACATTAAATTAATTAATATTAATTAATACATTAATTTTTTTAATTGTTGAGCTACCCTTGCATTTCTGGGATATAAAACCCACTTGGTCCTGGTATGGAATCCTTTTAATACCCTATTGTATTCAATTTGCTAGTATTTCATTGAGGATTATTTGCATTTATATTCACAAGAGATATTGGTCTGTGATGTCTTTGTCTGACCTTGGTATAAGGGTGATACAGTCCTCACAGAATGAATTAGGAAGTAGTTTGTCCTCTTCTGTTTTTGAAAGAATTTATGAAGACTTGGGTTAATTTTTATTTAAATGTTTAGTGGAACTCACTGCTGAAGCCATCTGCTCCTGGGACTTTTTTTTTGGGAGATGTGTTTTGATTATGGAATCTTTACATGTTCTAGGTTTATTCAGGTTTGCTGTTTCTTTTCTAGCCCTTTTTGGTGGTTTCTGTGTTTTTAAGAATTTCTGCATTTCATCTAGGTTACCTGATTTGCTGGTGTACAACGGTTCATAGTGTTTTCTTATCCTTTTAATTTCTGGAGATCAGTAGGAATGACCTCGCTTTAATTTCTTTCTTTCTTTCTTTTTTTTTCCCCTAAAGATTTATTTATTTATTTATTTATTTGACAGACAGAGATCACAAGTAGGCAGAGAGGCAGACAGAGAGAGAGGGCGAGAAGCAGGCTCTTCGCCCAGCAGAGAGTCCGATGCGGGGCTGGATCCTAGGACCCTGAGATCATGACCTGAGCGGAAGGCAGAGGCTTTAACCCACTGAGCCACCCAGGCGCCCTGGAGGGTTTTTTTTGGTTGTTGTTTTGTTTTGTTTTCTACTTCACTTATCTCTGCTCTGATCTTTATTGTTTCATTCTGCCTGCTTTGGGTTTAGTTTGCTCTTTTTCTAGTTCCTTTAGTTGGACAGTTAGGTTATTAATTTGAGATCCTCCTCTTTCAATGTAGGTGTTTACAGCTATCAGTTTCCCTCTTTGCACTGCTTTTGTTGCATCTCATACATTTTGATATATAATATTTTTATTTTTACTTATCTCAAAGTATTTTCTATTTGTAATTTGTTATTTTTTCTTGACCCACTAAGTTGTTTTTGTTGTTGTTGTTTGTTTGTTTGTTAGTTTTAGCACATGTGTGAGTGGGGGGTGGCAGAAGGAGCAAGAGAATCTCAAGCAGGCTCCATGCCCTGCACAGAGCCCCATCTGGGGCTTGATCTCATGATCCCGAGATGCTGACCTGAGCCAAAATCGGATGTTTAACCAAATGAACCACCCAGGCACCCTATCGACCCACTAGTTTTTAAAGGTATCTTGTTTAACTTCAACATATTTGTGAATTCTGGATTCTCTTCTGTTACTGATTTCCAATTTCATTTCACTGTGGTTGGAGGAGATACTTTGAATTATTGCAGTCTCTTGAAAATTTTTAAAAAGATTTTATTTATTTATTTGACAGGGAGAGAGATCACAAGTAGGCAGAGAGGCAGGCGGTGGTGGGTGGGGGGGAAGCAGGCTCCCTACTGAGCAGAGAGCCCGATGCAGGGCTCCATCCCAGGACCCTGAGATCCTGACCTGAGCTGAAGGCAGGAGCTTCACCCACTGAGCCACCTAGGCGCCCCAGTCTCTTAAAATTTATTAAGACTTTTTTATGGCCTAATGTATGGTTAATACTGGAGAACGTTTCATATGCACTTGGGAAGAATATGTTTTCTGTTGCTGTGATTGTTTTGTGTGTCTGTTAGGTCTAGTTGGTTTATAGTGTTAAGTCATCTGTTTCCTTGTTAATCTTCTGGTTAATTGTTCTATCCATTATTGAAAGTGGGGTGTTGATGCCTCCAAACATTATTGTGGAACTTTCTCCCTTCAATTCTCAGTTTTTCCTTTATATAGTTGGGGTTTCATTGTTAGGTGCCTATATATTTATAATTGTTATATCTTCCTTGTGAATTGATTCTTTTATCATTATATAAGGTCTGACTTTGTCCCTTGTAACAAGTTTTGTCTTAAAGTCTGTTTCGTCTGCTGTTAATATGGCCACTCCAGCTGTTGTCTCTGGTTACTGTTAGTGTGGACTATCTTTTTCTATCTGTTTGTTTTCAACCTATTTGTGTATTTAAATCTAAAATGAGTCTTTTGTAGACAGCATATAGTTAGATCATGTTTTGTTATCCATTTTGTTCATCTCTACCTTTTATTTTTATTTTTTTATTTTATTTTTTAAAAATATTTTATTTATTTGTCAGAGAGAGAGAGAGAGAGAGCGAGCGAGCACTGGCAGACGGAGGCAGAGGGAGAAGCAGCCTCCCTGCCGAGCAAGGAGCCCGATGTGGGACTCGATCCTAGGATGCTGGGGTCATGACCTGAGCTGAAGGCAGCTGCTTAACCAACTGAGCCACCCAGGCGTCCCTCATCTCTACCTTTTATTTTTTATTTATTTATTTATTATTATGATTTAAAGATTTTATTTATTCATTTTACAGACAGAGATCACAGGTAGGCAGAGAGAGAGGGGGAAGCAGACTCCCCACCGAGCAGAGAGCCTGATGCGGGGCTCGATCCCAGGATGCTGGGATCATGACCTGAGCCGAAGACAGCGGCTTTAACCCACTGAGCCACCCAGGTGCCCCTCATCTCTACCTTTTAATTGAAGAGTTTGACTTTTAAATTTATGTATTTGTTGATAAAGGCTTCTACCAATATCCCTGGAGCTTTTACATTTGTGTTACATAAGCATTTATATTAAGAAGTCTGTAACCAGATTCAGCTTCAGTGCCGTTGTTGGGTCCATAGTGAAGAAAATAAAATGCTAATTATTATCACTAGCAGGAGAAAAAAGGACTTCTACCATTTTGCTGTTTGTTTTCTGTATGTCTTCTGTCCCTTTTTTGGTTACTGTGTTCCTCCATCATTGTCTTATTTATGCTAAATCACCAGGCCCTCTTTGATGGACACATAAGGTGTCTATAGTCTTGCACTTTTATGCATGATGCTGCAGTGAATATCCTTGAATGTGTGTCATTTTACACATCTGTCCGCACATCTGTGGATAAATTTCTACATGGAAATTCAGCTGCTGCTGGAGTGATGGTGACAGAAATAGGGAAACAGGCAAGAAGTCCCCTTTTCTTCCCCGTCTCTCACCCTCTCTCAAGGACTTCCCATTGGCAGATGTGAACAGGGAGCCAGCCCTCTTGGGGTCTGGGAGCACCAGCCCCAGTATCCCAGGATATGGTATAGCAGAGTGGGGAAGAGGAGAGAAGATGAGTAAATAATTGCATATAAGAAATCGTCATAGTCTCTTAATATCTTATTTCCAAAAGTGCAGCCTGATTTTCAACTTCTTAAAATTAAGTGAAATTAACTTCTTAATATCAGTTAGCAGAAATTAATCTCTTCACGTCACCAATTTGTTAATCTTGTAGATTCTGAATTCCATCCGTGGTCCTTTTTTTAAAATTCAAAAAATTAAAAAAAAAAAGACTATTCATTTGAGACAGAGATCAAGAGCAGGGGGAGAGATGGAGAGGGAGAAGCAGACTCTCTCCCCACACCCCCCTCCCACAAAAGGCAGGAGCCTGACTTGGGACTTGATCCCAGGACCCTGAGACCATGACCCGAGCTGAAGGCAGATGCTCAACCATCTGAGCTACCTAGGCGCCCTCCATTCATGGTCCTTACTAACCCTCTCTCTTGACAAGCTGTGCGTATTACTTTAGGCTTAGAGTTGTATCTTTAGTGACAGAATTGAAAAATGGCCCTGCAAAGTGATGCACGTCTAATGGACGATACTACTGGGTCCTTTTCAAATATTGGTTGAGCGGGAATGTTGTCTGTTTCTGCATATGTTTATTGGACAGTGTATTTCAAGTCTTAGCCGTATCTTACCTTCCTTTTCCACACGGTTTCTGTTGTTCTGCCATTATCAAATAACATGCCTGAAAGGAAGTGACTTACTGCATGTTTTGGCATCGCTAGAACAGTAGAAATATCTCTTGGAAGTGGAAAGAGTTTCACCTGGTGGGCATAGTCTAGAGTGACCGTATTTCTTGTTTCTGCTTGGAATAGTTCTGTTTTAAATCTGCTGTCCTGGCACCATCAATAATAGTATCCTTTCTGGGGCACCTGGGTGGCTCAGTGGGCTAAGCCTCTGGGTTCGGCTCAGGTCATGATCTCAGGGTCCTGGGATCCAGCCTCCCTGCTGAGCAGGGAGCCTGCTTCCCCCTCTCTCTCTTTGCCTGCCTCTCTACCTACTTGTGATCGCTGTCAAATAAATAGATAAAATCTTAAAAAAAAAAAAAAAAGAAAGTTAAATGGTACCTTCTTTGGGTTTAAAAAAAAATAATAGTATCCTTTCTTTTTCTAAAATGTGCCTTGGTATAGATATGAAGCTTACCCATCTGACTGATGTTTAAGCCATCTTCTCTGGTCTAGTTCTATTCTTAGAAATTCTAAAACTTAACCTCTGCGATGTTAGCTGTATCACCATGTGGGCAAGTCATACAGAGAGAGGCTAAAGTCTGGGGTTGAGGATAAAAGAAGGGCCCGTGACTGAAGGCATATGTAGCTATGTAGTCCTAACACATAAGGATCTTCATTCAACATGTGTGCTGTCACGTGATGTGCATGCATTCTTCCAGACATGTGCACATCTCTAGAAAGATGTTTTTCTGTTTTAGGTGTTGTTATACTTTATTAAAGGCATGATTCTTGGGGTGCCTGAGTGGCTTAGTGGGTTGGAGCCTGTGCCTTCGACTCAGGTCATGATCTCAGGGTCCTGGGATTGAGCCCCGCATCAGGCTCTTTGCTTAGCAGGGAGCCTTCTTCCCCCCCACATCTCTCTGACTGCCTCTCTGCCTACTTGTGATCTCTGTCTGTCAAATAAATAAATAAATAAAACCTTAAAAAAAAAAAGCGTGATTCTTTCCAAGATGACAGATCCTATTAATCTTTTAAAAATGGAAAGCCTTGAGTGCAAGGGCGTAACAGGGAATGCCTGGTATGGACCAGTTGTTGAGACTTCACACAGCAACAATGGCCAAGTGTTTTTTAGGTTGCGACTGGGGTGTGAGTCTCGCTGTAGTTTGATTAGCTCTGTTCTGTTAGTGCCTTTCACATACTTTAAAGGGATGGTACTAAAACTCTTGAATTTGGAGATGTCTGTTATAAATGATTTTTTTTTTTTTTTTAAGAATGACTTTTGAAAGTGTTCTCTGAAAGGCAAATTAGGTTAACAACCTTACTTTTCCTCCCCATCACACTTTTGGTATATTTGTCATGTATTTTCTGGGGCGGGGTAGATAAGTGCAGTTAACTTTGCTTTTGAGGTGAACAATCAAATGTCGCACTACCCTGGTGGTATTCCTAATACTCAAAAGAACAAGTGACATTTCGTTAAGAGGAACCCCTTTTCTCTATCACTACCATTTGGTGCCACTTTGGAATTGGCTTTGGGAAGGCTGGAACCAGCTTAATATTGCTTGCTTCCTATAACTGTATGCTACTTGGCACAGGCAGCCCCGCAAATGGAACAAGATCATTTCCAGCAGGGACTGTTGGAGGTCGTGTGTACCCAGGTTTCTCTGTATCTGAGAATAGTTGTCTTCCTGTTATTGTGTTAGGTGCAAGGGATTTCCCGGAACTTTTAATGAGTGTGGATTATAAGGAATCAGCCAAGCCCCATTGGAAAGATCACAGTGTAGGTTTTATATTTTTAAAAGCGAGGGGTGCCTGGCTGGCTCAGTCAGTAGAGCACGTGACTCTAGATCTCGGATTGTCAGTTTGAGCCCCATGTTGGGTGGAGAGATTACTTAAAAATAAAATCTTAAAAAAAAACAAACCAAACACAGCAGAGGTGAGGCTTTAGTTTTCTGAAAAGAATGCGTTCTTTGGGAACCTGGGTGGCTCAGTGGGTTAAAGCCTCTGCTTTCGGCTCAGGTCATGATCCTAGGGTCCTGGGATCGAGTCCCGCATCGGGCTCTCTGCTCAGCGGGGAGCCTGCTTCTCCCTCTCTCTCTGACTGTCTCTCTGCCTACTTGTGATCTCTGTCTGTCAAATAAATAAATAAATAAATAAATATATAAATAAATAAATCTTTAAAAAAAAAAAAAAAGAATGCGTTCTTTGAGGTGTTCCTGCTGGTGAGGGTGCCTCATGGTGGCGAGGTTGTCCCTGTGTCAGGTGGTAAGGGTGGCTGTCCTCTCTCTCTCTACAGATGTCATGGGAGAGTTCCTTGTGTGTTTGATCTGCAGGTGGTGTGGACACTGAATTGCCTTTTTTGAGTCTTATTTCTTTTGGTGACGCAGGAATGTACCTTTCCCCAAAACTTATCATAGAATCTCCAGTTTCTTAGTTCCATTTGGTTAATAATTATAAGTATGTGGATTTCTTCCTACCGTTTTCCACATTTACTTATATCCAATATAGGAAAAACACAAGGGGAATATTTCATCTTCACTGTAGTGATGAGCAGGCAACTCAGAAAATGCAAAGAGCTTCTTAGCGTTTAGTCCATAAATCACTTGAGGAAAACCAATAGAAGGAAGACGAGAGCTGGAGAAGGCCATGGGTTTCTTCAAGTGAGAGCTGGCCACCTGTCCGATTTGCCTGCCGTTAGTCCCCTCACTGCTTGCTATAGTGGCGACCAGAGTTTGGGCTTTTTCTTCGTGATTCATGTGACCTTGTGTCCCCAGTATTTACCAAATACTTTAAATAGTTTTCAAAAAAATTTCCTTGTTCATTTCCACAGTGTGCACATTCAGACCATAAAAGGACCTACTGAGATACATGTTAAAATTCCACAAGTGATAGTGTCTGTTAATGATAGATTTTTAGATTTCGATTTAGAGTAGTTTAATGATAGGATAAATTTTCCTAGATCTTTGATATTATCCAGGTTGCTTCCTCAGGATGGTCTATCATAATAGACTTCACCTTAGTAGTCATAATGGAGCAACTACTTCTTGAGATAGCTTTTTTTCTGTACAGTGGAGGATACCAAGTAAAAGAAGGGAGTTTTTCAGATGTAGTCTCTGCTTTCTAGAATCTTACATTGGGAGGAGAAAAATTGGGAGGAAAACCAGCAGGCTCCACTGGAGGCAAACAGAACTGCAGGCATATGGGGGCGGGCAGAGTCCGTCATGCCATCTAGATGGGCTTGAGGAAGGTCTGTGGGGGATGTGGTATTTGAGCTCTGCCATTCGTGTTACTCGATGGAAATAGGCAGATGGGTGATGGGTTCGGAGGACATTTAAAATAATGGAAAAGGCTTGAGTGAAGGGTTAGGAGGGGAACAGCACTCGGCATTTATTGGAGGAGGAAGGGGGATGATATGGGGTTCTGGGTACTGGGATCACAGTCTTAGTGGGAGAAGCTATAGTAGAAGATGAAGTATTTATTGGAGCCCATCTGTTTGGTAAATATCCTCTTGCCGTCTACATATCAATTTTGATATCAATATAATATTACCATTTACATATCAATTTTGATACCACTGTCACAATATTGGAAATGTAATTAATATATGATCATAATTTAAAACTCTGCCATGAGACAAAAATCAAGAAGCAGTATATATGGTGGTTGAGAACATAGATTTTGACAGTGGATGGCCTGGGTTCAAATTCTGAATAGCTAGCTGTGTGACCTCGGGCAAGTTACTTGTCTCTCTGATGCCTCACTTTCTTTGCATATCACGTGGGGTTAATAATAGTACTTACACGTTTATTGCAGTGATGAAATGGCTAATAAGGTGAAGTAGTTACGACAGTGCCTGGCATATAGTAGCATGGTATATGAGCATTAGTAATTATTATTAGTTGTAATAATAGTATTAGTATTTACAATTTGATTTTTTTTTCCTCTGAGAAAAATTGGATTGGTGTTTCTGTAGATTATATATACTCGGTGTAAATTTGCCCGAGTGAAAGTGTAGCATCCCAGGCCCACGAATAGATGCAGAGTCTCGCAGAATTTTCAGTGGAATAAAAAATTTCATAAAGAACTTTTGTGCTTTGCATTATAGCTGTCCGGTTTTACTGACTGCTTCGTGGGCCATAGCTGACCCTGGAAGGTTGGGTGGTTGTGTACGTGTGTGTGTGTGTATGTGTGTGTCTATGTGTCTGTGTGATGGGATATTATGGGTGAGAATGAGTTCTTTCATAGCAGTTCAGTGTTTTAGTTACAAGTAACAGAAACGGACTTCGGGGAACAAAAAAAAAAAATGGTCTTCGGCTAACATGAGCCATAAGAGCATTTATGGAAGGTTGTTGGGAACGCGTAGAATGGCTAGAAGGCTGGGTACCAAACTTGAGAAAAGATGAAAACTAAGGTAGCTCGGGTGGCCGGGAGGCACAACAGCCGTGTCCGAGGCTAGTGGCCTGGTCTAGGTGAACGTGGTGTCGCCATCGCTGACATTTGGGACACCTGCTTTCCAACTGTTCCTGGTCTGCGTGCGTAAATGCCTTGTTGGGATAGCAAAAAGATTGGAGATGGTTAAAGTGGTTGGCTGTGGGGATCAGGATACCTTGTGGAGCAGCCGTGCCAGGGAATGCCTTGTGGCCCTTTAAACATTTTGTGGAAGGATATTTAATGACCTGGAAATGGTTCACACGTTTTATTAGGCGGAAAAGGCAGGTAGCGAAACTGTATGGGTTGAATCATTATATTTAAAAATTGGATGAAGGAGCTACTATTATTATTCCTACTGGACAGATAGGCATAGAACTGTTGCCTAGTTTGCCCACGGTCACTCGGCCAGTAAGTAGAAGAGGCAGGGCTCGAAGTTGTGGCTCTAGAACTGGGCCCTTAGCCACTTTGTGGCTCACTCTCTGACACACACAGAAAGGCTCCCTATGAAAACAGGAGAAGAGATTATAACTAGGAGGTGAGATTATGGGCGCTTCTATTATCCGATTTCTCCGACAAGCATATGTTACTTCTATAGTGACCCAGCTGATGAAGTTACTGTAAAAATGGAAAGGCTTGGAATACTTTCCTTCCAGTCGAAAAGTTGTGTCCAGAGGTATCCACTGCGAATTTCTTTTTTTTTTTTTCCAATGTAACAAGAAATCCCAATAATCACCTCCATTTATAGATGAATTTCCTCTGAACTTGTACATGCCATGGCAGTGTTATATTTACCATTAACTGGACAAGTGTTTACCAGCATCAAAACCAGAAAATGTTGCTGGGATTTGAAACTCTTTGGTTGCTGCATTTTCAGGATTACATCAAAGCATTGATGAAATAGTTTGTGTTTTAAATGGAAGATTTAAATCTGTGAAGCTTTTTAAGATTTGTGTTTGTCACGTCTTGGCATGAGTTTCTCGTTTGTAGTCTAGTTATGAAAAGATTCTGGTTTCCATATGTATATTTAAAATACTCTGAGTCATGGATCCAAATGAGTAATAGACATTATATCCGTATCAGATTTCTGCTTTGTCATACCTCCACATGAAGCCAGTGCATTTCTTTCAGTACTTCCAGTGGTAAACACATTGAATTGGCAAAATGGCATTCAATTTAAATATTCTTCCTGGTGTTTTAGAATTAATTTTCAGAAATGACTGCATTGGAATGAAAATGTGTGTTTGATTTTACAGGACGCTTAGGAAAAGGGTCCACGTGTGACTGCACACGGGTGGGTTTGTATCTGGTGCTATGAGGGGCGTTTGCACATTGAATGTGGGATATACCATCGTGGGCACCCTTAGAAGAGGTGAAACGCTGTAAATTAAACAATGACAGAGCTTTCCTTTTTTTTTTTTTGTTTCTTAAGTAGGCTGCATGTGCCTAGCGTGAAGCCCAACGCAGGGCTTGAACTCACAACCCTGAGATCAAGACCTGAATGCAAATCAGGAGTTGGATGCTTACCTCGCTGAGCCACCCAGGTGCCCTGACAAGAGCTTTCTTATCATC
Organism: Martes martes; assembly: GCF_963455335.1. Lineage (NCBI taxonomy): Eukaryota > Metazoa > Chordata > Mammalia > Carnivora > Mustelidae > Martes > Martes martes. Next base: position 9,793,223 of record NC_137906.1, read on the forward strand.
TGTCATTTTAATTTATGCTCTTGCAAGGGTTACTTATTTAAGTAGAGATTTTTGGCTTGTATTATTCTTGTGCATTATAATGAAAAAGTAAAAGCAAAATAGATGAAGGAATTCCTAAAATATCCTCATATTCAGTGTCCGTCTCTCATGAATCAGCTGTTTGACTAGAATAAAAAATATTTGTGTATTTCCACATACTGTGTCATAAATAACGTTGACAGTGCACCTTGTTTTAGAAGAGTGGGCCATTCTTAGCTCTGTAGGTTTTTAAAAACCACTGTATTGAGGGGTGCCTGGGTAGCTCAGTGGGTTAAGCCACTGCCTTCGGCTCAGGTCATGATCTCAGGGTCCTGGGATCGAGCCCTGCATCAGGCTTTCTGCTCAGCAGGGAGCCTGCTTCCCCCCCCCCCCCGCCTGCTTCTCGGCCTACTTGTGATCTCTCTTTCTGTCAAATAAATAAATAAAATCTTAAAAAAAACAAACCACTGTATTGAGATACAATTTACACACCATGCAATTCCCCCATTTAAGTGTAAAATTCAGTGGTTTTTGGTATATTACGTTATGAATTTTTATTGTAAAATGCATATATAACAATTTACCATTTGAACCATTTTTAAGTATACAGTTCAGTGGCATTAATTCCATTCATAATGCTGTTGTAACAGTCACCACTGGGTATCTCCAACATTTTTTTTTTTTTAAATCACCCCAAACAGAAGTTCTGTAACCATTAAGTAACAACTGTTCATTTCCCCCTTCCCCAACCTCCTGGTAGCCTCTCATCTACTTTTTTAATGAATTTGCCTGGTTTCGATGTTTCGTAAAGGTGGAATCATACAGTATCTGTCTTTTCGTGTCTGGTTCCTTTCAACTAAGCGTAATGTTTTCAAGGTTCGTTCATGTTGTGGCGTGTGTCAGTTTCTTTCTGTGTTATGACTGAATACTGCTTTATTGCACGGATACACTATAATCTGTTTATGGTTAATCAGTTGATGGGCACCTGGGCTCTTTCCACCTTCTGGCTGTTGTGAATAATGCTGTGATGAACATGGATACACAAGCATGTATTTGAGCCCCACTTTCAGTTCCTTCAGTGTATACCTAGGAGTGAAATTGCTGGCTCATGTGGTCATTTTTTGATTACCTTTTTGTTGTCTTTCTAAGTTTTAACGCTGGTACTTTTGATCTCCACACACGTATAGGCAATGATTACTAAATCCCGACCTGTCACTGGCTGATTTTAAGATGCGTCTCGTTTGCAGAGAGGTTAAGACGCAGGCCTTAGAGTTGATGAAATATTGTATTTTGATATTTCATAAAGCTGGATACCCTTAAGAAGTGGTGGGCCAGCGTGCCTCTGTTAGAAGATTTTCATCTGAATATATTCTTAAAAATCATTTGTAAAAAAAATACAAGTTCTCTTTTATAAAGGACTACATCTTGTTTGTACAATATTTGGGGCAAAACCCAGGAAAATATGAAGGAAAAAAATAAACTGCCTAGTCTCTCTTTCAGAAATATTGCTATTAATCTTTCACTCTGATTTTCTCAATTACTTTTCCAGGCACACATGTTTTAGCTTAATTCTTCATCTTTAGGATCCCTGACAAGAAGTTATGTATATTCAATTTTGAGGCTACGGTAATACTTGCTAGAGAAAGTGAAAACTGTCTGCTTGTTGCTCCCCTCCCCCCTGCTCTTGCCCCATTAACCCGTAAGATAACTTGGTATATGAGTTAGAAATAGGAACCTACAGATTTTGTTCTATGCCTGTATCAACATTTATTACCATCATTTTATTGTCCTTGTATTCCATTGTCATGGGGTCATACTAACATTATTTTCTAATTTGCTTTTCAAATTAGATACAGATCTACTCTATGCATAAGGAGAGCTAACGATGTCATTTTATTTCATCCTTAATTAAAATTTTTGTTCTTAAAAATTGAATACCTGCATATGGTAATAAATAAAATAGCCAAGTAATATGGAAGAGATTAGGTTGAAAAACTGACCATACCTCTTCCTGCTTCTCTTTGCGCCCGTGAGTTTCTATCTTTAGTTCCTTTAGTAACTCCAGATAATACAAATATGCTTCTCTGTGTTTACTTAATTTTGCAGAACAGTGTGACTCTGGTGTGAGAACTTCCAGGTTTGCCTAGATTCTGTTAGGAGGTAGCTGGCATCTGAGTTCTGATTTTCCATCACTATCCCCTACCTGCTTTTGTTTATATGTATCACGTCTGCTTGTCAGACCAGCACATAGTCCCCGCTCCATTACTGAATTTCTGCCTGACCCGTTTTTCCCTATTCCTTGTTTTTTTCCACCAACAAATCCAGGAATGTACTCACTCCACCCCCTGCCACCATATCACGTGCCTTTGTTATAATATTGCTATGGCCGTAGTAGGTAAATTCTCTTTCAAAACTCCTAAGAGACAGATGTATGGATGTCAGTGCTATGTACAAAGAACAGAAAAATATTGAGAAGATCCCATTAAAATGTTAGTGCGATTTTAGAATAAGAGCTAAAAATGTCAAGTTCCTGTTTATAGAAAATCATATTTTGCCTATATTTTGTGCAGAATATAGATTTAAATGGGATCAAAATTCATAATCCTAATATGCTCCTATAAAAGGAGCTAGCTTATGATTCCCTGTCTTTTTTATTTCAAATACACACTATAAGATACGTATTTTTATTCCCCTCCACCCTCCCCAGTATCATATTAAAATCGTCCTTAAGCTTGTCTACACATGGGAAGGCGAACTAAGAAAAATGAAATTACTGTATATTTTTGTATATATTATTTTCCCTCTTGTAAGATTAAAATGCTTGGATCTTTAGATGTGGAATTCCCACTCGTATTACAAAAATTGATTGCACATCAGACAATAAATACATCTATTGTGTTTCAGGTTGAGATTTAATTGTGCATGTCTCCTGTAGTGTATTAATTTGTATGTTTAAACCTCCACTCATATATGAGCCAGGAACACAGTATCTCAGCTTTTAAATTAGTGGAAATGGCATCTTAGCATTGCTGGAACATTCTTACCACTACTTCCTCTCCGCCCCCAACCCTTCTTCCTCACCAGTTTCTTTAAGACATAATAGTAGCATTGCTCCTTATCAAGAATCAGGTTCATAGGGAGGCCTGGGTGACCCAGTCAGTTAGGCAGCCAACTCTGGATTTTGGCTCAGGTCATGATCTCAGGGTCCTAGGATCAAACCCCATGTTGGGCTTCATGCTTAGTGGGGAGTCTGCTTGAGGATTCTCTCTCTCTTCCTCTGCCCCTCCCCTGCTCATGCTCTCTCTCTCTCTCTCTCTCTCTCTAATAAATCTTAAAGAATCATGTTCATAGGTAACTTCAGAAGATTGATTGAACTGAGCTCTAAAATGAAAATAAATGGCAGGAAAATTTGAGTGTGGTTAAAAATTGGATACCTCTTCTTCTAATTATTTTTAAAAAATCACTTTACTAAGTCAAGGGTTCTTTGCCTGCCAGATTTATGTGTGGCCTTTAATTTTTTGGATTTGAGTTTAAGATTTGATGAGTATCATCTTGGATCTCTCTCTGACTCTGAACATTCTTGTTGCTTTATAAGTCTGTCTACATTTCTTCTCCAGTCCAAATCCTGTGATATTCCTTGTCTATGAGTTCAGTCTCAGTTTGATCACTGATAGAATGTGTCTAGTAGTAACTTATCAGCTGTTACCAAGAGCTAATGATTGTCATTCTAACAAAGATACAAACCTCATTCAAATAAATATGACTCTTTTCATGCATCACCTGGGAAGACTGGATATGTATTTCTGTAATGTTTGGCTCAGAACTTACAGCTGCATTTTTATTTTTATTTATTTATTTTATTTTTTAAAGATTTTATTTATTTATTTGACAGAGATCACAAGTAGGCAGAGAGGCAGGCAGAGAGAGAGGGGGAAGCAGGCTCCCTGCTGAGCAGAGAGCCTGATTCGGGGCTCGATCCCAGGACCCCGGGATCATGACCTGAGCCGAAGGCAGAGGCTTTAAGCCCACTGAGCCACCCAGGCGCCCCGCAAATGCATTTTTAAATTGAGGTGCTGGTTGCGCTCTTCCTTTCTTACTAGACACCGTACAACATCTTTCCAGCACTAAATTCATAGATATCCTGGCATCTGGCCTGTTGTTAACCTCAGCGTTTTTAAGTGAACAGTTGAGTACGTTAACCTTAAAAATAAATCCGTCATTTGTTTTACCAGCAAAAATAGTTTTATTTGATAATAACAGAACTGCAGTTCAGGACAAGCAAGTGATGATAAAACCATAGGCAAGTCCTGCAAAAGGACAAGAATGTTACTTTATGGAGAAGAATGAGGAAGTTGAGAGGGGTTGTTTTGGACCAAAGTCCAGTGGAGAAAAGCAAGAGTTCAGAGTGATGAAGGTTTCTCATTGGCTGAGTTGCCGGGATGGTCCATTTCTTGTAGGGGATGCGATGTCTATTTCAGTATCGGGGTCTGTAATTGAGGATTCTTTCCTGTTGAGGATTCTTCTGGTAGAGGTCCGTAATTGACCTTGAGTTGTATGTCTCTACCTTCCAACCTCCCCTCCTGGTAACCTGAGTCCACTTTAGCTGGGTTTCCCTTTATTAATTTTCACAAGTATTTATAAGCTTCAGTTATTAATCATAATTCTAGACCAGTTTAAAATACAAGGCAGAGACTCTTGGTTTCAAGCATTGTTCGTCTCAGTCCCTCAGAAACCATTCTGGTTCAGTCGTTACAGCTCACGTTTTCACCGTGTACCTTTTCCACTTTGGTGTTAGTTAGCCCACATGCCGGAAGAGCTCTAAACTTCATAAAAACGGAGTCTGTTGATCACACTGAAGAGATTACCCTGACGATTTTAAGAGCAAATCAATCTTATTGTATACGTTTAGAAAGAGTATAACATGTTGGCATTGTTTAAGGGTAGAAATCTTCATAGAGTGGTATTTCTATGCTCTTCATCCCACCCCTGTGACAATGTTTTGGCTCAGTATTTTTCTAAATGATTTTTAAAAAAGATTTTATTTACTTATTTGACAGAGATCACAAGCAGGCAGAGAGGGAGGCAGAGAGAGGGTGGGGGCAGGAAGCAGGCTCCCTGCGGAGCAGAGAGCCTGATGCGGGGCTCGATCCCAGGACCCTGGGATCATGACCCGAGCCGAAGGCAGAGGCCCGACCCACTGAGCCACCCAGGTGCCCTTTTCTAAATAATTTTTAAGCTGATGGTTAATAGAAGGAAAAATAACCTATGGATGCAGATACCAATTAAGTTGGTAAACAGCGGGTAGGTACAGTCTCAAAAACCTGTACATGTTTATTAGCTTTATTAAGATCTAATTTGTATACCATAAAATTTACCCTTTTAAAAGTATACAATTCAGTGGCTTTTAGTGTATTCACACACCAGTCTTATATTAGAGAAAGTTTTTCTTAAGTTTTTATTTTAATCAACCTGTGCTCCTCATGACAAGTGCGCTTCTGAATCCCCATCCCTGATTTAACCCATCTACCCACCCCCCCGTAACCATCAGCTCTTTATAGTATAGAGTCTGTTTCTTGGTTTGTCTCTTTTTCCCCCCTTTGCTCGTTTGTTTCTTAAATTTCACATATGAGTGAAATCATATGGTATTCGTCTTTCTCTAACTTATTTCTCATGGTGTTATACTTTCTAGGTCCATCCACGTTGTTGCAAATGGCAAGAAAAAATACAGAATGTTTCACAAATGTGTGTGTCATCCTTGTGCAGGGCCCATGCTAATCTTGTCTGTACTCTTCCAATTTTATTTATTTATTTACTTATTTACTTTATTTATTTACTTATTTGGAGTGCAGATGTGTGATGGGGGAGAGGGAGAGAGAGAATCTTAAGCGGGCTCCACACCCAGCGTGAACCCCACTTTGGGCTTGATCTCATGAGCCTGAGATCATGAGCTGGAATTGAGAGTTGGAGGCTTAACTGATGGAGCCACCCAGGTGCCCCAGTATCGTTCTGCCTGTAGTATATGTGCTGCCAAAGTGATAAGGAACATTTTCATTACTCTAAAAAGAAACCCTGTACCCATTAACAGTCATTCCCCATACCCCTATCTCGAGCCCCTGTCTATATGGACATCATCTATTCTGGACATTTCATAGCAATGGAATCATACAATATGTGGGTTTTTCTTTCACTTAGTTTAATGTTTTCAGGGTTCGTCCATGTTGTCATATGTATTAGTACCCCATTCCCTTTTCTTGCTGAATAATATTCCATCGTATGGGGATACTATATTTTGTTCATTTTTCAGTTGATGGACATTTGAATTGTTCCACTTGGGGGCTATTGTAAATAATGCCGCTGGTGAAAATTCATGTATATGTTTTGGGAATATACCTAAGTGGAGAATTTCTGGGTCATGCAGTACTCTGTGTTCAACATTTTGATGAACCGCCAAACTATTTTCCAAGGGGGCTGAACTATTTTTCAGTCCTACAAGTAAAGCCTAAGTGTTCTGATTTCTCCACATCCTCACCGGCACTTGATATTGTCATATTTATTTCAATCATCCTAACGGGTGAGAAGTAGTATCTAACTGGTTTTGATCTGCATTTCTCTAATGACTAATGATGTTGAGAATCTTTTCATGTACTTCCCATTTATATATTTTCTTTTGAGAAAAATCTCTTCAAATCCTTGGCCCATTTTTAAATTGATTGCCTTTTTATTACTGGTTTTCAGGAGTTTTAAACACATTTTTATTGAAATATACAATGTTATATTAGTTTTCAGTATACAATAATTCAGTAATTCTGTACATTACTCCTTGCTCACTACAATATTATTGACTATATTGTGTACTTTTCATCTCGGTGACTTTCTTTGTTATTACTAGAAGTTCACATGTCTTAATCCCCTTTATCTTTTTTAAAAAATTCTCTTTATTTATACATAGATATAAAGATATCTATATCTTGTATCCCTGTAGATAAAAGGGACTGTAGGACTTTTTTATATATTTTGGATACAAGTCCCCTATCAGATATTTTCCAATAGTTTTGGAGTATTTTGTAGACTCTTTTTACGTCATAGTGGCCTCTGAAACACAAAACTTTTAAATTTTGATCAAGTACAATTTCCGTATTCTTCTTTGTCACTTATGCTTTTGGCAT